>NC_046326.1:42375185-43577685 GCF_009819535.1 Lacerta agilis
GGGCAGGGCATCTCTGTTCTTCTTCCTCTCCCCTCACCATTTCCCCCTCCTTGGCACCCAAGTGACGAAAGGGTCGGGTTTTGGCCCTGAGGGAACAGGCTCCTGAGGCTTGCTTTAGGATTTCACCAGTGGAAGAAGAGGAAAACGTGTCCCTGCTCCAAAGGAACATTAAATCTGGATTTTGGAAGGGGGAGGAGGTCAGGAGTGAGGAGCACAGAGGGTGACTGCGATCAGGTGCACTGGCAGGCAGGAGAGAGGATTAAGGGGTGAAACCAACAGGCCTTGCTGTAGAAATGGCTTTTTTGAGCAAGGATTTGAAGAGGGGGAGGATATGTGTGTGGCGGGGGGGGGGGAGAAGTGGCAGGAAAGCTATCCTGGACCTCAAGGGATGCCTGAAGGTGAAACAGAGGGGGGAGAGTGCAGCTTGTGTGTGTGTGTGATTTTTAAACATTTGCATGCCGCTTAATTGTCGGAAACTCTAAGCCGTCTGCATAGAACGTAAAACATGCATTAAAAGTGCTCTGCCACAAAGCTGCAGGCTGAGCTTCAAAGCCCACAAGAAAGACACAAACACAACAGCCACTCTCCCCACTTGTGATCTCCGGCAAATGTTATTCAGAAGCACTTACTGCCTCTGACTGTGGAGAGAGAACATAGTCATCTGTGGCCTCTCCCTCCTCCTCCTTGAATGCCTCTAATCTTCTTTGGAGTTGGTAGTCCTCACTGCCTCTTGCAGGAGTGACCTCCAGAGGATGTTCTGGGGCAGAGGAAGACTGTTCCTCTTGCCTGGTTCCCATTTTTTCGATCTAGAAGCACTGGGGATTGAACTCAGGACCAGCACTTATTGCTTGTGGGAATGTTCAGGGATGCAGGAGAGGATATATTATTTTAATATATCCTATTCCAACTTGTGTTAACAAGTTTCACAAATTAGCAGAGTAACATTCCCTTTTAAACTTACACAGCGGATACGTTGCTCAGGATCGCTAAAGCCTCTATAATAACTGTCCCGGTATTTCCCCCCTTTATTCCCTCCTAAAAGATAAGACACGACACAGTCTTTTATAAAAGTATAAAAAAGAGTTTACTTACACATCTGTTCACAATAGGATGCGAGAAGGCAGACTCAGCTTAGAAAAGTTACATAGACTTGGAGACTATTCCATAAGGGAGATGGTTCCTTTGTCCTCTCTTGGCTGGAAGCTCAAGAGAGCATCTTTGGCTAAGCATATGATGCTTCCTCATCGAGCGTAGTCAAAAGAAGAGAGGGGTGGCGGCCAGCCCTATGCTTTTACCTGCACAGGTGAGGCCACGCCCACCTCTAGTCAGATGTAGAGGAAGTCTGTCCCAGCCCAGGAGAAACAGGAAGTTTTGACTGGCTGGTCCAGACATCCCCTTCTATGTCCACTCTAGGGATGTTGTACTTGACTGCTCCCGTGTTTCACATCCCACCTTGCTGAGCTGTTAACCCCAAGGCACACAATCTTCTCTTGATTCCTTCCTCCTCTGCCTTGATTCCGAGTTCTTCATGCAGCACAGAGTTAAACTACGGAACTCCCTCCCACATGGTGGCCACCAGCCTGGATGTCTTTAACAGAGGACTAGACAAATCCATGGAGGGGGAGAGGGCTAGCTGTGGCTACTAGCCAGGATAGCTCTGTTCTGCATCCACGGTCAGAGACAGCAATGCTTCTGGACACCAGTTGCTGGAAACCACAGGAGGGGAGAGATGCTCTTGTGCTCGAATCTTGATTTTGAGCTTCCCGTTGGGACATCTGGTTGGCTGCTGTGAGAACAGGATGACAGGATGCTGGACTAGATGGGCTATGGGCCTGATCCAGCACAGGTTCTCCTCGTCTTCTCATATCGCCTCCAATCCTGTGCCTTCATGTTTAAAGGATCAGTTCTCTCTCTCTCTCTCTCTCTCTCTCTCTCTCTCTCTCTCTCTCTCTCTCTCTCTCTCTCGTCTGTGCCAAGATTTGATCTCTCTCCCCTTTCCAGTTTTCAAAAAAGACAGAGTCCATTACATGTCTCGTCCCCTCCAGCGATTAAAAAAAAAGAGAAGAATCCTTTCGTGAAGGCAGAAAGCAGAGAATTGGCTGTGCGCTCAGCACCATGGACAGAGCCCCAATTAGTCTTGTGGACAGATGTCACCGCACTGCAGGGGAGGTTGATATCGCCACCCCCCCCTTCACCCTTAAACTAATATGCTCAGCAATTTTCTCCCCCTCTTCTTATCGTTAAGGAACAAACTAGGCCATGTCAGCAGAAAACAAAACAAAACAAAAATGTCCTCCTTGCGAGGGGCTCCAATAGTGTGTGCGTGGGGGGGGTGGGGGGGTGCGCCTCCGGTTTCCCAGTCCGTTTGTGTTCTTAACCAGGTCCTTTGCTCTCCCCAGCTGGGATGGGGGGAGAGTCCTCTCTCCGCCGTGTCCCCCCCCCCCTTGTCCCGAAATGGGAAGCGGAAGCCTGAAAACAAGAGTTTTGTCCTCTTTGGGGCTTCCCGTGACTTTTTAAAAAATTCATCAAAGGGAGAAGAGCCAGCGAAGAGGACGTGATCAAAGCCAGGCGGGGGGCCAGATGAAAAGGCTTCGTTTCAGCTCTCGCTGGGCTTCTGGGGCTCATCTGATGTGCTGTGCATGGCTCGGTGGGGGTCGGATTCTGCTCTTTCACTCATGGATCTTAGAAAGGGGGGGGGCGCAGGAGGAGTTTGGGTTCAACATCCCAAGATGCAATCCTCTAAAGGGTGTACAGAGTATTCTGTGGCTTGCGGGGTGTGTGTGTGAGAGAGGGGAATGGCTGCAGCACAGTGGTGGAGCTACAACGATATGCGTTTATTCAAATCATGCGTGGCGCAGAGAAAGCAGGTGAAGTTTCCCCCCCTCTCTCATAATCCTGCAACTGATGGACATCCATTGAAGCTCAATGTTGGAAGAGTCAGGGCAGGTGAAAGAAAGGACTTGTTCACGTGTTAACTATGGAACTCACAGCCACAAGAAGCAGTGATGGTCACCAACTTGGGCAAATTCACGGAGAAGGAGAGGGTTGTGGGCGGCTCCTAGCCACAGCGGCTAGGCTTTGCCACCACAGCTGGAGGCAGCGGTGCTTCTGAATGCCAACTTTGCTGCCACATGCACCCGGACAACACCATTACTGGCCCCAACAACATCAAACATACCATCTCAGGACTATTTAATTGCTCATCTTCCAACATCGTGTATGCAATCAAATGCCAACAGTGCCCTTCAGCTCTCTATATTGGACAAACAGGCCAAACCCTACGGCAAAGGATAAATGGACATAAATCCGATATCAGGAATCACAAGACAGAGAAACCAGCAGGAGAACACTTCAGTCTCCCAGGACATTCTATAAAAGATCTCAAAGTAGCTGTCTTAATACAAAGAAATTTCAGAAATAGACTGGAAAGAGAAGTGGCTGAATTGCAACTAATCACAAAACTTAGAACCATGGAGAAACCTGGTCTGAACAAAGACATTGGATTCTTATCTCATTATACATAACAAAGCTATCTTTAGCCATCTCACCCCTTGCCTTTCCCTGCAAGACTAATTGCAGCCGGTAAGAGCCGTCAACAGGTTTTCCACACCTATCAGCCGATCACCCATTCCCACCACCCTTCTGAGTAATACCCCTCCCCACTCCCTCACTATATTTAAGGATCTGGTGACTTCTGTTTCAGTGTATCTGAAGAAGTGTGCATGCACACGAAAGCTCATACCAAGAACAAACACAGTTGGTCTCTAAGGTGCTACTGGAAGGAATTTTCTATTTTGTTTCGACTATGGCAGACCAACACGGCTACCCACTTGTTCTGAATCCCAGTTACTGGAAACCACAGGAGGGGAGAGCTGCTCTTGTGCTTGAACCTTGCTTGCAGGATTGAGGCATCTGATTGGCCACTGTGAGGAGAGGACTAGCTGGGCGATGGGCCTGATCCAGCAGGTTCTGCTCATGTTCTTATGTTCCGAGAGCCAGAGTGGTGTAGTGGTTAAGAGCGGTAGACTTGTAATCTGGTGAACCGTGTTCGCGTCTCCGCTCCTCCACATGCAGCTGCTGGGTGACCTTGGGCTAGTCACACTTCTCTGAAGTCTCTGAGCCCCACTCACCTCACAGGGTGTTTGTTGTGGGGGAGGAAGGGAAAGGAGAATGTTAGCTGCTTTGAGACTCCTTCGGGTAGTGATAAAGCGGGATAGCAAATCCAAACTCTTCTAAGAGCACCTGGTATGCAGGCTGGAAGGGCCAGGTTCAGACCCTGACAACATCTCCAGACGGGTCTGGGAACATCCCTTGCTGGAACCCTTGGCAAGTCACTGCTGCCAGTCCGTGTGGGCAGGACTGAGCTGGATGGAGCGGTGTTCTGATTTGGTATGAGGGTGCTTTCCATCATGTTGCTGTTTAAATCAGTAGTTGATTCAAAACAGGCAAACTAAGGCCTGGGGGCCAAATCCAGACCAATCGCCTTCTAAATCCCGCCCACGGATGGTCCGGGAATCAGTGTGTTTTTACATGAGTAGAATGTGTCCTTTTATTTAAAATGCATCTCTGGGTTATTTGTGGGGCATAGGAATTCGTTCAATTCCCCCCCCCCCCAAAAAAAATATAGTCCGGCCCCCCACAAGGTCTGAGGGACATTGGACCTGCCCCCTGCTGAAAAAGTTTGCTGGTCCCTGATTCAGAACCATGAGGACTGGAATCTTGCTTTATTTTTGGTGGAAGGGTGGTAGCTCAGTGGTGAATTTTTGAAATGTGCTTCGCTTCCAAGAGAGGCCAGAAATGGTAAGTCCTCCTTTAAAATGCAAACAGGACTGAATGCATCCCCACTGACCCATCCTAAATCAGAGGCGGGTTTAGGGGAACGCGGCTGGTTCAGTTGCGCTGTGAGAGCAGAGCCTCGGGGGCACTGCCGGGGGTGCCACAACAGTGTTGTAGCATGGAGGGTGGGAGGGCACCAAATCTGGGTGCTGCACAGGGTGCTGCCGAAATTCGAGACCCCAAGGTCTGCCACCACCTAAATCCAGCAGGTGGAAGACTCAGGGAGGGTGAGGAGCTGTGAGCTTCAGTTAGCCCAGATCCGTAACATTACATTGAGGATAATAAGGTGCTTGTGCGCATGTTGTGTTTCAGAGAATTGTGTTGGAGCATGTCCCTCCTGCTAGAGAGCCTTTCCCAGGCTTCCGAACGGTGTAGATGTATGTGCTTGTGCGTGTAGCTTTTGAGAATTGCAAGGAGCTGTGCAGAACGGCTGGGCTGGCCTCTCCGAAACAATTCGATTTATTTAGATCCCCCGATACTCTTAGCTACATTTATAAAAGTCAAGCCAGAAAATTAAACAGCCAGGCTACCCACTCCTAGCCATGGTGATACCTCAGCCTGGGAGAGCAGATAAAAGTTTCTCTCCCTCTCTCTCTCTCTCTCTCTCTCTCTCTCTCTCTCTCTCTCTCTCTCTCTCTCTCACACACACACACACACACACACACTTGATTTATAAAGGGCTGATAAGATCAAGTGTTAAGAGGGGGGAAATATATCTATAGGAAGGAAGAAAAGAAGGAGAGGAGAAATTAAAGCCCATCCCTTACAGACCCCACTTCAGGGCTGCTGAGCGGAAGGAAGGAAGGAAGGGAAGGGAAGGGGTGGGCTGGGGGGTGATTTATGAAAAAGATGTGACTTCTGTAATAATATGCCGAGAGGCTGCAGGGCAGGTGGCGAGGTCGGCAGCTAGCAGAGGGTGTAAATCAGGAACAGGGGAATATCTGTGGTCTTCCAGATGTCAACGGACTGCAACTCTCATCCATCACTGGTTGCTGGGAGCTGGAGTCCAGCAACATCTGGAAGGCCACAGCTTCCCCGTCCTGAATTCAACACACACCCGGCTCTCTTGGGGTTGGGAGCTCAGAAGGCCTGCATAAGGTCCCAGTTTCATTCCCTGATAGTATCTCTCCAGATAGGGCTGGAGGTGTCCCCCATGTGCAACCCCAGAGAGCTGCTGCCTGTCAGTGCAGGCAATACTGAGCTAGGCCTGACTCACTATAAGGCAGCTTTCTCTGTTCCTCTCGTTGCGGCTGGTTGGAGAATCCCTGTTCTTAACACAGGAGCTGACCAGCGGGGAGAATTGCTGATGCGTCAAGGATCAAGGTATAGATCCTGGGATTTGAGATTCAATCTGGGCGGCCAGTCTGTGTGTGCTTTGTGCTTAGGCACACACAGAGACACACACACTTGCCAGGCTTAGTACCACAGCAGACTTGGGTTCTGCAACCTCCGTAGCTGATGCAAATTGAGAATAATATCTCTTAATTTGCACAACTGATCTTGCCATTTTGCAGAATCCCCTGGTTTGCTAGCCTTGTGGTATGGAGCAAAGCATGGGGAATGGGTTGTACCTCAGTGGTAGAGCATCTTCTTCTTCTTCTGTGATCCCTTGTAGCCGAGTAAGATTGTCTTCCATAAACACGGTTTTAACAATGAGTCCGTAGGTGACAGTGGAGGCCAATTCTAGATCCACACGTCCTTCCACAGTGGGGACATTGGTTCCTGGGCGGGAGTTGATCATGGTGTGGACTTGCCAAGTGTGCCTTCCTCTTAGCACATTTCTCCCTTGCGTTCTGAGTTCGAGTGTCTTCAAAGTCCATTTACAGGTAGGTAGCCTTGTTGGTCTGCCATAGTCAAAACAAAATAAAATAAAAAATTTATGTATCTGAAGAAGTGTGCATGCACACGAAAGCTCATGCCAAGAACAAACTTAGTTGGTCTCCTAGGTGCTACTGGAAGGAATTTTTTATTTTATTTTGTTTCAAAGTCCATGACACTTTTGGTAAAGGCTGTTCTCCAACTGGAGCGCTCGCAGGCCAGTGTTTCCCAGTTGTCAGTGTATATACTACATTTTTAAAGATTTGCCTTGAGAGAGTCTTTAAACCTCTTTTGCTGACCACCAGCATTGCGCTTTCCATTTTTAGGTTCGGAGTAGAGTAGTTGCTTTGGAAGACAATAATCAGGCATCCGCACAACATGACCAGTCCAATGAAGTTGATGTTGAAGAATCATTGCTTCAACACTGGTGATCTTTGCTTCATCCAGTACACTGATATTAGTTCGCCTGGCTTCCCAAATGATGTGTAAGATTTTTTGGAGACACCGTTGATGGAATCTTTTGAGAAGTTGGAGATGGTGTTTGTAAGTGGTCCATGTTTCACAAGCATACAGTAAGGTTGGTAGTACAATAGCTTTGTAAACAAGCATTTTAAGCCTCTGTAAAGATATTTAGGATGCTTTGGAGGTCAGCCTCTGAGCATGCACACACTACGTTGTCATCAGCATACTGAAGCTCTATGACAGAAGTTGTTGTTGTTGTTCAGTCGTTCAGTCGTGTCCGACTCTTCGTGACCCCATGGACCAGAGCACGCCAGGCACGCCTATCTTTCACTGCCTCCCGCAGTTTGGTCAAACTCATGCTAGTCGCTTCGAGAACACTGTCCAACCATCTCATGATCTTTTTGCAGTCCATGGGACTCTCAAGAGTCTCCTCCAGCACCATAATTCAAAAGCATCAATTCTACGGCGATCAGCCTTCTTGATGGTCCAGCTCTCACTTCCGTACATTACTACTGGGAAAACCATAGCTTTAACTATACGGACCTTTGTCGGCAAGGTGATGTCTTTGCTTTTTAAGATGCTGTCTAGGTTTGTCATTGCTTTTCTCCCAAGAAGCAGGCGTCTTCTAATTTCGTGACTGCTGTCACCATCTGCAGTGATCATGGAACCCAAGAAAGTGAAATCTCTCACTGCCTCCATTTCTTCCCCTTCTATTTGCCAGGAGGTGATGGGACCAGTGGCCATGATCTTAGTTTTTTCTTTATGTTGAGCTTCAGACCATATTTTGTGCTCTCCTCTTTCACCCTCATTAAAAGGTTCTTTAATTCCTCCTCACTTTCTGCCATCAAGGTAGTATCATCAGCATATCTGAGGTTGTTGATATTTTTTCCGGCAATCTTAATTCCGGTTTGGGATTCATCCAGTCCAGCCTTTCGCATGATGAATTCTGCATATAAGTTAAATAAGCAGGGAGACAATATACAGCCTTGTCGTACTCCTTTCCCAATTTTGAACCAATCAGTTGTTCCATATCCAGTTCTAACTGTAGCTTCTTGTCCCACATAGAGATTTCTCAAGAGACAAATGAGGTGACAGAAGTTACGGTAACCTTACTCTTTGCTTTCAGCCTGCTCAGATTGAAGAGCTTTCCATCTGTTCGATATATGATTTCTACCCCAGTGGGGAGTTTCCCTTCGACAAAGTGTAGGATCATGGCAATGAAAATAATGAATAGAGTTGGGGCAATAACAC
This sequence comes from Lacerta agilis, assembly GCF_009819535.1. Lineage (NCBI taxonomy): Eukaryota > Metazoa > Chordata > Lepidosauria > Squamata > Lacertidae > Lacerta > Lacerta agilis. The sequence continues at coordinate 42,383,553 of NC_046326.1, forward strand.
AGCCCTGTTTAACACCTGATCCAGGCTAGCTGTCTGCTCCTGGCCTCAACTTTCCTCCTCCCCAATCTGCAGTATGGGCATAATAATAAGTCGGAGCCACTTTGCATTGCTCAATGAATTGGGAGGCAGATTGGTGTAATGGTTAGAGTATATTACCTGGGAGGGGCCCGGGTTCAAATTACACCACTTGGCTATGAAGCTCACAGGGTGTGACCCTGAGTCAGTCACTCTCCCTCTAAGCCTAACCTACTTCACATGGCTGTGAAGAATCATGTACACCATCTTGAGCTCCTTGGAAGAAAAGGTGGGATATACATGTGATAAATAAGTAAACATGAGCTGGAGCCATTTAGAAAGTGTCTGCTGAGCTTGCTGGGGAATTCTCCTGTAGGAATTCTCCTTGAAATGCACACTGAGGCCAGAGGATTGTGCTGTGTCTCTGTCTGTCTGTGTTCAGAACTGCCTCCTACTCTGGGCCCTGAGCTCCTAACCGAGTTGCAGGAATGGAACCCTTGCGATTTAATACCTGGGTCAAGAAGGAGGTAGGTCTGCCTTCCTTGGCCTCCCCCCTCCTGGAGGGCACCAGAAAAGCCCCCCTAAACAAAAACAACTAAGCCAGTGTCACACGGAGAGGTGTTGAAATTGCAATGAGTCGGATTCGCCTCTTAAGAGGATTTCAAAATGCAGCTGCCTGGAACTGAAAGCAGCAGGGGCCTTGCACATGCAAAACCTGCAGAGGAGGCAGCCCTCCTCCACCGGCTTCTGCCAGCTTCCGCTGCAGTCTGGAGGGCTTCCTCCTGTTCCTCCTCCTCCTCCCTGTCTCGAACTGAGCCCCTCTCCTCTTGGCTCGCCAATCCCATGTCCAGGGAGCTGAACAGAGACCCTCCAGGACTGGCAGTGGTGGTGGTTTTGCCTCTGCCTGGGCACCAAGGGCAGGGGGCATGGCTGAATGCTTAAAAGGCTCTGGAAGGAGGACACAAACTGGCAGAAGATTCGCACGTGTTGGTTTTAGATGCAGTGCTGCAAATTACGGCGGTGTGTGCGACTTTGGAACATGCTCAGTAACCTAGTCAGCAAAGGTGGCACATTGCGGCAGGTGGCGGCAGCAGGGGCGGGGGCGAGGCACCCACGGGATAAATTTTGTGGATGCCTGGGCCCCAGTGCTGTCAAGTATCCCGTTTCCCCTGGGATTCTCCCTTATTTCAAGCAGTTTCTCGCTGCTCTCCCTTATTTTTTATTTCCCTTAAATTTCCCGTTTTTAATGGAAGCAGCTCCTCCCCTGCTGGCCAGGGACTGGGTGGGAAGACCTCGCCTACTTGGAGAGAAAAGCCTCAGCCCTCAAAGCAAGTGGGAGCCGTTTCCCGTGCTTACAGGGGGGTGTATTCCTCCCCCTGCATCAGCCCCTATCTGTTGCCGCCGAGCCCCTCAGGCGGCCAATAGGGTTAGCTGGTGGGCGGAGCCTGGCTGCCTTTGAGCAGCTGCTGCTTCCTGTCCTGTTTTGATGGGATCAGACAAGAAGACGATGGGGCTCCATTGCACGGAGCACACGGCTGCCCTCCTCTTTGCTCCGCTCCGAGCCCGAGCCCGCTTGGAGTTTACATTGCTGCTCCGCCCACTTTTGCTTCTGGCTCCGCCCACCACTGACATGTGACTGTCCCCGGGATAGGTGAGACTGCTGATCCCTTATTTTCAAATCCGAAACTTGACAGCTATGCTGGGCCCCCCTGGAGTTGGCACCTATGCCGCTGTGGGAAGCTGGGCGATGGACCAAATGAGCTTTGGGTCTCATACAGCAGGGCTCTTCTTGAGTTCTTTATTCCTGCCCAGAACAGTGTGCAATGGAACCTCCAGGTCCAGAGGCAGTCTACCTCTGAAACAGCAATGGCTGGGAAGCCCCAACAGTGGAGGATGGTTGCCTCCATGCCAGAGTCCTGTCCCCTGACTCCTTTAGATACCTAGCAGACCCCTTTGCCCCTCGGGGGCCTTCCCCATAGACCCTGAGAGACAACCCCCGGTCAGACCCAGAGGATGTGGGCAACAGCATCACATTGTGAAGCCACCCTGCATGAGGACAGGCAGAACCGTCTCGCCTGGAGATCTCTCATTTATCTGATTATCTGCTTTCCTGGTAATGCACTTGCTGCTCTCATTTCTTGCCTCCAAGACTTTGTGCAAAATCTTATTAGTTGTCTTTCCAGTTACACCAGAGAGAGAAAAGGAGTCTGAAAGGCTTCTGCATCCTCTCTCTCTCTCTCTCCCGGATTTTCATTAAGTTTTCTAATAAAGGCAATCACCATTATTAGGCGGGCAGCGATGCTCAGGCAGCCGACTTGCAGCACGACTGAGCTGGCCCCCAACAGCCGAAACAGAGCACAGACAGCCTGGTGGCCCATGCCTTTCTCAAGACAAACATGTACCAAATAATTTCCATCGGATGCTAGGCTTGCATAGGGGAGCATAAGAACATCACAAGAGACTGGCTACTGGATCAGGCCAAAGGGGGCCCATCTAGTCCAGCCCCCTGCTCTCAGATTAGCCAGCCAGATGCCCCCATGCAAAACCATGCAAGCAGGACATGAGTGCAACAGCACCCCCTGGTGTTCAGAAGCATGCTGCCTCCGACAGGGTGTGGCAATCCTAGAATCCCAGAACTGCAGAGCGGGAAGGGACCACGAGGGTCATCCAGTCCAACTCCCTGCAATGCAGGAATTTTGCCCAACATGGGGCTCAAACCCATGACTCTGAGATTAAGAGTCTTGTGCTCTACCGACTGAGCTGTCCCTGGGAATCTCAGCTTTCATTTGTTCAAAATAAACCCAAGTTCCTAGTGCTCATGGATGAAATGATGCAGGCACATCGACTTGGATGGCTTTAAAACAAGATTAGACAAGCTCATGGAGGAGAGGGCTATCAATGGCTACTAGCTGTAATAGCTACCAGCCATAATGGCTATGCCTTGCCTCCACAGTTGTGTGGGATGTGAAACACGGGAGCAGTCAAATACAACATTCTTAGAGTGGACATGAAGGGTGTCTCAGTCCTCCAGCCATAATTTCCTGTTTACCTAGACTGAGACAACTTCCTGTGGGTAACTGGAGATGGGTGTGGCCTCACCTGTGCAGGTGAACAAAAGCACAAGGGTCAGACTCCATCTTTCTCTTTCTCAACAGAGCAACTTTGTTCTAGATGTTGCTCTGTTGAGAAAGAGAAAGAGAAAGATGTTGTATTGTCTTGTTTTGAGAGGGATAAAGGGGAAAATACCAGGACATTATTTTAAGGAGATTCAAAGGAATCTAAGCAAGCTTTTGCTGTGTGACTTTAAAAGGGGAATGTTAGCTCTGCTGATATTGCTGAACTTGTAAACACAAAATAGGAAATTCTTTCCAGTAGCACCTTAGAGACCAACTGAGTTTGTTCTTGGTATGAGCTTTCGTGTGCATGCACACTTCTTCAGGGTGAAGAAGTGTGCATGCACACGGAAGCTCATACCAAGAACAAACTCAGTTGGTCTCTAAGGCAGTGTTTTTCAACCTTTTTTGGGCAAAGGCACACTTGTTTCATGAAAAAAATCACGAGGCACACCACCATTAGAAAATGTTAAAAAAATTAACTCTGTGCCTATATTACTATATATAAAGTAATTTTCCCACGGCACACCAGGCAACATCTCGCGGCACACTAGTGTGCCGCGGAACAGTGGTTGAAAAACACTGCTCTAAGGTGCTACTGGAAAGAATTTCCTATTTTGTTTCGACTATGGCAGACCAACACGGCTACCCACCTGTACTTGTAAACACAAGTCGGGATAGGATATCTTAAACAATATATCCTCTCCCACATTCCTAAACATTCGCACAAGTTGGAGGCAGCAATGCTTCTGAACAGCATTTGCTGAAGACCACAGGAGGAAAATTGCTTCTGCTTGTTTGTTTCTCAGAAGAGCCATCTGGTTGGCCACTGTGAGAACAGGATGATGGACTGGATGGGCCATGGGCCTGATCCAGCAGGGCTTGTCTTTGTAGGTATGTTGTGGTAGCAGAACCTCCAGGCCCAGGGCCAGTCTACCTCTAAATACCAGACAATGTGGAACAACTGGAGAGTGCGGCTGTGCTCAGATGCTGCTTGTGGGTTTCCCAATGGGGTATCTGGACTGATCCAGCAGGTTGTTATTAAATTCACAACAATGCAACTCATTCCTGCCCACTCCTTACATCCTGGCCAGGCTGGCATTGCCAGCCTGCCGCCTCTTGATGTTCCGGTGTTGCAGCTTTTGCCAGCCCATTCAGAAATGCCACTTAAAGTGTTTCTCTCTTGCATGGTTCTGAGCCAACGCAGCAGGAATCCATGCTCCCAGCTCCAAGTGAGAGGTAGATAGTAAATTGTGCAACTTGGGTTTTAATTGTTCACACTCCCCCTGTATCTCTCGCCTCCTCTCTCTCCTTTAATGCCTCTGTTTAATTGTTGGGAGGTGGGCGTTGTCGAGAACAATGGGCTCTGTGTTTACACATCAAGGTCTTAATAGCTCCCAAATGCAAAGGAAATTGCCTCCAAAGCCTAATTGAACAGTGAAGGAGGGCTGCCTTCTCTCTCTCTCTCTCTCTCTCTCTGTGTGTGTGTGTGTGTGTGTGCGCGCACAAGGGCGCAGAATGGAGCTGGAAGTTTCTCCTTCTCTCTGCTCAAAAAAAGAGCGATGACTTTCATACTTCTCAAATACCAAGGTGCGTGGAGAAAGAGATTCATCTCTGAGCAAGATTCCGATTCGCCTTGCTCAGCACGTAGAGTTTTTAAATGCCAGCGGGGGAGGAAAGGAACGTGGGGGGAGAAAAGAAAGATGCCACAATGACAGAACAGCCGAGACCTGTGCAGAATTCTTGATGGAGGAGATGGGGCTTTCCTTTCTTCGGGGTTGATACCGGCTCTGCCATTAGGCAGAAGGAGGCAATGGCTTCGGGTGGCAGAGGGTAGGGGTCGCCAGCAACGGCAGACCCAAAGATACCCCTTCCCTAGATGTTGTTAGACTCCGACTTCCTTCAGGCAGCATAGCCCAGTGGTCATAAGAAGAGCCTGCTGGATGAGGCCCATGGCCTGTCCAGTTCAGAGACCTGTTCTCACTGTGGTCAACCAGCTGCCCCCAAAGGGAAGCTCACAAGCAAGATTTGAGCACAAGAGACCTCTCCTGCCCTGCAGATTCCAGCAACTGGTGTCCAGAAGTTTGCCTGATTCTGATTGTTTAATCCTCTTCAAAAGCCATACAGGTTGGTGGCCATCACTGCCTCCTATGGCAGGGAGTTCCATAGTTCAACTCTGTGCTGCGTGAAGAAGGACTTCATTCAGCTTCGTTGACGTCCACACATTCCAGTGTTATGAGAGAGGAAGAAAAACTCTTCTCTACCTACTTTCTCCATGCCAATTTTAAAAATATACCATGTCGCCTCTTACCATTTCTCTAAACTAAAATGTCTCAAATGCTCATTGTGGAGTCGGCCCATTCCCTCTGTTACCACGTGGCCCCTCTGGAGCCCCCTAAACCACTCTACCACCTCAAGGGCATGGGGGAGTTATCTGTTTATGGAACAGGGGGGGGGGGAGGCAGGGCTTTGCCATTCATCTCAGGAAGCCAAACACCTCATGCTAGCCCTTCAGGTTTGCATCAGGAGCCTGGGGTGGAGTGGAATTAGGCAGAGGGTGGGATGTGAATAAGTTGTGGGTGAGGGAGAAATCAGTTCACGCAAACCTGCTTAATTCACACTTCCCAAGCCAAGACTGGAACTGAGCCATGGGCACCACATTTTGCACGTTTCCAAATCTCGAAATGCAGTTCTCCAACCCAAACGCCAGTGTATACAAGAAGGCATACGTATCAGTGAAAATAACAAACATGGGGGTGGGGGCATTATGTTGGGGAAGACTGAAGGCTAGGTGAGAGATGGACAGAGAGGACTCCTGAGAGAAGACTATGACTATCTCTCCCATGTTCAAGTGAGTTGTGCCTCCCTCGCCGTTGGTGCCCAGTTCTGTGGGCACCCCTGGCATGCTTCTCAATCCATCCAGGAGCATTCAGGACCTTGGAGAGCTCCCAGGAGTCACAATTCTTCATCAAGCAGAGCTGTCCAATGTGCTGAAACAAGCAGAGGGGCTCTAGCCCCATGGAGTCTTCCAGTTGATATGTTGTCTCAGCAGGGAAATAGAGCCAAGGGAAGCCTTATTTAGCCTGATCAGATTTGGGCCGGGCTAGTTAAAGGGGCCTTTCTTTATTTTGTGGTCTTTGGCTCCTGTGAGTTGGAGGATGGTAACAGGGCTGGGTCCTCTGAATAATCTGTATTCATTTATTTAGCAAGGTTTATAATTCTTCTTAGTAAACAAATAAATCCCTTAGCAGTTTACATAAGATAGTATAAAATGTGCATTCCAAAACAGTAATAAAAATGGATCTTTAAAAAATTGACATATTAAAATGATCAAAATAAACCAACATTCTTGAAATTTTGTTTGTTTAGACAAGCCTACTTAGTTATGTAGAATGTTGACATGTTTTAATCTGTTTCTTTAAAGCTTGTTGTCAATTTTGATTTTTTTTTTTAAGTGTTTTCCATATCTGCTTTTGCTGATCGTTCTATTCTTTTTGTAAACTGCATTGAGGTTACTTTGGGTGGGAGAGTACATAGTTCCTCCACCAACTCTCCATGCTATCCTCACAACAGCCCTGTGAGGTATATCAGGATGAGATATAGTGACTGGCCCAAGGTCACCTGATGGGCTTTGTGGATTTGAAGCCTCCTCTCCTCCTGGTTTGAGCCTGACACTCCAGCCACTACACCAGGAAACAGCATAATGAAGTCGCTTCCCTGATTTCAAGAGGCAGGGAGTTCCAGAGTTCAGGTGCTGCCTTTTAGGCTTGACTCCCCACAATCATGGAAGAAACATTACGTATAAACGGAGCAGCTCTGGAGTGCTTGGGACATACGGTTTTCTCCACCAGCACCTTTTAAAAGAGGGTCCTTGGTGGGACATGAGGTTGGGGGGGGGGATTCAGCTGACACAGATCTTGTCTTGAAGGTGGTGTGTGTGTGGGGGGGGGAGTTCAGACTGATTCAGGATCCACCCCTCCCTCCTTCCTTCCCTCCTGAGCATTTTATATCTTCCTTCTGGAGCTGGAGACAGGTAATCGCTTTTAAGAGGGTCAAAGGTGCCTAGTGAGACGCCTCCTTTTCCTCTGGTGGGCGAACTCATTCCTTTCCTCCTGCTCCCATTAAATGCACACAAGTGTGTGTGTGTGTGTGTGTGTGTGTGTGTGTGTGTGTGTGTTTTGAGGCACTGGAAGGTGGGGACAACCAACCCACCTCTATACAACTGTGTCATACCCGTTTCCCGGAGACAAAAGCAAAGGAGAATTTGTGCGTAGATGGCAAGGAATCCGCCGCTCACTCGCATATCAAACCATGATGTTGCCTGATGAAAGCCACTGGCAGAGACAGAGAGGATATTTTTTTTTTAACACCCCATGCAATGAACCAGTGGAACTCATTGCTGCAACATGGTGGTGCCGGCCCTTGGCTTAGATGGTTGTTTCTTTTAAAATTGCAATTATATCCTCGCCTGCTTCTCCAAGGAGCTCAAGGTGGCACACGCGGCTCTCACTTAACCCCCACAACATTCCTGTGAGGTAGGTTAGACTGAAATGCAGTGGCTATGGCCCAAGGTGAGCTTCATGGCTGAGTGGGGATTTGAACCCTGGTCTCCCAGTTCCTAGTCTGACACTCTAACCACTGAAACACCGCTGGCTTTTTAAACGCATTAGACACATTCATGGTTGGCAGATATACTGAGGCCACAATACCGAAATGGAGCCCCCATGTGCAAAGAAAGTGTACCTTTGAGGATCAGATGCTGAGGTCAACCAACAGAACTCACCACACTTCACATTCGAGTCAGCTTAGTGTAGTAGTCAGAGTGTCAGCCTAGCACTTGGGAGAGACCAGGGTTCAAATCCCCCCCCTGCCTTTACGAAACTCACTGGGTGAACTCGGGCTGGTCACTGCCTCTCTCAGCCTGACCTACCAGGGTGGTTGTGGGGGTTAGTGGAGGTGGAGGAGAACCAAGCACACGCCACCTTGAGCTCCGTGGAGAAAATGGTAGGGTATAAAGGCAATTGAATTAACATCTAAAATATATATGAAGAGCCCTGCCGCTGGATCAGGCCAAAGGGGGGGGGGGATGATGATGATTTATTGAATTTATATACCGCCCTATACCTGAAGGTCTCGGGGCAGTTCACAGAACACCCGTATATCTACGGGTAGACAAATTTAATTAATTAATTAATTAATAATAATAATAATAATAATAATAATAATAATAATAGCAGCCCAGCCTCCTGTTCTCACAGGGGTTGACCAGATGCCAGACTGGGCTGCCTGTTTGCCATGTTTGCCAGCAAAGGATGTCAAAGGAAGAGTGAAGGCAGAAAGACATGAGAGGAGCCCTCTGGATCAAGCCCAAGGGGGCCCACCTAATCCAGCCTCCTGTTCTCCCAGTGGCCAACCAGGTGCCCCCAAGGGGAAGCCCCCAGTCAGGATTCGAACAGAACAGCAGCCCCTGTGGGTCTTCCAGCCATAAGTCTCTGCCTTGGAGCCGCAGGAGCAACTGGAGACGTTTTCTCTCCCGTCCTCGTTAGTGTTTTCAATATTTCATGAGCAGCCCCTCCCTTTCTCCTTTTGACAGAAACACCAAACTGAAGGGGGGGGGGAGAGAGGGTTTTGGGTTTGTTTTTTTAAGAACATCCAGCCTCCAGGGTTGATTTAGTTGCCTGTTTTGTGCTTCTTTAAACCCATCACCTGGCCTCCCTCCGCTTGTGTTGTGTCACTCTCTTGCGTTTCTAAGGCTGTTTCCCCACTGATCGGAACTGAAGCCGCACCCCCAGCCCCCCCCAGCCCGCAACGCTCTGATTCTGTTCTCCTTCCGTTCCCCCTCTCCCTGACCCTCTTCATCACTCTTAAATCAAGCTTGGGTCATCACGAAGCAAAATCGCAGATTCCCAGTTTGATCCTGGCCACATCGGTGAGCGCTGCTCTCCTCTGGGCAGCTCACGGGCTCCCCCAAAGAACCTTTTGATTTTGATTTATTAGATTTATATGCTGCCATCATTACAAGACCTCATGGCGGATCGCAAGATAAAAATGCAAGGCGAAAGCAGAAACAGTTGAAGCAGAAACAACAAAATAATAATCTCTCCCTCCCACAAACACTGGTGAATGTTAACAGGCCTTCCCCTCACCTGGCTGCTGGATCAGGCCAAAGGATCACTGTTCTCACAGTGGCCAAATACCCCAAAGAACCTAGGAAGGCAGATAGACTATGTCTAGACCTGGAGGTTCCATAAGGACATGAGAAGAGCAAGGCTACTGGATCAGGCCAAAGGGGGCCATTCCTAGCCCAGCATCCTGTTCCGCAGTGGCCGACCCCCTTGCGAAGCCTACAAGGAGGACCTGGTCGACAGGACGTGAGCACAACACTCTACCTGCGGGAATGTTAAGGAAGGTAGGAGAGGATATATCGTTTTGGTAGGATCTCTCCCCACTCACGCTAAGTGAGTAAGCAGCAGAGGAGCACACATTCCCTTTGCAACTTATTGGAAGCAAGTTGGTGATTCGTTTGGAATCCTATAATTAACCAATCCAGTCTGGCTTGTCCAGTCCAGATTGTTCCTGGTAAGTTCCCCCTTTATTTCCTCCTTAAAATAATAACAACACAACACAGTTTTCTTTAAAAGTGAGAATAAAGCTTTACTCACATTCGGTTCACAGCAGTAATTCTGAAGGAAGGAAGGCTTTCTCTTGCTGTTACCATGAAAAGAAGTCTGAGCTACGTCTCGGACTTTCTGCTCGTGGGCTCCATCCTATGTGAAGGATGAGCCATGCGCTGGCTAAGAGCCAGGAGAGCAAGAGTCCAAGAGACAAATGGTTGCATAATAATAATAATAATAATAATAATAATAATAATAATAATTTATACATACATACCCCGCCCATCTGGCTGGGTTTCCCCAGCCACTCTGGGCAGCTCCCAACAGAATATTAAAAACACGATAAAATATCAAACTTCCCTAAACAGGGTTGCCTTCAGATGCATGAACAGCGCTTTTATCTGGTCAGCTAGGGCCACGCCCATCTACCTGGTCACACACAAGGGGAGGAAGCCCTGAAACAGGTATGACAGGAAGTCCTCCCTGTCTGGAGCCCCATTCCGCTGTGTGTCCATTCTAGGCAACAGGAAAATGTGGTGCTTGACTGCTCTAGGAATAATGCATCCCACGCTACCCTCGTGCAATTGCCAGCAACTGGCGTTCAGAGGTCTTGCTGTCTCCAACAGAGGACGTGGGACAATAGCCATCCTGGTTAGCAGCCCCTGGTAGCTTTCTCCTCCGCAAATTTGTCTAATGCTCTTTTTAAACATGAGAGGCCTTGATGGCTACCAAATTGGAAGGCTTTCAAAGAGGAGGAGATGCATTCTTTTTTTTTTAAATAGAATTCATTCAAATTTTCCAAATAATAACATACATAATAAACATACAAAATACAACTATACAACAACCACAAATACACTACAAAAACACAAAACAAAAATTTCATCAACATATTCTAAACTTATTCAAATCTTATTTAGTAGACTTCCTCACATCCTCTCTTCTGCGTTCATTTCAAATATACTGTAGTAACTTTATAACATCTTTAACAACTTCTTTAACACTTATCTACCTCATTGTCTATATCTCCTAATCATAATCTTATTTTAAACAAAAAACCTTAATTACACTCTACCTACTTATATCCTATTTTAACATATCATTTTATTGCTATCGCCTAATATCTCAGCTGATTACTATTCAAATCTCTATCTTTTCACAACAAAATCGAAAATTCTTTCTAGTAGCACCTTAGAGACCAACTGAGTTTGTTCCTGGTATGAGCTTTCGTGTGCATGCACACTTCTTCAGATACACTTTCGTGTGCATGCACACTTCTTCTATCTTTTCACGTTTCTTTAGATAGTCCTTAAATTTCTTCCACTCTTCTTGCACCTTCTCATTCCTCTGGTCACGGAGTTTCGCTGTCAATTCTGCGAGTTCCATATAGTCAATCATCTTCATTTGCCATTCTTCTACCGTAAAGAGGAGGAGATGCATTCATGGGGGTGGAGAGGGCTATGGATGGCTCCTAGCCTGGATGGTTCTCCCCTGTCTCCATAGTCGGAGGCAGCGATGCTTCTGAACGCCAGTTGCTGGAAACCGCAGGAAGAAGAAGAAGAAGAGTTTGGATTTGATATCCCGCTTTTCACTACCCGAAGGAGTCTCAAAGCGGCTAACATTCTCCTTTCCCTTCCTCCCCCACAACAAACACTCTGTGAGGTGAGTGGGGCTGAGAGACTTCAGAGAAGTGTGACTAGCCCAAGGTCACCCAGCAGCTGCATGTGGAGGAGTGGAGACACGAACCCGGTTCCCCAGATTACGAGTCTACCGCTCTTAACCACTACACCACACTGGCTCTCTGTGATCTCCCGCAATTCCCTCCCGCAAATCTGCTCGATCTTGCATGGCACCCCATGAAAAGGTGCTTTTTTCGGGGGGGGGGATTGCTGTGTGAAATTGTGCAAGGTAGCGGCACCCAAAATGGCCACCATGCTTTCATGAGAAAATAAATAAATGGGAAGACAGCGTCCCATCCCAGAAGGTGGCATCACAGTTTTTGCCTTTGAGGTTTTGGACAGTATGTTGATAACAACGATAAATAGAGACAGGACAGGAGAGTTGCTCTTGTGATCGCATCCTGCTTGTGGACTTGCCATTGGGGCATCCGGTTGGCCAATGTGAGAGCAGGATCCTGGACTAGGTGGGTCCACAGGGCTCATTCTGATGTTCTGAAAGCTGTCCAAGTTGGCAGCCATCGCTACTAGACCTTGTGGGCAAATCATGCCCTGCTTTCCAATCTGGCTTCTCCTCTCTTTCTCCTCCCTTCTCTGCTCCTCTGCTGCCAGCATTTTGGGCCATTACAATTGCAAATCCGGAGTCCGAGGATCTGCCTCCTGCCTGAAGCCTCTTCTCTCAGCTCCCCTTTGCGCTTTCTCCATCTGTCTCCCGTCACACCAATGTTTTTCTTCCAGCTTTCTGGGTATTTTTAGTACCGCTGCAGAACCCCTGTGGGACTCCGCTGCAGCAGCCGCCCCACAAGTGTGGGGCGGTGGCAGAAGGGGGAGGCCGGAGCAGCATCAAGGACGCACCTCTGGGTGGAAAACCAGACCTTGGGGGACAAATGGCTATGCCCCCTTTAGAACGGGGAGTGGGAATGTTCAGGGAGGCAGGAGAGGATATATCATTTTATTTTATCCTATTCCAACTTGTGTTAACAAGTTTCACAATTTAGCAGAGTAACATTCCCTTTTAAACTTACACAGCGGGTGCGTTGCTCAGGCTCGCTAAAGCCTCTATAATCAGTATACAATCAGCAGCACAAAAACGGCGCACACAAATCTACCAAACCATTCCACATATTGAATTCTATATTGGTAGTCCAATCAAAAAGAGAGCAATGCAAAAAGTCAAACAAAGAAGCCACAAACAGAAAGCTCTTTCAAGTTAGTACAACAGGACAATCTCAGTCTTTAAATGTCTTTAGCCAGGCTCCTGTAGATATTGATGAAAATAGGTCCAGTCAGATGATACGCACAGATGTTAATAGATGAAAGCAAGTCCAATCAGATGGAATATTGACGATGTGATGCACAAAAATTAGACAGGGTGCCGGCGTTTGTCCCCTGTTTCGCCCATGGACAATTTTGGGCTTCTTCAGTAAACTATTTCCCAGGATTTACTGTATATTCATACATACACTGGTGGGATAAGTCAAACCTTATTAGTATTAAAACATACAGTGCAAAGGGTATCAAAGTTTGTAAATAATGTCTGAACAGACAAATACAAAAATCCATACTTACAATTTACATGTTACAACTCATCTAAACTAGAACATCTAGTCTTCTTCTTCACAATATTCTTTCACAAAGATTTGGTACATTTGCACACTTTCACTGGTGATATAAACCAAACCTAGTTAACATTTACACATTCATTATATGAATAATCAAAAATTTCTATATTATTACTGAAAAGATAAATGAATATAGGAATCAATACTTACACTTCATATGCTAAGTTCTTTCTTGGCTTAAGCCTCTATAATAACTGTCCTGGTATTTCCCCCTTTTATTCCCTCCTAAAAGATAAGACACGACATAAAAGTATGAAAAGAGTTTACTTACAGACAGCTGTTCACAATAGGATCTCAGAAGGCAGACTTAGCTTTAAAAAGTTACATGCACTTGGAGACTATTCCATAAGGGAGATAGTTCCTTGTCCTCTCTTGCCAAGCGAGAATCTTTGGCTAAGCACATGATGCTTCCTCGTTGAAGTGTAGTCAAAGAGAGAGAGAGATGGCGGCCAGCCCTATGCTTTTACCTGTACAGGTGAGGCCACGCCCACCTCTAGTCACATGTAGAGGAAGTCTGTCCCTGCCCAGGAGAAACAGGAAGTTTTGACCGGCTGGTCCAGACATTCCCTTCTATGTACACTCTAGGGATGTTGTACTTGACTGCTCCCGTGTTTCACATCCTGCATGGGGATTGGGAATTTCCCTTCCGAACGACTTCCTGGGGGCTGTGTGCCAGGGGTGGATGGGGCACAGGCAAAAGTTGGCAGAACAGCAGATGCATATTTTACCTCTGAACGGTATGCTAGTTTTTACACTCACATCCCTCTCTCTAGCTCTCATCCAGGCAAGGCAAGAGGCATTTTCAGAGTTCATGGCCAGCGAGGACTGTAGCCTGGAAAAAAACAAGACATTTTGGGAGCCTAGAGAAAGAGGGTGTGGCCAGGGAGGAGGTGTGGCCTGGAGGGAGAGGGTGTGTTACCTGGGAGGTGGTAAAGCAGGGGTTGTCAACCTGGTCCCTACTGCCCACTAGTGGGCGTCTCAGGATTCTAGGTGGGTGGTAGATGAATCCTCCTTCCATCGAGCCCTGGTGGGCGGTAAGGAAATTTTACCTTCAAGAAAGATGCATTAGTGGGCGGTAGGTATAAAAAAGGTTGACTACCCCTGGCCTGGAGGGAGAGGTTGTGACCAGGGAGGAGGTGTGGACTGGGGAGAGTTCCAAGGGCCAGATAGAAATGTCTAGAGGGCCACCATGGCCTGAGATTGACAATGACCTCATACAAAAACCAGCCTTCCCCCAACTCAGTGCCCTCCAGTTCTTGCCAGGCTCCAACTCCCACCATCCTTGACCATTGCCCATCGCCCAAGACCATGGGTAGGCAAACTAAGGCCTGGGGGCTGGATCTGGCCCAATCACCTTCTAAATCTGGCCCCTGGACAGTCCGGGAACCAGCATGTTTTTACATGAGTAGAATATGTCCTTTTATTTAAAATGCATTTCTGGGTTATTTGTGGGGCATAGGAATTCATTCATTTCCCCCCTCCAAAAAATTATAGTCCGGCCCCCCACAAGGTCTGTGGGACAGTGGACCGGCCCCCTGCTGAAAAAGTTAGCTGACCCATGCCTAAGACTGTCCCCCCAGTTGAGGAAACCTGCCCCCGACACAACTGAAGTTGCCTTAGACTAAAATCAGACTAGAAAGCCACCCAGCACAGGCCAGCAGCCACCAGTCTCGGATTCCAGCTTTCCACTGCTGTGCTGCTTCCTCCTCCTTGTAAACCCGAGGTTGGGTTGGGGGTCTTCTGTATGCTGAGTGTGTCCTCGGTGCCTGAGAGCCCCATTCAGCTGCCTTCCTGCCTGCGAGAATGCCTCCGCCCCTCTTCCTTTCTCCCTGTGCTTGAAAGAGGCCACTTCTTCTTCTCTGGACTTCCTCTGCGTCTTCGCTGGGTCTTTTCATTTCAGAGGACGCAACGGGACCTGTGTGAAATATTAATGGATTGGTGCGCTGCCATTATAAATTCATGTATCCTTTCACTTTCCCTAGAGGGATAGTATTCTAGCAATTATATATATAGATAGATAGATATATCCCTCATCTTTGCAGGTATGGAATTGGGCAAACAGGTTTTTTTCTCACCAGCTTGGCAAAGCCTCTTGGCATCCGTACCAGCTTCTGAGAATCTGTGCTTAAAAGGGGAGGGAGAGCGATCTCTCTCTCTCTCTCTCTCTCTCTCACACACACACACACACACACACAAGCTCGAATCCTTTCCAGCGCCCTGAAATGGTGCCAGGCTCCACTGCTTTAGAAAATAAGGAAGAAGGGAAGAGCAGAAGCCGGGCGAATCAGGGATGTAGGAAACTGCCTTGTACCAAGCCAGGTCATTGCTCCATCTAGCTCAGTCCTAGATGACTGGCAGCGGCTCACCTGGGTTTCAGGCAAGGGGGCATCTCCTGGCAATACCTGGAGATGCCTTCAGGAATCAACCCAGGCCCTTCCACTTGCATAGTGGGCGCTGTGCCACAGAGCTGGGGCCCTGAACCTAAAGACACACTAAGATTCTAGTCCTCGTGATTCTGAGGTCACCGTTGAAATAGAAGCTCAGGAACCTGCTTTGTACAGAGTCAGTCTGTTGGTCCACCTAGCTCAGTGTCGTCTGGCAGCAGTGGCTCTCCAGGATTTCAACCTGGGGTTTCTCCCAATCCCACCTGGAGGTGCCACTAGGGATTGGACCAGGGACCTTCTGAATGCCAAGCAGCTGCTCTGACTGTACCACTTTGCCCCAGGCCCAGCATCCAAAGAAAGGATCACAGGCAACGTGAGGAAGCCGGTGTAGCTGGATCGGGGAAATTGCTTCCAATATATTTGCCTTTCCTCCGTGGCGCTTTGTCTTGTCTGCGCTCGTTACAGGCCTTATGAGGGGTCGTTTGTAACCCTCACATTTTTATCTCCAGAAGCACATTTGTCTGTAGATTGGAAAAGCCGGCCGTTTGTTTCAAGGGAAGCATTTCTCCACCCCCCCCCCGCCCCCTCTTTGACGGCAATTTATTATGTCCATAAAGCATTTTCCTGTCGTTTCCGATCTCCCCCTCCGCCCAACATCAGACGGGAGTGATGATTTGAAGCCTCCAAGATCTGAAACTCACGCGACGTGTTTATCTACAGCCCCCGCCGTCCATGCAAAAAAGGGAGAAGACGACGACAACTCACGGTTTAATTTTATAGACACACCACTAATCCCCTAGAAATGCAGCATGCTTTTGTGGCAGCGAGATCTGTGCGTGCGTGTTTGTCCTCTTTTTGATTTCTTAAAATTTAAAAAGGGAAAGAAAGGGAGGAGGAGGAGGAGGAGGAGAAGCTCCACAGATTGCATCTCATTGGCGGGATGAATAATACATTTAAAACATTTCGCAAACTGTGTTTGATCCCCAGCATGCCTCTACCGGTGGCGCGAGGCCTCTCGCTCTCCTCTCCCGCGCAGAGCTGTCAGGCGGTTCCCTTGGAAAAGGCCCTGATTGATTAGCTGCCTCTCCTTTTCATATACAGCTCGGAAATTTCACCAAGGGAGCCGTTCACACATGAGAACATGAGGAAATAAGAAGAGCTTGCTGGGTCAGGCCAGTGGCCCATCTAGTCCAGCATCCCGCTCTCACAGGGGCTGGCCAGATGCCCATGATAGGCCAGGAAGCAGGATGTGAGCACATGATCGCTCTCCCTTCTGCCGCTTCCAGCAATTTTTATTCAGAAGCCTAACTGCCTCCATGGCTGGGAGCCATTGCTAGCCCCCTCCTCCATGAATTTGTCCAAGCCATCCATAGCTCAGCTGGTTAGAGCGTGGTGCAGATCACGCCTCGGTTGCAGGTTCGATCCCTGTAGGGGATGGCTGCATAGTCCAGCATTGCAGGGGGTTGGGTCAGATCAGGCGTCAGCAATCTTTTTCAGCCGTGGGACGGTCCACCCTCCCTCAGACCATGTGGTGGGCTGGACTATATTTTTTTGGGGGGGGGATGAACGAATTCCTATGCCCCACAAACAACCCAGAGATGCATTTTAAATAAAAGGACACATTCTACTCATGTAAAAACATGCTGATTCCCGGACCGTCCACGGGCCAGATTGAGAAGGCGATTGGGTCGCATCCGGCCCACAGGCCTTAGGTTGCCTACCTCTGGATCAGATGTTCCTCAGCATCCTTTCCAGCTCTACAAGGCAATAATAATAATAATAATAATAATAATAATAATAATAATAATAATAATAATAATAATAAAATTATTCTTTCCCCAGCGACTCTGGGTGGCTTCCAACAAAATATTAAAATACAATAATCTGTTAAACATTAAAAGCTCCCCTAAACAGGGCTGCCTTCAGATGTCTCCTAAAGGTCTGGTAGTTGTTTTTCTCTTTGACATCTGGTGGGAGGGTGTTCCACAGGGCGGGTGCCGCTACCGAGAAGGCCCTCTGATACGATATGAAGTTGGTGGTCATCATTGCCTCCTGTGGGAATGAGTTCCACAGGTTAACTGTGTGCAGTATCCAACAAATCTGACTGTTGAACGGCGGCTATCGATGGCTGCTAGCCCAGGTGACTCTGCCCTGCCTCCATTTCCATGATGGGCAACTGGGCTAAATGGAACACTGGCCTTTTATCTTCTTATGATGGACGAAATGGGACCCCTTTGTCATCTTGTGTTCTCACGGTGTGTCTGAAGTTGGGTCCTTTGCTGCAGCCGCTGCTTTGAGTCCCTCCTCGCCTCGGCGCACGTCCTCCCTGCCCCCGGCTTATTTCATTACGGCTCGGCATCTGTGAACATCACGCTCGGTGTCACCAGCATTAAACATAATGAGCCCTCTTGAAGGCTGCTCGGATTTTCTTCCATCTCTCCGGAAAGGCCACCCATGTCAAATGGGATGATGGGCCCACTTGTCAGGCGCGAGACCTCCGGCCTTGATTAAAGTCCCCGACAGCAACGAATGCGTCTCCCGCACCTTTTGAAGACCCTTCTTGTTCCGTTGAGAATGATATCTCCATTCGGAATAAGATCTTCATTTCGCCACCTGATTCCACGTCTCTCTCCGTGCCCCCTCTAATCTTGCTTTTTAAAATTCAAATCCAGAGCTCTTGATCTGAGGGTGACCCCTGTGGGCTTTGTCAATTCCTCAATAAGCCTGGGTTCATTTGTTTTTTAAAAGAAATATTTAATTTGATTGCAAAAAGGGACTCTGAACCCTAAATCCATGGCCTCTCAGACAAAATATAGGGTGTCTTTCTCCCCCAGATAGGATAAAATTGGGCAATTGTTCCCTGCCTGCCACCTCCAGGGTTCAGGTGGGGATGTACAATAGAAGCCTACCTCCTCACTTTGGTCAGCACTTATTTTGCTCCAGTTATCTTCTCAGTTCAACCAAGTTTGGAAGTGGTGACATTTCATGCGCCAGTAGCATCGAACACCTTCCTCGGGATGGACAAACCCTGTCCATTCTGGGTTTTTAAAAATAATTCTTTCTCCAGCCTTGAGAACATAAAGACATTGTAAGGAGAGCCAGCTGGATGAGGCCAAAGGGACCCCCTCTAGTCCAGCCTCCTGTTCTCGCAGTGGCCAACCAGATTCCCCAAAGGGAAACCCACAAGCAGGATTCGAACGCAAGACCCCTCTCCCCTCCTGTGGTTTCCAGCAACTTGAATTTGCCTGATCCTCTTTTAAACCCATCCCAGTTGGTGGCCATCACTATGCGCTGCATGAAGCATGTTCACCATGTTCTTCATCAGTTTGTGAATTGCTGTTTCTTAAATCCCATGGGGGGGGGGAAACTGTCAACATTTTAGGGAACATTTCCCCTAAGAGCTTTTGTATGCAATTTTGCGTGGAATATGTGCATATATTAGGCAAGTGAGTTCCCCTATTGCATTTCTGTATGTTACTTTCACCCAGATATGCATTTTAATGCATACCTACTTTCCCCTGACGCAGGCATTGTGGGATAAATCAGCCCCATATAATGAAAATGCTTAAATTCTAATTAATGCATGAAGGTGTTAAGCCCGTAGAGTAAGCTGTCCTGCCAGGCTTAGCTAGGTCACACACCCTCACCTTGGGAGGAAGGGCTACAAAACTCTTCATTCTCCTATTTCCTTCCTTCATACCACCATGTGAACTTTCCCCATAAGAATGTCTTAGCTAGAGGCTCCAAGCTTACACTGTATGGCTTTAGCAAGCCACTTTTATGTTTCTATACAAATAGTTTAGAAACTCTTACCGTTTTCAAAGCTAAGCTGTGTTGTTGCTGTTTTTTGCTGCTGTATGGAAAAGCACATGGATATGACCTTTGAAGAGTTTGTAAGTAAACCATTGTTAACTTAACAAAAGCGTAGTCTCTTTCTATGTTAAGAGGGAAACTTTGGAAGCAACTTAGAACTGGAAATTTCAAAGGTCTAACTGCCTGCATTTCTACAGCTTACTTTGCTGCATGTTTTTGTGATTTTAAATCTCTGCTGGGGCTCTCTCACCAAAGAGTACTTCCCTCAAACTTGGATCTAGGAATCCAGGGAGTTCTCTTTGTATTCTTCACTCGGGAGCTGTAAGGAACAGAAGAAGAATATTGGCAGATATAAAGCCAGTTTTAGACTGGGAGAGCCGGGCTGTAGCCAGCCTTCCTTTGCAAGATTAAATAGCGTGCTAGAGAGTGGGAGAAGACAAATGAAGAGAGGGAGAGAGATGTTGCTTTTGCTTGTTGCTGTGTGGTATGTCTTCTGTGTTTTTATATGCCTTGTGATCCTTGGATGAAGGGCAGTTGTTGTTGTTCAGTCGTTCAGTGGTGTCCGACTCTTCATGACCCCATGGACCAGAGCACGCCAGGCACGCCTATCCTTCACTGCCTCCCGCAGTTTGGCCAAACTCATGCCAGTCGCTTCGAGAACACTGTCCAACCATCTCATCCTCTGTCGTCCCCTTCTCCTTGTGCCCTCCATCTTTCCCAACATCAGGGTCTTTTCCAGGGAGTCTTCTCTTCTCATGAGGTGGCCAAAGTACTGGAGCCTCAACTTCAGGACCTGTCCTTCTAGTGAGCACTCAGGTCTGATTTCTTTGAGAATGGAGAGGTTTGATCTTCTTGCAGTCCATGGGACTCTCAAGAGTCTCCTCCAGCACCATAATTCAAAAGCATCAATTCTTCGGCGATCAGCCTTCTTGATGGTCCAGCTCTCACTTCCATACATTACTACTGGGAAAACCATAGCTTTAACTATACGGACCTTTGTCGGCAAGGTGATGTCTTTGCTTTTCAAGATGCTGTCTAGGTTTGTCATTGCTTTCCTCCCAAGAAGCAGGCGTCTTCTAATTTCGTGACTGCTGTCACCATCTGCATGCCTTGTGATCCTTGGATGAAGGGCAGTATAGAAATGTAATTAACAACAACAACAACAACAACAATTTACAAAAACCAACAGGCTGCAGGTGCAAATTCTGTGGGCGGGCATGAGAAAGTCAACTCAGATTCTGCTAGGCTTGCTCGCCCTTTAACTGTGTGTTTTATTTCCCCGCTATTAGGCTTTTAAACCTTCATTTCCCACTATTCCCAGCTTCCGCAAGCAACCCAAAGCAGCTTGCAGGTGCGACAGGAAGCGGAACGGTCATTGCAGAAAAGCGACTCTGCCGCTCGAACCGTGATATTAACGGAAGGGGCTGCAGCAAGCAAGGCAGTTGTGCTTGTGTCCCTGTCCTTTTCCGAAGCTTGTGGGACTCTCTCCGCCTTTGCTGGATGCGCCGCTGCCGTCGCGCCATAACTCTTTGGTGTCTTAAACGGCTGCTGGATTTAAGGCCTTTCATTACTCACCGGGGATAAGCCCCATCTGAGCTCGCCTGTGGATGCCGGATATTTATGCCTCTCTCCTGACTCGCTCCCATAAAAAAGCAAGCGGCACTCTGTAGCAAATAAAGCAGCCATTTCTCTCTTCTCTCCCCCCACCCCCACCCCAACGCACATCACCCAGCTCTCGCCTCCGGGTTCCTGCGCCAATTTCAGGAGGTCAAGGAGGGCGCCATTTCGCACTTAAAGGGTCCCCAGAGCGTGCTGCGGCCTACGATCGAGGCTGCTGGGCGGGCCAGCTTCGACGCCAACCCTGCGGGCGAGTGGACTGGGGTGTGCTTGGCTCACCAGAGGGGGGGGGGTTGCAGTGTTGAAGCTATGCACATTAAGTGGAGTGCTGGCAAACCTCCGCCCTGGTGTGGCAGAATAGCCCCTGGGGCCCACCAACATTATGCATGTCAAATGAGGGGCTCTCCCATGCCCAGGTGGAGAACAGCTTGCATCCTGGCACAGGAAAGAATTTATTTATTTACTCCATTTATATCCCATCTTTTCTTCCAAGGAGCTCAAGTTGGCATGCACGGCTCTCCTGTTCCTTGTTTAATCATTGGCTCCCAGTATGTTTCTGAGCACAATTCAAAGTGTTGGTGCTGACCTTCAAAGCCCTAAAGGACCTCGGCCCAGTATGCCTGAAGGAGCGTCTCCACCCCACATCGTTCAGCCCAGACACTGAGGTCCAGCGCTGAGGGCCTTCCGGCGGTTCCTTCACTGCGAGAAGCGAGATTCCAAGGAACCAGGCAGAGGGCCTACTCGGTGGTGGCGCCCGCCCTGTGGAACGCCCTCCCGTCAAATGTCAAGGAAATAATCAACTAACTATATGACTTTGAGAAGATATCTGAAGGCAGCCCTATTTAGGGAAGTTTATAATGTGTGACGTTCTATCGTCTTTTTAATATTCTGTTGGCAGTCGCCCAGAGTGGCTGGGGAAACCCAGCCAGATAGGCAGAGTATAAATAAATTATTATTATTATTATTATTATTATTATTATTATTATTATTACCACCACACAACAACCCTGCAAGGTAGGTTGAGCTGAGAGGTGACACCCAGTGAGCTTCATGGCTGAGTTTGGGGATTCGAACCCTGGTCTCCTGGGTCCTAGTCTTCATTTAATCCTCACAATGATCTTGCGAGGTTGGTTGAGCTGAGAGAGGCAGTGATTGTGGCCCAAGGTGACACCCAGTTAGCTTCATGGCTGAGTTGGGGGATTTGAACCTTGGTCTTGGCACTTTATCTGCTACATTCCTGCTCACTCACTGGGGCAGAAGATACTGATGCCTATCTTTCTTTCCTCTCTTGTTCCTGATGTAGTTCTATCCTCACCCCTTCTTCCCTGGTGGAGATGAGGGTGCTGTCTTGGGGTCCTCTTCAGGTGCCCAAATGTCTTGGACCAGCCCCAACCGCAACCATAGCACCACAGCTAGAGCCCCTGTGTCACTGCTATTCCAAAGGCCCCGCCCCAATTACAGCAGCTTATATAGAATACATTAAAATGAGACAAGCCATGGCCTGCAGGCTTACAATCCAAAAGACACTGCATGTGAGGAAAGAGGGACAGGGAGGGAAGAGGAAAAAAGCAAACCCAGACACCAGTTCTTAAATAGTGATTCTTATACCAACCAGCAGGATATGACATAAGCCCTTCCTTGTGTCACAATGCTCTCACCAAGTATATAAATGCGGCGGCTTTTTGTATCTGTGCCAGAGACAACATTTTATTTATGTTATTGCAAACCACCCTGGACAATTTTGGGGGGAGTTGCAGGGCAGTGCAGAATTGCTTCAAACGGAATAAATCTGCTCTGTCCTGAATCTCCCCTCAGCCGATTTCACCAGTCTGACCCTGAGAGAACTTAGGAGTTACGAAACTCAGCCGTCCCCTCGCCTGCAGGCTCCCCCTCCGATGCCAGGCCTGCGTGAAAATGCCCCCTGCAAGATCCCCCGTTTGCCTTGACCTCTTGGCCAACGCAGCCTCAAGACAGTACTGAAAATGCAGCCCACACGCACATGCACACAACCCCCCCATGCCCTCCCCGCCAACATCGCCAGGTGATGGAGCGTTTATGAGAGCAGTGCCTGTCGGTGAGACCTCTAAAAGCTCGATTTATTGAGAAATGCTTTTTTCTTCTTCCAAAGGAGGGGGAAAAACCCATCCCCAAAGCATCAAACCTTGAAGCTCTTGGAGCTGTAATTAAAAGTGTTAGAGGGAAGGTAAGGAGCAATGTCTCTGGCCTGCCAACTGGTTAATTTATGTACTTAAACCTGTGCTTGGCTTGTGCCAAAATGTGCTCTTTCTGGCTGCTGGGTCTATATATTTCCTGAAACGCTGTAGCACAGCAGTTCCCTCTTCTCTCCCTCACTCTGAGAATGTGCTAGCACATGATTCTCCACCACCAAGATCTTCCAATGGGGTCCTTTTTTGGTGCCCACCCCCCTGAGGTCCAGTCTGGCATTGCTAGGGACCAAGGATGTTGAAGGCTTTCAACGAAAACAGGAGCAGAAATCGCCGATGTGTGCTTATTCGTACCGTCTCCAGAAAAGAAATCAGTCCACCAAACCTCTCTTTCTTTGGGGTTTTCTCAACAGAGTTTGGGTGGCCATCTGTCAGGGATCCTTGGGCTGTGATTCCTGCATTTCAGAAGGTTGGACTAGATAACCGTTGGGAGTCCCTTCCAACTTGAGAATCCTATGATTCTGTCGTTGCATACGACAGGTTGTTTGATCGTGTATGTAGGCGACGACAGCAGCAAGGATGCTTCTTGCCTAGAGATGGAGAGAAGAAGCACCGACCAAAGAAGAGTGGCAGACCAAGCTGGTGGAATATGCAGAAGTGGCGAGACTTATGGGAAAGTTCAGAAATCAGGAAGACCAAGTATTCTTTAAAGACTGGAATAACTTTCTAACATATTTGAGAGGCCGCTGCAAACAGTTGAAATCATTGGCAGGAATACAATGGCACTTGTAAAGTCACATGGGTTTTGGATACTATGATTATATAACAGATAGATTACAGGAAAAGATAATAGAATCATAGAATCATAGAGTTGGAAGAGACCCCAAGGGCCATCCAGTCCAACCCCCTGCCAAGCAGGAAACACCATCAAAGCATTCCTGACAGATGGCTGTCAAGCCTCTGCTTAAAGACCTCCAAAGAAGGAGACTCCACCACACTCCTTGGCAGCAAATCCCACTGCCGAACAGCTCTCACTGTCAGGAAGTTCTTCCTAATGTTTAGGTGGAATCTTCTTTCTTGTAGTTTGAATCCATTGCCCCGTGTCCGCTTCTCTGGAGCAGCAGAAAACAACCTTTCTCCCTCCTCTATATGACATCCGTTGATATATTTGAACATGGCTGTCATATCACCCCTTAACCTTCTCTTCTCCAGGCTAAACATACCCAGCTTATGCAGGAATAAAATTTAGAATTGGAACCCATGGAAGGATGGAAGGAGGTCTCAAGGTTCGAAAGAATCCCTTTCAATTTTTAATGTGTGAAAACGTTATGTTTATGGTGTATAACCTTAATGTAAAACTAATAAAATTATATATGTATACACACACACACACATATGAGAATCCTATGATTTTGCAAAATATGATTGGTATTTGCTCTCATTGTTGCTTTCAGCCTTCAAGCAAAACATAATTGATTGTGTTCTCCCCCTGCTCCCAAATCCCATTGTGTTTGCATTGGAACACACAAGGTGGGTGGGTTGTAACGGGTAAGACAACATACGTAATTTAGGTAATCAACTACACGAGTAACATAGTTTTGCCACGGGGGATGGTGAGATGTGTGATGTAGTTTCTGGCAGAAAATGAACTGCGGCTGTTGGAGTATTTGGAAATGGCGAAACTTACCAGAAGAGTAAGGAATCAAGAAGGGAGACTTTTTAGCATAGAATGGGAAAGATTTACGGTAAGTACTGTTTGAATAACTATTGTAAACAGCTTAAAACAATAGCAGGATTGAATTAAAAACGAGCAGGAAAATTATTTAAATTGAGTATAATGGAAAATAATAAATAGATTTAAATCGTATATTCAGTGATAAAAGATATGGCATAAGCAACTGCAGAAAGTGGAGGTCAATATTAATAGTTGGTATCTTAAATGGGATGTGTATATTGGGTGGTGCTGTGGTCTGAACCACAGAGCCTAGGGCTTGTCGATCAGAAGGTCAGCGGTTCAAATCCCCGTGATGGGGTGAGCTCCCATTGCTCGGTCCCAGCTCCTGCCCACCTAGCAGTTCAAAAGCACATCAAAGTGCAAGTAGATAAATAGGTACCACTCCAACGGGAAGGTAAACGGCATTTCCGTGCGCTGCTCTGGTTCGCCAGAAGCGGCTTAGTCATGCTGGCCACAGGACCCAGAAGCTGTACGCTGGCTCCCTCGGCCAATAAAGCGAGATGAGCACTGCAACCCCAGAGTCGTCCGTGACTTGACCCGATGGTCAGGGGTCCCTTTACCTTTACCTTTAAGTTTGTAACATGAGAAAATGAAAAATATTTTAAAAAGAAAAAAAATGAATTGCAGTGGAATGGAAACAGAATGGAAAGCCCCCCCCCCCTTCTGATAGAACCAGAGCTCATGGTCTTCCAAAGAAGATTTGGGGAGGTGTAGCTTGTTAAGCCCCTTGAAGCTACCAACCTTGAAGCTACTAACATGAGTTTGGCCAAACTGCGAGAGGCAGTGAAGGATAGGCGTGCCTGGCGTGCTCTGGTCCATGGGGTCACGAAGAGTCGGACACGACTGAACGACTGAACAACAACAACAACAACAACAACAACAACAAAGCTTGTTAAGAGTGCAGACTTCATAAAAAAAAACTTAAGAATCTGGATCAGGTCAGTGGACCACCTAGCCCAAGCTCTTTTGGGAAGCCAGCCCAGCAAGCAGGATTTGAGCCCCAGATTCCTCTCCCCTCCTTTGGATTCCAGAACCTGGGACCTGGTCTGGTCCAAGGCATTTTGACACCTTGAGCGAAAATGGTGCTCTCTCCCCACCAAGGGAAGAACGGGTGACTGAAGGTCTACACCTGGATCTAGGGTGGGAGGAGGTCAGCAGCACCGAGAGGCCGCTGCAGAAGTGCCATGATGGGGAGGGCAGATCTGGCTTCCAAGGAGCACAATGCGGCTGGGCAATTCATTCCTTGGAGGGCGGATCCGCATCTGCTGCCCCTGTGGATCCTGCCTGCCTGAGCCGGTCCCCTCGCCTTGCCTCGTGGGTGATTGGGAAGCGCGGCTGCCTCCAGCTGTACAGGAAGAGCGCAGCCATCCTGGCTAGGAGCCATCAATAGCCCTCTCCCCCAACCCTCTTTTAAACCCATCCATCCAAGTTGGTGCCCATCACTGCGTCCTTCGGCAGCGAGTTCCACCGTTTAACCATGTGCCGTGTGCGAAGAAGTCCTCTCTTTTGTCCGTACTGATCCTCCAACGTTCAGCAATCATTGGATCCCCAAGGGTCAGGGAGGGAGAGAAGCTTTTCTTTCTCGACTGTCTCCGTTCCGTTTTATAAACTTCTACCCTGTCGCCGCTTCCTCGCCTTTTCTCTAAATCGGAAAGTCCCGAGCGCTGCAACCTTTGGGCACTCTCTGGTTTCGGTAAGCCAGCAAAAGAACACGGGGATTTGAAAACCTTGATGCCCCCGTCCCCAGCAGGCAGCGTCTCTCGTCGCGCGCGTGGGCAGCATCTGTGTGGCGTCACTGTAAACACCCCATAGTTGCTTGTGAAAACGCACAGGGCCTTAGGGACGAGGCGCTCCACGCAAGAGCTACCTGTAATCTCCAGTCAGCCGCTGCCTTTAATTACTGCCGCATTTCGGGGGCAGGGCAGGGTCGCCTCTAGGCTGCCGGATCCCCAGCCGGGCAGATGAGAGCCCAGAGACCTGTACCCGGGCGCTGGAAAGGAGCTGGGAGCGAAGGGGGCCCCCACCGCGAAGCGAAGCCCCGCCATGGGCAGGCACGAGGCGTGGAGACTCCTCTGGCACGCGGCGCTCGTCCTGAGTTCCTGCTTCCTGCTGGCTGGAGCCCAGGGGACAACTGGAATACGTATCAGAGTTGACCCAGAAGTGCTGAAAGAAGGAGATCGTGTCACCTTAACACCAGAAGGTGTTGATCTGGAGGTGCTTAGCAACTGCAAATGGTACCGAGGGGCAATTGAAGAACGAAGCATCATTGTTAGCTTTGTCCTAACTCCAGTTTTTGGTCAGGACAATGGACCTGCCTACACTGGCAAGGAGATTGTGACCCCGAATTGCTCCCTTTCCATCACAGATTTAAAGCCAGAAGACTCTGGAACCTATTCATTTAAACCAGAAGGTGTTAAACCAGAAGGGCTTAACAACACAGCGGCTACAATCCTCACCATTGCTGAACCTCTACAAGTTCTGGGTCTCGGTCCAGGACAAATTGCTGTCATTGCCGCAGGTTGTGTGCTTGGAGTTGTGTGCACTGGAGGTCTGGGATATTTCCTGTGCACCAAGACTGCCTTGGAACCAGGACGTCACTCACAGCAAACCCTCACCGGGTGAAGTGGACATACAATATTCAACGCTAGCCTTCAAAGCCAACCACCCTCCTCAGCCAGAGCCAGCGGCCATCCGGCCTTTGGAAAGCAACATACAGTAATATACTTGGAAATCAAGAAGAAATGGTCAGGGATGAATCTCCCGCAATGGGCTCCTCGGTGCAAATATCCCCTATGACTCACCTCTGCTTCCTTTGCCTGGATTTTATTTTGATTGGGAGGTGGGATTTGAAAAAAAAAAAACAACCTGTGGCCTCTTCTGAAGTTAAGGCTATGGGTCCCTCCCTTACACACACACACACACACACACACACACACACACATCCCTCAAGTGGTTCTCCTCCACCAACCCACTGAGCTGAAAACAAAAAAACCCAGAAGTTTCTCTCCAACTCAACAGGTTATGACTCGTTAAAGCATAACTGGACAGGTTATGGAGGTTATCTCAGCCCATAACAGAACAGCCCTGCCACCTGGTGCAATTGAGGGTAGGGTTTGGAATGGAACCAACCTGTTTGAAAGCAGGCCTTCCACCCGCCCTGCCGTGGCTGGCGTGCATGCCGAGAGAGAGGCCGTTTCATCCTCGGATCTGGGTGGGGAGGTTTCAGAGATCTCTTTCCCCTTTCTCTCTCTCTTCCCAGCCTGCTACTGTTTCGCTTCCTGGCTGTGCCAAGCCTCCCCCCCCTCTTTTTCCTGACCCTCGGGTCTTGGAGTCATTAGGCAGAGGCGTGGGCAGCCACCACAAGCCCTCCCTGGGGGAGCTGGATCTCAGGCACCAGTGAAGAAAGTGCCCAATATCCAGGAAAGTGTGCCCTCCAGGGCTGGACAGGAGAAAAGCTTTTCTCCTGGTGCCTCCATCCGTTGCTTCCGACCTTATTCTTTTTTGAGGAGGCATAAAAACTTGCTTGGGGGTCAAACCAGGCCCATGGACTAGCAGCTCCCCCCTCTTGCTGTCCAGAATGGACTGGCAGCGTCTCAACAGGACAGCAGCACCCTTTGCCCTCCAGTCTGGCTTTTGGCTTCAGCTACTCTTTTGCTCATGTGAATTTGAAACTGCCCTACATGTGGATATGGAAGTCGGGGTGACGTGTGGGCTTGAGGTGCGCTGTTGGGGGGGGGGCTTTGTGGTGGCAAAGCCATAATTATTTCCCCTCTGCCGGATCATTATCCCCTCTCCAGGACCACCCCATTTCTCACGATAAACCCTCCAAACCCAGTCTATAACAGGTGCTTTTGCAGAGCAGGTTGGTTAAGCAAGCCAGGACAAACAGCTGACTGCTACAGCTCATGGGGTGAGTTGAGGCACCTTGAATATATTCCCTTCTGTGTTTCTCCAGCTACCGGTATGTGGTGTCGAGAAAGGGAAGAGCTGCGCCAAATGTCTGGAGGCTTAGAGCACTGTATTGGGGTTAGGAAGAGGAAGTGATCCGGTTGTCCCCATGTCCCCTGGGTGACCACAGAGCCAGAGGGCAAAGCACAGGGGTCAGTTGCAAGAACCATGGTGCTCACTGAGCAGCCTGGAGCAAGTTGACTAACCCAAACCTCCTTTGCAGGATTTTCGTGGGGCTACAGTGAGATAAGGCTTTTGTGGGATATGATCCATGAGAGGCAGTCAAGTGCAACATTCCTTGTTTTCCTAGAGAAGACATGCGAGGGAATGTTTGGTCCAGCCAGTCGAAACCTCCTGTTCCTCCTGGCTGGAAGATCCTTCCTTTTGCATGTGATAGAAGGTGGGCGTGACCTCACCTGTCCAGGTAACAAAAGGACGAGTCACGCAGCACCCTTCCTCCTTTGTGACTTCCTTCTTCGTTTGACCAGCTTCTAGCTAGGACTGCTCTGCTAGCTCTCAGCTAGCAGAAGCACTAGGATTATTCCCCCATATGGGGTAGATCCACATGCACATATTTGTAACTAAGTCTGCCTTCAGGAAACCAACTGTGAACTGATGTGAGTAAACTTATTTTATTGACTTTGAATAAGATCGTGGCGTATTCTTTTAAGAGGGATTCAAGGGAATTTACCAATCTGAGACAGATTGAATTGTATAATAGTGAGAGGCTCACACGAACCTGCAACCAGCTATCTGCTGTGCATGTAATAAAGGGGAATGCAAACTCTGCTAAGTAAAGAAACTTTGGCGCAAGTTTGGTTAGATATTAACAAACAATATATCCTCTCCTGCCACCCTGAACATTCCCACTGCTTTAACAACAATAATGCCTGGAGCCAGGAGCAGCAGGGGAGGGTGAGGGGGGGGGACAGGGTCTCGGGAGATTAATTTATTTTAATTGCAGGTGTAGAATCAGGGGTAGTGGGGTCCACATTCTAGATTAGCTCAACTCCCATGCTGCAAAGAAATGTTGCAGGATGGGCAGGCGAACTGGGCTGCTTTGCAAACTTCAACAAAGTGTAGAATCCTAGAATCCTAGAGTTGGAAGAGACCCCAAGGGCCATCCAGTCCAACCCCCTGCCAAGCAGGAAACACCATCAAAGCATTCCTGACAGATGGCTGTCAAGCCTCTGCTTAAAGACCTCCAAAGAAGGAGACTCCACCACACTCCTTGGCAGCAAATTCCACTGTCCAACAGCTCTTACTGTCAGGAAGTTCTTCCTAATGTTTAGGTGGAATCTTCTTTCTTGTAGTTTGAATCCATTGCCCCGTGTCCGCTTCTCTGGAGCAGAGAAGTGTAGTGAGCAGAGAAGTGTAGTGAGGAAGAAAGGAGGAGGGCGCTTGGCAGTGAGCAGTTTTCTGTTTTGCTTTGAACATCAGCACCGATTTCACAACGAGCCAACTTCTAGCTAATGGGGCAGACATGCCGAGCACTGTCGATGTTAGTCTGAGCCAAAGGCAGACCTCCTAAGATCTCTGGTAGGAATGAGAGAGAAATCCCCTGCCTTCTTTTTTTTAAAAAAATAATATTTATTAGGCTTTTTCCAATTATGACCAAATTACAGTCAAATTACAGCACATGATTAAATTTTTCTAACCCCCCTTTCTCTCACCAAGAGGAGCATAGCAAATAAACCCCCCTCTCACTGGGGTAAACACTTATACTTTGCCAATTTAATCACTTACAATACACATATCATCATAGCCTTGTGGACTTCCCCGGCTCCCACCCGTTGACTCCATGCAAAAACCTAATTTACAGTTATTGCCAATTAAACCCAATATTATTTCCTCTCTTTCTTGTTGTTGTTCAGTCGTTCAGTCGTGTCCGACTCTTCGTGACCCCATGGACCACAGCACGCCAGGCACGCCTATCCTTCACTGCCTCTCGCAGTTTGGCCAAACTCATGTTGGTAGCTTCGAGAACACTGTCCCACCATCTCATCTGTCGTCCCCTTCTCCTTGTGCCCTCCATCTTTCCCAACATCAGGGTCTTTTCCAGGGAGTCTTCTCTTCTCATGAGGTGGCCAAAGTACTGGAGCCTCAACTTCAGGATCTGTCCTTCTAGTGAGCACTCAGGGCTGATTTCTTTGAGAATGGATAGGTTTGATCTTCTTGCAGTCCATGGGACTCTCAAGAGTCTCCTCCAGCACCATAATTCAAAAGCATCAATTCTTCGGCGATCAGCCTTCTTGATGGTCCAGCTCTCACTTCCGTACATTACTACTGGGAAAACCATAGCTTTAACTATACGGACCTCTCTTTCTTACACTTACCAATATTTCTTACAAAATACTTTTCCAATTTATAAATCTAATTCATCATTTTTAACTATCCTCCACATTCACTGTATTTCTAAGCTTTCATTGTTATTCCTAAATCCCCTGCCTTCTGCTCCCTCGTCGTGTTGTTGGGGAATGCGTTTTCCTCCACCACCACCCAGCGCCGAAAGTTTGTCTTCTTCGACTGAGAGTCAGAGTGCCCCTCTGCTGCGATAGCATCTCGTACACTCTGGACCTCGCTAATTGTTGGATGTGGCTGGAAGACGGCATGTATTAAGCTTCAGGACGCATGGGCAATGGGGCAGTTGTTTGCAACAAGTGGTGCCCAAGTTAAACGGTAAAGGACCCCTGGAGGGTTAAGTCCAGTCAAAGGCAACTAAGGGGTTGTGGCACTCATCTCGCTTTCAGGCCGAAGGAGCTGGCGTCTGTCCACAGACAGTTTTCCAGGTCATGTGGCCAGCATGACTAAATTGCTTCTGGTGCAACGGGACACCATGACGGAAACCAGACCGCACGGAAATGCCATTTACCTTCCTGCCACAGCGGTACCTATTTATCTGTTTGCACTGGCATGCTTGCGAACTGCTAGGTTGGCAGGAGCTGGGACACAGCAACGGGAGCTCACTCTGTCGCGGGGATTTGAACCACCGACCTTCTGATCGGCAAGCCCAAGAGGCTCAGTGGTTTAGACCACAGCGCCACCCATGCCCAAGTTAACCTGTGCATCGTCCTCCCATCTTGAGGAGGCCTGGCACAGTCATCTGCAACGAAGAGACCCCACAAAGGAAGCTTGTCTCCCTCTTGCATCCGGTTGGCACCGGGCCTTTGGAATGATTACTCAGGAGTCCTGCAGGACAGGCAGCTCAGATCTGAGGGTGGCTGTTAAGAGTGCAAAATTGGAGACGGAGCACAAAGCTGATGATTGTGAAAATCTGGGCTATATTTCTGCTTGTAAAGTGATGAATAATTTTGTTTTTTTAAAATAATAATAATAATAAACTGAGAATGGAAAAAATTATTACTGCCCACATTTCCTGATCATGCTTCCTTTTAAAATTTTTATCCAATTTTCCATCTCATGTTCACCCCCTGAAGCATTGCCACAAATGACTATATTGCACCCTCCCTCTGCAAGCTCCCTTCCGTCATTCCCCGTCCCGTTTGTGCCATTCTGCTGTACCAAGCGGCTTTTAAAAATTAAATTGCTTCATGCTGCTTGGCTTTTCCTTTTTTTAAAGGGGTGGGGGTGGGGAAGAAAGATGTGATTAAGGTGCTGCTCGCTACTTAATAAATTACTGGGAGATTCGCCGTTCAGGGGAAGGGAAATAAATTATGATATTTAACATTTTGTAATAACAACAATTAGTTGCTAAATAATGCCGTCTTCTTCCCTTTTTTTGTAAAGGAAAAGGCAAAAGTAAATTAATTCTCCTAATTAGCTGTCAAGCATCAAGGGGAGAAAATGAGTGGGTGGGTGGGGGAGGCGGCAGACCCTGCACACAGATCGGCGCATAGGCAGGAGTTTTCTGTCAAATTGGATGCGCATGTGCAAATTGTACGCTCATGAAGGTGAGGATGCCACAGGTTCTGGATCTGGACCTGTCAGCTCCATGAGAACCTAAAAAGAGCATGCTGGATCAGGCCAAAGCGGGCCCATCTAGGCTGACAAAACCTCTAGGAATCAAGATAGATTGCCTCTGGAGCTGGAGGCTCCATAAGGGCATAAGAAGAGCCTGCTGGATCAGGCCAAAGGGAGGCCCATCTTGTCCAGCATCCTCTTCTCACATTGTCCAACCAGATGCCCCACCGGGAAGTTTGCAGACCTTTGACCTGATCAAGCAGGCTCTCTTGCGTACTCCTTTATGGAAGCCGTACCTGAGAAGGGTCCTCATCTCTCTCGATATCAATCTGAGCAGGAACCGAAGGCGTTAATTCTTCTTCTTCTTGCGGGGCTGAGAAGTGATTCAATTTCCTCTGTGACAACGAGCCCCCTGGGCTGATGGCCGCCTCCAGCAGTTTTAATTAAGTTGCCACTTAAAGAGACAATGGATTCTTTCTTCCTTTGCTGCTGGTATATGCTGGAGTATTTGTGCCCTGGGAGGCTGCGGTGGTGGAGAGAGTGTCATAAGAACTGCTTTGGTGACTCAGGCTTGAGGGTTGTCATGGTTAAAAAAACACAGACTCTTCTTTCCGCAAGCAGCTAGTCTGAAGAGCCCTGCAAACTTTGGACACAACAGCCCTCCGTTCTTTCTTTGTTCCCAGTGTGCAGTGCGCAGTGGTAGACTGACACTGAGTCTGGAGGCTCCATTTGCAAGGACTGCCTTCCCTGGTGGAGACCAAGCCAGACTTTTAAGATCTCCTGAAGAGACCTTGCTGGCCACAGAACAACCAGTATACTATCTAGCTCAGTATTGTCTGCACTGACCGGCAGCAGTGGTTCTCCAGGGTTTCAGGGGGGAAACACCTTTAGCCCTATCTGAGATGCCATTCGAACCCAGGACCTTCTGCTTACAGAGCAGGTGCTCTAACCCCTGGGCTGTACCAATGCAGAAGCAACCATTTTTGAGGGCTCCTGGGAATACCCACCCTTTGTGAGGCAGAGAAACTAGCAACATTTAACCTTAAATCCTTATGGCAAAAGGAACGGCTTATTCACATTGGGTGTGCATAACAACCTAGGAAGGGTTTGCTGGATCAGACCATTGCCCACATAGTCCAGCATCCTGTTCCCACAGAATCATGAGGACTAGGAACTTAGAATCAAAGAATTGTATGGCTGGAATGCAACTCTATAAAAAAACGAATGCCATTCTAGGCTGCAGCATCAGATCAAGGGAAGTCATAGTCCATAATCCTGGAAGGAAGGAAGACCAAAAGAGGCCTGGCCGAAAGGCTCAGCCTCTTTTCTTTGGCCTTGGCCCCACCCCCAGCCGCCTTCCATTGTCCTACCTGGCCGAGGGCGGGTCAAAGGACAACATAAGCAGTTGGGTGGCACCTGCCCAGGTAAGCCCCGCTCGCTCGGTGCCGCAAACCCCGGCCACCTGTGTGGAAGGGAGGGGAGAAATTCTGCCCTCGGTCAGACTCAGAGCGCACCTGGAATACTGTGTCCAGTTCTGGGCCCGACAATTTAAGAAGGATGTTGACAAGGTGGGAGGTGGTCAGAGGAGGGAGACCAAGATGATCAAGGGCCTGGAAGCCAAGCCTGATGAGGAACGGTTGAAGGAGCTGGGGATGTTTAGCCTGGAAAAGAGGAGACTGAGAGGAGATATATTACAGGTAGGAAGCTGTGTTGGTCTGCCATAGTCAAAACAAAATAAAATAAAAAATTCCTTCCAGTAGCACCTTAGAGACCAACTGAGTTTGTTCTTGGTATGAGCTTTCGTGTATCTGAAGAAGTGTGCATGCACACGAAAGCTCATACCAAGAACAAACTTAGTTGGTCTCTAAGGTGCTACTGGAAGGAATTTTTTTATTTTATTTTGTTTTGAGAGGAGATATGATAGCCATCTTCAAATATCTAAAGCACTATCGCATGGAAGATGGAGCGAACTCTGGAAAGTAGGACTTCAGCTCTTACCTCTCGCAACCTTTTGAATTATCCAAGTGCCAACACCGCCCTCCCCCCACCAAAAAACCCAGCAGCCAGGAGCCTCCTGAGAATGCAATCTCTACTGGAAATAAACCAAGGGCGTGGGGGGGGGGGGGCAGCCATGGAGGTGTGTGTGCTTGGGGGGAGGGAGAGAGCTTCCAATTACCAGAGGCTGCAGTTCCTTTTGCACCATCTCGCTATGTCATTTGCAGCTCCTTCGCCTCCAGGCTGAGCCCG
The DNA here is from genome assembly GCF_009819535.1 of Lacerta agilis. Classification (NCBI taxonomy): domain Eukaryota; kingdom Metazoa; phylum Chordata; class Lepidosauria; order Squamata; family Lacertidae; genus Lacerta; species Lacerta agilis. The sequence goes on from NC_046326.1 coordinate 42,418,423, forward strand.
TTCTTTTCTCATTCCCTTTTGTGAGAGCGAGAGGACAGGCGAGGGAGAGCGGGGGGGGGGGAGGGGGGGCTGCGTGGCTGCGGAACGAGGGTGCTCTTGGAGGTGGCAAAGGTGGGTGGGTGCTGAAGCTCGGTGCTCGGTGGCAGAGGATCTGCTTTGCGTGCAGAAGGTTGCGGCCGGGGTTCAATCCCCACCGGCAGCATGATCTCCTGGGAGGGCTGGGGACATCCCTTGCCTGAGACCCTGGAGAACAGTTGCTGCCAGTCAGTGTAGACAATACTGAGGTAGATGGGCCCAATGCTCTGACTCAGCGTAAGGCAGCTTCCTGTCTTCCTGTGTACATCTCATAGAACTTGGGTGTGTGACTTCAGTCGGGTGCCTGACAGGAGGCGAATTAATTCAGGGCCCCGAGGGCCATCTAGTCCAACACCCTGAAATGCAGGAATCTTTTGCCCAACATGGGGCTCAAACCCAGGACTCTGAGATTAAGAGTCCCATGCTCTACTGACTGGGCTATTCCAAGCCTGTTCATTCATTCAAGGGCTGATTTGCCCCCAGGCTGGGTGTGTGTGTGTGTGCTTGTTTGCCCCCTTTCTGATTCAGGAAGGAGAAAAGAAAGTGAGGAGTCAAACTGTGGAACCTCCTCCCACTGGAAGCAGGCATGGCCACCAACTTGGAGGGCTTTAAAAGAAGACTGGACAGATTCATGGAGGAGAGGCTACCTGTGGCTACTAGCCAGGATGGCTGTGCTCTGCCTCCGGATCCTGCTTGTAGGCTTCCCCCAGGCCTCCACCTTCTGTGTGACAGTCCTTGAGATACTGTGCAGGCATCCAAGTTGAAACCCCATGGCTGCCTCCTGTGGGACTCGAGTTCCATAGTTTAACAGCGTGAAAAAGGACTACTGTATTTCTTTTCATCTGAATCTTCCAGCAATCAACTTCCTGGGATGCCCACGAGTTCTGATGTTGTCAGCGAGCGAGAAAAACTTTTCCTCCCGCCACTTTCTCCATGCTGTGTACACCATTTCATCATTTTGTAAACTTCTGTCATGTTTAGTAGAGCCAGGTGTGTGTGTGGGGGGGCTCATTGGGCTTTGGCTCCACCAGCAAGGAACGGGATTGTCCTCCTGCCTCACACACAACCCTCTGCCCCGGGGATCAGGGATTGCAGTAAACCTCCACTAGATTAACTTTGCATTTCGCTATTTGATTCCCACCAATTGGCCATTATGTAGAGCGGGATAATGCCTCCCCAGGGTCCTCTTTAATTTGCTTGTAGCATCTAACTAGTGTAATGTATCTTTGCGAGTTGTGCCTGCCCGGCCCTTTCATTTTTAATTTCCTCGCAGCGTGAGGACGGGCGACACCCGCTGGGCCTCTGGGCCCTGACAGATCTAGTTGGTCTCTAAGGTGCTACTGGAGGGAATTTTTAAATTTTATTTTGTTTTGACTATGGCAGACCAACACAGCTACCTACCTACCTATAACTAGATCTCTAAGGGAGAGAGAGAGAGAGTGGTTGGGGGCTCTGAATTGGGTCTCCCCCACCCTGACCTGGAGGTTCTGCCTCCAAACCCCAGACCTGCAATTTCTCGAGGGAAATTGAAGGCGAGGCTGATGCCTGCAGCAGCAATGCAACTCTCGACACAGGCGGAGGGTGCCTGGTGCCCTTCAGATCACAGAATCACAGGATGGAAAAGACCCTGATGTTGGGAAAGATGGAGGGCGCAAGGAGAAGGGGACGACAGAGGATGAGATGGTTGGACAGTGTTCTCGAAGCGACTGGCATGAGTTTGGCCAAGCTGCGGGAGGCAGTGAAAGATAGGGGTGCCTGGCGTGCTCTGGTCCATGGGGTCACGAAGAGTCGGACACGACTTGGAGCCTTATTTGCCCCTACGGGTTCCCACGGTTGTGCCCGGTGAGGAAACATGGAAGCAGAAAAGACACCTGGGGCTGCTGGCTTCAGAGAGAGAAAGATTTATTTTCTGCATGCAGAGGCACTTGCGGTGTTCAGACAGCCAAGCAAGTACAAAAAAAGTCAATTTTCAGACAGTTCTTATAGACAGTTCCCTGGCTCATCTTCCCACCCCAGGAATCTTCCTCTTGTCCATATAAGGAACATTTCCTGTTGTACATTTCCTGTTGTACATATAAGGCAAAAGGACATTTAGCCCTGAGTTGGTTCATGCGCACTCCAGCAAGGCCATCTTATCTCTGACCTAGAAAGTTCCTCTCTCTGTGCAAGGTCTACTGTTATCTCCAGACTCTTAGTCATAGCTTGCCAGAAAGAAGTGCAATGCAGATCAAAGTTCACAGCTTTACAGAGAGGTTTCATAAAGAAAAGCTTAAAGAGTTCTTTTATACTTCTGGACTAACAATACATTCAGGTAAATATATACAGGTTAGCTAATTAACCCCTTCAGACTGAACGACTGAACAACAACAGAGTTGCAAGGGGCACCCAAGGGCACCCCCCAACTCGGCCCTCCAGATGTTTTGGGACTACAACTCCCATCATCCCTGACCACTGGTCCTGTTAGCTAGGGATGATGGGAGTTGTGGTCCCAAAAACATCTGGAGGGCCGAGTTTGGGGAGGCCTGGCCTAGTCCAACCCCTGCAATGCTTCTGAAAACCAGTGGCTAGGAGAAGCCACAGGAGGGGAGAGTGGTCTTGGGCTTATGTCCTGCTTGTGGGCTCCCCAGAAAAGGCATCAGGCTGGCCACTATGAGAACAGGAATCTGGACTAGGTTGGCCAGGGGCCAGACCCAGCAAGTCCAACAATGCTGGAGTCCAACAATGTCTCGAAAGGAGATGGACTCCCTTTCATTTGAAGTTTTCAAAACAGATACCGCATGGTCCTCTATCAGGGTTTATTTAGCTGTGATTCTGGCATTGCCAGAGGGGTTGGACTAGGTTACTTTTGGGGGGTACTTTCCCACTCTATGGTGCTGTGATCTAAACCACTGAGCCTCTTGGGCTTGCCGATCGGAAGGTCAATGGTTCGAATCCGCACAACGGGGTGAGCTCCCGTTGCTCTGTCCCAGCTCCTGCCAACCTAGCAGTTCGAAAGCACGTCAAAGTGCAAGTAGATAAATGGGTACCGCTGTGGGGGAAGGTAAACGGCGTTTCTGTGCGCTCTGGTTTCCATCACGGTGTCCCATTGCGCCAGAATCGGTTCAGCCCTGCTGACCGCATGACTCAGAAAGCTGTCTGTGGACAAACGCCGGCTCCCTCAGCCTGAAAAGCAACTTACAGGTAGGTAGCTGTGTTGGTCTGCCATAGTCAAAACAAAATAAAATAAAAATTTCCTTCCAGTAGCACCTTAGAGACCAACTAAGTTTGTTCTTGGAAGCTCATACCTAGAACAAACTTAGTTGGTCTCTAAGGTGCTACTGGAAGGAAATTTTTATTTTCTTTTGTCCTGAAAAGCAAAATGAGCGCTGCAACCCCATAGTCGCCTTTGACTGGACTCAGCCATCCAGGGGCCCTTTACCTTTTTTTTTTTAACCTATGATTCTACAGTTCTATGAAGCTTGTAAAAGGATGGCTTTGATGTTGATTTGCCAGTTATGGAATAGCTCTGAATTTGTATTTATTTATTTATTGCATTTCTATTTCACCTTTCCTCTAAGAACCTCAAGGTGGCATATAGAGTTCCTCCCCCCGCCCACCCCTCCATTTCATCCTCACAACAGCTGCGTGAGTGTTCGATCAGGCTGAGAGACTGTGACCCAGGTCGCCCAGTGAGCTTCATGGCTGAGTGGGGGATTGGAACCCAGAACTCACAGGGTCTTCGTCTCAGTTACAGGTAGGTAGCCGTATTGGTCTGCCATGTTGTTGTTGTTCAGTCGTTCAGTCGTGTCCGACTCTTCGTGACCCCATGGACCAGAGCACGCCAGGCACGCCTATCCTTCACTGCCTCCCACAGTTTGGCCAAACTCATGCTAGTCGCTTCGAGAACACTGTCCAACCATCTCGTCCTCTGTTGTCCCCTTCTCCTTGTGCCCTCCATCTTTCCCAACATCAGGGTCTTTTCCAGGGAGTCTTCTCTTCTCATGAGGTGGCCAAAGTACTGGAGCCTCAACTTCAGGATCTGTCCTTCTAGTGAGCACTCAGGGCTGATTTCCTTGAGAATGGATAGTCAAAATAAAATACACTTTCTTCAGAAGTGTGCATGCTCACGAAAGCTCATACCAAGAAGAAACTCAGTTGGTCTCTAAAGTGCTACTGGAAGGAATTTTTTTTAATTTTTTATTTTGTTAGGTCTTTGTCTGACACTCTAGTCATGCTGAATTTCTCCCTGATCCCCCCCCCCAAAATACCGTAATCACTGGAACGGAATAGGCAGTGTTCTTTCCTCCTCCCACGTCCCGCCTTACTCGGTGGCATCTGAGGTTGCCCGAGATACCCTGCTGCCTCCATTAAGGCCGGGAGTGAATTTCCTGCCACTTTCCGCCTGGTGAATATTCCACCCGCCTCTGCTGTCCTTCTCTCATTGCACTGCTCGCCAGAGCCTTTGAAGCGCTGCTACACCTGCCTCTGCTTTTAACTCCGAGCTGCGGAGCGAATTATTAATTATCCATGAAACATTAAATGGCCAAATGAACTTAGCTGCCACTCAGCGTGCATAATGGATGGGGCCGGGGAACAGCTCAGGCCGGCGAGAGGGGAATCGCTCACGGGTGGGGCCCGGTGCTCAGAGTTCACGGGGAAAGTTACGCAGGGCTCACCCCTGGTATGTTTCTGCCTCCTGGGCCAAGCTGCCCCTTGCTGCTGTGGCGTGGCGGTTAGAGTGCTGGACTAGGAGCTGGGAGAGGTCAGGGTTCGAATCCTCGCTCGGCCATGAAGTTTGCCGGGTGAGCTTGGGGGGCTGTCTTTCAGCCTAACCTTCCTCGCTGGGGTATTAATTTGTGGGAATTAAATGAGGGGGGGGGGGAGAACCATGTATGTCACCTTGAGCTCCTCAAAGTAAAAAGCAGGACAGAAATGCAACAAATAAATATTTATTATTTATTATTCTGTCCAGAAGAACCTAGGAAGAGCCTTCTGGATCAGGCCAGTGGCCCCTCTGTTCTCCCTAGATCGGGGGTCAGCAAAATTTTTCAGCAGGGGGCTGGTCCACTGTCCCTCAGACCTTTGGGGGGGGGCAGACTATATTTTGAAAAAAAATATATGAACAAATTCCTATGCCTCACAAATAACCCAGAGATGCATTTTAAATAAAAGCACACATTCTACTCATGTAAAAACACCAAACTCAGAGACGCATTTTAGAAGAGAAGAAGAAGAGTTTGGATTTGATATCCCACTTTATCACTACCCAAAGGAGTCTCAAAGCGGCTCACATTCTCCTTTCCCTTCTTCCTCCCCCACAACAAACACTCTGTGAGGTGAGTGGGGCTGAGAGACTTCAGAGATGTGTGACTAGCCCAAGGTCACCCAGCAGCTACATGTGGAGGAGCGGAGATGCGAACCCGGTTCACCAGATTACGAGTCTACCGCTCTTAACCACTACACCACACTGGCTCTCTTTTAATTTTAAATAAAGGGACACATTCTACTCATGTAAAAACACACTGATTCCCGGACTGTCCGCTGGCCAAATTTAGAAGGCGATTGGGCCGCATCCAGCCCCCGGACCTTAGTTTGGGGACCCCTGCCCTAGATGGTGCTCAGGGTCCCTTCCAACTGGCAGTTCTTTGATCTGAGTGCAACAGCGGCTCTCCACTCCTGTGGCATTCAGAAGCATTATTTCCCCCAACTGTGGAGGCCCCTGTGGCTAGTAGCCACCGATAGCCCTTTCCTCCACGAATTTGTTGAATCTTCTTTTAAAGGCATCCGATTTGGTGACCGTTACTGCCTCCTGTGAGTTCCAGAGTTTACCGTAACTATGCATTGCACAAAGACGGCCCTCCTTTTACCTGTCCCGGATCTTCCAACCTCTGGCTTCATGTCCCTTTCTCATGGGGTTCCAGGAGCTGTCGGGCTGCTGTCCCCTGTCGGAGACAGGAGACTGGGCAAGGACAACCCTCCCCTCCCGCCTTTGTTTCCCGATCTGGCGTCGCTGGTTCTTTCCTACCAATCCTCTGCAGCCTGGGAGAGGCCCAACGCTTTTTGGGATCACACACGGGAGCGGACGCCTCCCTCCCTCCGCCCCTTTATTCCTCGTCTGGAGCCTCCAGGAGTAACTAAAGCAGGAGCAGATGGGAAGCAGCTGCTCCTGTGAGCGCAGCTCATTTGTTAGTGTCGGCCTCCGGCAGCGAGGAGCTGCTTTGCAGGCAGAGTTTCCTTTTGGGGGAGCATGGCAGGCATGAGGACTCCAGTCGCCCGCTGGCAGCTCCTCCCTGGCCCCCTCCTTGGCTGCCCACCATGCCCCGAGGACCCAGCTGATGCGGGAGGCTGAGTGATGATGCACACCCACTGTGCCCTGCCCTTCACAATCACCACGTTCCAGTTGCGGGGAAAGGGTTTGGGGGGTGGACGGGGGCTCTCCATCTTATGCTCCTCCATACTTGTCAAACTCCTATTGCTTTTAATTTAATATTGGAGGGAGAAAAATGCTAAAGGGAAAGGGAGTTGGGATATTTGGGGGGGCTGTGGAAAGGGTGGAAATTGGTCCCCCTCCTCCCTCTCCCTCCTCTTTCTTTTCCTCCTCCTATCTTCCTCTTCCTCCTTCTCCCTCCAGCTTCCTCTTCCTCCTTTTTCTCCCTCTTCCCTCCTCCCTCCTTGCTTTATACAAAAGAAACCCTCAGAGCAACTTAATAACACAATCAGATGCAAACAAGTAAAATGAATGAAAAGCCAAAATATCGCCATAATCCTTACATTTTAAATAAATTTATAAACGGCCAAAGTTCTGTTATTTGCAGGAATAAATTCATTTCAAGCTTTGCATCCATGTAATTTATGAGCAAATAACATTTTCAGCTGCCTTAACCAAGGCCAGCAAACTTTATCCATTTCTGCCAATTCCAGGGCCATCTATTCTGACTGGCAATAGCTCTCCAAGATCTTGGATGGAGACAGGCCTTTCCTCTCACACCCTACCTTTCACAAATGGAGACATTGGGGACTGAACCTGTGTGACCTTTTATATGCAGATCAAGGGCTCTTTCTCTGGACTGCCATCTCTCTCCAAATTCTCCGTTTGAATGCCCTGGTGTGTCTTGGTCACCTGCAAAATAAGCCTATAGCTCAGAGGCAGAGCCCCTGCCTTGCATGCAAATGGTTCAATCCCTGATGGCATCTCCAGGTCATGTTGGGAGACACTTCAGTCTGACTCCCTGGGGAGCCATTGCTGCCAGTCAGTGTAGACGATACAGAGCAACATGGACTCAGTGGTCTGACTCAGTACGAATTGACCTCTACCTTCATTTCTGAGGGTCCCTTGAAAATCAGAGCCGGACCCATTTGGTGGGCCCCCAATGCAGAACTCTTGATCTACGCTCCAGCCCCAGGGATCTTGTGTTGGGGCTGGTCCCACGGGGACTTGCCTTCACCTGCTCTTTGCCAGACTCATTCTGCATTCCACAGAGAAGCCTGGGTAAAGCAATAAGGCTGCATTATGCAAACTAAGTCAAATGTATGCAAACGAGGATAAATTGCTCTCCGCACAGAATTGGGAGCTGATCGACGGGGATCCTGAGTAACCGTTTTCTCTTCTGTTAATTGCAGAGTGATGCATCATAGTATTGTTGAGTGGGAAGGGAGCCCCAAAGGCCATCTAGCCCAACCCCCTACAATGCAGGAATCCTAAAGGATCTCTGACGGATGGCCATCCAACCTTAACAACTTCCAGTGAAGGAGAATCCTCCACCTTCTGAGGTTGTCCATTCCACAGTCAAACAGCTCTTATTGGCAGGAAGTATCTGGAATCTTCTTAAATCCATCAGTTGAGGTCCTACCCCAGGCATGGCCAAACTTGGCCCTCCAGATGTTTTGGGACTGCAACTCCCACCATCCCTAGCTAACAGGACCAGTGGTCAGGGATGATGGGAATTGTAGTCCCAAAACATCTGGAGGGCCAAGTTTGGCCATGCCTGTCCTACCCTCTAGAGCAAACTGGGGGAAAAAACAGGACCATACAATAGCCCTTCAGATATTTGAAGATGGCTATCATGCCACCTCTGTCTCCTCTTTTCTAATAATAATAATAATAATAATAATAATAATAATAATAATAATAATAATAAATTACTTATATCCCACCCATCTGGCTGGGCCTCCCCAACCACTCTGGGCGGCCCCCAACAGAATATTCATAACACGATAAAACATCAAACATTAAAAACTTCCCTGTACAGGGCTGCCTTCAGGTGTCTTCTCAAAGTCAGATAGTTTGTTTATTTCCTTGACATCTGATGGGAGGGCGCCACCACCAAGAAGGCCCTCTGCCTGGTTCCCTGGAACCTCACTTGTCGCAGGGAGGGAACCACCAGAAGGCCCTCGGAGCTGGACCTCAGTGTCCGGGCTGAACGATGGGGGTGGAGACACTCCTTCAGGTATACAGGACCGAGGCCGTTTAGGGCTTTCAAGGTCACATACCCAATTACCTCAACCGTTCCTCATAAGGCTTGGCTTCTAGACTCTTGATCATCCTAGCTGCCCTCCTCTTCCAGCTTGTCAACACCCTTCTTAAATTATGGTGCCCAAAACTGGACACAATATTAAAGGTGGGCTCTGACCAAGGCAGAATAGAGCAGGATTATTACTTCCCTTGATCTGGACACTGTTGATGCAGTCTAGAATAGTACTGGCTTTTTTGCTGCTGCATCACACTGTTGGCTTGTGTTAAGCTTGTGGTCTCCTAAGACCCCTAAGTCATTTTCACATGGACTGCTGTCACACCAGCTGTCCCCTATCCTATAGGGACGCAGGTGGTGCTGTGGTCTAAACCACTGGGCTTGCCGATCAGAAGGTCGGCAGTTCGAATCTGCCCAACGAGGTGAGCTCGCGTTGCTCTGTCCCAGCTTCTGTCAAGCTAGCAGTTCAAAAGCACACCAGTGCAAGTAGATAAATAGGTACCACTGCAGCAGGAAGGTAAACGGTGTTTCCGTGCGCTCTGGCTTCCATCACAGTGTCCCATTGTACCAGAATCGGTTTAGTCCTGCTGGCCACATGACCCAGAAAGCTGTCTGTGGACAAACACCGGTTCCCTCGTCCTGAAAGCGAGATGAGCGCCACACCCCATAGTTGCCTTTGACTGGACTTAACCGTCCAGGGGTCCTTTACCTTACCTTAACCTTTACCCCTATCCTATATTTGTGCATCTGGTTATTCCTGCCTGTTCTTCAACCCTGTCGAAATTCACTTCCAGTTACAGGTGGGTAGCCGTGTTGGTCTGCCATAGTCAAAACAAGATCGAAAGTTCTTTCTAGTAGCACCTTAGAGACCAACTGAGTTTGTTCCTGGTATGAGCTTTCTTGTGCATGCACACTTCTTCAGATACACTGAAACAGAAGTCACCAGATCCTTAAATATAGTGGGGGAGTGGGGAGGGGTATTACTCAGAAGGGTGATGGGAATGGGTGATAGGCTGATGAGTGTGGAAAACCTGTTGACGACTCTAAACGGCTGCAATTAGTCTTGCAGGGAAATGCAAGGGGTGAGATGGCTAAAGATGGCTTTGTTATGTATAATGAGATAAGAATCCAATGTCTTTGTTCAAACCAGGTTTCTCCATGGTTTTAAGTTTGGTGATTAGTTGCAATTCAGCCACTTCTCTTTCCAGTCTATTTCTGAAATTTCTTTGTATTAAGACAGCTACTGTGAGATCTTTTATAGAATGTCCTGGGAGAATGAAGTGTTCTCCTACTGGTTTCTCTGTCCTGTGATTCCTGATATCAGATTTATGTCCATTTATCCTTTGGCGTAGGGTTTGGCCTGTTTGTCCAATATAGAGAGCTGAAGGGCACTGTTGGCATTTGATTGCATACACAATGTTGGAAGATGAGCAATTAAATAGTCCTGAGATGGTGTGTTTGATGTTGTTGGGACCAGTAATGGTGTTATCCGGGTTTATGTGGCAGCAAAGTTGGCATCTGGGTTTATTGCAGGCTCTGGTACCAGTGTCCATGTTGAGTCCTGTTTTTGTATTATTGTGGGTGAGGAGCTGTTTGAGATTGGGTGGCTGTTTGTGGGCGATGAAGGGTCTTCCTCCCAGAGCTTGAGAAAGAGAACTGTCATTGTCTAGGAGAGGTTGTAGATCTCTGATGATGCGTTGTACTGTTTTAATTTGGGAGCTGTATGTGATGACTAGTGGTGTTCTGTTATTTTCTTTTTTGGGTCTGTCTTGCAGCAAGTTCTCTCTGGGTATCAGTCTGGCTCTGTCGATCTGTTGTTTAACTTCATCAGGTGGATATTTTAGTTCTAAAAAGGTTTGCTGTAGATCTCTTAGGTGAGAGTCTCTGTCTGTAGAGTTGGAACAGATGCGGCTGTAACGTAGGGCCTGGCTATATACAATGGATTGTTTGGTATGTTTGGGGTGGTAGCTAGAAGCATGTAGATATGTTTGTCGGTCAGTTGGTTTACGGTATAAGGTGGTGTCTATGTGTCCATCCTGTATTTTTATAGTAGTGTCCAAAAAGTGTATTTCTTGCATAGATTGGTTCATAGTTAGGTTGATGGTGGGGTGAAAGTCATTGAATGTCTTGTGGAAGGTGTCCAGGGTCTGTTGACCATGTGTCCAGATAATAAAAATATCATCAATGTAACGCAGGTACAAGAGAGGTTTGAGTGGGTAGGAATTTAGGAAACGTTGTTCTAAATCTGCCATGAAGATGTTGGCATACTGTGGGGCCATGCGGGTGCCCATTGCTGTGCCGTTGATCTGAAGGAACAGGTCCTCACCAAATTTGAAGTTGTTGTGGGTAAGGACAAAATGACAGAGTTTCGTAGCAAAGTCTGCTGTGGTTTTATCTGAAATGGTGTTCCTTATAGCTTGTAAACCATCGTTGTGTGGGATGTTGGTATACAGAGATTCCACATCCATAGTGACTAGAATAGTATTGTTAGGAAGGTTATTCAAAGATTGTATTTTTCTCAGAAAATCTGTGGTGTCACGTACGTAGCTGGGAGCACTGATGGCATATGGTTTCAGAACAGAGTCCATATAACCGGAAACCCCCACTGTAATGGTGCCAATACCTGAGATGATGGGGCGTCCTGGATTTCCTGGTTTGTGTATTTTGGGTAGAAGATAGAAAGTTCCTGGTCGAGGTTCTGCTGGTGTGTTCATGAGGATCTGTTCTTGGATGTGTGGGGGTAGCTCCTTAACAATCTTGTTCAGTTCTTTTTTGTATTCTTCCGTGGGGTCTGAGTCCAATTTTATGTAAAAGGTGGTATTGGAAAGTTGTCTGTGAGCCTCCTGGATGTAATCAGTTTTGTTCATGATGACAACAGCTCCACCCTTGTCCGCCTCTTTAATTATAATGTCTGGGTTGTTCCTGAGATTATCTATGGCTCTCCTTTCAGCATGGTTTAGATTTTGTTGTAAGCGATGGTGTTTTCTGGTCACATCTGTTTGGATTCTGCGGCGGAAGCAATCGATGTACAGATCTAGTGTGGTATTGCGTCCATCAGGAGGGGTCCATGTGGAGTCCCTTTTAGTGTAACATTTTTTCGGTGGTGGTTGGTGGTCAATGTTCTGTTCATTAATGTGTTTGAAATTCACTTCGTTAGTTTTGTTAATTCTGAGGGTTGTGAGCCGAGACCTTCTGAAGTTCCTCTGCCCTCCTCCTCGCTCTCCCCTCTCTCGGTGGCTGCTCCCCTCCCATCTGCCACATTTTTTTGACAATGGACTCTCGGGTGTCAAGAGTGATGGAATTTCCTGGACTCTTGGGTGTCAAAAGTGACGGAATTCGTGGCCGACAGATGAGGCCTGTTCCAGCATGCTGCCTATCGATCCGTCCCCCCGCAGAAAGGGAGAAAATGTCAGGCTAGTGTGCTGTCATAATTGGATGGCTGCTGAGGAGCCAGCAGAGAGACTGTGGGCAATTAATCTCCCTGTTCGATGCCCACCCAGCGACCCACATGGGCAGACCACTCAGGAGTGACGCCACCAGCCCCTGACAGCCTCCGGCTCTCTGCCTGCCTCCCTCCCCCTCCATGGGCCCCATTTGCCCAGTCTCAAGGCCTCTCCGAGAAATTAGTGGAGATTTGTTACTGAGAAATATCTAGGGCTGTCTTCAACGTGGAGCTGAGCAAATTGTGTTCCATCAAGATTTCTCCTTGTGCGATGGAACAGTTTTCCTGCAGGTCCTGTTCTAAGGGTTCCCCAACCTTCCAGGATGGTGGGCGGGGGGCATGTGATCCTTATGCCAGCTCATTTATTTCATAGAATTAGACCTGGAGGGTTGGAAGGAACGCCAGGCTTCTGTTTAACCTTGAAAAGAGGAGTCCGAGAGGAGATAGGATGTTGTTGTTCAGTCGTTCAGTCGTGTCCGACTCTTCGTGACCCCATGGACCAGAGCACGCCAGGCACCCCTATCCTCCACTGCCTCCTGCAGTTTCGCCAAACTCATGCTAGTCGCTTCGAGAACACTGTCCAACCATCTCATCCTCTGTCGTCCCCTTCTCCTTGTGCCCTCCATCTTTCCCAACATCAGGGTCTTTTCCAGGGAGTCTTCTCTTCTCATGAGGTGGCCAAAGTACTGGGGCCTCAACTTCAGGATCTGCCCTTACAGTGAGCACTCAGGGCTGATTTCCTTAAGGATGGATAAGTTTGATCTTCTTGCAGTCCATGGGACTCTCAAGAGTCTCCTCCAGCACCAGAATTCCAAAGCATCAATTCTTCGGCGATCAGCCTTCTTTATGGTCCAGCTCTCACTTCCATACATCACTACTGGGTAAACCATAGCTTTAACTATACGGACCTTTGTCGGCAAGGTGACGTCTCTGCTTTTTAAGATGCTGTCTAGGTTTGTCATTGCTTTCCTCCCAAGAAGCAGGCGTCTTTTAATTTTGTGACTGCTGTCACCGTCTGCAGTGATCATGGAAACCAAGAAAGTAAAATCTCTCACTGCCTCCTTTTCTTTCCCTTCTATTTGCCAGGAGGTGATGGGACCAGTGGCCATGATCTTAGTTTTTTTTATGTTGAGCTTCAGACCATATTTTGCGCTCTCCTCTTTCACCCTCATTCAAAGGTTCTTTAATTCCTCCTCACTTTCCGAGAGGAGATAGGATAGCCATCTTCAAATACATCTCGAGGGCTGTCACATGGAAGATGGAGCAAGCTGGTTTTCTCCTGCTCTGGAGGGGAAGATCTGAACCAGTGGATTGAAGTTACAAGAAAGAAGATTCCAACTCACCATTAGGAAGAAGCTTCTGACAGTGTGAGCTTTTCTGCTCTTTAATTTGACTAGACATCACCTGTGGTTGAATTTGTGTATATTAGGTTTGTGCTTTTTGTATCAGGCAGTAGTGGTTACATACAGCCATGACCGCTACTCCAGTTTGATTATTAGGTATGATTTTTTAATTTCTCTTTATAACGTAATTTTTCTCTGACTGTATTTTTTCTGGACTCTTGTTGATACTGAGCATTATCCCTTATATGATATAATTGTTTATATGTATATATTTTGTTTTGCTATTCTTTATAGTTATGAACTGAAGCAGACATGCCGAAACAGTGTACTTACCCGGAATGCTGTCTTCGTTGCTTATTATTTGACATTATAAAAGTTTGCTGTGTTTTATTTGACATTACAAGATACCGTACATTTTGCCCTATCATTGGTCTACGTGTTGCCTTTTTTCATATTCAGTGTGAGCTGTTCGACAGTGGAATGGTCTCCGTTGGCAGGTGGTGGACTCTCTTTCCTTGGAGGTTTTTAAGCAGAGGTTGGATGGTCATCTGTCATGGATGCTTTACTTGAGATTCCTACATTGCAGGGGGGTGGAACTAATTGATCCTTGGGGACCCGTCCAACTTTGTGATTTTGTGATCTAGTGCATTCCTTTGCAATGCAGGAATCATGGCTCAAGCATTCCTGACAGATGGCTATCCAACCTCCCCTCCGCTTAAAAACTTCCAATGAATCATATAATCCTAGAACTGTAGCATTGGAAGGGCCAACTAGCCCAATCCCCTGCAATATTTAGTTGAATGCTAATATTTACACTAATACTTAGTTGAATGCTAATGTTACAGGTGGGTAGCTGTGTTGGTCTGCCATAGTCGAAACAAAATAGAAAATTCTTTCCAGTAGCACCTTAGAGACCAACTGAGTTTGTTCTTGGTATGAGCTTTCGTGTGCATGGGTTAGGGTATCTGAAGAAGTGTGCATGCACACGAAAGCTCATACCAAGAACAAACTCAGTTGGTCTCTAAGGTGCTACTGGAAAGAATTTTCTATTTTGTTTTGAATGCTAATATTACACCAGTGTGTAAGAACGGGGTTCTGCACAATCATTTATCTTGCAAGGCACTAGGGTCTCACGAGTAAGTGCGAGCAGACCTGCTCCCAAAAGCTTGGTGGGTGGGTGTGCCCACTCATTGGGAAACACATTCTGTGAACCCATTGCCTGATCCTGGACTCTTTCAGTGCAGCCTGCTGCTCCCAGCCCAGCTACCCTCGCCTGTCCCCTAGCTTAGCATGGTGGCGGCGGCAGCTCATTCGCAGTTGCTGAGCCTGTAAGCATTTTCTGCTTCAGTAAAGCTCTCATCCTTACTCTCAGGTAAGAGCTTCTGCTGCCATGGTCGGGGAGGGGAGCCAGCTCATGATTGGAGTCTAAGGATACGTTTGAGGCAGGCAAAAGCCCTTGAGGAAATGAGGGAATGTGGCGGGGGGGGGGCAGGGGGAGGTATTTAGAGGGCAGGCTGTCCTCTCTCTTTAGGACAGGGGTCAGCAAACTTTTTCAGCAGGGGGCCAGTCCACTGTCCCTCAGACCTTGTGGGGAGCCGGACTATATTTTTTTTTGGGGGGGGGAATGAACGAATTCCTATGCCCCACAAATAACCCAGAGATGCATTTTAAATAAAAGCAAACATTCTGCTCATGTAAAAACACGCTGATTCCCGGACCGTCCGCGGGCCAGATTTAGAAGGCGATTGGGCCGGATCTGGCCCCCGGGCCTTAGTTTGCCTACCCATGCTTTAGGATCATCAGAACATGCTGTCAATAGGCAGGGAGTTCCAAAGATTTCTTACAAAAGATTTCTTACAGGGATCATATGGCAGCCAGGACAGGGCCAGTTCTGCAGACTGGAGCAGTTGAGGAGGTACCGTATGTGTGGGGTAACATGCTTTAAAAAGGTGGTGCATTGAGAGCCACAGATTGACAGAGAAGGGTTCCTGCAAAGAAGCATCTATTGTTCCAGAGAGCTGGTGACAGTCATGGACGCTGCCAGCTTTGTCATCACTTTCTTAGAGGGAGCGTGGCTGCAGGAACTCGGGAAGATATCTCGGGCCCTGGGTAGATTCCCAGCGCCATCTCCACTGACACTCTTGTGCCCGAGGTTAGAAGCCATCAGTATTCGACAGCCCCGCTGCAGCCGAGACGTCCAACTGTGGAGGCCGCTTTCATCGCCATCTCCCTCTTTTCTCTGAGACAGAAAAAGATCCCCCCCCCCAGTGCCCAGCTCGCCTGCCACTTGAAGATCAAGGGCGCCTGCAAAGCAGTTATCCCTTGAAGAAGGAACTGGGGAAAATAAACAAACTCTGGGGCTGTCTGAGTCCCTGTTCAGAGAGAAGGAAGAAGGCAAGCCGAGAAACCCACAAGCCGTTTGTTGGTTTTAGAGGAGCCGAGACGCCTCACTCGCTTTTCCAGGTTTTTTAAAAGACATCTGTTGCACCATCACCAGCCTTTATCAGTGCCCAAGCAGACAACCCAAAAACAATGGTTCCACCTTCCCCCCTTCTGATATTCCAAGGTAGACTGCCTCTGCCCAGGGGGGTTCCATTTAGGTAATAGCCATAGATCGACCCACTGATCAGAGGGCCTGACCTAGCCGCTGGATCACATTTTGGGCCCAAACCATGCTTCACCTTGGTTTCATTTTGATTTTGTTTGAACCTGCAACCCCCACCTTGCTGGTGAGTATTTTGGGAAGAGGCTCACGGCTCCTGGGATTGGGACCTCAACCCTTTAGATAGCAGGTGATGAGAGCCAGCGTGGTGTAGGGGTTAAGAGCGGTGGACTCGTAATCTGGGGAACCGGGTTTGCGTCTCCTCTCCTCCACATGCAGCTGCTGGGTGACCTTGGGCTAGTCACACTTCTCTGAAGTCTCTCAGCCACACTCACCTCACAGAGTGTTTGTTGTGGGGGAGGAAGGGAAAGGAGAATGTGAGCCGCTTTGAGACTCCTTCGGGTAGTGAAAAGCGGGATATCAAATCCAAACTCCTCCTCCTCCTCCTCCTCCTCCTCCTCCTCTTCTTCTTCTTCTTCTTCTTCTTCTGTTCAGCTTGGACTCCCAGCCCCCAGCCCAGCCCAATCCTTGTGTATAATGAGAGCTGGAATCTGACAACATGGAGAGTCAGCATGGTGTAGTGGTTAGAGTGTCAGACTAGGACCTGGGAGACCAGGGTTCGAATCCCCACTTGGCCATGGAGCTCACTGGGTGACCTTGGGCCAGTCGCTGCCTCTTAGCCTAACCTGCCTCACAGGGTTGTTGCAGGGTTTAGATGCATTCCGTGGAGAAAAAGGTGGGATATAAAAGCAAGAAGGGAATAAGTAGCTGTGATTCTTCCATTGTATGGGGTTGGACTAGATGACTGTTTGGATCCTTTCCAACTCTAAAATTCTACGTTTCTTTGAAATAAATAAATATAAATGAACACTGGGGTGACCTGTGACCTTATTATTATTATTATTTAATAAATTTGTTAGACATCTTATCTTACCCAAGGCAACCCAAAGCGATGTACTACCTACCTACCAACCAACCAACCAACCAACCAACCAACCAAAAAATGTTTCTGGCAGAGCATGAGCTGCAGTGGAACGGAAGCAGTCCTGCAGCCATCAAATCCTGGGTAGAAAGGAAAATGGTGCCTTCTTACATCCCTACTCAAGAGGAGGGAAAATTATGTATTAACCAGGGCCTGATTTAGGTTTGATGAGGCCCTAAGCTACTGAAGGAAATGGGGCCCTTTATATGTCCAGCTGTCCTTTGTCAACAACAATTTGTCGCTGATTTTGGTGCTGAATATATGCTATATGGTAATTTATGGACCTAACAGGTATCTAAAGCCATTTGCACATGACAAAATATGTATTTTATCAAAGTAATTGTTGAACTTATCCTATATTTTGGAAATATACATCCAGTCCCCACCCTTTAAAATTGTTTTTGGGGGCCCCCAAGAGAGTGGGGCCCTAAGCTATAGCTTGTTTAGCTTATACGTAAATCCGGCACTGGCATAAACCCAGAACAGGACCCGGTGGAGATCCAGGAAGGAGCGTGGAGTCTCTTGTTCCTGCATAAGCTTTTGGGCTGCTCCAGTGATGAAGCAACAGCCATCCCCGTAGCTCTGGTGCAAAGCCTTTCCTGAACTGGGTGAAACGGGAGCTCTTTCCCAAAGCCTCCTCGCTGCTGCTCTCCTCCTCTCCTGCTTCCTAGCCAGCCGCCCATAAATCCCGAGAGAGCGAGATCCAGACTCGGGAGATGGCAGACAAATTTCCTGGCCTGACTCACCCCTGCCATGTTATCACCGACCCAGGTTTAAATTAACGCCCGGCGGCTCCGTGGCAGTGAGAAATCAGTTTCCTAAGGAAGCTTGCGAGGGTCAGGAATCCTGCCACGGTGCCCCGGTAAAAATGAAATACAGCCACACTCGGTGTCGGCAAGATTGATGAGGCTGCAGCTGGCTGAGCGAGGCGGAGGTATGTGTGCTAAGTTTAGGAGTCCGTGGCGGGTTCTGCGAGAGGGACGGTGCAGAGCATGGGGGGGGGGTGGCTGCAAGGGTGGTGGGTGATGTTCATCTGCTAAAGCTTCAGCCGGCTGATCAAATGCTAAGACAACACCATATAACACCGGTCCTGAAAGACCAACATTGGCTCCCATTACGTTTCCGAGCACAATTCAAAGTGTTGGTGCTGACTTTTCAAGCTCTAAACGGCCTCGACCCAGTAGACCTGAAGGAGCGTCTCCACCCCCATCGGTCAGCCCGGACACTGAGCTTCAGCGCCGAGGGCAATCTGGTGGTTCCTTCACTGCGAGAAGTGAGGTTGCAGGGAACCAGGCAGAGGGCCTTCTTGGTGGTGGCGCCTGCCCTGTGGAACGCCCTCCCATCAGATGTCCAGGAAATAACTATCTGACTTTTAGAAGACACCGGAAGGCAGCCCTGTTTAGGGAAGTTTTTAATGTTTGACATTTTATTGTGTTTTTAATATACTGTTGGGAGCTGCCCAGAGTGGCTGGGGAAACCCAGCCAGAGGGGCAGGATATAAATAAGTTGTTGTTGTTGTTGTTGTTGTTGTTGTTGTTGTTGTTGTTGTTGTTGTTGTTGTTGTTGTTGTTGTCCAAAGATCCTGACTGCTGGATCAGGCCCAAAGGGGCCCATCTGTTGAGATTCCTGCCTTGCAGGGGGTTGGGC
The DNA here is from genome assembly GCF_009819535.1 of Lacerta agilis. Lineage (NCBI taxonomy): Eukaryota > Metazoa > Chordata > Lepidosauria > Squamata > Lacertidae > Lacerta > Lacerta agilis. Next base: position 42,436,961 of record NC_046326.1, read on the forward strand.
TAGATGACTCTTAAGGGCCCCTTCCAACTCTATGATTCTATGATCTAAACAAAATAGAAAATACTTTCCAGTAGCACCTTAGAGACCAACTGAGTTTGTTCTTGGTATGAGCTTTTGTGTGCATGCACACCTGTAACTGATTCTATGAGTTCAACCTCCTGTTCTCACAGTGGCCAACCAGATGCCCCCGGTGAGAAGCCCCCAAGCAGGACCTGAGCTCAACTGCAGCAACTCTCCCCACTTGTGGATCCAGGAACTGGTTTTGAGAGGCTTCACCTGCCTGTGACAGAGGATGGAGAACATATGCATTGCGGCTAGCAGCTTTTGACACACTCACCCTCGTCCATTAGCTTGTCTAACCCTCTTTTCAGTTGGCCATCACTAATTCCGTGCTGCTATTTTCTGAGAGAGCCTATTTGGTCCTTGTGTATTATTTGAATTGAGAAGAGATTCCTTGCACTGATGGGTGGAGTCTTGTGTTTATTCATAGGATCACAGAAGCATAGAGCTGGGTCATCTAGTCCAATGCAGGAATCTCAACTAAAGCATCCATGACAGATGGCCACCCAACACCTGCTTAAAACACTCCATGGAAGCCAAGTCTGCCACCACTGGTGGGAGTCCGTCCCACTGCTGAGCAGCTCTTACTGTCAGAAAGGAGTCAGAATCTGCTTTCTTGTAGCCACTGGTTCTAAGTCCTATGTTATGTATTGAGTGGTCTGTGTTTGCCTAAGCTTGAGTCTGGACTAAGGATTCTGAGCTCCTGTGTGCTGATTTGATACATGTTGCCCAATCACAGAACATTTCAGGATTTGGGCCTCTGCCATTGGCCCTTGAACTCTGAGTTGCGATTCGCAGTTTGGAAGTGTAGACAGCCAGTCACGTTGGGAGTGGGAGTGGCCCAGGCTTACAGAAATGTATATAAGTACTTGCTTTGCCCCTGTTTCCTAGTTATGCAGTTCAATAAAGGTTCTTGCTGTTATCACTGTGTCTTGACTGGTGGGAACCCACCTACACCTCATCCTACCCTCCACAGCAGGAGAAAACAAGCTAGTTCACTCTTCCACGTGACACTATGATAGCCATGTTCAAATATATAAAAGGATGTTATATAGAGGAGGGAGGAAGGTTGTTTTCTGCTGCTCCAGAGAAGCGGACACGGGGCAATGGATTCAAACTACAAGAAGGAAGATTCCACCTAAACATTAGGAAGAACTTCCTGACAGTAAGAGCTGTTCGACAGTGGGATTTGCTGCCAAGGAGTGTGGTGGAGTCTCCTTCTTTGGAGGTCTTGAAGCGGAGGCTTGACAGCCATCTGTCAGGAATGCTTTGATGGTGTTTCCTGCTTGGCAGGGGGTTGGACTGGATGGCCCTTGTGGTCTCTTCCAACTCTAGGATTCTATGATTCTATGAACTTTTGAAATATTTGAAGATGGCGATCATATCTCCGCTCAGTCTCCTCTTTCCAAGTCTAAAGATAGCCATTCCTTCAACCATTCCTCATAAGGCTGTTTCCAGAACCTTGATCATCCTGGTCGCCTTCCTCTGCACAGCTTCCAGCTTGTCAACATCCTTCTTAAATTGTGGCACCCAGAACTGGACACAACATTCCAGGTGTGTTCTGAGTCTGACCAAGGGCAGAACAGAGTGGTACTATTACTTCCGTTGATGTGGACACAAGACTTCTGTTGATGAAACCTAGGGATGGGGAAACAGTGGTCGCTCATGGGGGCCTGGGGAACTCCAACTCCCAGCAGCCACCATGGCCCCATCACCAAAGAAGATGGGAGTTACAATTCCATAAGATCCGGAGGGCTTGCTCTGAGTGGATTCCTAGAATGGAGGGGAGGTGCATAGAGAAGGAAATGGTCAGAGCAGCCTTTCCCAGGCTGGTGCCCGTGCCCTCCATATAGATGCAAGCTCCCAGCAGCCAGCAAGGCCAATGGACACAGTCAGATGGTTTGAATTGGAGCCCAGCGCCATCTGTGCACAACACAGGTGTTCCCAGCCCTGGCTGGTTTTTAAAACATGTGGGGTGTAAACACAGAGCAGCCAAACCCAGCACTGCTAGAGAGGACAAGAAGGTAACTCAGTCCTCCAGGCTTAACTTCCTGTTTACCTGGACTGAGTTACAGGAACCAGAAGTAGGTGTGGTCTTATCTGGGAACCAGATCCCAAAGAAGACTCTCCTTTTTGCCTCGTCTTTTGAACAAGCAGGATGCTCTCTCTCAGCTTGCAGCTGAGAGAAACAGAGGTGAAGCCTGTTCCCCTATGGAAGCAGCTTCACCACATGTAAATAGATTTATCTAAGTTTGTCTGCCTCTTTGAGCCTGTACTCATGGATGTCTGTAAGTAAACTCTTTTATATCTAATAATCAGTACTGTATTGTGTCTTTGCTTTTAAGAGGGAACAAGGGGAATATACCAGGAATATATATTTCTTATAGAGGCTTTAGCAAGCCTATGCCACCGTTTTCTGCTGTGTTTTAAAAGGGAATGTAACTCTGCTAAGTTTGGAGCTTGCTCACACAAGCTGGGATAGAGATATATAAATAATATATATTCATCCACACTCCTAAACATTTCCACAAAACACACATATGTTCAAAGTCCCCATTGCTCTCCCTTTTGCCTCTCCAAAAAAAGCACCCACATTGTTGCATTTTCTGCACAATCTGTATTCTCAAAGGCTGCCTCGCAGTGCCTCGATGTTCTGCTTCACCAGCCCAAAAGGTGTGACAGCAATCAATTAGAATCCTACAATTCAAAGAGAGGCGTCCCTGGGTGGCTATCGATTTGTGTCCCAGGCATTGCTGGTGATGATCGAAAGGCAAACGCTTATGGTATGTGGGGAGGTGGTTAAGAACTGAGCCAGTGGAGCATGGCTCAAAAGTTCATCAGTCTCCCAGGCCCAATCAGGTGCCTCCCATTAGCCCACAAGGCGGGCTCAAAGGGAACTGTCCTCTCCTGTTGCGGCTTCCTGGTGGCTGGCAGACTGCCTCTGAATCTGGAGGTAGGTGTGCCTGGTGTGGAGAAAGTAGATAGAGAAACTTTCCCCCCTCTTTTCTCAAAAGACTCAGACTCATGGACATTCAATGAAACTGCATATTGGAAGATTCAGGACTTGACAAAAAGAAGGACTTCTTCACACAGCCCATAGGTAAACTGTGGAACTCACTTCCCCAGGAGGAAGGTTGGCCACCAACCTGGATGGCTTGAAAAGAAGATTAGTCTGGCTTGAGAGCAGTACATGTGAAAAGGATCTAGGAGTCTTGGTAGACCACAAACTTGACATGAGTCAACAGTGTGATGCAGCAGCTAAAAAAGCCAATGTAATTCTGGGCTGCATCAATAGGAGTATAGCATCTAGATCAAGGGAAGTAATAGTACCACTATATTCCGCTCTGGTCAGACCTCACCTGGAATACTGTGTCCAGTTCTGGGCACCACAGTTCAAGAAGGATACTGACAAGCTGGAACGTGTCCAGAGGAGGGCAACCAAAATGGTCAAAGGCCTGGAAACGATGCCTTATGAGGAACGGCTTAGGGAGCTGGGTATGTTTAGCCTGGAGAAGAGAAGGTTAAGGGGGGATATGATAGCCATGTTCAAATATATCAAAGGATGTCATATAGAGGAGGGAGAAAGGTTGTTTTCTGCTGCTCCAGAGAAGCGGACACGGGGCAATGGATTCAAACTACAAGAAAGAAGAGTCCACCTAAACATTAGGAAGAACTTTCTGACAGTAAGAGCTGTTCGACAGTGGAATTTGCTGCCAAGGAGTATGGTGGAGTCTCCTTTTTTGGAGGTCTTTAAGCAGAGGCTTGACAGCCATCTGTCATGAATGCTTTGATGGTGTTTCCTGCTTGGCAGGGGGTTGGACTGGATGGCCCTTGGGGTCTCTTCCAACTCTCGGATTCTATGATTCTACATTCGCAGAGGAGAGGACTATCAATGGCTACTTGCCCCAATGGCTCTGCTCTGACTCCACAAAGGGGGGCAGAGATACTCCTGAATACCAGTTGCTGGAAACTGCAGGAGGGAAGGGGGCCTTTGTGCTGAAATCCTGCTTGCAGTTTTCACATGGGCATTTGGTTGGCTGCTGTGAGAAGATGATGCTGGAATCGATGGGCCACTGGCCTGATCCAGCATGCTCTTCATATGTTCCTCATAAGACAGATTTTGGCAAATGTTGAAGACTCACCGCTTCACCCTGGCTCTTATATAGGATTCTGTGATCGTAAGTTATTCAGAACTTTAATATTGTGTTTAAATTGTTGCAACCCTCCTGGGGACCTTTGGATGAAAGGAGTGATGATGATGTCGATGATTAATAGCCTTCACGATAGAGACAAGGGCTGGATTTGGATTTGATGAGGCCCTAAGCTACTGAAGGTAATGGGGCCCTTTATATGTCCAGCTGTCAACAACAAATTGCCGCTGTTTTTTGTGTTGAATATATGCTATATGGTCATTTATGGAGCCTAATAGGTATCTAAAGCCATTTGCACATAACAAAATAGGAGCCTACACAACACAAAACACTGTTGCTGTGTGTAGGTTTTATTTTATTTGTTTTTTATCTTAGATGTTGGAAATGTACATCCAGGTTTTTTCCCTTTAAATTTCTTGCCCCCCCCCAAGAGAGTGGGGCCCTAAGCTATAGCTTGTTTAGCTTACATGTAAATCCAGCACTGATAGAGACCCACTGATAACTCACCACAAATTTGTGGAAACCCCCTTTCCAGCTGCACGGCGCTGTCTTCCGAGTTGCGATCTTTTTCCTTAATGTGGGCGGCGTAGGAATCTTTGCAAATGATAAAACACACATGCATCTGAGATGAAGTCTTGTAGCGCAAACACAGGGAGATGGGTACTTTCTTCTCTCTCCTTCTGCCAAGGATTTAAAGAAGCCGGAAAAAAACTTTTGAGAGATGAAACTGTGTGTATGTACTACACAGACTAGAGAGCACGCACGCACGCAGACAGACGGAGGCACAGCACAGATTCTCAGTAAATTGCGGCAGGAAGATATTTGCCCCTAGACAGGCGGTCTTGATTTCGAGTGATGGAGAGAATCCCTCCCTGGGGGACGCAGGCCGGTGGGCAATTATACTCACTGTCAAAGATCAGCATTCTTTCCTTCTGCTTTAAAATTCTTCTAGAGAGGAGGAAAGCGTTAGTTTGCTGATAGACACCCTCTGCAAAAAAAATATGCAGGGTTTGCTCCCTGGATGGCAGCTGAGCGAAGGTTTAAATGGGTCAGGCTCTCTCTCAGTCCCTGTGCAAATAAGTGCTGGTTTCAGGAAGGGATCGGGGCCCACTTGATGGTGACTCGTGGGGAGGGGGGACACCCTGCACTTAGGGGCACAAACTCATGGCTGGCACAGGCAGCATGTAGCTTGACGCTAAGTGTGCGGTGGAAAGGCTGCAATGAGGAAATACTCTGCACATGCTCAGATGCTCTGTATTGTTGCATCAGGCTGCAGCAGAGGGAGAGGTGGGAAGCAGGGCTACTCCACTCAGCTGTGCTGGAAGACCAGCTTCGCCCGGGGCCTCCCACAATCTTAATTTAGACTCTGTTCCAAGAGACTTCAATAGAGGGAAAGTTGAGAGAGGAGGTCCATTCGGCTCCTCATCTCCCAGGACGGCTTCCGTTCCAACTGGTTGCTATAAGAACAGCCACATAACCTGAAGAACTGGTGCCCAAACCTGGTTGTTGTTTTCCTCCTCCCTCCACCTCCTCTTTTCCTTGCATGCTATTTGATCGATTGCACCTTTTAGATTTTAAGCCCGCAGCCACGTTTTTCTCTTTCTCGACACAAGTGCACACATCCCTGTACATTCTCTGTCCAGACGAGGAAGCAGCATTATCAGAGTTCAAGGACACCTTCCCAGCAAGGCGAGGACACAGGAGGGAGGCAGCAACACTCCTAAATTGCAGTTACTGGTCTGGAAACCACTCGGGGAGAGAATTGCTCTTGGGCTCAAATCCTGCTTGCGGATTTCCCACAAGGGGCACCTGGTCAGCCACTGAGAGGGGGCCCCTTTGGCTTGATCCAGCTGGCCCTTCTTAGATTCTTATGTTCTTATCAGAAAAAATGCTCAGTAAAGGCTGGCCCTCCATGCAAGCTTTCTGCAAGCAAAATCAGGATGAATGCTTAGTAAATAGTTTTTTTTTAATTATTCATTATTATTTATTAAATTTATATACTGTGGTCCACAAGATAACATTCCAATATTAAAAACACAAAACACATAAACGAAATAAACAGAAGATTCCTATTAGCAGAATTAGACTGAACCAGGTGAGAAATTAAATAAGAGTTAATAAAGAGATAAAAAGGAATGAAAAGAAAAACTTATAATTGTGCGACAAACATTGATAAAGAATAGCAGAAACAGCGAGCTTAATTGGAAGTCTTTTTATTTAACATCAAGAATGTTTTATTTTGTGGAAATTATGTTACAAACTTTGTTTCTGATTTTTGTATTGGATTGTTTTCTTAGTAATATTTATTGTAAATATCTTTCTTCTTCTTCTTCTTCTTCTTCTACTCTCTCTTGTTCCTCTTCTTTTTTCTTCTTTCCTTTTGTTATGTCTTAATGTATTTTATTTTTAATGTTGCTGTGTTTGTTAGTTGTCTGAATGTTTTTTAAAATAATAAAGTTTATTTAAAAATTAAAAAAAGAAATAAACAGAAGCAACCAAATAACCTCCAGGACACATAAAAACAGCTACAAACAATTTTATTTTATTTTATTTTTTAAAAAAACCACAATTAAAAAGCAGTTTAAAAGAATGTAAACAGGCTGCCTGGAGGTGTTCTTTGTCAGGTAAGATGTTACACAAAGCAGAGAGGGAAATAAGTCTGTCTGCTGCTGCTACTAAGAGATCAGCCTGTAGATTTTTGTTGCAAATTATCAGGTTGAGTGCCAAGGATTCTGGGAGGAAGACGCGATGGCTGCCCGCCTTTCAAGGAACATAGGCAACTTCCTCAGGCTGTCTACCTCAGTACTGTCTACACCAGGGGTAGGCAACCTAAGGCCCGTGGGCCGGATGCAGTCCAATCGCCTTCTCAATCCGGCCCGTGGATGGTCCGGGAATCAGCGTGTTTTTACATGAGTAGAATGTGTGCTTTTATTTAAAATGCATCTCTGGGTTATTTGTGGGGCCAGCCTGGTGTTTTTACATGAGTAGAATGTGTGCTTTTATTTAAAATGCATCTCTGGGTTATTTGTGGGGCCAGCCTGGTGTTTTCACATGAGTAGAATGTGCCCTTTTATTTAAAATGCATCTCTGGGTTATTTGTGGGGCCAGCCTGGTGTTTTCACATGAGTAGAATGTGTGCTTTTATTTAAAATGCATCTCTGGGTTATTTGTGGGGCCAGCCTGGTGTTTTCACATGAGTAGAATGTGTGCTTTTATTTAAAATGCATCTCTGGGTTATTTGTGGGGCCAGCCTGGTGTTTTCACATGAGTAGAATGTGCCCTTTTATTTAAAATGCATCTCTGGGTTATTTGTGGGGCCAGCCTGGTGTTTTCACATGAGTAGAATGTGTCCTTTTATTTAAAATGCATCTCTGGGTTATTTGTGGGGCCAGCCTGGTGTTTTCACATGAGTAGAATGTGTGCCTTTTATTTAAAATGCATCTCTGGGTTATTTGTGGGGCCAGCCTGGTGTTTTCACATGAGTAGAATGTGTGCTTTTATTTAAAATGCATCTCTGGGTTATTTGTGGGGCCAGCCTGGTGTTTTCACATGAGTAGAATGTGCCTTTTATTTAAAATGCATCTCTGGGTTATTTGTGGGGCCAGCCTGGTGTTTTCACATGAGTAGAATGTGCCCTTTTATTTAAAATGCATCTCTGGGTTATTTGTGGGGCCAGCCTGGTGTTTTCACATGAGTAGAATGTGTCCCTTTTATTTAAAATGCATCTCTGGGTTATTTGTGGGGCCAGCCTGGTGTTTTCACATGAGTAGAATGTGTCCTTTTATTTAAAATGCATCTCTGGGTTATTTGTGGGGCCAGCCTGGTGTTTTCACATGAGTAGAATGTGTCCTTTTATTTAAAATGCATCTCTGGGTTATTTGTGGGGCCAGCCTGGTGTTTTCACATGAGTAGAATGTGTCCTTTTATTTAAAATGCATCTCTGGGTTATTTGTGGGGCCAGCCTGGTGTTTTTACATGAGTAGAATGTGCCCTTTTATTTAAAATGCATCTCTGGGTTATTTGTGGGGCCAGCCTGGTGTTTTCACATGAGTAGAATGTGTCCTTTTATTTAAAATGCATCTCTGGGTTATTTGTGGGGCCAGCCTGGTGTTTTCACATGAGTAGAATGTGCCCTTTTATTTAAAATGCATCTCTGGGTTATTTGTGGGGCCAGCCTGGTGTTTTCACATGAGTAGAATGTGTCCTTTTATTTAAAATGCATCTCTGGGTTATTTGTGGAGCCTGCCTGGTGTTTTCACATGAGTAGAATGTGTCCTTTTATTTAAAATGCATCTCTGGGTTATTTGTGGGGCCAGCCTGGTGTTTTCACATGAGTAGAATGTGTCCTTTTATTTAAAATGCATCTCTGGGTTATTTGTGGGGCCAGCCTGGTGTTTTCACATGAGTAGAATGTGTCCTTTTATTTAAAATGCATCTCTGGGTTATTTGTGGGGCCAGCCTGGTGTTTTCACATGAGTAGAATGTGTCCTTTTATTTAAAATGCATCTCTGGGTTATTTGTGGGGCCAGCCTGGTGTTTTCACATGAGTAGAATGTGTCCTTTTATTTAAAATGCATCTCTGGGTTATTTGTGGAGCCTGCCTGGTGTTTTCACATGAGTAGAATGTGTCCTTTTATTTAAAATGCATCTCTGGGTTATTTGTGGAGCCTGCCTGGTGTTTTCACATGAGTAGAATGTGTCCTTTTATTTAAAATGCATCTCTGGGTTATTTGTGGAGCCTGCCTGGTGTTTTCACATGAGTAGAATGTGTCCTTTTATTTAAAATGCATCTCTGGGTTATTTGTAGGGCCAGCCTGGTGTTTTCACATGAGTAGAATGTGTCCTTTTATTTAAAATGCATCTCTGGGTTATTTGTGGGGCCAGCCTGGTGTTTTCACATGAGTAGAATGTGCCCTTTTATTTAAAATGCATCTCTGGGTTATTTGTGGGGCCAGCCTGGTGTTTTCACATGAGTAGAATGTGTGCTTTTATTTAAAATGCATCTCTGGGTTATTTGTGGGGCCAGCCTGGTGTTTTCACATGAGTAGAATGTGTGCTTTTATTTAAAATGCATCTCTGGGTTATTTGTGGGGCCAGCCTGGTGTTTTCACATGAGTAGAATGTGCCCTTTTATTTAAAATGCATCTCTGGGTTATTTGTGGGGCCAGCCTGGTGTTTTCACATGAGTAGAATGTGCCCTTTTATTTAAAATGCATCTCTGGGTTATTTGTGGGGCCAGCCTGGTGTTTTCACATGAGTAGAATGTGTGCTTTTATTTAAAATGCATCTCTGGGTTATTTGTGGGGCCAGCCTGGTGTTTTCACATGAGTAGAATGTGTGCTTTTATTTAAAATGCATCTCTGGGTTATTTGTGGGGCCAGCCTGGTGTTTTCACATGAGTAGAATGTGCCCTTTTATTTAAAATGCATCTCTGGGTTATTTGTGGAGCCTGCCTGGTGTTTTCACATGAGTAGAATGTGTCCTTTTATTTAAAATGCATCTCTGGGTTATTTGTGGAGCCTGCCTGGTGTTTTCACATGAGTAGAATGTGTCCTTTTATTTAAAATGCATCTCTGGGTTATTTGTAGGGCCAGCCTGGTGTTTTCACATGAGTAGAATGTGTCCTTTTATTTAAAATGCATCTCTGGGTTATTTCTGCGGCCAGCCTGGTGTTTTCACATGAGTAGAATGTGTCCTTTTATTTAAAATGCATCTCTGGGTTATTTGTGGGGCCAGCCTGGTGTTTTCACATGAGTAGAATGTGTCCTTTTATTTAAAATGCATCTCTGGGTTATTTGTGGAGCCTGCCTGGTGTTTTCACATGAGTAGAATGTGTCCTTTTATTTAAAATGCATCTCTGGGTTATTTGTGGAGCCTGCCTGGTGTTTTCACATGAGTAGAATGTGTCCTTTTATTTAAAATGCATCTCTGGGTTATTTGTGGGGCCAGCCTGGTGTTTTCACATGAGTAGAATGTGTCCTTTTATTTAAAATGCATCTCTGGGTTATTTGTGGGGCATAGGAATTTGTTCATTCCCCCCCCCAAAAAAAATATAGTCCAGCCCACCACATGGTCTGAGGGATGTTGGACCGGCCCACGGCTGAAAAAGGTTGCTGACCCCTGATCTACACTGACTGGCAGCAGTGGCTCTCCATGTTTTCAGGCAGGGAGTCTCTCCCAACCCTAACTAGAGCTGCCACTGGAGACTGAACCCTAGACCTTCTGCGTGCACAGCAGATGCTCTGTGCTGCTGAACTACAAACCTTCTCCTTAAAAAGAGGGAAGACTCTAGTCCTCATGGAACAAAGGCAGATGCTGTGTCAGACCATTGGCCCACCTAGACCAGTATTTTCTGCACGGACTGGCAGCAATGGTTCTCCAGACAGGAAGTCTCTCTCCACCTTACCTGGAGATGCTGTCGGAATTTGAACCTGAGACCTTCTGCGTGCAAAGCAGACGCTCTGCCACTGAGGCACAACTCTTCCCAGTGAGTTATTTTGTTTTCTGCCCCTTCCCTAATTTCAGAGGAATTAAAGCCTGGTTTATGACCCCCAAGTCTGTCTCACGTCTCAAACGAAATGCACAGCTGCCCAGGTAGGCACAGAGCAGACGTAAAGAGCAACAGGGGAGTCTTTAACTTTGCGAAGTCGGGGATTGATTTGGGGTGGTGTGTACCAAGTGCTTAAAAAAAAAGAAAAAGTCGATTGAAGTGAGGTTGTATAATATTGCCTAGTGGTTGGAGGGGGGTGTCCCTTGGAATGCAAAGTCCATCTTCAGGTGGTGGAAAATAATAATCTTCTAGGTGTAAACTCTGCCCATGTCAGCTCGGAAGCTACCCTTGCTCCATCTAGCTCACTATTGCCTACACCAGGGGTCAGCAACCTTTTCCAGCCGTGGGCCGGTCCACCGTCCCTCAGACCATGCGGTGGGCCAGACTATATTTGGGGGTGAAGGTGGGGGGAATGAACGAATTCCTATGCCCCACAAATAGAAATGTAAAGTACTACACTTGGGCAAAAAAAATGAAAGGCACAAATACAGGATGGGTGACACCTGGCTTGAGAGCAGTACATGTGAAAAGGATCTAGGAGTCTTGGTAGACCATAAACTTGACATGAGTCAATAGTGTGATGTAGCAGCTAAAAAAGCCAATGCAATTCTGGGTTGCATCAATAGGAGTATAGCATCTAGATCAAGGGAAGTAATAGTACCACTGTATTCCGCTCTGGTCAGACCTCACCTGGAATACTGTGTCCAGTTCTGGGCACCACAGTTCAAGAAGGATACTGACAAGCTGGAAGGTGTCCAGAGGAGGGCAACCATAATGGTCAAAGGCCTGGAAACGATGCCTTATGAGGAACGGCTTAGGGAGCTGGGTATGTTTAGCCTGGAGAAGAGAAGGTTAAGGGGTGATATGATAGCCATGTTCAAATATATAAAAGGATGTCATCTAGAGGAGGGTGAAAGGTTGTTTTCTGCTGCTCCAGAGAAGCGGACACGGAGCAATGGATTCAAACTACAAGAAAGAAGATTCCACCTAAACATGAGGAAGAACTTCCTGACAGTGAGAGCTGTTTGGCAGTGGAATTTGCTGCCAGGGAGTGTGGTGGAATCTCCTTCTTTGGAGGTCTTTAAGCAGAGGCTTGACAGCCATCTGTCAGGAATGCTTTGATGGTGTTTCCTGCTTGGCAGGGGGTTGGACTGGATGGCCCTTGGAGTCTCTTCCAACTCTAGGATTCTATGATAATAACCCAGAGATGCATTTTGAATAAAAGCACACATTCTCCTCTTGTAAACACACCAGGCAGGCCCCAGAACAGGGGTCTGCAACCTTTAAGACAAAAAGAGCCACTTGGACCCGTTTCCGAAGGAAAAAACAACTGGGAGCCACAAAACCATTGCGACATTTAAAACAAATATAACACTGCATTTTATTTTTAAAAATCCGATTTAAATTTTAAAAAATCTGATTTAAATAAAAAAAAATCCATTTTTTATTTTTTTAAAAAAATCATTCATTTTTATCCACCCTGGGGACCACTACCAGGTCACAGCCTGATCCAAGGTGGGTTGCAACAGCATACAAATATTTGATTTGTTGTTGTTTTTTTAAAAAAATGAGTCCTCAACTGCACACTTGTGTTAAATGTTTGTCCCATGTCTAATTGAAGACTGCTGGCTTTTACAATAATCTTAGTGTCTTTTACCCTTAATATTCCAGACCAGAGGCTATGCTCACCTCTTCCAACCTCCTCTTGCTAAATAAAGCACGGAATTGCACCAGAGAAGCCTGTGATGTTTGTGCTGACTTGCATACAGGTGGCTGTAGTAGTTCATAGTGTTCAAACCTTTTTAGGGGAGTTCCCTGCCCCCTTAATGACAATGGCGATAGATTTTGCACATGAACACAGATCCAAGTTAGGACTCCTCTCTTCCATGCCAACAGGTGCTTTGTCAAGGCTCCCCTAACACACACTCAGGACAGAGGAAAAACTGCAACCTTTTGGGGCGTCCCGGCCTTGCTCCTGAGGCTGCGAGCGGAACCAGGAGCGAAGGAGGCAGTGGCAGGGAAACAGGCGCCGCTTCCTTGACCATTTTTAAAAAGAAGGCTTCCCCCCTCGCCCGCCACCCGCCGCCCCTGGCCCAGCCCGCAGCTGCCTACCTCGTCGTCGCCTCGGCGCAGCAGCCAGCAGCAGCTCCACGCCAGCAGCAGCAGCCACACCTCCGGAGGGAAATTGCTGCTGTCTGCTGCTGCGCCTGCGCTGGCAGAAACGAGGCACGGCGCATGAGCAGAGCAGCACAGCAGCAGTGCCCTCAGCCTCTGGAGGGCGGGTCTCCGGCCAGCTGGAGGGTGGCTGCTGCCGCTGGCCAGCTGGAGAAGTGGACGGGCGTATCTGCCCCGGAGCTGCGGCAAAGGTGTAAAAGAGCCGCATGCGGCTCCAGAGCCGCGGGTTGCTGACCCCTGCCCCAGAATAACCCAGAGATGCATTTTAAATAAAATGACACATTCTACTCATGTAAAAACACACTGATTCCTGGATCGTCCGTGGGCCAGACTGAGAAGGCGATTGGGCCACATCCGGCCCATGGGCCTTAGGTTGCCTACCCCTGGCCTACACTGACTGGCAGCAGCTCTCCAGAGTTTCAGGCAGGGGTCTCTCTCAGCCCTGGAGATGCCAGAGATTGAACCTGGGACTTTCTGCATGCAAAGCAGATGCTCTGCTACTGAGCTACGGCTTCCTATGGCTCTAGGTTGTGTATTCTTCAAGGGCCAAATTAACCCAAAAGTTGCTTTGCCTTTCTTAGGAAAATGCAAATCTAGTTCAATGGCGGCTTAAGGAACCAAGAGGCAAACGGAGGAAGACTTTGCGGACATGTAAGTAGGTCACGCGTTTTAATTGCTGGGTTGTTCTTAATGAGATTGTTTTAATTGCACGTTTTAATTAAGGATGTTTATGTTTGGATGGGATTGTTTTAATTCTTGGGGTTTTTAATTACGGATGTTTACAGCTTAATGTTTGTGCCCCTGGTTTTTATACTTTGCAAATCCTGTGTCGGCACAAAGAAGAAGAAGAAGAAGAAGAAGAAGAAGAAGAAGAAGAAGAAGAAGAGGAGGAGGAGTAGTTTGGATTTGATATCCTGCTTTATCACTACCTGGAGGAGTCTCAAAGTGGCTCACATTCTCCTTTCCCTTCCTCCCCCACAACAAACACTCTGTGAGGTGAGTGGGGCTGAGAGACGTCAAAGAAGTGTGACTAGCCCAAGGTCACCCAGCAACTGCATGTAGAGGAGAGGAGACGCGAACCCGGTTCCCCAGATTACAAGTCTACCGCTCTTAACCACTACACCACACTGGCCACACATTGATTAATTCCTCAAACAACATGTAGGTAAACCATGGAACTGATTTCCACAGGAAGAATTGATGGTTAGACAAATTCAAGAGGGAGAGGGCTATGGATAGCTCCTAGCCAGGCTGGCTCTGCCCTGCCTCCCAGCTGCTGGAAACCCCAGGGAGTGGAGAGATGCTCTTGTGCTTGGATCCTGCTTGCGGGTTTCCTATTGGAGGCCAGCCACTGTGAGGACAGGATGCTGCACTAGATGGGCCATTGGCCTGATCCAGCACACTCAGTTTTTGAGACCAGCAATTGTCAAGGCCTGGCTGGATGCAGAGGAATGGTGGGAGGCATCAGCCGGGGAGCCCCCAAAGGGAGAAGGCTCAGGGCCAGAGGAGGGGTGGTGGGACGATGAGGAGTGGTCAGAGGGAGAAGAGGGAGCGGACTGGGAAGAGAAGGTGTCGGAAGCTGAAGAGGCAACAGGGTTTGGTGAGCAGGAAGAACTGGGGCAGAGAGCAGTGCAGAATCAGAGGCAGAAGCGGAGGCTGGGGGGGGGAGCCAAGAGGCAGAGTGGAGGCTGGGTGCTGAAGAAACTAGGGGGTCTCCCCCTCCTACTGTGACAAGCTCCCCTCTTAGCTGCTCTCCCAGAACACGAAGAGGAACAAAGAGGGCAGAGCTCCCAGGACCAGAAGGGGTGTGAAGAGGGAAGAGCAGAGACAGGCAAGACGAAGGAGCCTCAGATTTCTTGGGAAAGAACTGGGGGAGACCTGGAGAGCTGCGGGAAGGCAGGAGCCTTCAGTCCTCGCAACTTCCTTCTTGGGGCAAGATCTGCTGGGAACACTGCTCACTAGGTTTTCTTTCTTTGACTAAAGAGCTAATTTCACTGACACCTTGTGAGTTATTGCTAAGCTGCTCCCGGCACCTGCCTTGACAAGTGCAGGTAGACCTGGACGGTTGGCATCCTTGCCCTGCTGGCCTCCTGGTGCCCCCATCACCTGTCCTGTCGTTGGGACTTCTGCAGCTCTCAGCAGCGTGACACTTGGTCTTGGAGTTAGTTCAGCTGCTGCTGCTGACGCTTGATTTCTTGCTCCCTCCTCCTGCCACTCGCTGGGGATCTGGCCCCGTTAATTTCCAGTGTTTGTTTATGCCAGCCTGGGCAATTTTAGCTCTTGTTTTTCCTTGAGCTGTTTACCAATGTGGCATACGTTAAGCCCAGGTTAATCACGCTCCTTCCTCCACCTTTCCCTCCTCCTCTCTCTCCCCCCCCTTCCCCTCGCAATCAAAGCAAACTCGTCTGCTCATTTCCGAAATTAAAAGCAGATTGTTGCCCTCTGTGCTGGGGTGTCACTCTAAACAAGATTGATTTCACTCTGCCATCAGTAGATTTAAACGGATTGGTCTGGATTGCTGGCAGCGGGGTAGGGCCTGTCTGTCTGGGGTCCAAGTTGATCTCTCTCTGTCTCTGCTTATTGATCCCTGCATGAGACCTTTAATTCAACAAAGGCCCATTGACTTTCCCAGGTCATCAGGCTCAATATTAATTCTAATAATGAACAGGGGTAAACAAAGGAGCTTGGCTCCTGGGCTGGTGTGCTGCTTCGAGAATGGAGATGGCTGCATCTGTGGTGGAAGGGAAGGGAAGGGAAGAGAAGGGAAGGGAAGCAAAGCAGTGCTGTCAAGTATCCCGTTTTCCCCGGGATTCTCCCTTATTTCAAGCAGTTTCCCGCTGCTCTCCCTTATTTTTTATTTCCCTTAAATTTCCCGTTTTTAATGGAAGCAGCTCCTCCCCTGTTGGGCAGGGACTGGGTGGGAAGACCTCGCCTACTTGGAGAGAAAAGCCTCAGCCCTCAAAGCAAGTGGGAGCTGTTTCCCGTGCTTACAGGGGGGTGTATTCCTCCCCCTGCATCAGCCCCTATCCGTTGCCGCCGAGCCCCTCAGCCGGCCAATAGGGTTAGCTGGCGGGCGAAGCCTGGCTGCCTTTGAGCAGCTGCTGCTTCCTGTCCTGTTTTGATGGGATCAGACAAGAAGACGATGGGGCTCCATCGCACGGAGCCCATGGCTGCCCTCCTCTTTGCTCGCTGCCCTCCTCTTTGCTCCGCTCCGAGCCCGAGCCCGCTTGGAGTTTACATTGCTGCTCCGCCCACTTTTGCTTCTGGCTCCACCCACCACTGACATGTGACTGTCCCCGGGATAGGTGAGACTGCTGATCCCTTATTTTTAAATCCGAAACTTGACAGCTATGAAGGGAAGGGAAGGGAAACATGAATGGAGGCACTGTTCCACCAACCGCAGTCCGCCCTTGGCTGGCTCCCACCTAACAGCCTTCTTGCTGACTGCCGGGTCTGTGCGGCTGTCAGCTTCCTCTGCCTCCTTAAACCCTTATTCAGTGGTACCTCTGGTTATGTACTTAATTTGTTCCAGAGGTCCGTTCTTAACCTGAAACTGTTCTTAACCTGAAGCTCCTGCTGCCGCTGCACCACCAGAGCATGATTTCTGTTCTTATCCTGAAGCAAAGTTCTTAACCTGAAGCGTTATTTCTGGGTTAGCGGAGTCTGTAACCTGAAGCGTATGTAACCCGAGGTACCGTACCACTGTAGATCTCAGCAGGGAAGAGGAGAATGGGCTGGCTCCACCTCTCGTTGCCTCTGGCGCCATCTACTGCTGGCCTCCCTGCCCCATGCCCCATCAGTCCCAATGGGCTCCTGTCACCACTCCTGTCCTGTTCACCTGCCTTGCAAGTGACATGAGCTTCATTGCTTACATTGCAAGGAGCCAGTGTGGTGTGGTGGTTAGAGTGTCAGATTAGAACCTGGGAGAGACAAGGGTTCAAATCTTCACTCGGCCATGAAGCTCACTGGGTGATCTTGGGCGTCTTTCTGCCTAACCTTACCTCGCAGGGTTGTTCCTTCTGTCCCATCACACCCAATGGCTCCCAGCCACCACTGGGACAGCTGAAGTCAACTGTTTCCCTGCTGTTAAGTTTCAATCCGGCCTCTTTCCTCTTTTTTCCAGTCTTCAATCCAGTTCTTGCCACATTTCAATGGCAGTCCTCATGAAAATTCATCCTCCTTTTAGTACAAATTTCTCCTGATTATTCACTCATTTTTGCAAAGCAGTTTTACCCAATAGAATGTATTCTTGCATGTTGTTTTCTCAAATACAGGCATTCCCACACACACAGTTTGCCCCCGGTATATGCATTTTTGGGCACATGAATTGAGCAGAGAGCTGCACTACAAAATTCGGAGACATGCAGATTTTGAATCATAGACTCATAGAATTGTGGAGTTCGAAGGGACCCAGGGGTCATCTATTTCACCCCCCTGCAATGAAGGATGGCTGTGTTTGAGATCATGTATTTTTCCCCAGAAACTGTGAATTTGTTCAGTTCACCTTTCAATGTGAAGTAAGTAGAATTTCTTTTCTAGACTGAAACTCAGCTGCCATGTTTTGATGCTTCTCACACGTATCATGAACTGGAGATCATGCTTTAAACCAAGTTGGATCGCTGGGCTTGGTATTGTCTGCACAGGCTGGCAGCTACTCTGTTGTTTCCTAAAAGGGATCTTTCCCCAGCTGTGTCTGGAGAGGCTAGGGATTTAACCTGGGAATTTCTGCAAGGAGAGCAGATCCTCTGCCACTGAGCAGGCAGACATCCAACAGGTGCCACCTTCCCCATTTACATGGTGAATTTCTGCCTGCTGCACTGCTCTTTTAAAAGAGGGCGGGGTGTGGAGCAGCTCCCCCGTGCAGAAAGATTGCAGCATTTGGGACTTTTTAGTTTAGAGAAAATGTGAGTTAAGAGGCAACATGATAGATATTTATAAAATCATGCCTGGCTTAGAGAAAGTGGCTTGAGGAAAGGTTTTCCCCCCCCCCTCTCTCCTAAAACTGGAACTCACAGACAGCCAATGAAGCTGAATATTGGAGGTATCAAGATAGATAAAAGACTTCTTCACACACTGCATAGTGAAACTGTGGAACTCCCTGCTGCAGGAGGCATTGATGACTTAAAAGAGGATCCAACAAATGCCTGAAGGGCTATCGGTGGCTCCTAGCCAGTGTGGTGTAGTGGTTAAGAGCGGTAGACTTGTAATCTGGGGAACTGGGTTTGTGTCTCCTCTCCTCCACATGCAGCTGCTGGGTGACCTTGGGCTAGTCACACTTCTCTGAAGTCTCTCAGCCCCACTCACCTCACAGAGTGTTTGTTGTGGGGGAGGAAGAAGGGAAAGGAGAATGTTGGCCGCTTTGAGACTCCTTCGGGTAGTGATAAAGTGGGATATCAAATCCAAACTCTTCTTCTTCTTCTTCCAGCCACAATAACTATCCTCTGCCTCCATGGCTGGAGATGGCAGTGCTTCTGAATACCAGTGGCTGGAAGTCACCGGAGGGGACAAACGCTCTTGCACTCAAGTCCTGCTTAAGGGTTTCCCATAGGCATCTGGCCTGCCACTGTGGGAACAGGATGCTGGACCAGAAGGGCCACTGGCCTGATCCAGCACGCTCATCTTAAGCTGTTAAAAAAAAACAAAACTGAAAGCCAAGTTCCACCCACAGCCCTGAACCAGCCCCAGGCAGTGTGTCTGAACGCAATAAAGCTGTAGCCTTAAAAAGAATTTGCTTAGTTTTAGGCGCTAGGGCAGCAGCGGTGAAACCTTCAAGGTCTAGCGGTAGCAGACGAATCAATTAGGGCCTTGTTTTTTTGGTGCCGGGTCCGTTTGTTGATGATGTTTTCGCATCTAATAAGTTTCTTTGGAAGTTCATCCTTCTGGTGGATGGGAGAGTTGATTGGAGATGACACGAGGTCTCTCTCCGAGATGGGCAAGGCCGGGTTGCCAGAATAAAGACGTATCTGGGAACCGGCCGGCTCAATGAAGAGCGAGCGAGAGAACCCCGAAATTGGCAGGTACGGGAGCTGCTTGTATCTCAATTATCCTGCCTAGGAAGAGCCGAAGAATGGATGCTTTTGAATTCTGGTGCTGGAGGAGACTCTTGAGAGTCCCATGGACTGCAAGAAGATCAAACCTATCCATTCTCAAAGAAATCAGCCCTGAGTGCTCGCTAGAAGGACAGATCCTGAAGTTGAGGCTCCAGTACTTTGGTCACCTCATGAGAAGAGAAGACTCCCTAGAAAAGACCCTGATGTTGGGAAAGATGGAGGGCACAAGGAGAAGGGGACGACAGAGGAGGAGATGGTTGGACAGTGTTCTCGAAGCTACTAACATGAGTTTGGCCAAACTGCGAGAGGCAGTGAAGGATAGGCGTGCCTGGCGTGCTCTGGTCCTTGGTCACGAAGAGTCGGACACGACTGAACGACTGAACAACAACAACAACAACAACAACAACAACAACAACAGGAAGAGTCTTGCTGGCAGGGCCCTGGTCTCCTCCTGTTAACCCCTCGAAAGCTTCCCGGGAGGTTGTCTTGGCTGTGGGTGAAAGCCTCTGGCTGGGAGGTGTAACATTGGTGCACCAGGAACCCCGGGAACCCTAGCGCCGGTGGGGCTGGAAATTCCCACGAGATGGTTGGTGAGGAGGATCGAAGGGGTGAACCAACACAGATTGTGACAGCAGGGAGAAAGGAGTGGGGGGGGGTTTCTGGGGTGGGGCAGCACAGCAATAATTAGGCACCAAAATAGAAACTCCAATTAAAATCACACACACACACACACACACGAGACCTAGGAATGGCACTCAGTTTAGAAGGATGGCTGAATTCCTAAAACATTTTCAGTAGCAGAAGGACCTTCCTCTGCCTGGGAGACTCTGGAGAGCTGCTGCCAACCCGTGTTGCTAATACTGGGATAACACAGTTTCCTATTTTAACCATCCCTTCATGCGTAACCATGAGGACCATAATCTTACTCTTTTTTAAAAAGAAAGAAAGAAAGCACTATAGCAGAGTGATAGATTTATGGCTTTTCACGCAAAGGTTCAATTCCCAGCATCTCCAGGCAGCACTGAAAACCTGGTGAGCTGCTGCTGCCAGTCAGTGTAGACAAACACTGGTTTCTCTATAAGGCAGCTTCCTATGTTCCTATTTAAAACATCTCTTTTTTAGTCTCGTGAGGACTGGAGTCTTTCTTTGGTCTGGTAGCAGATGACGAGGAAGACCTTTCTCTGCCTGGGAGACTGCAGAGAGCTGCTGCCGGCTAGAGCCGCCAATACTGGGCTGGATGCCCAAAGCACCTGAGCTGGGATAAGGCGGCTTCCTAGGTTCATTTATCTGAGGAGAAAAGCGTCTGGCTGCCAGGGGAGAGGCGAGGAGCTGTTGGGATGAGCCATGACGACGTTGTTGGCAGGGGAGGCAGTTTTGCAAAGTACACGGTCTGCGACTCCATCTTATAATTACCTAGGAGGGGGGCGAGCATCTAAAAAGGCCTGTCAGGGAGTCTTTTGGGCAGGCGCTTATTATCGCCGCGAGAGACAACACCACCATCCTCTTTTGTGTGGGGCTATTTTTCTGTTTTGCATCAGCCGCTGGACCGGCAAGGCATCTCCGCGGGACTGGCGGGTCCTCAAAGCCGCTTCGGTGCTCTGCTGGAGGTGGGGTGGCAATTCCTCCCCATGCCCAAACTGCCAGGCATCATCAGACTCTCTCTCTCTCTCTCTCTCTCTCTCTCTCTCTCTCTCTCTCTCTCCCTCTCCCTCTCCTTATTGCCAGGCCTGTTATTTCCTTCTCCTCCTAAGCAAAGGACGGGAGGGAGACTATCCACTAGGGATTTACTTTCGTCGCAGGTCGATCTGAGACGGAGGGGGAGAAACAAACCCCCGCTAAAAGGCCCCAAACGCAGCAAGGCGGCAGTTTAGCCAAATAACTGCCGGTGCCAGCCAGCAGGCCCCCAAGCCTGAGGGCCATTATCAAGCAAAAGCGGGCACCACATAACACCGGTCCTGAGAGATCTACATTGGCTCCCAGTACGTTTCCGAGCACAATTCAAAGTGTTGGTGGAGACCTTTAAAAGCCCTAAACGGTCCTGTATACCTGAAGGAGCGTCTCCACCCCCATCGTTCAGCCCGGACACTGAGATCCAGCGCCGAGGGCCTTCTGGCGGTTCCCTCGCTGCGAGAGGTGAGGTTACAGGGAACCAGACATAGGCCTTTTCGGTAGTGGCGCCCTCCCTGTGGAACACCCTTCCATCAGATGTCAAGGAAATAAGCAGCTATCCTATTTTTAAGAGACATCTGAAGGCAGCCCTGTTTAGGGACGTTTTTAATATCTAACGATGTATTGTTTTAACATTTGTATGGGAGCTGCCCAGAGTGGCTGGGGAAGCTCAGCCAGATGGGCAGGGTACAAATAAATTATTATTATTATTATTATTATTATTATTATTATTATTATTATGCCAGTTTGGGAGGACAGTGGTCTGTTGCATGGCAAGTGTGCCTCTTTCCAGAGGAAAGCGCGTCGTTAGAAGCACACAGCAAGCTCAAAAGTTGGCGGCAGATTTCTCCAGGCTACCGGGGCGAGCGGAAGTGGTGCATCCATTAGGCTGGGCCAATGACACGCACTTTCAACTTGGGGTGCGGAGGTTCCCGTCCCCTTAATGAGGCAAGAACTAATTGTTTCTGGTGGCTTTGCTCAGGACCGTCTGCATGCCAAGCAGCTGCTCTGCCACTGAGCTCTGGCCCACTGACAACGGGGTTGGACTGGATGACCTCGAAGATCCCTTTCTGCAGCCCCATGAGCTGAGATTTTGACCTGATCCAACTGGCGTCCTCAGGCAGAAGACTGCGGCAGGTCACACGGGAATGAATGGTGCCGGGCGAGCGACTCGGGCTGGGTTTGTAGGACCGTGTTGTGTTGTTTTTACCTGTGGCCTGATTTGCTTTGCTCTTGACGTGGAGCAGAGCCCCTGCTGGGGCTCATTAACTCAACTCCCCGAACAGCCGGAAGGGACACGGCGAGAGCGCAGCTGCGGCCCGGCGCCTCCAGCAAATCCCGACGTCATTCCCCCCTCTTCTCGCCGCCTGTCGAACATGGAATCCTGATGCTTGAGCGCAAGTGAGCATGACTCCGCTGCCAGCTCTCTCCACGCCCGTCCCAGGCTTATCCTTGAGCCAGACGCAGCCTGGGACAAGAGGCACAGCTGGTTCTGCAGGGTGGCAGTGATGCCTCTGTCCTCGAAAACACCAGGTTCTTCCACGGGCAGGAGGAGAAGCAGCTGTGGGCCTCAGCATCTGGGAGAGGAGGCAGGATGGATGTGCGCCCAGATGTCAAAGCAGACAGAGCCAAGAGCAGCTGGGGGACGGGGGTCAGGTTCGTATCGGGCCACCCACTTTTTAAAAACACACACCTTATAAAAGAGGTGAACAGGGGCATACCCAGGATCAAAACTAGGGGGGCGGGGCAAGCCACGGTCGTTCAGGTTGTGACATTTCAGCACGGAAAGGCGAATGAAACCAAAATTTTAGGAAAATTATATATAATTATAGCAGTGCTTTATTACAGTAGTTAATACAATTATTTGCTTGAATTGTTTTTTTAAAAAAATTATTCTAGTTACATGTCTTATATCAGGGGTGGCCAACTCCCAAGAGACTGTGATCTACTTTCAGCAGTGATCTACCCCCGTTTGTTGGGGTTCAGCTCAAAGTTGTTGACCTTTTTGGGGGATGAGGAATGCCCCGTTTTTTAGGGGTTCGTTTCGTTTTTAGATTACTGACCACATTATGTAAACAGCAAACAAAAACAGCTTCGAAAAACAGAAAAACCTTCCCCCCCCAAACAGAAAGCCCCAAATGGCTGAAAAACTCAGTTTCCCAGGATCCTCAGCCCTCACAAAGGAACTACTCACCATGCAAGGGAAGTCAGTTTCCAAAGCTCCCTTGCAACGATCAAGCCGGCGCAACACACACACACACAGTGTCGGCCAAGAGCTCAATTGTTGTTGAGATTTTGGGAGGGGGAGAAAGACCAGTAGTTGAGCTTTTTTAGGAGAGCTTTTTTTTTTTCCTTTTAGGCTGCCGATAACCATTTAATTTATTTATTTATTGCTTCTGGGGGGGGGAGCAGCTGCCCCCCTGCCCCTCCCGGGTACGCCCATGGAGGTGAATCTCCCTCCACAAACTTCCTGAAGCCATTAACAGAGTGCTCAATAAAACAAGAGTGTAATGAGGAAGGTGAAGGAGGACATTGGAAGAGTCCGGGCGATGGATGAAGCCAACAGCCCACCTGATTCCGCATCCTGTTCTCACTGTGGTCAGGTGGATGCCCCAATAGGAAGCCCAAAATCACGGCCTGAGCGCCACAGCATCGCTCTCCCTCCTAGGTGGGGGTGATATGGGAAGAAAGCAAGTAGCAGGCTGCCAAGGCAAAGAGCAGTGGTGGGGAACCTCAGCCCAGCTGGCAAATGTGGCCCTCAAGACCAGTCTGTGTGGCCCTCAGAACTCTCCACAGGCCACAGACCTCAGAGACCCCTGCTATGCACCCTCCTTGAGTACCGTATTTTTTGCTCCATAAGACGCACTTTTTTCCTCCTAAAAAGTAAGGGGAAATGCCTGTGCGTCTTATGGAGCGAATGGTGGTCCCTGGAGCTGAATTGCCCAGGGGCCAAAAGAGGATCATGCTTTTTATTTTACAAAGAGAAAAGGGAGTGTTGAAAGGACCCAGCTCAGCAGCTGATCAGCAAGAGATCGGGAGGGAGATAAGAGTCCCGGCTCCCTTTCAGCCCTGCCCTCCTTTGTTGAATGTGCTGCAGAGGGAGGTTGTTTGTTTCCCCAGGACATGTGACTGGCTGATTAGATTATCTGTCTGGAAACTGTAGAAATGGCTCCCTTTCCTTAAGATTTTTCAGAAATGTGAGTTAAACCTCATAAAAATGGGGCTTTTCCTCTTTGCTTTTCCCCCTTTGCAAAAAAAGCTGCAAAACCTAGCTGATCCTCGGGGGGGAAAACACAGGGCTTTTCCCTTTGCAAAAAAAGCTGCAAAACTTTTAGCTGATCCTAAAAAAAGCCTTTTGCCTTTGCAAAAACAGCTGCAAAACTTTTAGCTGATCCTCAAAAAAGCCAGGGCTTTTCCCTTTGCAAAAAAAGCTGCAAAACTTTTAGCTGATCCTCAAAAAAAAAAAAAAAAAAAAAAAAAACACAAGAAAGGGCTTTTAGAGGAGGAAAACCAGAAAAATATTTTTTTCCTTGTTTCCTCCTCTAAAAATGAGGTGCGCCCTATGGTCCGGTGCGTTCTATGGAGCGAAAAATACGGTAGTTTTGCCTGGCTAGCGATGTGTCCTTGGCCTCCAGCTCCGAAGGCAGAGCACAACCCCCGTGGCCATCAATAGCCCTCTGCTCCTCCATGAAATTGTCCCATCCTCTTTTAAAGCCATCCAAGTTGGTGGTTTTCATTGCCTCCTGTGGCAGGGAGTTCCACAGTTTAACTCTGCGCGGAGACGTACTTTCATTTCTCTGTCCCAAATCTTCCAACATTCAGCTTCATTCGATGTCCACTAGTTCTAGCGTTATACGGTATTGTTGTTTCATCCGGGGGTGGCGAGAGAAAGCGATGCCAAATTCCATCCCGCAACAAAATGCCGAGTCTTCAATTTTTTCGGTAATCCCATTTCTATGCCTTGGTTTCCTCCCACATTTCGAGGCAAGGGAGCTGACTTTCAGGATATTATTTTAAAGGGCTTGGATGAGAGCTCGAGGCAGGGGAAGGAGGGAATTAAACCCACAGGGTCTCTAGTCTGGTCTTGAAAGGCTGGGGGAGGAAGGGTGTCGGTTGGGGTCTTTCTCCTTTTTCTGGTGGGGTCGCGATTTCTCCCCCGTCTCCGCGCTGGCCCGGTAATGAGAATTACGGCAGATAGCTTTTGCGGATGAGGCTGGGATTGAGGTCAGCACGCGGAGACTCTCTGGCAATATCCTTCTCATCTGAGCCAGAGAAAATGGTCTGTGTAAAAAGCTGTGGGGGGGGGGGGAGAGAAGGCGACGGTGGAAGACGGGGGACAGGGGGGAGGATAACAGAAGCTGCGCTGACAATCTCAAAGCAAATGTCTGGGGAAAGGGCA
Source organism: Lacerta agilis (assembly GCF_009819535.1). NCBI lineage: Eukaryota > Metazoa > Chordata > Lepidosauria > Squamata > Lacertidae > Lacerta > Lacerta agilis. The sequence continues at coordinate 42,462,014 of NC_046326.1, forward strand.
GGCGCCACAACAGGCCTCCTCTCATCCACTTGAGCATCGGTGCCAAATCGGGCGCCTTTGAGGCTCCGGGGATGGCTCTGATGATCAGAGGCATGGCTCTTTGCTGGAGAAGCTCTTCATCTGAGTGCACGAGAGGGGAGGGGGGGAGGGCCTGCATTTCACATCTTCTTCCCCCACCCCCCACACAAGAACTGGGTGCTCTTCACAACTTGATGGCCCTGTCAATTGCCTTTTCGGAATGGTAGCGCAGAGAGATGGTGTTACACAGATGTTGAGCCACACGCATAGCGGGGGACACGCTCCACAGAATCATGGAATCAAGGGCCCCCCAAGGGTCATCCAGTCGAACCCCCAGCAATGCAGGAATCTCAACTGAAGCATCCATGGCAGGTGGCCATACAACCTCTCCAAGGGAGGAGAGTCCACAGCCTCCCGAAGGAAGTCCGCTCCACAGTCAAACAGCTCTTACTGTCAGAAAGTTCTTCCTTCACCCTTCAAAAATTAGGAAATATTCCCTGGAAAAAATGGCACTTTGAGTTCACAGAGCAATCCCGAAGCCAACTTGACTCTCCTAAGGACCCCAAATATTTTCTCTGTAGTAGGAGGTACCTTGGAATTTCCGCCCTCCCTTCCCCAGGTGGGCGGGGTTTGCGGCACTGGGCAGGATCACCTGGGCAGGTTCCTCCCCCCCAACTCAGGTGGGCCCTTGGGCCTGACCCCCCCCCCCCGCCAGGATGGACAAAAGGACAGTGGCCGGGGTGGGGTCAAGGGTCAGGTAAAAGCGGTGGAGCCGCCCAGCCGTGCCCCCTTTTGGTTTTTTCTCTCGCCCTCTCCCAATAGTTCTTTTCACTTGCAAAATCCTTCAAACTCTGTAAAGAGATAAAATTCTCACATGAATTGAGGAGGTCTGGGACAATGGATTTAAGAACTTAGGTATTTACCATTTCAAAAGAATGGCCCAGACTAGCCAGGAAAAGGCAATCAGCAAGGATTGTCAGGTATCTTGGCAGGCAGGCGAGGAGACAAAATTCTTCTGTAGGCCACCTCTTTCTGTGATGCTCGTATGATGCTTTTGGGTGGTCTCCGGCTAAGGGGTTGGGCAATTTCTATAGTCTTTAAAACATCACCTTGCCAACAAAGGTCCGTATAGTTAAAGCTATGGTTTTCCCAGTAGTAATGTATGGAAGTGAGAGCTGGACCATAAAGAAGGCTGATCGCCAAAGAATGGATGCTGGAGGAGACTCTTGGACTGCAAGAAGATCAAACTTATCCATCCTCAAAGAAATCAGCCCTGAGTGCTCACTGGAAGGGCAGATCCTGAAGTTGAGGCTCCACCTCGTGAGAAGACTTGACTCCCTAGAAAAGACCCTGGTGTTGGGAAAGATGGAGGGCACAAGGAGAAGGGGACAACAGAGGACGAGATGGTTGGACAGTGTTCTCGAAGTGACTGGCATGAGTTTGGCCAAACTGCGGGAGGCAGTGAAGGATATGCGTGCCTGGCGTGCTCTGGTCCATGGGGTCATGAAGAGTCGGACACGACTGAACAACTGAACAACAACAACAACAACAACAACAACAACAACAACAACAACAACAACAAATAGTCTTTAAAAGTTGTTACACACTTTTGTGCTGAGTCCTCACCTCCTTGCAGGGTGGGAGGAATCTCTATTGAGACAGAAAATAAAGATCTTCCTTGCTTTCTCCTACTGGTTCTTGCTTCCATCCATTCTTCTCTGACTGATAATGGACTTGGGGGTCCCTTGGGGGAGTTGGGCTGCAAAGAGCCAACCCCAAATTTTCATATAACAATGGTGCAGTGTAGCTTTGGTGCCACTGACGCCATCCAAGGCTGCAAGCCAGGCCTCTCTTTAAAGCGTGTTAAACTATGGAACTCCCCTCCACAGGCTTGAAAAGAGGATTGGACAAATCCTTGGGGGAGGAGCAAACTATCAATGTCTCGCAATGCTTCTGAGTCCCAGCTGCTGGAAACCGCAGGAGGGGAGAGTTGCTCTCGTGTGCGAATTCCGCTTGCGGGTTTCTCATTGGGGCATCTGGTTGGCCACTGTGAGAACAGGAAGCTGTATTAGATGGGCCATGGGCCTGATCCAGCAGGTTCTTCATATGTACTTACCCAAGCCCTGACGTTTTCTTCCAACCCAACAACTACAAATGCATCATTCCCCGCTGGGCCTTGCCAGACAAGGGGCCCTGGTGGCTGAATGCTAAACCACAGGTAAGCAACATGGTGCCCTCTGGAAGTTTCTGAGCTCCCACCATTCCTCTTCATTGGCTGTGCTGGTCAAGGAGTCCCACAGCATCTGTGAGCCCTGGTGATATGGGATCTGGTTCACCAAGCCGCCTAGCCACAGCATTTTGCCCCAGACCAGGCCCCACGAGGATAGCACCGCACAGAGCACATTGCAATTATTGAGTCTTGAGGTTCTCCTCCCCCAAAACAAAGAGGGGGGTCATCACTTTCTTCTGTGGCTCCTTCCACCACCTGCCTCTTGTTATGCCCAGGAAATGCATCCTGACACTTAAATCTATATCCTCTTGCTCTCAACTTCACCCCCCTTTCCGTTCCTCTGCAGCGTGACAGCGAGGCATTGATCAGGATCCGGGTTTATCACTCAGTTTGCATATTTGGACATGTTAACCGCTTTCCGTCCCCACAATATCTCCTGACAGCCTTTAATGCAAAAATCTTTATCACATAAGAAGAGCTGGGTGGACCAGGCCAATGGCCCCGTCTAGTCCAGCCTCCTGCTCTCACAGTGGCCGACCAGTGAAACCCACAAGCAGGATCCGAACCCAGGAGCCCTCTCCCCTCCTGAGGTTTCCAGCAACTGGGATTCAGAAGTGTTACTGCCTCCGACTGTGCAGGCCGAGCAGAGCCATCACAGCTAGCAGCCACCGGCAGCTTTATCTTCCTCCACAAATTTGTCTAATCTTCTTTAGAAGTGATCCAAATTGGGGGGGGGGGGGAGCTTAACTACTGAGAGCCAGTGTGGTGTAGTGGTTAAGAGCGGTGGACTCATAATCTGGGGAATCGGGTTCGCGTCCCCGCTCTTCCACGTGCAGCTGCCTTGGGCTAGTCACACTTCTTTGAAGTCTCTCCGCCCCACTCACCTCAAAGAGTGTTTGTTGCAGGGGAGGAAGGGAAAGGAGAATGTTAGCCGCTTTGAGACTCCTTTGGGTAGTGATAAAGCAGGATATCAAATCCAAACTCTTCTTCTTCTTCTTCCAGCACCCTTAAACTACAGGTCCTGGGATTCCCCAGGGGAAGCCATGACTGTGATTTAATTGAGGGGTACAGATCTGAACCTCATCTTTGAAACCTCCACATGCCAAGGCTGTTGCTGTCTCTGCTTGGCTCCATTTATCCCTAAAACCTTCAACTCTGCGAATCGTAACTCTCCTCTTATCCCCCTCTCTCCATCGAGAACCTTTCCTCCATTGCAGTCCTTTTTTTTTTAGCTCATTGCCACCCATGCATGGATTATCATTCCACCCCCTTCCTCTCTGCTAGATGCATTTTGACTCCCCACCCTCCTCACTCCTTCCAACACCCCCACACCCACCTCTCTCCCCCCCCCAGCCAAATCTGCTTAGCTGGTTCTTCAGCCTTGCTGTGCACACACAAGCCCTGTTTCCTTCCGTGGGGAAGCAGAACCTCCCTGACCCGCTTAGACTGAGTCCTCCTCCTTTTCCTCCATCTCCATTTGGCACTGGGGGGGTGTGTGTGCGTCCCCCCCCCCACCAGGACCACCAGCAGGAAAGAATCCTTGCCAAGCCCTGCTTTCGCAGTCTCTGCCGCCTCCCATATTTACCAGGGTGACTGATGTGTTGATATTGACATGAATGTTCAAGGGCAGGTTGCCTAGCGATAAGCAGGAGAACCCTCCCACTTGCCAGCTGGGCATTTTGAGCAGCGACACATTTAGGGTTGGCTTGGGAGGTTTTCCTTGCACAAGCACACACACACACACACACACACACACACACACACACCCGACAAGGTTCCCGAAGGGGCGGCGCGGGCCGCCTGATCCGCATCCAAAATCGAAGGTTTGGGGTGTGAATTTTTGTGGAACCTCCTAAAGTGTTAGCTGCGTGGGTGAGACTGACCCCCCCTTCCCTTCGCAAGATGCCGAAGAATTTTGGAGAGGCTTTTATTTGTTTTGCAAAAATTTATACCCCACAGTCTTCAGCTGACAGCAAAATAAACATGGTGCAATGAATCCAGGAGAGCGATGAACTAATGAGAAAATGGCAGAGATAACTGAGTGAGGACAACAGGCCATCGAGGTCAGTGTTGCTTACACTGGCTGGCAGCAGCTCCTCCAGATTTTCAAATAGGAAGCATTCACAGTGCTGCCTGCTGGGGATTGAACCTGGGGCCTTCTGCGGGCAAAGCGGGGGCTCTACCCTGAGCTACAGCCCTTGCACTGAAAATAAAACTAGAATCCAGTCCTCCTGGTTCTCAATAAAGGGCTGGTTGCAAGAGGAACAGAGGAAGCTGTGTCAGACCACTGGTCCATCTAGCTCAGTATTGTCTCCACTGAATGGCAGCAGCCCTTCAGGATTTCAGACAAGGATTCGTGACAAACCCATCAGGTAGTACCTGCGTAGTACCCGGATGACTGCGGACGTGGAAGTGGACGGTACCAGTGTGACCTCCAGCCATTTGGTGTAGGAGTCCACCACTATGAAGAATGTTTTTTCCCTGGAAGGGGCCAGCAAAGTCCACGCTCAGGCGTGACCATGATGCTCGGGCGGACTCCCAGGGCTGGACTGGGGCCCTTGGGGGATCCAGGCGGGATTCTTGGCAGGTTTGGCAGTGTTTGACCCAGACCTCTATCTCTCCGTCAATCCCTGGCCACAACACATACCGGTAACTCCTGGCAAGGGCCTTCATTCTCCCTTGGGTGTGTCTCGTGTAGGGCTGTGAGGACCCTTTTTAGGAGGGGCTGGGGAATGACGACCCTGCTTCCCCATAACAGGCACCCCTTGTGGGTCGACAGTTCATGTTTGCACGTTGTGTAGACAGCAAATTCTGGCCTGGGGCTGCTGCTGGGCCATCCCCTCCACACCCAGTCGAGGACCCGGGAGATGACCCTATCTTTTGTGGAATGGTGTGCCACTTCTTGTGCCTGAATGGGGCGGTTGGGAAGCAGCTCCAGGCTCATAACCTCTTGCACAGGCGCTGGGTCGGGGCCTGTTTCTGGTAGTGGTAGCTTGCTGAGGGCGTCTGCATGGCCTATCGCCTTCCCAGGGCAGTGGATCAGTGCATACTGGTAGCCGGCGAGGAAAATTGACCACCTGAGGACGTGGGGAGACAACACTTGGGGGGCGGTCTGCTTCTCAGGGCCAAACAGGCAAAGCAACGGCTTGTGGTCAGTCACCATGGTAAAGGGCTGCCCGGAGAAGAAATCGTGGAATTTTTTTACTCCCTTCACGATTGCCAGACCCTCCGCTCGGCTGCGGATGGGAAAAATATGCCACCGGCACCTCTCTTCCGACCGGGAGTTGGTGTCCCAGGACAGCGCCGATACCATGGGGCAAGGCGTCGCATGCCAGCACCACCGGCAGCCTCTCATCAAAGTGTGCCAAGACTGAGTTCGAGCCTCTTGCATCGACCTCTCGGCGGCTTCTGTTGCCAGGGCCTCCTCCAGAGCAACCTGGAACGTTAGGTCCTTCTTGGCGTAGGCATCGTTGCAGCTTCTCGTCCCTCAGGCCACTGACGAGGCGGTCACGAAACATGTTCTCCAACTCTGAGAAGTTGCATAACCGGGTGGCTTGGCGGAGGGAGGTCACAAACCCCGTTATGGTTTCCCCGGGGCTTGCCATTTTGCATAGAAGGCATTTCCACAAGCTACCACCGAAGGCTGCGGGGAGAAGTTCCCCTCAAGCTGTTCCATTATTGTTTTGTAAGAAACGGTAGCGACTAGCGACGTCTTCAGGCACAAGGAGAGCCCAGGCAATTTTGAACGTCTCCTCTCCGCAGACGCTGAAGAATGTCGCCCTCTTCTTGGCATTGTTGCTGACCTCTTTAGCTTCTAGGAGGAAGTTGAAACAGGTGGTGTACCCTTCCCAGTCTCCTGATGCTGGCTTGAACGGCGGGAAGCTGCTGTCTGTTGCCATTCTGAGTTCCTTGGGTCCCGGAGCTGAAGCCTGGATGCGCGGTGTGATGCAGCGGTGCGGCAGGTGGCGGTGCTGTGGTGCTGTGTGTGGCGATCAGCTCAGCGGTATCCCACCTTCATCGCCAGTGAAATATACTCAGAGTCGAGTGTGAATTTCATGCTCTTTATTCAGCTCGTAGTAGCAAAGAATGAATCTTTCCCCAAAACGTCTGCTATATATACATTCTTTACACAATGGGCCTCACATGATTGGCTGGTTCCAGGCTGCTTCTGTAGGCCAGTCAGTTTGTGGATTCACTTCCTCCAGAAGCCTGATAGGCTGCTCCTGCAGGCCAATCAGGTTGCTGATTCACTTCATGCAGGAGCCTGATTGGCTGCTCCTGTAGGCCAATCAGGTTGCTGATTCACTTCATCCAGGAGCTGGATTGGGTGGCTCCTGTGGACCAATCAGACTGCTGCATTCTGGATCCTATTGTTCTAGGATTCAGCTCAGTACATAACAGTATCACTTCACCCTTAAGACTTTGTTTTTTGTTACATTAAATTAGAGTACCAGTAATTATTATTTTTTTAAAATGAGATGCATTTGACAGGAACAAAACCTGAGAGTATTTTTTACTCCAGTATCTAAGAGCTGAAGAAGAGCCTGGCTGCTGGGCCATGCCAAAGAGGGCCCATCAAATGCAGCCAGCCTCCTGTTCTCACCGTAGCCAACCAGGTGCCCCCAGGTGCAGCCCTCAAACAGGACCTGCCTGGGATTCCTAGCAACTTGTATTGAGAGGCAGGCAGACTTCTGGAGTGGAGGCAGACCACAGCCATCGGGGTTAGAAGCCGTAGAGAGCCCTCTCCTCCTGGAAGGTGTCCAATCCTCTCTAAAAGTCTTCCAAGTTGGTGACCATCCCTGCCTCCTGTGAGAGGGAGTTCCACAGGCTAACTCTGCGCTGTGTGAAGGAGGGTTTTCTTTTGTCTGTCAGGAATCTTCCAACAGTCGACTTCATAACTGGGTGCAAGAGAGGGACAACGGGCATGGTTTGTCCCCCTCTATCATGTCTCTCCCCCTCCCCCACCCCATTCACCTTCTTCTAAACCCAAATACCCCAAACCTTGTTCATTCTGGCTGCCATTTCCCTGCATCTTCCCCAGTTCCACGACATGCTTCCTAATGCTTCCGACGGATTAAAAGTATCTGCCTGGTGTACGTGTGTGTGAGAGCAGGAGAGGGGCGGGTGTGTGTGTGTGGGGAGGGCGGGGAACGAGGATGTAGACACTCCGGGGAAAGCTGTGCCGGCCTGGATTTAAGCATCTGTTGGCAATGCACCCTGGGAGAAGCGATGAGCTTTCCAATTAAATCCTCTTGTCAGCCTGTCATCCACTTCAGATCCTCGCACCGATGCACCACAGCATGTCACAGTGCAAAGCGCACACTTGTGTGTGCACCAGAGATGATGCAAGCCTTCCTGAAGCCTGCTAATTTCTGCCTGGGCCTATATATATATATGTGTGTGTGTGTTGTTGTTGTTCAGTCGTTCAGTCGTGTCTGCCTCTTCGTGACCCCATGGACCAGAGCATGCCAGGCACCCCTATCCTCCACTGCCTCCCGCAGTTTGGCCAAACTCATGCCAGTCGCTTCGAGAACACTGTCCAACCATCTCATCCTCTGTCGTCCCCTTCTCCTTGTGCCCTCCATCTTTCCCAACATCAGGGTCTTTTCCAGGGAGTCTTCCCTTCTCATGTATATATTCTCTCTCCCTTTTCCGCTCCCCTTGGATCACTCTTGGCTTTCCTGTAGGGAGTTGCTAGCCTGATCTTGCCAATCTATTGTTTATTTTTTAAAAGATCCAAAATCTGTTTGCAGAGAGGTTCTCTCCTCTTTCTTTCTTTATCTCTCTCTCTCTCTCACACACCCACCCACCCACCTCTCTCTTCCCTGGTTCTTTTCTCTCTCCCCTTCTGGGCTTTCCCTTTGTCTCCCTCGCCTGTTCATTAGGAGTCTCAGTACAGGCTTCTGAAGCAGCCGATGCGATTAAAGCCCATTTGAATATTATGATATTAGAAGGTTCCATTTTGCCTACAAAACGGCTCCGTTTCTCTCCCTCTGACTCTCCCTGCAACCCACCCCCCCCACCCCACCCCCGACCACCTCTCCAACTTTACGTTGCTTTATTGCATTAAACATTTATGGAACAGCCGAGGACTAAAGGCACCAAATTTAGCACGCAGAAGGAGCCTCACCATTGTGCGAGCGTTCGGGGGAGTCTTGGTTGGAACAAGGTTTGCAGCTTTGCCTGCTGTAGAAAGTGGCAGTCCCTGACTCCCCATAGCTAGTGTTTGTTTGTTTGTTTGTTTACTTATTTGTATCCCACCTTCTCTGCAGACTGGGGCATAAGCCGACTTGCACAAATTAAAACAAGGCGGATAAAATGCGGAAAGCTAAAAACATATAAAAGATTATCGTTTTAAAAACTGCAACAGAATTAAAACAACATAAAAACAAATCTACTCGAATACAGATAATAAAAACAGCACTGTTACAAGCCCTTTCCTTAAAGAAAAACCAAAGGCCCCAAAGCCTGTCAGATTAAAGAGCCTTCACCTGCTGGTGGAAGGACAGGAAGGAGGAAGCCAGTCTAAAGTTTGGGAGCAGCCACTGAAAAGGCCCTACGAAGAAGCACAAGGTTGCAGGTGCGGTTCTCCCTCTTCCCCATTTTATCCTCCCAACAGCCCTGCAAGGTAGGCAGGGCCTGGGCTGAGAGAGCATGACTGACCCAAGGCCCACCCAGTGAGTTTCATGGCTCAGCTGCCCATACACTGAGTGTCAAGGTAGGGAGCCGCAGCAGAAGTGGGCTATTGCTTGAAGGCTTCCTGGAAGCATCTGCTTGGCCACAGTGGGCTGGATCAGATGGGCTTTGGGCCTGATCCAGCAGGGCTGCTCAGATGTTCTTAGCATCCCGTCTATAGGGGCAGAGGGGCATCTTCCCTCTTGCAGATAAGGAAGCAGTTTGGGACATGTTTTGATTCTTTTTAAGCCAGAGGAGCATCGCCCTGCTAATATACACTTACACTGCTCAGATAAAGACTCTGTAGCTTCAGATTTCTCAACCAGCTTGGCCCTAGGCGTGGCCCTATCCTGCTGCAGTAAATGGGTGCTCAGTGCCCAGAGTCCCCTTTGGCAATGAAGGAAAATAAGCCTGTGTGTTTCCTTAAGTTGCCTATTGCAACAAAGCAACAACTGCTGACACAACAACAAAGGAATGTTGGCTGTGGTCCCTATGAACTCAGCGAACTCAGCCGGGCTTACTTCTGAGTAGACTGTGCATAGGGTTGTACCAAGAACTGGCACAGACCTGAGAAGATGCTGCTGGGTGAGGCCAATGGCCCAACTAGTCCAGCACCCTGTTGTCACAGTGGCAAACCAGATGTCCTTAAGGAGAAACCCACAAGCAGGATTTGAGCACAAGCAAACTGCCCCCTTGCGGTTTCCTGTGGGGGACCTGGGGCCCTCCAGACATTGCTGGTCTCTGACACCCCTGTAATCCCTAACCACTAGTCCTGCTGGCTGCTGGGGTTCCCAGGAAGTTGGAGCCCAGCTGTATGCAGAGGGCTGCCGCCACCGCCGCCGGTTTCCCAGCTGGAGCCCAACTGATCCATCATCAAGCCCAAAGTTCCCAAATCGATCTTGTTGATTTTGGTGCGTCCAGCGATCGTTACTGCTCTCCAGTGGCTCTCTTTGTAAAGTGATTGACACCAGCCAGCGCTGAGCACCCTTGCAGAAGGCCATGTGTCACAACCACCTGCAGGAGTCTGGTTCCCTTTTAATTGACTTTCTTATTTTAAAAAAAAAGTTATCGGGTCTCTTATGTTTTGGTTAAGTATGGCATTTGCACTAGCTTATATTTGGGGCTGTATGCTCTGGAATTGTGAGAGAATAATATTAATAATAGTACAGTGGTACCTCGGGTTAAGAACTTAATTCGTTCTGGAGGTCCGTTCTTAACCTGAAGCACCACTTTAGCTAATGGGGCCTCCTGCTGCTGCCGCCGCACAATTTCTGTTCTCATCCTGAAGCAAAGTTCTTAACCCAAGGTACTATTTCTGGGTTAGTGGAGTCTGTAACCTGAAGCGTCTGTAACCTGAGGTACCACTGTAATGGTTCATGTCCTGTGATTGAGAAATGTAGGTAGATGATAGAGATGATAGAAAGATAGGTAGGTAGGTAGGTAGCCCTGCTGGATCAGGCCACGGGGGGGGGGCATTTAGTCCGGCCTCCTGCTCACAAGCAGGGCATGAATGCAGCAGCCATTCCTGATTGAGAATGCCTGCCATTTGTTGCCCAAAGGTATCCTGCTTCTCAACATGGGAGCTTTGCCTCTCTCTCCTATCTATCTATCTATCTATCTATCTATCATCTATCATCTATCATCTATCTATCTATATCTATCTATCTATCTATATATCATCTATCTATAATCTATCATCTATCTATCTCTATCTGTCTATATCTATCTATCTATCTATCTATCTATCTATCTATCTATCTATCTATCTCTATCTATCATCTATCTATCTATCTAATTACCGGGTATATATATTATCTATCTATCATCTATCATCTATCTATCTATCTATCTATCTATCTATCTATCTATCATCTATCTATCTGTCTGTCTGTCTGTCTGTCGTTTTTAACTGAAACTTTTCAACATACAAAATAATAAACAAAGTAATCTAACTAAAAACGGACCAGCAAAATGAGAGAAAGCAAAGATAAAGAGAGAGAATTTCTACCCAACTCTGAGCAAGAGAGGAGAGATGCGTAACCAAGGCAGGTAATACCTTCGTAGTTAAAAAAATAAAAAGAAGAATTAAAAGAAAACAACAGCTGTGTTTTCCAGCAAGCCTCTTTGGTTGGAGCATCCTGACAGCGCTTTGTAGATGAGCGTAAGCTGTGATCCTCCACCACCCTCGCCTCGCTCGGCACCCCCAATTGGGACCGGATTATCAAAGAGCCCAGTCCCACCCCCAGCCTGGAGCTCTTTTGGAGAGGTTGGCCTAATTGTTTCTGCCTCAGGCCAGGCCTGCGAGGGGGCCTTTTCGCTCACAGAAGAGCCCCTCTGTACAATTTAGGATGTTGCTGCTTGGGCTACCTTTGCGGCCGGCAACTGCTGTGACCAGACCGGCTTGGTTTTCAGCCTGGCGGGAGCCTGGGCTGCTTTGATAGAGAGAGAGAGGCGGGGGGGGGGGGCTTAGTCAAGGATGGGGGAGGAGAGATCTCCAATACTACCAATACTCAGACTAAGAACTCATAGTATTGCTAACAATGCTGTGAATTCTACCACCACTAATACTCTGCTAATACTCATAGCACTACTAACAATGCTAATGCTACAAATACTCTACTAATACTCATAGAGTGACTAATAATGCTATTATTATTATTATTATTATTATTATTATTATTATTATTACTACTACTAATAATAATAATAATACTACCACTACTATGAATACCATTGCTACTAATGCTAAAGAATAAGCTTTTACAACACTACAACTCATGGTGGGCATCCCATGAATCTGAATGTTGGAAGATTCAGGGCAGAGAAAAGACAACCTTCCATCACAGGGTTTTAAAGTATGCAACTTGCTCCAGCAGGAGGCAGTGATGGCAACCAGCTTACATGGCTGGAAAAGAGAGTTGGAGAGTTTCATGGAGGAGACGGCTGTCAATGGCCACTATCCACGGTGGCTCTGCTCTGCCTTCCTGGTTGGAGGCAGCAGTGTGCTTCTGAATGCCAGTCTCTGGAAACCACAGGAGGGGAGAGGGCGGCTCTTGCACTCGGATCCCTTTGTGGTTTTCACAGTGGGGCATCTGGTTGGCCACTGTGAGAAGAGGGTGCTGGACTGGACGGGCAATTGGCCTGATCCAACAGGCTATTCTTTTGCTCTTAAAATAAACAATAATGGCTAGGAAGAGCAGGAGTCTGGCTTACTATAAGGCAACTTAATGTGTTCAAAGCTACCCTATTTTGGGGGGGGGCGTGTTATTGGGTTGTTGTTTTAATTTTGATTATATATATTACAGTTTTTATGTTGATATTTTCTGTGAACCGCCCTGAGACCTCACAGTATAGGGTGTTTTATAAATAATAATAATAATAATAATAGTTGTTGTTGTTGTTGTTCAGTCGTTCAGTCGTGTCCGACTCTTTGTGACCCCATGGACCAGAGCACGCCAGGCACCCCTATCCTCCACTGCCTCCCACAGTTTGGCGAAACTCATGCCAGTAGCTTCGAGAACACTGTCCAACCATCTCATCCTCTGTCGTCCCCTTCTCCTTGTGCCCTCCATCTTTCCCAACATCAGGGTCTTTTCCAGGGAGTCTTCTCTTCTCATGAGGTGGCCAAAGTACTGGAGCCTCAGCTTCAGGATCTGCCCTTCCAGTGAGCACTCGGGGCTGATTTCTTTAAGAATGGATAGGTTATTATACAACAACAACAACAACAACAACAACAACAACAACAACAACAACAATATCCTGAGCTGTGTGCACTGCAGCCTCAGAGCCCTCAGTTGGCACACAGAAGGAAGTAAGCAATGAGCAAATACTGTAACAGACAGCATGAAACCTTGTGTTGGCTCCGCTTCCTACAAATACCAGGAACCAGTGTGAGGGAATAGTGGCTGTGTTCTGGTAGAGCAATCTGCTTTGCACACTGGAGGTCCCAGGTTCAGTCCCCGACACCATCTCCAGGTGGGGCTGGGACAATGCCAAACAGTGCCCACCATCTCCTGTGGACCAATGAGCCTGCTTTGTTCTAAGGCAGCTCCCTATGCTCCCATTTAAACCAGATCCTTCCGTTTTATGGAAAGGGCCAGAGCTCAGAGATAGAGCACGTGCTTTGCATGCATAAGGCCCCCAGACTCAACCCCCAAAGACAACTGCAAGTGGGGCTGGTGCACAAGGCTGCCTGAAATCTTGGAGAGCAGCTGCCAGTCAGTGCACTGAACTAGGTGGAGACTGTATCATGAGCTTGTGATCTCTCTGTGGTTTTTTGGCTATTTGTCAGAATGGGGCCTTCTGCCTACTGTGTTCTGGATTTCTGCTAAATCCCCCCTGATTTGAGAGCACTCACACACTGTGGGCTTGGCAAGTGTTGAGACCACTCTAGCCGCCCATGCCCTAGCCTGGCTTTTACTTAACACTCTCCGGCCAATTCTGTCCTCCTTGCCACCAATCTCCTTCCAGCACTCTGTGTGAGTGAGTATTTGTGCACGCACACGTGTGTCTTCGTTGCCAGCTTCAGTCTCTGGTGGTGTCCAGACTAAAATCTCCAGCATCAGCAACTATGAATTTGCTGACCGTCCCTCTCTATCCCTCTGGCTCAGCTGCTTCTGTAAATTCAAACCTCTTTGGGCAGATTTGGACAAGAGGCCCTACTGCATCCATGCAGCCAAAATTAACATTTCAGAGGCAGTAACTCCCTGTGTCAGTTTCTCTTCTTCATTCCTAACAACGGGGGGGGGGAACCCATTTGGATTTTTATTATTGTATATTTTTAAATAAACAGCTAAATTCCACCTCTCCCCGCCACCACCCGACACACACACACACACACAAACATACACACGCACACATCCCCAACATCAAAATAAATGTCCAGAAATCAGCTTGCAGCAATTTCTCTGTGAGATCTTTCCAAATGCCATCTGCCTGCTCGGAGAAAAGTCTCCATGCTTACATCAAATCTCTCAGCCTCGGTAGGAGGTTAAAATTCAATTTAAAGCAATTTTTTTAAAATAGAAAAAGGTTTTAAAAAAACAGTCAGGGCACAGGAGCAGACTTCTGGAAGCTGAGATATGTTGCAATCCATTAAGTGTATTAAATAAAAAGGATCGCCGCTCGGATTTAATTGCGCATGATATCTGCCCCAGAAGGATGTCAGGCCAAGAAATACGGCAGGATTGAAGATAGTCAATAGAGATTCTCTTGCTCTGGAAAGCACCGGGAAAGACAGCGGAGGTGCGGGAAGTGGGGCAAGCAGAATTTTAGGGCAGGAGAATTCTATTGGTCTGGGGTGAAGAACCTTTCCCCAGCCCAGTGGTTACAGTTCCTAAAGGGCAGCTTTCCATGGGGCCATGTGCAAGAAAGTGGGCTGAGGCAGGTGCAAAAAAGTGGGCGGGGCAAAGGTTGGAACTCCTCACTTTGTACAATGGGCTGGATTTCAACTCTGTAAAAGTTTCAGGATTCTATCTACGCACACAGACGCAAGAATACTTTTGTTGTTGTTGCTACATTGATATACCACCTCCTTCTTCAAGGAGCTTGAGGGTGGTGTACGTGGTTCTCCTGCCCATTCTGTCCTCACAACAACCCTGTGAGGTAGGTTAGACTGAGAGGCAGCGACCAGCCCAAGGTCACCCAGCGGAGTTTTGTGGCTCAGTGGGGATTCAAACCTTGGTCTCTCAGGTCATAGCCCAATATAGGAAGAGCCTGCTGGATCAGGCCAATGACCCATGTAAGTCAGAATCCTGTTCTCATGGGACTCTCGTAAGCAGGACCTGAGCACCAGAGCCCCCTCTCCCCTCCAGCACCTGTGGGTGCCATTTAGGCCTGCCCTTTGCCTGAGGAGCCTCTCAGCCAGAGGAGAAGCATGCTTCCTCCAACCACAGAGGCAGAGCTGAGCCTAATCCTCTTCAAAAGCCACACAGGCCTGGGGTTCTGCACCACATCTTATCTAGGGGGACACAATATTCCCTCCCCAGATCCATCAGAATGTAAGAAGAGCCTCTCCCCCAAGACTTCAAGTCACACACACCCTTTCCAGCTTTTGCTCCACACAGGCAGATGGAGTGGCTGAATTTGGAGTATTGTGGACAGTCCTGGTCACCTTCCCTCAAAAAGGATATTGAAGAACTGGGAAAGGTTCAGAAAAGGGCAGCCAAAATGATCAAGGGGGTGGAGCGACTCCCCTGTGAAGAAAGGTTGCAGCATTTGGGACTTTTTAGTTTAGAGAAAAGGTGAGCAAGAGGCACCGTGACAGAAATGATGTGTGGCATAGAGAAAGTGGAGAGAGGAAATTTTCCTCTCTGTCCCACAGCAGTAGAACTTGTGGACATCCAGTGAACCTGGATGTTGGAAGATTTAGAAGAGATAAAAGCAAGTCCTTCTTCATGCAGCAATTAGTTAAACCGTGGAGCTCTGTCCCACAGGAGGCAGCGATGGCCACTAACCCAGAAAGCTTTAAAAGAAGAAGGCTGCCAATGGTTTTGAGCCATTATGACGATGTTGTGCCCTCCACTGTTGGAGGCAGTGATGCTTGCCAATACCAATACCATAACATTATGTTGGATGACTGGGAGAGATTGTGGAAAGAAGGTATCAAATTTACGGCATGCAATAGTTTAAGAGAAAACATTATGAAAATGATTTCTAGATGGTATCTGACACCAGTTAAGATAGCTAAAATGAATCCTAAAATGACAAATATGTGTTGGAAATGTAAATCTATGGAAGGTACCTTTTATCATATGTGGTGGTCATGTCCAAGGGTAAATGCTTTCTGGGACAAGATCTATAATGAACTTAAGAAGGTAATGAAAATTACCTTTAGTAAGAAACCAGAGGCATTTCTCTTGAGCATGACCAACGAAGAGATACCCAGGCAGGATAGAGTGTTTTTTATGTATGCCACAACAGCTGCTAGAATTCTACTTGCAAGAAACTGGAAAGGTGAAGAGAACCCGTCAGTGGAAGAGTGGCAGATGAAGTGAATGGAATACATGGAACTCGCCGAGCTGACCGTGAGAATCCGAGACCAGAGGGAGGAGAAGGTGTCACAGGATTGGAAGAAATTTAAGGATTATTTAGTAAATAATGTAAAATTGAACATTTGAGCAGAATTAGTTAACAGAATTGGCTTTAGCTTGTTAATGTGAGATAAAACTGTTCAGAAGAAGTTTTGTTGCAAATGATTTAATGGTTTAAGAATATCTTAAGATATTGAGTTTAAGTGATGATTTATATTTGATTAATTAATCTAAAGATTATTAAGAGATATGGTAAATGTCGATAGAAAAAGATATAAAGCTACCCAAAATATAAATGATTTTGAATGCAGTGGAGGGAACAGGGGAAGCCCCTACACAGAGAAGATAGAAACAAGAAAGGTACAAAGATAAGTGTGTGTTTAGGTATGTATATGTTTTTTTCTCATGTTTATTGTTGTTATTATTGTTGATTTGTTTATTGTTTATTATGTATTGTGTTTTCTTATTGTGTATATGTAGTGTTTTTCTTTGTCTTATTGGAAAATAATAAAAACTTTATAAAAAAAACAAAAACCAATTGTTGGATACCACAAGGTGAGAGATGTGCTCAGGTCCCCCTTATGGGTTTCCCACATTGGGCATCTGGTTGGCCACTGTGACAACAGGATACTGGACTAGGTGGGCCATTGGCCTGATCCAGCAGGGCTCTCCTTGCATTCTTATGATGGCTTTTGTCGACAGCAGCAGGAGAGTTTCTGTGCCAGGCCTGGCCCAAACAGAGACTTAGCACAGTGGGGATTTAGCCATACATCTCATCTGAGTCCAGACCGATCAAGTTACTCTAAGCCCAGAGGACATAAATTCATGAGCCAATTGGTGGGGGAACTTTATCAATCCCCTCAGTGGCCAGGGTTTGAGCTGACTGGCAGAAGGGGGGGGGTTGCAGGGGGTGATCTTTCCCTCCACATCCGCCTCTGGTTGTTCTGCAGAGCTTGGCTCAAAATGCCATTGGCTTTTAACTATATAATATAATGATAATTAAGTTCTTTCTCTCGCTCCCTCTCCTCCCCCCTCCCCACACCCCCTCCCCACTTCTCCTGTGAGCACAGTTTGCTGCTGATGCAGCTGCCTGCAGCCTTGGCATTTATTGAGCGCAAAGTAATAATTTATTGTCCTTTGTATGCTCAAAAGCCATCTTCATTATCCCGTGAATTTGAAAACGCCGAGCAAGTAGATGGGAGTATTTAGATCAGCATTTTTGAGGGGTGATGATGGGTTGATAAGGAGGGGAGGTGGGTGGAGAGAGGGAGAGAGAGAGAGAGAGAGAGAGAGAGAGAGAGAGAGAGAGAGAGGAAAGGGGGGTTCCTGGAAGCTGACATCAGAAAAGGGCACACTCTGTTGAAGTCCTTCCTTGATTAAGAACCCCCTTTCCCTAACTCAACAAACCCTTTCTGAGCTTAGATCCCCCACTCCTACTTTGATAGCCCATTTTCCACCTGTGTGGGGATTTTATTATTATTATTATTATTATTATTATTATTATTGGAGGGGGGAGGTAGGTGGGGAATGGAAACTCTCCAGAGGGGATCTCAACCTACAAAAAAAGATTAGTGGAAGATATGAAGGGATTGAACACTCTCTCCTTCCAGAACTTAGGAGACTGCTTTGCTGGCTAGAATCCCACCCTCCAGGCAAGGAGGAAGGGAGAAAGAGAGAGGGGGTGAGCAGGTTGCGTTTCTTTCTTCCTGGCCCCCCTCCCCCACTGAAAGCGGTGGGGCCCCCTCCCCCGAGGCTAGGCCGATGTTAGTCAATGCGATTCGCTCTACAGGATTTGTCGGCGTCGCCGTACTCGGAGCGTTACGGTAAGGAGCTGTCCTTCAGCACCCGGCGGGCGGCGATCCCCGGCGCCGGCGCTGCTGGGCGCTGTCCGCCGTGCTGAAAGCGGCGCTCGCTTGCTCGCTCGCTCGCTCGCCAGCTGTACATCGCGCGGAGCCGACAGCTTCGGGGGCTGGTCGCGGAGCTCGGATGTGTAGAAGAGGAGGAGGAAGAGGAGAAGTCCCAGCCTCGACCGAGCAGATCGCCGAAGGGGGACAGCAGCCCGGCCGGTCGGCCAGCCCTGGAGGGGAGCACCCCAAAGCGCTTGCTTGGGGGCGCGGTGGAAGCCTCTCCGCCTCTCCGCTCGTGAAGCCCCCCTGGACGGGCGATGAAGGGGTCTCCGGCTCCAGCGACCTGTCTCCTCTTAGCAGCCCTCCTCGGGGTCCGGGCGCAAGGTAGGCGATCGCTTCGGGGTGGGGGTGGTGGGCAAGCCCCCTCCATCTCTTTCATTATTAGGGATGTGAGATTTGGGGGGCGGGGGGTTGACTGTGGGAAAATAACAAAGTGCTTTGCCTAGCATCGAAGCCTCACTCCCCAAAACCCGTTTCGCTATAAATTGCGTTCTTAATACCCCCCTGTTTATCTCGCCTCCTCTTCTCTCGTCGTCCCCCCGCCCGTTCTATTTTTCTTAGCAGATTGCGAGCCAATAGCTTCGGGGGTTCCCTTTGTAATTACCCCACCGTGCGTGCTAATCTTGTTGTTGTTTTAAAGGGGGGGAATGTTATTATTTGACGGAGCGAGGAAAACAAGGGGGAAACAGCGTACAATCGTGTTCGAGCCCCTTGGAGAAGAATTGACACACACCCCAAATCTGTACGCGCAGGCGAGAAGGAAAAGAGCCCAGCGGCTGATATAATTAGGTTACAGGAGGCTGCTCTGTGTTGCAAATGAGGGTCTCGCCAGGCGCCTCAGGCAACTCAGCCCCCTTCCCCAGCCACCGCCCCCCCCCCCCAACCTCAGCCCATACGGCCGTTTTGACTCTCCTGGATTGGATTTAAAATAATAACAATAATAACAATCCAGAGACGCTCCTCGTATGAAACTTCTCCAAGTTCCTCTCGCCAATACTTTTTTTTTTAGGAGGAGGAGGAGGAGGAGAGAAGAAGGTTCCCCAAAAAGGAAGCCTTCTAGAATCTGCAAGCCCCTCTTTTGAGATACCCCCAGGGACCCCCCCGGGTTTCCTAAAGTGGGTCAACCTGACCTCTGTCCTTTAATCGTACTCCTGTATGCACAGACTCTCCTTGACCGGCCAAGGTCTGAACCTGTTTTTAATCCCAGATCAAGCAGGGCTAAGCGCCCACTTACTCCCCTGGGGTTAATTTAGCTCATCTGTAGGGAAAGGGGGGGTGCCTTAGGGGATCCTGAAGCACTGAATTGTTAGAGCAACACTCCACTGATGTGTGGGGGGGTGGATCCTTGTCCCAAGGGATATTATTTATGATTCTTAATTTCTGAGTGTGTTTTTACTTAGTGAACATAGTTACCTGGTGGTGGGTTCTCTTTTTCCGTAATTAGACAGCCTTTTATTCAAGGCTCTACAAAGCAACTTTCGGGTGTTTACTATTGGACAGGGACCTAGGTGCCACCAGTAAACTCTGGACAATTTTTTTTTATTTACTTATCTTTAAAGCAGTGAAAAACATGTACAGATATCAAAAATATTCTATACATAAAAATAGCAGAAACAGCTTGGGGAGAATGCCTGATCCCCTCTTCTTTTAAAAATAAATGTTTAAAAGGAAGGTCTGTGTTCTCAGACTTATATGGGGGATTTGGAAGGGGTCTTGTGAAAGTGGGCCAGTGCATCATTTACAGGGACAGAGCCCCTTTCAACGCCTCTTCTTCCCCTCCAAGAGATTCTGAACTGCTAAGGCTGTGATTCAATTTCCTGCCTCTCCCTTCCCAGTGGGGCTTATAGAGGATTGTGCTGTTTCAGGCACTGAGGACAAGGTGCCCCCTTCATAGAATCATTGAATTGTGGAGTTGGAAGGGACCCCGAGGGTCATCTAGTCCAACCCCCTGCAATGCAGGAATCTCAACTAATTTTTCCATGACAGATGGCCATCTAACCTCAGCACAAAAAGTCCTGAATCTACTCTAGGACTTTTAAAATTGGGTTGCGAGGGGGTGGGTGGTGTCACCGCCAACAGCAAAAAGTCAAATTGGACCTATATCTTTTTTTAAAAGTATTTCCAAAGTTGGGTTGATGGCTCTCTCACTCTCTCTCTCTCTCACACACACAGACATGTATGCACGCACACACTGCCCTGTGATTAGGATTGCTCCATGAATAAATGTGAAGCCTTTTGAATTTTTTGTTTTAAATTGTTCCCTTGGATTTATTCCAAATAATGGATGAATCATTAATGCTCCCCCCTCCCATCTGTCTGCCTGTGTCACAACCAAGAGAAGAGGCACAATACCTTTATTGTAACAATAAGTTAACAACTCCCCTTGTTCCTGATTTATATTTGCTCTTGTGCATTTTGAAGTGCAATTTTTCAAAAGGATGCTGAGATGCCATTTTAAGGCAGGGGGTGAAAAAGCTCTGCACCGCACATGAAAGGCCCTGCTCCTGGGTGCGACCGAGATTGAAATCAAGGGAATATGGCCTATTATAAGGACATTCACTGTAATCGTTATTCCATATATAATGGTAACCAGGTCTGTATGGACAGATGCTCCTCTGTGTAGTAAGGGAGGGGATGATCCACACTTGCCACCCTTCCCAAATGATGTCCTTTTGGTAAACGCACAGCTGCATGGTTTCCCCCCCCCCCCGGATTTTAATACACGGTTTGGGGGTGTTGTTGTCCAGACCAAGGTGGAAACTTGACTTCTAGGGTGGGTGAGCTTTGAGAACCTGTGTAGTTTCTGAAAAATACACAACGTTACACCTAGGTGCTCTGCATTAAGGATGTAATCCTGGTTTTGTAATCGCAGACACTGAAGTCGTATAGGTTCCCCACCACGCCAAGGATGCGATGGCAGTGAGGGAGAAGCCCGGTTTTGGGGGCCCTGAACTGTGTGACTGGGGACAGGGGTGTGTCAACGGGTATTGAAGAGAGACCGATCCAGGCAGAGCAATCTCGAGTAGTTCCTCACCAGCGTCTCCCAAGGAAATCAAAGTCCAGACGGACCTTGGAGTTTAGGAAGGTGGGGCAAGGTGAGCATTTATTTGTGTGCGTGTTGTGGGGGGAGGACTCTCAGGTGGAAAAGGGGGCCTCGCCTTAGAAGACAGGGCCAAAAAAGTCGCTCTATTTGTGCAAAGGAGGGGGGGCAGAGGCAGATTTAGGGGAGTGCGGCCGGTTCACCTGCTCTGGGCGCCAAGAGGAGAGGGAGCCACAGGGGGCACAAAATTTTGGCATTGCCCAGGGCTCTGCTGAAATTTGAAAGCCCAAAGTCCACCACTAATGAGGGGCTCTTCAACCTTCCATGCCAAAGCAGATTGCATAAGAATATAGCATCTAGATCAAGGGAAGTAATAGTACCACTGTATTCTGCTCTGGTCAGACCTCACCTGGAATACTGTGTCCAGTTCTGGGCACCCCAGTTCAAGAAGGATACTGACAGGCTGGAACGTGTCCAGAAGAGGGCAACCAAAATGGTCAAAGGCCTGGAAACGATGCCTTATGAGGAACGGCTTAGGGAGCTGGGTATGTTTAGCCTGGAGAAGAGAAGGTTAAGGGGGGATATGATAGCCATGTTCAAATATATCAAAGGATGTCATATAGAGGAGGGAGAAAGGTTGTTTTCTGCTGCTCCAGAGAAGCGGACACGGGGCAATGGATTCAAACTACAGGAAAGAAGATTCCACCTAAACATTAGGAAGAACTTCCTGACAGTAAGAGCTGTTCGGCAGTGGAATTTGCTGCAAAGGAGTGTGGTGGAGTCTCCTTCTTTGGAGGTCTTTAAGCGGAGGCTTGACAGCCATCTGTCATGAATGCTTGGATGGTGTTTCCTGCTTGGCAGGGGGTTGGACTGGATGGCCCTTGTGGTCTCTTCCAATTCTAGGATTCTAGGATTCTATAAGAAGAGACTGCTGGATCAGGCCAATGGTCCACCTGCTCCAGCATCCTGTTCTCGCAGTGGCCCACCAGATACCCATTGTGGGAAACCTGCAAGCAGGATCCGAGCACAAGAGCCCTCTCTCCCCTCCTGAAGTTCCAAGCAACTGGCATTCAGAAGCATCAATGCCTCAGACCGCGGAGGCAGAGAGTAGCCATCTTGGCTAGGAGCCATCGACAGCCCTCTCCTCCTCCCCGAATTTGTTCACTCCTCTTTCAAAGCAATCCTGGTTGGTGATCATCACTGCCTCCTGTGGGAGGGAGTTCCATCGTTTAGTTAGGGCTGCCATATTTCAAAACGTGAAAACCCAGACACAAAAAGTTGTTGAGCTTTTCTTGGCCAAAGGAGTGGCAGTCCAGAACATCTGGAGGGCACCAGGTTGAAGATGGCCAGTTTATTTCATGATCGATTTATGCTCTTGGCAACTGGGCTCCCTCTCCTGTGACTGAGATATCATCACGTGAACACTTAAAATGAAAAATGCCTTTGACCTTTTTGCCTTCTTCCCCAGAAAGAGAGGAACTACCTCTTTTCACTGGGTTTTTTAAAACAGAGGCTGGATGGCCACCTGCCAGGGATTCTTTAGCTACGATTTCTGCTTTGCAGGGGGTTGGACTAGATGACTCTGGGGGTCCCTTCCCACTTTATAATTCTAGCTGCTTCACAGGCCTGTTTCCCTGAGAGCCGCCTGGCTGCTTTCTGAGTCTTTCTCTCCTCCCCCCTGCATGCCCCCTCATCTTTTGGAATGACAGCAAAACCACGACAAGGTCTTGGCCATAAGCTCCTTGGTCCTTAGTCACCCATAGGTGCCCCTGAACACACACCGCCCCTCCTTGTTGGCCCGGTTTGAAGAGGCAGGCCGCATCCTGGCAGCCAGGCTGAGTTCCTGAGCCTGCGCCAAATTGGGAAAGCTTCTTGGCTTAGCTGCTGCTTCAGGCCTTGATCTCCCTTCTTGGCTATTAATTGAGGATGGACAGACGGATTGTCGGTTGGGAGAAATCAGACTTTCAGATTTGTAACAAATCCCCGATTTGATCCTAGCGAATCACTCCGATATTAACTTCCCTTACTGGGGCTGGTCACACCACATGCCTGATTGAGCCAGAGATCGGTGAACTATCCTCTTCGCAGAGGCAGGGGGGGGCTCTGGGGAAGGTGTTAATCCTCATGTGAGCTTCCCTTGGTGGCTTTGCCCAGTGGTGGGCACGGCCCACCCCCTCTCTGTCTTTTGCAACAGCAGAAAGAGGAGGACTTGGTTTTGGGGGGCATCCAGAGGCATGCTTTTGTTGTTGTTGTTCAGTCGTTCAGTCGTGTCCGACTCTTCGTGACCCCATGGACCAGAGCACACCAGGCACGCTTATCCTCCACTGCCTCCCGCAGTTTGGCCAAACTCATGCCAGTCGCTTCGAGAACACTGTCCAACCATCTCATCCTCTGTCTTCCCCTTCTCCTGGTGCACTCCATCTTTCCCAACATCAGGGTCTTTTCCAGAGACATGCTGGCTGAGGCTAATTTCGCTTACTTCCTTTTTTTTAATCTCCAATTAAATCAGGTGTGCGCTCAGAATCCAGCGGCTCTGAGAGAGGCACAAAGGGATGGGAACCCCCCCCACACACACACACAACTGTCAGAAGGCAGTAATGGAGCCTTGACCTGATCCAGGAGGCCCTTCTTATATTAATATGAGGGTTCATGAGTGCGAAAGGAAGGCCTTAAGAGTGCCCCAGCACCAAAGGGTGCCACATGGGGACACCTGGGATAGTGTTTGTTTGGTTATGCATGTCCGCAGACAATTCCTAAGGTAAGTATACCATCATCTACCGGGCCATCCCATTTTTGATGGCCCCTGTTGATAAAGAATTCAGAGACAACCTGCCTTTGAGTTCCAGCTTCTGAAAATCGCAAGTGGAGAGAGTGATGCTGTTGCGCTCAGGTCATGCTTGCTGGCTTTGCATCATGGGAATCTGGCTGGCTACTGTGAGAACAGGATGTTGGGCTAGTTAGGACTTCAGCCTGATCCACCAGGGCTCTTCTTACAGAGGTCTACTGTGGTAGCAGAACCTCCATGCCCAGGGGCAGCCTACCTCTAAATACCACATGATGGGGAACCACTGGATTGTTGATGTTGTGCTCAGGTCCTGCTTGCAGGCTTCCCATACTGGACATTTTGTTGGCCACCATGATAACAGGATGCTAGATGTTGCCTCTTTGGCCTAATCCAGCAGCCAGGCTCTAGTCTAATGGTCTTACTAGCTGCACCAGCAACAGTTTTCTCTGTTTCCATGAGGAGGGCAGCTTAATTAAGACAGGTGTGTGTGTGTGTGTGTGTGTGTGTGTGTGTGTGTGTGTGCAGGCAGAGCCATCAGGGTTTGCTCAATTTTGGAATGTCTCCTTTTCTACTTCCTCCTTTTCCAGCTGGGACTAATTTTACATTTTGTATCATACATACAATTCCCACAATTCATATATACTGTGTGTGTGTGTGTGTGTGTGTGTGTGTGTGTTTTATAAAAACTGTAAAGCACCTAAATAGATATATTACAGAAATCACCTGCAGAGTCTTCTGTGAACCTGTGTAGTGGGAGATAGCTGATAACACCTTAGCATGACTGAGACCTCGGGTTGGTTTGTTTCTCTGGAGTATCCGCAGCCCACTCTTCAGCCAAAAAGGTTCCCAGAGTGGCATACACACAGTCAATTAAAACAAGGCAGCCTCTGCCCATAGGCTCTCTGTCCGAAAGAACACGACACACAAGGGAGAAGGGACAGGGAGGGAAGAGGAAAAAAATTAACGCAGGCACCAATTCTTTTTTTTTTTTTTTTTTTTACAGTCAATAACATTCTTTAATTCAATCAGTTAAAGAAGGTGCTGCATCTATAAACTTTTATTATGGAAAAAATTTGTAATTAACACATGCGTATTACACCCCGCTCGGAGAGTGGCACTTGGGGAGGGAGGGGAAGTGCCGAGGGCTGACTGGGACAGGGGAAGGGGCTGGAGAAGCTGGCCCACCACATCGCAGCAGCTGGTTCCCTTCTTTGCGGGCAAGGATGAGGGTCGAGCTACATGAAATGAAGGCTGGTTTAGCAGAGGGAGCCATTTTGTAGGCCTCAGCTTCCCTCCTGTGTGTGGAAAGTGCAGGTGGGGGGGGGAGAGTGGAGAAAGCAGGTGGGGATGATAAGCAATGGTGGGAGGGGCTCCCATGAGCACCAATTCTTAAACGGTTGCCTGCCAACAGCCAGGGCCAAAGTCAGAGTCACCAGGCTGCAGGAAGACCTTGTCACCTGAGCACAGCCAAGCCGGAGCAGGAAGCCCTCCGGTATTCCATCCTGCCCAGAAACAGCCAATTGTCACCCTGGGTGGGTCGAGCCAGTCCATAGTATGCCGCCTGCAGTTCAGCGGCTCCCCACAAGGGGCAGCAGCACACCCAGGGCCCAGCATTTCCTGACACTGCTTGCAGGGCCAGCTCAAGGCATTTTTCCACCAGAGGCGAGGAAGAAAATGGTGTACACACACACACACACACACAGGCACACATATGAGTTCACATGCATACAGGATCCAGTTCCACGACTGGCCATTGGAACTTACTTGATGAAACAGTTTCCTCCATAACAACAGACTAACAATAGACTAGCATAGCAGTTGTTAAGTGCTGGTGCAGAGTAATTTATCGAGAGTCATGCCACTGGGGCAGCTTTCTCACTCTGCCTAATGATAGGGCCGGTCTTCAGAACCCTGCCGCGGGATTTCTCTTGGGCACCATCGTGGAGATCTTTGCTCCCAATAGATAGATACCCAGTGTTGGACGTGTTCCAACAAAACGCAGTCCCTTCAGGGGAAATGCCTTTGGCATGAATTTTAAGGAGGAACACGTACTTCATAAATATTTGCTGGGATGGATTCCACCCCCACCCGCAAGGATTGATCCATAAGCAAGATACTGGGGAGAGAATGAATGATTGTTCTCTCACTCACTCAGAAATGCCAGAAATTGAGGTGATCCAATGAAAATGATTGGCAGTTGGCCCGCATCGGCCTGAAATGCAGGTACTGCTTCATCTAAACCATAATTAGGAAAACCGCTGTAGGCAAGATGCAGCAGTGGATGTTCATCAAATTCTGGGAACTGTCCATTCCTCTGATATGTGTGCAGAAGGTGCGCCCAGGTCCACAGAATCATAGAATTGTAGTGTTGGAGGGTACCCCCAGGGGCCATCTAGTCCACCCCCTGCAGTGCAGGAATCACAGCTCAGTCCTGGTATGATATGTATTCTAAAACAGGATGCTGGCCTGATCCAGCTAGGCTCTTCTTCTGTTCAGTGCCAGCCCTACTCAGAGGAGACCCTTTGAAAATAATGAGCATGACTAACAGGCGCATTATTTTCAATGGGTCTGCTCTGAGATGTTTTACTTGGATGCATTTTTTAAAATAGTAAAATGACCTACAAATGTAATAAATCGGACCAAATATCTAGGCAGTGCTAGGAAAGACTCCTGGCCAGGACTAGGAACAGTCCCATGTTGCCTGCTGATATTGTTGGACTCCAGCTCCCATCAGCCCTAGTCAATGTAGCCAATGGCAGTGAAGGATTGGGAGTCGGAGCCCAAACATCTGGAGGGCACCATGTTTACTGGAGTAGCTGGACCAACCAATGGCCTGGCTCAGTATCAAGCATCTTCCCACATGCCCTTTTGAACCAGCACTTAATTCAGAATCATGAGGACCAGCGTCTTACTTTATAATTAAAGGAAGTGCCTTAGGGAAGGCGTAGAGCCCTTGCTTTTCATGCAGGGGACCCCAGCTTCAATCCCCTTTGTGTGGGAGCAAACACAACAGCGCTAGAGTGGACATAGAAAGGGAACTCTAGGCCAGCCAGTCAGAACTCGCTGTTTCCCCTGGGCTGGGATGACTTCCTCTGTGTAACAGGAGATGGGTGTGGTCTCACCTGGGCAGGTTAACACAAAACCACAGGGACCACACTCCATCTTCCTCTCTTTGACCACGCTCTCAAAGAACAAGCACCACTGAGATGTTCTCTTGACTTCCAGCCAAGAGAACACAAAGGAGATGTTTTTCCCTTATGGAACAGTCTCCTGGGTAAATATTACTTTTACTAAATTTAAGCCTGCTGTCTGGGATCCAATTGTGAACAGATGATTTCTCGTGAGTAAACGTTTTATACTTTTATGGAAGACTGCATATTGTTTTATTTTGAGAGGGATTAATGGGGAAATACCAGGACATTTATTACAGAGGTTTTAACAAACCTGAGCAAGCTATCTGCTGTGTGTGTGTTTAAAAAGGGGAATGAGAACTCTGCTAATTTCTGGGACTTGTAAACACAAGTTGGAATAAGATATCTTAAACAATATACCCTCTCCTGCATCCCAAAACATTCCCACACTTTGCACCTCCTTTTGGGAATGCCTGCAACCCATGACAGTGCCAACAGTACTGGGCTAAATGCAATACTGCCTTTGGGGGGGGGGGCGCGACAAAAGATCGAAATAATTTTGCTTTGATTTTGAAATAAAATTGGCTTATTCAAATTGTGGGTTGGTAAAATAGCAAACGTATTAGGAGATCATTTGCGAGCGGGGCGCGAGATTCCGATTGCCTATGGGCCTCCGCAGGGTTCAACCCGGCACCGGCTAAGTGGAGGCGACGGTCTGACTCGGTCTAAGGCGTCTTCGCACGTTCCTAAACTAATGACGAGCTTGGCACGAGTTGTGTCGGCCGCCCCGAACCCCTGACTCGATCCTCTCTCCCACGCCCACCCGCCTTCGCGTTCATTTTGGGGGCGATTAGCTGACATTAGCCGCTTTGCATATAATAGGGAGGATGGGGGGGGGGGTCGTCTTGGAAGCCACGCGTGGCGGGCAGCTGGCGCTCGCTTTCCCTCGTAGTTCCTGGGCTTGGTGCGCTCTGTTCGCGCGCTCTCTCTCTCTCTCTCTCTCTCCCCGTGTGTGTGTGTGTGTGTGTGTGTGTAGCAGCTGGCTCTCAGCGGACGCCTCAGGGCACCAGAAGCGCGCCCTCGGGGGAGCGAGGACGGTGGGCTAACCTTTTAGCAAACTCCCGGCTCCTGGGATGGAGCCAGAGGGGAACTGAGCGCCACCCGGCGTCTCCTGGGGCCGAGAGGCGAAAGGAACATGAACCGCTAAGCGTCGAAATCGCAGGTTGTGTGTGTGTGTGTGTGTGTGGTGTGTGTGGTGTGTGTTTTAAAAGCGAAACTGGTGTCCCACATCTTGAACTCTTCTATGGGTGACTTGGAATGGAGGGAGAGAAATCTTGCTGGCAGGGGGCTGCTTTTGAGGGGGGGGGGCAGAAAGGCAGGGCGCCAAATGCCTGGTTGAATCATAGCACTGCAGAGTGGGAAGGGACCCCCAGGGGTCATCCAGTCCAACCCCCTGCAATGCAGGAATCTCAGCTGAAGCACCCATGACGGGCGGCCATCCAGCCTCTGCTTAAAAACCTCCAAGGAAGGAGAGTCCACAACCTCCTGAGGGAGTCCGTTCCACGGTCAAACAGCTCTTATTGTCAGAAAGTTCTTCTTGATGTTTAGTCGGAATCTCCTTTCTTGTAACTAGGAGCCACCATATAATAGCAATAATAATAATAATAATAATAATAATAATAATAATAATAATAATAATAATATTTATACCCCGCCCATCTGGCTGGGTTTCCCTAGTCACTCTGGGTGGCTTACAGCACATAAAAACTTGTAAAATATTAGACATTTAAAAATTCCTGATACAGATGTCTTCTAAAAGGCATTTTTTAATGTCCATCCTCTGAAGAAGTGTGCATGCACACGAAAGCTCATACCAAGAACAAACTCAGTTGGTCTCTAAGGTGCTACTGGAAAGAATTTCCTATTTTGTTTCGAAAAGGCAGGTAGTAGTTCATTTCCTTGACATCTGGTGGGAGGGCGTTCCACAGGGCGGGTGCCACCACCGAGAAGGCCCTCTGTCTGGTTCCCTGTAACCTCACTTCTCGCAGCAAGGGAACCGCCAGAAGGCCCTCGGAGCTGGACCTCAGTGTCCAGGCTGAATGTTGGGGTTGTGCATGCACACGAAAGCTCATACCAAGAACAAACTTAGTTGGTCTCTAAGGTGCTACTGGAAGGAATTGTTTATTTTATTTTGTTTTGATGGGGGTGGAGACGCTCCTTCAGGTCTGCTGGGCCGAGGCTGTTTAGGGCTTGAAAGGTCGGCACCACCAACACTTTGCATTGTGCTCGGAAATGTCCTGGGAGCCAATGTAGGCTCCAAAATATATCCTCTCAGTCTCCTGTTTTCCAGGTTGACATCCCCAACTCCTTCAACCATTCCTCATAAAGCTTGAAAAGTTTTCCCCTCGTGCCTAAAGATGATACGTAATGCAGGCTTCTGAATACCAGCTGCTGGGAACCATAGGAGGGGAGATTCCTCTTGCACCCAAATCCTGCTTGCTGGTTGGCCACTGGAAGAACAGGATTATTGACCAGAAGGCTGCTGGCAGAGCACAGCCACCCTGGCAACAAGTAGCCATCCATAGCCCCCTCCTCCACCATGAATTTGTCTCTCCCTCTTCTAAAGCCATGTAGTCTGGTGGCCATCACTGCCTCCTGTGGGAGAGTTCCGTGGTCTAACTACGTGCTGCATAAAGGGTGTGTGTGTGTGTGTGTGTGTGTGTGTGCGCGCGTGCGTGTCCTTTTACCTGTCTTGAATCTTCCACCCTTCAACTTCATCAGAGCTCCATGGGATCTTGTGTTTCCACATGGCAAACCATGCCTTGTTCCTCTACAGCAAAACATACAATAAAATACATTAAAATTCCACCTGCCATGTCAAAACTTTTGGCAAACCATCTCCCCTTTTCGTAGCTGCCAGAGCAAAGTTTGCTGTGTGGGTGCATAAATATGTCTTTGAGAGCAAGAAAGAGATACCGGTAATCTTTCCCCCCCAGGAGAGGGTCTGTGGGTCTGTTGTTCAGTGAGCTTCTATAAGCGGCAACTTAGCAAGTGATGTGCTGGCTGAGAAGGAGGCGTCAGTCAAGGAGTTCGCATTGCCATCCCAGGCATCAGAATTGGGGTGCATAACAGCGTGCCACTGTGTTCACCTGGGACAGATGGGGAGATCACCTGAGGAGACCAGATTCTGGTCTGAGGAGGCCCCTTTGGGGAATCGGCCCAGGCAACCCAGCAAGCAGCTTTTTCTCTGCGTGGAGGCGGTGGAAGAGGCGGCGAGGGAATGCGATGCGCTGGCAGGTCTGCGTTTCTCTTTCTGCTCTGAGTGCAGGAAAATTACAGCTTTCCAGAGATATCTGTATTTTTAGCCAGGGCCGGGCGCCTCGTAATTAATCTGGCTAAGGGGATATGGGGAGCGTGTTACATCTTTCTCCTTGAGAGCGCAGGAGTGGCGTGGCTTTCTGACAGGCAGCTCCTTGGAGTGGGGGAGGGGGTGGTTGTGGGGGAGGGGTGTGGTCTCCCCTCCCCCCCCCAAAAAAAAAACCCGAAGAGGGGGGAGAATATGGATTGTCTCATTATGAGCTTCCCAGAGGTTGCTAGAGGACCAGCTCTGCCATGAAGCCAAGGGAGGCAGGAGATCCTGAGAGGAGGGGAGGAACAGGTATGGGTGCTGGGGGGAGGCATGGGCTATCATTGCCTATTAGCCAGCAGGAGTGCCTGAGGTCATGGGTGTCATGCAGTGTGCATGGCCCTGGCACTGAAATTTGTGGGTGCCTGGCGCCTTCATGGGGAATTTTGTGGGTGCTCGGGCACCCAGGGGCCCTGGGAATTGGCACCTGTGTTAGCCAGGTTGGCTATGCTGTGCCTCCACTCCAATGTTTCTGAATCCCAGTTGCTGGAAACTGCAGGAGGGGGTGGGGAGTGTTACTGGCTTCCCTTTGGAGCTTCTGGTTGGCCGCCCCCTGTGAAGGTTCGGAAGGCGGTTATTGGATTTATTTACTGCTTAACGCCAACATACCTGTCAAAGCAGCTTGCAAGGTGTGCAAAGCAGGTACAGAAATATTAAAAGGTGAATCACGAAAGCACATGACGAAACGATCCCTGCTAAAACACTGAGATAAACGAGCGTAATTGAAGCAGGCAATCAAACAGCACGGCAATTAAAACAGGAGGCTTGGGTCGAGAGATCAAGGGAATGCCCGGGTAAACAGGTGCTTCCTAAAAAGCCGGCAGGATGCCAATACTGATTTGCTTGGGTGCCTCCTGCAAAGATGTTGTAGAAGTCGAGATTTTAGCTTGTCCACACTCGGTGGGGAGAGAAGATGAAACTATGGGAACAATCTCTCTTCTCTAACTAATGTCAGACGAATCTTGGTTCCTCTATGCTCCCTGGTTTTTTCCATCTTCACACAAGTTCTCTGCATTTCTGCATCCGTTTGCAAACCCATCTCTCCCCCTGCCCAGAGTCCTCGTGAAAATTCACCAGTATTTTTGTGCTAATTTTGTGGACACACACCTTTGAAAGCTATTTCCCCTACCATAATTGCTTGCTGAATGATACTTTCAAAAAATATATGTAATCTGCTGGTTCAGGTCAGTGGCCCATCAAGTCCAACATCCTGCTGTTCTCACAGGGACCAGCCAGATGCCTATATGGCTTCGAGTTACAAGAAAGGAGATTCCTATTCAACATTAGGAAGAACTTTCTGAGAGTAAGAGCTGGTCAGCAGTGGAACAGACTTCCTTGGAAGGTGGTGGAATCGCCTTCCTTGGAGGTTTTCAAGCAGATGTTGGCTGGCCCCCTGGCATGCATACTTCAGATGAGATTCCTGCATTGCAGGGGATTGGACCAGGTGACCCTCAAGGCCTCTTCCAACTCTACAATTCTATGATTTGAGCACAAGAGTAACTCTCCCCTCCTGTGCCTTCTTCCAGCAACTGGGATTCAGAAGCATCGCTGCCTCCAGCTGTGGAGGCAGAGCAGAGCCATCCTGGCTAGTAGCCATCGGTCGCCCACTCCTCCTCCGTGAATTTGTCTAACCCTCTTTTAAAGCCATCTAGGTTGGTGGTCACTCCTGCCTCCTGTGGAAGGGAGTTCCACAGTTTAACAGTGTGCTACACTGGATAGATAGATGTTGTTGTTCAGTTGTTCAGTCGTGTCCGACTCTTCGTGACCCCATGGACCAGAGCAGAGCACGCCAGGCACCCCTGTCTTCCACTGCCTCCCGCAGTTTGGCCAAACTCATGCCAGTCGCTTCGAGAACACTGTCCCACCATCTCATCCTCTGTCGTCCCCTTCTCCTTGTGCCCTCCATCTTCCCCATCATCAGGGTCTTTTCCAGGAAGTCTTCTCTTCTCATGAGGTGGCCAAAGTACTGGAGCCTCAACTTCAGGATCTGTCCTTCCAGTGAGCACTCGGGGCTGATTTCTTTAAGGATGGATAAGTTTGATCTTTTTGCAGTCCATGGGACTCTCAAGAGTCTCCTCCAGCACCAGAATTCAAAAGCATCCATTCTTCGGTGATCAGCCTTCTTTATGGTCCAGCTCTCACTTCCATACATCACTACTGGGAAAACCATAGCTTTAACTATACGGACCTTTGTCGGCATGGTGATGTCTCTGCTTTTTAGATAGATAGATGATAGATAGATAGATAGATGATAGATAGATAGATAGATAGATAGATATAAATAGATAGACAGATGCATTCATAGGTACAGTTATCCTTAAGAGACACATTTTTCTACCGTATTTGAGTTGGAGCCGTAGAACCAGGAGGAGTGGAAGCCTTGCTTTGTTTTCAGGATAATGAACCTAGCTCAGCTGTGGAGCCGTGTGAATCTCAGAGGATAACCTGAGTTTCATTTCATGCATTGTTTGAGGAAGAGCCAACTGGGGGATTTCTGATAACAGAAGGAGACCTGGATGCAATTCCCCCTCTCCAACCTTATCTGGAACCGGAGGCGGCCTTTCTTTGGCCTCTTGTTTCCATTGCCCCTCCGTCCATCGCCAAAGCCTTTTTGTCTCTGCAGATATGTGGCCAGGGACACCCCTCCCTCCCTCCCTTCCTCGCTCTGCTTGGCGAGGGCGGTCAAGGACATCAGTGCTGCAGCTTCCCCACGGAGGCAGGCAACTGAAAGAAAGCTAACCCTGGTTAATAGAGGTCAGGCAGGCTGGAATCCTGGGGGGGGGGGAGCGGGGAGTGTGGGGGGGCTCATTTCCTCCAGTACATTGGCAGGTACTCCAGCTCCCGCTACCCACCTCTCCCCCATTTGCTTAGAAAGCTTTTCTGTTCCACTTCTCGCTGCGGTGAGTTTCCAAAATCCACCCTGCTCTTTCTCACTGCTGACCCCCCCCCCTCTGTAAAGGAGCTCCATGGTGCACGGGGGGGGGGGCACCTTCCTTGCATGCAAAAGGCCCCACTGGCATCTCCAGGTTGGGCTGGGAGCATTCTCCATCTGAAAACTGGGTGAGGTGTCTCGGTTGTCTGCTGAGGACGGGAATCTTACTTTCTCGTTAGGGATAGATGGATGTGGCAAATAAATATACTGAAGTATGCATACATATGATTGCATATCATTGTGGGAATGTTTAGGAGTGTGGATGAGTATATATTATTTATATATCTCTATCCCAGCTTGTGTGAGCAAACTCCAAACTTAGCAGAGTTACATTCCCTTTTAATACACAGCAGAAAACGGTGGCATAGGCTTGCTAAAGCCTCTATAAGAAATATGTATTCCTGGTATATTGCCCTTCTTCCCTCTTAAAAGTAAAGACACAACACTGTACTGATTATAAAATATAAAAGAGTTTACTTACACTCATCCATGAGATACAGTACAGGCTCAAAGAGGCAGATAAGCTTAGATAAATATATTTACATGTGGTGAAGCTGATTCCATAGGGGAACAGGCTTCACCTCTGCTTCTCTCAGCTGCAAGCTGAGAGAGAGCATCCTGCTTGTTCAAAAGATGAGGCAAAATGGAAAATCTTCTTTGGGATCTTGTTCCCAGGTAAGACCGCACCTACTTCTGGTTCCTGTAACTCAGTCCAGGTAAACAGGAAGTTAAGCCTGGAGGACTGAGTTACCTTCATGTCCACTCTAGCAGTGTTGGGTTTGGCTGCTCTGTGTTTACATCCCATAATCATAACTGCAGAAAACCCACGGCATGAACCAAGGGTGAAAGGCAGTATTCTGTGTTCCTGTTCAAATCAGCCTTGAGTTCAGAACCATGAGGACTGGAGCCTCACTTATTCGCCACAGCACTTTGGTAGCGCCCCTGCTTTGTATACAGTTCCCAAGGGTATCTCCAGGTAGGGCTGGGGGGAGACTTCCTTGTTTGAGACCCTGAAGACCAGGTGTACTAAGTCATACCCTTGGTGCCTTTAGCTCAGTGTTGTCTGCACTGACCGGCAGCAGCTATCTAGGGTTTCAGGTCAGGAGTCTTTCCCAGCCCTTCCTGAAGATGCTCTTGGGGGACTGAATCTGGGACCTTCTGCACAGAAAGCTTCTACCTTAAGTCCAAGCAACGCTAGGCAAGGTGGCCTAGTGGTTTGCTGTGAGGCTAAAAACGGCTTCATTCATTCAGGGCGTGGGCTTTGCGGACCCTGGCCTATGCTTCCCCCATCTCTTTCCCCCTCTCTTAAAGGCCACCATCCATTTAAAGCGCCGACTTCGAACAGTCATGGCTCCCACCAAAGAATTCTGGGAAGTGTAGTTTTTTAAAGGTGCTGAGAGTTGTTAGGACACACACACACACACACACACACACACACTCCACTGCCGGAGCTACAATCCCCAGAGTTCCCTGTGATGGGAGGATGGTTGAGAAACCACTCTGGGAACTGTAGCGCTGTGCGGCGTCTCCAAAAGACTCTCGGCACCCTTAACACAGCACAGCTCCGAGAATCCTTAGGGAGAAACCATGTTTCTTGCCAGTTCACCCTGCACTCTTTTGGGCACCTGATAAAAACATTCTTGTTTCGGCAAGGCTGTCATTGGCGCTTAGAAACCTGAGGTGAATTTTAATCTGTTTCAGCATTTTAAAGTATTGTTGTAAATTGATTTTCTTTTTTCCCCTTTTTTCCTTTTTGTAAACTACTTTAAGGTTTTTTTTGTTTTAACAATCAAGCAATGCATAAATTTTATGAAACAAAAAACAAAAAACAAAATATTCCAGCTCTGGGAACTGTAATGCCAGGCGTCATCTTTTAACAGCACTCAGCACCCTTAATGCCCAGCTCCCAGAATCCTTCGGGGGGAAGCCGTGACTGTTTATAGGAGCATTGCTGGGCTGAAGCGCAGGGATGCTTTAGCTGTGATTCCTCCACTGCAGGGGGTTGGACTAGATGACCCTTGGGGGTCCCTTCCAACACCACAATTCTACGGTTCTATGAGAGCGATGGTTTGGACGTGACCAAATTCTGTGCAATGCTTTTTTCAGAGAGCAAACTGGCTGTGAATGGATCAACTTCCCTTTTAAATGCCTACCTGCCTCAGAAGCCACACAGGGTTGCTGGCCCCCTACATGGCGACAGAGGGGGCCCCCCCAAAAAATCCTACAGATTCCCCCACCCAACCTTGGAGAGGGGGCAGCACAGGTGTTGTGTTGACTTTGGACTCAGGAGGGATACGTTGACGTCTTTAGCGTTGATCCCAACCCTGGGATTAGCGCAGGCAGCATATGGCTCCTTTATGTAACAGGATCTTGACTGCAGCTCCTCCTCGCAACTAGTGCTGGCGGGTCTCAGGGAATGGCTTTCAAGGTGGCTCCCAGGGCTTTAAGGGGGGAAGAGGGAGGCCCCACACACACACACATAACAAAGGTGACGTGGGGTAACTGCCACTCTCAAAGGCTTGCAAAAGGCGGAGTTTTCACCAAGCGAAGGAGGGTTGTAGCTGAGTGGCATCTCCAAGAAGGGCTGGGAGCTGCTGCCAGTCAGTGTAGACAATACTGAGCTAGATGGACCCGTGGTCTGACTTGGAAAAAGGCTGCTTCCTGGGTTCCTAAGTGCCTTGGGAGCTGGCATACTGTCTCACAATGCCATGTTCATGCCATCAGGGCTGAGGGCGTGGGAGAGCTGAGTGGGCCAGCTCCGTCCCATGTGAACTGGTAGCTCACGGCATCTCTGAGCGTATGCAGAACGCCTTTGGGTAGAAGTGAAACATACAGGCTGGCATCCATCTGTCTTTGGAGACAATGGAGGAATGTGCCTTTGGGAGCAAGGCCAAGCTGTCGGAAGGCTGTAGCGCCGGCTCAGTCTGTGGCAGGAGAGACCTGTTTTGTGGGCATTGCTGTAATAAACTAGACAGGACAGTTGCTCTGAATCAGGATCTGCTTATGTGATTGGGGCGGGGGGGGGGCCCAGCTGGTAGTTTAAATGTGTCATCAAGGAACCTGTTCCCACATCAGAAAATAAGAAGGGCCCTGCTGGATCAGGCCAGTGACCCATCTGGTCCAGCATCCTGTTCTCACAGTGGCCAACCAGATGCCCATGTGGGAAACCTGCAAGCAGGACTTGAACGCAAGATCCATCTCCCCTCCTGCGGTTTCCAGCAGCTGGCATTCAGAAGCATTTCTGCTTCCGACTGTGCAGGCAGAGCATACCCATTATGGCTAGTAGCCATCAGTAACCCTCCTCTCCTCCTCCTCCTCCTCCTCCTCCTCCTCCGTGAATTTGCCCAATCCTTTTACAGACCCTAAGTCTCAGGTGTTTTCAACGGAATAATTTTTTTGTAAAAAAATAGCCAAAGGGAGCAGGTTTGTGTATCCAGGCAAGGCCATGGTGGGGTGTTGATTGGCGAGTGCCGGTTCCGTAGCAGGGATGTGGGTTCTCTCCCCCCCCCCCACTCCAACAGCAGCCCCAAGGAATCGCATGCGCCTGCCACTTTCGCGGCTGCTTTAAGAAAAAATTGGAATGCAGCAACGTGTGTGCGTATGTGTGTGTGCGCGAAGCAGGAGGGTTCAGTTCTCCGGCTCTCTGGCTGGGACCAGATAAGGCGGAACAGCAAACGCCGCATTAGCTTAATCTGGAGATTAATTTGCGAGGGATGCACTGGGGCAGAGTCTGTTCCATTTCAATTTGGGTTGTATTGGGCATAGGCTGCTGTCAGTGGCCTCTGTCTCTCCTCCTCCTCCTCCTGCTCCCATCTTCGGCAGCCTCTCCATACCCTCCAGTCAGCAGGACTTTCCTGCCCCCTGTCCCTACAACAGGCTCCCCATCTCCCCCTTACCTCCCTCTTCCCATGTTCTTCTTCCTTCTTCCTTTCCTTTTCACCCCCTGGTCTCCTGCCTGCCACAACTGACTCAAGTTTCTAGACCTGTGTGAGGTTTCCCCAGATTTCCTTCACCGTCTTCCTTCTTAATAGGCAGAGTGATCCTTCATGGCTTCTGTCTCATGCAGGAAAGCTTTTTGGGCCTGAGTGCCCCCCCTTCCTTTCTGGGAAACCTTCATGTCTGTGGTGGGCGGGACCAGAGGCAAAAGTGGGTGGAGCAATGAGTCTTTTACCTTTCGGCATTCACGGAGAGCACCCCACTCCCGGCCGCTCGACTGCGGCTCTAATGACGTGAGATGCAAACGCGGTTGAGTTGCAGAATTCTGCAAGCGGAATAAATTCCACAGCCCCAATGCATTGGCACCTCGTGCTGTTTGCGTTGCAGAATTTATTCAGCATGCAGAATTTGGCCTTTCTGGGGGTGAATGTGGATGCAGCAGGCAGAGAATTTTAAAAAATAATAATTATGCATGCATGAAATCCAGCCCCAAACACACACACACACAAATAAACACACACAGAGACACACTTTCCACAAAGTGGTTGGTGGGGCTGGATATTTCCACACGCTTCTAAAATGCACATTAAATAAAACAAGAGAGAAGGGCACGCATTCACCTGCCAGCCTCCGAGCTGTGGAATGCAGTGACATGAAGCAATCTGTGTCCTTCCAGGCGCCAACGCAGACCTGCCGTGCGTTTCATTCCCCCGGCATCTCTGACTTCATCCAGCCGGATGCCTCTGCTACCCGAGGGTTGTGTCTGCAGCCGCCCCGCGTGGGGTAGAGGCAGGACGTCCCC
The DNA here is from genome assembly GCF_009819535.1 of Lacerta agilis. NCBI lineage: Eukaryota > Metazoa > Chordata > Lepidosauria > Squamata > Lacertidae > Lacerta > Lacerta agilis. The sequence continues at coordinate 42,499,907 of NC_046326.1, forward strand.
ACTTCCTGCGACAGAGCTTTGGGGCGAAAAGCGCGGAGGGGCAGGAGAGTGGAGGTTGCCTTAATTGGAAAAACCAGGGAGGTAGGCTGCTTGATGCCTGCTGCGTCAGTTTAATGATTTTTAATGAGCAATTACCTTTAGTCATTCTCTTAATTTCTGAATATCAATAAAGTTAATTAAACGCGGCATGTGTCATTCTCGGGTGCCGGCGATGGATTAAAGGTAGGCAAGGCTTTCTGGGGAGACTGGCGGAGTACGGGGGGAGAGGGCTTTGATGAATGTGAGGCCGGAGAAAGATTCGGCGTGGGAGATAAAACCGGCTTGTGGGTAATGGCAGGGAGAGAAGAGGGTCTAAAGAGGACTGGATAAATTCATGGAGGCGACATGATGCCTCTGAATGCCAGTTGCTGGAGACCCCAGGAGGGGAGAGGGCCTTTGGGCTCGGATCCTGTTTGCCAGTTTCCTACAGGCATCTGCTTGGCTCCTGTGAAGACAGGATGCTGGACTAGATGGCCACTGGGACCGATCCAGCAGAATCTGCTTGTCTATGTCCCGCCTGCTAGAAGAGAAAATATCTGTAAGGAAATCTGGAAGCATCGTATAAGGAAATTGTGATGGCGCAGGAGGTCTTTGTGGCTACCTAGCTACCTGGCCTCACCTGTGCGTCAGAGGCTGCAAGGGTTCCCCCCCCCCACCAGGATTCTCCTGGTGCAGTGAAACACATCACACACCCCTCTGAGTTGCTGGCCTGGAGGGCCTGGGTGATCAGAAGCTGCAGTTGACCCCGGGACCTCCTAAGCCAAGGTCGGCTTTGAGTTCCAGCTCTGCCCTCCGGTTAAAAGCTGGCACTTCTCTCGGAAAGGAAGATGGCACCACGCTTCAAAGACTCGGCGCTGTGGAGGAACACGTGCACACGCACACACGCTGAAAGGCTAAGACAAAACATGCCTTCAGGCTTTAGGCTGTGTGTCCCCCCTTTGTGTCATTTGATGAGGAAGCCTGCCCTGTCTGTCACTGAGGGGCAGAGAGTACCTGCGTGGCATGCAGAACGCATCTGCTAGCCAGTCCCTGAAAAGCTCCCGTTAAAAAGGGACTGCCAGTCCAAGATGGGGGGTAATGCCTGAGATCCCACAGAGCTGCTGTCGGCCCGAGAGGATGATACAGTGGATGTAATGTGGGCAAAGACAACAGCTGGGCATCCGAGCCCAGACTTGGCATGCGGAAGGTCCCACATTTGATCCTTGGCATCTCCTGCTTAAAGGAATGACGTAGCAGGTCACGGACAGAGGAAGTTCCTTATATTGAATCAACACACTGGTGCATATGGCTCAGTGTTGCCTGCACTGACTGGCAGCAGCTCTCTGGGATTTCAGGCACCCCGACCTGGAGATGTGAAGGTTGGACCTGGGGCTTTCTATACCAGATCAGGCCAGGTGTCCACCTACCTCAGAATTGTCTACACCGACCAGCGCCCAGAGATGGGAGGGTTGAATATGGGGCCTTCTGCATGCCAAGCAGATGCTCAGGCCCTGAAAGAAGGCTTTGGGGTGCATTGAGAATAGCAGGTAGCTGAAGATAGGGGGGGGACTCGGCACCACCTCAAACCACCACCAGCAGCAGTCACCAAGGCAATGGTTCCTCGTACCCATTTACGACCACCCGCTCTGGGAAGCTGAATGTTCTGCACGTGGCTTACCCATGGGACAGTTTGGGGATTTTGCACAGATGCAAATGAATTGTCAGGCGAAGTCCTCCAAGGAGGCTGCTGCTGCAGCAGGAGTAACGCTGGGTCCCCTCCTCTCCCCTCCTCCCCCTCTCAACCGCCACTGCCGCCTCCGTCTCCAGCCATTAGCAAGGATGTGGAAAATGCTAAGCTGTTTTATTTTAAAGAGCTGGTGTTAAGTGCATTTAATTCCCTGAAATGAGAGAAAGAGAAAGGAAGGGGGGGAATAAAGTCTCCCAAGGGACTTGGACAGCCTTCAATCTGTAGGAAATTTATTGGCTGTTGATGGACAATCATGCCTTGAGGATCCTGGGAGAGAAAGGGTTTGTGTGCCCAGAGAATGACCCCACACAGCTCTCTGTCCTGCGGTTATCTCACCCTTCTACCTCCTCACTGCTTTTCAAGCCAGGCTGTCTGTCTGTCTGTCTGTCTGATACATATCCATCTGTCTATATTGTTTATCTGTCTGTCTGTCTATTGCATATATAGTCCACTTATTTCTCCAAGGAGCCTAAGGTGTCATTCATGGTTCTCCCCTCTCCCCATTTAATCTCCACAACAACCCTGTGAGGTAGGCTAGGCTGAGAAGCAGTAACTGGCCTCATGGCTGAGTGTGGGGATTTGAACCCTGTCCTCTCCCAGTCCTCGTCCGAAGCTCTAACCCAGACACAACAGAAGTTCAGGAGCAGCCGCAGATTATCAGCACCATGGATAGCTCACTCTATATGTGGAGTCAGGACTGCGGACAGTTCACTCTATGTGTTTGGGAAGGCGGGCTTTAAGTACAATAAAATCAGTCAATCAGTTACATCAGGAGGGTGGCGTGCTGGGTGCTCCTGCTCTAACCACTGGACAACACTGCTCCAGTTCAAACTGCTGGCCTTCTGGGTGCTCAGCTGGGAGCACTCCAAGCCTCAAATCCGGTGGCACTCATCTGTAAAAGAGGTGGACCCTGGACCCGCCTAATGACACCCCTCAAGGAAACTGGGAGCCCCAAGGAGAACAGGGGCTGCCCCTCCAGCAGCTGGAGAGAGGGAGGGAGAGGGAGAGGCCCTTAAACACTGGAGATAATGCGCTGTTTCTCCGCACACTCCGGGAGAGGGTAATTTGGCCTCCAATCAATTCTTTAAACACGCCCGATTGAAAGATTGCCTTTTGAAACGCTGCCCATAAACAGCGCAGTAATGGGTTCAGCTCTGGAAATAAGCAGCAGGAGGAATAAACCTACATGGCAGGGCTCCCTGGCGGTCCTCCGTTTGCGGAACGGAGGGGGAATAGGAGGAGGCATAAAAAAGAGGCATAGGCAGAGAGAGGGATGCAGTTTCTTGTGTGTCCATTCTCCAAGTTGTTGTTGTTCAGTCGTGTCCGACTCTTTGTGACCCCATGGACCAGAGCAGAGCACGCCAGGCACCCCTGTCTTCCACTGCCTCCTGCAGTTTGGCCAAACTCATGCCAGTCGCTTCGAGAACACTGTCCCACCATCTCATCCTCTGTCGTCCCCTTCTCCTTGTGCCCTCCATCTTTCCCAACATCAGGGTCTTTCCCAGGGAGTCTTCTCTTCTCATGAGGTGGCCAAAGTACTGGAGCCTCAACTTCAGGATCTGCCCTTCCAGTGAGCACTCGGGGCTGATTTCTTTAAGGATGGATAAGTTTGATCTTTTTGCAGTCCATGGGACTCTCAAGAGTCTCCTCCAGCACCATAATTCAAAAGCATCAATTCTTCGGCGATCAGCCTCCTTGATGGTCCAGCTCTCACTTCCATACATCACTACTGGGAAAACCATAGCTTTAACTATTCTCCAACAAGGGTCTCAAATCCACCCCCCACAGTGGCGATGCAGTTGGGGGGTCCATTTGCCTGCTGATGGACCTCTCACCTGCACAAATATTTTGCATCTTTCTCTCTCCCCTGAAGATTTCAGAATTGCCAGGCCAAAAGAAGCAGGGCCTGGGTAAAGGGAGGCGGCAGTGGCACACTGGGTGTGATTTGGGGGTGAGGATACCAGGTGGATCAAGATGGTGATGGGGCAAGGGGGGGACACTTGGTCCCAGTGTCTGATTTTAGCCCCAAGTGTTTATCTTTGGGCTCATGAAAAAGTGAGGAGGTACATTTGAGCATGCACAGAGTGAAAGTTCCAATACTCCTTGATGTCTCAGGGAGGGACTCTGGGGTTCAGCTCTGGCCTCTTGGCTATTGCATGGTCTGCTTCAGTGCCCTCTTAAGGCAAAAAAAGAAAAGGGAGGGAGATAAGGAGTGTGTGCAGGACACTGGTCCCTGTGATTGTGTCACAGCAGGCTCCCCTCTGTGGATTGGCCAGGCCTAGTATAAATCCCTCCCCCCTCTTTAATTTCAGGCCTATCACAGCTAAATGGAACCTCCTGATTCAAGTGCAGTGTACCTTTCTGAGCACCAGGGGAAGACTTCCTGGTTTTTAATATCTGACTTTAGGTTGTTTCATTCTGTTCTGTTACATTTGTCTCTGTTTTATTTAACAAACCATTATGTGCCGCTTCCTCGATGGAAAAGCTTTACAAAGGTAGTGGGCGGGAGATGATAACGCTACTTTAGAAGAAGTTACGTAAACCACCCTGGCAAGCCTTATTTGAAGGGCAGGCTGTAAATAAAAATGGCTGACCTCTGTTGGGAACAGGGCACCAGGCTGCACAGACCTTTGACCTGCATCTGATGCCACTCAGTGTTTGCAGATAATTCAGAATCTGGTTTGAGGGTTTTTCATGCCCAGTTCCCTGCTCAAAGTGACATGCTCTTAGCCTCGAGAGCATGGGGCTGCCAAGGCACACACTGTCTCTGTTCAACGCAGCTAGGTGGAGACGACAAAAGCGCATGGTGCATTTATGTGTGCCGTGTGTTTATCTGCATCAATATTCCTCCATGCAAATCATGCGCCGGCAAATGATAGAAGAGTTACCGTGCCGTGCAGACGGACGCATGCCCTTGTGTGGCTCAGGGCCACAGAGCAAGACTGCCTCCAGGTCCCCTGCCATGCCCGTGGCCTCTTGCCGCTGCAGAAAACATCTTTCGCTTGTTATGTGATGAGCGCTCGCATTGAATCTTCCTGAATGCGCTGAAAAGCCATAACGGAGCTGCTTCCTGTGCTCCGAATCTTGGCGGCTGCCATAGCATCTATAATTCAAATCCGGTAACAAGATGTGCCGGAGGGTTAAAATATTAATCAGCTCCGAGAACGGCGCTCTGACCCAATGGGAGGATGGGGGGGGGGGAATGGAACAAGTGCTTGAAAATTCAAGGCCGGCTGTTGCTCGGGCGATCGAAGCCGCGCTTTGCCCTCCCCGCCTGCCGCGTCGTCCGGTTCCTCGCCTGACTTTGCGCTGAGCTTTTCCAGGTGGGGAAAATGGGGAAGAGCCTCCTTGAGGAAATGAGGAGTCTTGATCAGCAGCTGCGGCTCAGCCTGGCCGCAAATGATCTCTCACCCTTTAGCGCACGACAAGGCGAATTATTCCTAAGCCGTATTCCACTACCCTGCTGGCTTTCCAGGGGCTTGGGGGAGAAAACATTAATTGAATAAGCAAAAAGAGCTCCCGCGAGCCCATGGTGCTTGTTGGCAGAGGAGGCTGCCCGTTGCTTCCCTGCCTGATTTGCTGCTCCGGGCCAGAACCTTTATTAGGGAAGTTTTTAATGTGTGATATTTTTGTATTTGATTTCTGTTGGAAGCCGCCCAGAGTGGCTGGGGAAATCCAGCCAGTTGGGCGGGGTACAAATAATAAATATTATTATTATTATTATTATTATTCTGATAATTCTACAACAGGCAGAGGGCAGATATTCCTGGTCACTGGGTGTGCTGCAAAGCATGGGAGCACCGAGAGTCACTGCTGACACCCTCCTGCAGGCAGTGTGGTGTAGTGACTAGAGCAGGGGTCTGCAACCTTTAAGACACAAAGAGCCACTTGGACCCGTTTCCAAAGGGAAAAAAAAAAACCTGGGAGCCGCAAAACCATTGCGACATTTAAAACAAATATAACGCTGCATATATTGTTTCTTACCTTAATGCAATAATAATAAATAACGTATAGGAGCCAATGCAAAGTATAATTAGTAAAAACAACAAGAATAAGTTCTTACTTTTTTGCATTGACTCAGGGGCGTACCCAGGATCAAAACTGGGGGGGGGGGGCAAGCCATGGTCCTTCAGGTTGTGACATTTCAGCACGGAAAGGCGAATGAAACCAAAATTTTAGGGAAATTATATATAATTATAGCAGTGCTTTATTACAGTAGTTATTACAATTATTTGCTTGGTTTTTTAAAATTTTTATTCTAGTTACATGTCTTATGCCAGGGGTGGCCAACTCCCAAGAAACTGTGATCTACTTTCAGCAGTGATCTACCCCCGTTTTTTGGGGTTCAGCTCAAAGTTGTTTTGGGGGGGTGTGGTGGGTGGGAGAGAGGGCTTCCCCCTCTAAGATAGGTTGGCAAGCGAACTAAGAAAGAAAGAAAAAGGGGGGTGGGAATGGAAAAGTGGGGTGGAAAAAATATAAATTGGGGGTGGGGTGGGGTGGGGAGAATATCTATTAAAAATATGTAGTAGTTTAAAAAATAAAAATAAAGGGAAATCTTTTTCTTCTTTTTCCTTTTTTTGAAAACAAAAACAAAAGGGGAAGAGAAAAGAAAAAGGGGGGATAGAGGGAGAAAAGGGTAATAATAAAAATTCAAATAGAGTGGCTGCAGCAGCTGTGGGGGGTGTTTGTTTATTTTTCGTTTGTTTGTTTGTTTTAAAAATGGGGTTTCTCCCCTTGGATTAAAAAAGGAGGGGAGGAAAAAAAAGAGAGGGGGGGTGGGAGAGCAAGGCAAAAAGCCAAAAAGCAAAAAACAGGTTTTTTTGGGGGGGGAATCGCGCCAGGCTCTGCAGCGCGCCGGCCTCGGGGCTCCGGGCCCCCGAGCCGCCCTTGGGGCCATCGTTGAGCATGTACACCGCCCGCAGCGAGCGCTGGCGAAGCACCGGTTGGCGGAGGTTTCAGAAGCAGCCCGGACGTTTTCGCCGCCGCCGCCCGGCCTTCCTGTTGCACAGCGGCGCAGGAAGGCTCCGAGTCCCGGCCGGGCCCCCGGGCGCCCCCCGGATCCCGCTGCCAAAGAGGCGCCGGACGGCGAGGCGGAGCAGCAAAGCCAGGCGGAGGCGGCAGCAGCACCATCCGGCGACCGACGCCGGGAAGGTCCCCCGCCCGCCCGCCTCTCCGGGGAGCGGGGAAGGCGCAACGGAGCCAAGCCCCACAAGGACACCCCAGCCGCCCGCCGGGCCCGACACTCCAAGGAGGGAAGCGGGCAGGCGCGGCGGGTCAGGAGGATGGCGCGGCGGGCGCAGCCCAGGCGGGCCAGGAGCGCAGCGCAGTGCCCCCACCAATCCGCGCCACCTCCGCGCCCCAGGCAGCCGCCCCGGAGCCGAAGGAGGAGCGCCTGTTGCGCGCTCACAGTGGCGGGCCGCGGCGGGGACGGCCCCGCTCCGCTCCGCCAACTGCGCTGCCGCCGTCGCACCAGGCCCCGCCCCCCGCGCCTCCCCCCAGCTGCCCCCTCCCTCCCTCTCTCTCTCCCCCCTGCAAACCGCCCTTCCATCGCTGGCAGGGCTGGCGCGTCTTCCCTCCGGCCGAGGAGTTCTCAGGCGCAGTGCCCCCACCACTCCGCGCCACCTCCGCGCCCCAGGCAGCCGCCCCGGAGCCACGGCAGGGCCGCGAAAGAGCCGCATGCGGCTCCAGAGCCGCAGGTTCCCTACCCCCGGACTAGAGTATCAGATCTGGGAGACCAGGGTTCACATCCCCATTCCACCACTGGGTGGATCTTGGGCCAGTCAAACTGCCTCTCAGCCTAACCTCCCTTCCCTGGAAAATAAAGTAAGATTCTAGTCCTCATGGTTCTAAATAAACGTTTGAAATAGGAACACAGAAAGCTGCCTCATCCTGAGTCAGGTCATTATTGTCTGCGCTGACTGGGAGCTGCTCTCCAGGATTTCAGTCAGGAGTCTCTCACATGCCTACCTGAGAGCCACAGTGGCCTAGTGGTCAGACCCTGGGAGAGACTAGGGTTCGAACCCACACTTGGCCATGAAGTTCACTGGGTGACCTTGGGCCAGTCTTCTCTCAACCTACCTTGAAGGGTTGTTGGGGGGATTAATTGAGGAAGGGGAAGAACTTGACCGCCAGTTGGAGAAAAAGCAACCTGTCCGTCTATTCGCATAGGCAACTTTGCATCTCACGCCCCACCCCATAAATCCTTTTCGTTGCTGTTTATTTATTTTGCTTCATTTCATTCGCATTCTGCTCTTCATCAAACAAGGGATCCCTGGGTGAGCTGCATCAATAAAACATTAAAAAAAAAACTGTATAAAATTCATAAATATTACATCCATTTCTCTTACTCTGCAAAAATACTTATGGCCCCAAAAACATCATTATGTGGCCACATAGGACTAGCAATTTACTTACTTGTTCATGATATTATTTTCCCACCTTTCCTCCAAAGATTCCCCCCCCGCTTCCGTTTTATCCTCACAACAACCCTATGAAGTAGGCTAGGCTGATAAAGTTGGTGACTGCCTGGCCCCAAAGTCCCCTGGAGAAAGCTTCCTGGCCAGGTGGGGATTTGAACCCTGGTCTCCCAGCTCCTAGTCCAGCGCTCTAACCACTGCACCACCACTGCCTCTCTTGGTGGGATTTCCACGGGCAGGGAACTTTGAAGTCCTATGCAGATTCCTGCGAGGGCTGGACCTGGCAATACCTCTGCATGCAAAGCTCAGCCTCTCGTGATCCTCCCTGCTTGACCTTGGGGGCCAAGTCACTGCCTCTCAGCCTTACCTACCTCGCAGGGTCGTTGTGAGGATTAAATGAGGACTGGAACCATGCACATGCCGCCTTGAACTCCTTGGAGAAAAAGGTAGGATACAGTAGATCGAAACGGCACAAATCAATTGCACATAAGGCAGAGAGCTTAAAAGCTGCTTTTTTCGCCTGGTTTTCCTCTCACAGCGCATCCCAGAGCCCAGGGAGTAAGTCTGAGAGCTCAAAGGCCTTGCTTTGAAGGTAAGAATGTGAGTGGTTGTTGAATATACACGTTTTTGCATATACGTGCTCTCCCTGGACTATAAACCTCGCGCAAGACACGGTCACACTACAAATATGCACCAAACAAATAAACTTTATGTATGCCTGTTTTGGGAAAAATAAACTCTGACCCCCACCCCCACCCCCGCAGTAATAATAATATGTGTTCTTTCAAGACTTAGGTCAGGAAAATGCTAAAGGACAGGTTGATTCAAAGCCTTATCTGTATATATATTTAAAGAAGCTTTAAATTGTGCAATGTTGATTAAATAACCATGCCTCTCCGTACCATTAATAGAGGAGCAGCTTTGGGTTATTAACTCGGCGCTCCACGGATGGAGAGACGACATGGAACGCGCATCGATTGTTCTTTTGCAAACACGAGCGAGCGGGGAAAATTGGCGCGCGCCTCCCCCCGCCGACGTGTTTATACCCGAAAATAATCAGGATTGCAAATCGCTGGACATGTTGCGACGCGCACGTCTTGCGGAGAAGCTTAAGGAGGGGGTGAAATATGGGGCGAGGCGTCGAGCGGGAGAGAGGACACAACAATGGCATTGGGGGGGGTTGTGTTCCCCTCGAGGAAAAGTGTGTTAGGCGACGTGCTTCATAATGAAGATTTCCTTACAGGCAAGCAATGTTGTGCACCTTTGTTTTCTGCAGGCTGAACAATAAATAGCAAACGCAGAGACGCGTTCGGGGAAACGGAGCCCTGCTTGAGTCGAGACGACTTGCTCCGGGAGGAGGGGGCAATTGTGCGAAGGAAGGTGTCTCTTTGGCAGAATATGTCTCCAATATTATTATGGGGTGGAGGGGGGTAACTATATGCATTCCACCCCCACCCCCACCCCGGATCATGGCCCTGAGCAGAAGGAATTTAGGAGCACGGGCCTCCAGAGACACATTTGCACGTGTTCTTTTATGAGCATAGGTGCAGATTTGGGGTTTGAAATGTTGCAGAGGGCAAGTAATTCCACCTCTAAATTCTTTTTATCGTTGGGTTATATCTAACTAAGATTTAAATAGAGCAAATCCTCTGAGATTAGTGGACCTGTGTTAGTGATGGCCATTCATTTCAATGGGTTTACTCTGCGTATGGCTAACATTGGACGCACACTATTATGACTAGTACTGTCATTATTGTTGTTGTTTATATGCAATTATTCCTCCAAAGAGCTGAAGGTGGCATCCATGGTTCCTCCCTCCCCATTTTACTGCTCACAACAACCCTGTGAGGCAGACCAGGCAGTGACTGACCCCAAGGTTACTCCGACCGTGAGCTTCCTGGCTGAGCAGAGAATTCAAACCTGGATCTCCCACATCCCAGCCCAGAACTCCACCTGCCACACCCCAAATTCCTTTGCCCCCCAAGTAATTATATTAATTTCGTCCAGAAAATTAGCATTCTGTTTAGTAATAAACCCAGATTGCAAGAAGAAGAAGAAGAAGAAAAGCCTGATTCTGCTTAATTTCTCGCCCACTCAGGGCAGTTAGAAACGGGTTCAAGGGAGAGGGCACTTTCCCTTAATGATACCTCTTGAATTTGGTAACAGAAGACCGGCTCCTTCAGAGCTCATTTCACGAACATTTCCAAGTTGCCACCACCGGAAAGACCCTCTAGCCAAAAGGCACCCAGCAAAATATATTCCATTACTAGGCCTTTTACTCGTCTAAATGCGTTGGCAGTGGGGGTCGTAGCATGCCGACAATTTTATCCACGTGTGTTTGCAAAATGATAAATGCCTCTTTCATTACTTTTCCATCAGAGGAGCCGCTGAGTTAATAATCCAGAGCTTTTTTCTGGTCTTAATGATTTGGAACAATTTGCCCCATTTTATTTAACAGACACACATCACGTTTTGGAAGATTTGTTGTTGTTTTTCAGTGGAGGGAGTGGGCCCGCTGCAACTTCTGCAAAACTGGTCTCTGCAAAAAAAAGACCTGCCATTAGACAGAGAGGGATGGTCGCTTCAGGTTGCAGAGGCAGCTACCGCCAGTCTTGGCTCTTCCTCCTGAACCTCCACCCTCTCCCACCACCAGCCTCTCACCCCTAACCCTCACCTGGTACCTGCTCCAAGGATGAATCAGACACCCCACGGTGTGAGGCAGGCACCCCTAAAATCAGTACTGAGGACCCCCTTGAGGAGGAGTTTTGCTGGAGGATCCCTGGAGCGGTCAGAGGAAGAAGTCAAACCACCCCACACTCCCCGAAAATACCCAAAGGTTGAAGAGCGACGTCATAGTATGCACCCACGAACCCAAAACAATCAGGCTACATGCAAGGAAGGGGCTTACTCATGAGTAAGCAAGCCCTGGCAGTGGTCAGGGTGTGTTGCAGGACACCAAAGTGCATAAAGGCTTCCTCTTGAGTCTGCCAGTTAGAATTGTAGAGTTGGAAGGGGTTCCCCCAGTGTCATCTAGTCCAACCCCCTTCTCCCCAATGCAGTTGCTGGAAGCAAGGCAGGTCTCTGGCTCTAGTCTCACCTCCTTGCTCTGTTGCTCCTTCTGCAATGTCGACCTTGCTTCTGGGTTGTGTTCAGAGCCATCCTGATTCCTTGTGGTTTCACCTTGGTTTGTTTGCGCTGTGCTGTGTCAGGGACACAGCATAAAGAAGGCTGATCGCCGTAGAATTGATGCTTTTGAATTCTGGTGCTGGAGGAGACTCTTGAGAGTCCCATGGACTGCAAGAAGATCAAACCTATCCATTCTCAAAGAAATCAGCCCTGAATGCTCACTAGAAGGGCAGATCCTGAAGCTGAGGCTCCAGTACTTTGGCCACCTCATGAGAAGAGAAGACTCCCTGGAAAAGACTCCTGATGATGGGAAAGATGGAGGGCACAAGGAGAAGGGGACGACAGAGGATGAGATGGTTGGACAGTGTTCTCGAAGCTACTAATGTGAGTTTGGCCAAACTGCAAGAGGCAGTGAAGGATAGGCGTGCCTGGCGTGCTCTGGTCCATGGGGTCACGAAGAGTTGGACACGACTGAACGACTGAACAACAACAGTGTCAGGGACCCTGCCTGAGTTGGCAAGAAGCTAATACCTCCTGTGACGGGGACCCTGGGCTTAGTAAAGCACCAGCTGGAATAGAACATTTCCCTCCATCTACTCATTGCCACATGACTTCTGGTTGGCCCCTGTGAGGGCACGGTGCTGAACTACAGGTGAAACTCGAAAAATTAGAATACCGTGGAAAAGTCCATTTCTGTAAGCAATTGTTTTCATTAGCTACGGGAATTTAATATATGAGATAGACTTGTGACATGCAAAGTGAGATGTGTCAAGCCTTTGCTTGTTATAATTGTGATGATTATGGCGTACAGCTGATGAAAACCCCAAAGTTGAATTTGTAAATTTGGGGTTCTCATCAGCTGTACGCCATAATCATCACAATTGTAACAAATAAAGGCTTGACATATCTCGCTTTGCTTGTCATGAGTCTATCTCATATATTAGTTTCACCTTTTAAGTTGAATTTCTGAAAGAAATGAACCTTTACATGATATTCTAATTTTTCGAGTTTCACAAGTAGATGGGCCACTGGCCTGATCCAGCAAAGCTCTTCTTATGTTCTTAAGCTGAAACATCAGGAAGGTGGGAGAGTATCGACCAGCAAGGATCCAAGTTCAAGATTCCTGTTTTGATGACACTTCTGCAGTGGCAACTGGTGCCCTTTGGGACGGGTAGGGCAGAAGGCAGGGAGACCAACAGCAGGTGGCGCCACAGCCAACTTACTCTTGCTTTGTCCCTGTCCTCCTCCTCCCTGCTGAGTTCTCCAAGTGGCAACACTGAGGCTGAGGAGGAGGAAGCTGGCAGCCCCAGAGACCGGCAGGCAGCAAGAAGGCAGCTGGCTGGGGGCTGGCTGAGGGCAGACCGAGGTTGGTAGGGCCCCATTCACACTAAAAAGTGGGTGCACTTGTACTTATTCAGTATCGGAGCACCAGTGCAGTGAGAGCCTGTGTGGCATAGTAGTTAGAGTGAGGGACTGGAACCTGAGAGACCAGGGTTCAAAACCCCATTCAGCCATGAAGTTCACTGGGTGCGACCTCTCTCATCCTAGCCTACCTCGCAGGGTTGTTGTGGGGGTCACTGGGTATTGGATACTGGGATTTAGCCTCCTTCTCTGGACTCAGCATGTTAAATTGGGTTCTTCACATTCGTGCTTTGGTTATTTAAATTTGTTGTTTGTGGGGGGGGGGGCCACCCCCAGCCACAGGATGCCATTGAGAAATCCCTTCCTTTTTATTTCTGAAACACAGAGTTGTTACTTTCACCAAGAGAATGTGGCAGATCCTGGCAGCTGGCATGCCTTGCCCGTCTGTGCAGCTGACAGACGGCCCAGCTGCCAGGGTGGAAGCTTGCCAAGCCGGCGTGCGATGGGAGAGGTGGCTGGCATGGAGATGAGGGGGGGGTTCCCTCCACGGGGGGGTGCTGCTTCTCCACATACCCCATGTCTGGCAGACCGGAAATTAAAAAAATACAAACCCAAAACACCAACATGGAAAGAGAGTAGACTGGCAGAGGAGGAAAACTTAACACGTTAACTGAAAAAAATCATTCTTTTATTTATTGCAGCGTTGGACGTTTCAGTACAGATAAAAGGACTTGCTCACGCTGCGCAGAGTTAAACTGTGGAACTCACTTCCCCAGGATGTAGCGATGGCCACCAACTCAGGTGGCTTTAAAAGAAGATTGGGGAAATACATGGAGGAGGAGGAGCAGAGGGCTATCGATGGTGGCTGTGGTCAGGGATCTTTCTGAACACCAGTTGCTGGGGGTCCTGCTTGTGGTCTTCCCACAGGAATCTAGTCGGCCCCCGTCTTCTGTGTGACAGTCCTTTAGATACTTTACAGGCATTCCGGCCAATGGGCGATACTGCCTCTTGCAGGAGTGAGTTCCATACTTTAACTGTGAGCTGCGTGAAGAAGGACTTTCCTTTCTGTGCCCTGAACCTTCCAACATGCTCACCAAGGGGGCAAACCAAGAGAGAAGAGTTGCTCTTGTGTTCGAATCCTGCTTGCAGATTTCCCATAACGGGCATCTGTTTGGCCACTGTGAGAACAGGAGGCTGGACTAGAGAAGCCATTGGCCTGATCCTGCAGTCTCTCCTTTTGTTCTTAGTAGAGAAGGCAAAAGACTTATTTTTATTTTTTATTTTTTGCCTTTCTACAGGAGGCTTGTTTCTGTACATACTCTTCTTTCCTTATCCTACTATCGTTTGGCCTCCGGGGTCTTCTCCCTTGGGGGGCTGTCCCACAGATTGCACCTGCTGGGCCACAAGTGTTTGTCTGTTTTTGCATGGCCAGCAGGTAGCCTCCTGTACAAAAATAAGAGTTGCCTCCGTTGCCCCGCCCACTTCAGAATTTGGCCACACCCCTCTCCGGCATGCGGCCCCTGGAAGGTTCCCCTATGCTGGGATGCGGCCCTGGGGCCTGCAGCCAGAACGTAGATCAGTATTGTCGTCTGTCCATGGCTTTGATGACAGGGCCTTTTCCACGGTGGCTCCGCACCGCTGTGGAACTCTGTGTGTCTTTGGTGAGTCTCCTCTGCTGAGGCCAGGCAGCAGGCAGTGTTGCCCTCGGATCCTTGTTCATCACAAAACTAGTGAAGAGGTAAGAACTTCTGGGTTTGATCCGCAAAACACTGCAGAATCCGGGTTTTTTTGCCGGCGCGGAATTCAGAACGCAGAATTTTGATTCCATCTCCTTTTCGGTGAGGATGACAACGCTTCCGCTGTGGGTAAGGCGGAAGTCGCTCAGAATATTTGTGTGCTCCCCTTCTCTCCAGCCCACCACGTGTTCCCGCTTTTAGCTTACAAGGTCAAAACTGTATTGCTTTTTCTCCTTTCTCCCCCCCCCCCCTTTCCCATCTCCCTCCTCCGTCCTGAATGGCTTGCTTATCTCAAGCACACATAACCGCACAGGGACTTTTGTTGCCGGAGAGCTGGCAGAACGCAGCCTCTGATGCCAGGAGCAAAAGCCATTGCGCCCCCTTCCCCCCCCAATCCCACTCCCCGGCTAACCTCACAGGCATCGCCTCCTCCAGCCAAGGGGGGCGGGGGGCGGGAAGGAATCCCATTCACCTCTTCTCTGCCTCCGCTTGCAAAAAAAAGCAGATTGCATGTGGGAAGGAAGTGTTGCATATAGTATAGAGAAGACAGCCAGGCACAGCTCAGTAGTTTTGCAGGGTAGGGAGAGGGTAATGGTTATGTGCAATGTTTGCAAAGGTCAGGAGGAGCTGGGCTCTGGTGTTAAAAATAAGTCAAGAGCCTAGCCCTCATGGTTCTTCTGAATAAACGACTGGTTTTAGACAAGGACGTTTTCGCCTCTCCTCCTCCTTTCTCTTCATTTCAAATACAGTACTGATCTTCCCCCCAGCATAGGAAGCTGCCTCATACACAGTCAAGCCACTAGTCAAGGGGTCAGCAAACTTTTTCGGCAGGGGGCAGGTCCACTGTCCCTCAGACCTCATGGGGGGCCGGACTGTATGGGGGGGGGGATGAACGAATTTCTGTGCCCTACAAATAACCCAGAGATGCATTTTAAATAAAAGCACACATTCTACTCATGTAAAAACACACTGATTCCTGGATCGTCGGTGGGCCGGATTTAGAAGGTGATTGGGCTGGATCCGGCCCCCGGGCCTTAGTTTGCCTACCCATGGATTAGAACCTCCACACAACTTATAGAATCATAGAATTATAGAGTTGGAAGAGACCCCAAGGGCCATCCAGTCCAACCCCCTGCCAAGCAGGAAACACCATCAAAGCATTCCTGACAGCAAATCCCACTGTCCAACAGCTCTTACTGTCAGGAACTTCTTCCTAATGTTAAGGTGGAATCTTCTTTCTTGTAGTTTGAATCCATTGCCCCGTGTCCGCTTCTCTGGAGCAGCAGAAAACAACCTTTCACCCTCCTCTATATGACATCCTTTTATATATTTAAACATGGCTATCATATCACCCCTCAACCTTCTCTTCTCCAGGATAAACATACCCAGCTCCCTAAGCCGTTCCTCATAAGGCATCGTTTCCAGGCCTTGGACCATCTTGGTTGCCCTCTTCTGGACACGTTCCAGCTTGTCAGTATCCTTCTTGAACTGTGGTGCCCAGAACTGGACACAGTATTCCAGGTGAGGTCTGACCAGAGCAGAATATAGTGGTACCATTACCTCCCTTGATCTAGACGCTATACTCCTATTGATGCAGCCCAGAATTGCATTGGCTTCTTTAGCTGCTGCATCACACTGTTGACTCATGTCAAGTTTGTGGTCTACCAAGACTCCTAGATCCTTTTCACATGTACTGCTCTCAAGCCAGGTGTCACCCATCCTGTATTTGTGCCTTTCATATATATTTTTTTGCCCAAGTGTAGTACTTTACATTTCTCCCTGTTAAAATTCATCTTGTTTGCTCTGGCCCAGTTCTCTAATCTGTTAAGCTCATTTTGAAGTGTGATCCTGTCCTCTGGGGTATTAGCCACCCCTCCCAATTTGGTGTCATCTGCAAACTTGATCAGGATGCCCTCAAGCCCATCATCCAAGTCATTGATGAAGATGTTGAATAAGACTGGGCCCAAGACAGAACCCTGTGGCACCCCACTAGTCACTTCTCTCCAGGATGAAGAGGAGCCATTGATGAGCACCCTTTGGGTTCGGTCAGTCAGCCAGTTACAAATCCACTGAATGGTAGCATTGTCTAGCCCGCATTTTACCAGCTTCTTTACAAGAATATCATGGGGCACCTTGTCAAAGGCCTTGCTGAAATCAAGATAGGCTACATCCACAGTGTTCCCTTCATCTACCAATCAGGCCAATGGCCCATCTTGTCCAGCATCCTGTTCGCATTGGGCTTTCTATATGCCCAGGTAGCAGGACCTGAGCTCAAGAACACTCTCCCTTCCTGAGGTTTCTAGCAACTGCTATTCAGAAGCATTGGTGCCATTGTTGTTGTTGTTGTTCAGTCGTTCAGTCGTGTCCGACTCTTCGTGACCCCATGGACCAGAGCACGCCAGGCACGCCTATCCTTCACTGCCTCTCGCAGTTTGGCCAAACTCATGTTAGTAGCTTCGAGAACACCGTCCAACCATCTCATCCTCTGTCATCCCCTTCTCCTTGCGCCCTCCATCTTTCCCAACATCAGGGTCTTTCCCAGGGAGTCTTCTCTTCTCATGAGGTGGCCAAAGTACTGGATCCTCAACTTCAGGATCTGTCCTTCTAGTGAGCACTCAGGGCTGATTTCTTTGAGAATGGATAGGTTTGATCTTCTTGCAGTCCATGGGACTCTCAAGAGTCTCCTCCAGCACCAGAATTCAAAAGCATCAATTCTACGGCGATCAGCCTTCTTTATTGTCCAGCTCTCACTTCCGTACATTACTACTGGGAAAACCATAGCTTTAACTATACGGACCTTTGTCGGCAAGGTGATGTCTTTGCTTTTTAAGATGCTGTCTAGGTTTGTCATTGCTTTTCTCCCAAGAAGCAGGCGTCTTTTAATTTCGTGACTGTTGTCACCATCTGCAGTGATCATGGAACCCAAGAAAGTGAAATCTCTCACTGCCTCCATTTCTTCCCCTTCTATTTGCCAGGAGGTGATGGGACCAGTGGCCATGATCTTAGTTTTTTTATGCTGAGCTTCAGACCATATTTTGCGCTCTCCTCTTTCACCCTCATTAAAAGGTTCTTTAATTCCTCCTCACTTTCTGCCATCAAGGTAGTATCATCAGCATATCTGAGGTTGTTGATATTTCTTCCGGCAATCTTAATTCCGGTTTGGGATTCATCCAGTCCAGCCTTTCGCATAATGAATTCTGCATATAAGTTAAGTTGGTGCCATAGCAGCCATCAATAGCTCTCTCCTCCGATGCTCTTTTGAAAGCAAGTTGGTGGGCACTGCTGCCTCCTGCAGCAACGAGTTCCCCAGTTTAACAATGTGTCTTCCATGTCAGAAAGGGCAAGGGTCCCTTCAAGACGGAGGCGCTTGAGGGTTTGTCGCCATGAGCTATTGCAAAGGCCTGCGCCGAGCCAGGATTCGTCATTCCAGCCCCCCCGCCATGGGTGATTTCTGACTGTCTGCTTGGCACGGTGGCTGCTTTGGGGGGGGGCCCTCCCTCTCTCTTGTGCTGTTTGAACAAGACCCTTTCAAGCCGGCTGGGGAATTTAGACTCCTGAGTAATTTTGCTTCAAAAGGATCCTGCAGTTTCAGGAGCGAGCTGTAATTATTTTTTCCCTTATCTCTTTCTCGCTGGCTTTCTTCCTCTCTCCCTCTCTCTAGCGCCTGCACACAAAGGGGTGTTTTTTTAAAAAAAAGAGAGCCAAGCTGGCCAAGGAGAGGCATCGCTTTCAAGGTGGCTTAGGGGGGGTTCCCTCCAATGAATCAGAGAATCGTAGGGTTGGAAGGGACCCAAGGGTCATCTAGACCAACCCCCCGCAACGCAGCACTCGCAGCTCAAGAACCCCTCGCAGAGGGCCGTCCAGCCTCCGTTGAGAAACTTCCCATGAAGGAGATGTAATAAAATGTATTCTATTATTAAAAATACATTCTGTGGAACGCCCTCCCGTCAGGTGTCAAATAAACAACTATCTGACTTTTAGAAGACATCTGAAGGCAGCCCTGTTTAGGGAAGCTTTTGATGTCTGATGTTTCATTGTGTTTTTAATATTCTGACTTCCAGCACATATAAAAAGATAATAAGACGTCGCACATTAAAAACCTCCCAATACAGGGCTGCCTTCAGATGTCTTCTAAAAGTCAGATAGTTCCTTATCTGCTTGGCATCTGATGGGAGGACGTTCCACAGGGTGGGTGCCACCACCGAGAAGGCCCTCTGCCTGGTTCCCTGCAACCTCACTTCTCGCTGCAGCCTGACTCAGTACAAGGCAGCTTTTTTTTGTGTGCAATGGAGGGCTGACTTTCTCCTGTTCCCTCTTGTCTTTGCATCTCCTCCCCACAACTCACCGTAAATCCCCCCAAACCATTTCATTATCTGAGACCATCTCTCTCTCTCTCCCCGTCGAGAGCATTTCAGCTTCCCTGCGCTCTGAGATGCTGCTGCGGACGAGAGAGATTTGAAGGCAGCGTCCTTAGGTGGCATTTGGACAATTAAGAAGTGATCCCTGGCTTAGGGCTGAATCGTGCAAGTAGCTGGATTTATATCCGTCCGGGAGATCGCGCCGTCGATATTTCTGCTGCGCAGGCCGGCTGAGACCCAGCTATTAGCTGCTCTCCTGGGAGGGGGGCTGGCTAGGCCCCAGCTCACGGAGAAAGGGCCTGGAGAAGGAAAGTCTCCTCTCCTGGGGGGAGAGATTTGCAAATAGGGGTCAAGAAGGGCAGGAGAAATACCAATCTGGCCTGCAGTGTACAATTTACCAAGACTGTTTCCTCCACAGCCCCGTTAAAGGAAATGGCAGTTCGCACTGGGTCCACCTTCTAGTCCTCATGGAGGGCTGCTTTCGATAGGAACGGCTTTGAGGATTCTTAATTGCAAACAAGCAGAATATGCATTTTGTGAAATAAATGAGATATTATAATAATAATTTATTATTTCTACCCTGGCTGGGTTTCCTCAGCCACTCTGGGTGGATCCCAGCCGAATATTAAAAACACAATAAACATTTAAAAAAAACTTCCCTAAACAGAGCTGCCTTCAGATGTTTTTTTTTAAAAGTAAGATAGTTGCTTATTTCCTTGACATCTGATGGGAGGGCGTTCCACAGGGCAGGCGCCACTACCAAGAAGGCCCTCTGCCTGGTTCCCTGGATGGAACCTGTGCCCCCCCCCCCAGGTTGCTAGAATACAGTTCCCAGCACCCCTGAACTACAGCTCCCAGAATTCTTTGGGGGAAGCCATCTGCTTGTGATAGGCAGGGGGTGTATGTGGCCATCTCCTCTGTAAATGTGTTTTTATTTATCTCAAATCCTCACCTTGCGTTTAAAGCACAGGGCTTTAAAACGCCCCCCCCCCCCAAGAATCCTGGGAACTGTAATTTACTCCTCACAGGAGTGCAGCCTCCAGCACCCTTAAACTACAGGTGCCAGAATCCTTTGTGGAACCTGTGTGCCTTAAATGGGTGCATGGTCACCATTTAACCATTTGCATCTCTGCATATGTCCTAACATCAGGGGCGTAGCAAGGGGGGCAGGGGGCGGGCCGCCCCGGCTTCCATAATGGAGGGGTGACAAATTATCAAGGAACAATTTTCCGGGGGGGGGGGGGTTGAAAAAAAAATTAGACCAACTAAGTTTGTTCTTGGTATGAGCTTTCGTGTGCATGGTATCTGAAGAAGTGTGCATGCACACAAAAGCTCACACCAAGAACAAACTTAGTTGGTCTCTAAGGTGCTACTGGAAGGAATTTTTTATTTTATTTTGTTTTGACTATGGCAGACCAACACGGCTACCTACCTGGGACTGGAATTATTGTACATACCCTGCCTATCTGGCTGGGTTTCTGATCCAGCAGGCTCTTTTATGTTCTTATGCGCAAATCTGTGTCCTCACTTTTTTCTTCTTTTTGGGAGCGATGCACAAGTGACTACGCTACCCGTCAGGGCTGGGAGACACCTGTTGCCGAAGACCCTGGGCAGCTGCTGCCGGTCAGAGCGGGCGATGCTGGGCTAGATGAACAAGCAGTTTAGCTTGCTGAAAGCTTGCAAAATTTGCTTGTAGCCAGACTCTAACCGCCACTGGGCCCCTGATGTGGCAACTGCCAGGTCTGGCTCTTTTGCAATTCTGCCGCTTACCATTTTCCCCAGTGGCACTCTGTGCTCCCTCCCTCCTCGCCGCCTCTCAAACGAGGCCCCGCAGTGCCAATTCTGCTGGGGCCCGAGAGGGGAGTTTGCCGGTGTTTCTGGTGTTCTGTGCAGCTCCCCCCCCCTTTCCACACCGACCCTCCACCCACGCCAGACTATCTAAGCAGCGAGGAGGCGGGGAGGGAACCTGCCGGCACGAAATCTCTCATCTGCGCCGCTCATGGAAATTGCTGTACAAATGCATTAGCTCCGCAGGGAGGGCCGTTGAATTGGAATTTCGCGGGTGGCGTGGTGGGGAGGGGGCAGGCAGGCATCAAGGTTGCAGCAAGCGCATCGGATTTGCAGAGCCGAGGTTCTGCCGCCTTCCCTCGGCACCTGGGGGAAGGCCATCCTGCCCCCCCCCCCACATCTTAAATAAGGCCGCAGTTTTGCAGAAGGGCAAAGGGCAGAATGGGGCCCCGAGTTAGGGATGGAGGAATCCATTCACTCTGGTTTCTGTCAGCTCAGAATCATAGAATTGCAGAGTTGGGAGGAGGGATCCCCAAAGGTCATCCACACCAACCCCTGCTATGCAGGAATTTCAGCTACACTACATGTTTGTTTTAATGCTGTATGGATGACCTGTACATATATTTGTCTTGGAAGGAGCATTTATCAGCATGCAAATCCGTCCCGATATCCACATTTTTGCATGCAGTTTTTAACCGATATTGATATTTTTGCAAACCCATTTCTGCTAACATGATACTTTTTTTTTTACAGACTGGTTGAAGATCTGCATTGCAAAATTCAGAGCTGCGCAAATTTCAAAGGATCACTTTTGTTTCGGCTTGTGTTTTGGTGTGAGAAGTGACAATGGTGCAGTTTCTCGTACAAATGCAAACAGAATTAAATTTCTCCCTCATCCCGAGCTGTGAGTGCAGAATTCAGCTTTCTGGTCTGGAAGCAAAAAGGAGAGGGCAAGTTTCTAGTCCTTAGGGATCCAAAGAGAAGCTTTGCAGGGAGGGGCCCAGAGCTCAGTTGGTGAGCACATGCTCAGCATATGGAAAGCAGGTCGGCTGACTGGCATCTTGAGAGAGGGTTGGGGAGAAAGCCGTCTGAATCCCTGGAGAGTCACTGCCAGCACTGAGCTAGGGGGAACCAATGGTCGGATTCTGTGTGAGGCAGTTTCCTATGCCGGGTGTGGGGGACTCCCTGTTCCTGAATGGGGTAACTAAGGACCAGGTGCACAGCCTGGAAGTCATTTGGGACTCAAAGCTGTCCATGGAGGCGCAGGTAAATTCTGTGTCCAGGGCAGTTGTCTACCAGCTCCATCTGGTATGCAGGATGAGACCTTCCCTGCCCGCAGACTGTCTCGCCAAAGTGGTGCATGCTCTAGTTATCTTTCGCTTGGACTACTGCAATGCGGTCTATGTGGGGCTACCTTTGAAGGTGACCCGGAAACTACAACTAATCCAGAATGCAGCAGCTAGACTGGGGACTGGGAGTGGCCACCGGGACCCCATAACACCGGTCCTGAAAGACCTATATTGGCTCCCAGTACGTTTCCGGGCACAATTCAAAGTGTTTGTGCTGACCTTTAAAGCTCTAAACGGCCTCAGCCCAGTAGACCTGAAGGAGCGTCTCCACCCCCATCGTTCTACCCGGACACTGAGGTCCAGCTCCGAGGGCCTTCTGGCGGTTCCCTCGCTGCGAGAAGTGAGGTTGCAGGGAACCAGGCAGAGGGCCTTCTCGGTGGTGGCACCCACACTGTGGAACACCCTCCATCTGATGTCAAGGAAATAAGCAGCTACCCTATTTTTAAAAGACATCTGAAAGCAGCCCCTGTTTAGGGAAGTTTTTAATATTTAATGCTGTATTGTTTTTAACACTCGATTGGGAGCCGCCCAGAAAGGCTGGGTAAATAAATAAATAAATAAATAAATAAATAAATAATTATTATTATTATTATTATTATTATTATTATTTTATTATTATTAAGGGAGCAACACCAGTTGCAACCGGCTATTTCATCCCTGCCCATTCCCTGATGAATTATGCACATTAATTCAATTTGCACAATATAGACAAGATTTCCCTTTTCATTGGCAGGATTTGGGTTGCTGGGACCACAACAGTACACGATTTTGGCCTGGGGTGTGGAACTCGGCATCTTAAGCTTGAATTCCCTCACCTGTGCTGGATTTCAAGTTCCTAGTCCTTATGGAGGCAGAGAGAGTCGCAAGTTGTTCAGCATCGCCTGCTGAAACCTCTATAAAGTGTGGGCCCTCGAGAAATTGCTGGGCTACAGCTCCCCTCCTCTCCCACCATCAACCAGGGTGCCTGGGAGTTCTAGTTCAGCAGCGTCTGGAGGGCCACAGCCCACCCCCCCACCCCCCAACCCGCTTGGCTCTGTGCACTTTTCATCAGGCAGCTTTGGCCATCGTAACTCCTCCTGGTGATTAACAGAAACAGAATCAATTAAAGGGAAATGCGAGCGCATTTGCATGATTTATGCGCAGGCCTGGAGTCTTTCACATCTCATGCTGCAGCCTGGCTCTTACTGGTTTTTTGTTTTTAATTATTATTATTTGCATAACGTGCATCATATACAACAGCTCTGGCCAGCGACTGGCAAAGTGCCACGGTATAGCTTTGCAAAACCGAGCGCCCTGCGCCACGACAACGCTGGGTTGTCAGGAGGGGAGTTGGAGAGGGATGTAAATGCGATTCTGTTTGCATTTAAAGACAAATTTGCACTTTTCGGAATGATGCAGGATCCGAAACTCAGCCTTCCTTTGATATTCGCCCTGTTGGGTTTTGTTTTGTTTTGTTTTGTTTTTACGAAAAGGAAAGGACTTTTAATAGCGCTGCGCTGCTTTTTTATTCTCTGTGGCTTTTAAAAAATATATGTTTTTATTAATTTTTGAGAATGCGACTGCGGAGAGTCAGCCGAGTGTACAAATCAGAGAAAAAGCCATAACTGTAACCGTGACTGTGACTGAGTGAAGTTCCAACAGATTTGTCTTTTAATATTGTTTTAATGTGATTAGAGTCTAATTACTTTTTAGTAATTATATATATATATATATAGTTTTCAGCTTTTTTTGTATTTTATTTGTGTCGTTTGGATTGGTGTAAGCCACCCTGAGGCGGGATGTTAATTATTCTGGCTGAATAATGGGTGCAAAAATGGGCTTTGGGGAACAAGGAGACTGAGACAGAGCGAGATCAAAGCCAACACAATGGGATTTCTTACTGTTTTGCTTTCAGGGTCCCCTGTGTCTTGAAAAAGTCAACTGGGATGCAGCAATAAGACATCATCTGGGGGGGGGGGGTGTTTTATGTGTGCTGCTGTTCCTTCAGTCAGATCCAGCCAGGCAATCTATATTTCCTGATTTTACTCTCCCCAATCAGTCTGCGGTTCAAAGGCCAGGCGATTGATTCCCTTCTGGAACAATTTATTCTAAACCTCTGGCGCTGCATACCCTCCGACATTTCTCCGTTCGGTAGTTCGAATCCCCGTGACGGGGTGACCTCCCGTTGCTCGATCCCAGCTCCTGCCCACCTAGCAGTTCGAAAGCCAGTGCAAGTAGATAAATAGGTACCGCTCCGGTGGGAAGGGAAACGGCGTTTCCATGCGCTGCTCTGGTTCGCCAGAAGCGGCTTAGTCATGCTGGCCACATGACCTGGAAGCTGTATGCTGGCTCCCTCGGCCAGTAAAGCGTGATGAGCGCTGCAACCCCAGAGTCGTCCGCGACTGGACCTAATGGTCAGGGGTCCCTTTACCTTTAAGGAAAAGCGGGACATTCCGGGATCAAATCAGAAACCGGGACGGCTTCTGTAGAGCCGCGACTCTCCCTGGAAAATAGGGACACTTGAAAGATCAGGCAGTTATAAAAGAAGGTTGGACAGGGCTCTGCTCGGCTTTTGAATAGCAGTTGCTGGGAACCACGGAAGGGGAGAGGGATCCTGAGTGCGGATCCTGCCTGCAGGTTTTCCGTAATAGGCCACTGTGAGAACAGGAGCTCAGTGCCAACTCTCTGGCCAGCTTCTCCTCTCCACTTCTGCTCCTGTGCAGTTTTCAGCATCAGCCCAACAGCAGACCCGAAATTGAGCAGAGAACAAATGTTCGCTCCCCATCACAGGGAGAACCTTTCCTCCCGCTACTAAATTTCCTGGAGGGGTGTGTGTGTGTTAATGACACAAGAGGAGGGCGAAGGTACGAGGACAGAGCGAGGGAGGAGCAGGCTTCCCTCCGCCGCCACCTCCAATGTCCTCCACCTCCTTTGCTCTCCCGGCCCCATCACGGCCGGGCGAAGGCAGGGCTGGATCCGCTTGCCGGTTGTTAACCGTGCTAATGTGTAGAATTCCCACCAAGGCCATAAACAAGGTTCAATGGGTTGTAAAAAACAACAACATTTAATTAATGCGCAAGCGACGGCACGGCCACCTGGCTGGAATTATGGACAGCTGGAGGGAACGGGAAGCTGCGGCCTCCCTGACTGGTTGCCTTGTGGGTGGATGGGGGAGGGCTAACCAGAGGGGAGCAAGAGGGACATTGGGCCTGGACACACGAGGCAAAGGGACCCTCAAATACAGCAGCTGGGTTGTGTACAGATCTGATATTTTCCCCCAATTAAGCTTTGAAAGGCAGTGTGGTATAGTGGTTAGAGTCGTAGACTAGGGCCTGGGAGATGCGGGTTCGAATCCCCACTCACCCAGGAAGCTCCCTGGCTGTGACCTTGGGCCAGTCGCTGCCTCTCTCTCAGCCTAACCTACCTCACAGGGTTGTTGTGGGGATTCATAGAATCATAGAATTGGGGAGTTGGAAGGGACCACGAGGGCCATCTAGTCCAACCCCCCCACAGTGCAGGAATGTATTTGCCCGACATGGATCGAAGGAGGAGGGAGAGTATCCTGTACGCCACTTTGAGCTCCTCGGAGAACGAAGTGGGCTACAAATGCAATCCAGTGCATATGTTCATCTGCTCATGAGCGCATTCAGTCAAACACCATCTTGATGCTTCCTGTCCATGCCAGAAGAAGTGCTATGCGCCACTCCTGCCCCCCCCCCAATCGAGGCTCCCCCAATTTCTGGGAACCAGAGGCCCATTCTGGATAGGTGCACAAGTTATCTGTCTCCTGGGGTCAGTTTTTTAAATTATTTTTGAGTGCACTGTGTCCAGTTCTGGGCACCCCAGTTCAAGAAGGATACTGACAAGCTGGAAGGTGTCCAGAGGAGGGCAACCAAAATGGTCCAAGGCCTGGAAACGATGCCTTATGAGGAACGGCTTAGGGAGCTGGGTATGTTTAGCCTGCAGAAGAGAAGGTTAAGGGGTGATAGGATAGCCATGTTCAAATATATCAAAGGATGTCATTTAGAGGAGGAAGAAAGGTTGTTTTCTGCTGCTCCAGAGAAGCGGACACGGGGCAATGGATTCAAACTACAAGAAAGAAGATTCCACCTAAACATTAGGAAGAACTTCCTGACAGTGAGAGCTGTTGGACAGTGGAGTTTGCTGCCAAGGAGTGTGGTGGAGTCTCCTTCTTTGGAGGTCTTTAAGCAGAGGCTTTGCAGCCATCTGTCAGGAATGCTTTGATGGTGTTTCCTGCTTGGCAGGGGGTTGGACTGGATGGCCCTTGGGGTCTCTTCCAACTCTAGGATTCTATGATTCCTCACAGGCACCTGGTCAGCCACTGTGAGAACAGGATCCTAGACTCTAGAAGCCCCCTTTGGCCTGATCCAGCAGGCTTGTCCTTATGTTTTAACCAGATTCTGGCATTGTACTGGGGGGGGGGGGTTGCTTGTCCAACCGCATCTATTAGGCGGCATTGGCCCATTCAGTGGAGTATGATGAGCTGGATCCACTAGCTCACATATGATAGGGTTGCTACGGAAAGGGGTGGAGGAACATCTGTAGGGTTTATGGGTGCTGAAATCCTGAAATATCTGGAGCACCTCAGCTGTTCACTAGCCCTGGTCTAAGAAAGGCACAAAGGTAAAGGTAAAGGACCCCTGGACAGTTACCGTATTTTTCGCTCCATTGGACGCACCGGACCATAGGGCGCACCTCATTTTTAGAGGAGGAAACAAGGAAAAAAATATATTTCTGGTTTTCCTCCTCTAAAAGCCCTGGGTGGTTTTTTTGGGTTTTTTTAAGGATCAGCTAAAAGTTTTGCAGCTGTTTTTGCAAAGGCAAAAGGCCTTTTTTTAGGATCAGCTAAAGGTTTTGCAGCTTTTTTGCAAAGGGAAAAGCCCTGGGTTTTTTTGTTTTTTGAGGATCAGCTAAAGGTTTTGCAGCTTTTTTGCAAAGGGAAAAGCCCTGGTTTTTTTGTTTTTTTTAGGATCAGCTAAAGGTTTTGCAGCTTTTTTTGCAAAGGGGGAAAAGCAAAGCTCCTTTTGCAAAGGGGGAAAAGCAAAGAGGAAAAGCCCCATTTTTATGGGGTTTAACTCACATTTCTGAAAAAATCTTAAGGAAAGGGAGCCATTTCTACTGTTTGCAGACAGATAATCTAATCAGCCAGTCACATGTCCTGGGGAAACAAACAACCTCCCTCTGCAGCACATTCAACAAAGGAGGGCGGGGCTGAAAGGGAGCCGGGACTCTTATCTCTCTCCCGATCTCTTGCTGATCAGCTGCTGAGCTGGGTCCTTTCAACACTCCCCTTTCTCTTTGTAAAATAAAAAGCACAATCTGCTTTTGGCCCCTGGGCAATTCAGCTCCAGGGACCACCATTCGCTCCATAAGACGCACAGGCATTTCCCCTTACTTTTCAGGAGGGAAAAAGTGCGTCTTATGGAGCAAAAAATACGGTAAGTCCAGTCAAAGGCGACTATGGGGTTGCGGTGCTCATCTCGCTCTCAGGCCGAGGGAGCCGGCGTTTGTCTGCAGACAGCTTTCCTGGTCATGTGGCCAGCAGGACTAAACGGCTTCTGGTGCAATGGAACACTGTGACAGAAACCAGAGCGCATGGAAACGCCGTTTACCTTCCCGCCGCTGCAGTACCTATTTATCTACTTGCACTGGTGTGCTTTCGAACTGCTAGGTTGGCAGGAGCTGGGACAGAGCAACAGGAGATCACCCCGTCGCAGGGATTCGAACTGCAAACAGCAAGCCCAAGAGGCTCAGTGGTTTAGACCAGAGCGTCACCCGCATCCTAAGAAGCAGTATTCTGTGCCTCATGTAAGGGAAAGGGACCCAAAGGGAATGGCAATGGAAGGATGCCACTATTTAGGAAGAGTCATTTGCTTCTGAGAGGGCAGGGTTGCCTCTTAAAGCAGGCTTGGAGAACATCTGCAGATGTTTGACTCCAACTCCCAGTGTGGCCGGCAGTCAGGGGTCATGATGGGAGTTGTAGTTCAGGCGCCCCCTCCCACCTGAGAGCCTCTGCTGCCTTGACATTACCTTCCTTTTTGCGGCGCGGGATATGGGGCCCTCTTTTGACTCTCCCTGGGTGCCTTTCCCTTCCGCCACCGCCACTGACAAAAAGTCTCATCGCCCCTCTCTGGGCCCCCATTCCCCACCCCCAGCGCGCCTCCCCCTCCGCCAGCAGGCGCCTCCATTACGGCAACACGGCTGTAATTTCAAAACACCGCATTTGATCTGCCATCCGTCATGTGTCATTTATGTGTCTCCTCTCTGATGCTCCGGGGAGCGCATGGAGACGGCTGGTGACAAGTGTCAGCGGGTAAGCGGCTGTTCGATTCAAGGAGAGTCACGCAACATACAAGGTCAAACGCATCCGAGAGAGGTGCCGCATGAATATTAATCTGGGAGAGAGCCGCGCCGGAGGGGTGGGGGGGGGGGGAGACGGAGAATGCCGAGAAGTGAGGAGGAGAGGGAGACCTTCTCGGTTCCTGCTCCACCAGGTTGGAGGGTGCTGTGCCGGTCAGCCCTTCCTCTGTCCTTTTCCAGACTGTGGGCCGCACAACATTCCAGGGAGTCTCCCAAGGGCCGCATGCCAAGGGTAGAAATGAGCAAAGGAGCGGATGCAAATTTTCCAGCGCATAGTTAAACTGTTCTCTCCCACAGGAGACAGGGGTGGCTCACCAACTGAATGGGTTTAAAAGAGGCAAATTCGTGGAGGAGGAGAGGGCTGTTGAAGGTGCAGTGGGTCAGTGTGTTAACCAGAAGGTTGGTGGTTCGAGCCCACTGAGGGACAGCTGCGGGCAAGATTCCTGCATTGCAGGGGGTTGGACTAGATGACCCTTAAGGTCCCTTCCAACTCTACAATTCTAGGATTTTTTTGCCAAGGCAATCATTCAAGGAGGGTGTCAAGCAAGGTTGGTGAGGGATGTAACCTTGATGACAATGACAGTCAGTAATTACAGGTGCTGTAATTCTGAAGCGGCACAGAATCCTTTAGTCGGAACTGTGGAACTGCACGCTGGAGTTAATTGTCCTGAGAATCTCAACTTTTTTTAAAAAAAATAATAATTTAAATTTCTAGCCCTTAAATGTTCAGTGAAAAATCTCTGGCTGGTAGCTAGATTTGATTCCCTGTTCCTGTCAGGTAGGGGGGGTGCTGATTAACAAAGCCAAAACAGATTATGCGGAACGCTAATAATGGTGGAATATATTATGCAAATTGGGTGGCAGATATTGGATTTGGCAGGCTGAGCAGAGCGGCGTTTAAACCTGGGCACAAGAGCAGTCATTGAGCCGGTCTGCATTTGTCTTGTTAAACTGGGAGTTTGCTGTTGCATGGAAAGAGAGATGCTCACATAAGCAAGAGATGGGGGAAATGGAGGAGGTCAGAGCAGAAATTGTGTGGCCTTGTCTGCTGTGGCCCAGTTACTGATTATTTTGCAGGGGGTCAGACTAGATGACACTTCAGCTCCCTTCCAACGCAACAGTTCTATGATTCTGTGTTCAGAATTCGCAGCCATTAAAAAAAAAAAAAATTCAACGCCTTTGGGCTTTGGGGAATAGATTTTGCTTGTTGCTTTTATGCATGGTATCTGGTCATAAGGGTCAGTGGCAGAACACCTGCTTTGCATGCAAAAGGTCCCGGGTTCAATGGGGGGGAGAGGAAAAACTCCAGTCCAAATCCCTGAGAGTCACCGTCGAAGGCAGCTTCTTTTGCAAACCAGCCTTTTTTATCCAGGATCATGAGGACTAGCTCCTTACTTTATTTTCACTGGGACGTTTCCTAGCTCGGCAGCAGAGCGCCAGCTTTGCCTGCAGCAGAAGCTCCCAGTTCCGCTCTCTGGCATTTAGCTGCGAACCAGAAGGTTGGTGGTTTGAGCCCACCCTGGGATGGCTGTGGGCAGGATTCCTGCATTGCGGGGGGCTGGACTAGATGGCCCTTGGAGTTCCCTTCCAACTCTACAATTCAATGATATCCAATTGAAAGCACTAGGCAGGTAATGGGGGAGAGATTATCCCTCTCTCTCAGTCCCTGAAACCCCAGAGAGCTGCTGCAGGGCAAGCAGAGGAGATCAGGGTTGGGGGGGGGAGCTCCTGATGGGAGTTGTAGTCCAACAGGAGCAGCAGGCAGGTCACAGCCCCCCCCCCCTGGGAGCCAAGAAGCCTTCCACGCTCCTGGGTATATTTTTAGAAGCAGCTGCCCACAGATTTAAAAATTCTTAGCCCATTGGTTTGTCAGTATAGAGGCAGATGGTCAGGCAGCTGGACTTGAGCACGTTTGCATATTGCTGAAACCTCAGTGTAGGTAAGTCCCTCTCTCTCTCTCTCTCTCTCTCTCTCTCTCTCTCCTTTCTTTTTAAAAGATAACTGCAGGCAGCATGTAAGGATGGTCAAACCTGTCAATTGTGATTTCCCATTTCCCCCCCAAATCTCAAATTCAGCTTGCAAATGTATTCATTCTTTTTTTAAAAAAGTCCTCCCTGCCCCAAAATACATTGGTACCTCAGGTTAAGAACTTAATTCGTTCTGGAGGTCCGTTCTTAACCTGAAACTGTTCTTAACCTGAGGTACCATTTTAGATAATGGGGCCTCCTGCCGCCGCCCGATTTCTGTTCTCATCCTGAAGCAAAGCTCTTAACCTGAGGTACTATTTCTGGGTTAGCGGAGTCTGTAACCTGAAGCGTCTGTAACCCGAGGTGCCACTGTACACACATTTCTATGGAGACACTTAACCTTAGTGCATCCCATTTTTGAAAAATTCAGAGGATCCTTGCCCCTCCGCATCTGCCTCCTGAGGCGGCTACCTCACCCTACATAATAGGGCCAGCCTTACTTGCGAGCTGGTAAAGTCAAGAGACGACACCCCCCCCCTTGCAACTGCAAACAGACTGCTTCTGAACATGGAGGCTCATCATACTGCAGGAGAGTGGGGGGGGGTCCTGTAGCCCTCCAAGCCATGCTGGACCCCCCCCCCCAAATGTCCCATCACTCCAGCATCATCTGGGGAAGCGGATTGTAGGTTCCCCCACCCCTGTGATAAAACCACCCCTGCTTGATCTGCCTGTTCCCTTGAAAGATTGTTTTATCTAGGTACATCTTTTGACTCTGCCGATGCTAACAAGCTGGCGTGTTCAAATTCATGGTTGAAAAACCCTGGTTGATTGAGGGAACGGGGGCAGAGAGCTGTCAGCTTCGCCTGTCTTGGAATCGCAGGCTTAACTCATAAACCCGCTTCCTTGTGTGATAGGAATGACAAAGGTAGCGCTCCCTTTCAGCTGAGGCAGGAAGTGGGCAGCCTCTCGGGCCCAGGAGATGGCAGTGGCCCTTCAGACCTCTCCACCTGGCCCTCGGGACTCTCCCCAGGCCATGCCCCCTCTCCTCCAGCCATACCCCCTCACCTGCCCTGTTCCGCACCCTCCTGGGGGGCTGTGAGTTGGAGTACCTGAACTCCCAGTGGCTGAGAGCCATCCCACTGCAGGTAGACGAGAGTCGTGCTGCATCACACTGTTGACTCATGTCAAGCTGCTGGTCTACCAAGACTCCTAGATCCTTTTCACATGTACTGCTCTCAAGCCAGGTGTCACCCATCCTGTAGTTGTGCCTTTCATTTTTTTTGCCCAAGTGCAGTACTTTACATTTCTCCCTGTTAAAATTCATCTTGTTTGCTTTGGCCCAGTTCTCTAATCTGTTAAAGTCATTTTGAAGTGTGATCCTGTCCTCAGGGGTATTAGCCACCCCTCCTAATTTGGTGTCATCTGCAAACTTGATCAGGATATCCTCAAGCCTGGGTGCTTTGGGACATTTGGCTACAGTGAAAACATGTTGCTGGATTGTTGTTGTTGTTCAGTCGTTCAGTCGTGCCCGACTCTTCGTGACCCCATGGACCAGAGCACGCCAGGCACGCCTATCCTCCACTGCCTCTCGCAGTTTGGCCAAACTCATGTTGGTAGCTTCGAGAACACTGTCCAACCATCTCATCCCCTGTCGTCCCCTTCTCCCTGTGCCCTCCATCTTTCCCAACATCAGGGTCTTTTCCAGGGAGTCTTCTCTTCTCATGAGGTGGCCAAAGTACTGGAGCCTCAACTTCAGGATCTGTCCTTCCAGTGAGCACTGAGGGCTGATTTCTTTAAGGATGGATAAGTTTGATCTTCTTGCAGTCCATGGGACTCTCAAGAGTCTCCTCCAGCACCATAATTCAAAGGCATCAATTCTTCGGCGATCAGCCTTCTTGATGGTCCAGCTCTCACTTCCGTACATTACTACTGGGAAAACCATAGCTTTAACTATGCGGACCTTTGTCGGCAAGGTGATGTCTTTGCTTTTTAAGATGCTGTCTAGGTTTGTCATTGCTTTTCTCCCAAGAAGCAGGCGTCTTAGATGGGGTCTTTGGCCTGATCCAGCTGCTGCAGCACTCTTCTGGTGTTCCTAAGCCCTGCAGACACCTTCTTGGATCAGGGGCATCGAAAGGATCCATTTGAGACCCATCTCCTTGCTGGCCGGGCCTCTGCTCCCCCTGTAGCATTATTTATTTTGGAGGGGGGAGCTGGGGGTGCACTCCACATCCAGCTCTTTCCACCACCACCCCCACCATCCTCTCTCCTAATGCCAAGGCAAGGTGTTAATCTTTTAAAAAAAGAAAGTCAAAAAGCCACCCCACCCCACCCACCCCCGCTAATCCCTAATTAAACTTTATGCAAACGATCCCCCTTCTACGCCTGCCTATCCAGGGAGAGCCAGGCTGCAGACTGATAGAGTTGGCAGTTGCTGAGAATCCATTAAGCTCCCTCTCTCTCTCTCTCTCTCTCTCCCCCTCATCCCCCCATGGCCCTCCCATCTTCTTGCCTCTTCGTTTGGGCAGTGATGAGTAGGCACAAGGAAGGTTGCAGGCGCCAGGGGTGGGGTGGGGGGTTACTAACAAAGGCCCCCTCAACAAAGTTGGCACATAATCGGGCGCCTGACATGCCCCTGCACTGGAACGGGAGATGTGGGTGTTTGTTTGTTTGTTTGTTTAATTCCCCCCCCCCCAAAAAAATGAAAGTGCCAAAGCTGGGATTAATCGAGGCAAAAAAAAATGGGTGATTGGGTGGGGGAGGTTGTCAGGCAAAGGTCCCCCCTCCCCGTGTGTCGGAGAGGCTTCCTGGCTCACCTTGGCATCCCAGAGCAAGGAGACCAAACTAGGCTGCTGAACCTTCAACGATTCAGGACAGATATAAGGGGGGAGCTGCGGAACTCCCTGCCGCAGGAGGCAGCGATGGGCGCCAACCTGGGTGTCTTTAAAAGAGGAGTGGACAAATTTAAGGAGGAGGTGAGGGGGATTGTGATGGCTAGAATCCTGCTTGCTGGTTTGCCAGCATAGTCAGCTACTGTGAGAAAAGGGTGGTGGGGTGACGATGATTAATTAAATGTGTGTGCTAGACTTCATCCGAGGATCACAGGACGCTTCACAATATAAAAACACACAAAATACATAGCATTTGTTGTTGTTCAGTCGTTCAGTCGTGTCCGACTCTTCGTGACCCCATGGACCAGA
The DNA here is from genome assembly GCF_009819535.1 of Lacerta agilis. Lineage (NCBI taxonomy): Eukaryota > Metazoa > Chordata > Lepidosauria > Squamata > Lacertidae > Lacerta > Lacerta agilis. The sequence continues at coordinate 42,533,331 of NC_046326.1, forward strand.
GCACGCCAGGCACGCCTATCCTTCACTGCCTCTCGCAGTTTGGCCAAACTCATGCCAGTCGCTTCGAGAACACTGTCCAACCATCTCACCCTCTGTTGTCCCCTTCTCCTTGTGCCCTCCATCTTTCCCAACATCAGGGTCTTTTCCAGGGAGTCTTCTCTTCTCATGAGGTGGCCAAAGTACTGGAGCCTCAACTTCAGGATCTGCCCTTCCAGTGAGCACTCAGGGCTGATTTCTTTAAGGATGGATAAGTTTTATCTTTTAGCATAGTGGCATAGTCCCCTCCCAGTTTAAAAGGCCATAGATTGTTTAATAAGCCAAAAGCCTGGCAGATCCTGGACTAAATGAAGCATTGGCTCTTCTTATGTGGGATATAAAACAAGCAAGCAAGCCAAGCTGGACTGTGTTGGCTCTGCTTGCCATTGGCTCTGGCGCCACCTAGTGTTGGGCTCCCTGCCTCCTGCCCTACTGCTGCCAATCGGCACCAGGCACAATCCTGTAATTGTGATTTATTTTTATTTTTAGCCTGACCTTCCCGACCAATGCCAAGCGTTAACTGCTGCCCACACTGATGGGGCTGGAGGTGGGGCGGGGGACAATCTCGGCTGCTCAGGCACCCTCTCTGCAGCTTCCCATCTCTGCCCAGGACCTTTGGCGCATGGATTTGGCATGCTTGCCCACATCCCCGCTTGGCACAACTCGCGGTTCCTCGCCCACACCGGCGCTGTTTGCCTGCTGAAGTGACATTTAATCTCCTGCGCTGGCTGAGTAGAGCGCGAAGTCATAAAAAAATATATACGAGCTGCCTCCCCCCCCCCCCACACACACACACATTTGGGTACCCGGGAGCTGCCAACAACCGCCGTAATTCCAGGGTGTAAAGGCGCCACATAAATGCCAGCAGGAAGGCGCTTGGCTGTAACTCCTTCCCCATAAGTGAGGGGCTTATAGAGCGACAGTGAGGAAGGAGAGGGAGGGAGCTGGGCTGTGGGGGGGTGTCTTGATTTGGGGAGGGGGCACAGCTAGGATCCTGACCCAGCAAAAGCCCAACCATCCAGGGAGGGTAGCCTTGGGGATGTACTTGAGCAATGGAAACTTTGCTCCCCAATATTGTCTACACTGACTGGCAGCAACTCACGGGCATCGCACAGGTATTGTTTGCTACCTGGTATTTTTTATTATTGGTTACTACTGCTATTAGTGTCTGCTCTTCGCCGGCAGGTCTCAAGGCAGGTCACAGCAATTCACAATTCAAAATCAACAATTCACAATTCAAAATCAACCATTCAAAATTCAAAATCAGCAATTCAAAATTCAAAATCAACCATTCAAAATTCAAAATCAACCATTCAAAATTCAAGCTTGTGGGTTTCCCAAAATAGACATCTGGTCAGTTACTGTAAGAAGAGGATGCTGAACTAGAGAGGCCCCCTTTAGCCTGATCCAGCAGCCTCTGCTTAGATTCTTATCTTTGCCACTAGCTACAGAATTCTGGCGGGAAGGTCAACGGTGTTTCCGTGCGCTGCTCTGGTTCGCCAGAAGTGGCATTGTCATGCCGGCCACATGACCCGGAAGCTGTACGCCGTCTCCCTCGGCCAGGAACGCGAGATGAGCGCCGCAACCCCAGAGTCGTCCGCGACTGGACCTAACGGTCAGGGGTCCCTTTACCTTTACAGCTTTCAGAGAACTTCACTTTTGTTTTCTACGAAACAAGTTCCTAGTCCTCATGACTCTTTGAGAACAGGACGCTGGACTAGATGGGCCATGGGCCTGACCCAGCAGCGTCTTCTTATGCCCTTCTGTAAAAAAGCTCAGAGCCAATGTAGACAATACTGAGCTAGATGGGCCAATGGCCTGACTCTGTACTCAGAACCATGAGGTCTGGAATCTTAACTTATTCTTAGGGGAAGGGCTGTAGCTCAGTGGCAGAGCATGTATCTGCCTTGCATGCAGAAGCCCCCAGGTTCAATCCCTAGCACCTCTATTGTGGGCCGGAAATGTCCCCTGCCTGAGCCCCTGAAGAGCTGCTGCCAGTCAGTGTAGACAATATTGAGCTAGATGGACCGGTGGTTTGACTCATTATAAGGCAACTTCCAATATTTCTATTGAAATCAATCTCTTTTTCCCAGAACCATGAGGACTAGAATCTTTATTGATCAGGGCAAAGGGCCGAAGCAACGTGTTAGAGCAACTGCTTCACCTCCATAAGGTCCTGGGTTCAATTCCTGGCAGCCTCTCCAGCGTTTGACCCAGCTAGGGGCAGCTTCCTCTGCTCATGGTTAAAGGAGCAGCCACTCATGCAGAGACACAGCGGTCTCCTCCTCGCAGCAGATTCCAGCCCTTCCGGGAGCACAGATGCTGAGCAACGTTGTCTCCTGAGCTGGTGTTTGTTAGTGTCACAATTTAAAACCTAATACTGTTTTGCTAAGGCTGTGCCGGGCCGCCTGACATGACTAATGACCCTGTCGGAGAAGATGTCTCTTTTCATTTAACCTCCCTGCGGTGCTGGCTCCCTCCGTGCTGTCCTGCAGGCGCGACGGTTGCTTCAGTGCTGTGGGACGTCTCTGCAAAAAACTACAGGGGCGCAGAGCAGCGGGGGGGGGGGGGAAGAGCTGTCAAACCAAGTCCTTACCTGGCCCACAGAAGACGAAACACACACATCCTGCAGGTCGGAGACCCCAAGGGGCAGCCAGGGCACCCCCAAATCTGGCACGGAGGGGCCCTCTGGGTGGATAGCTGATGAAGAACCCTTGGAACTGTCAGAGGAGGATGAGCCACCACCAAGCAGTCCCTGAAATTGCCGGTGCCAAAAGCTTTGGATCTAGACCAAAGAGAGACATTTCGCACATCTTAAGCTCAGCTGCCTCTGTTTTGGCGTCTATTTGTTCTCATAACTCCTCGTGATAAGTCACCATCAATTTAGTGTGCGGGTTTTGCATTTTTTTGGTTCCAATTTGGCGCAAGGACTGTGGGATAATACCTCCCCCCCTCCTCCCTGGCCCGCCGCCCTCTCCCTCATCGATTCCTTGTGCCTGTTTCTTTAATTCATTCCTTTCTTCATCCCTCTGGCCAAAATTGATTCTTTTTGCACGGAAGGGCTCCCTTCTCTCTCTCCACACACACACACACAAACACACACACACATTTTGCCAGGCTTTCACCCCCCACCCCCCACCCCACCCCAGCCACAGACAATGCACCTAGATGATTATTCCAGCTCGCTGAAGCTCGTGTTTGCTTTCTTAATGTACACCTCGATGGGGGGATCTGCAGAGCCCAACGCAGAACCATCCTGCACTCTTCACGATCAGACAAATTCACTGGGGGGGGGGGGGAGAGATGGCTACCAGCCAGGATGACTTAGCTCTGGCTCCACGGTTGGAGGCAGCCCAGCTTCTGAGTACCAGTTTCTGGGAACCCCAGGAGAGAAGGGCCACAGACCAGTGGTGAAGCCCCTGTTTTGAATGCAGAAGATCCTGGGCTCAATCCATCACTGGCACCTCCCAGGCAGGGCTGGGAAGGACTCCCTGCCTGGACAGCCACTGCCAGTCAGGGCAGACAGTACTGAGCTAGATGGACCCCAATGGTTTGCCTCAGTATAAGGCAGATTCCTATGTTCCTATTGCAGGGGGTTGACCCGCACGGTCCCTTCCCACTGAATTAAGAGCTGTCTTAAACAGAAATCATAGAATGATGGTTCTATGATTCCTGATTAAGACAGCCCTTAATTCAGGACCATGAGGAACGGAATCTTTCTTTATTTTTGAGCTCCGGTTCCGTGATACAGCAAACGCTTTTTACACTGCAGAGGGTCCCAGGTTCAATTCTTGGCACGTGCAATTAAAAGGTTCTTCCCACTCTCTTCCTGAAACCCTGGAGAGCAGCTGCCCATCAGAGCAGACAGTATTAATCCAGTTGGGAAATAGAATGATTACAGTGGCAACTTACGGGTGGGTCCTTCTCCTGGCAAACGGAGCAGAGGCAGGGAACTCATGTCTAGCAAGGCCTAACCATAGTAACCCAATGAACAGCTGGTGGATCTGAGCCCTTCCCTCGCCCTGTGTACCTCAGAGGCTAAATAAGCGAAGCCTCCATGTTCAGAGGCAGTGTATCTAAATTTTGCGCCCTCCTCAAATGGGAAGGCAGGGAGGAGTTCTGGCTGTCCTCTGTTGGAAGCAGGAGACTGGGGCAAACGAACCCCTCTTTCTCCCTCTCTTATATTGCTTTGATCTAGCGAGCCTGGCCTTGTCCCTCCTTCTGCATTGCCTGTCTCGCAAGCCATGAGTTTGGCATCTATATGTGTGTGTGTGTGTGTGTGTGTTTATTCCCGCTGCGGCCTTGAAGCCTCCGCAGCCGCCTCTGCCACACTCATCTGGGTCACGGCGCTGCGCTCTCCTGATGGGGCCGTTATTAGTATTTCAATTTATTTACCCGTTTTGCCGGCACGCAAGTACCCATTCGGTAGTTCCATCTCATTATCAGCGCCATCAAGAGAGCAGCAGGAAAAGAGTTATATCCGAGAAAGAGGGTGGCGGGAGGGTGAGAGGGGGGAGAGAGATGGCAGGGCTGGGCCGGGGAGTTTGCAGAGTGGGGGAGCTTGCAGGGAAGAGCCGGATCCAGCGTGTGAAATGAAAGCGGGCTGGCCAAGGGAACAGAAGACCCTTTGGTGCCCTGGATTCAACCTGCGGGAATCGAGCTGCAAATCCGTGTCTGCAAATTGGAGCTGCCGTTGAAGGCGTAAGAACGTAAGAGCAGGCTGCTGGATCAGGCCGTCTAGTCCGGCATCCTGTTCTCGCAGGGGCCGACCAGATGCCCCAAAGGGAAACCTGAAAGCAGGATGCGAGCACAGGAGGAGCCCCCACCACTCCTATGGCTTCCAGAAACTGGCATTCAGAAGCATTGCTGCCTCCAACTGTGTGGGCAGGGCAGAGCCACAGTGGCTGGCAGACCTTAAAAGCTCTCTCCTCCTCCACGAATTGGTCCAGCCCTCTTTAAAAGGCATCCCAGTTGGTGCCCATCACTGCCCCAGTGGGAGGGAGTTCCACGGTTTAACTCAGCACTGCATGGAGAACTTTCTGTTATGTGTCCCGAATCTTCCTGTATTCAGCAAGTTCTAGTTTTAGGCATGGGCACATGGGCTGGTTTGAAAGGTTGCCAACCCTGAAGCTGACCCCTGCCCATGGGCTTATGCCCACACTTCCTATCAGCCTTTCGCAAAGCTGGGGGGGCAGGTCTGTGGGTCCCCAAAGCCCACAACCAGAGCTGAGTCTGAACCAGGAAGGCTTTTGAATTCCAGGGGGTGGAGAGCCTTAGACCCATGTGCCAAATGTGGCTCTTGGGGTCTCTCCGTCTGGCCCTCGGGACTCTTCCCCATGCCACACCCCCTTAATTTGACCCTAATTTGCACCTGCCTTCTTGAGTGTTCTTTCCGGACTGGGAGTGGGCCTTAAATTCTGCCTCTTTGCTTGCCTAGGTGAAGGGTGGATTGGGGCTGGATAAACTAGCCACCTGTAGAAAGGCGAATTTTACATTTGCTTCTCGGCCTATTTTTGCCTCGAGCCCCCCCCCCCCCACCACCCACCACCAGGAAGGAATGTGGCCCTTGGTCTGGAAAAGCTCCCCTGCTCCTCCCTGGAGGAGCGGGAATTTGCAAACCAATTTGCAAAGTGCGTGCTTTAGGAGCATGTGCAGAGTGCCTCAGCCTCCACAGCGCAGACTGGATAGTTAGGAAATCAGGTTGACGTAATCTGCTACAGCAACTAAATGGAGATGGTCTCTAAAGGGAGGGGTGTGCAGAATTTGACACATATGCTCTTGTGTACACCTTAGGTTTGATTCCCGCATTGCAGGGGGTTGGACTCGATGACCCTTGGGGGTCCCTTCCAACTCTACGATTCAAGGATTCTATCCAGGGTGGGGTGGGGACAGGCTTTTCACCAAGAAGCTGCAGCTTTCCGGCTTTAGACCAGGCATGAGGCAGGGCTGCGTCTCTCCAGATGTTCCTGCGGTCCATCACCACCCGTGGCCATTGGGAGTCCAGCCACATCTGGAGGGCAGCCTTTTTGACCCTGTGCCATGTGCCTCGGTTTCCCCGGTGGGTGGGCAGAGGTGCTGGTGGGGTGCTGTGCCCGGAGGAAAGAAACAAGTATTTTGGAGCTGACGAATCAAAGGGGGTGGGGGTGGGGAGTGTACGGTTAACGAGCCGAACGACGCGGCATTGGAGTCTGGGACGCCGTGCTAATCCCCTATTAAAACCTTAAAAGGAATCCTGGTGCCTCTCCATATAAACTCATTAACTTTTATGGTGTAATAAATGGATTCTATTAAAACATAATTCCCTCCATGCTGGGGGCAAGTTAACCTCTTTAAGCGGCGGCGGAGGGGCCCCCTCCCAACCCGGCGTCACGTGGCAAAGGCTGGCACCAACATGGGTGACGGCAGTGCCACATCGCGGCTGCCACTAATCTAAGTTGCCGGTTTCCACCCACCCTTTAATTTTGCGGCTTTAAACCACCCTGCTGTCGCTCCTTTAGCTGCAATCTGGCGCCCGTAAATTTAGCAACAGGGGAGCTTCCACTGAGGGAAATCGTAGAATTGTGGAATCAGAAGGGGGATCCCCAAAGGTCATCCAGTCCAACCCCCAGCAATGGAGGAAGCACAGCTGCCAGGAGACCCCCTGACCTCGGTTCCAAGGAAGGGAAGGAAAGTCGCTTGGCCGGTGGTAGCCGCTGAGTTTCAGGGTCCATAAATGTTTGGCTGTGGTTGGGGGGGTGGGGGCTGCAGCCCCTCAGATGTGACTGAACGGCCTCCCTGCCATCTTGTGGCAGGCTGTTCCACTGTGAAATATCAGAAGTTGCATTATGCCCAGTCGACCCGTTTGCCCCTGGTGCCAGCTGGGCAAGCGACACATAAGGAGGCGTCAAGGCAGGAGTGGTGAGGGCGTGGCCTGGAGAGAGGGGGTGTGGTTAGGCAGGAGATGTGCCGAGGGCCTGGCAGAGAAACCCAAAGGGCCGCACCCCTGAATGAGATGCACTTCAAAAGCCAGCTGGACGCAAAGGAGACCAGGACTCTTGCCAGGCCTACTGGCAGCCCGCAAACCCCTCTCCATGGCCTCTGGGGGACCCTTAAATGAACTTTTTGCTCTGTGCCTTTGTCCTCCTTGCCCAAGACTAGAGTCATCTCCCTCCTCTGTCCCTCCCCAGGTGTGAGGGATCCAGGCACCGATCCAGATGGCATTCCACTGCCAATTAGAATGTAAAGCGAGAGTTAATGCGAGGCGGATTAATTACGACTGCGGCTCCCCCTTTGAAGAGGCAATTAAGCCTCTTCAGAGCTGACTGCGGTTTACTGGGCTCTTGCGGGGGCTGCTGTGGGGGGGGGTCTCTCTTGGAAACGGGGTTGTCAGGTAGAAACGCTGGACGGGAGGCAGCTACGCTTGGCTCAGAGCCATGCCCATTCAAATGGATGGAGCAAAGTCCACCACCACCCCCATGAATTTCAATTGGTCTACTCTGAATAGAGATGAGCGAACCTGCCCATTTTGGGTGCCTGTTGTCGGCTCTCTGCATCAGTTTGTGATACGTTGTTTTTTTAAAAGTCCTCGTGAAAATTCGTCAGCATTTAGGCGCAGATTTCTCCCAATAAGACACATTTTTGTAGCCACTTTTGCCTGATCTGCCCGCATCTGCAAAGCATATTTCCCCTCATATTTACATTTCCCCAAATTTGATGCCATTTTGTGTGTGTTTTTCACTAATATGAAATACACACACTAATATGGGGATTTATACGAACCCTTAACCGTAGAATGTGCATTTCTGTACACTGCTCAGCTGTAGAACTGCATTTCAAAATCGGGAGAAGTGCAAATTTTGAAATATTATATATATATCCCGTTTTTTGCCCTGTTGATCTCAAAGCGGCTCCCAAAAATTGAAATGCATTGCAGGGGGTTGGACTAGATGACCCTTGGTTCCCTTCCCAGCCTACACTTCTATGATTCTAAGTATACAAATTTAAAATATGAATTAAGCCTCCAAAATTTAAAATCTCAAGAATTTAAAATCTCAGAAAGATAGATAATTCTTTTTATCTTTACTTTACTTTTTCTTTTTTAGCAAGGCTTATTCTTCCTCTTGCGTGATTATTTTATCCTTAACAAGGCTTTCCATCAGTTTCCCAGAATAGACGTTAAGCTAATCTGTCTGTAATTCCCTGGATCCCCCCAGATCTCTTTTTAAAAATTGGTTTGCTACCTTCCAGTCCTCAGTTAGTGGGGCTGATGTGAGGGACAAGCTGCACATCTTTGTTAGGGGACCAGCGATTTCTCAGAGATCTTTGCCTGCCTAACTTAGTGCGAGGGAAGTTTCAATTCCTATCGCTTCAGAAGTTGCTAATTAAGTAGGTTTCCCTCCCAGTGCAAATTGAAACCAAGTTTCAATTCCATCCCTAACTCAGAATATCTTCAAATCTTCAAATATCTGAAGGATGTCACATGGATGATGGTGCAAACTTTAGGTTTGATGAGACCCTAAGGAGCTCCTGAAGGTAATGGGGCCCTTTATAGGTCCAGCTGTCCTTTGTCAACAACAAATTGTCGCTGTTTTTTGTGTTGAATGTATGCTATATGGTAATTTATGGACCTAACAGGTATCTAAAGCCATTTGCACATGTTGCCATGCAACCAGTCCATGCAGAATGTCGGCACCCTATATATAGAAAGGAGCAAACCAGTGATATTTCAGGGAGCAGGCTAGCAGGCGGGGCCCATGACTTACATCATAGGAGCCTACACAACACACAAACACTGTTGCTGTACGTAGGTTTTATTTTATTTGTTTTTTATCTTATATTTTGGAAATGTACATCCAGTTTTTTTCCCTTTAAATTTTTTTGGGGCCCCCAAGGGAGTGGGGCCCTAAGCTATAGCTTGTTTAGCTTATACGTAAATCCTGCACTGCCTGGAAGTAAGTGTTCCGGTTTGCGAACCTTTTCCAGAAGCCAAATGTGCTCCGTTTTGAGTGCCGCACTTCGGTTTTGAGTGTTACGCTGAGGCCCGTCTATTTTTGCCGTTTATTTTGCGTTTTTTGTTTTTGCGGCTCTTTTTCGTTTTGTTTTTGTGACTGTGTGGAACCCAGTTCAGCTACTGATGGATTGATTGTGTGACTGCAGTACATTGTTTATTGCTTTCGTTTTATGGATCACTGGTCTCGTTAGATAGTAAAATTCATGTTAAACTGCTATTTTAGGGGTTGTTTTTAAAAATCTGGAACGGATTAATCCGTTTTGCATTACTTTCTATGGGAAAGCGTGCCTTGGTTTTGGAATGCTTTGGTTTTGGAACGGACTTCTGGAACGGATTAAGTTTGAGAACCAAGGTGCCACTGTACAAGGAAGGAGTTGCTGGCACAACATTAGGAGGAACCTTCTGAGCTTTTTGACAAGGGAAGGGAGTCCCTTGGAAGGTGACGTCCTCTCCTTCACGGGAGGTTGGGTGGCCACCTGCCAGGGATTCTTTGGCTGCGGTTCCTTGCATTGCAGAGGGTTGTACTAGATGGTCCAGAGGAGGGCAACCAAAATGGTCAAAGGCCTGGAAACGATGCCTTATGAGGAACGGCTTAGGGAGCTGGCTATGTTTAGCCTGGAGAAGAGAAGGTTAAGGGGGGATATGATAGCCATGTTCAAATATATAAAAGGATGTCATATAGAGGAGGGAGAAAGGTTGTTTTCTGCTGCTCCAGAGAAGCGGACACGGGGCAATGAATTCCAACTACAAGAAAGAAGATTCCACCTAAACATTAGGAAGAACTTCCTGACAGTAAGAGCTGTTTGACAGTGGGATTTGCTGCCAAGGAGTGTGGTGGAGTCTCCTTCTTTGGAGGTCTTTAAGCAGAGGCTTGACAGCCATCTGTCAGGAATGCTTGGGTGGTGTTTCCTGCTTGGCAGGGGGTTGGACTGGATGGCCCTTGGGGTCTCTTCCAACTCTATCATTCTATGACCCTCAGAGGTCCCTTCCAATTCTACCATTCTGTGATTCCATTATTCTTCAGGCCCATCCTGGTACCCTTAAAAGCACAAGAGCAGGCTGGGTGCTTTTTTTCCAGTCAGTCAACAACTCAAGACTTAGGAGATCCATTTTGCAGCGGGTGAGTGACAGAGGCGAAGCTTGAGATTTGCACCCTAAAATTATATTGTAATTATTGTTGTTGTTAATAGCAGAACTAATAATAATGTTTAGAGCGCCTTCACTCTGCATGTTCTCCATAACGTAGGAGCATCGATCACCTTCATTGTACAGCTTTCGGCATCTACTGGAGACACCATTATGTCCTCCAGCCTTTGATGGCTAAACTAATTTGTTTTGTGGGAACCATCTCCTTGGCTGAATCTGTTCCATTTCGGAGGAGGGTTTTTGGGTGTGGGTGGGTGTGTTTTATAACTATAATTTTTTTGTTTTGGTTTATCGTGGTAGATTCCATTGTCCTAACCTGCCCTGGGCCATTATGGGGTAGGCCAGGGGTCAGGAACCTTTTTCAGCCGTGGGCCGGTCCACCATCCCTCAGAACATGTGGTGGGCTGGACTATATTTTGAAAAAAATAATAATGAACGAATTCCTATGCCCCACAAATAACCCAGAGGTGCATTTTAAATAAAAGGACACATTCTACTCATGTGAAAACACCAGGCAGGCTCCACAAATAACCCAGAGGTGCATTTTAAATAAAAGGACACATTCTACTCATGTAAAAACACACTGATTCCTGGACTGTCCACGGGCCAGGTTTAGAAGGTGATTGGGCCGCATCTGGCCCACGGGCCTTAGGTTGCCTAACCCTGGGGTAGGCTAAGTTAAAACAAAAAAACACTTTAAAATTGATAAATTGCCAAGAAGAAAACTCCCTGCTCTTGAGGCCTTTACAGCCCAGACTTTGACACAGGAAGAACTGGAGGCTGCAGAGGTGAATGGAGTCCTTGGATGGATGGATTTATTTCATTCATATTCCACCTTTTTCTCCAAGGAGCATGAGGTAGCACACATGGTTCTGAACCTCCTCGTTTAATCCTCTGTTCGGTAGTCAAGACAGAAAAAAAAAAAATTCCTTCCAGTAGCACCTTAGAGACCAACTAAGCATGCACAAGTCTTCAGCTACACCTTGGTATGAGCTTCCGTGTGCATGCACACTGAGTTAGGTTAGACATAGAGAGAGAGAGAATGACTACACACCATGTGGTTCATGACCGAGTGAGGGATTTGAACCCTGGTCTCTAGTTGGTCTCTAAGGTGCTACTGGAAGGAATTTTTTAATTTTATTTTGTTTTGACTATGGCAGACCAACACGGCTACCTACCTGTGACAGGTCCCAGACTGACACTCTAACCACTAGACCACCCTGTTCGCAGTCGGAGGCAGCAATCCTTCCGAAGGCCATCTGCTGGAAATCACAGGGAGGGGAGTGTGGCTCTTGTGCCCGGATCCTGCTTGCCGGTTTCCCATTAAGGGCATCCAGTCAGCCACTGTGAGAACAGACTGACGGTGCCGCGATAAAACTGCTGGCACATTTGTGAAGCTAAGCAGGGTCTGTTACGGTTTCAGCTTGGAGGAGGGACCGTGTGCTGAGATTCCAGGGGGTTGGACTAGATGACCCTGGGGGTACCCTCCAACTTTCTCGACTGCGCCATCTGCAGCAGAAGGGGGGGGCTTCCGGTCTGGAGTGACGGTGCCACGCAGCTCTCCCCGGGCGCCTGCCCCATTCATCCGAACGAGGCCAGTCCACCAGGGAGGCGTTTTTGATGGCTCATTACGGGCTAATGAAAGCAGTCTAGCAATAAGCCTAACAGCTCCTAAATGCCGCCGCGTGCATGGCTTAGCGGGGAGATAATGTGCGGGTGCCGAGGCGAAGCGCCCCACGGGGGGACCTGCCTGCTTAAACCGGTTGACGCCTGCAGCGTGCAGATAACATTCTTGGCTTGTGGCTCCCACACACCCCACCCTCCACTTCTTAAAAAAAAAAAACACTAAACAACAACAATAATAAGTTTGACTTGGAAGAAGTGTGCCCGGGGGCATGTGCAGAGTGCAAATGCCACCTGTCTCTGTTCGCTGTGATTCCTGCATTGTTGGACTAGATGACTCTAGAGGCCCCAATGCTACAACTCCCATCATTGTACAACCAGGACTTCTTCCCCTGCGTTCCCTCAGAAACCAACCCACATATGAACGTCGTTTTCGGAATATGAGTCGGCCCGCCCTATAAGATTGGCTCCTTCATTCCCCCCGCCACTGCTGCCTTGCAAAAGGTGGTCGGTGAGGGGTTTCCTTTGCACTGCTGGGGGTGGGGGGGGCTTTTTCACCCAAGGGCCCCATTTGCTTCTGAGTGACCTTTTGGGGACCACATGCCAGGTTTGGGGGGAACCAGGAGCAAAAATGGCCGGAGCAGCAGTTTGCTTTCCAAACCACCAGCTGGTTCTTGCACATCCCTCCTTTCTCTCTGTCTATCCTGGCAAAAACACATGCAAAGAGGTGGTGGAGAGGGTCCTTGCGAGGGCTGTGGCCTTGGGAGGGTCCCCAAGACCAGAGAGAGAGAGTCCTGGGGGGCTGCATCTGAGTCCTGGGCCTCAGGTTCTCCCCACCCCGCACCCCGCCAATTGCTGCAGTGCCACCCAGCTGTGGATTTCTCTTCTGCAGGGTGTTTAAGCTGCCCTCTCTCTCTATCGGGGTCCCTGCTGTCATTTTTAATGACTTTCTCCTCCTTCGCTATTCATATTCCCTGGGAAGAAAGATGATTGAAGGGGCACCATAAAAAACACCCGTACGACTTTTCCCAGCAAACTTTTGCTGATAATTCCTGCTGCTTTTCGGAAAGAGAGATTCTGCTGTCAGTTTTTTTTTCCTTTGGGCCTAGCTTTAAAAATCAATGTGGTTTTTTTAATTGCTGCTCTGCTAATCACACAAAATAATTAGATGGCTGCTGGGTCTCCCCCCCCCCATTTTTTGCCCTTTTGCAGCCTCTGTTTTTTTTTTTTAGAGGGGAAGAGGCAGGGGTATAAATTTGCTCAGTGCTTTTTTTAAAAAAAATTTAAAATGTTTAGGCGTACTCTCATTTTACTACTCATATTGAAATACTGCCCCTCAATAGGAATAGGAATAGGAATAATTTATTATTGGCCAAGTACATTTTCCAACATACTTGGAATTTGTTTCAGCTACATTGCAATGTAAACATACAGACACTGTTCCTCTCACAATACAAAGAAGCAAGGAAACCCCACCCATAATTTACCCCCCCCCCTTCAGCTATACAACTATGAATTTAACAATTTAATGGCACAAGGGAAAAAACTATTCTTGTGCCTGGCCGATTTTGTATATGAACTCCTGTAGCGACGTCCAGATGGAAGTAAATCAAGCAGATGATGACCGGGATGTAAAGGATCTGCTACAATTCTCTCTGCTCTCTTCCTAACTCGGGTAGCATAAATGAGGCCAAACATAGATTCACAAAAATGTTTAGGGGTATGTGTCCCCCTGCTTCCCCCCAGAAAAAGCACTGAATTTGCCTATAGATAAAAGAAGAAGAAGAAGAGGCCCCTCTGGGCAGGGAGTTCCAATCAGGTGCAAGGAAAGATCCACATAGATCCCATGGCAGTAATCCAGTTTTGAAGTAACCAAGAGACGTCTCGGTGTTGGCTGCTCCCAGGCAACTTTGGAACTCCCTGCCTAGAGAAGCCAGGCTGGCTCCCTCCTTGCCGTTCTTCTGCTAGCTGGTGAAATCGGCTTTATTCCAACTGGTCCTTGGGAATGGGCCGTTGTTGTTTTTTAAGGAAAGGGCTTTTAATAGTGCTGTGCTGTTTCTACTATCTGTACTTCAATTGATTTGATTTTCATTTTGTTTTGATTTTATTACACATTTTAACCATTCTCCTTTATAGTTTTGTATCTTACCTGTTTGGGGGAAAGGCGGGATATAAATAAACAGAAACAGTAACAATAACAATAACAATAACAAGGTCAGCAACAGCTGTAGCTTTTGCGCCAATTGCAGTGGGTAACCTTCACCAGCGATCTTCCTCTCTCTCTCTCTCTCTCTCGCACCCAGGACTCTCTGCTGCGGAGCCCGACAGGCCGGGGGTCTCTGAGGCTGATGGGGAGCCCACGGTGCCCCCCACCCCTGATGAGCCAGAGCGCGAGGCCCACTTTGTCACCACGGCGCCCACCCTGAAGCTCCTCAACCATCACCCTCTCCTGGACGACTTTCTCCACGAGCCCCTCCTCAAAAAAGATTACCTCCGGCAGATTCCCTTCCTGGCTGCCGGCCTCATGGGTCCTGGGCCCGTCCTCCCGGACGCAGACCTCAGCCCAGCCCCCACAAGCAACCTGGCTGACCAAGACGGCCGCCCCGCTCTCTCCCACGCCGCCACTGGGCTGCCCACCACGCCGCCCATGACCACGCCGCCCCCCACAACCCTGGCGGGCGGGAAGGCCGAAGGGAAGGCCGTGGAGAGGACCCCCGAAATGGCCAAGCCGGCCTTCACCACAGACCTCCTGACCACAGCCATGGGGCGGCTGGTGCCGTGGGCCAAATCCGGCCGCACGCAGCCGCCGGTCACCCCTGTGCTGGGTTTCCAGACCGGTCTCGGTGCCTCGGGCCCAGCCACCACTGACGCGTTTTCCAGCGGCACCCCGGGCACGGCGGCTGCCCCCACCGCACAACCAGAAGTGACCACGCCCAGGAGGGTATCCGGCGAGGAGGAGGAGACCTCCACCACCACCATCAAGACCACCACCGTCATCACGTCCGTTCTGGGTGCAGGTGGGTGACGCAGCGGAGGAGAGGAATCAAAGAGGGCAAGGGTCACAGACTGGTTGGTCCCGGGGGAATGGTGGGAGTTAATAGCTGGGAAACCCCAAAGGAAGACCCTCCAAGCGACCCTATTTTTCAGGGACGTCCCTGATTTAGAGAATCCGTCCCGGTTTCTGATTTGATGCCGGAATGTCCCGCTTTTCCTTAGGATGCCCCTATTTTCGTTGGAGAAATGTTGTAGTTATTCGACTCCTGAGCTGTCTGAAAGCAATCCTGTACAGTCAAACCTCAGCTCCTGAATGGCTCCGTTTTCAAATGATTCGGCTCCTGGACGCCGAAAACCCAGAAGTAAATGCTCCAGTTTTTGAAAGTTTTTCAGAAGCCGAACATCTGACGCAGCTTTCACTGAGTGCAAGAAGCTCTTGCAACCAACCAGAAGCCGCGATTCGGTTGCCAAACGTTTTGGAAGTCGAACAGGCTTCCGGAATGGATTACATTCTGCTACTGAGGTTTGACTGTATAGGGAAGTTTTTTTTTTTAAGTTTATTATTTATATCCTGCCCCTCTGTCTGGGTTTCCCCAGCCACTCTGGACAGCTCCCAACAGTATATTAAAAACACGATAAAATGTCAAACATTAAAAACTTCCCTAAACAGGGCTGCCTTCCGGTGTCTTCTAAAAGTCCGATAGTTATTTCCTTGACATCTGATGGGAGGGCGTTCCACAGGGCGGGTGCCACCACCAAGAAGGCCCTCTGCCTGGTTCCCTGTAACTTCACCTCTCATATTGAGGGAACCCTCAGAAGGCCCTCCTTGGAGCTGGACCTCAGTGTCCTGGTTGAACGATGGGGGTGGAGATGTTCCTTCAGGTATACTGGGCCGAGGCCGTTTAGGGCTTCATGCAGACCCCGTCTCCAATTTGAAGAAGAGTCATTGCCCTCATTAGGCCTGGCACTCCTGAGCAGATCCTGTTTCTTGTAGTAAAGAGTTAACTTCACTTACTCCGTGTGATTTATTGCTGGCTCGCTCCTAACAATAAGTGTCACAAATAAGTAGGTTGGGGCAGAAGAAAATGAGGGAGGGAGGGAGGGAGAGGCTGGCCCAAGGTCACCCACCCACTCATGGCCAAGCAGAGATTCGAACTCTGGTCTCCCAGGTCCAGATATTGCCAGACACACACACCCCAGCTCCCAGGAAGCAGCATGGCCAATGGGGAGAGGCGATGGGGCTGCAAATGTTCCCCGATCCTTGACCTGAAATATCCCCAGCGGATGCTTTGGCTCAGTCGGAGAGGCCAGGTTGCTCAGATCTACGATGCTGCCAGGCGTTCGATCTGAGCTGTGGGGAGCTGAGCTACCTAAATTTTAAAAGTGCTTGGCTTTGACCCAGCCATCCCAGGTCTCCGGAAGAATGCTGTTTTAATTGTCAGGGAAACCGTTTAGGGAACAACAATGGAATTAATTATGGATTGGAGTGTAGGAAATAGCCGGAAGGCAGGGCTTGGGTTTCCCGTTTTCTTTCTGTAATGAAAGGAGCAGGGAGAGATTGACGTTAAAAGTGGCCTGGCCTGCTTGGAGCTGGGCCAGGAAGGTTTCGGGGCCTGAAGCAGGAAATGCAAATGGGATTCTGCACTCACACCCCAAAACAGACACACACAAAACTTATTACAGAAAAGTTATCCTGCACAACTCCTGTTGAAATGAGATTGGAAAATCAGGACGGGGCGCAGCTCAGTGGCTAGAGCATCTATTTTGCAAAAGATCCCCGGTCCCCTGCCTGAAACCCTGGAGAACCGCTGCTGCCAGTCAGTGTAGACAACTGAGCCAGATGGAACAATGGTCTGATCTAGTTTATGGCAGCTTCCTGTGCTCCTCGTGTGCAGCCCTTAATTCAGAAGCCTGAGGACTGGAATCTTGTTTTTAACTTTAGATGGAGGAGCTGGAGCTGATTGGTAGAGAGAGTGACTGCTTCACATGCAGAAGTTCCCAGCTTCATTCTCCACTGACAACTCCATGCAGGGCTGGGATAAGACCCCTCTGCCTTGAAACGCTGGAGATAGCTGCTGCCGGTCAGTGTGGACAATACTGATCTCGGCGGGCCAGTGGGTCTGACTCAGTATTAAGGCAGATTATGCAACCACCTAGAAGCATCTCCAGTTAAAACGACCAGGTCACAGGTGATGGGAAAGAGACCCTCCTCTCTTCCTGAGACCCTGGAGAGTTGCTGCCAGTCGGTGTGGGTAGTGCTGAGCTCAATGGACCAGTGGGATTGACTCAGTATGAAGCAGGTGCCTGTTTATGTTGAGGAGGGGGGCACGATTTTGCCCCCACCTCAGATGATCAAGGGGATGGAGCAACTGCCGTATGAAAAAAAAAAAAAGCCTGCAACGTTTTATGGACCGACAATAAAACCGAATGCTGGGTCCTTCATGTAGCACAGAGTTAGACTGTGGAACTCCCTGCCACTGGAGGCAGTGTTGGTTGCCAACCTAGATAGCTTCAAAAGAGGATGAGACGAGTTTCTGGAGGAGGAGGAGGAGGAGGAGGAGGAGGAGATGGCTATGAAGGGCTGCTAGCCAGGACTGGAGGCAGCAATGCTTTTTAATACCCATTTTCTAGAAACCACAGGAGGGGGGAGTTTCTCTTGCACTCAGGTCATCTAATTAATATTTTGCCCTCTTTGTCCATAGGTCCTTGCAGCTGGAACCTCACTGGCCCCAAAGGCTCGCTGGCCTCTCCCCTCCCCTCTGGCATCCTGTACGAAGGGGGGACCCTCGACTGCACCTACACCATCTCTGTGTACCCTGGTTACGGCGTCGAGATCCGGGTGAGTCGTTAAACCCAGCCTGGTAGCTGTCATGGCCTGGTTGGATGCAGAGGAATGGTGGAAGGCATCAGCCGGGGAACCCCCAAGGGGAGAAGGGCCAGGGGAGGGGTGGTGGGACGATAATGAGTGGTCAGAGGGAGAAGAGGGAGCGGACTGGGAAGAGAAGGTGTCGGAAGCTGAAGAGGCAACAGGGTTTGGCAAGCAGGAAGAACTGGGGCAGAGAGCAGTGCAGAATCAGAGGCAGAAGCGGAGGCTGGAGGGGGGGAGCCAAGAGGAAGAGTGGAGGCTGGGTGCTGAAGAAATTAAGGGGTCTCCCCTCTTACTGTGACAAGCTCCCCTCTTCGCTGGTCTCCTGTGACCAGAAGGGGTGTGAAGAGGGAAGAGCAGAGAGTGGCATGTAGGCATAGTCTCAGATTTCTTGGGAAGGACCCAGGGGAGGAAAAGACTTTGGGAACTGTAGGAAGACGGGGACCTTCAGACCCCAAAACTGAGAGATTTACTGGGATGAGTTGTTAGGCTTGTTTCCTTGAATGAAGAGTTAACTTCAGCGATGCCGTGTGAATTACACCCGCTCCTGGCTGAAAACTTCGGTCTGCAGAGAACCCTTTAGGAGAAACTGGTCCTCAAGACTCAGGACAAAATTCTGGATGGATTTGGAGGGTGTGTTTGAATATTTTTAGATTCTCCAGCAAGGATGGGGAACATTTTGTAGCCTGGGGGCCGCATTCCCTTCTAGGGGGGCCACATGCCCAACGCAGGTGGGACTAGGAGTGACGAATGTAAATTCTGCCTCTCCACAATATTTAGACAAACCAGCCTCTATCCGGGCAAGCAAAGGGGCTGGTATGGCAGGGGTTGGACTAGATGATTCCTTCAGCCCCACATTTTTGTCCTTCGTCATCCGTAAGAGAGCCTCATCCCCTCGACGAAGGAGGCAGGCAGACAGAGGAGCTTCTCTGCTTGCCTGCAGGATTAAGCGAGGGGGGGGACACGGGGGGGGGGGGAGAGACAGGGGACCCAGGCTGCCACGTTACAAATACAGACATCTTGTCTCAGGGATGCAGCCAGCCGTGCCAGCCCCGAAAGGCAACAGCAGCAAATGTCAAATCGATAGACGTGGCATTTGGCCGACATTTCGACAATACCTGCTTTCTCCCTCTGCGTCTCGTCCCCCGGGGCTTCATTAGGCCCACGCGGAAGGAGGTTTTTCGGGCGGACGTGCTGGCGGGGGGCCCTGCGGCCGTGATACTGCCTCCGGCCTGGACTGGGGGGGGCCTGTCCCCCAGTGTAGCATTAGCTGGTGGGGAGGGCAGGGGGGGGGTGTCGCGAGCATCTTCAGCAAGGTGTAAAAAAGACTTCTGAAATTCCCCGGGGGCAGGGGGAGCTACCTGTGAAATTGGGACTCTGTGAGATTTTCTTTTTTCCCCTCTTTTTCTTCCCTGGCAGCTAAATTAACAACTCCCTGAAACACTGCCCTTATACCCCCTTGAGCCATTCTGGGGAACGGAACGGTCTTGCAGTGTAGGAAGAGAAATCCGCACCCAGGACCTGGGCCTGGCGAGGGAGGGACCCTTGTGGTGGGTTGCTTTAAAAAAGAAAGAGCAAAAGCAGTGATGTCCAGGGACAGGCGAATTGGTCAATTTCAGTTTCTTGGGTCCTCCTCCGCCCCCCCCCCTCTCTCTATATATATTCACAGTTCTCCACATCTTCCCATCAGTTTGCAAACTTTTTTCAAAAAACGGTTTTTGAAATTAATCGCCCTTTTGGTTTTAATTTCTCCTGGGAGACCAGAACTCAGACCTTCCCACTCAGCCATGAAGCTTCCTGGGTGTGACCTAACCTACCTCACAGGCGAAACAAAATAGAAAATTCTTTCCAGTAGCACCTTAGAGACCAACTGAGTTTGTTCTTGGTATGAGCTTTCGTGTGCATGCACACTTCTTCAAAATGCACATTTTGTTTCGACTATGGCAGACCAACACGGCTACCCACCTGTAACTACCTCACAGGGTTGTTGTGCAAATTCCTTGAGGAGAGGGAGAGCTCCTTCGAGGAAAAGGTGGGACATAAAAGCGAAGGAGACGAAGAAGAAGAAGAAGAAGAAGAAGAAGAAGAAGAAGAAGAAGAAGAAGAAGAAGAAGAAGTCCAGCGCTCTAATCACCTCACTTCTTCCCCTAAAAAAACCACTCCTCCAAATTCCTTTTTCCTCAATCTGCCTCACAGATCCTGCGTTTAGCTGGGGTGGGCTAGAGGACCTCTAGGTTCCTTCTGATTCTACATTTCTTTGCTTTGTGTGTGGCCGACTGCCTGCTCCACATCCAAGCTGTGCTCACCAGGGCTTTCTCTCTCCTCCCATAAATCACTCCGCATCCTGCTAGACCTCATGGAGAGGGAGATTCCCGTCCCGCCGCAGCCCAGCCGGCACTTACAATCTGGCCCCTCGTTCTCCGTCTCGGCACACTCGCTCTTCCGCCGATCCATCTTGGGCACCTTTGGTGTAATTAGTGCAAGGAGGCTCCTGACTTTGGCCGTTTATCACCGAGCAGCTCCGTTTAATTACCGTAATTAATATACAATCACCACTTTAATGAGAGACGGCAACAGTGACTCGTTTATCAAGATAAGTTATGCAGCCGTCGCCACCGGAGGACATGGCAGCAACCGGGAACAATATGCTTTGCATGCAAAAGGCCCCGGGTTCAACTCTGGCAGCATCTCCAGACGGGGCTCGGAAATACTCCCAGTCTGAAATCTTGGGGAGCTGCTGCCAGTCAGTGTAGGGAATATCGAGTTAGATGGACCATGGGTCTCAGTCGGTAGAAGGCAGCTTCCTATATTCCTATTTAAAACATTTCTTTTAAAAAAAAATCATGAGGACTAGGCTCTTTCTTTTCATGAGAAGGGCTGCAGCTCAGTGTTTTGCATGCAGAAGGTCCCAGGATCGATCTCTCATGGCATATCCAGGTTGGGTGGGAAGGATTCAGGACACAAAAAGAGAGCAGCCTGTAGTTAAACTGTGGAACTCTTGTCCACAAGCAGGAGCACAATAGAAACTCTCTGCACTTACTGCTGTTCAGAGGCATTTACTACTCAATGGATACTCAACTTCCCAGTTCTGGCTCCGTTCACCTGTTTTTTGTGCAGCAGAACCTCGGTTTCCGCACGTAATCCATTCCGGAAGTCCGTTCGACTTCTGAAACGTTTGAAAACCGAGGATCAAAGGGCTGTCAACAAATTCAATGGGGGAAATTGAGAGACACGCCTGGGAAGCCCTTCGATTTCCGAGGCATGTTTGAAAACGGAAGCATTTACTTCCGGGTTTTCGGCATCCGGCTTCCGAAATGTTCAGCAGCCGAGAGACGTGCGAAAACCGAGGTTTGACCGTACCACTGGTGGGACTCGTGCAGACAAGAACCCACATCATTTGGCGGAAAGAGCCGATGGACAGCGGAATGGCCTCCCTTTGGGAAGGTGGTAGATTCTCCTTCCTCGGAGGTTTCCAAGCAGAGGTTCTCTGGTTTCCCTCGCTGCAATTCCTGGGGGTTGGACTAGATGACTCATGGGACCCCCTTCCAACTCGGTGATTCTGTGATGACCTTACAGGTGGCTCAGTCTGTGGTACCCTGTGAGTGCAGCTGGGTGTGTGCATCCTCAGAGTCCCTCTTCCTCCCTCCCTCCCTTTCTCTGCAGGTCCAGAACATCAGCCTTGCAGAGGGAGAGACAGTCAACGTTGAGACGCTGGGGGGCGTAGAGCCCGTTGCCCTGGCCAACGAGTCATTCCTGATGCGCGGGCAGGTGATCCGCGGCCCAACCAATCAGGTCGTGGTGCGCTTCCAGAGCCCATCTCCCGCCAACCCAGGGACCTTTCATTTCCGGTTCGAAGGTGAGTGCGCAGGTCCCCCACCTACCACTAGGGGGGGACATGCAGCTGCTTTATTCTAAACCAGTGGCTCTCAGAATTTTTGGAGGTAAAGACACATGTGCATTGCCCCGCCCACTTTCCCCTCTGGCCCCGCCCACCCCTGGCATGTGCCCCCGCCCTGTCCGGAAGGTTTCCCCAGAGATGAATGCAGGGGGGAACTTTCCCCGGCCTTGCGTGGTTAACGTGTTGGGCTAGGACCTGGGAGGGCAGGGTTCAAGTCCCGACTCGGCCATGAAGCTCGACGTCAGGCCAGTCACTAACCTACCTCGCAGGGTTGTTGTGGGGATGAAATAGAGAGGAGGAGAGCCACGTGTGCCACCTTGAGCTCCTTGGAAGACAAGGTGGTGCAGAAAGGTAATAAATAAATTTCAATGGAGCCTCCATTCCAAGAGGCAGTCTACCTCCCTGAGCAGCAAATGCTGGGAACGAGAAGCAGGAAACATACCCATCAGGAATCTTGGAGTGCTCTTTCTTGCTGCCCCCCACCCCCTGTTGGCAGATGCAAACGAGGAAATTCAGGGAGCCTTCTGCCACCACCCGATGCTCGCCCGCGTGTGTATCCGCAGGCCGCTCCACCAGCCCGCCCACGCCACCAGCCCGGGTGCCGTGGCAGCGCCAGGATTCCCTCCCCACCCCCCTCGCAGCTGCAGCGCAATTAGCTAATTGGGAGCACGCTAATCGCTGTCGGAGCTAATCGCCGATGCTGGCAGGTTAGAGCGGGCACCCACCAAAGACTCGCTTAATGGGGAGATAATTGGTCCCAGCAATTAACGTAATTTGCGAGGAGCACCGGGGGAGGGGGGCTGGCATTGAGAGAAAGATAGATTATATATATTTATATATACCTGTCCCCCACCCCCCACAGGGTGCCAATGTTGACACACCCCGTCACAACACCTGAAGCCCCCAAGACACACACAACCCCCTTTCTCGCAATTGGCATCAGAGGCGGATTTCGGGGAGCGCGGCCGGTTCAACCGCCCCGGGTGCAGAGCCTCGGGGGTGATGTCACTGTGATGTCGGATGGAAGGTGATTGGTGGCCGGGAGCCGAATTTTGAGGTCACGCGGGGCTGAAATTTGAGACCGTCCCCGCTAGCATCGATCCCTGCCTGTGCCCTTTCTTCCAGCACATGTGGCCAGTGGAATCTGTTAGGAGCATTTCCACCTTCTAATACCTTGGGCCTGTCCCCTTCTCTCTGCCAACCCTACCTCGCAGGGTTGTTGTGAAGATTTGTTTTAAAAAGCAATAGATGAGAACAGCGAGTTCCTTAGATGAAAGATGGGAGATCGGTGTAATAAATAAGTGGAATAAATAAGAACAACCGACACACAACATAGAACCCGTTCGTCATATTCAGAGACAAAATCGATCCCAGATAGGGCTGTGTTCATGTGCTTATTTCCTTAGTGCTATTACACATAGCTTTGCATTTAAATCTCCATTAAATCACTTTGAATTTAGAAATAAATATTTAAAGCCTTAAAAAAAGACGTATAAATATAATATGATGTTCCTTTAACAACGCCCCCCCTCCCAATACACATAGATTTATATTTAAATCTGTAGCAGCAAATCACTTTAAGTAGTTAAATTTTTAAAGCCTTTACCCCAAAAAATCTGTAGAAAATATGTGTAATAGAAATCTGTTCCTTTAATCCTTCCTGTGCGCCAATCTGCAGCAAATCACTTTTAAGTAGATAAAGAAATAAACATCTAAAAATGCTTTTCTAAATAGCTGTATGAATGAATGGAATGGGTCACATGCAATGCCACCCTTACTCAGAGTAGACCCATTGAAGTGAATGGACGCGAGTAGTTTGGATCTGTGAACCTCAATGGGCCTGTTCTGAGGAGGACTTGGTTGAGAGACCACCCAGTATTTTTAAAATATATATTTATTGTTTATTCTCTGGGCATAAAAAAGGTGTCAGACTAATTCCTGATTAAGCTTTTGCTCCATTTGGCTAGCAAAGAAAAACCTTGTCTTTTTACCACTGATCTCTTTTCCCCTGACTTCTACCTCTTAATTTCACTTTAAGGATTTCCCCGCGCACACAACATAATTTCATATTATGTTTTAAAGCGGTCTAGTATTTTGGGAGTTATTGTCATGATGTATGGATGTTGCATTTGTTCACCCCAATCATAGAATTCATAGAGTTGGGAGGGGTCCCCCAAAGGTCATCCAGTCCAACCCCCTGCAATACAGGAATCGCAACTAAAGGGTCCCTGTCAGGTGTCTATCCCACCTCTGCTTAAAAACCTCCAAGGAAGGAGAGTCCACCACCTCCCGAGGTGGGGTGTGTGAGAGCCCTTTTAGGCACACAGTATTTATATGAATAGTGTTGCATAGTGGTTAGAACTGGGGACCTGGAAGAGGCCAGGGTTCGAATCCTCACTCAGCCAGGAAGCTCCCTGGGTGTGACTCTGGGGGCCAGCCGCTGAACTCTCAGCTGAACCTTCCTTGCAGGGTTGTTAAGGGGATGAAATGGGGAGGGGGAAACCACCTCAGGTTCCTTGGGAAAGATGGTATACAAATGTAAAAAATTAGTTGTAATAAATAAGTTGAGTTAATAAATAAACGACATCACACCTTGAACTCAGCAAGGAACAACAATTTGAATGTGCGACAAACATGCAACACCAGATGGCACCAGAGAGCAGGAAATATTTAAACGCAATTTTGCATAGGGTTCCCCCCCCCCCCGTTTGTTATAATCTAATTTCCAACTTATTTATAGTGTGTTTTTCCCCCTACATGTAGACCCGCCCCTTGTCAAATCTGATTCTCTTTCAGTGGGGAATTTGTAGCAAATCCACCGTAATCTGCACTCTGTGACTCCGTACCCGCCATACATTTAAATCACAGCCCAAGAATCCTGGGAACTGTAGTTTGCCTTCTCACAATGCTACATTTCAAAGCTCCCTTAGCAAACTATAGTTCCCAGGGTCCTTGGGGAATGTGCGCACGTGTTAAATGGGTTTTAAATGTACACAGCCCAACTCTCCCCTTCGCCTCTTTTCCCTTCCCCAGCCTACCTGCTCAGCTGTGCGTTCCCCACGCGCCCACCCTACGGGGAGGTCTCCGTCACCAGCGTGCACCCGGGCGGCCACGCCTGCTTCTCCTGCGCCACCGGCTACCAGCTGCAGGGGCAGCACTGCCTCACCTGCCTCAATGCCACCCACCCCTTCTGGAGCGCCAGGGAGCCCACCTGCGTCGGTGAGCAACGCCAGAGGGTACAGGAAGGGGGGGGAGCAGTTTGTGGGTTTGGGAACTGGCAGGGGAATTTGACCTCAGCAAGCTTCTCCAGCCCACCTCTCCCTACCGTTGGGCAAATGGAGGCAGCCGCCGCAGGAGACTCAGAACCCTCTAGCTCAGGGCTGCCTCCTCTGGTTAATTTTCATATTGCAATTTTTACATACCTGCCCTGCAACCCTGCGGTGTAGGACGGGTAAGGAATGTTGATGGGGGTGAGTAAATAAATTGATAGCCCTTCCTGTCGCCCCACTGACACGTCCCTTCTCGTCGCAGCGTCTTGCGGCGGGGTGATCCGGAATGCCACGACGGGGCGCATCATCTCGCCAGGCTACCCTGCCAACTACAGCAACAACCTGACCTGCCATTGGCTGCTGGAGGCCCCCCAGGGACAGCGGCTGCACCTCCACTTTGAGAAGGTCTCCTTGGCCGAGGATGACGACAGGTTGGCAAGAGAGTGACCTCAAGTTTTCGGGGGCGACAGGGTCATGGGGCAGTTGTTCCCAGGACGTCCGGGCTGATCTCACGCTGAATCCCCGTTCCTGACCCTGGGTGGGGTTATGGACTCATAAACTTGTAGAGTAGGAAAAGGCTCATATAGGATCATCTAGCCCTGTGGTTCCCAACATGGGGCACACACCCCACAGGGGGGCAATTTGATTTTTATGGGGGGCAGTTCGAGAATGAGTTATTAACAGTGAATGTCTTTTTAGGCTTCCTCCACGTGAATAGGAGTTCACATTTTGAATAATAAGAATTATATGTCGGGTGGGGCATCAGGATTTTAGAGGTGCTTAGGTGGCGCTGTGGGTTAAACCACAGAGCTTAGGGCTTGCCGATCAGAAGGTCGCTGGTTCGAATTCCCGCAATGACGGGGTGAGCTCCCGTTGCTCGGTCCCTGCTCCTGCCAACCTAGCAATTCAAAAGCACGTCAAAGTGCAAGTAGATAAATAGGTACCGCTTTGGCGGGAAGGTAAATGGCATTTCCGTGCGCTGCTCTGGTTCGCCAGAAGCGGCTTAGTCATGCTGGCCACATGATCCGGAAGCTGTATGCTGGCTCCCTCAGCCAGTAAAGCGAGATGAGCGCCGCAACCCAAGAGTCGCCCGTGACTGGACCTAACAGTCAGGGGTCTCTTTACTTTACCAAGTGGGGCATGGACAAAAAAAGGTTGGGAACCACTGATCTAGCCCAGCCCCCTGCGAATTCAGGAATCACACCTAAAGAATCGCTGGCAGGGGGCCATCTGATCTCTGTTTAAGAACCTCAGATGAAAAATAGGATTGTAGAGTGGGCAGGGATGCCACAAAGAAGTGGATTTAGGGCAGCGTGATGGCCGCAGTTGAGCAGAACGGAAGGCGAGTGGCGGGGGGGGACACACACACTGAATTTTGGCCTGACACGGGGTGCCACAGAATTATGAAAGTCCAAAGTCTGCCCCTGCCCCAAGGGTCATCTAGTCCAACCCCATGTCATGCAAGAAACACAGCGAAAGGATCCCTGGCACACAGGCAGCCAGCCTTCTCAACTTAAAAACCTCCAGCGAAGGAGAGTCTACCACTCTCCGAGGGAGACCCTTCCGCCGTCAAACTGCTCTTCCCATCAGACGCTTCTTCCTAAGGTTTTTAGTCCAGGGGTCAGCAAACTTACCGCGCCTCGGGCCAGTGTCTCCAGCGCTAATTGCACGCCAGGCCAGGGGGCGTGCGCTCATACACGTACGCACACGCTATTTCCAGCGCACTTCTAGGCCTCCTCCTCCGAAGCTATTTCCAGTGCTCCTCCGACCCAGAAGTGGGCAGCTGTGCAGCGCAATGCCAGTAAGAGTGGGCAGCGGGGGTCGCCGCGGGCCAGATAAACAAGTCCCTCAGGCCTTATCCGGCCCCTTGGACCTTAGTTTGGTGACCCCTGGTTTAGTCGGTCTTTGCTAATGAAACTTTGCAATTCTGACCTTTTTTTAAAAAGCGTGCTGGGATTAAGAGACTTCCTTTCCCCTCTCCCAGGCTAATAATCCGGAACGGGAACAATATTGAGGCTCCGCCCGTGTACGACTCGTACGAAGTGGAGTACCTGCCCATCGAGGGTCTGGTCAGCACCGCGAGGGGCTTCTTCATTGAGCTGACCACCGACAGCAGCGGGGTGGCAGCTGGCATGGCCCTGCGCTACGAGGGTGAGTTGGCAGAGGGCACACGGGGCAAGGCACTGGGCCCGTTCCTTTAGGACAGCTATTTCCAAACTTTTAGGGATTCCATAAACTCACCCCCAGTGCCCCCACCCTATTAAAAAAAAATGCATTATTCAGAATAGTGGTTTGCGGATAACTGGAGGCCGTGGTATCAGGCGGTGGGCTTATGCACCTTCCAGTGCCCCCCCCCTGCTGCCCCCTTGCCTCTTAGTGCCCCTGTAAGGGAATCCCACTGCCCCCCAGGGGACGCTAACACCTGCATCGGGAACCACCGCTTTAGGCTGCCATACTTTTTAGGCGCAAGGGTTTTTGGGGGGAGTGCTGTGGGCACCGACATTTCCAGCCGGTCCCCTTCCCCCCACCCACCCACCCACAAGAGACAGAAAGCAAGAGAGGGCACCCAACCCCTTCGCTTTCCCGAGGGATTTGGGTAAAAGTCAGCCGTGGTAGAATTAATCTTAGCCTAGAAACAGGGCCATTTTAGAGGGATTGGCTGCCGTGGCGCGGCAATCCCTCTGCGCCCCCGGCGTGCCACCTCCCCGTCCGCCTCCCTCCCGTGCTGGCCGCTCCTCGGGAGGGGGGGTGGGCGAACAGGGGGTGAGGGGCGTGGCGCTGGAGCGGGGCTTTGCACGCCCTTCCAGCGCTGCAGCTGGGGCTCCGGGAGGCGAGGGCGTTTGGCTTTCAGCCCGCCTGCCCACCCGTGGGGGCGGGGACAGGTTGGGGAGGGGGCACCCGGTATGCCGCCGGGCTCACGGGGGCACCCCTGGGGGGCACGGCGCCCTGGCACGGCGCGCCACCAGCCCCTATGGACAAGACGGCCCTGCCTAGAAATGCGCATAGGGCTGAAAGGGGAAGTGGCAAAAAGAGCCGCTCTTTCCCACTTCCTCCTTCAGCTCTATATGCTTTTCAGGGGAGGGGAAAGGCAACCCCTCTCAGCGCCTCGTGGCCAAGGGGGCAGCGAGTGGGAGGGGAGGGGCGGAGGATTTCTGGGTCCCTGCAGAAGACCTCAGGGGTGCCCATTTGGCTGCGGTCATCTTAACCGGGCCGCCGGCTCCCCAACTGATGCCCTCGCTCCCGCTCTTCCCCATGCCAGCCTTTGAACCCGGGCACTGCTATGAGCCGTTTGTCAAGTACGGAAACTTCACCACCAGCGATGGGACGTACGCCGTAGGCACCACCGTGGAGTTTGCCTGCGAGGCGGGGTACACCCTGGAGCAAGGCTCCGTCATCATCGAGTGCGTGGACCCCACCAACCCCCAGTGGAACGAGACAGAGCCGGCCTGCCGAGGTGGGTGCCCTGTGTTGGAAAGCTTTGGCCGGCTTCCGGGGGCCGCAGGCCAGTCGTGGGTGGACCCAGAGGATGCAGGATAAATAGCACGGAAACTAGCCTACCACACGAAAGTAAATACGGACGTACCTCGGAAGTCGAACAGAATCTGTTCCGGAAGTCCGTTCAACTTCCAAAATGTTCGGAAACCAAAGCACAGCTTCTGATTGGCTGCAGGAAGTCCCTGCAGCCAATCAGAAGCCGTGGATGCCCCGTCGGACGTTCGGGTTCCAAAGGACGTTCGCAAACCGGAACAATCTCTTCCGGGTTTGTTGCGTTTGGGAGCCAAAACGTCTGAGTACCAAGACATTCAGGATCCAAGTCACGACTGTATTTCCTCTCTTGGTCCACCCCCTTTTGCCTCAGGCCCCTCCCACAACAGGCACGCGGCCCTGGGGAGGCTGCTCAGAAGAGAATGCGGCCCCCAGCTTAGAAAGCTTTCCTACCCTTGCTTCAAAACACGCAACGGAACAAAATGCGCCCACCAATATTGATGTTGTTTCTGATCTTTATCAATCTAAACCGATATTTGACCTTTATTGTATTGTTGAGGTCAAGGTCACAGCGCTTAGCGGCTGTTGCAATTAAGTGGTTTATCAATCAAAAGAACAGTAAAATAAAACAAATGCCCTAAATTTCCGTCCTGTCCTACTCTGGCATACTGGAAACCTACAAAGGGTTAGGAACAACCAGGAGCTTAAAGTAGGGTTGCCATAGGTCCGGAATTTCCTGGATACACCTGGGATACTGCAGTCGGAAGCAGTGTCCGGGTGGAAATTGGCAAAAATGACCGGGAAAATCCGGGTGCATGGCAACCCATGTCGGGAGTGTAGTTTTTGCCAACTTTCCTTAAAAGTAGATCACAAACTTCTCTCTTCTTTGCGATTTTTCAATTCATGTCTATATTTTGGCGAATTTCCATAAAAGTAGCTCAAAAACAGAATTTTGCACACAAAAAAGCAAAAATTTCACTTTTTGAAATATGGCAACCCTGGCTTAAAGGGGAATCCTAGTAGTTCGTTTCCAAGCAGGGCTTGCTGTCAGGGGCGTAGCAAGGTAAATTGATACCAGGGGGCCAAAAAAAAAATTTGTCACACCCCCCCACCCAGGCATGGGAAGATCAGGTGGTACCTGGTGCAGAAAATTTCTTGTCAACCCCCCCATTGATTCCCCCCCCCCGCAAAAAATGGTTTTACATTATTTCATATTTTCTTACAAAGGAATAATAACAAGTAATAATAATAATAATAATAATAGACTTTTATTTATATCCCGCCCTCCCCGGCCAAAGTCGGGCTCAGGGTGGCTAACATCAGATACATAACATTGGTATAAAATCAAACAATAATTAAATTACCTCCTAAAAACATCTCAAAATCAAATTAAAGTCTAATTAGATGGCTTTCCACAGGGTTAGGGTTGGGAACAGTAAGTGTTCTCTGAACTGAAATTTCAGCCTTCACGACATAGGAAAACAGCCAAGTGAACAGCTATTTTGGTGGAGGAGGGTCAAGATATTAACCGATATGCATGAAATTTCATATATAGCTATATAATCCCTAGTATAGTAAGATAAGACCTTCGGAGCAGGCATTTTCAAAAAAAAATCCTTCATAATTTGTCACCCCCTCCATTATGGAACCCAGGGCGGCCCGCCCCCCGCCCCCCTTTGCTATGCCCCTGCTTGCTGTCTGGCACCGATAGCAAGCCCTGTTTGCATCAGTGGCACAAGGAAGCTCCCGAGCCTGCAAAGGCCGCAGTCGTGACATCTTCATGGTTTGCCCTCCCCGGCACGGCCCACTGATCTCTTTCCCCACCTCTTCCTGCAGCCGTGTGCAGTGGGGAGATCACGGATGCCGCTGGCGTGGTTTTGTCCCCCAACTGGCCGGAGCCCTATGGGAAGGGCCAGGACTGCATCTGGGGCCTCCATGTGGAAGAGGACAAGCGGATCATGCTAGACGTCCAAGTGTGAGTTGTGCCCCTGTCAGGATCGTCATTTCATGGAATCCTAGAGCTGTCGAGCTGGAAGGGAGCCCAGGGGAGCCAAGGTCAGACAGTGAGCTTCTTGGCGGAGCAGGGATTCGAACCCTGGCCTCTCCCAGGTCCTAGTCTGACACTCTAACCCAGGGGTCTCAAACTAAGGCCCAGGGGCTGGATGCGGCCCAGTCCCCTTCTAAATCTGGCCCGCGGACGTTCAGGGAATCAGCATGTTTTTACATGAGTAGAATGTGTGCTTTTATTTAAAATGCATCTCTGGGTTATTTGTGGGGCATAGGAATTCTTTCATTTTATTTTATTTTCAAAATATAGTCCGGCCCCCCACAAGGTCTTAGGGACAGTGGACCAGCCCACAGCTGAAAATGTTTGCTGACCCCTGCTCTAACCACTACACTGGTACCTCGCTTTAAGAACAGTCCTGTTTATGAACGATTCAGTTTACGAACTCCACAAAACCGGAAGTAGTGTCCCGGTTTGCAAACTTTACCTTGGTCTAAGAATGGAAGGCGAACGGTGGAAGGGCATCGGCGGTGGGAGGCCTCATTAGGGAAAGCGTGCCTCGGTTTAAGAACGGTTTCAGTTTAAGAACGGACTTCCGGAACGGATTAAGTTCATAAACCGAGGTACCTCTGTACGTTGCATTGGCTCAACTGGGTCGCCCCAAGCCTTAATAACTTGGGAGCCGTTTACCTGCGAGATTGCCTCACCCCATATACTCAATCACTAGCCGGCCCTATCATCTGTTCTGCATTTGTAAGAACTCACTCTTTTAGTGTGGAGGCAAGTACAACTTTGGAACTCCCTGCCTCTTGACATCAGGCGAAGTGTCTTTGCTGTACTCTTTTCGGTGCTGGCTAAAAACTTTTCTGGTTAGGCAGTCCTACCCAGACATTTGCTGGTACGCTTCTTGGTTAATTTTGATTTTTTGGAATGTTTTGATCATTGTTGAAGTTTTCCACAATCAAGCAGTATATAATTTTTCTGTAAATATATAAATAAGGCCCGCCGGATCCCATTCCAGCAGATCTGGCGTTCTGATTGCACCGTCATTGAGCAGCCGCCACGCTTTTCTTAATCGGCACCTCCCTCCGCTGCCCCCGCCATCTTGCAATTCCTGCATCGTAGGGGGTTGGACTAGATGACCTATAGGGTCCCTTCCAAACCTACAATTGTACGATTTTTTTTTCAGGTTACGCCTTGGCAAAGGAGATGCGCTGACTTTCTATGATGGGGACGACTTGACGGCCCGGATCCTGGGCCAATATTCCGGCCCCCACCGGCGCTTCAAGCTGTACACCTCCATGGCTGACGTCACCATCCAGTTTCAGTCAGATCCAGGGAGCAGCATCTTGGGCTATCAGCACGGCTTCATCATCCACTTCGCAGGTAAGTGCAGAAGCCCCTGAAATTTTGGGAGGTGCTGCCCTGCTGTGGAAAGAAAAGGAAAACAGGCTTCTGTTTCTCTCTGTGTGTTTCTCTCTTGAACGGGGCATATTAAGGAGATGGAAATCAGGATTGCATCCAACTGGGTCCTACTCAGAGTAGACCCACTGAAACCAATGGACCTGAGTTTCCCAGGTTCGTTCATTCCAGTTGGTCTGTTCTGGATATAACCCTCAGAAATTGAGAAAATACAATTCGCTTCGGCTTGTGTGTGCCGCTCAATTTAAGAAACTCAAATTTATTAACAAGGCAACCAACTACAGAATCATATAAGCATGAAATATGCACCAGAAACGTGCAGAAGGATAAAAACTTGGCATACACAATAAATGAGGTGCCCGTTGAAAAGCAAAAGCTTGTCTTGAGGGAGGCTGCAAGACCTTGTCTAAGTTGAAGTCTTCCCAGAAAATTTAGCTATATCAAATGGACCTTAGCTGTGGTTCCTGCATTGCTGGGGGTTGGACTAGATGACTCTCGGTGTCCCCTCCAACTCTCAATTCTGTGATTCTAAAGGGAGGAATCCTGTCCGTTGCTCCACCCACTTTTACACCTGGCCCCGCCCACCATGTGTTCGCCCCCCCCCACCTTTCCGCAGGAGGCAAGGTGGGCAAAGTTCTTCCTCCTTGCCACCCCCCTGAGACAGGCCTTTGCTCTCACAGAATCATAGATCTGTAGAGTTGGATGGGAACTCAAGGGTCATCTAGCCCAACCCCCCTGAAATGCAGGAATCACAGCTAAAAAATCCCCGGCAGGTGGCCATCCAACCTCTGCTTAGAAACCTCCACAACCTCCTGAGGGAGTTTGGCCCACTGTCAAATAGCCCCTACTGTCAGAAAGTTCTTCCTATTATGTTTTTGATCGATAGATAGATAGATGATAGATAGATAGATAGATAGATAGATGATTGTTTTCATGTTTTTGCTATTTAGTTGTTTTTTTAATGATATAAATAAATATAAAATAATATTAATAACAATAAATCTGAATGTGTTGAGGTGCATGTAGCTCATTTGGTTAGAGCTTGGTGCTGATAACGCCCAGGCTGCAGGTTCGATCCCCGTGAGGGACAGCTGTGTATTCCTGCATTGCACGGGGTTGGACTAGTCACTAGATGATCCTCGGGGTCCCTTCCAACTTAATAATAATATTTATTTATTTATTTATTCATTCCCCCTCCCATCTGGCTGGGCCTCCCCAGCCACTCTGGGCAGCTTCCAACAAAAGATGAAAAATACATTAAAATACCAGTCATTTAAAACTTCCCTAAACAGGGCTGCCTTCATATGTCTTCTAAACGTCGGATAGTATAGCACACAATCTTCTGTAACTAAGACATCTCTGGCTAAAAGGTTATCAAATGCAATTAAATTAGTGGGTGCAGGGAGTATCTATAAATAAATGGCAGATATTTTTTTCTTAAATAATCTCAAAACCAAAATTATGCACCTCAGATCAAAAACAAAATTAAGAAAAACAACATGTTGGAAGTGTATACATTTAAAATCTGTAAGTATCATATCTAAATTTCCATTTTTGTTAAGGAAATATTTTGTGGTCAACAGGGACACAAACAATTGCTGCAAATACATACATGCAACTCCTATGAAGATGCCATTGCACTTGTCGCTGGTCCGAGTGGGCTGGAGAGTGCCTGGCCTCGGCCCCCTCCCTCTGCCCCCCTGCTCTGGGATCTTCCCCTGACCTCTGCTCCCGGCCTCTTTCCCTGCAGAGGTTCCCCGGAACGACACCTGCCCTGAGCTCCCCGAGATCCCCAACGGCTGGAAGACCATGTCCCACCCGGAGCTGGTCCACGGCACCGTGGTCACGTACCACTGCTACCCCGGCTACGAGCTGGTGGGCACCGAGCTCCTGATGTGCCACTGGGACCTGATGTGGAGCGGGGACCTGCCCTCCTGCCAGCAAGGTGAGCCGGGGGGTGTGTGTGTGCAAAGGAGGCGGGCGGCCAGATCCTGCAACTGGACAACCAGGGTTCAGATCCCTGCTCAGCCACAAAGCTTGCTGGTGTGAGATGTGATCCATGAGAGGCAGTCAGGGTTGACAAGAAATTTTCTGCACCTGACCTTCCCATGCCGGGGGGGGGGGGGTTGACAAAAAAAAATAATTTGCCCCCGGGTACCAATTTACCTTGCTATGCCCCTGGCTATGGAGGAGCACACAAGACTTCTTAAGTGTCCGAATTGGAATTTGCAATTGGCTGAGGCAAGAGCTCCCCCTGCTGGAGTTTGTGATGCTGCTGCTGCTTCCTGGCGGATTCTATTCCTTCTCTCCCTCCTGGGAATTATTTCCAAGCGCAAGAGATTTCAGGGGTGCTGAATTTTGCGAATTTCCAGTGACATTTCTTGACGCCGACAAGACTCCTTGCAACGAAATAGTTTCGGTCCAGTTTGCTTTGGCTGATGGTTGACAAAGGAAGCTGCCTCATACAGAGTCAGGTTGTGGCTCCATCAAGCCCAGTAGCGTCCGCACTGACTGGCAGCAACAGCTGTCCAAGAGGGTTTCGGGCAAGGAGCCGTTCCCCCGAGCCCTACCTTGAGATGCTGCTGTCGGACCTTGGAACTTCTGGCCCTGAACTATGGTTCTCCCTCCCAAAATGCTGCCACGATTCCAGTCCTTGTGGTTCAAAGGCTGATTTAAACAGAAACGCAGGAAATTCTCGAAACAAAATAGAAAATTCTTTCCAGTAGCACCTTAGAGACCAACTGAGTTTGTTCTTGGTATGAGCTTTCGTGTGCGAACTCTTTTTTCCCCACTTTTTATTTACAATACTTAAACTTACACTCGTCATACTGAATATAAAGAGTAATAATACAAAATCAGAAAAGAAAAAACAAAACAATAATGATATAACACGAAATACCGACCAAAAATAGCACCAATGAAGACATTAGCACCTAACAACATATGAAAACTTATATAAAACAACTGATCAGTTATTTTATACACACCCACACCCACACCCACCAACATTACAATTCTTCTTTACTTCTTGACTTAAACGTAAGTTATAAACCTAAACTAAACCTTAATTTCATACTTAAATAAACACACATATACACACAAATAGACTTCCTGTCTTTCCTGATAAGCATTCCTTTTCTGCTCGTGAAAGTACTTAACATTCTCATTTGTCCTTTATTTAATTCCAAAACCTTCTACAAACCCAAACACAGCTTCGTTTTCTAACTTAGAGTATTTTCCTCCAGGATCATTCAAAAGCCACCACGGACTTTATGCCATTTTGGATGCCTTGCAGGTATTTTGTATATCTCTCCCATTTTTTCACAAATACCTGTCTATTATTTCCTCTCAAGCTACTAGTCAGCTGAGCCATCTCGACATACTCTTGAAATTTATATTGCCATTCTTTTACTTTTGGTACTCTCTCCCCTTTCCAGTTTGATGATATCAGCATTCTTGTGCGAACTCAGTTGGTCTCGAAGGTGCTACTGGAAAGAATTTTCTATTTTGTTTCGACTATGGCAGACCAACACGGCTACCCACCTGTAGCAGGAAATTCTCTTATATCAGATGGGTCATTCGAGCTCCGCATTGCTGACACTAACCAGCAGCAGCTCTCCGCTGAGCTACCCCGCCCCTTCGCCACCCACCACGGTGCCCCATTCTCTCCCTCTCCAGTGACCACCTGCCGGGACCCAGGAGATGTGGACCACAGCCGGCGCATGGTTTCTGAGAACAAGTTCCCCGTGGGCGCCACCGTCCAGTTCATCTGCGACAAGGGATACATCCTGGCGGGCAGCGGCGAGATCACCTGCCACGACCGGCAAGCTGGGGGTCCGAAGTGGAGCGACCGTCTCCCCAAGTGCATTCGTAAGCTGTGCAGGGTCTCCGTGGCTCCCCCAGCTCGGTTCCCCTCCCCGCAAAAAATTGGAGCCACTGAAATTCGCAGGCATCACTCACTTAAGGTCCATTAATTTCATCACAAGGGGTGAAAGATTCCTGAATCGCAGGAGGCTGGACTAGAGGACCCTCACGGCCTCTTCCAACGCTACCATTCTATGATTCTAAGTCCTTCATGCAGTGCAAACTGTGGAACTCCCTGCCACAGGAGGCAGCAATAGCCACCAATGAGATGGCTATAAGTGAGGATTGGGCAAATTCACAGAGGGGGAGAGGGCTCTCGATGGCCACTAGTCAGGGTGTCTCTGCTCTGCCTCCACAGTTGGAGGCAGAAATGCTTCTGGATCCCTGTTGCTGGAAACCCCAGGAGGGGAGAGTTGCTCTTGCACCCGGATCCTGCTTGTGGGTTTACCAGAAGAGGCATCTGGTTGGCCCCTTTGAGAATAGGATGCTGAACTAAATGGACCCTTTTTGCCTGATCTGATAGGATCTTATGTTCATAGGCTCTTAAAAGACCCTCGAGGTACACTCCATTGTCTCTACCAACAACAGCCATCTCCATTAATTTCTCTCTCTCTTTATATATATATATATATATATATATATATATATATATATATATATATGTTGTATGTTTACATTTAAAAAAAAAATCAAACACACACACACACACACACACACATATATATATATATATATATATATATATATATATATTTGTATTTGATATTTTTTTTTAAAATGTAAACATACAACAACAACAAAATACAAAATACAAATATCAAGATTACTCTGAATCTCCTGACTTCCCCCCATCCCTTCCATGGGTCCTAATGGCAATCTTCAGAGCTGCATATCAAGACTGTCGAAGTTTTATCCTTCCAAATTATCCATACTTTCTGTTAGTTTACAAGTGTGGTTAAAGCATCCTGCTAATGTTTTAGCCTGCTTACAATTTTCTCGTAAAGAGATCATAAACTTTCCCCCACTCTTTTTCAAAGTTTCTTGTTGTCCTCTTGGTTTCTAAGCTTCCCAGTTCATTTTGCCCTTCTTTCGGCATAGTCCGTCAACTTGGTTCCCCATTCTTCTCTGGTCGGGGTTGTTTCTTCCTTCCATCACTGGGCTAGTAGCAGACCGTCTCCATTCATTTCAATGGCTTAGGCAAAATGAGTCATGGGTTCTCCCAGAGAATCCTGGGAACCAAAGGTGCTGAGAGTTATCCCTTGACCGTTAGGTCCAGTCGCGGACAACTCTGGGGTTGTGGCGCTCATCTCGCTCTATAGGCTGAGGGAGCCGGCGTACAGCTTCCGGGTCATGTGGCCAGCATGACTAAGCCGCTTCTGGAGAACCAGAGCAGAGCACGGAAACGCCATTTACCTTCCCGCCGGAGCGGTACCTATTTATCTACTTGCACTTTGACGTGCTTTCAAACTGCTATGTGGGCAGGAGCTGCGACCGAGCAACGGGAGCTCACCCCGTGGCAGGGATTCGAACCGCCGACCTTCTGATCAGCAAGTCCTAGGCTCTGTGGTTTAACCCACAGCACCACCTGGGTCCCTCTGAGTTGTTAGGAGACCCCTATTCTCCTCCCTGAGCTGCAGCTCCCAGAGTGGTTAAAACAACCAATCCCTGTTCGCAGGGAACTCCGGGAACCGTAGTTCTGCGAGAGGACTAGGGGCCTCCTAACAACTCTCAGCACCCTGAAGAAGCTACCATTCCCAGGATGCTTTGGGGGAAGCCATGGTTGTTTAAAGTGGCATCACAGTGTCTAAAGACATGGTGGGGATGTGGCCCAAGGGCTCGAGCAAGATTTGGGACCAGCTGTTGTCAACGAAACTTTCCACTGCTGTGCAGAAGATATCACTGGGTGCATTTTAATCTGGTTGCAAAGACAGGCTCACCCACAATGCAGCCTCGAGTATCTAGCGCCGGATATAATTTGTGAATAATTTTGCGCCGGCACTGCACCTGTGGGATGTGTTATCTCCTTCCACTGTGCCATTTCCGCTTTTCTTTTCCCTTTCTCTCCTGCGTAATGAAAGGAAGGAAGAGAATAGACCGGCGTGCTAATTTATGCAAATAATAATATGCAAATTTCTGTCATTTTAATCTGGCTTCCAGGGGGATAGGCGCCTTGTAACCAGTTTTGGAGTATCTTTTTTTAAATTATCGTTATTCAAAGAATCTGGAGCCCAGTACAAAGTCCTAAGTCCCCACACCGAAAGCCAGTGGTGTTTCAGTTCTTCAGCTGCAGTTCCTGCATTGTAGGGGGTTGGACTAGATGACCCTTTGGCTCCCTTCCAACGCTACAATTATGTGGTGTAATAGTTTCGGTGTCACACTAGGACCTGGGAGACCAGGGTTCGAATCCCTGCTCAGCCACACAAAAGCCCACTGGGTGGGCTTTGGGCCAATCGCGGTCTCTCAGCCTAGCCTACCTTGCAGGGTTGTTGGAAGGATAAAATCAGGAAGGCCGGGGGGGAGGGGAGGGGAGGGGAGGGGAAGAGATGCTTTGAGCTCTTCTGGCACGGAGGATGTAAGAAACAAACGGGAGTTTTGCACTTTTCAGCGGAGGTCTACGAGCCCTGCCACAACCCAGGAAGCCCTGACCATGGGGCACAGAACCCCGAGAAAAGGCTCTACCAGGCCGGGACGAGCCTGCGCTTCTCCTGTGCCAAGGGCTACGTCCTCCTGGGCGACGCCACCCTCCGCTGCGTGCCCGGCCACCCTTCCCAATGGAGCGGCTCCCCCCCACTCTGCAAAGCAGGTGAGTCCCTCTGGGTGGCGCAGCTGAGCAGGGGGGTCGCTGGGGCTGCCCTTCCCTGCAGTAGTCTAGCAGTCAGTTGTGGGTGTTGAAAAGGGGTGGCACATGGCCCCCTAACTCTGCCCTTTACCCCTCTCCCTCTCTCCGCCTTCCTTCTGCAGCCTCCTACGATGAGTTTTATACCAATCGCAACTTGGATGGTGAGTTGCCTTCTTTTTGCAAAGGGAAAGGAGGGAGACCGTTGCACCCCAGAGCGAGGGCAATATTCTTAGCGGCCCACAGACCTCTTTGCTGGCCCCCTGTGCCCCTTCCCTACACCCAGGTCCTACGCAGCTCCTTTGCCAGCAGAGGCTGGCCCCTTTGCGCAAAACCCACCAAGAGGCAGTAAGTAGAGTGTCAAAGGAGGACCTGGGAGAGACCAAGCTCTTCTGTGAAGCACACTGTGGGTGACCCTGGGCCAGTCACTGTCTCAGCTTAACCTGCTGCAGTATGAACACAAAAGAAAAATGCAAAGAAAGAAATGAATTAATCCGATATCCACCCCTAGGCATCTCCCACCTAACTGACTTCTTGCTGCCTGCCAGTCTCTGGGGCTGACAGCTTCCTGATCCTCCTCTGCAGTCTCAGTGTTGCCTCTTGTAGAAATAAGCCAGGAACAGGAAGAGGGTGGGGACAAAACTGGCTCCGCCTATCACGGGCTCTGGCTCCGCCTACCATTGGGCTCTCTGCCTTACCTGTCCCATCAGGGCCCTACCTACCAATGCTCCTTTCCCCCCTCTGGGAACAGAGTCTCGGCTGGCCCCCATTCCCTCCCGCTGACCGCCTACTTCTCTTTCCCTCCCCAGCCGTGGCCAAAGTGGCCCCCGCCGGAGACCCCCTGCAGGGCAGCAATGTGGCTTTTGCCATCTTCCTGCCGGTGGCCGCTGTGGGACTTCTCCTTGGCGCTGTCTACCTGTTCATCTCCAGGTGAGCTATTGTGGCTGTGTGGACACGCTGCATCGCGGGGTGGGAGGGGGCTCCTTCCTGGTTCTGAACGCCTCTCTCCCCCTGCCTCCCCAGGCACCAAGGGAAGCCGTCGCTGCAGCTGCCCCTCTCGGGCTCCCAGCCCTATGACCACATCACGGTGGACTCGGCCTTCGACAACCCCACCTACGAGACCGGAGTAAGTGCCAGCTCCCTTCCCTTGATGAGCGCGGAGAAATGCGGAAACTCTTCTTCATGCGGGGCAGGGTTAACCGGCGGAACTCCTTCCCACAGTAGGCAGGGATGGCCACCGACTTGGGTGGCTCCGGAAGAGGGTCAGGCAAATTCATGGAGGAGGGGAGGGATTCAAGCCACAAGGGGAGATATACTCCGGAGACAGAAATGCTTCTGAATGCCAGTTGCTGGAAACCCCAGGAAGGGAGAGGGCTCTGGGGCTCCAATACCACCTGCTGGCCTTCCCATTGGGGCACCTGGTTGGCCACTGTGAGAACAGTGTGTTGGCCTGATCCTGCAGGATTCATCTTATGATTTTCTGCCCCCCCCCCCAGCCCTGGGGTCCCACTTCCTGGTGTCGGGGAGGAAGGGTGGGTGGCCTGCCTCTGTGCCATCAATCCAAGTGCCCAACCCTTTGCAGGCTTCTTTCTCTCCAGGAGGTCCGGGAGTATGAAGTCTCCATCTAGGGAAGGCGCCACTCGAGAGGGGGAAGCCAGAGGGGCAGGCCCTGCTCCCGGAACCACCACCGCAGCCGCCCTACGACGATCCGCCCTCCCTTCGACGACTGACCGACTCCGTGGCTGGCTGACCCACACCCAGAAGGACTTGTAAATACCTCCCGCCCTGCCCTCCAGACAGACCTCCCGAGGGAGAGGAACATCAGGGTTCTGTGTGACCTGGCAGCCGGCGTACTTTCTCTCTCTGTCCTTCCCCCTTCCCCGACTCCAAGGCTTCCCTACCCTCAGAGCCTAGCACTGGAACAGGGGCAAAATCTGTGCTCCCTGCAGCATGCTGCACCCCAAACATCCTGCCACCAACTAGTCTGCATTGGATGCCATCCCTTCCTCAACACCACTTTCTTGAACCTCCCTGTCTCATTCTTAGCTATAACCATGGTTTACTGGAGGCGGCTCCACAGCCATGGTTTACTGGAGGCGGCTCTGCAGCCATGGTTTACTGGAAGTGGCTCCACGGCCATGGTTTACTGGAGGCGGCTCCGCAGCCATGGTTTACTGGAGGCGGCTCCGCGGCCATGGTTTACTGGAGGCGGCTCCGCAGCCATGGTTTACTGGAAGTGGCTCCACAGCCATGGTTTACTGGAGGCGGCTCCACGGCCATGGTTTACTGGAGGCGGCTCCGCAGCCATGGTTTACTGGAGGCGGCTCCGCAGCCATGGTTTACTGGAGGCGGCTCCGCAGCCATGGTTTACTGGAAGTGGCTCCACAGCCATGGTTTACTGGAGGGGGCTCCACAGCCATGGTTTACTGGAGGTGGCTCCACAGCCATGGTTTACTGGAGGTGGCTCCACAGCCATGGTTTACTGGAGGTGGCTCCACAGCCATGGTTTACTGGAAGCGGCTCTGCAGCCATGGTTTACTGGAGGCAGCTCCACTACCATGGTTTACTGGAGGTGACTCCACAGCCACAGCCATGGTTTACTAGAAGTGTCTCCACAGCCATGGTTTACTGGAGGGGGCTCCACTACCATAATTTACTGGAAGCGGCTCCACAGCCATGGTTTACTGGAGGTGACTCCACTACCATGGTTTACTGGAGGTGGCTCCACAGCCATGGTTTACTGGAGGCGACTCCACATCCTTGGTTTACTGGAGGTGGCTCTGTGGCCATTGAAGCCCTCACTTCGTTCAAATGCCAACTCTTTCCTCCTCTGTGCTTCCACCTCCACAGACTGGTGTTTGCACCGAGCGGGCATTTTCCTGCCCCCTCCTTGCAGGAACTGCAGATCCAACCTCTTGCCTCTGGTGCTAGCCCACCCATTTGGCTTCAGGCCCTGAGATTACCAGAAGTGAAAAATGAAAAGCCCCCAAATGGTAGGACCGGCAACTCAAGGTTCAAAACATCACACAGTAATTTTACAAGGACTTTTTTTAAAAAATTAAAAAATTGAGAAGGTAACATGAATAGGGGAGGGAGATGTTTAACGCCCACCAACGTCTTCTTGTGAGTCTTCGCTTTTGGGGGGGCAGAGGGGGAGATTGAGCAAGTGGGGCATAGACTCTGCCTCCCATGTTGCCCTCTAAGGAGGCCCTACAGGAAGTGTGGGGAGCTTTGCTTCCCATATGTTGCTGAACTACAACTCCCTTAATCCCTGGCCATCAGCCGTGCTTGCTGGGGGCAAATGGGAGTTATAGTTTGGCAGCGCCTTGGGGAGGGGAAGCAAAGGTTTCCCAGACCTGCTGTAGAAGCCTGGTTATGGGATGGTTATAGGTCAATGAGGACGAGGAGGGTGGGCCAATTGTGGCCCAGGAGGAGCCCGCCCTAGAAGGCTGGAACAGAGCCCAGGTAGGTGATAAAGGTGTCTGGCTGCACAAGGAGAAAGTCAGTTTATTCCAGAGGGGGGTGAAATTCGACTCTGGGCACACCTACACAATTCATGCTTTTTGAACGGAAAACAACAGCAGCCCTTCGAAAATTTAAACTTCTCGGAATTTTACAGGGCGGTTCCATCAGATGAGTAATGGGTGCAAGAAATGCATATATAGATATATAGATGTACACACCTGGGCAAAGGCCGCATGCTAGCTGCCAGGGCATATATGAGAAAAATTAACATGCAAATGGGCATTGTATCGAGTTAAGGGGGGGATGCTTTGTGGAGCTGTTTTGCTTGAGGCAAAATGGCATATCCAGATGTGGCTACCATGATGAATTTTCATGAGGACTTTAAAAGGGGGGGGGAATCCGCCGTGGAAATGTGGAGAACTGGGTCCTAAAGACATGGGCGTCAGGTGTCAAAATCCAGGGTAAAGAGGTGCGTCTTCAGCAGTCGCCGACAGCTGCCTAAGTAAGGTGCCAGTTGCACTTCTGCGGGGAGGGAGTTCCTGAGGGGCCACCACAGAGAAGGCCCTCTTGCCCCGAGCCGCCGCCACCGCCACCCACAACCCTCTGAGGGCGAAGGTGCCACCCAGAGGGTTTCCTCTGCTGATCTCAGCACCCAAGAGGGTCTGTAGGCTAAGGAGGTGGACTTTCAGCTACTTGGGGCAGGCGCCATTTAGGGCTTTAAAGACCAATGTGAGAACCGTGAATTGGGCCCAGAAATGAACTGCCAACCAGTGCAGATGTTTTAAAAGAAGATTTGCCCTCTGGCTGGGAAACGGTTCTCCTCCTGTGTCGCATAAATCCAGAAGAAAGATACCCCTCTTTTTTGGCCCAAGGGGGCGGATCCTTACCTGTCCCAATGCATCCAGAGCAGGCCACCACACGGAGCTCACAAACCGTGCACAGCTTCATTACACACTATATATGTTGGAACATTCAGGACAAGGTTAAACTGTGGAACTCCCTCCCACTGGAAGTAGTGATGGCCACCAACCTGGATGGCTTTAAGAGAGGGCTGGACAAATTCATGGAGGAGGAGAGGGCTACTGAAGGCTACTAGCCCCTTGCCAAGTCCAGCAGGTCAGCACAAAGTATCCCTCGGCTTCCACGGTACAGTATTCCTTCCTGCAGGAGTGTTTGTGCTCATTCCGTTTCCCCACCAAACAGAGCGTCGCATAAGCCCAGAGTCCAATTATTTTCCCCTTCTGCATGGGAAACCTAGATATTGCACACATGCGCGCACACTTGTCATGGCACAATGCACCAGCCCTCATCAAGTTCTGCTGCTGGCATGGCGCTTTTATGTATTTAATTAGAATTTATTTTAATTTAATTTATTATAGCCGTGATACCTACATTGCAGGGGGTTGAACTAGATGATCCTTCGGACCCCACCCAACCTTATGAGTCTATGTGCAACATATATAGATGCAGCATAAAAGGAAAGAGGGACGGGGAAGGATGAGGAAAGGAAAATGACCTGGGCACAAACGCTTTGAACGTGGCTAGCGCACCTTCCGTTTGCACAGCCAGCTCACCTTTCCTTTCCTACCTCTTACCTGGGGGGTG
Source organism: Lacerta agilis (assembly GCF_009819535.1). Taxonomy (NCBI): domain Eukaryota; kingdom Metazoa; phylum Chordata; class Lepidosauria; order Squamata; family Lacertidae; genus Lacerta; species Lacerta agilis. Next base: position 42,576,835 of record NC_046326.1, read on the forward strand.
GGGAGTAATAGCAGGGAGTTGCCAGTCTCCACCCCACGTCCCCGATGCATTTTCTGCCAAGCTGGCTCAATTTCTTCTGGAAACTGGTGGGGAGCGGGAACGTTACACCAACCTTGGATTCTGGGCCAGCATTGGATCGCTGGGATATGGGGCAGCCCCTTGGCTTCTGTTTGTAGCGACGACCTTCCAAGGCGAGCCTAGGTGGTGGGTTTCGGGGGGGGAAAGGCCCCCTCGCAGAGCCCCTCCTCACCTTCCCTCGTCTGCTTAGCCAACCAGGTATGTCTGGACCCCTTCTCTATGAGAAGTGGCCTCTCCAGCTGGGCTTTTGGGGGTGGGAGGGTGGACTAGGCATCTGTTTGGGGAGGAGGGGTCTTGTCTCGCTCCCCTCGCCCTAGCCATGCGGGAAGATTTTTACCTGTAGAGTGTAAAATAGAGTAAAATTTTCAGTTGTTCAGCCTGTTTTTTGGGGGGTGGGGAGGGGAAACGGGTGGGGGCGAGGGGAAAGAACCGACCTTTTGGATTGTTTAATGAATAAAACTGGTGTTTTGGAAGAATCCGGTGTGCTGTGGTTGAATTGCGTCCTACAGGCCCTCGCGCCAGCAGCCGGCCATCTCAAGTGTTGCAATTGGGGTAAATGAAGATTACGAGAGGACAGAGGTGTTGCTGTTAAAACGAGCTGAAAAAATAGATGTGCTATCTTCAGTTGTTGAGGGTGGGCAGCCCTGGTGTTCTTGGACGATCCTTTCTTGGGGGTGAGGGGGGTCAATGCTGGTTCCAGATTAAGCAGAGGGTTCCAGAATAGGTAAAGGTAAAGGGACCCCTGACCATCAGGTCCAGTCGTGTCCGACTCTGGGGTTGCGGCGCTCATCTCGCTCTATAGGCCGAGGGAGCCAGCGTTTGTCCGCAGACAGCTTCCGGGTCATGTGGCCAGCATGGCAAAGCCACTTCTGGCGAACCAGAGCAGCACATGGAAACGCCGTTTACCTTCCCGCCAGAGTGGTACCTATTTATCTACTTGCACTATGACGTGCTTTCGAACTGCTAGGTGGGCAGGAGCTGGGACCGAGCAACGGGAGCTCGCCCCGTCATTGCGGGGATTCGAACCGCCGACCTTCTGATCAGCAAGCCCTAGACTCTGTGGTTTAACCCACAGCGCCGCCTGGGTCCCCCTCCAGATAGAATACCTTCAACTTATTATCCCCAGTTAGTTAGTTAGTTTACTATTTATTTCATAAAATCTATACACCGCTGAATTGCAAAAACAAAACAAAAACGGTTTACAGAAAACAGAACTATCGCGAAGAAATATTAAACACAATTAATTTGAGACTTGAAAAGTTAAAACAACAGACTAAAAACAAGTGAAAACTCCCATACGTTTTCCAAACCTCTGGGTAGGACTGCCTAAGGAAAGATGTTTTTAGCAGGTGCTGGAAAGAGTGCAGTGAAGGAACCTGCCCGGTGTCAATAGGCAGGGAGTTCCAAAGTTCCACACACAAAGCTGAGCTTGTACAAATGAGGGACGGGTTTCGCTGATCGAAGCAGCCAAGTGGGTGCATATGGGCCAAGGCAGTGTACTCTCCATAAAAACAGAGTTTTTCTATGGGATCCTTCCCCCATGGAATCTATAGCCGTGTCTACACAATACAATTAAAGCACTATGATAGCACTTCCTCCAAAGAATTCTGGGAGCTGTAGTCTGTTCAGAGTGCTGAGAGTTGTAAGGAGACCTACACTGACTGGCAGGAGCAATCTGGGGATTGGACCCCTGCAGAAGCCCCTGCCCCAAGAGGGAGCCCATGTCCTGCTGTTCATCCTCCTTGCTGTTTATTTCTTTAGCATGCCTATACAGAGCCAAAGTAGTTTTCAGTTTCAAAATGCTAAAATAGGTAAATGGTACAAGATCAGAGGTGCAATGGTTTGGGGTTGTGGGGGGGGGGTGTTTCGGAGACCCATGACTTTCTGCAGCAGGGTTGTCTCCAGCGTCCTGGAGCTGCCCAGTCGGCATGGAAGGGGGGCTTTTTAGCCAATAAAATGAAGTCGTCTTGCCCTTTGTGCTGATCGGAGCCCACCTCTGTGAAAGGAGGTGAGGATAGGCTCCTAGGGTCATTCTGGAGAAGGAATGCAGGAAAAATGAGGAGGGGAGGATGCATAGCTATCCCACATTTTCCCTCCAAGGAGTTCAATGTGGCACACCCAGTTCTGGCCCCACAACAACTTTGTGAGATAGGTGAGGCTAGCAGAGGCAGCAACTGGCCCAAGGTGAGAGCCTCATGGCTGAGTGGCAGATTTGAACCCTGGCCTTTTCCCCAGGCTCTGGTCTGACACCCGAGCCACTACCCCACGCAGGCTCTCACATGCACCAAACCTAAGCATTTAGGAACACTGAAAACACAAGGGGCACACATGCGCTGGAACTTCAAGGAAAACACAACTTAGGTGTGCAGAGAATGAGATATCTAGCTGAAAGGCAACACACAACAGATTATTATTGTTGTTGTTGTTTATTCAATTTGCATACCGCCCTATACCCGTAGGTCTCCCGGCGGTTCGCAGCATAAAATCACAATATAAAAACACAGAATTCATCAAAAAATCAAAACAAGAACAACCGATCATCTTTCAAACAGCCTCATTACAATAAGCACCATTGCCAACCAGCGTGTTTACTTACCATGGTGTAGAAAAGGATTGTATAAAAGCCATTTTGCTAATAATAACAATAATAATTTATTATTTGCACCCCGCCCATCTGTTTGGGTCCCCCCAGCCACTCTGGGTGGCCTCCAACAGATATTAAAATACATTAAAATATCACAGGTTAAAAACTTCCCTAAACAGGGGTGCCTTCAGGTATTTTCTGAATGTCAGATAGTTATTTATTTATTATGCAAACTAATTAAGGAAAAAACAAGAATCACAATAATCACAATAAAAGGTGCCATTCAGTTGATTGCCTCCTATTCAACCGCCAAGATAAAGATCCGAATTGCACTGATTAGTGCAATGCAGCCCCAATTATTCCTATTGTATAATTATGAGAACATTGTACAACTATGAGATTATTCTATAATCTAGGGAGGTTGTATAATCATAGAAAGGGGTGTGTTTGTGAGAGGGTGTGTGTGTAAGTATCCGGAAGCGACCCTTTGCAGTTCTGAACACTGCCGTGTAAGATATTTATCTATGGCGTTTATATCGCCCTTTCTTCGCCAAGGAGCTCAAGCTGGCCTACAGAGTTCTCTCCCTCTCCAATCAGCCCCACAACAACCCTGTGAGGTAGGTTAAGCTGAGAGGCAGTGACTGGCCTTGATTCAAAAACATGAGGACTACAATCTTAACTTTATTTTCAGAGAAAGGGCCATGGCTCAGGGGCAGGGCATCTCCTTTGCAGGCAGGAGGTCTCAAGTCAAGTTCAATCCCCGGGGGCATCTCTAGGTGTCTGGAACCCTGGGGAGGTTCTGCTGCCAGTCAGTGCCAGCACTACTGAGCTGGACGGACCAAGGGGCTGGCGCAGCGCAAGGCAGATTCCCACGTTCCTGTCCGTTCGCCCTTGGGTGCTTGGCAGGTGGCCAAGGAGCAGGGGCAGGGGAGCCCATGCATGGGGTTGGGGGAATTCGCGTGCTGGAGGACTTGGGCCTGGGTTCAAATCCCTACTCGACCATGACACTCACTGGGTGACCTGGGGTCTCTTAGGCGACTTTGCAGGGTTGTTGTTGGGATTAAATGAGGAGAGGCAGAGAACCAGCTATACTAGGATTCCCGGGTCAATTAAGCCATAACTTTCTAGTGTCTCTTAATGAGGATCTTTTGCAACTCCCGCGAGAGGGCTTAAAAACAAAGCTTCAAAAAGAACCGCGAAATCCGGGCTACGGACAAAAGAACTGAGCCTCGCTGTACCTACCACTTGGCAAAGGAGGCAGGACCCCGCCCACTTGCAGAGCGCCCTTTCCAACGCGCACGCGCAATCTCAGTCCGCCGCTTTCGGCCTCTTGTGCGCACGCGCTAGCAGTGGCGGCGATCGCTCGTCAGGCAGTCCATGCTTTGCGCATGCGCGAGAGCGGTCGTCCGAGCTTGACCGCCGCTGCGTCGAAGCAAGGGGGGGGGGAGAGAGGCGGAACTGCGGCTGCGTAGAAAAGAACAGCTACTGTACAGTATTCCTTTTTTAGAAACCGCTGTGTACAATCAGTTTCATAACTGTTAGAAAAATGTTGCTTCATTTGATTTCGTGAAGTTCAACACTGTAAACAGAGGGAAGAAAGCGGTTATTGAGCGTGCGCAGAAAGTAGAGTGCAAAAACCCACCCACGACTAAGTACGCATGCGTAGAAAGGGCAACTCAAGAGCTGGATTGCGCATGCGTAGAAAGGAAACGTATTTAGCACTAGGCATGCGTACAAAAAGGAAACACGGAGCAAGGTTGCACACGCGCAGAAAAAAACGGGGGGGTTATGGAGCGAGGACTACGCATGCGTACGAAAGGGAGCGGGGACTGCGTGTTTAGAAATGGAGAACCGATTGCCTATACCAGGCATAGGCAACCTTCGGCTCTCCAGATGTTTTGGCCTACAACTCCCATGATCCCTAGCTAACAGGACCAGTGGTCAGAGATGATGGGAATTGTAGTCCGAAACATCTGGAGAGCCGAAGGTTGCCTATGCCTGGCCTATACAGTACGTAGAAAAGGGGAGCGAGAACTGCGCATGTGCACAAAAAGAAGGGCAAAACTGCGCGTGCGCAAAGGACGGGCTGTCGAAAGCCTGAAAGGGGGGGATAAATAAATAAATAAAGGCATCCAAAGTGTCGTTCACCCCCCCCCGCCACCATTCCCTGCGTCTGCGCAGATAGCACCCTCCTCCGCGCGCATGCTCCCGGGGCTTCGGGGAGGGCGCTGTGCGCCTGCGCGACGAGCGCTGTGGCTACGGCGGCAGCGGCGACTACGGCGGCGGGGCCCTGCGAGTGAGGAGGCGGCGGCGGCGGCGCCCGTCAGATCCCGCTCGCCTTTTCCCTCAGGAGCCGGCGGCGAGGAGCAAGAGGAGGAGCCCGAGGAGGCAACGGCGGCGGCGGGAGCAGCGCGGGCCCCGCCCCCTGTCATGGCAGCCGTCCCCTCAGCCTTCCCGGGGCCGCTCCGGGCAGCAGCGCTGGCGGCGGAGGCAGCGGTGGCGGCGGCCAGGCCCGTCGGGTAGGAGGCCGCGGGACGAGGCCCAGCAGGGCAGCAGCAGCCTCCCTCGCGGCGGCGGCGATACCGGAGACCCGGCGCCAGGAGCAGGAGCAGGAGGCGGCGGCGGCGGCGGAGGGGACGAAGGGCGGCCTGTCAGCGACCGGGAGGAGCCGGAGGAGCAGCGCCAGGGGCGGCGGCGGCAGCGGCGCTCCCTTCCCCCGCCCCGGTTCCCGCCCGCCCTCCGCCGGGGCCGCCGCCGGCCCTGCGCGGCGCCGTTGTTGGATGTGGGAGAGGATGGAGGCCAAGACGGTGGTTTACGACCTGGACACGTCCGGGGGGCTGATGGAGGTGAGCGGAGGGGGGGGGAGGGCGAGGGCGCGCGGCGGCGGCGGCGGCGGGAGGGGCCCCTTCCCCCCATGGCCCCCTCTTGCTCCCCTTCCTCCGGTCTCCATCCCGCTCACCCCTTTCTTCCTCTTTCCCCGACATGGCAGCAAATCCAGGCGCTGCTGGCGCCTCCCCGGAGCGACGACGGCGCCGGCGCGGGAGGCAGCGAGAAGCGGAGCCGCCGGCCGGACCGCGGCGGGGACCACCACCAGCACCACCACCACCCGCAGCAGCACCACCACCACCAGCAGCACCACGCGTCGCCGCACCACCACCACCACCACCCGGCGCACCACCAGCAGCAGCAGCAGCACCACCACCCCTCGCACGGCGGAGACCGGCAGCAGCAGCACCACCACCCGGCCCATCAGCACCACCACTCGGCCCAGCAGCAGCGCCGGAGCGGCCGCGCCACCAACCACGACAGCTGCGACAGCTGCAAGGAAGGCGGCGACCTGCTCTGCTGCGACCACTGCCCCGCCGCCTTCCACCTCCAATGCTGGTGAGAGACAGAGAGGAGAGAGAAACGCGCCCCCCCCTCCGATTTGGAGTCACTCCGGGTCCTCCTTCCACCCATCCCCGCCTTCGCATGATCCATCCCTTCCCCCTTGCCGCTTCCTTCCTTCCATCCATTTGCATGCCAGCTTCCCTGCAAACCCCGCTTACTTTTCTTTCCTTTTTTTGCCGATCCGGAGTCATTCCAAATCTCCCTTCCCTCCACCTCCCGTAGTATCCATGCCCTGCTGTTTCTTGCCGATTTCGGAGTCTCCTCCTCCTCCTCTGCGCCAATTCGGGGTCGCTCCGGCTTGCCGCGTCTTTCGTGCTCCGCTTTCTCCCCACCCCCGCGGAAAGTTCCCGTTATAATCTCTCGCGCGGCGCTGCGGGCAGTTTCTCTGTGTTTTGCGCGGGCGGGCGGAAACTCGTCGGGCCCGACCGGCTCCTGGTGTTTGTTGCTGGGTGGTGGTTGTTTTTCCCTCCCCGCCGGCCACAGGCGACGCGCTCCGGCGCTCCGCCCTCGCTGACTCGCTCGCTCGCTCGCTCGCGGCTTTCTTTTTCTCCCAGCCGGGCCCCGCTTCGCTCCTGACAACATGGCGACCTGCCTGAAATTGTTGCATTTTATTCCCAGCGCCATTTTGCCCATCTGGTCTCCTCGGGTGCCGCCGCCGTCCGTCCCCCGCCCCGCCCCCTTTGCATGCTGCGATCGGTGCCCGAGCCCCCTTTTCCCGGCCGGCCCCCAGCCGACCGCTCGCTCGCTCGCTCTCTCCGCCTGGCTCCCGCCCAGACTTTGGGGCGATCGCTGCCTTGCAGCAAAGCGGGGGGGGGGGGGGCAGGCTACCAAGGCCACCCTGGAGAGGGCAGGGCTCCGTGCCTGCTGCAGTTCCGTGCAAGCTTCCTCCCGAGGAAACAGGCATTGGGGGCCCTCAGGATCGGGCTGCTCCTTCCCTCCCTCCTTCCGCATCTTTTGTTGATTTGCCAAATTGTTGGGATGCTTGTGGGGAGAGCTGGTTTGCAGGTTTCCGAGCCCATTGTTCCGGCCCTGGGGAGCCCCCTCCGTGTTCTCAGTGGCTGCTAGGCCTGAGCCCTTGATAATCGAGGCCCAGGGAAGGACGGTGTGTTTGTGGTCTGTTTGGTTAGCTGTTAACTTCTGGGCTAGCATGTTTAGGCCCTGGGGAGCTTGCCACGGGCAAGCTAACCTTTATTATTATTCTCTCCCCCTCTGTTGCGTAAGGAAAGGGAAGTGGGTGTCCATAAAAGGAAGCCGGTCTTATTGGCCAGACTCTTCAGGATCTCACTTGTTGGCAAAACCTTGAAAGCGCTTGGGGAAACGCAGAGGCTGGCAAAGGGGAATCCTTAACTCTTGCTGCATTTTGCTTTTTCCGTTTGTTTTAATGGTTCACTGCTGGAACTGAATTAGTTGCCTGGTTCTGTATTGTGGGGCTGTTGTGTCTATATACACAATCTTGACTTAATGATCAAGGAGGGGGAGAAAGCTGTTTGTGAGGTTCTTAAGCGGATGTGGCAGAGTTATTGAGCTCCTAAACAAGGGGAAAACCATGCCCTTATCCAGACTGGAGGTTTCTGGGGGAGCGTGTGAGTATGTTGCCCTGGTATGGCAGCCTGTCCCCACCCTTCAACTGAGAGGGAAGGGGGCAAGGCATCTTAGGACAAATTCTCCTGTTTATTCTGCTGATAGGCTACTCTGGTTGAGGAAGACAGCTCTACAATTAATAGCAGTGGTGTGGATTCTTTTGGTTCCTCATTGGAATATTCACACACACACACACACCATCAGCAGAGCACAGGCGGCCTTCCTGTTGGTGAACAGAGACTGGTTTGCCCTGTGCTTTTGCGTGTGCATCAGCCATTTTGCCTCCTGGCAAGCAAGATGCTTGAGGCTTTGCATCCATGTCTGTCTCCATCATGGTCACTTCACTAGGGATGGTTAAAGACTGCTGTGAGCTTCCCCTGCTGAAAGTGTGTGGCTCTTACACTGAATTGGGGGTGGGTGGGTGCAGCCATCTTTATCATACGCTTTTGTTTATTCCTCCCCCCCCCCCCGATTTTATGCACTGGATTTTTTTGCAGTTTGTCTGGTTGCTGTGGCATTAAACTTCCTGCATTCATGGGTATTGAGCCTGTTTCCCTCCATGCTCAGATGCAAATGGATTAGGATTTCAGGTTCAAGCAAACATTTTTGCATTTAAAGCACTGGAAATAACTGAGCCATTGCCATTGAATCACACAGTTCCTTTTGGGTATCCTCTTGTAGCAAAGAGCAGTAGGCAGCTGGACTTCAGAACCTTACCCAAATTTGGAAAGGGTGGGAGAGAGAGGGAGAGAGAGGTGCAGTAATGGATTTGGGGAAAATATGTTCTCTCTAACTAGTCAAAATTTGAGGTCGTTTTGATTCTATGCTCACCCACTCCTTCGAAAATAAATAAATTGAAGGGAGAAGCGGACATCATGTTGAGGCTGGGAGGGGCTTGGAGTGTTTCTGCAGCCTGGGAGGACAGGGTAATCCCCCTCTCCAGTTCCAAGCTCAGGAGGAAGTCTATGGCTGATTTCCAGAAAAAGAAGAAAGGCACCAGGGTGAGCAAACTTGTGGACTCTGGATGGAAGGGAGGGGATAGCTGCACCATCTGGAAAATGAGGGCATACGTGTTTTGTTTTGTCTCAGAGTCTGTCTTGCCCCTTATGCAACATAAATGGCATTTGAACGCAACCTTTGCCAAGCTGGTGCCTTTTGGCCTGGCCAGGATGGCTGTGGCTGATGGGAGCTGTAGTCCAACAAAACATCTGGAGGGCACCAGGTTGTCAAAGGCAGCTCTAAGCATTAGGAGTGCCAGTCAGAGAGAGATAGGGACTGTCTGTCGTTCTTTGCTCTTTCCAGCTGGAGTTGAGCTGTGGGGTCTGGCTTGTCCTCTGTGGTTTAATTTGTACCAGAAGGGTTACAGTTGGGAATGAGCTCTGGCACTGATAGTTCTCCCCTTCGGCTCAGGCTGTGTTCTGCTTGTGTTAGGTACTCAAGGCTTTCTATGCAAAAACGTCAGGAGACTGCAGTGAGCTGCTTAGTGCACTGATTGTTTTGCCTTTTTTATCTTCACAATAACCCTGTGAGGTAGACCAGGATGAAAAAGAGAGGGAACCCAGCTTGTTTTGTGGTTCTTGGAAATCTGAACCAAAGACTTTCCCACATCTCCATCCCATCTGTTGTCTCCTTTGTATTCACTCCACTCTTAGTTCAAGCAAGTTAAAATATTCTCTTATATATTGAGAGCATGCTGCTGCTGCTGCTGCTGCTGTTTAATCTTAAGCTTTTTGTGCATGCCTGGGCCAGCCTGCTTGCAAATAGCTAGTGGGGTCTAGTAAACAGTGCAGTACATGCATGCTTTCGTGGCCCTCAGGTGAACTGCATCTGGAGGTACAAGTAGCATATTTTGAAAATGCCAAGTAGGAGCTGTTTATCTGGAACTTTATTTTGATTCCCCCACTCAGACCTTTGCTTATACACATCTAGTCTCCTTTTCCCCTCTTAGATCATCTCTCTCCCTCCCTCCCTCCCTCCCTCCCCCCCCCCTCTCTCTCACATACACACCTCCTTTCCCTCCCTGTGCTCCCAAGTGAATTTATAATCTTGCGGTGGAGCTCAGCTCACCAAAGGCCACGTCCCCCTCATGACCACCAACTGTGATTTCACTGAGGAATTACAAGAATGTCGGTGAAGGGGAGGTGGTTTACTGTGTAAAACAGGTAACTAGCAAACAAATAAATCAGTGGCAGTTGCAGAATGCGGGGCAGGTGAACTGGCTTTTCTCCAGGATGTAAAAGCCTCCTCCGAACTTAGTGAACCATGCCATCCATCTGGGTCAAATCCCATTTATAGCTTCCTGTTTGGCTCTCAAGTAAGGATCGCTGTAGCAATGCAAGGCCTATGGTGAAAGTGAATATAATGTAAGATAATTTAAATGGTCATGCCCAGGTTCCTCCCCCACCAACTTAAATGTGTCTCCATTCCAAATTATTTCTGTGATTCTGTCTCCTTTCTGGGGACTGCTTGCTAGCTTCTCAGGTTACTGCTTGGAGGGCACTGGATCAGCCTCCTCTGTCTGGTTTTTTGACTCAGCGCCTCATTATCGGGCTGTCATTTTTAAAGAGCTAGAGTGAGCTTCTCTCAAAATGAAGACCTGGCAAAGCAACTGCAGAGTCCAGCGTGCTCTTATTTTGTTTGTGCCATCTGCAGTGGTTTGAAATAGCATAACTTACTTCCTTGCCTCACACGGACTGGGCATTCTCCTTGCTTCCCTAGGGCAGCCTTTGGGTGTTCACTGCCTTCATGTGAGTTCATTGCCTCTGCCTTTACTGTTCACTCTGCCTGTCTCCATTCCATTCTTTATACAAACCTGGAAGAAGGTCTTCGCTTCCTCCTGTCGTCACATAGAAGCAGTGTTGACAGGTTTATTAATACTTTATGGTTCTGATTTGTTTTTATTTTTTCAACCTGTCATTTGGCCCTAGGAACATAGAAAGCTGCCTTATGCTGAGCCATTGGTTCATCTAGCTCATCATTGTCTACACCAGGGGCACGGAGCCTTCATCCCACAGGCCTAATCCTGCTTGCCAGGCCTCGGCACTTGGCCCATCAAGCCATTTCAGGCAAGCCACAGTTGCTTGCCCTACACCTGACATCATATCGTCTGGTTATCAGGCATTTGGGAAGTGCTGCCCAGGGGACTTTGACAAGTGTCAATCACCTGATGCCATTATGACGTCAGGTGACTGATAGGGGGGTTGCCCTGCAGGGGAAGATGAGGATCTGGCCTACCAGGCCAGAAAGGTTTCCCACCCCTTGTCTGCACTGACTGGCAGTGGCTGTCTTCTGATTTCCCAGCCCTACCTAATACCAAAGAAGATTAGAGAAATGCATGGAGGAGAGGGCTATGATGGTTAACAGGCGTGATGGCTCTGCTTTGCCACCTTGGTTGGAGGCAGCAATGGTTCTGAATACCAGTTGCTGGAAACAGCAGGAAAGGCGAGTGTTGTTGTGCTCCATTGGGGCATCTGGTTGGCAACTGTTTGTGAACGTAGGATTCATTGGCCTGATCCAGCAGACTTGCCTGAATATTTTATTGCTCTCCTCCTCCTCCTCCTCCTTGTTTCAAATGTGTAGTGTGGCACACAGGGCATTGCTCCAGGTGTGTATAGGAGAAAGAATTTCCCAAATGGTTTTCTGGTGCCTGCTTGAGGCTCTTCAGTGTGCAGATTCCTTTAACATCAGCGGCTGTCAGCTAATGACTCCTTATGGTTTTCAGCTTGCTAGGAGGGGCTGTATGCTTGGTTGTGGAGCAAATATTCGGCTCCTGGATTGTGACAGCAGGTGTTGAGAAAGTTCTCTGCCAGAGACCCTGGAGAGCAGGAGCCCATCAGAATAGATAGTTGTGGACTGAATGGACCTGTGGTAGGTAGAAGCTTTGCATCCTCAGTTTTCCTCTTTGTTAACACCAGTAATATCTATGGCGAGTGCACTGAGGGGGTTTTATGTCTTTGAAGCTGGAAGCGGTTGGCTGGGCTGCCTAATGTCACAGCTTGTTGTGGCAGGCAGGAGGGTCCCTGGCCAAGCCAGTCAGATTCCTTGGCAGGCGCTGAGTGAGCTGTTAGAATCCCAGGAAAAGGGCAAGCCTGCCTGGAGGGCCCATAGAGAAACAAAGGGGGCAGAAGGGAGGCTGAAGGAAGTAGAAAGATCTGGGAAGGCTTTTGTGATTGGCTACCGGTGATGGCAAGATGCCTTTGGAAAGGAGAAGTTGTGCATAGGAGTTATGGGTGGCAGGAAATGCACATTGATTTCATGTAATGAACCAAGTCTCTGGTTTCATAGTCTCTATATCATTCCTATCAGTGATGTTGCATTTTCTCCTATAGCGATCAAGCCTTCATTCAGAATCATTACTGCAAAGAGCCAGCTATTAGTTATACACACACAGCATTAAAGGGAACAGTTTTGAACAAGGATAACCTTCTGGGTTCACAGTACCGTCTGCTGTTATATCACCTTAAAGAGACAGAGTTTCATCAAGTATCTTTTTCAAATGCAGCTTTTCCCTTTCACATACTCTGTTACATCAGTGTAAGTTATAAAAAGAATACTCCACCCTTTCTTCATAAATGAACTCTGCACATCAATTAACAACACAGCCAGAAGCAAAATTAAACAAAATAAATAATCGGAAAAGAAGAAGCAGTACTCGGCAACACAGAAAGAAGTTACTGTAATAGCAATCGCAATCTCGGCCAATCTCAAAACGTATTGGAAAATGCCAGGTTTCCCACCTGACACCTGAAGGAGCTAGGCAAGCCTCCCTTGGGGGGGGGCATTCCACAGAGCTGGTGTCACCTCTGAAAAGACCCTTCTCCTGGTAAATTCATGCCAGAAATCAGCAGATGAGGGCACCTAGAGCAGCCCCTGTTTGTTAAATGTGATGGCTGTGTTGGAGGACAGAGTGTTTTTCCAGCAGCTAGGCCCCAAGCCATTTAGGTCTTTATAAGCAAGGAGCAGCACTTTGAATTGAGTCTGGTAACAAAGCAACAACCAGTGCAGCTCACATCATTTCTAGAGTCATATGCTCCTGAGCATCCAATCACAGCCAGTATCTGGTACCTGCATTTTGCACCAGCTGAATGTTTGCAGGCTCTTCAAGGGCAGCCCAGGTAAAGAGTGTGCTACAGTAATGAAGCCTGGAAATTTACTTGGTCATGAACAGACTCGGCTGGTGATGGTCATCACCGTGACTATTGAGTGGCGACTTCCGTTTTTCCTTCCCGTGATGGTTTTCAGTGAACCAAGTTGACATATTCAGCTGGTCATTGATCAAAAGATGTGTGGGCCATTTATTGATTGCAGAAGACAGTGTGTGCAAAAATGAAATGTTTTCGTGGGCAGACTGAGCAAAGTTATTCTACGTGAATGTTACAGAAGCAAGCTCCCTTCTCTGAAGTTTGCTGTGGTAAAGGAGAAGAGCCATGTTTGAAAACTGCCTTTGTTTACTAGCATGTGTCTTCATTTTGTGGGTTCTGTTCCCATAGTGCTTCAGGGTAGGAGTGGATCCTATCATACTTGAAGCCCTTGGAGGACTAACTGATTAAATCAGTCCAAGGCAGGTGAAAGACCAAGGATTCTGTAGCTTCCAGGTGTCATAAACTCTGGTTTAAAAATAATAAGGAAGGGTGGGTTTTGACCCTTGTTTACAGGCTGTGGGAAAAAGGAATCAAACAGACTGAGAGCTGCATCATTTAGCTGCAGCTAAAAGCAAAATGTGTAACTTCAGAAGCCTTTTATAGAAGCGGAACTTAGCACAAAAGGGCCCTGTCTGAGGCTGGGCAATCGGATAAGCACCCAGGTCGGTCTGTTGGCGCCGGCATGCATCTTGGGCCTCTGGAAGCGAGTGGTTGCAATTAAGAATCCAGGCTCATTGTAACTTGAACCGGGTTTTCTTTGCCCTCAGCCGCTGCCTTTGGGGGGCAGGGGCAGGAGTCCACCGTGCCTGGTGCTTCATCGGACGACCTCTTGCAGCTCTCAAGAGCCCCCTTTTCCTCACAAGCTCCCCCGAAAATTAGTCCAAAGCACATACAGGCACATCTGTCAGGGAACAGTATCTGTGGCGCGGCTGGCGTTCAGTGGTAAAGCACATGCTCTGCCTATTAAACAGAGGTAGAGGGCCTGTGGGCCCCTCCCCGCACATGTTACTGGACTACAACTCCACAATCATTCCTGGCCATTGGCCCTGCTGGCTACTGGGAGATGGAGGCCAGTAGCCCCTGGAAGAGCCACAGTTTCTCCATCATTGGTATAGGCTCAGCTCCCAATACTCGTAGTTAAAGGATCTCAGCTGACAAACATTTCAGCGTGGAAGCCCCCAAAGAGCTGCTTCTGTGCAGGGCACCCCATATTGTGTTAGGTGAGTTGTCTGTCTCATTTGGTGTTGGGAACCTTGGCAGCTGCCTTACACTGAATCAGACCCATGGCCCATCTAGCTCAGAAATATCTTCAATCTGGGAGCATGGGAACTTTCACCAGCGCTACCTGGATAGCTGTCGGGGATTGAAAAGAGATACGAAAGCTAGGAGCTAAATGGCACCTTAAACCTATGGGCACAGCAACGGAATGTCTCGGAGCACTTTTTATAACAAGAATACAAAGCTGAAAATGAACTGCAGCTAAAATATTGTGTTCATTTTTCACATGGTTAGTCCTTCCCCTGTCCGCCCACCCCTAATATTCTTATGAGGGTCTCATCTCCAGTCTTCAGAGAGTAACTGGAAGTGGGGAGGCAGAAAATCCTTCCACTCCGCAGTTTTAATCTGAAAGTACTACACCCAGAGCTCTGAAACTGCTCGCACTAATGCAATTGCCTGTCACAAAATGCGCCTAGAACAACGAGAGTTTCGAACACTGCTTGTGCACACAAAGCAAATGCTCTGCTGCTGAGCTATGGCACTTCTCCAAGTTTAATATAGTCCCTTAGCCCACAGGAGCTGGGCTGGTGAGCCTCATGGGTGTGCTGGACACCATTCAGAATGCAGACTGCTCCGTGGTCCTCTGTTATAACCCACCCAGTGTAGAATAATGGAAGCCTTCAGGGAAGAGACAAGCAATAGCCCCCAAGAAGATTTTTGTGAATTTAACGATGGCAAAAAAGGAGGACACAAACTGAGGCATCAGTCTTGGCAGGCTCCCTGACCACAAAGGCCAAACTGGGCTTGGCAAAAGGTTCAGTTAATTGAGAGCATATAACAACACTTTTTTGTTCTGGGACTGAGTGAGGATATTGGATCCCAGGGTGGAAGCCTCCCTTGAGCAGCAGAGTCTTGCCACGTTGAGCTCTTGGCTTGGCTGTATGCATCTCTGTTGAGTGGAGGCTCTGGAATCTGTGCTCTTGACTTGGTAACTTGGCATGGCCAGCACAGCACAGCCACTTTTGCTTCCTGCTGAAGATCCTCTGTGCTGCCCATGGACTGATTCCTCTGTGGCAAACGGGCCTGTCGCAGATCCGAGGGCAGAATGGGACGGCCTGCTTGGAACCTATGGTTTGTAGGGCTTGGAGCAAATGTGGATGGATGTTTGGGGCCGGGTGTGTGATAGTGTGTGTGTGCGTGTGTGGCTGTGCTGTGCTGTGCTGTGCAAATAGTTCTTGTTGGTAAAAAGTTTGCCAAAGGAGGTGCCAGAAGAGGGAACATTGGACTTCCCAGGAAGCATTCAGCACATGTTAATCATGCCATTAAAAAAAAAAGAATGCAAATCTTCCAGCTGCAGATTGGAAGTCAGGTATCCTGTACTGCCCTTTTCCCAGTTGTTGAGAGTGAGCTGGAAATTGCTGTGGTAGGGGTATGTGTGTGGAGCCTGAGAGCAGAACAGTACTTCCTGGGTTGCCTGGCAGGTGGCATCCTGCTGTGGTCTGGTTGCAAAGCAGGCGCTTAGTATTGGGCAGCTCTTTCAGGAACTCCTTTGTGTCCAGCCGGGAAGAGGAAAGGCTTGCTTCCTGGGAAGTAGTAAAAAAGGCGGCCTAGCAGTATGAAGAATCACCAGCTTGGTTGGATTGCCCTGGGGAGTTCTGTGCCTTACTTGAAAGCAGGCTGGACGCAAGAGAGAGAGATAGGAGCACATTGTTAGTAAATGCCAGGGCACTGGCAGCATGAAACCCAGGGTGGCTAGTAGCATGCTTGCTTGTTAGGTAGTGGTTTGTTGTGGGAAGGTATCTGATGTACCGGCCTTCTTGTTTTCAGCATGCTTCTGAAAGGTTTGTGGTTTTTCAGTACGCACAGGCAGCAATGGCATATTGCATTTCATTTAAATATTGCCTTTCATCCGCCCGCCCCCAGTATTGGTTTGCAGCCTATATTTAGCCTTTGGAGGATGGCCATATCAGAGGAGGTGAAGCACAGCCACCCTTGCTAGCTTTCAGGAACACCTCAGCCAGTTAGGCCAGAGGGCAAAGGTGTGCGGGCAGGCCAGCTTAAGTCAAGCTGCTGCTAATTACCAGCACTGGGATTCCCCTGAGATGAGGCATAGGGATAAGGTGGTTTTCTGCATGGAGGCCTTCTTGAAGAGCTGAACTTTGAGAAGACTGAACTGCTTGGCCTCCATGCAAGAACGTCTTGTCAGCTGCATTTGATTTCCAGTGGTGTCCCCCTTTCTTATTTTCTTTGCTTTTGCTCCAGGGACCACTTTGAAGCTTTTGAAAGCCCTGACTCCAGCACACCATAATTGTGGCGTTGTTCTTAAAAGGGCAGGTGGATTTTTCAGGGACCAAACTGGAGAGGCAGTAGGTCTCACAACCGCTGCTTCCTCCTCCCTTGGCTCCCCACCCCCCTGTGCCGGCAGGATCCTGACAAAGAGCACCACTGTGTGGAGGGAAGGGAGCCGTTTCCTGATCATTAATCTGACTCTCGGAAAAAAGATGGGCCTTCTCCATTTCTCTGGTCACAGCCAGCAGCAGGGAGCTGCAGCTTGGAAAAATGTCTGCCAGCAAAACTGGCGGAGTGGCTGTGTTTTGATGGTGGCTGCTTCGCGGTAGGGATCGATTGTGGCCAGTTTAGCTTGCCTGCAGGTGTTTCCACACACCCCCCCCCAGAAGGCTCTGAGGAGCAGCTGCAGAGAGAGGTTCGGGTGCCACACAGCTGTTTTGCAGAACGGAGACTTTGCCAATATCTGCGTGTTTCTCAGTGGGTCTCAGTTGCAAGGCGCTGAGTTTGCAACTCGCTGACAGAGCCAGGAATGCCCCCCGAGGCCTCTTGTGCTGTAGCCTGGCTTAGAAATGAGAGGTCTGAATGAGCCTTTCCACTTTTCCCCTGATGTTATTGGTGGCAGGCCTGCAAAATGCACCACAGCTTCCTAAATCTTGAAACGGAACCGACTGAGCCATTTCCCATTCTCCCATCCCCAAACAGCAGAGATGTTGGGGTAGCTCAGGTGCTTGCTGTAATAAAGTTCACCTATGCAGACAACTTGAAAATCTCCTCCGTTGTGGGTCTTTGTGGGGTGATGGTGCCTGACCACTGGCCCTTGGGAGTATGGGATTATTTGCTGCTGGTAACCCTGCAGCTGGACCGCCTTCAGCTGATCTCTCCCAGCAGACCCCTTTTTATTCTGTGCATTGGGGGGGGGGGTGCGTGCCTGCAGCCGCTGAGGTCAGGTGTGTTGGCGCATGATGTTTCCCCTAATTCCTGCAAGCTGGATCCTGTTCTTACCTGGCTGCATTTTATTCCCCCGTGCTCTGGAATGTCAATGCCATACCTCCAAGCGGGTGGATGCAACAGCTTCAGTGCTGCTGGCAACCTTCAGTCAGATCATGACTGGCTGCCCCCTCCCAACCACCCAAATCTGCCTGAGGCCCACAGATAAACTGGCAAGCCCTTCAAGCCCCAGGGGGCAGCTGCTCACTGGTACTACTACAGTTGTCTTTTGAAACTTATTTTTTAAAAGCAGCTCACTCTCTACTATTGTGTTCCCAGCGCCCTCCCTACCAGGCTTATTGGGGCAAGGGGTTTTGTTGCATCTTTGCTTGAAACTTGAACATGGGAGGTTAGGTAGCCAGGCATGGCCATCTGTGACTGCTTCCAGCCTTCAGGCTGTGGTGTATAGGTTTTGGTTTTTTCTTTCAAGAAATGGTTTGATGTGTGGATTTTCCACTGTGCTCTTGAGACTGCCTCAATCACACACTCCAGAGTCCACTTGCCGCCTCCCTGATTCCTGAGCTGTGCTCTCAAAATGGCTGCCTGCCTCGTTCATGTGTCTTGATTTCTGAGCAGGAAGTTTCTGGGAGATCTGGTGTAGGCAGGAGGTACTCGGGGTCCAGGTTCCTGTCGTAGGTGTCTCTGTATCCATTGACCAGTTTCCAGAGAAGCATATCTGTGAGTTTTTAAGACTATAAAGCTTTCCGGTACAGCCTTGATACAGAAGGCAAACGCTCCACAAACCCGGCTTGACTTTTTCCTGCTCAGTGTCCTCTCAGTCCCGTCTCTCACCTTCCTTTGCAACTGGCAGCAGAACCACAAATAGTAGCCCGGCCTAGGTGGTGTGCCTACCAGGAGTGAACCCCCCCCCCCCGCTCTTTCTGCCACTTGGATCCATTGCAGAGGGGAAAGAGATGGTCACTGGTGGAGAAAGGACTTGGGCACGTGGCTCAAATGAGGGAAGGCCTGGCCCCAGCCTGGAACTGTAGTTTGTTGGACAGGTTTCCCTGGTAGGAAAGGGTTCAAAAGGAAGATAGTGAAATGAGAGCCGGCTGCATGTGCCTCCTTGGAGACCCTTAGCGGTGGAAAGCCTGGATGTAGATATTTCCAGCCAATAACAAATGGAGCAGCCCTAATTCTCAGCATTTACAGAGCACTTCATTGCATTTCAGAGAGCTTCACTTGTCGTTTTAGAACAGCAGCCCTGTATAGGAGGCCAGCATTATGATCTGTGGCTGTGGTGATCTTTGAAGTTGGGGACTCAGGAAGCTCAGCTGCTCCTTCGCCTTTTGCTGTTGCAACGAACCTGGTGGCTTCTTTCTTTCTTTCTTTCTTTCTTTCTTTCTTTCTTTCTTTCTTTGTCTTGGGGTAAGCCAAGATCCCTGCCTAGCATCTCCCTTTGCCTGCGTTGAGGCAGAGTGGCAACCTTTTTATCGGGAGCCAAGAACTGTTGTCAAAGGGCACTGAGCACTTGTAGGGTACTCAAACATTATTGTGATCAAATCGCAACGATCGAGAACAGAAACAATGTGTGATTACAGCAGGAGTCGCCAGCGTGGTGCCCTTGAGCACAGTCGTGCCCACAGAGGCCTTCTCTGGTGCCCACAGCGTTGTCTCGCCCTGCCAGAATTAGGCTTGGAAGTAGCATTCTGTTGTGACCAATAGAATGCGTTGCGGTGCGTGTTTGAGTTTGTGGTGTGTGCTCTGTTCTTCCTTCAAGGTGGTGGCAGTGTTTCCAAGGCTCCCTGTTTTGGGTGGTGAAAGGCAAGTACAGCTATCTTTTGCAAAGTCCCCAACTAAAGTCACTTATGGTGGCAGAGAATTCCAGAACGTGGTATTTGAAATTCACTCCTTTTGAAACCTAGATATATGTCAGGATGGTGGGTGGCTGCCAGCCAGCTCTTCATGGAGCAGCTCTTCAGCCCTGAAGCACAGAGGGAGCAAGGAGCTGCTGGAGGGGCCTCCTGCACTGTTGCATCTTCTCCTGCACTGAACTTCTTCATCTCTCTCTCCCTACCCCACTTCATGCATGACTCCCCACCCCCAAATGCGGCCTGATCACAACCTGTCATTACTGTGTGTGCATGCTGCACATGCAAATAGACCTCACACAAAGGAGGAGGTTCCACATTGCAAAGGCTGGCCTTCCTTTCCAAGCACGGTGCTGGAAATGCATCCTTGGTGCAACTTGTCAATGTCTGACTGCCTTCATCATCCTAGGGTGCACTTCTGCATTGGTCAGCTATGTGGCAAAGTGTTCAAGGCTGTCACAGACAACAAAATGTCCTTTGCTCTAGCAGTAACTGGGGAAAGGGGCCAGTGTGGTGGGTCAGCTGGTGCAGAATGCTGCAGCAGAGTTGCTGACGGGAGGGAGACCCAGCTAGCATATAGAACACCTCTGCTCAGGGATCTGCACTGGTTGCTCATTTGCTGCCAAACCAAGTTCAAGGTGGGGTCACTGCTTGTGGGATTGCCATACCTCAAAATACCCACTCGGCTGCTTTCATCTGCACAATTGGCACTATTGTGGTTTAAAAACAAACAAACCCTAAAACCATCAATATTTTAGTGTGGCGGTGCCAGTCCTTTGGAACTCCCTGCCTATTGACATTCACTCTTTGGTACCTGTTCAAAACATTTTTGCTTAGCAAAGCCGACCCAGATATGTCAAAACTGCATGTATCTCTTTTTAACTCCTGTTGATTTCAAATCATCTTTCGAATGCTTTAAAATATCTGTTTTTAATCAAGCATCTTAATGTTTAACCACTTAGAGGTGTGTTGTTTTCCTTAACAAGCAAGCAGTATATAATTTTTACTAATTAATAAGTAAAAGAAACTGGTGGCTGAGGAACCTGTGTCCTTCCTGCAGGTGCTGCTGGACTCCCAACTCCCCTCCTCATGCTTGGTCCTTGGCCATGGCCGGCTCCTGGTCACTGCAGTCCAGCAACATCTGTAGGGCCCTAGGCTCTCACCAGCACAGGCCTAAATGGAAGGAAGGTGTGGCTTGCATGTCCTTGCCATTTGGAAATATAATGGCCTCCTTTTCTTCCCTCTCTCCTCCCAGTAATCCTCCGCTGAGCGAGGAGATGTTGCCTCCCGGGGAGTGGATGTGCCATCGCTGTACCGTGCGCCGGAAGGTAAAGACGCCTCCACCCATGAATGAACGGACCTTCTGGGCATTCGGATGTAATCTCTTCTCCTCCTCTTCCTTCTCTGGAAAGAACAAAAGGGTTGCAAACAGCTGTGGGGAAAGATTTGTTCAGGAGGGGCGGGTGTGAGGACATACGGCTGCCACAGACCAAAAAATAGCTTTTATATTTCCCAACACATTACGAACACCCGTCTTTCTCAAGCAGGGCTGGGGGGAATGCTTCACAAATCTTCGGGGAAAGCTAGATAAATTAATTCATGCTTTGATCCTGGCAGGGAAGGTGATGAGAAAACCGTTCCTTTCTTTACCTGCTTCTCCAGAATGTGGCCAAATGTGCAAGTCGCTGGCTTGATCAGCATAGCTGTGACAGGCTAATTTGGTGGAGCCACCACATTCCCTGCCTTGCTCAGCCAATTGCAGGTTATGTGTGTGTGCGTGTGCGTGTGTGTGTGCTTGCTTGCTTGCTTGCTTGCAGGGGGGGGGGGGAGCTGGCTGTGACGGCACAGGCCTCTCCCTCTTTCAGGCCAGCTGCTCCCATTGCCAAGCCTCCCCAGTTCCTTCCGGCTAGCTTGGGAGAGGAGAGAATGGAATGACCTGTTGTTTCCATAGCAGCGGGAGGGGGGGCAGTGATGAGTTACGCTGGCCCCCCCTCCTGCCGCCAGAGCTAGGGAGGCGGTTATTGGGCCAGGCTCCAACTTGTCATCAGAGATGCCTGCCCTTTCCTGCAGCTAGCAGGGCGTCCCAGCTGAATGCAAATATTGACTCCTGGGGCTGCCAGCTTTCAGGGTGTGCTTGAAGAGGGAAAGAGCTGCTGGCAGGGCTGGGTGAAAGAGAGAGAGAGAGAGAGAAATTCAGAGTCCAGGGATTTTCTGGCTTCTCCCCCCCCCCTCCCCAAGTGTAGAATTTCCAGCTTCTGCCTTTTTTCTGTTCTTAAAAGAAAAAGAAAAGAAAATAACCAGTGTGGTAAAAGGAAGCAGTAATGACCACCAGCCTAGTTGACTTTAAAAGTGGACTGCACAGATTTAAGACGGAGAGGGCTATCAATGGCTACTAGCCATGATGGCTGTGCTCTGCCTTCACAGTTGGAGACAGCAATGCTTCTGAATCCCAGTTGCTGAAACCACGGGAAAGGAGGGTGCTCTTGCACTTGAGTCCTGCTTGCAGGTTTCCCATAGGCATCTGGAGGGCCACTGCGAGAACACGGTGCTGGACCAGGTTGGCCATGGGCCTGATCCAGCAGGGGGCTCTTCTTATGTTCTTACGCATGGCAGAAGCGCTGGCATCTCCCATTAAAAAGATCAGGTAATGCAGGGATCGCCCTGGCCCTTCAAACGTGGGACTCCCATCTTCCCTGTCCATTGGCCATGATGGCTGG
The DNA here is from genome assembly GCF_009819535.1 of Lacerta agilis. Taxonomy (NCBI): domain Eukaryota; kingdom Metazoa; phylum Chordata; class Lepidosauria; order Squamata; family Lacertidae; genus Lacerta; species Lacerta agilis. The sequence goes on from NC_046326.1 coordinate 42,598,631, forward strand.
CGATGCAGGGAGCTGGGAGCTGCAATGTCTGGGCAGCCGCATAATCGCCACCCCCAAAGTAGCAGTTGCTGACCTCTGCCTGAGGCCCAGGAGAGCTGCTGCCAGTCAAAGGAGACCACGCCAGGCTAGATGGGCAAAGAGCCTGACCTGATTGGAGACAGCTTCCTATGGTTCTTAGGCTCGATCTTTTGCTGTGTGTTCCTCGGGGCCTAGGTGGCCACCCAATGCTTCCCTTAGGGGGTTCCTTTTGACCTGCCTCCCCTGCCTGCCTGCCGTCCTTTCATACCTCGGCCCACTTGGTTGGCTGCTGAGCCCAGCAGGCAGCTCAGAATGGCCAAGCTTGCAACTCCCCAAATGGCAGGGCCGGGCCACTTCAGGGAATTTGGTTGAGGCAGGAATAGCACGGACCCTTTTCCCCTTTAAATGACTTGAATCCTTTTGTCAGGACAAGGGATCAAGGTGGCCTTGGAAGTCAGTCACTGACTCTCAGCCTAACCTATCTCCCAGGGTTGTTGTGGGGAGGTTAAATGAGGAGGAGAACTGTGTGCATTGCCTTGAGCTCCTTGGAGGGGAAAGTGGCATATAAATGCCGCCAATGAGATAAATCTCAAGCAGTCAAAGCAGTTTTATTCCTGCAAGGCTTCTCCCCACACTGAACCCCAATCAGTTGGACACAAGCAGAAATAATGGGTTGCATTCAAGTTCTGCTCCTGAGAGACCCACTGAGAAGAATAGGCCCAAGTCAGTCACATCTGTTAATTTCAGTGGACCCGAGTCTGAGTAGGCCCAACTTTGGATTCCGCCCCCCCCCCCACTGTAAGCCAATAAAAGACATGTCATTCTTCAGCCTGAGGGGTCCCATTGCCTTCCGGACCACCTTCCCAGCGCCAGATTCCAGTCCTGGGCAGGACCAAGGGCAAAAGCAAGGGGAAGATCAAATATAAATTCTACGTACCTTTGTACAGTACCCCTCTCTGTCCTCCATCCAAGCAAGCAAGAGGCACGATCAGAGTTCAGTGACATCTCCAGGCAGGTGCTTGGGGTGTGGCCCCAAGTGAGTTGCAGGGACCAGATAAGAGAGTCGGGGGGTGTTGTTTGGCCACTGACCGCTGATTTAGACTGTCCAGTGAAGATGATGCTTCCCCTTCCTCCGGCTGCTCTGGGGCTGCTGAGTTAAGACTGCCTGCCTGCTTTGTGCCTTGCAGAAGCGGGAGCAGAAGAAGGAGCTGGGCCATGTCAATGGCTTGGTGGAGAAATCCGGCAAGAGGACCACGTCCCCCACCAGCGACACAGCGGACTTCTTGGACCGGGCAAGCGGCGGCGTCCTCCGGACCCTCTCCCACACCCGGCTCCTAGAGCGGAGGGCCAGCCGGCCCGGCACGCCCACCTCCAGCGCCAGCACTGAGACCCCCAACTCAGAGCAGAACGACGTGGACGAGGACATCATCGACGTGGACGATGACTCTGCCACCGCAGCAGAGGCAGACGGTGGGCAGACCCATCTGAAGCGGCCCTTTGAGCTGCTCATCGCCGCCGCCATGGAGAGGAACCCCACCCAGTTCCAGCTGCCCAACGAACTGACCTGCACCACCGCACTTCCAGGTGAGCGCCAGGACCCCCCCCCCCCTTCTTCTTCACAGGCGCCAGTAGAAGGGAGAAGCTGGCGCCGGGGGCTCCAGAAGAGGCTGGGCCAGCCTGGGCTGCTTGGCTTAGCTTGTGGGCATTGCCATTGCGAAGGGGGCGGCCTTGCAACTCTATGCCTGGTTGCATGGGTAGCGCAGCACAGGTTGGGGCCCATCTCCCCTTTGGGCAGGGATTCTTCCTATCAAGACTCTCATGTCCCTCCATGACTGGGAGTTTGGCTCAGTGTTTCCCAAAGTGGGCAGGTGGGATTGCGCAGGGGGACTTTAAGAGGCAAGCGAGGTGTAAATGACCCTTGAGATGTTGAAAAGCTAGTATCACTAGATCAAGTTCATCAGGTTTTTTTAAAATTAATTAAACTAAATAGTTTTGATTGGACTTTGAATAAAAGTGTAGTCAATTGTTAATCTTCCTTAGTTGAGTGGCTGTTCTGAGTAATTATTTTTAGTAGGGTAGCGTGGGACAATGGGAATCAGTTTATGGAACCAAGGGGGCAGGGATGCAACAAGGATGTTTGGAAACCACTGGTGTAGCCGTTTGAGGCATAACAGGGCCGTTTCCATCTGTCTTCACGCCCCCCACCCAGGTACTAGTAAGAGGAGGAGGAAGGAGGAGACGACTGGGAAGAACGTCAAGAAAGCACAGCACGAATTGGACCACAACGGGTTGGTCCCCCTCCCGGTCAAAGTCTGCTTCACGTGCAGCAGGTATGGGTGTGGCGAGCAGGGCTGGGCAGGGGGCTGTAATGGCATTCTGTGCCATCTTTCTTGGCCGAGGATGGGAGTCACAGCAGGCCTGTGGGACTTCCTTGCACTCCCTCTTGGCCTGGCTATGCCCAAGGCCTCACATGGAACTCTGACTCTTTCCCCAGCTGTGGGCAGGGTGCGGCACGATTCCCACTTAAGGCATTTGGAGGTCGTGGGTTTGGGTCATGGGCACATCCTGCTTCTCAGGGGGCCAGGCACCTGCTTTGCATGCAGAAGGCCCCAGGCTCAGTCCCCGCCCTTCATCTTCAGTTGAAAGGGCAATGGGAGATAACCTCTTCCTGCCCAAGACCCTGGAGAGCTGCTGACTCCCTCGCCTGGAGCCGTCATGCCAGCACAGCCATACGGTGCTGTTGGGCAGATGGTAGTTGTAGTGCGCAAGTTCCCTTTCTCTTCCCTCCTCTGTGTAGTGATGGCGCTTTTCCCTCCCCCTTCCAGGAGTTGCCGCGTGGCCCCGCTCATCCAGTGCGACTACTGCCCGCTGCTCTTCCACATGGACTGCCTGGAGCCTCCTCTCACGGCCATGCCCCTGGGCAGGTGGATGTGTCCCAACCACATTGAGCACGTGGTGGTAAGTTGACCTTCCCCTCCTGGGTCTGCAGAGTCTCTCCCCTCCCGCTGTGCTGTCCCATGTTGCTGGGGGCATTGTAATGAGCGCCCTCCCCTCTCTTCCAGCTGAACCAGAAGAACATGACCCTGAGCAACCGGTGCCGAGTGTTTGACCGCTTCCAGGACACCATCTCCCAGCATGTGGTCAAGGTGGACTTCCTCAACCGGGTCCACAAGAAGCACCCCCCCAACCGCCGCGTGGTGCAGTCCATGAAGAGGAAGGGGCTGAAGGTCAGTGGGGAAGGGGTTGCGTTTGTCTCTCTGAATGAAAGGCAGAGGGGGAGGGTGGGCCGGCCTCTGAGCTTCCTCCGGGCTTCCAGGCGCCAGGCTCTTTCCTTGGCGAAGCTGCCTTGCATGAGTCCACCAGCAGGTGGCAGCCTTGCCTGCGGAGAAGACAGCTTTTCCCCTTGAAGCTTGCAGGTCTTGGCTTGCTCTTCAACCAGGCTTGGCCGAGAGGCAAGGCTGGGAAGATTTAACTGCCCCTCCTCTCTCTGCGATGCCCTCCCTCAGGTTCCTGATGCCATCAAGTCCCAGTATCGGATCCCGCCCTCGCTGCTGGCCCCTGCGGCGATCAGAGACGGGGAGCTCATCTGCAACGGGGTCCCTGAGGAGCCCTCGCTGAAGCACCTTTGCAGCCCGGAGCACTTAGCCACCCAGTCAGAGCAGCAAGAGGTAAAGGGCCGGGGTGGATTCCTCTCTCCAGGACGGGCTGCACTCCTGCCAAAGGGGGGTCCCGTCCCGTCCCCAGCTTCGAATTAGAGGGATGCTGCTTTTCGAGGCCAGCAGACTCTCAGCACAGCTGCGCTTGGCCCTGGCCCTGCTGACAGCAGCCTCTCAAGCCGCAGGGCGACCAGCCCTGAGCACCTCTCCATCAGGCACCTGGTGGTCTGTTAGGCATTCTTCCTCCTCCCTTGCCTGTTTAGATGTCTCCAAGCTGGCATCTGGGTTGGAAGCGGGGCAGATCACCTCTTTGGGAAACTAGTCTCACATCCGTGCTCTGCAGCTAAAAGATCTGTTGCAGATTCAGTCTTTCTCCCATAGCAAAGCCCTTTTGTTTCCCTCTGGAGCTGTGGGTTGGCCATCCTTCCAGTAGACAGAGGAGCCTGGGGGGACTTTGCTGGATGCGAGCAGCCTGCTTGGAATACACAGGACAGTTCCAGGATTCCCCTTGGGGTTGTTGTGCCCTGCCGCAAGCTTTCGTTGGCTCATCTTCCTTGCCTGCCTTAGACCTTAGCCCTGTGCGTTTGCTACACGCATCTTGGGAGCCCCTTAGAGAACAGGGTCTTGACTCAGAGGGGCCATTGGCCTGACCTGGTGGGGCCATTCTGATACTCTTATGGAGAAGGAGGCTTATCAATTGCTGCTAGCCACAATGGCTATACTCTGCCTCCAGAGGCAACAATGCTTCTGAACAGCAGGTGCTGGAAGTTGCAGGAAGAGACAGTGCTGCTCTTGTGCTCGGGGCCTGCTTGCAGGTTTCCCTTGGGGCATCAGGTTGGACTAGGCTGGGCTACTAGCCATATCATTTTTAAAAATAAAAAAAATATATTCATTTTGTAAGATATAAAAAGATAACGTAAACATACATAAAAAACAGACATTTAAGAAAAAAGAAAAAGCCATATCAGCCGGGCTATTCAGGTGCCCTTTTTCAGGACCTTGTGTTGCGCTCATTGCAGACTTCCTCTCCTAAGTGTCTCACTCTGTATTCCTTTCTCCTTCCAGTGGCTGTGCAGCGTCGTCGCTCTGCAGTGCAGCATATTGAGACACTTATCTGCCAAGCAGATGCCCTCGCTCTGGGACTCTGAGCAGGTGGACAAGGCGGACGTCAAGCCGGTGATCGTGGCCGACGGCTCCCTGGCCGGCCCTTACCAGGTGGCGGACAAAGCCAGCCTCCCTCCCCTCTATTCGGCGCCCTGCCCACCTGGCATTGCCCCCCAGAACTCCTTGGGGTCTTCCCTGCAGGAGGATGCCCACTACCCCTCGTGTACGGACAGGCCCAAGAAAGTGTCTCCCTGCAGCGGGACGTCCAATGGCCCCAACGCCCCCGCAGAGGTGAAAATCAACGGGCCGCATTTATATGGCGATGCTGCTTCCGCCAACTTGACTGACTCCCCGAGGCTTGGTGGCCAGGGCAGCGGTGCCCTCCCAGGGTTGTCCCAGCGGCAGCAGCCGTGGCCCCGGCCTGCCACCCCACCGGTAGCCTGCGGGCTCCTCAATCACATGGTGGCGGGGGCTGTCGTGAAGACTGAGAACGCGGTGGGGCCAGTCTCGTGCACACACAGGGGCTCCGTGCCAACGGCAGGCATGCCGGCCTCCATCCCAACTTGCGTCAGCCTGGAAGCTGCCAGCACTCTGCAGAGGAAGAATGTGCAGACGCAGGTTGGGCCTCTGCTGGCCTCGGACCTGGGGGCGATGGACTCTCCTCTCACTGCCACCCGGGCGCTCACCCCTCCCCAAGCGGCAGCGGTGGGTGACGGGGTCTCTGCCATCGGAGCTGCTCATGGCTTTTGCTCACCAGCACCGCCTCCAGGTGAGAGTGGGGGGGGGCCTTCAATGCAACGGGGGGTGGGGGTCTCTGGGAGCCCTGCCTTAAAAGGGGCAGCGGGGATGACTGAGTCCTGGGGGACGCTGCCGCCGCTTTCATTTATTTTTACTCATAAAATTTATACACCGCCTGATGGTTAAAAACCAAAAATCTTCACTGCGGTTTGCAGAAATATAAAAAGCTGAAATTATAAGAAAATTTAACAACAATAAATTTAAAACTTCCAAGAAGCTATAACAATAGACTGAAAGCAAAACTTCCACCAGCTTTCTGACAAATCCCACCCACCGTTGAAGCCAGTGTGTTTTGACTCTGCACAATATAGATAAATAGATAGAGATATGGGGAGGGGGTGTGTGCCTGTAAATCCTGACCCAGCAGTTCTTTTTTGCTCCTCCCTCTAGACGGTAAGGTCAGCCCGAGCACCTTATCCATAGGAAGTATCTTAACCACCCCCTCGTTGCTCCCTCCCAACTCTTCAGCCACGCTGGACCTCGCAAGTTCCCTGAAAGCATTAATGGACAGCAGCGGAGGTGAGTCCTTGCACAAAGGGGGGGGGGGGGTAAGCAGGCAGGGAGCTCCTTGTTGTTCTTGGGGTGACGACATCTGCAGGCGTCCCCAGGGGGCCTCCTAACTCAGCAGAGCTCCTCCTGCATGGCCCTTCCAATTCTCTCTGGCCAAGCTGCTCTGCCCCCCCCCCCCTTTGCACAGGCTGTGGGTGGGTGGGCCAGCCTGCTGCTTGCCCACCCTCTTGATGAAGGCACCTGCACCGGCTGGTGATGCCAGAGGTGCATTTAGATCGCCTGCCTGCCTCTTGCCTCCACCCCCAGGTGTGGAAGGCAGGATCGTGACCCAGCTGGACCCGCGGTAAATGCTTGTATCGTGTCTCTGTGGCCCTAGGCCTATCAGGAAAGCACCGTTAGAAAGGGTGTCTTGCTCCTGACAATTCCACAAGGTTGAATTCCTGACAGCCATCTGTCAGGAATGCTTTGATGGTGTTTCCTGCTTGGCAAGGGGTTGGACTGGATGGCCCTTGTGGTCTCTTCCAACTCTATGATTCTATGATTCTAATTCATTGATCCCCCCAGGGCACCTCACCTTAACAGCACCGTCTCTTCTTCTTTTATGTCAGCAGAGATTGAGATAAACATGCTGGATGAGAAACTGATCAAGTTCCTGGCCTTGCAAAGAATACATCAGCTGTTTGCTTCCAGGGTCCAGCCCTTTGCAGGCAACGCTGGTCCCCACCAGCCCAGTCCTGGGGGGAATCATGCAGAAGGTAGGCCCGTGCCCATGTTGACTCGGGCACTCTCTCCTCCTCTTCCTCTTTTCCTCCGCTACTCTTGGGGGTACAACAGTCTTAAAATTGTAAGTCGCCTTTCTGCTACACACTCCCCAATAGTTGAAATGCAGAAAAAGAGAGGGGGGCAAACAAGTGACGGCGCCAGCAGTGGGCTCCTTGGGAAGGGCCTGCACCAGAGGAAGAAAGCCCCAAGTTTTTCCTGCTGCACCAGAGAAGAAAGTTTCCTCTAGGCATTGGCAGAACACAGAAGCATCATTGGCCTGATCATTGAAAGTTAGATGGTTGGTCCATTTTACTCAGTATTGTTTGCATTCACTGGTAGCGGTTCTCAGGGTTTGGGCAGGGAACTCCCCCAGGACAACCCTGGGACCTTCTACAGCCTAAAAATAAAGTAAGATTCTAGTCCTCGTGGTTCTGAATAAAGGTTTGAAATAGGAGCACAGGAAGCTGCCTTATACCGAATCAGGTCGCCGGTCCAACTAGTTCAGTATTGTCCACACTGGCAGCAGTGGCTCTCCATAGTTTCTGACCGGACATTGCCGGTCCTTCCTGGAGATGTTGTCAGGGGTTGAACCCTGAGCAAGTGGCCAACCACTGAGCTGCAGCCCTCCCCCCAGTAGAAAACATCTGGAATAATGGGGCAGATCTGCAGCCAAGGGGAGCTAACGTAGCCCTGTGTTGTCCACTCTGCCTGGCAGCAGCTCTCCAAGGTCTCTGGGGTCCCCCTGCTGCCCTTTGCCCGGGGTTTGAGCCTGGGACCTCCTTCCCACTGGCATTGGGGGCACAGAGGCCTCCTCGCTGCCTCGCTTTCAGTGACACGCCTGCTCAGGTGCTGACCCAGGCCCTGCGATGCTTTGTTCAAGAGGTGTTGGCCGAAAGATGAGCCTTGGTGGGATGGGGAGTGAGAAGGCAAATGGCAACCTTCAACCTGCCTCTCCTCCTCCTCCTTTGGTTATGGGCCTCAAGGCAAAATGAAAAATGGCTGGTGGAGTTTTTCGGGGGGAGGGAGAATGGGTGTGTTCAAATCCAGGGGGCTTCTCTCCTCTTGGCAGCGCTTGGTTCTTGAGACCACCTGTCGGGGATTCTTTAGCTGTGAATCCTGCACTGAGGAGGGGTTGGGCTAGGCGGCCCTTGTGGGATCCCTTCCAACTCTACAATTCGATGAATTCCGTCTTTCTGTCTTCCAGGGCAGAGGAAGGAGGTGCAGGCCCGAGCCGTCTTCTACCCTCTGCTGGGGATGGGCAGTGCGGTGAACATGTGCTACAGGACCCTCTACATTGGGACAGGCAAGGGCTAACTCTCTGGGGGACTAGCTGGCCTCCCACCAAGGGAGGGGAGCAGCTCAGCAGCCTCCTGGCTGCCCAATTGGCTGGGGAAGCGGGGTCTGCTTGCAAGTTGCTGCAGCTGCTCTCACCGGAAGCTAGTAACTGGGGTGGTGGGGGAACCCTGAGCCTTCTGGGAATGGGTGTGCTTTCATCTCGGCTTCTGCCATGGTCCTTTCCTGCTTCATGTGGCTTTTGGTGGAGGTCTGGCTGCATCCGAGCCGCCTGTGCTCAAGAGAGTTTCTGTCTCCCTCCTTCCTTTGTGCAGGAGCTGACATGGACGTGTGCCTTACAAACTACGGTCACTGCAACTACGTCTCGGGCAAGCATGCCTGCATCTTCTACGACGAGGTGAGTCGCGCAGTGCTGCAGCCCGGGAGAGTGGCTTGATTTGGAGGCAGGTAGATCTGCTTCTGAAAGAGCAGAGAGAGGAAGGAAGGGAGGAAGGAATCAGCCTTCTGGGCGTCCTTGCCACCAACACCTCCCGCCCAGGGTGTGACTCTGTCTCGCTTTCCCTCTGCCCCAGAACACCAAGCACTACGAGCTGCTCAACTACAGCGAGCACGGCACAACGGTGGACAACGTCCTGTATTCATGCGACTTCTCCGAGAAGACGGCGCTCGTCCCGGCCAGCAGCATGGTTGCCAAAGTACAGAGTGTGATCAGTAAGTTGGCAGCCTCTCCTGAGCGCCAGAGACAAAGCAGCACCGGAATCCTGCACAAGGGCAACTTGGATAGGCAGGAGAGCCCCCACTCTGCATGCATTTCTCTGTCTGTCTTACACAAGCATTGCTTCTAGTCCAGGCTTCCTCAACCTCGGCCCTCCAGATGTTTTAAGACTACAATTCCAATCATCCCCGACCACTGGTCCTGCTAGCTAAAAACATCTGGAGGGCCAAGGTTGAGGAAGCTTGTTCTAGTCCTTAGACGGCTGCACTGGTGTGAGTGTGCGGACAGTGCTCTGCTTAAAAATCAGATGGTTAAATCGGATGTTGAGGTGTGAGGGGGGTGGGAGGTTCAGCCCCTTTTTGAAGCAAGGCACCCAGGATTGTGCACAGGGTTCCCAACGCGATCACACCACATATTTGTGCAATGGCATTACGGTGCCGGCAGTTTTGTTTTCAATCTCTCGCATGCCCCTTTCCACCTTTGCCCACTGTGCCTCTCTTCCTGCATTCCAGAGCGGCACAAGAGCCGAAAGCAGCAGCAGCAGCAACAGCTGCAGCCGCCCCCCCCTGAAGAGGAGCAGCCACCAAGCGAAGAGGCGGCAGTGATGCGGTCCCAGGCCCAGGGCCTGTCCCCCAAGCCCTGCAACTGCAAAGCCAGCAGCTCCAGCCTCATTGGGGGCAGCGGGGCTGGCTGGGAGGGGACGGCCCTCCTGCACCACGGCAGCTACATCAAGCTGGGCTGCCTGCAGTTCGTCTTCAGCATCACAGAGTTCGCGACCAAACAGCCCAGGGGAGGAGATGCCGGCGCGGCCTTAGCACAAGAGAGGGACTTGGAGGAGAAGCTGTCCCCAAAGGCCCAGCAGGTCCCTGTGCTGCGCTCCAATTCAGTGCCCTAGGAGGAGGCAGCGACCGGGGGGGGGGGGGGTCGGACAAGGAAAAATAAACCCTCCCTCCCAAGATGAAGAGACTCTTGCACAGACACACCCCTTTGATGTACACGAACCATGTCTTGTCCGGATTCCCAACCCTCAACATGGGCCACAGACTGTTGACGCCCTTTGCATGAGATGAAGAACTTTTAATTTTTATTATTATTATTAATTATTATTATTATTATTATTACTATTGTTTGCTCAAGTTTTTAGGGGCATTTGCACATATATTTGTACTATACATTTCATTTAAAAAAGAGAAGAAAAGGAAAACTGCAGCGTGTTGGGAGGCCGTGCTGGGGCAAAGCCAGCAAGAGGGGGCCGGGAGGGGAGGGGAGGGGGTCGTTGACGTTGCCACCCAGGCAAGCCTGCTCCCCTTTGCAGTTGTAAAATAATCCTCCCAAAAAAACCTGTTCTATTTTGTGCCAGTGACAATAGTTTTTATATTAAAGAGAAAAAGAGAAATACAGTTTTCATACAGCAAAAATCTATTCAATTATCATTGTTTTATTTAATGTAAAGGTGCGCTATCGTCCTGCCAGATTTATTTTCTCCCCCCCCACACACCCTTTCCAACCTCCTGTGCCCCCCCCCTTCTCTCCCCCTTCCTGCTGCAGTTGCAATTCTGCGTGTTGTGTGTGTGGCAGGAAGCGAGTTCCAATTTCCTGCTGCCCACCCTGTTTCGATCCCGCCCCCCTTTTAGATGATGGAGAAGTATTTGGGGTTCTGTGTAAATACATCCACTGACAGCGTTTTTCTCCCCACCCCACCCCCCACCCCCACTGTGTTTTTTAAGCTGTGTACGTGTGGGTTATGACGTTTTTCCTCCAGTTGTCTTAATTGTAGCAAAGCGTTTCTTTGTCGTAAGCCTCCTTTTTCCTCCCTTTTGTTCCAGAAACTTCCCTCCCGCCCCCCCCCCCCCCCCCCCCACGCAGCTAAGTTCTGATGTACAGAAGTAAATTGCTATGTTTTAGGCTTTACGGAAACTTTTTTTCCTCTCTCCTGTATTCTGTATATAAAACAAAAACTATGGCACTCGTCGCTGTCTGCCTGTCTCTGGAAATTCCCTGCCATCAGCAAGAAAAGTTCCGTCGGCTTTTTGGGGTTCCTGTAGGCAAATGCCCCTGTGGGGGGGTGGTTTCCTTCCTTCCCCCCCTACCCCCGGGTCACAAGGTGGGCCTCCCTTTGCGCCAGCGCTGTCAGACGGAAGCCAACCGCTTCTCCTTCACCGTGTGAAGATTCAGCCAAAAGTGGGATCTGAGGACTGTCTCCCCCTTCCTGGTTGTGCACAGGGTGCCAACTTAGGGTGCCCCTTCCCTCCCCCCCCCCCACACACAACAGGGTATGTACTTGTAGGGCATTGTGGAGCAAAAACATTACCTCTGGCACCCAGAGGCTATATTGGGGAGGTATTGGGGGGGGGGGAATTATTCCCGCCGGTTGGCCTCGACTCACTCCATCCTGGAGGTGAGATCTGCTGAGTTCTTTAAAATGTTTTTAATGCTTGGGGAGGGGGGGCGGTTGGATCTGGAAAAATTCTTAACCTTTTTTTTTTGTATAAAACTGAGATTTCATGACTGTTCCAATGGCATTAAGTCTGTATTAATAAACTCACATACTACTATTTAAAAATCATAGGGCTGTGCCAAGCCGTGCCAATTCTTTTTAAAGAATTATTTTTTTTTTTAATATATAATTTTTATTAGTTTTAATACAAGGCCAACATAAAACTTAAACATACAATGACATTATAAACAATAGTAATAATGTAAAGTATAACTTATAAAGTTTATGTCGTTCTAAACATTCACTACTTCCACCGTAGACTTCCCTTCTTCCATATTATGTCTTCCTTATATCTTACCTCTAAATTTCGCACGTAAATTCACATTCCGTTCAATACATTAATACAATACTTCCTATTTTCTTTTTTTCCAAATTCGCTTTTAGAGTCTATAGCTCCTCTCACGTTGTAATAGTTCCCGTTATTAACAAGAATTTACACATACATTTTCCATTGTCTCTGTACACCATGAGTTACACGTCAATATTTCACAATTTACATATCTTATCCAAATATTCAATATATTTTCCCCATTCTTTTCTGTATGTTTCCTCCCCTTGTTGCCTGACTCTCGTTGTCATCCTAGCTATTAGAATTATTTTGCTCTCATTCTTGTCATCGACCACGTTCCCTTCCTAGATGGAGCTGGGCTCCTTCCCCGGGAAGCCAGGTCTCTCTCCTCCCTCCCACTAGCAGAGGCCGGTCGCAGGACAACTGGGTTGGTAGTGATCCAAAAAATCACCCAACCCACCCACCCACCCCCCCACTCCCGGCAATGCATTAGGACATGTGGGGCACTGGCCCCCTCCCTCAGCCTGCACCACCTGCCTGCCACCTTCCTTAGAACCAGCCAGTGGGGTGGGTGGTTCTTCCCCTCAGCTTCCCCCTCCTAAGTCTTGATCTTGCCCCTTGTAAAACTCAGGAGAAATGGAGAGCAGAGGCCAAACTGGAATGAATTGGCTCTACCATAGATAAGATAAGATAAATCTTTATTTCGGCTATAAGCCCACACAGATAGAAACTCTACCATTGAGTTTCTTGCCTCACCTGTCCCTTACCACCACCATGTGCACCAGACACTTCCTATCTCCCCCCCCCCCCCAGGAACTCCTGCTTTTCATGGAGCAGATGGCTGGTTCAGTCGGTGGCCTTCCCAAAGCTGCCAGCAGGGATGGGGAACATCTGCTGTTCTCCACGTGTTGCTGGATTCGCACCTGGAAGAAGAGCCCACTGGATCAGGCCAATGGCCTATCTAGGCCCGCATCCTGTTCACAAAGTGGCCAAGATGCCCCAATGGAAAGCCCACAAGCTGGCCCTGAGCACAGCCCTCTCCCTCCCTCCGTTTTCCAGCAAGTAGCATTCAGAAGCAGCACTGCCTGCCAAATGTGGAGGAAGAACATAGCCATTGATATAGTCCTCTCCTCCATGAATCTGTCTAATCCAGCAACATGTGGAGACCACAGTCTCCACCCTGCCCTGGAGAATCACTGCCTCTTAAGCCCACCAGCTGAGAAAGGGTCAAATTCTGCAGAAGCTTCCTGCATTTGTTGGTCAGCTGAACTTCTCCTATTGGCCAGCCGCCTGTTCATTCTTCAGCGGAAATCAGTTAAATAACTTTCCTCCCTCCACCCTCCCCAATAACATCTTCATTCCAGCCTTCCCTGTTGAGTTGAGATGCTCTGCTTATCTAAAGGGTGTCTAGGGGACACGGGTGGCACTGGTCGAATCCCCTCAATGGGGTGAGCGCCCGTTGCTCGGTCCCTGCTCCTGCCAACTTAGCAGTTCAAAAGCACATCAAAGTGCAAGTAGATAAATAGGTACCGCTCCGGTGGGAAGGTAAACGGTGTTTCCGTGCGCTGTTCTGGTTCGCCAGAAGCGGCTTAGTCATGCTGGCCACATGACCCGGAAGCTGTACACCAGCTCCCTCAGCCAGTAAAACAAGATGAGCGCCTCAACTCCAGAGTCGTCCACGACTGGACCTAACAGTCAGGGGTCCCTTTTACCTTTAGATTGCCGCAGCCAGCCTCAATCACTATTGCTGTTGTTCAGTCGTTCAGTCGTGTCCGCCTCTTCGTGACCCCATGGACCAGAGCACGCCAGGCACGCCTATCCTTCACTGCCTCTCGCAGTTTGGCCAAACTCATGTTAGTAGCTTTGAGAACACTGTCCAACCATCTCATCCTCTGTCGTCCCCTTCTCCTTGTGCCCTCCATCTTTCCCAACATTATTTAAATACATTTATAATACTGCTTTGATCATTCATAACTTCTAATCAAGTTTAACGTTGGATCACACAATGTTCCTTTTAAAAATACTGATAAAATCAAAGGTGGAGAAAGCAAGTTAATTTAAAATTTCTCAACCTATGCATGGTGTACTTTGCAAACGAATTTTCTTTTGCGAAAGACAAGTTTCTGTCCTCAATAACTTAATCTAAATGTTGGCAACAAGGAGTGAAACAAAGGAGAAGGGGAGGGCAGAGCAACGAGGAAAACCAGTTGCACAACTTCCATTTCTGTTTGACCCTGGAGAATGATTTCAGGGACTGGTGCCTCCAACTCCCATGAGCCTTAGAGTCAGGGATGCCCAAGAGCCAGGCGTGATGGGAGTTGGGAAACCATTCAGTGCAATGTGAGGGTCTTCCCAGGGCCTTCACTTAAACCAGGTGCAGGGAACCTTTGGCCCTTCAGATGGTGCTGAACTACAACTCCCATCACCTCTTGCAATGCTAGGGCTGAGTGACAGGCATTGTAGCTAAGCAGCATCCGAAGGGCCAACTGTTCTCCATACCTGGTTGATAGCAAGGCTTCCACTGGAGTTCCTAGACCTCTGGTGTTTTTGTTTCCTATGAATCCTTGGTAGTGGCTGGCCTTAAAGAGCTTTCGGGAGCTTCTTGGTGCCTTGCAGGAGGTTGGGTTGGATGACCCTTGGGGTCCCTCCCAGCGCTACGATTCTAAAAGCCAGTTGCGACCCATTTCCTTCCATGTCCACTTTTCCAAGAGCCTTCGCCAGTTCAGAACAGCTCCATGGGGTCTGCTGTTGTTGAGGTAAAATGCTGAAGGGGGAAAGCCTGCCTGGCTGGCTGGCTGGCTGGGTCCGATGAGCTAGATCAGGGGTCAGCAAACTTTTTCAGCAGGGGGCCGGTCCACTGTCCCTCAGACCTTGGGGGGGCGGATTATATTTTTTTGGGGGGGGATAAACGAATTATTATGCCCCACAAATAACCCAGAGATGCATTTTAAATAAAAGGGCACATTCTACTCATGTAAGAACATGCTGATTCCCGGACCATCCGCGGGCCGGATTTAGGAGGCGATTGGGCCGAATCAGGCCCCCGGGCCTTAGTTTGCCCACCCATGAGCTAGATCAGGGGTCAGCAACCTTTTTCAGCCATGGGCCAGTCCACTGTCCCTCAGACCATGTGGTGGGCCGGAGTATATGGGGGGGGGGGTTAACGAATTCCTATGCCCCACAAATAACCCAGATACCTGTATGCATTTTAAATAAAAGCACACATTCTACTCATGTAAAAACACGCTGATTCCCGGACTGTCCGTGGGCTGGATTCCCGGACCGGATTGAGAAGGCAATTGGGCTGCATCCGGCCCCCAGGCCTTAGTTTGCCCACCCATGAGCTAGATGGGACCATCTTTGCCTTGATGCAAAGTCAGATCCTTGGTCCAATCCAGCTCACCACTGTCAACACCAGGGTTTCCCAGCCTTGAGTCTGCAGCTACAATTCCCATCATCCCTGGTCCTGCTAGTTAGGGATGATGGGAGGCAGCTGGAGTCCCAAGTTTGCGAAACCCTGGTCTACACTGGCTGGATGCAGCCTCAGTGGCAGACTTTGTGCTTTCAAATTTCCATGTGCAACGCCAAAATTTGCTGCTTCCCCCCCCCCCCGGCGCCACCGCCTTCTGTTGTTTGTCATTGTTGCTGCTCAGCATCCAGTGTGGACGAACTGGTTGCACTTCCCTAAATCCACCTCTGACAGCCTTCCATTTTTAAGTTGTCGGGTGACGTAGCATCCTGGCAATTCCAGGGTTTCAAATCTGAGACCTCCTGCTTGCAAAGCAGTTGTCCCACCACTGAGCTTCCTAGGGCGGTTTCCCTGAGATTTTTAGTCATGAAACAAAGGGCCAGCTTAAATAGGAACACTGCCTTATACCATGTTAAACCATTGCTCCATCAAACTCAGCACTGTCTACACTGACTGGCAGGGGTTCAGATGGGGGCAGGGGGGCCGGGAGGTTTCCTTTGCCAGCCTTGTCTGGATATAGAAGCTGGGGCCTTCTGCAAGCAGAGCAAATACTCTTTGCCTTGAGATATTGGCAGGAGGGCCTGAGCTGTTCTGTAGTGAGTCTGCAAGAGAACTGCACCTCTGCACAGGTGAAACTCAAAAGTCAATTTATGTAAGCAATTGTTTTCATTAGCTATTGGAGTTTAATATACGAGATAGACTCAAGACATGCAAAGTGAGATATGTCAAGCCTTTGCTTGTTACAATTGTGATGATTATGGCATGCAGCTGATGAAAACCCCAAAGTTGAAATTGTGAATTTGGGGTTCTCATCAGCTGTACGCCATAATCATCACAGTTGTAACAAATAGAGGCTTGACATATCTCGCTTTGCATGTCATGAGTCTATCTCATATATTAGTTTCACCTTTAAAGTTGAATTACTGAAAGAAATGAACTTTTCCACGATATTCTAATTTTTCGAGTTTCACCTGTAGTAGCTTCCAGATTTAGCAGAGCTGGTCGCAAAGCCTGGCTTGAGCTCTGTACGGTCCTTGGGACACGTGTCCCCTTCTAGAGATGCTGGGGGGGGGGACGCAAGACTCTCCACACGCAGCCACGTGAAAAGATACAAGTTCTCCGTGTTAAGGTGAGGCTCTTGGAAGTTCACGATGCAGTTGCCGCAGCCCCGCGTGGAAAAGAGCTTGCTAGTTGACAGCACCTGCTTGGCCTAGAGGCAAAAGGGAATCGCTTCCGTGGCTGAAGGAGGCGTAAACCCGCAGCTGGTGGCCTACGCGACAGGTGTGGCCTTCAGTGATGGGCGAGGGAGAGCTTGGGCAACTGGGCTTCCCAGAAGACGATGGGCTGTGGGTGGCTGCAAAGTCGCCCGCGAGGAGGAAATCTGAGGCGCTCTGCCTGTAGCTAGCATGGTCCACGGACAATGATGAAGGGAACTGGAGTCCGACACAAAATAGGAAATTCTTTCCAGTAGCACCTTAGAGACCAACTGAGTTTGTTCTTGGTATGAGCTTTCGTGTGCATGCACACTTCTTCAGAGTCCGACAGCATCTGCAAGGGGGTCACAGATCTGTTCCCCATCTATCTCTGCTCCGTGGGAAGGAGTCTCCTGCTGGTCGTCAAAGAGATGACTGCTTCTCTGGCTATAGCGCGTCTGCAGGAAGTGCAGCAGCGAGCGCGCAGCGTTGCGCAAGGGCCCGCCCGGGGAGGAGGAATCCGGCAGCGTCTGGCTGCTGGGAACCTGCCTCCCGAGGAGGCGGAGCAGCAGCGTCCGCCTCTTCCTCCGACCAGCAGTGCGAGGAGGCGGCGATCGCGGGCGTAAGGTGCGCGCCTAGCCTGCTGCTGCTGCTGCCGCCTCCTCCCCCTGTTTTGCGCTCCGTGCGCAAGAAGCGCGCGATGGTCGCCGCGGAGGCGCTGGCGGGAGTGGCGCTGGCGATGGGCCTCTACGCCTTGCTGTATTACAACTTTATCAAAGGGGCCACGTGCAAGAACGAGACCAGCCTGCGGGGCAGGACGGTGCTGATCACAGGTGAGAATCGCCCCCAGGCCCCGGAAGACAGGGGGCAGCGTGGTGCAGTGGTTAGAGTCTGCGGGAACTCCCCCTTCGGGGGTTTCCTGGCCCTTGATCCCTAGGAAAAAAATAACTCCAGATCAGCCTGAGCAACATGAAGCAGAGATATATAGGAGGGCACTCCCTGTGTCAAAAACACACTAGAGGCAAAGTGGATCAGGTCAGTGGCAACAAAGTTCTCAGGTTTGACAAGAGGGGTGAGCAGCTGATGGCTGCTGGGCCAAACCTGCCCTCCTGTTGCCAAGCAGAGATGTGCAGAGGAGGGCTTGGGTAATGGTGATGTGTTGAGTAAGGCTACACACCCAGGGATGGAGAAACCTGTGGCGCTTTTCCCGTTCTGCAACTCACAGAAGCCCCAGGCAGCTCAGTCGGGATGAAGGGAACTGGAGTCCCACAGGTGTCTCCCCCCCCCCCAATCTCTGCTCAGCTAGGAGGAGCCTGACACTTGATAGCAAATGAGAGATTACTGCTGCTCCATTTCCAGCCCAACCTGGAAATGAGATAGAAGAGGGGTGGCGTTTAAGAGGCGCCCCACGGATGTGACTGGTCGGTTATATATAAATTTATTATATATAATATATTCTAAAGAGATGAATAAATGCCGCGAAGGGCGCTGATAATGGTGCCCTGGCAGCTGGCCCTGAGATGGCGGCCCTCTGTTGAACTACTGCTCCCATCAGGCAGCGTGGCCTGTATTTAGGGATGATGGGAATTGTAGTCTAAAAGCATCTGGCAGAGGGCTCCAGAGCTTTATTCAGGGGGTCTGTGACGTGCCTGAGGGTTTGTAGTGGAAGATGAGAGACGGCAAATCCATAGCATGCAATATTCGTATATATTGTATTGTATTCTGCTACAATTTGAGCTCTCCTAGGAATGTAAGGGATGCGGGTGGCAATGTGGTCTAAACCACTGAGCCTAGGGCTTGCCGATCGGAAGGTCGGCGGTTCGAATCCCCGCGACGGGGTGAGCTCCCGTTGCTCGGTCCCTGCTCCTGCCAACCTACCAGTTCAAAAGAACATCAAAGTACAAGTAAAATAGAAAATTCTTTCCAGTAGCACCTTAGAGACCAACTGAGTTTGTTCTTGGTATGAGCTTTCGTGTGCATGAAACTCAGTTGGTCTCTAAGGTGCTACTGGAAAGAATTTTCTATTTTGTTTCGACTATGGCAGACCAACACGGCTACCCACCTGTAACTGGAACTATGAAAGTGCAAGTAGATAAATAGGTACCGCTCTGGCGGGAAAGTAGACAGCGTTTCCGTGCCGTTCTGGTTTTGCCAGAAGCAGCTTAGTCATGCTGGCCACAACCCAGAAAAGCTGTCTGCGGACAAACACCAGCTCCCATGGCTAGTAAAGCTAGATGAGCGCCACAACCCCAAGGTTGTCTGCGTCTGGACTTAACTGCCAGGGGTCCTTTACCTTTTTTTAAAGAATGTAAGGAAAGAGCCTGGCTGCTGGATAAGACCAATGGCGCATCTGGTTCCTCTGTTCTGGTGGAAACCCAGCTGCCCCCACGGGAAGCCCACAAGCAGGGCCTGAGCCCAGGAGCCACTCCCCTCTCCTGCTGTTTCCAGCAACTGGCCTTCAGAAGCATGTACTGCCTCTAGCCCATAGCTCTTTGGAATTCACATTATAATGGAACAAAATGCAACCTGTAAGAAATAAAGGATATGGTGAAAGTGCAGTTAAAACCGTACAGCACCTAGAGCAGCTCATTACAATTGCCAGAAAAAAACATTCTGTGGTCAATTTCAAGCAGCCGCCAGGGCACGGTAACCCCCACCACCACCACCACCGAACAGACATTTTGGGAACCACTGCTCTAGATCATTCTTTTCCCTGGACTTTTCCAGGTGGAAACACTGGGATCGGGAAGACAACGGCCTTGGATCTGGCCCGGAGGGGAGCCCGCGTCATTCTGGCTTGCCGGGACAGAGGGCGAGGAGAATCCGCCGTCTATGACATCAGGAGGGTGAGCACCGGCCACCTGCCTCCGAAACAAAGGGCAGCCTTCATTTCTTTGGCTCCACTTAGAAATCGCTTCCCTTGAGCTATATTGAAGCGATTTCACAGTAAAAGCATGTCATAATGGAATCTGAACAGCCAGGCCCTTCTTCTAAGAAGCTGGGAGGTCTAGCTTTCTAGGAGAATTCACCAACCTGGCGCTCTCCAGATGTTTTGGGCCTCATCTCCCACCAGCATCACACAGCTGCCTGGGGCTGATGAGAGTTGTAGCTCAAAAGATCTGGGAAGGCACCAGGTTAGAAAAGTCTACCCCAGTGGTATTATGACAGTGAGGTGGGGGTGCTTGGAGGGTGTTTTCCCACAACGCACCTGCAGGGAATAATATCCAGCTGCCCCGTACAGCATTGGCATTTAGGAGCCAGGTTAAAACTCACCTCCTCACCCGGCTTTTTCTGGGATGGGGTGGTGTTGAAGCAAATGCTCTTTTGATGCACTCATCTCATCTACAGATTTATGATGTTTTTGGAATGTAGTTTTATTGTTCATGCTTTATGCCATTCACCAGCATCACATTTCCCCCCTTAATGTTGGTCGTCTGGAGGGGAAAGGAAATTGCAAATGAAATAAGAAAATGAATCTGAAGGCTGGATCTGTGGCCGTAATATTTTCCCAGAGCTTAATTGGCATGTGAATCTTCAGATAACCTGAGCATAAGAGACAGGCTGCTGGATCAGGCCCAAGAGGCCCTTCTAGCCCAGCCTCCACTCCTCACACTGGCCAATCTGGTGCATGCTATGTATGGGAGACCCGCAAGCAGAACCTGAGCACAAGCGCAACTCTCCTGCAGCTCCGAGAAACGGGGCCCCTCTTCCAGCCTAGACATAGCTGTCAACTTTCGGATTTCAAAATAAGGGATCAGCAGCCTCACCTATGATAGTCACGCCTCAGCCGAGTCCCATGGAGTGCGTGGAGCCTGCGCGCAAAGAAAGAAGCAGGACGAAGCGAGGCTGCGAGTCCCTCCCCTCGGTGCTTACAAGTTCTCCTCCTCCTTTCCCCTCCTCCTCCTCCTTCTCCCCCCTCCTCCAGCTGCTGCCTGTCTGCAGATAGTCTGGCTCTTAGTGACAGCAGGCAAAGAACGGGGGAGATGGGGAAGGAAGGGAATATACGGGTTTTTGATTAACCCGGGATTACAGCAGGAAAGGCGTTCAAAAACGGGGGAATCCCGGCAAATACGTGATACTTGACAGCTATGAGCCTAGATCCTTAGCAAGACCACGGTGTGGCACAGCAAAAGGAACCTGGTTGTGACCTGGCTCTGGGAGCGGGACAGGGGCAAAACTTTCTTGCTGGGGCGAAACGCTCCTTGTGTTCTTTTCCCCTGCTCAGGAAAGTGGGAACAATGAAGTTCTCTTCATGAGCCTGGACTTGGCCAGCTTCAAGTCAGTGAGGGCTTTTGCAACGGCTTTCTTGAGATCTGAGCCCCGCCTTGACATTCTCATCAACAATGCAGGTGAGGACGCAGCCCCGAGGGCAGAGATTTGGGGAAGGGGCATGGCTGCTTCGCATGCAGAAGGTCCAAGGTGTTCAATCCCCAATGGCATCTCCCCAGGTGGGGCTGGGAATGTCCTCTGCCTGAAACTCTGGAGACCCACCTCTAGTCAGTGTAGCCAATACTGAACTAGTTAGATCTGATTGTGTGTTATTATGACTGCTTCCTTTGTTCCTGTTTAAATCATCTTTTTCTTCCATACCATGAGGGCTGAAATCCTGCTTTACTTTTAGGGGAAGGGCCATAGCCATGGGCGTACCCAGGGGGGGCAGGGGGCAGCTGCCCCCCCAGAAGCAAAAAAAAATTAAATGGTTATCGGCAGCCTAAAAGGAAGAAAATAAAGCTCAAGACTGGTCTTTCTCCCCCTCCCAAAATCTCAATAACAATTGAGCTCTTCCGCTCTTGCCAAGGCAGTTGGCCACTGTGTGTGTGTGTGTGTGTGTGTGTTGCGCCGGCTGTTTCCCCCTCCCTCATGCCGACAAAGAGCTGGCGTGCCTATCAGAGACCGGATCCTAGCCTGCACCCTGCTTGGTCAAATGGGGATGCAGGCTGAGACTTGGGCAGTGTCAGGGGGCGAATTCATCGTTGCAAGGGAGCTTGGCAAACTGAGTTCCCTTGCATGGTGAGTAGTTCCTTTGCGAGGACTGAGGATCCTGGGAAACTGAGTTTTTCAGCCATTTGGGGCTTTCTGTTTTGGGGGGGGGGAGTTTTTCTGTTTTTTGAAGCTGTTTATGTTTTTGAACCTGAACGACCATGGCTTGGCCCCCCCCCTAGTTTTGATCCTGGGTACGCCCCTGGCCATAGCTCTGTGTTAGAGCACCTGCTTTGCATGCAGAAGGTCCAAACTTCTGTTCCCAACAGCATCTCTAAGTAGGGCTGACCAAGGCAGAATAGAGCGGGGCTATTACTTCCTTTCATCGGGACACTACACTTCTCTTGATGCAGCCTCAAATAGCATTAGCTCTTTCTGCTGCTGTATCACACGGTTGACTCAGGTTCAGCTTGTGATCTGCTAAGACCCCTAGATCCTTTCTCAAGTATACCACTGGCAAGCCAAGTGTCCCCATCATATAATTGTGCAGAACCCTACATTTGTCCTTTTTGAAATTCATATTGTTAGCTTGGGCCCAGTTCTCCAATCTGCTAAGGTCATCTTGAACCCTGGTTCTGTCTTCCGCAGCATTCACTGCCCATCCACTTTGGCGTCATCTGCAAATTTGTTGAGCATCCCCTCAATTCCTTCATCCAAGTCATTTATAAAGACACTGAAATACAATGGGCCCTGGCATGGCCGGTAGTTATCTGGGTCTTCTTGCTAAACAGGTGTGTCTCCAAGAGCCGGCAGTAGTGACGGGGGCCTCTCATATTTCAGCAGGGTGAGTCTCCCACAGAAATGGGGCCACCAGAGAAAAACCCTGCCTCCACGTTGCACCTGTCTAATCCAGCTTCATCTTCTGGCAGGTGTCAGGACTGGAAGCCGAAGTGAGGATGGCTTCAATTTGGCGTTCCAGGTGAATCACTTGAGTCATTTCCTTCTGACCCACCTCCTCCTGGAGCGGATGAAGCAGTGTGCAGCCAGCCGTGTGGTGGTGCTGGCTTCCAGTGCACATCGAAGGGGGAAGATTGACTTCCAGAACATCCACAAGCCAGTGGATGGGCAGATGGCAGGGATCCAGTCCTACTGCAACAGCAAACTGGCCAATATGCTGTACACCCGGGAGCTCGCCAATCGACTGGAAGGGACGAACGTTACCTGCTACGCGGTCCATCCAGGTGGGTGGCAGGTCCAGCTCAGCTCCTCAACCTGGGACCCTGTATAGTGGTGGCAGGTGGCCTTGGGCGACTAGAGGGGCAAAAAGCAGGGAGCCCAGCAATAGACAGAGCCAGGAGCACTGAAGGGCAGACACAGAGTCAATTGCAGGTGGAGCCAACTCCTCCTCATCCTTATCCCCGCAGAGATTGACAAGGGGCAACACTGAGACTATGGAAGAGAAGGAAGCTGACGGGCAGGACCACCCCCTGGGCTGGTTGTAAGTAGGAAGGGTGGCAGGTGGGGACTGTCTGTGAAACAGACTGAGGTTGCCCTAATGGACCAGCTTCCATTGGTCCTCTAGATGCAGTTGGACTCCCATCATTCCTGACCGTTGACTGTGCTAACTGGGGTCCTACAACACCTGCAGGACACCAGTTAGGGTCTTTGCTATCTGGAGGGCCAATAATTCCAGAGATTCCTGTGCAGCTCACCCTTTTCATTCATCGTCCTAGAACAAGCATGTCCAACAGGTAGATTGTGATCTACCGGTAGATCACTGGACGTCTGTGGTAGATCACCCCAAAGAAGCTAAAAAACATTGTCTTCCCTAAAAAAAAACTCAACATCTTTGCCCTGCACCCCTAAAATGACCTAAACCACCAAAAACAGGGCTCTCCTTCTTAAAAAAAGCTCAGTGTCACTTTCCTCCTCCCTAAAGAAGCTCAACAACATTTATGTGAACCCCAAAAAACAGGACTTTCCTTCCTAAAAAATGCTCAACAACTTTGACCTGAGCCCCCCAAAAGGGGGTAGATCACTGCCAGTTTTTAACTCTGTGAGTAGACCACAGTCTCTTGGAAGTTGGCCAGCCCTGTCCTAGAACATACATTCCTTTTGCAAATTTCTTGGTCGTCAATGCCATCTGCAACTAGACCAGTATCAAAGGAAGTTGACCTCTAAACACCAGCTGCTGCTGAGGAAGTGCTGTTCTGCTCATGTTAGGCTTCCCAGATGGGGCATTTGGTTGGCCCAAGAGGAAAAAAGGATGTTAAACAAGATAGACCTCCATTCAGTTCTTGCTTCTGGTTTTTTTTTCTTTCAGGGCTTGTTAACACGGAATTATTCCGTCACACTTCAATCTGGCTGAAGCCTCTTTTCCACCCCATCTTCTGGCTCTTCTCCCGAGACACGATCAATGGAGCTCAGACGTCCATCTACTGTGCCACTCAGGAAGGCATCGAGAAGTACAGCGGGCGCTATTTTGCCAATTGCAGCCTGCAGGACCCCAAGCCACATGCCCAGGATGATGCCGTGGCCAAGAAACTTTGGGAGGTCAGCGAGAGGATGGTGGGGCTGGCGAACTAGGCTGCGGTGTTTTTCAAAGAGGGTTCGTCTCCATGGAACAGGTGCCTGTGCAGAACCATCCGTGAAACTGAGGAAAGTTTTTAATTCAAACTGAGGAAAGTTTTTTATTCAAAGTGTGGCGTCAAACGGCAGGGTTCTACGGGGGAAATAACACCGACCCAAAGCAGCACTTCTCAATTTCGTAAAATGGGGGCATCTTTGAATAATAGCCGGCTGGTGGATAGGGCTTGGATGGTGTCTTAGGGCATCAGATGGAGATAGATGCCTCTCATAATGTGAAAAGGCTGTGGGTCTGGTGAGCTCTGGGATGTTACTTTTTCTGCTTGGTGTACTTTATCCGCAACGAGACCTTGTGGGTCTCCAAGCAACGGAGTTTTGCAATAAAATGTACAGACTTCTTTGCTCTTTCCTCCATTGCAAGCTGTCTCCCATACCTTGAATTGTCTCTAGAGCCAGGGTGAGGAACTGTTTTCAGCCAGGGGGCTGCGTTTCATCATCACAGGCAATCTTCTCGGGTCTGCATGCCAGTGCCTGGGGAGAGTCCTTAGGACTGGCTGGAAGAAGGCTATAAGAAGAAGAAGAGTTTGGATTTGATATCCAAGGCTTTCCCCCTCACCGAGTCCTCGCAGTCCATGATGACGGGAACAACACCCGTCAGCCAGGCCTTCTGTATCAGAACGTTGTCTGGCTGAGACTGAAATGAGATCGATAGAGATCAACTGACGACATTAAGAAGAAGAAGAAGAAGAAGAAGAAGAAGAGTTTGGATTTGATATCCCGCTTTATCACTACCCGAAGGAGTCTCAAAGCGGCTCACATTCTCCTTTCCCTTCTTCCTCCCCCACAACAAACACTCTGTGAGGTGAGTGGGGCTGAGAGACTTCAGAGAAGTGTGACTAGCCCAAGGTCACCTAGCAGCTGCATGTGGAGGAGCGGAGACGCGAACCCGGTTCACCAGATTACGAGTCTACCACTCTTAACCACTACACCACACTGGCTCTATAGGGCTGTATTTGGCCTGTGGGCCAGAGGTTCCTCACTCCTGCCCTGAAGAAAGCCACATTCTATTTAGCCATGTGGTTGGGGATCCAGGGTCTGAAATGCAAGTTGCGGGAAATGCTGCTCTCCTCATGAGGCACATCAGAAGCTGCTTTAGACCAGACCTTGGCCAGTCTAGCAGCGTTGTCCGCTCTGGCCAGCAACAACTCTACAGGATCTGAGAGACACTTCCTTCCCACTGTTTGCTCTCTGATCCTTTTAATCAGGCAGACCCAGGAGCTGACAGTGGGACTTCAGAGGGGGGGAAAGCAGGTTTTAGACAGCACCTGCCCTTTGGACAGGTGTGTCATGGAGGGATTCCTAGATCTGCCCCAAGGTGGAGGTGGTGCCATTTCCCCTCTTTTCATCCATGCTGGCTGGGGCTGATGGAAGTTCTAGTCCCAAACAGCTGGAGGACGACAGTGTGTGGAAGGCATGGTGATCTTGGCCTTAATGGTTCTGCAGCAGAGTCCGCAGGGCAGCAACCACCATCAGAATAGTCCTTAACGTCACAACACCAACAGAGCAGTCCAGGCAAGCTGCTAGGGTCGTTTGGTTCCAAGCACCTGCTTAAAACCCTGTTAGTAAGCCGAGTAATGCAGCGTTAAGGATGAGAATCTTGGTTAGAGAGCAGGATTTTACCTGTTACACACAAACAGAGAGAGAGAGAGAGAGAGAGAGAGAGATGTTTGCAGGTAAGAAAAATTACAAAGCAGCTTATCGCAGGAAATCTATAACTTGGATAGAAAACTTCCTAGTTCTAGTCTGGAGTGGAGCAAGGCATCTCACACTGGCTCCTTGCAGAGGGTTAAATTTCAGGGCAACCTCTCATCTTGGGGTCCGAGAGCCAAGTGTGAGCGAGAGCAGGAAGTGGAGGGTAGGATAAAGCCTGAGAATATCAGTCTAATATCAAATGAGAGAGAGAGAGAGAGAGAGAGAGAGGTCAGCTCAAGAGCTTAAAGATGTCTGGAGAGACTGGGAATCTGGAGGTGCCGAATTCTTAACCCCCCTTGTAACTTACCTTTCTTTGTGCCCTGGGACCCGCAGCACCCATTGAGCAGCAGCACCTTTGCCACTCAGGGGACATACCCATGCCTCTCCCTTGCGTACTGCTGGCCGGTTTTTGGTTTGCAGTGGGGAAAGCAGAGCATCCGAGCTTTTCTGATGGGTCCCACAATATCCGTCTAGTGGGACCCCCTCATCTCTGAGCCATGTTCCCCTGAGCTCTCTACGGTTTCTCTTTTGTTTTTTGTTCCCCGATGATCCCAGCGGGTTGGGCATCAGCAGGCCATCTTTGCAGGTGTCTCTCTCTTTTTCTTTTGGCAAAGGGTCCCCACTCCCCCATTTTACAATGTATACAAAGAAGAAAGAACAGTGGAAACTATTGGTGTCGTCAGATCATCAGGTCTGGTTCCAGACTTGGCAAGCCTGTGAGGAGGGTTGCCTTGAAAGGTGCCCGTTGCAAATGTCACAAAGGAATGCCAAATCTTACAGAAAGTGCCTGGAGGCTCTAAGTCCCTGCTGAAGTCTCAAATGATGTGTCATTTTCTCCATTTTATCAATATTCGAAGGTGAGTGGTACCAGGTGTCCGGTGTAATATTTGCTGTTGTCACTTTGCAGGCCGCCATTCCCACCCCCTCTCCTTTTTCATTTTCCTGCTCTTTTTCTTTTTAAAAGCGGATCATTTTAAGGCAAGAGAAGCCACATGGGTGTCACGGCTGTTTTTAACTGCTTGGATGTTTTTTTTCTGCACTCGAAGGGGTATATAATTTTTATGAAATCAATAATAAAGAATGAATTAAGTTGTTTTGAGGTGTGTGGTTTTGTTTTGTTTTTTTTAGAAAAGAACGATGTGTTTTAATGCTGTGACCCCACCCTAGGATCTTAGGGTGAGAAGCAGGCATTAATAAGAAAATGAATAATCCCCACACAACCCACAACCACCTATGGGTGAAGCGTCAGGCGAAAACATTCCTTGTCAACCAGGCATCATAATAATAATAATAATAATAATAATAATAATAATAATAATAATAATAATAATATATTTGTACCCCGCCCATCTGGCTGGGTTTCCCCAGCCACTCTGGGTGGCTTCCAATAGAGATGAAAATACAGGAAAATATCACACATTAAAAACTTCCCTAAACAGGGCTGCCTTCAGATGTCTTCTGAATGTAAGGTAGTTGTTCATCTCTTTGACCTGAGATGGGAGGGCGCCACTACCGAGAAGGCCCTCTGCCTGGTTCCCTGTAGCTTTGTTTCTCGCAGTGAGGTAACCGCCAGATGGCCCTTGGCATTGGACTTTTGGCTGTTAATCAATTTATGGCCTTTTAAAATGTGGTGGCAGGGTGGGGGGGGGGTACTGCCTGTTATAATATTTTTGTCATTATTGATTTTGTGTTCTGCGTTATAAACCGCTCTATGGTCTCTTGATGAAAGGTGGTTTTAAAATTTAATAATGATAATTCTGTGGGTTGCGAGTTGTCCTTGAGGTGGGTAATTTTCCTGCCTTTTTCCTTCCCCACCCCACCCCCCATGGTGGAACTGGAATTTCATGCTCAAAATATGGTTCCTTTCCGAGAGCTGCCAATCTCTCTCTCCCTAAGGAGGTGAGACTTCTTTGCTTTCCTTCAGTGGGGTTCCTGGTCCTTGCCAGCAGCTGAAATTCTTTGCAGGATTCTTTCCAATGGAAGGCGGCGTTTCAAGGGGCAGAAAGCCTTTTGTCAAACCTTTGCCAAGCCTTTGCAACCGGCCTGGAGCAAGCTTTGTTGTTCAGTCGTTCAGTCGTGTCCGACTCTTCGTGACCCCATGGACCAGAGCACGCCAGGCACGCCTATCCTTCACTGCCTCTCGCAGTTTGGCCAAACTCATGTTAGTAGCTTCGAGAACACTGTCCCACCATCTCATCCTCTGTCGTCCCCTTCTCCTTGTGCCCTCCATCTTTCCCAACATCAGGGTCTTTTCTAGGGAGTCTTCTCTTCTCATGAGGTGGCCAAAGTACTGGAGCCTCAACTTCAGGATCTGTCCTTCTAGTGAGCACTCAGGGCTGATTTCTTTGAGAATGGATAGGTTTGATCTTCTTGCAGTCCATGGGACTCTCAAGAGTCTCCTCCAGCACCATAATTCAAAAGCATCAATTCTTCGGCGATCAGCCTTCTTGATGGTCCAGCTCTCACTTCCGTACATTACTACTGGAGCAAGCACGCCCTCACAAAACAATGCCCTTCTAAAATGTGGGGGTTTTATTTTAATTTTTTTGGAGGGGGATATGGGGTTGTTTTCCTTTTGATTATGTATTGTTAGAAGAATTTTAAGTTCCTATATAGAAAATTAAATTTTCATAACTGTATATATATACCACATGTCTGAAACACCACAGATTAGGCTCTGAACAAATTGACCTCAAATATTTCTCTGACATGTCAAATTGGGAAATCTCCGCGTTGTCTCTTTCCTCACAAATCCTGTCTTAAGGGCGCATTCAAGATATGAACAGGGTGTGAGCCTGTTACCTTGATTCGGGAATTAAGTAGTTATAATAACAAAAGAGTTGCCAAAACCCAGATAATGCAATCAGGTAACTTGCCAAAACAAGGCACTCAGGTTTCTGACAAATCCTGTCTTAAGGGCACATTCAAGATATGAACAGGGTGTGATCCTGTGGCCTGTGACCTTGATTCAGGCAATAAGTAGTTATAATAACAAAAGAGTGGCCAAAACCCAGATAATGCAATCAGGTAACTTGCCAAAACAAGGCACTCAGGTTTCTGTTGTAGACCGCCTCTTCTGTGATGTATGTGTGATGTTTTTGGGGGTGGTCTTGGACTCCAGGGCAGGCAATTTAAAATGTCTATATAAGGGCTCTCCTTCATGGATCACTGCCTTGTCGTGGCGAAGGGGCTTGAATTACTCAGGGAAGCTATGAGCTATGCCGTGCAGGGCCACCCAAGATGGACAGGTCATAGTGGAGAGTTTGGACCAAACGTGATCCACCTGGAGTAGGAACTGGCAAGCCACTCCAGTATCCCTGCCAAGAAAACACCATGGACAAAGACAACAGGCATATAAAAATATAAGGGCTTGCACACATGGCTCTGGGTCCCTCCTCCCCACTCCGGTGTGTGTGTGGGGAGCACCCTGTTGCAACAGCTTTTAATAAAGATCAAGCTTAACTAGGAACAAACCTTTGCCAAGCTTTTGCAACCGGCCTGAAGCAAGCACGCCTGAGTTGAACAGAGCTGGCTCTCACAAAACAATGCCCTTCTAAAATGTGGGGATTTTATTTTAATTTTTTGGAGGGGGTGTTATGGGGTTGTTTTCCTTTTGATTATGTATTTTGTGGTTTTCTCCTATCAACTGCCCTGAGACCGGTGGGTAGTGTTATAATCAAAAATCTGCCCTTATTCCCTTATGGGGTACACAAACCCTGATTTCTTACAACAGTATAGCGCAGCATACAGCTTTGATAAATAATAAGGAAAAAAGAAAACTGAGCATAGGAGCCAGCTTCTAGGGCTTGGCCCCCCCAATAAAATATTTGAGGAGTCTGGCTGCCCCCCCAAAAGGTGATAGTCATCACATCATTGCCGTTCAAATTTGTGCATGTGTCCAGGGCCAGACTTAGGTTTGATGAGGCCCTGCTTCTTGGGAGAAAAGCAATGACAAACCTAGACAGCATCTTAAAAAGCAAAGACATCACCATGCCGACAAAGGTCCGTATAGTTAAAGCTATGGTCTTCCCAGTAGTAATGTACGGAAGTGAGAGCTGGACCATCAAGAAGGCTGATCGCCGAAGAATTGATGCTTTTGAATTATGGTGCTGGAGGAGACTCTTGAGAGTCCCATGGACTTCAAGAAGATCAAACCTATCCATTCTCAAAGAAATCAGCCCTGAGTGCTCACTAGAAGGACAGATCCTGAAGTTGAGGCTCCAGTACTTTGGCCACCTCATGAGAAGAGAAGACTCCCTGGAAAAGACCCTGATGTTGGGAAAGATGGAGGGCACAAGGAGAAGGGGACGACAGAGGATGAGATGGCTGGACAGTGTTCTCGAAGCTACTAACATGAGTTTGGCCAAACTGCGAGAGGCAGTGAAGGATAGGCGTGCCTGGCGTGCTCTGGTCCATGGGGTCACGAAGAGTCGGACACGACTGAACGACTGAACAACAACAACAACAACAACAAAGCTCCTGAAGGTAATGGGGCCCTTTATATGTCCAGCTGTCCTTTGTCAACAACAAATTGTCACTGTTTTTTTGTGTTGAATAAATGCTATATGGTAATTTATGGACCTAATAGGGATCTAAAGCCATTTGCACATAACAAAATATGTATTTTTATCAAAGTAATTGATATAGAAATGAGCAAACCAGTGGCATTTTATGAGAGCTGTTACGGAAATCCCGGTGCGAGTGAGGCTACTCAACCACCTGGCCAGTCAGGCAAAGCCTGTGGGTTCTTTACAGGAGAGAGGAGGAGACCAGCCACCAACCGATGCAAAGAGCGTCATCAAAAAGTTTATTGCGTGACAGGTTCAAGCCAAGATTGAACCACGGGAAAGGGGTTGCAAGAACTTTTAAAAGTTCCCTCGTTCTCCCAGAATACAGTTCGTTACACATCATTCATACATCACTATTACATAGGTCAAACGTCAGAAAAGGGGAGGGTTATAAATGATTAAAATAGTGGTAAACAAGATTAACATAAGGGTAATGATCGTGTGAATGGGTGTCAAGTGGTGGAAGGACCATCTTGAGCACCCACTGGGAGAGAACGATGGGCTCTTGTTGGTCTGCATAGTCTGTCACACAGCAAAGTCCGGAGGAAAGCATTTGCTCAGAGATTCTCTCTCGGGGTCCCCCTCCTGTAAACGTGATCCCTCGCTTGCTGGATTATGAAGGAGCCAAGCGTTTGCGGGTCCTTGACCAGAGTTAGAAAATGGCTTTGGGTTGAAGAGAGCCCATGAAAGTATCGATTTTATACGATTTTCCAAACATTTGAGGCTTATTCTATTGTTTAATTCAATTCGGAAGCAGTCTAGGTTGTTGACTCTTGTTCCAATGTATCTAGTGAGAGGTTTCCATTCCGTTGTGACGTCAGTAGGAGCTGCCTGTGGGTAATGGAGCGTGCAAAAGGAGGCTGAGCTGAGCTGGTCCTGCAGAGGCTACAGACAATGCATTTCCCTGATGGGTTCCCTTAAGGGCATCGCTCCGTACCCCAACGAGTTTACTCGGGAGGATACTACTTTGCTTAAATGCCCCCCCCTCGTAATTTCCGTAACAGAGCAGGCTAGCAGGCGGGGCCCATTGCTTACATCATGGGAGCCTACACAACACAAAACACTGTTGCTGCATGTAGGTTTTATTTTATTTGCTTTTTATCTTATATTTTGGAAATGTATATCCAGGTTTTTTTCCTTTAATTTTTTTGGGGGCCCCCAAGAGAGTGGGGCCCTAAGCAATAGCTTGTTTAGCTTATATGTAAATGCGGCACTGCACGGTGCGTCACGTCTTGCGCTCGATTATGCGCCCCCACCCTCGATATTTTGTTCAAGTGGGCGCCCCTGAAACTGAGCGCAGGATTGCACCCATGCGGGTGCCATCTATCCGAGGATGGGACGTGCGCGCATAACGAAGGACAGTAACGGATCAGGGCGATCGGCCAGCATTTTTTGGATCCTCCTGGCGGGGCGGGGCGGAGGACACGGACTTTGCCACGGGGCGGGGCTCTGACCTCCTCCCCCATGGTGCGGGATACCGCTGACCGTGACGCACATCTCTGCAAGCGGCCAAGGGATCCGGCTCCGTTCTGCCTTGGAGCGCAAGTGGCGGCAGGCGCGCAGCAAGGGTTCGCGGGAAAAAGAGGAAGGATCCGGGGCGCGTCTGCCTACTGGGAACCTGCCTCCCGAGGAGGAGCAGCAGCAGCAGCAGCGTCCGCCTCTTCCTCCGACCAGCAGTGCGAGGAGCCGGCGATCGCGGGCGCAAGGTGCGCGCCTAGCCTGCTGCTGCTGCTGCCGCCTCCTCCCCCTGTTTTGCGCTCCGGGCGCAAGAAGCGCGCGATGGTCGCCGCGGAGGCGCTGGCGGGACTGGCGCTGGCGATGGGCCTCTACGCCTTGCTCTATTACAACTTCATCAAAGGGGCCTCGTGCAAGAACGAGACCAGCCTGCGGGGCAAGACGGTGCTGATCACAGGTGAGAATCGCCCCCAGGCCCCGGAAGACAGGGGGCAGCGTGGTGCAGTGGTTGGAGCGTCCGGTCTGCAGGAGCTCCTGCTTTTGGGTTTCCTGCTTCGGGATCCCCGGAAAAACAACTTCAGACGAGTCTGAGCGCGTTTCCCTGGCTGCGCTCTTGAGCAGGCTGACTTATTACAGCAGTGTTTTTCAACCTTTTTTGGGCAAAGGCACACTTGTTTCATGAAAAAAATCACGAGGCACACCACCATTAGAAAATGTTAAAAAAATTAACTCTGTGCCTATATTGACTATATATAAAGTAATTCTCTTGAATAGGAATCAAATAAACACAAAAAAGTATTTTATAATTACTTTATTATGAAATAGTAAGTAAACAGAAATATGAAAAATTATAAAATACTTTATTCAGTGCGCAACCAGGGCCTGTTGGGCTGAACACAAAGCTGATATTCTGGC
Source organism: Lacerta agilis (assembly GCF_009819535.1). NCBI lineage: Eukaryota > Metazoa > Chordata > Lepidosauria > Squamata > Lacertidae > Lacerta > Lacerta agilis. Next base: position 42,631,131 of record NC_046326.1, read on the forward strand.
TGGAATTTTTCCCACGGCACACCAGGTAACATCTCGCGACACACTAGTGTGCCGCGGAACAGTGGTTGAAAAACACTGTATTACAGTATAGGGTTGCACCGGTGGTGACCTTTCTCCAAGTGTGCCGCCCAACCCCCTGGTGTTTCCTCAGGAATGGTGGGAAATGTAGTCCAAGAGCGTCTGGCAGAGGGCTCCCGAGCTTTATTCAGGTGCTGTGTGAAGTGTCTGAGTGTTTGCAGTGGAAGATGAGAGACAGCACATCCATTGCATTCAATATGTAGGTATTGCATTGCATTCTGAGTTCTCTTAAGGAGAGCCTTCAGCTGGATCAGGCCAGGGACCCACTTAGTTCAGCATCAAGGTCCCTGTAGGAAACTGGCAAGAAGGGCCTGAGTGTTAGGGCCAGGCCTGTCTTATCCACTGGTCCTACTGGCACAGGGCACAAGGGCACCGGCCCCCCAGGGGCGCCCCCGTGAGTGCAGCGAGCGGGGGAGCCGCACAGCCCCACCGGTGGCCTCCCCCCTCCCTGCATGCCATCAGATGGCCAATGGGGCGCAATGAGCCACCAAGCCCCATGGCTCCGCTGCCACCACCCTCGCCCTGATTGGCACGCACCACCCCCACCCCCACAGGTCTGGAACAGTCCCAAGTCAGGAACAAGCCAGGAACACAGGAACAGGACGCACTGAGAAGGGAGGAGGGGAGGGGCCCTGCCGGTTTCTCTCCTCACAAGGGCCTGATTCTGGCTCGACTTCCTCCTCCTCCTGTTCTGGTCTTTCCCCCTCTCCATCTGACTCTTCCTCTTCCGAGGAGTGCCGCCACCAGTCTTCTCCAGGCATGAACTCCTCCATTTCCCCAGGTTCTTCCGTGGGTGCAGGGGGGGGCTTGCCGGGGGGGCGGGGGGCTTGCCACCACTCCTCCTCATCTGGCCCAACCCTGACACTAAGCACAACCACCACTCTCCCCGCCTAATGTTTCCAGCAACTGGCCTTCAGAAGCATGTACTGCCTCTGACCACAAACTCTCTGGAATTCATATTATAATGCAACCTGTAAGAAATAAAGGTTATGGTGGAAATGCTGTTAAAACCATACAACATCTAGCACAGCTCATTACAATTGCCAGAAAAACCATCCTGTCGTCCGCCAAGACCCCCAGCGAATTATACTTTCCCCCTTCAACTTTTCCAGGTGCAAACACTGGGATCGGGAAGACAACGGCCCTGGATCTGGCCCGGAGGGGAGCCCGCGTCATCCTGGCTTGCCGCGACAGAGGACGAGGAGAATCCGCCGCCTATGACATCAGGAGGGTGAGCACCGGCCACCTGCCTCCTTCGAAAGGGCAGCCTTTATGGGATTCCATTTTAAAATCACTTCTCCAAGCCATTTCACTGTAAAAACATGGCCTAATACGTTCGCTTCATAAAATTTATACCCCACTTGATTGTAAAAAAAAACAAATAAACACACCCTCAAAGCGGTTTACAAAGAAAACTGAATCAATAACATTATTAGCAAGGAAAATGTAACAATGTAAAACTTCCAAAAAAAAAAATCAGAGTGGTTGGGGGCGGGGACTCACATCAACTTTCTAAACATCAGGGTAAGGTAAAGCTAAAGGCCCTCTTAGGTCCAGTCGCAGACGACTCTGGGGTTACGGGGCTCATTTTTCTCTTTACTGGCCGAGGGAGCCGGCGTACAGCTTCCGGGTCATGTGGCCGGCATGACTAAGCCGCTTCTGGCGAACCAGAGCAGCGCACGGAAACGTCATTTACCTTCCCGCCGGAGCGGTACCTATTTGTCTACTTGCACTTTGACGTGCTTTCGAACCGCTAGGTGGGCAGGAGAAACCTCAGGGTAGTCTTGTCCAAACAATAGTGGAGGAGGAGGAGGAGGAGTTTGGTTTTGATATCCCGCTTTATCACTACCCGAAGGAGTTTTTTTCTCGGATGGGAGGGTGAACAAGCTCCGTTGATCTGCTAATCAAATCCACTGATTTATGTATATTGTGTTTGTTTTACGAACATACAGTAGTTTTATTGCTTATTCTTTATGCTGTTCCAGACCATATTCTCTCCCCCTCTTAATGTTTGCAGGAAAGTGGGAACAATGAAGTTCTCTTCATGAGCCTGGACTTGGCCAGCTTCAAGTCAGTGAGGGCTTTTGCAACGGCTTTCTTGAGATCTGAGCCCCGCCTTGACATTCTCATCAACAATGCAGGTGAGGACGCAGCCCCGAGGGCGGAGATTTGAGGAAGGGGCATAGCTGCTTTGCATGCAGAAGGTCCAAGGTTTTCAGTCCCCAATGGCATCTCCCCAGGTGGGGCTGGGAATGTCCTCTGCCTGAAACTCTGGAGACCCACTGCTAGTCAGCCTACAACATTGGTTTGCCACACCTGTTCCCAACCAGTGCTGTAGACTGATTATAATTCGGTGCTGGTAGTCATATTCAATTTAATGGACACGTTTAACATGGGTATATTAATTTCAGTGAGTCTACTTGAAGCAGCACTTAGTTGGCTACAACCCATTTATTATGAACCTGTATGCCACTTTTACTAAATTTGTTAGTTGCTTTATCTTGCCCAGGGACACCCAAAGGAAATGACAGTCAAGAAATCCCCTTCCCCCTGTCATTAAATCCGAAAGGTGAAAGAAATACATTTAAAACATCCCACCCTCTTCTAAAAGACCACAGATGATGAAAGTCCCAAGGTCCGGCTAGAGAGGAAAGTTTTTGCCTAAAGATATATAAAGATGAAGTCAGCTGGGCCTCCCTGGGGAGAACATCCCCAGCAGGGAACCACAGCAGAAAGGGCCCCGTTCTGGTACTGCCACTCTCCAGACTTCCGGCAGAGGCGGCAAACAAAGGGCGTCTGGTGACGATCACAGGATCCAGGTTGTGTCATATGGGGGAGAGGTGGCCCTGAGCTGCTTAAGGCTTTATAGGTGAAAACCAGCATTTTGAATTGGGCCTGGAAACTAATCTGCAGCCCGTGCCGTTGGGCTAGGATTGTTGTTATATTCTCAAACTGTTTTGCTTTGGTCAGCTTACATGTAAAGTTGGAAACTATGTATGGTTAGAACAATCAACTTCTATAGACTAGGCTTGCCTAAACAGGTGTGTCTTCAAGAGCCAGCAGATGATAGTGATGGGGCCCCCTCAAATTTCAAAAGGGCTGGCGTCACCAGTGAAAAGGCCTGCCTCCACGTTGCACCTGTCTAATCCAGCTTCATGTTCTGGCAGGTGTCGGGTTTGGAAGCCGAAGTGAGGATGGCTTCAATTTGGCGTTCCAGGTGAATCACTTGAGTCATTTCCTTCTGACCCACCTCCTCCTGGAGCGGATGAAGCAGTGTGCGCCCAGCCGTGTGGTGGTGGTGGCTTCCAGTGGACATGAAAGGGGGAAGATTGACTTCCAGAACATCCACAAGCCAGTGGATGGGCAGATGGCAGGGTTACATTCGTACTGCAACAGCAAACTGGCCAATATGCTGTACACCCGGGAGCTCGCCAATCGACTGGAAGGGACGAACATTACCTGCTACGCGGTCCATCCAGGTGGGTGGCAGGTCCAGCTCAGCTCCTCAACCTGGGACCCTGTATAGTGGTGGCAGGTGCCCTTGGGCGACTAGAGGGGCAGAAAGCAGGGAGCCCAGCAATAGACAGAGCCAGGGGCAGTGAAGGGCAGACACAGAGTCAATTGCAGGTGGAGCCAACTCCTCCTCATTCTGTCCCATCCTCATCCTTATCCCTGCAGAGATTGACAAGGGGGCAACACTGAGACTATGGAAGAGAAGGAAGCTGATGGGCAGGACCACCCCCTGGGCTGGTTGTAAGCAGGAAGGGTGGCAGATGGGGACCAGTGGCTGAGGAAGCCTTTTGGCTGCCCGGGATGGCAGCGCAGAGGAACCCCCCCTGGGGGCTGGGGCGTTGTGATGTCACAATGTCGGACGCACTGCGCATGCGTGGAAATGGCGTGCATGCCCAGTCCATCCGGGCCGGCGCTGCTGCTCCTGCGGCGACCGGGCGAGCCGCTGAGCGAGTGGCGTGTTGTGGGGCTGCCCCGGCTGTCTGTAAAGCAGTACGGACGGATGCCGGGCCGCCCCTCCTCAGTTTGGGGAGGGGCCGCCGAGTGTCACCCCCCTCCCCTGGAACCTGGGCCGCCCCGCCCCCTACACCCCGCCCTTCCCACGCCCTTCCTACAATGGGGACTTTCTGAGAAGCACTGAGGTTGCCCTAATGAACCAGCTTCCATTGGTCCTCTAGATGTTATTAGACTCCAGCTCCCATTTTTCCTGATAGTTGACTGTTCCGTTCTGCAAAAAGGGGCATCTGGTGTGACACAGTGGAAAAGTGAATACTAAATTAGATGGACCCCCTCTGAAGTCTGGTCTTCTTCTATCCAGTTCTGGCAACTGATGTTTTCCTATCTTTCTGCTTTCAGGGCTAGTTAAATCAGATATTTTCCGTCACATTCCAGTTTGGCTGAAGCCTCTTTTCCTCCCCATCTTGTGGCTCTTCTCCCGAGACACGATCAATGGAGCTCAGACGTCCATCTACTGTGCCACTCAGGAAGGCATCGAGAAGTACAGCGGGCGCTATTTTGCCAATTGCAGCCTGCAGGACCCCAAGCCACATGCCCAGGATGATGCCGTGGCCAAGAAACTTTGGGAGGTCAGCGAGAGGATGGTGGGGCTGGCGAACTAGGCGGCAGTGTTTTTCAAAAAGGGCTCGTCACCATGGAAAGGATCTTAGGGTGAAAGGCAGGCATTAATAACAAAAGAGTGGCAAAAACCCAGATAATGAAATCAGATAACTTGCTGGACAGGAGGTAAACAAGGCACTCAGATTTCTGTTGTGTTGTAGATTGCCTCTTCTGTGATGTATGTGTGATGTTTTTGGGGGTGGTCTTGGACTCCAGGGCAGGCAATTTAAAATGTCTATGTAAGGGCTTGCACACATGGCTCTGGGTCCCTCCTCCTCCTTCCTGAGAAACAACAAATGCAGCATGAAAGTAAAGCAATTCTTCGAGTCTCTGGATCGTGCGCAAAACACTAATTGCATGAATGGAAAAGGCATTTGGGCTCCTTTAATATCTTTGGAAAGCTGCATTTTAGTGCCCCCTTCCATCTTAATTTCGACACATTCTGATCTCAGAAATAAAATAAAAAATTCCTTCCAGTAGCACCTTAGAGACCAACTAAGTTTGTTCTTGGTAGGAGCTTTCGTGTGCATGCACACTTCTTCAGATACTTCAGATACTACTTCTATCTGAAGAAGTGTGCGTGCGCACGAAAGCTCATACCAAGAACAAACTTAGTTGGTCTCTAAGGAATTTTTTATTTTATTTTAACTATGGCAGACCAACACGGCTACCTACCTGTAACTGATCTCAGAAAGTCCCTGATTGGGGGATGAGCTTTGAAGCCTTCTTGAACTGGGCAGCAGAGGGCGATGTGGAATTTCGTTGCCCTAGACCAGGAGTCGGCAACCCGCGGCTCTGGAGCCGCATGTGGCTCTTTTACACCTTTGCCACGGCTCTGGGGCAGGGAAATGGTGGGGGGCGCTGCGCCCGTGGCCCGCCTGCGCCGCAATCCATGAGCCCAATGTGCGACCGGTGGGTAGCTTTATATTGGCCGGCGGCCGCTGCTCTCTCAGGCTCTCAGCCGGCTCAGCTAGCTTTCCCCTGGGAGGGGGGGTGACACTCTCGGAGCTGGCCCCACCCCCGCGATCAGCGACGCAGCCAGAGCCAGCTCAAAACCTTGCTCAGCCTCAGCTTTTTGCTCTCAGGCAAATCGAGGGCACCTCAAAAGCTGAGGCCAAAATCTCGCTTGGTTCGGCCCCGCCCCTCGTCCGGCGTCCCTGCAGCTTTCTTTTGTATTTTTTCTTCTTCTGACGCTGCCGAAGCTGCGAGGAAGAAAATGAAACCGATCAGGAAAAGTAACTCTGGGAAGTTGCTGGGGTACATATGTGCTCAGGCTCACCCCCACCCAACCTCTCTTTCTTTTTGCTCGGGGGTTTGGTTTTTTCTTTTGCAAAACTGCCGTCTGTTTTCTCAAAGGCAGAGCGCAGGCAGGAGAGGGGGGCGGCGGTGGTGGAGGAAAGTTTTCGTGGGCGAACAGAGAATGGAGCGCCATCGTGGAGAACCGGGTGGTTTGTGTGTGTGTGTGTGTTTTCGTGTGCATGGAGAGTATCCGATTGGTGTTTGCAAAGAGTCTTCAACTTTGGGAGGGGGGAGTCTACTGGGGAGGGGGGGAGAGAAGAGGGAGAAAAAAAGCATGAGAAATGCCTTCCAGGCACTCAGCTATGCAAAAGCCAGCGAGAGGCGAGGGAGTCAGGGAAGAGGATCTTTTGTTCGGTAACATTCTGTGCAACATTGTGAGAGAGATCCAACTTCTTTCCTGCCTTTTCTCTCTGAATGTAGGTTCTTCTGTTGCCTCCCCCCCCCCCCCGGTCCGGCTTTCTTTAAAGGAAACACGCACAAACCTTTTTTTAAAAAAAGATTTCGAAGGTTTCTCCTCCCAAAGCTGCTGTCTTTTTACTTTTACATGCTTCTGTTCCCTCTTGATCCCCAAATGGCAACTTTCCCAATTTTCTCTTTTGCAAACTCCTCCCCACATCTGCCTCCCACCCCCCACCCCACAAAGAAAAAACCCCTGGCGATTTAAGAGGTTTCTCTTAAAAAAACGAAAACAAAACCTGATTTCAGGTGCTTGTAAAATGACAACTTTGGGGGGGAGGGGGTGGATTTGTTTGGAGCAAAGCCGGGGTAACGCGTGCTCTGTTTGAGAAAATAAATCAGAAATTGTTTTATGACTTGTTTTCACAATTTAAAAATAAATAAATAAACAATTTCAAATTCTGTGCTTTTCATTCTTCCTATAATCCTGTATATATAGCATTAAGGTAAGAAACAATGTATGCAGTGATATATTTGTTTTAAATGTCGCAATGGTTTTGCGGCTCCCAGGTTTTATTTTCCCTTCGGAAACGAGTCCAAGTGGCTCTTTTTGTCTTAAAGGTTGCAGACCCTTGCCCTAGACTGTAGGAGGGAAGAGTGAAAGGCGCACATCACTTTACAGCAGATGGCTCTGAAAGCCCTTTGCAGCAAGCACTTCACCTTAATTTAAAAAAAACAGGGGCAAATTAAAAATGAATCCTCGGAAATGCATTTGGAGCCCCCGGGAAAACAGCTCTACGTGCCCTCATGTTCCTAGTCTTCGTTGTCCTCCTCAGCTGAGAGACACCTCTCTTACTCTGGAGGCAGAGGAAGCCAATGAGCATTTGGTGTGAAAGGAGACAAAACGTATGTGGAACGCCTCAGCCTCCATCAAAGTCCATTTTTGCAACATCAGGAACTTATAGCCAGGCCTCACCTCTAAAGGTCCACATCCAACAGCTGTGACGAAACATGCCAGGTGGCTTTCTCCTATGAAAAGGCGAATGGCAGTCCTATGTCGCAGTGCCGGATTTACATATAAGCTAAACAAACTGTAGCTTAGGGCCCTATTCTCTTGGGGCCCCCCAAAAAAACTAAAGGGGAAAAACAACCCAGATGTACATTTCCAAAATATAAGATGAAAAAACAGTTAAAATAAAACCTACATACAGCAACAGTGTTCTGTGTTGTGTATGGACCTGTTAAATTACCATATAGCATATATTCAGAGGATGAGATGGTTGGACAGTGTTCTCGAAGCGACTGGCATGAGTTTGGCCAAACTGCGGGAGGCAGTGGAGGATAGGGGTGTCTGGCATGCTCTGGTCCATGGGGTCACGAAGAGGCGGACACGACTGAACGGCTGAACAACAACATATATTCAACACAAAAAACAGCGACAATTTGTTGTTGACAAAGGGGGCCCCATTACCTTCAGTAGCTTAGGGCTTCCTCAAACCTAAATCCGGCCCTGCCTCTGTGCGTGTGTGTCTACGCATTTCAGAAATGGCATCACCAGCCAGGTCGTTTGGGGACGCCACCTTCTATCTTTTGATGTACAGTAGTGTGATAGAACCAGTGCTTTTTTGGGGGGGATGCAGGGAGATGCATATCCCTAAACATTTTGTGAATCTAAGTTTGGCCTCATTGAGCGGCTGTATTTCAATATGCGTAGGAAAAATGAGAGTACCCCTAAACATTAAAAAAAAAAAGCACTGCATAGAACCATATAATTTTAGAGCTGGAGGGGACCCCCAGGGTTCATCTACCACCCCACTGGGGGCTGCAAGTTTATTTTACACCCCATATCCCCTCATGGCTCCTTCTAACCTCCCACCTGCCCAACGTTTGTGTGGATTTGCAGTGCAGCTGTTAACTATGAGAGCTGAGCATGGTGCCTCCATGCCCAGGGGCAGTCTACCTGCCTCTGCTTGCTAGTTCTCTGAGACAAGGAACAAACTACAGAATAAACCCATTGCCTTGTGTCCTGCTGCTGGGTCCCTTGTGGGCCCCTCTGTGGAAAGTAGATTGGAGGGTTCAACGGTCACACACACATTCTGGCCTAACAGAGAGAGGGGTGTATTTCCTTCGCTTTGCTTCTTGGAATCTGCTGTGGCTGTAGACCAAACTTTAAATGGTGCAAGATCCTAGCATATCTCAGAAGTTGTCTAGGAAGCTGTATTGTCTACACTGGCTGGCAGCAACCCCCCAGGATTCCAGACCAGGTAGGCATGTTCCCAGCTCTACCTGGAGATGCTGCCAGACACAACCTGGGACCTTCTGCATGCCAAGTGTGGGCCCTTCCTTGGCAAAGATCACACCCCTAACAACAATGTGATCCAATACAAAGAAGTCATAATATAAAAACATAACTTTAAAATAAACAACATACAAATTAAAGCAATATCCAATAATACTCAATAATTCATTAGAATATTAAAATTAAGTATCTGCGCATAATAATTGAACAGTTTACACTTAACAATTACAGTAAAGATGTCCGGGGATTGAATCAGAGACCAAAGAGACGCAGAGTGTTTTATAGCATAGAAAAGAAGAATTTGGATATAATATGTTTACAGGAAACCCACATAGCCCGACGTCATAGAAGATTACTACAGAACAAAAAATTAGGCCAAGAGTTTATATCATCGGACAAGGTCAAGAAGAGAGGAGTAGTGATATACGTAAAGGAGAAATATAGCCCAAGACAGCTTTTTAAAGATGAAGAAGGGAGATACATCGCAATTGAAATCAATATACAAGGCGAAAAACTTTTGATTCTGGGACTGTATGCACCAAATGATGGAAAGTCAATCTTTTATAAGAAAATACATGATCTGCTGTTGGACTATTTGGATTACAAATTAGTTTGCCTTGGAGATTTCAATGGTGCAGTTTCCACATTAATGGACAGATCTCAAAGAACTAAATTAACGAATGATGGGAAACTCCCAAAGACTTTTTTCGAAATGGTGGATAATTTGAATTTGGTGGACTCTTGGAGACTAAAAAACCCTACAGATACAGAGGCAACTTACTTCAGTGAACCTCAGCAGTCATGGTCGAGGATAGATTATATTTGGATTTCGAATGAATTGGCTCCAAAAATACAAAAGGCAGAAATTGGCCCTAAAACTCTTTCAGACCACAATCCGGTACAGTTAAATTTAAAAATGATTTCCAAGGATTCTTTTAGATGGAGAATGGATGACGCTTTGATGAGAGACACCAAGCTAGTAGAAAGAGCGGCGAAAAAGATGAAAGAATACTTTCAGATGAATTGGAGTTCCGAAGTGGAGAAAAGAATTGCCTGGGATGCAAGTAAAGCTGTAATGAGAGGATTTCTCATTAGTGAAAAAGCAAAAAAGAAGAGACAACAAAATGCAGAAATGGAGAGATTGTTGAAATCAATCAAAGAAAAGGAAAAAGAATTAAGAGGACATCCTAGATGTGTTAAAATTCAAAAAGAAATTAAATACTTGCAATCCCAATATGCCAATATAATGAATCAGGACATTGAATGGAAAGTGAAAATGATGAAACAAAGAACATTTGAATCGGCTAATAAGTGTGGAAAACTACTAGCTTGGCAATTGAAGAAAAGACAAAAGGCAAATGTCATCAATACTTTGGTAGTTAATGGAAAAAATGTGGAGAAACCGGAGGAAATCAGATGGTGTTTTCAAAGATTCTACAAGCAACTGTACAAGGAGGAGAAGATAGATGAAGCAGAAATAGACCGATTTCTGGAAAAGAACGGATTGCAAAAAGTCCCAGAGGAAAAATTAGTTACTCTCAACCACCCAATATCGACACAGGAGATAGAAGATGCAATAAACAACATGCAATTAGGGAAGGCTCCAGGACCGGATGGATTAACAGCAAAATATTATAAGACATTGAAAGACTGGCTATCGCAGCCGCTAAGAGAAATTTGCAACAAAATATTAGAAGGAGATAGGGCACCAGAGACGTGGAAGGAAGCCTTTATCACACTGATTCCAAAACCAGATACTGATAAGACTCAAATGAAAAATTATCGTCCAATATCCCTTTTGAATGTGGATTATAAAATCTTTGCAAATGTATTGGCTACAAGGTTGAAAAGAGTGTTGAAAGACTATATACACAGAGACCAAGCAGGTTTCTTGCCAGGAAGACAAATTAGTAATAATACGAGAATTATTGTGGACATTTTAGAAAAACTGGAGAGAAACATAAACACAGATGCGGCACTACTGTTTGTTGATGCAGAGAAAGCATTTGATAAAGTTTCTTGGACATTTATGAAAAAGAATTTGGAAAGGATGGGAGTTGGTGAAAAATTCTTGAATGGCATTAAGGCCATTTACACAGAACAAAGAGCTAAAGTAATAGTAAACAGTGTGATATCGGAGGAGTTTGAAGTTGAAAAGGGAACAAGACAAGGGTGCCCTATCTCCCCTTTACTTTTTATTACGGTCCTGGAAGTCCTCCTAAATATGATACGAAAGGACAAACAGATAAAAGGAATTCGCGTGGGAGAGAAGGAATACAAACTACGCGCCTTCGCAGACGATCTGATGTTATCCCTGCAGGAACTGGAAAGCAGTGTCCCCAGAGCCTTGGAAATAATTGAACAATTTGGACTTGTAGCTGGTTTCAAATTAAACAAGCAGAAAACCAAAGTTTTAGGGAAAAATTTGAGTGCAGAACAAACTCAAAGAATACAGGAAGGCACTGGCCTCAATTTTGTTAAAACAGTAAAATATCTAGGTATCAATCTCACAACCAAGAATTTGAACCTGTACAAGGACAATTACGAAAAACTGTGGATGGAAATAAAGAAAGACATGGAGATATGGACAAGATTGAAATTGTCGTTAATGGGAAGAATTGCAGTGATAAAAATGAATGTCCTACCAAGGATGCTGTTTTTATTCCAAGCCATACCAATTTTGGACAAACTGGATTGTTTTAAGAAATGGCAAAAGGACTTATCAAGGTTTATATGGCAGGGCAAAAAGCCAAGAATCAAGTTTAAGATTCTAACAGACTCTAAAGAGAGAGGAGGCTTTGCCCTGCCGGACTTAAGACTTTACTTTGAAGCAGCGGCCTTTTGCTGGCTAAAGGACTGGTTCAAACTAGAGAACGTTGATGTATTGGACTTGGAAGGATATGATAACATGTTCGGTTGGCATGCATACCTTTGGTATGACAAGGTTAAGATCCACAGAACTTTTAAGTCTCATATAGTTAGAAAATCCTTGTACCAGGTTTGGACTAGATATAAAGACTTGTTAGAGAGAAAGACCCCTAGATGGATTTCTCCAGTGGAGGCCAAAGCCTATAAGAGACCGAACATGTCTGCAAACTGGTTAAGATATATGGACATATTGCAGCAGGAAGGGGACCTTTTTAAGCTAAAAAGCTACGATCAAGTGAAAAGCCAGGTCCCCGACTGGCTGCATTATCATCAGGTATATGAAACATTCAAAATGGACAAAAAAGTTGGTTTTCAAGTAGAAAAATCAAAACTGGAAACAGAATTGATAGAATCGAACTTTAAAAACCTTTCCAAAATGTACAATCTATTGCTAGAGTGGCATACGAAAGATGAATTGGTTAAATCGTCAATGATAAACTGGGCGAAAGATATAGGACATGATATTATGATGGACGACTGGGAGGGATTGTGGCAAAAAGGTATTAAATTCACTGCTTGTCATAGCTTAAGAGAAAATATAATGAAAATGGTCTACAGATGGTATTTGACACCAGTTAAGATAGCTAGGATGAATACCAAAATGTCAGATGTATGTTGGAAATGTAAACATGCGAAAGGTACCTTTTTTCATATGTGGTGGTTGTGCCCAGCGGTAAATGCTTTCTGGGATAAGATTTATAATGAACTCAAGAAGGTAATGAAGGTTACCTTTTGTAAGAAACCAGAGGCATTCCTTCTGAGCATAACCAATGAAGAGATACCCAGTCAGGATAGAGTGTTTTTTATGTATGCCACAACAGCAGCCAGAATCTTATTGGCAAGAACATGGAAAGGCGAAGAGATACCAACGGTGGAAGAATGGCAGATGAAGATGATGGAATATATGGAACTCGCAGAACTGACTGCCAGAATCCGGGACCAGAGGGAGGAGAAGGTGTCACGGGATTGGAAGAAATTTAAAGATTATCTAGTTAAATCAGTAAAATTGAATATTTGAGCAGAATTAAATAGAACAGCGGCTTTAGCAGGTACATGTTAGATAAAATTGTTAGTAAGATATTTTAGTGTGAAAGATTTAATTGTTAGAAAATGTGTTATGATTTGATTTTTAAGTTAAGATATGAGTAAGTAAAGTAAAGTGCATTAAAAATGGAGTAAATGTGAACAGAATAAGATACAAAGCTACCTAGAATATATATATGATTTTGAAGACAGTGGAGGGAATGGGGGAAGTCCCCCAAAACAGAGAAGATAGTAATAAGAAAAGTAAGAGGATAAGTGTTAGTTTAAAGGTTTGTATATGTTTCTTTTTATTGTGATTGTTTGATTGTGTTTTTGTGCTGTGTTTATGTATTGTATTTTTGTATTGTTAATGTTGTTGTTTATGCTATGTTTTCCTTTTGTTTTAATAGAAAATAATAAAATCTTATAAAAAAAAAAACAATTACAGTAAAGAATTACTAAGCTGTAATCAATAAAATTGATGCTTTTGAATTATGGTGCTGAAGACTCTTGAGAGTCCCATGGACTGCAAAAAGATCAAACTTATCCATCCTTAAAGAAATCAGCCCTGAGTGCTCACTGGAAGGACAGATCCTGAAGCTGAGGCTCCAAGACTTTGGCCACCTCATGAGAAGAGAAGATGACAGGAAAGATGGAGGGCACAAGGAGAAGGGGATGACAGAGGATGAGATGGTTGGACAGTGTTCTTGAAGCGACTGGCATGAGTTTGGCCAAACTGCGGGAGGCAGTGGAGGACAGGGGTGCCTGGCATGCTCTGGTGCAGGGGGTCACGAAGAGTCGGACACGACTGAACGACTGAACAACAACAAATCAATAACAATGACAGCAAGTCACAATGCATAAAATACCACCAAACATACAAGCATGTCAGGCTCTAGTCATTTCTCCATTTGAAGGATTCCTTTGCTAAGTACCAAAACAGAGCACCTGTCATGGAGGGGGGGGGGGCAGCCGTCTGCCCAGACAGAGAAGACATGGACTTAGACCCCAGGTCCTGGTGGTGGAGCAACAAGGAATGCTTAATAATAATTTAAGCGACTTAGCGCCTGAAGTGAACAGGAATATCTGGTTGGCGTGAAGCTTTATGGTGTTGTTGTCATGTCTGGGACACGGTGTATACTGTCCTTTTATATTTTTATTTCCCTCTGCACTGCCCGGTCCTCAGTGAGCCTGAGTCTGGCCTTTAATATATAACTGTAATTTATTTATCTAACCTAAAGCAAAATAATAATGATAATAATAATAATGTTATAAATTGATATACATTACATCTCCTAATGATATACATTAACTACACTTGGGCAAAAAAAATGAAAGGCACAAATACAGGATGGGTGACACCTGGCTTGAGAGCAGTACATGTGAAAAGGATCTGGGAGTCTTGGTAGACCACAGACTTGACATGAGTCAACAGTGTGATGCAGCAGCTAAAAAAGCCAATGCAATTCTGGGCTGCATCAATAGGAGTATAGCATCTAGATCAAGGGAAGTAATAGTGCCACTGTATTTCGCTCTGGTCAGACCTCACCTGGAATACTGTGTCCAGTTCTGGGCACCACAGTTCAAGAAGGATACTGACAAGCTGTAACGTGTCCAGAGAAGGGCAACCAAAATGGTCAAAGGCCTGGAAACAATGCCTTATGAGGAACGGCTTAGGGAGCTGGGTAGGTTTAGCCTGGAGAAGAGAAGGTTAAGGGGTGATATGATAGCCATGTTCAAATATATAAAAGGATGTCATATAGAGGAGGGAGAAAGGTTGTTTTCTGCTGCTCCAGAGAAGCGGACACGGGGCAATGGATTCAAACTACAAGAAAGAAGATTCCACCTAAACATTAGGAAGAACTTCCTGACAGTGAGAGCTGTTCGGCAGTGGAATTTGCTGCCAAGGAGTGTGGTGGAGTCTCCTTCTTTGGAGGTCTTTAAGCGGAGGCTTGACAGCCATCTGTCAGGAATGCTTTGATGGTGTTTCCTGCTTGGCAGGGGGTTGGACTGGATGGCCCTTGGGGTCTCTTCCAACTCTATGATTCTATGATTCCTAATACTGTAAAAAAGTTTTCTTCCCCTCTTTTCCCTCTTGCAGTTATAAGTTATGTTGCACTTTTTGTTGTGTAAATTATGTTGGGAATCAGTGAAATATTAGCTATAAACAAAACCTTGCATTCAAATAATATGCCTATTTTTTTAAGAAAGCCTAATTTCCCTGCCAGCAGCTGTGTGCACTTTGATCAGCAGTCTGGAGGGAATTAAACACAGGTGGGGAACGCCCGAGGAAACGCTCACAGCTGTGCCTAGCCAGGGCTGGAAGTACAGAGCACGTTATCCCTGCACCTGTAACTGATTCAGATTGGAGCCTGCCCTAATAGCCTCTCCTACTTAAGGACGGGCGAGGAGAGCGCCAAGTGTGGACGCAACTCTCCCCGGAGCAGCTGTGAGGAAGACCAAGGAGTTGTGCGTATGCGGAGGGCGTAATGCGCGCTGGGTGAAGGTGTTGCAGAAATGCCTGGAGCGAGGTGTGCGGTGGGACTGTCGCATGCTGAGAGGAAGCAGCGGAGAAGAGGGGGCAACTTCTGCAAAGAACAGCCGGATCCAGGACAGGTGCTGGGGGGGGGGAGTTGGGACTTCTGGGAGAAAGGATTTAAAAATGCAGATTCGGGATTGTTTCTTTTGTTAAAAACAACAACCCAGCTTTTATCTCGCCTCACACCACCTTTAGCTCCTTGGAGAAAAGCTGGGATATGAATACAAATGTGGGCTGGACAAGGTGGATTTGCAGCTGGTTGACTGACTAAAGCCAGAGTTCCAGTTACAGGTGGGTAGCCGTGTTGGTCTGCCATAGTCAAAACAAAATCGAAAATTCTTTCTAGTAGCACCTTAGAGACCAATTGAGTTTGTTCCTGGTATGAGCTTTCGTGTATCTGAAGAAGTGTGCATGCACACGAAAGCTCATACCAGGAACAAACTCAGTTGGTCTCTAAAGCCAGAGTGCTCGCTAGTGGCAGAAGGGGCAACGAACCTAGGCTTTCTTTCACTCGGATCAAAGTCTTAGTTTGGTACACGCCTCCATCCATCCCTCCCTCCGTCCATCCCTCTCCACCTGGTGTGCGCGGCGCCCAGGAGGCGGTCGCGATCCCCGGCGGCCGCCCCTCCTCTCGGCGCCGCAATGGGTCGCCGGAGCGCTTCCCCAGCCTGCCACTGCGTAGGACTGGTCTGGAGGAGGGCGCGGGGCGGGAAGGAGCCCGAGGGGTCCCCGTGGAAGGGATCCACGCTGAACGCCAGCCGAGATCAGTCCCGGCACCTATTCTCCGTGCCCGCGCGTGCCCACACCCTCACACCTTAAGGAGGGTGGGAGAGGAAATGGGCGGGAGGCAGCTATATCCTGATTGCGCCTGGCTGGGTTTCAGGGTTTCGCACAGCGACCTTTGTGTGTGAGTGAGAGAGGACGGCAGAGCAGCCTCCAGTAATTCAACAGGTGAAGCCTGGCTGTAACGCGGCAGTTAAAGCACTCCAGCTTTGCAGAGAGAAGATTGGGAAGGAGGGGGTGCCATGCCGCTCTGCGCCCGGAGCCGCCGCCTCCTGCGCCTCACACCACCTTCAGCTCCTTGGATATAACAAGGTGGGATATAACAATTGTGGGCTGGACAAGGTGGGCTTGCAGGTGGTTGACTGACTAAACCCAGAGTGGTCGCTAGTGGCAAAAGGGGCAACCTAGGCTTTCTTTCACTCGGGTCAGTGTCTTAATACAGTTTGGTCCATGCACACTCGACGCACGTTTGCACGCGCACACAAAAAGCTCAACACATTTGTTATTACATGGCATAAAAATAGGTAGCATGTATTATTTGACACTGTGCTTGTTAATAGGAGTTTTCAGAGGCTTCGGCTAACTCAGGATTTGCACTCTTGTAAGGTTTAGAAATGTTAAGGAAAACTTTTGCCATAAGTTTTGGAGTCTGAAGTTTCCCTGAGTTTAATTTGGCTTTAAAGGTAACATCCTGACTTCAGCTGCTGCTGCTTACCATAAATGTGCAGTTTTAAAGGCAAGCTTGCTTCATTATTTTTTTAAAAGGAAAAACAGAAATCCCCAGGTAATTTATCTTTCCTAAGACACACACTTTCTAAAAGAAGCTGTGTATTGGACTTGATCGATCTAAAACACGGCCAATTTGGAGAAAGGAGAAACTAGAAGTGTTTGAAAAAGGCTGGAGAAAAGTTTCTCCAAATACGAAAATATTTTGGGTGTGTGTGAAATATTTTTTTGTATGTGTGTATCTGGCTTTCATTCAACTTTCAGTAGCTCTCTGCAGATAGGATTCCTCAAATGATCTATTACCAAGACATTGTATGACCAAAGGGAAAATTAGTGCCCCTCCCGGTAGAAGTAAATTGCTTGTTAACAGCAGAGCTTCCATGTGTAGAGACTATCTGAAGTTGGATTTATTCGGTTAAAGGATGGTTAAAGGGCTGCATTTCCTAAGATCAGTCAAGACCCATGGGCGTAGCCAGGTCTTTTTTGGGGGGGAGCAGGAGTTTTGTTGGGGGGCAGAACCAACCTGATTGGTCAGTTAAGTATTTTTTATTGTTTTATTTGATCTGGGAGGGGTCAGCTGCCCCTCTTCCCCCTTTTCTTGGCTACGCCCATGCCTAGACTGCCAGGTTTCAAGTTTTTTTAAGAAGTCTTTGGCCCTTTTCCCCACCCCTTTTGAGTTTTGAAATCCTTGGGTAAATTTACTCCCAAGTAAGTTTCCTTCAACGAGGTTCCTTTCAATTTTTGTTTCGTTACTCATTTCAGGAAATACATTTGTGGTCATTTTAGGTTCCATGTAAGGTGTAAGGTAGTTTCTTTTTTTCTTTTTGTACAAATTGATTTATTTAAAACAGGTACAAAAAAAGCACAACAAAATAGATTATCCACCTTAGACTGGTAATGCTTCATTAAAGATCAGGTAGGAGAAAGGGGGCTGGGCACTCGGCTAGTCCTAAGTAAGGCTTTAGAGATACGATGCAGTGGGTTTCGGAGTGAAGACGACTGGCGTTAGTTGCTACACACACCTGCCCCTTGCCAGCTGCATACAGGAAGGTGACCCAACTAAGGTGCGTGCTATGCAAGGGATAACTAAGGTGCTATGAAGGGTGGCAGGCTGACTCCGTTTGCTTTCTTCCTCAGTACATCTTGAAATATAGCAGAGGAACTTTCTCTGCAACAAGCCACTGGGTCAGGCCATCACTCAGCGTTTCTGGCCAGAGGTGGGACTTGACATAAGCGTATGTTTGCTCTTGGCAAGGGCTACAGAAACAGCTGGCAAGAAGGGATGGAAAACCGTTTCTTGCCAGTCTAATTTCAAGTAGAAAGTGACCTCCTGTTGCAATCCTAATGCCGCCTGAGTGGACAGTGCTTGACGGGGAGCTGCATGTGGCAGGGAAAACGCTCACACTCCTTTTAACTTTTGAGTTGCCCATGCTGTTGCATGGTGTGCACGCCTGTGTATGGTGTCAGATTGTGTGTCCTTTCCCAGTTGGGTGTGTATACATGTTTGTATGGCGGCAGACAAAGGTTTTGTGGGCTTGGAGCAACCACTTTAAAATACCTGGCTGTCTTTTGCCTAACTTGCCCTGTTTTCTTAAGGTTCTGTTACATATCTAGGGTGACTAGGAAAATAGTACAGGTAATAATTTTTTTAAGCGTTTGTGTGTGTGGTGTGTGTTTAAAGTCTTTAAAAGTTGTTACATCCTGCAAATCCTTTACCAGGAATATAAGCAGTTGTTTCCCTTCCTTTGCCACAGCACAGGGTTATTTACATCTGTCTTGAGTCCTCAATATCTAATTTCTCTCTTCCCACCCCACCAAAAGCAGCAGGGGATCAGAAATCTGAACGTAAGATACACACCCAGGGGTGTAGCATCACATGTTGGGTGCTGGCCCTGGTTTTGAGGGGGCGCCGGCGTGGGGCGCCTGGGTCGTGCCCAAGGCAGTAGGTAGGGCGTGGTGAGGAAGGCCCCCGCCAAATCCGCTCCGTGCGCCACCAGAGGCCGCCCCCTGCCTTGAGCAGGAGAACTTGCGCGTGCGGCGGGAGCCTCTTCTTGTTGCTTGCGCAGCTGGCGAGGGAATGAATGGGCAGGAGGGCGCGCAGCAGAAAGGTGGGTTCAGACTGAGTTTCGGACACTTGACAGCCCCCTCGACATAGTCGATCGGCTCTCCTTCTCCTGGCCAAGCAGGACCACCTGGTAGGAAATGCATGAATCCGCATCCTAATGGAGTTCCGATAGTCCCTGCCCGACAGAAACTTAGTGCAGCCGTAGACCCAGTTGTGCTGGCTATAGATTTCCCCAGACTCCCTTAATGCACAATTGGTACAGGCGACTGGCTCATCCATTATAATGAGCCTGAGCTGTATACAGGATATTTCCACTTTCTTTTTTCAAATTATTTTCATTTGCTATTTCCTCTTTCTAGTAGCCACTCCTGATAGAAAGTTCTTTCCTCATAAAGGTCCCAGACATAGACGGCTCCATCCTTACTAGGAGTAGTTGAAGGGGCCGATCCCTATGAAGTTGTGGTATCCAGCGCATAGCCAGAATTCCTTTTTTTATTATTATCTTTATTGTATTTTTTAAAAACTACAGAGAACGCAGGAATTAAACATTATTCAAAAATTCAAAAAGAAAAAATACAAAGTAGAAATATTTTTTAAAAAGGAAAAATGATAAATGATAAATATTTTTTTTAAAAAAACGAAAAATTAGTCAAGTACACAAAATTGTTCAAAGGATACAAACAGAAATTGTCATATTCTATACGCCAGGAAAGTAATACGTTTGTAATCCTTATTTTCTTTACTTTCTTTGCAGTCACTTTCTTTTCCAGAAAACTAGTTTGAATCCCCGCTTTATTAGTTGACTTCCCTCTATCTCTTTGCAGGTTTCCATTATATCAGTGAGGTTAATCTAAGCACAACTATGTATTGTCTTTGGAACCATATTTTGTCAGGTAGTTTTTAAAGCAATTCCATTCCTTTAGTTCTGTCATTTTGGCTAGTTCGAGGTACTCGCACAACTTTAATTGCCACTCGCCTGTTGTTCGTATTAGCTCACTTTTCTAGTATTTCACTATTGGCGTTCTAGCTGCTGTTGTCACATAAAGAAACACCCTTTCATTTTCATTTGGGATGCTTATCATTAGAATGCCTAATAGGAAAGCTTCAGGTTTCTTTAAAAATGTGTATTTTAGCATATAGTTTTTTAGTTCCTCATAGATCATGCCCCCCTTTTTTAAAATTTGGGGACATGTCCACCACATGTGGAATAATGTTCCTTCATTTTGTTTACATCTCCAACACATATTGCTGTTACGTTTATTTTTGCTAATTTGGATGGGGTCAGGTACCATCTGTAAATCATTTCCATAAACTTTTACTTTAATGGATAGCACAGAGTGAATTTTAAGTCTTTCCCCCCATAATTTCCCCCATTTTTTCCATCTCAACTGACTAGCCGAAATTGTGTGCCCACTTAACCATCACTTCCTTCACCTCCTCATCCTCAAGGTTCCAACCCAGTAATAATCCGTATGTTTTTAATAATCTTTTTAATCTTTTTTTCTAAATCCAATATCTTTGTGTCAAATCCATTTATTTATCAGATTTAAAAATTCCGTTTAACAGTTCACACCTGCCTGCCTGCTTTAGTTCTTCGTATTCTTTAATTTTTAATTAGTTTTTTTCTTCTGGGTATTCGTAGCTTCCACCTCAGATTGAGGGGCTGGTCCTTCTGCCACCTCCAGATGTTCCTGGGTGTACGTCACAACCAATTTCCGATAGGCCCGCCGGCACCTATAAGCTTTTATTGCCTCTGCTGTTCTCTCAGGGAATTTTTTCCATCAGGGCTAGGTTCATATAGCATTCCCCCGAGGTTAGGAGCCTAGCCTCCTTTCTCACCAGCATGATGTTTCCTTGGGGGTCCATCTCCTCTTCACCCGATTTATATTTTGTTGCGCGTCATACCAATCTGGGTGGGCCCGTCGCTGATGAACATCGCGTCCGGTCTTGGTGTTAAAAGTTCTCTCGCACCCTGGGTGTTCACACAAAAAAAACTGGGAGTTCCACCGCAGGAACTACACCAGGCCCAGCAGCACAGGAGCTGCTCCTCACCCGGGTGGTTCGGTCAGGGGACCTGACACCTTTCTTCGCATCACCGCAACGATTCATTTCGGTAAAAACCGAATCTGGGTGAGGCTGGACTGAGACTCTCTGGTTCTCACCCAGAGTCTCAGATAAGCCTTCTCGGTTGGCCACCTAAAAGACATTACTGGCTAAAGACGTTGCCTGACTCACCACGAGGAGGTAGGGATAGGTACGTGGAAAAGACCTCCAAAGATCGATCAGTAATAAATCACAGATCATCAGCTGCCATTTTCCTTAAGAGAGTCATGTACTGTCCATGTTTTTATTTTTCACTGCTGTTGCCTCTGCCAGTGACAACCACCAAGGGGTTTTGGGTTCCAATAGTAGGTAGGGACAGTGGGAATCTCATTCATCCATTCATGCGCGTCACTAATTAGATGACGAGGCATTTGGCTATTTTTTTTCGTCATCATCGGGGCGCCACGCCCCTCAGAAATTACGTCTGTATATCCGCAGACATACGGAATATTTACTAGCAGTCCCGTGCTAAACCTGGGCAATTTCCTGGGCGCTCACCACCCAGCACCAAGGGAGGCAGTAGTTTTATTAAATATTGAGTGTGCATAGATGCCTCCTATAACCACTCATGACGAGAGGACCTTGAGGTCTTGTTTCCGGACAATACCCATGGCTAGCAGGTCCTCTGCCGAGCGATCACTCCACACCCCTCTGCAGGAGAGCGTTGCAGATGTGGTGCTCAGGTCTCCCACTTGGTAGCGTTGTTTGACCATCTCCAGGAGACTGCTGTTCCCTGCGAAGTATTGGACCTTCTGGGCATGAGCCCTCCGCAGGTCCGCCTGTTCGCCCACCACCTGGGCATTGATGATTCGAGCGGTCCGTCCAATACTCACCACTATATTGGGTTTCCTCAAACCTTCTGGGGAAAAAAAATGAAGTGAGGCTCCAGATCCACGTGATACCCTTGCCTCCGAAGTCCTTTCAAGATGTAACTTCACTACAGCATCATGCTGGCGGACCCTTGCCACATGAGACCTGTAGCAGACTTGGAGGACGTGGTTCAGAGTTTCAGGGATCTGACACCCGCCACGACATAGCCGGTCAGCTCTCCATCCCCTGGCCAAGCGGGACCTGGTTGGAAGCGCATTAATGCGCATCTGGATGGAATTTCGGTAATCCTTGCCTGACAGGAACTTCGTGCAGCCGTAGACCTAGTCATGCTGGCTACGGTTTTTCCCCGACTCCTTCAATGCACAGCCATCCACCGACTGGTACAGGAGACTGGTCCATCGCCGATCTTGAGCTTGAGATGTAAACAGGCTGTTCCCCCTCTCCAGTAGCTGCCCTTCTACCAGAGAGAGCTCCCGCCTCAGAAAGGTCCCAGATGTAGACTGCTCCGTCTGTTGTAGTGGCAGTCGTAGGAGCTGATCCCTACGAAGTCGTGGCATCATCCAGCGCATCGCCGGAATTCCTAGGCCTCCGTCGCCGACCTTAGCGTGGAAGTACGCCACAGGCGTACTCTCCGGGAGACCTAGCCACTTTCTCACTGCTGTCCTCGCAACGCGGTCTACTTTAAGTAGACCCACCGTAGTGGAGCCCATAGAGAGCTGGTGGTAAAGTGACGGCAGGAGGACGGTCCACAAGCCAAACATCCGCTGCTGAGGTTTAAGGGGTGCTTTGCCGATGGTGTCCGGAAGCTCCCTAAGACGGTCTAGAGGCCGGGTTGACATACGTCCATCTGGCGTGAAGGGCATGCCAAGGTAGCGCTACTGGTCTGACCGCTTAACAGCTTGCAACGGTCTGTTACAGGTGAATACCCGTCGCAGGTTCACCACCGTTTTCTTCTCCCTGGGAACAGTTTCCAGGGATACTGTCAAGCTCTTGCTGGAGTTAAGAGTGAGGCCGCATAGTGCAAGGTGGTCAGCCCCTATGCCAATAGTAGTTTGTAGCCCTACTGGCGTAAATGCCAACAGCACCAGATTGTCAGCAAAGGCTACGCCGTTCACTGTCACGCCCTCTCCCTGGTCGGCCCCTACCTCCTTCGGTATCTTCCAAAGGAGGCGGTCCATGATCATATTAAATATGCAGGGCGACATTGGGTCACCCTGCTTCACCCCACACCTGGGGTGAAATTCCTGGGAGGTCACACCACCGCATGAAAGTACGGTGGTACTCCAGTCATAGATGTCACTGATACAGTGCGTCATTGGGTCAGGGATCCCCATCATTTGAAGGGTCTCCTTAATGGTGTTATGGGCGACAGAGTCGAACGCTTTTGCCACATCCAGGGAGGCTATATACAACGGTTTAGACCATTGCTTATGGTAGCGAAGTACCATATCCAGGAGGAAGATATTTTCGGAGAGAGTCCGTCAAGTCTTCTGCCTCTGGCTAGACGTTTTCATATTGGGAGCACATTTATCCAGAGTTTTATGGAATTAAAGTAATCCCTTCCTGACAGAAAACGTGCAACCACGCCTGTTGGTCTTGTGTTTTTGATTCTTTTCCTAACCCCCACCATCAATGTGCTCCCCTGCTTCATCAATCCGTCTTTCACTTGTGGCCCCTGTAGTGTGCAGGCAGCTTCCTCTGTTTTTGAAGTGATATTCCATTACCTTCAGTTCCTTTGCCAGGAAGTTCCCAGCTAAGGACTGCTCACCGACCTGCTTAAAGGCATTTTATGAAGGTGTCCTCTACACAGGCTCAGTATGCTCCATCTCGGCCATTGAACACGGAGACCTCCATTTTTTTACCTTGATGTGAAACTACGCCACAAATCTGGATGCCAGGAGACCAAGCCAGGTTCTAATTGTTGTCCTTGAGCAGTGCTCCATGCAGGTAAGCATTTGCAGACTCTAACGACAGCTGGTTGTAAAAGTAGGGTAGGACCAGTGTCTGTAGTCTGAACATCCTGCATTGGGGTTTCAGGGAACCCTTCCTCAAGATTTGCAATATCCCTTGCAGCCTCTCAAGGGGTTGGGTTGCCATTCTTCTCTCAGTAGTGAATGGGATCTGAAGGTATTTCCATTTGCCTGGGCTCTTGAGTGCCATTTTGGCCTTGACCACCACTTCCTTTTTTTCTGGGGACGTTCTCCAGGGAGACCATTAGGCACTTTCTGGTTGTGCTGGTCCCGTGGGTCACCTGAGAGGCGAGGTCTAAGTCCAGTCCTTGAGCAAAGGTGCGGCGTGAAGGCGGTCCGTAGTATCCGAAGCTGGGTGCAGGGCAGGGAGGCAGGCAAAGTCAGGAACAGGATGGCAAGCAAGGAACCAGGGCAAGTCAGGAGCTCAGGCAGGAAAGTAGGACAGGTTTCAAGCAGGAACACCGGCAGGTACTGGTCACCAACGATGTTGCTCCTGCAACCTGGGGCTGGCCGGCTTTTATTTGCCCTGAGGCATAGGGCAGCCCTGATCCTCTGGAGGCTCGCCTCTCCTGGCTTGGAGGCTCGCACTCTTCCTGCGGGAACTCAGTTCCCTTCGCCTCTCTGTCCTGAGCCTCTGCAGCCCAGGAGAGGCTGGAGGGTTACCTGACCCAGAGGCCACCTCATCTTCTCCTGACAGGGCTGGGAGTGGAGCACCTGCAGGCAATGGGTCCTCCATCCCATCAGGAGCCAGAGCAGACTCAGCAGATGCCTGCACCTGAGGATCCAGCACAGGTGAGGACCCTTCAGACTCAAGCTCTAGCCCCGGCTCTGCTGGTTCTGGAGGCGGGGAATCCTGTGCAGGCTGGAATCTCTCAGGTTCAGCATCCGAGTCTGAATCCCAGGCCATCACACTGGTATTGATGGCAAGCCCACATAGTTCCACCACTACGTTGATCATGTTGTGCAGCCCCACCGGAGTGGATGTCACTAGCACCAGGTCACCGGCAAAGGTTTCACCATGCACTTTGAAGCTTCCCAGGTCAGCCCCCAATTTCTGCAGCAAGTGATCAGTGATCATATTAAAGATAAAAGGTGACATGGGATCCCCTTGTTTGACACCATACAACAGTCTGATCTCGTGAGACTTTGGACTCCCATACATTATGGTCGTGCTGCTATGGTCATTCACATCCCCAATGAAAGCTGCCTTGTGTGGTGGGAAATCTTACCTAGGCAGAAGCAGCATGTAATAAAGACATTGAGAGCCAGTGTGGTGTAGTGGTTAATAGCAGTAGACTTGCAATCTGGGGAACCGGGTTCGCGTCTCCGCTCCTCCACATGCAGCTGCTGGGTGACCTTGGGCTAGTCACACTTCTCTGAAGTCTCTCAGCCCCACTCACCTCACAGTGTTTGTTGTGGGGGAGGAAGAAGGGAAAGGAGAATGTTAGCTGCTTTGAGACTCCTTTGAGTAGTGATAAAGCGGGATATCAAATCCAAACTCTTCTTCTTCTACCTGTGCCATCTGCTCCCCTCCCTGCTGAAGAGGGGGAAAGGTGGGAGGATGTCTCAGAAGCTGTATCTAGCATTAAAGCAAGGGCAGTAAGTGGAGCTGCTTGCTCACACCTACTTTTTAATAACCAAGCAGTACCTGTTGCCAGGGGCCTCCAGTGAAATTTCACAAAGTTTAGTTAAATCAGCTAATTCCTTTTTAAGTAGTAAACGCTTGCTCGTGAATTTGTTTTATTGGCAGGGGACACAAGGAATGTGCTAAGCCCTGTACCAAAGTCACCTATGTTTCCTTATCGTAAGTCATGGAATGAGTGTCATTCTAATTTCTGATGCTTTTGTCATCTTTAGATTAGTGTGCTAAAGATTTGCTGGGCCGAGTGGTTGGGCAGTAAATCCTGCAATGGAGGTTGTTTCCATGTGTAATAGGTTTGGGTAAAACTAAATTTATTCCAGCAACAAGAGGAGACAAGATCCATATGGATTATAGAATGGTAGAGTTGTGAGAGACCAGGGGTCATCTAGTCAAACTCCCTGAAATTCATGATTATTGGAACAGCAAATCCAAATTCTGACTGGGTCATCCGAAACCCTGAAGGCGTGGCTTCCATTCTGGAAGATGTATTACAGCTGTCTGTTCTGCCAAATGCAGCGGTTCTTTCCAAGGATACCAGGGCAAATAAACAAAGCAGGTGGAAGGGGAACCAAAACAGCTTTATTAAGGAAAACAAAACATACCCAAAATGTCCCCAATCTGCTCCCAGAAGCCCCTCAAATGGGTAGCGAGGACACACAAACAGACTCACGGCACCCTCACGCTGGGTCCGTGACGAGGATCTCTTTCCCATCCCACATGCCTGCCTTTTATAGAGACCAAAGAACAAAAGTACAAAGACTCAGCCAAGACAATCCCTGAAACGAGATGGAGAAGTTGCGAAGATATAAACCAAAATAAACTAAACTCAAATTCAAAAATCGGGGTGAGGGCCCCTAAACAGCTATATATGGAATTTAACAACAATATATCCAACTAAAATGAAAACCCTCAAAACAAAAACCCTAAGGAGATGCCGGCTCTTTTCTCGTTTCACTGGATATAGTCTGTTTCCTCAGAGGGAAATTGATTATAGAGACTGTGGGACAAGGCTATCAAAGCTGCAAAAAACAATGAAAGAATAAAGAGCAGTAGGGGGAAATTACTCCCAAACTATTTTATGTTAGTTGAACTAAGGTTAGCTAAACTAAAACGTTGTTGATAACAAGATTCATTACTTTGAAAAAAATGAAGCCACACAGGCTCCTACAACCAGCTGCTACAGAAACATGATCTGTGGTCAAACATCCAAGCTCTCTTTCCTTAAACATCCACGCAGAAGCTAAGTTTGGGGCGCAGCTCGGATATGGGGAGAACTCCCAAGACATGCCACTCTATTCCCTCGTAACATTATCTTCTGGATTGTTTCCCATACACTTTCTAACAACTGGAAGACTGGAAAGGGAATCCCCTGTGGAAAAGCTAAAGGCACCCCTGGGTGCTGCTCCAGTTGAGTGTGGAAAGTGTAGCCTGCTGTACAACTGCCTATATGAGCCTCAGAAGGTTCTGTTGGGATAGATTTGTCTTGAGACAAGGATTAATAGGCACAGCTCCTGCTGTGGTCCCCACTGAACTGGGACTTTGGGTGCCTATTGGCATTTATGGAAGAATAACCCCAAGATCTGGGTGAGCCCTGGAATGAGTGCAGGTACTTGGGGGGGGGGTAATTGGCCCCAGCTATCAAGGAGAAGTAAATCTGATCCTCCATGCTGTGCAATAATTTTCCTACCAGTCTGGGAGAAGATCAGTTGCACACCACGGAAGTTCTGAGCCCAGCTTGGACAAGGCAAAGGTGTGTCCAGAACTGTACCTAACCAATATTTGTTTGTTCATTAATAGGCTGCCACTGGAGTGGATATTGGGATTGGTCCTAGGGTTCCTCCATACCTGTGCCAGAATGTTCCTGTACCTCATGTGGATCTGGAGCTTGGTGGTCATGAATTCTCACTGGGGCAACATAAGTTTCTGCCTTGATTGGACTTATTGTTTGGCAGCAAACAGTGACTCATATAATGTTGGATCTGCAAACAGATAACCAGAACACGGACATGGAGGTTTTCTGTAATATTTCAAGCTGTTAAATAAAAATGATTTGTGTACTAGAATATATATTTCAGATAAGTCTAGCTAAATAAGATTGTGCATGCTTTATATCAAGATTGTGCCGAAGTAGCCTGATTGGAACATGAACCGTGGAGGACCATGGTCCAGGGGTGGTTCCAGGGACTTGTGGGGGGTGGCACCACTTACTGGTGATTTTTGTTACACTTATAACTATGAGATTGCTTCATTGCATATTTTTGCATTGCTGTTGTGGGTTTTTCTTGCAAGCTGAGTAACAGATTCACCGCATGACTCCACTCCTTCTAGACCCCGAGGAACTTGCGGAAGATTGGGCGTGTAGATTGTTAGGGTTATCTTGAAGGGGTGGGTTGTGTTGAACCAAAGGTGAACTGTTCTGGAAGCTCTGCCAACATCATTTTGGTAGTCAAGATAACCCCACAATTAATAGGTAGTTGTTGTAGTGATGAGCTCATAAAAGCTAATTGGCTTGTTTTGATGTTATCCTTAAGGGGGGCTTTGGGTGCATGGAGTCCAGAAAGAGGAGCTACCTAGAAGACTTCAGTATTTGCCACCTATGCCCTCATCTGGTCAAGTGGAGTGATGGGAAGTCCTGGCCGAAGTGAAGTATGCCACTTTGTGTATAAAGATGTATGAACATTTGCTTGGGTGCAGACAAGCCAACCTCTTGCTGAGGTGTCTGTCCTGCAACTGTAAAGGGTGGGAGGCCTGGCAGACTCATTTGCTGTAATAAAGCTTTTAATAAAGCATTAGAACTGATCACTCTGGAGTTTGACTTCCTTCTTTGGTACGCCTTCACCCAACCACTCCCACAAGACCTCCTTTGGGTCTGCAGTTCAGAACACCATAGCATGGTTTTCTTCTCCTCTTCACCTGAGCTGAAGGAGAGAGTAATAATTTCGTAACCTGCAGAGTCTCGGGAACTTGACTGATGGGGGAGGGGAGACTGGGAGTGGCAGAGGCTCCTCAGAAACAACCAGAGTGAGTGGTAAGAGATCCACGCTGAGTGAACCGCCCTGAGACCTGTGGGTATAGGGCAGTATATAAATTCAATTGATTTGCCTGTGCCATGCCCAGTAGACTGGGCAGCTCCTCCAGCAGGGAGATGGCCCTCTGCCCAGTTGGTAGAGTTGGGGAGGGGGAAGTGTTAGAAATGTGCTTGGGGCAAACTGCCTCAGAGTCCAAGCACATCTCTGTGGGCGGCCACTCCCTGGCTGTGATGCCTGAACAGTCCAGAGGAGACTCTCCTCCGATGAGAAAACCATGCACAATCCCTGCATTTTGCAGTGGAAAGAAGCAGCCCAAAGTAGGTGCAAAGCCAGTGGCAGAGGAAGGCTCTGCGCTCCATCGGCGGGCCGCTGCTGCTTCTGCAGCCCCCTTTTAAGCCACAGAGCAAAAAGGCGGCTTGTGGGGTTGCCGAGTGCTATTGGCGGCTCCCTGCCGATCGTGCACGGCAGCCCCACGAGCCGCCTTTTCGCTCTGTGGCTCAAAAGGGGGTCGCGGAAATGGCGGTCCGGCGACGGAGTGCACCTGCGTGAAATGTTGCGCTGGTGCACTCCGTTGGGCTGTGCACTGCTGCTCTCGGGGTGACGGAGGGAGCGGCGGTGCGTGGGAGTGGCAGGAGGGGCTGCCGCTTGTCGCCCCCACCCACCACCATTCGCTCCATTGCCCCGGGAGCAGCAGCGCTGCGCAGACAGGGTGCCGGGCAGCGGGGCTCCCCTTGGGGAGTGGCGGGAGGGGCCGCTGCTTGTCACCCCCTCTCACCTGGCACCCGGGGCAACCACCCCCAGCGCCCCCCCCAGCAACGCCCCTGTGTAAGGCTACTTCATTAAAGGCTACCTACAAAGTCCATTCTCTGTTCCGAAACTCCAACAGGACAGAGTTAGGCATCTTGCTTGTTTATCCATTGAGAATCCGAAGCGAAAGGAAAAGAATACAATAACATCACATGGTATAAAAGAGATAATAACAGACTTCCTTTCTCACGCTGAACTCAAGACAGTCATGTGAAATACAACAAACATACTTCTGCTACTAGCTGTAGCATCAGAGGTTAGGCTAAAATCCTAACAGAAAGGACACACCACAAGCATGGAAAGAAGCACTGATTACGCCAATTCCGAAACAGGGAGTTGACAAACATGAAAAATTACAGACCACTCTCCCTGTTGAACACAGATTATAAAATTTATACTGGAGTGATGGGGGAGAAAGTATGTAGTTAAAATGATGGTATTGCCAAAAATGATCTTTATGTTCCAAACAATACCTATTATTAGAGGCGTAAAGTGTTTTAAGGAATGGCAGAAAGTCCTTGCCAATTTTATTTGGAAAGGGGGAAAAACCACACATAAAATTCAAGTTATTAACAGAGTTGAAGGAAAGAGGTGGCTTTGCCTCTGTGGATTCTGTGCCCGGGCATCCAAGAGCAGGATTCTATTGCCTGTACCAGTCATGCAAATTCAGCACATGTGCATATCTCTGATTTAGCTAGTCATGGGGGAGATGGAGAGAGGGAAGAAAGAGAGTTGTACATCTCGGAGTCTTCTTCAGCCACCTTCCTTTTCTGAAGATTCACTAGGCATTTCCTGCAAAGGATAAGACCACCAATGGCTGCTACTTGCCATGATGGCTATTTTCCTTCCACTGTTGGAGGCAGAATGCGTCTGAATATCAGTTGCTGGGAATCGCAGGTGGGCAGAATGCTGTTCCCGTTGTCCTTGTGTCCTTTTTCCAGTCTTCACACTGGGACAGCTGGCTCTAACAAGGGCTGCTAAATATTTCACTGGACATTTTGAGTGCGTGCGACTTTTGGCTTAAATGCCCTCTGCTTGTGGGGAAAGTGGCTTAAGTAATGTAGTTTCATGGTCATTATTTGGCAAGAAGGGAATATTTGACAGAGGTGTTGTGCTGAACTTGGTCTGAAGAGCTCTGTTAATTGCAGTGGGAAACTGATTTCAAACGCAGCCAAGTGGCCGACTAGCCTCCCTTTCAGGTGAGCTAGAGGTTACCTGCCAAAAGATTACCATAGATGCTAGGTCACCAAGAATTTAGTCCCTAAGCTTTTTAAGCACAGCTCTGATTCAAAGGCTTCAAAACATCCACAGCCAGATTGTGTCCTTAAGGAACTAAGCCTGTCACTCCTGTCAGTCTGAATCTGAGCTAAGAGACCCGTGGCCCTGCCAACATGTTGCTGAACTACAATTCCCATCATATCTAACACTTGGCTATGGCTCATGGGAACTGGAGTCCAATAGTATCTGGAGGGCCAAAGTTTCCCCAGTCCCAATCTGAATAGAAACCCTGGTCTCCAATCCTAGATTTTCAGTGGTTGGTTTTCATTTAAATTTCTTGAGTTTTGGGAGGTAAGCTGTAGCCAATATATGTGCTTTTTTGAAAAGGTCTGTGAAATAAAATGAGAAGGTTGGTTATGGGTGTATTTCTCTCTCCATATTTTAAATCATTTTGATAGTACAGTCGTACCTTGGTTTTTAAACAGCTTAGCTCACGAACAACTTGGAACTCGAACGCTGCAAAACCCAGAGGTAGGTGGTCCAGTTTGCAAACTTGGCCTCAGAAGCCGAACGTCCGGCGCAGCTTCCAATTGGCTGCAGGATGCTCCTGCAGCCAATCGGAAGCCGTGCCTTAGTTTCCGAACGTTTCAGAAGTCGAATGGACTTCCAGAACGCTTTCTGTTTGAAAACTGTATTTTAATACTGAATCACCCATTAGTAGGAGCTTCTACTTCGCTATACCGTCTTTCATGAGAAAGTTCCAGGTAGGTAGCCGTGTTGGTCTGCCATAGTCAAAACAAAATAAAATAAAAAATTCCTTCCAGTTGCACCTTAGAGACCAACTAAGTTTGTTCTTGGTATGAGCTTTCGTGTGCATGCACACGAAAGCTCATACCAAGAACAAACTTAGTTGGTCTCTAAGGTGCTACTGGAAGGAATTTTTTATTTTATTTTGTTTTTCATGAGAAAGTTGTTGTTTTTATTTTGGTGCTTTGGTTTTCTTTGATTGTAGAAATTTGTAGCCACGGTTGCACCGGTTGTTCTTACCCTCTTGTGTCAGGTGTGCCCTCCAGATAAGCTGTAGGACTCTCAACAACCCATCATCTTCAGGTTGGCGAAGGCCACAGTGGGCCACCACGGCTGTCTGGCATTGGTTGTTGTCTCAGTGTATACCCTTATCCATGCACCCATCACATCAGCATTTTTTAAACATCCCAGGGAGATATCTATGGCCTCACTGTTGCTAGTCTTTGAAGAAAGGCTTGAAGGCACACTTATTCAAGTCTGTGTTTGGCTGAATAGTAGCACTGCTGTTGTGGTTTTTTATTTAGTTGTATTTTCATGTGACTTATAGGCTGCCTTGTGAGGGCAGCCATGCATTGAAGTGTAGGGTTTTTTTCTTTTTGTAAACCACGTCTGTTAATAGATCAAATCTATAAGTTCAGAGACTGAAATGGACTCTGGGAAATCTATTAGACAGGCTTGGTGCTCCAATTTTTCCTTCTGCAAAGCTGTCGTTACTTACCAGCAACTCCCTTTGTCTCCATAATGTCTTCTGCCGCTTTGGTTGCAGCCTTATTCAACACCTCCTTGCCAATGATTACACATTTTTTGGTCCAATTAATTTTTATTGCTTTTCAAAGTTTTCAACAAGTTGACATCAAATCAATTCAAATTTAATACAGATTTAAAAGTTGACTTCCCCAACATGCAGAGAATGATCTGTATAAACAAATCAGAGAGGGGAGCTGAGGGAAGTCTCCGGAGGGGGGGGAGGGAAAAATGTAATTGATTATATGACAATTTGTGTTGCTAAAGGTGTTTAATAAAATTCTTTTTAAAAATAAAAAATAAAAGTTGACTTCCCACCCAGCAGCTATGTTTCTCTTTCCTCCCTTACTCACTGCTCAATATAGCATACATTTCCTTATTCCATTCCATTTCAATACTTAAAATATTTTATCACTAATTCTTTTTCCCTTTCTTCATTTCCCATTGGCTGTACAGTGGCACCTTGGTTCTCAAACTTAATCGGTTCTGGGAGTCTGTTTGACTCCCAAAACCATCCAAAAACCAAGGTGCGGCTTCCCATTGGCTGCAGGAGCTTCCTGCACTCAAGTGGAAGCAATGTTGGACACATTTGGCTTCTGAAAAACATTTGCAAACCGGAACACTTACTTCCAGGTTTGCGGCGTACGGGAGCCAATTTGTTCAACAACCAAGCAGTTCAGGAACCAAGGTTGTTGTTGTTCAGTTGTTCAGTCGTGTCCGACTCTTCGTGACCCCATGGACCAGAGCATACCAGGCACGCCTATCCTCCACTGCCTCCTGCATGCCAGTCGCTTCAAGAACACTGTCCCACCATCTCATCCTCTGTCGTCCCCTTCTCCTTGCGCCCTCCATCTTTCCCAACATCAGGGTCTTTTCCAGGGAGTCTTCTCTTCTCATGAGGTGGCCAAAGTACTGGAGCCTCAACTTCAGGATCTGTCCTTCTAGTGAGCACTCAGGTTCGATTTCCTTGAGAATGGATAGGTTTGATCTTCTTGCAGTCCATGGGACTCTCAAGAGTCTCCTCCAGCACCATAATTCAAAAGCATCAATTCTTTGGCGATCAGTCTTCTTTATGGTCCAGATCTCACTTCCGTACATTACTACTGGGAAAACCATAGCTTTAACTATATGGACCTTTGTCGGCAAGGAACCAAGGTACCACTGTACATATTTAAATTCCTGCATAGACTTTTATTTTACTGTAACATATACCCAAAATGCCAAACTCTTCACTTTGTCAGCCCACAAAAATCACTGGTTATGCATCAGTATCTCACAAATACAACTTATCCCTCCTGGCATTTTACATGTGCACATGTCTGACTAGTGATGGTTAATAAGTTCTCTTCAGCCGCAGCATTCCATTCCAGCTTCACACACACAAACAATCCACAGGATCTCCCACTTCTCATTGTTATATAGCAAAAGAGTCATTGGTGACATCATATTCCCAGGCTTCAGCATCTGGTCTGTCTGTGTGAACCCTACCCTTGCCAAATACCAGGTGGGAGGGGGAGTGAACATTATTCCCATGAAAATACATTTAAAATTTTCCTTAATCCTCTCCCTTATACTCAGTCAGGTCCATATAAGCCATCTTCTATCCTTCACAATTTCAGATTATTTCTTCTTTACCAGGTATATCCAATTTTATAAAATTACAACAGCTTGGGATTTAAACACCGCTTCATACTCTCCCTCGCCAAATGCTTTGGTCCATCATCTCTAAATCCAGCTTTAGTTTCTGTTACATCTTTTGTTCCGTGAGCCTGTACAGGACAAGGACTAATCCCTTAAAAACATTTGTATTTAAATGACCCTTTCCTCCCCCTTTAGCCAGGCAGATTTTCACACACACCATCCAATGATTCATTTGCATACAGGATCCGTCAAATTTTAGCTGGCAAAGTTAATTTTCCGTATATTCAAGGTCCACTCTTGTTGAATTCTTACAATTCCATTGCTCTGTGGAGGGTAGTTGCAAAAAATCCTTAATAATAAAATTATACGAAGAAACCACCCACCCTCCTGTTTCCAATACCCCTCCCAGCAGAAACCAGCATCTTACCAAACCTTCAATTAACTGTCAGATAGTCCCCAGCAGCTTTGGTTAACATCATGTAGGCTTGGGCGCCTCTTCACTTTAGTCCAATTGTCTGAAATCAAAGGAGATTCACAGCAAACATGGTTGATGGAGGCTTTCTCAGAAATGGAGTCACACTAAAAGACAGAACCCTTCCCCTCCTTTCTCAGTGAAGTTTTCCAACTCCGTCCAAGACCAAAGCAGGCATTATAAGGTGTCTGCAGGTTCACGACACTCCCCAATTCCATCAGAAGGATTAAGGGGGATTCTAGCCCCCAACCCACCCCCAAATATCTTCATCCAAGGACACACATCCTGTGTCCTTCGGAGAACATCCTGTGTCTACTACTGGAAACTGAAGCCCTGTGTAATAACTTCTTGTGGGTGTAGGGTTAAAGGCAAACATATTCATAAACAGATGCATGTTATGACTCTAGCAAAAGATCCCAAGCCTCTTCATTGTGTGTGTGAATACATGTGAGAGCTGGACATGCATGTGATTTCAGACACATGCAGCAGTTCTAGTGGAGAATGTGGGCGGCAAGGGTGGCTAAAGGCATATTTAACCTCACATATGTTGGACTTTTAATGTTAAAATCCAAAATTTAGTTTGACAATTAAAAGGTGTCCCTGTGTTACTCTTCCCCCCCCAGCTGCCCCTGGCAAAGAAGCTCTTTGCAATAAGTCAGACCATAGTTTCCAAACCATTCGCAAAGGATAAATAAGTTTTAGTTCCAGAAAGTTTTAACTGATACATGCTTCCCTTTGGTTGGCAACTGTTGAAAAAATTATATTTGAAGGGTTATGCAAGCAAAGGTATAATAGGGCTTAAGGTCAGAATTTGAATTTGGTTGTTTCATGTGAGAATTTAGCCAGAATTTGAATTGTATGGTTGGAGAGCTTGAAGCCAAAACCAATTTATCCAAGTCATTGGCAGTGACATCTGTGGGCCCTTAACTTTATGTAACACTCACACCCTTCTCCAAATCATGCATGACTCTCTCCCCAGGTGTGATGTGAAGAAGGTATTCCAACACCTTGGCCGATGACTTGCACCTCACAGGTGTGGGCACGTAGTATGAAGAAATGTTAGGTGTGTACTCCATGGTCCTTGGAGACAAGGTCAACTTCTCTGCTGGGTCGCCAAATGACAAATGGGGTGGGGGGTGTCACTGATTTGTTTTTTGTTATTGTTTTGATCTGCGGATGAAGGGTGGTGCACAAATTTAATTATTAAATAGTAATAATAATAATAATAATATGAACACCGTAGCAATACTCACCCACCTACTAATTAGTTTCATATATTTAAATTTGTAAACAGCAACTGCTATGGTTTCTCCCCATTGGGAATTTGATGGGAAGTGAGATTGTCACTGCCAGTGAAGCTCATTCCGTATTTGAAGCACTGATATGGTTTCTCCCCACTGTGAATTCTTTGATGGGAAGTGAGAGTGCGACTGTGTCTAAAGCTCTTCCCACATTCCAAGCACAGATATGGTTTCTCTCCACTGTGAGTTCTTTGATGGGTAGTGAGAGATGATCTCTGACGGAAGCTCTTTCCACACTCCTGGCACTGAAAAGGTTTCTCCCCGGTATGAATTCTTTGATGGGCCGTGAGAGTTGTTCTGTGGCTGAAGCTCTTCCCACATTCCAAGCACTGATAGGGTTTCCCCGCTGTATGAATTATTTGATGGGAAGTGAGACTTTCCTTATGACTGAAACTCTTTCCACACTCTTGACACTGAAATGGTTTCTCTCTTCTGTGAGTTGTCTGGTGGTAAGTGAGAGTGCTGCTGTGATTGAAGCTCTTTCCACATTCCAAGCACTGATATGGTTTCTCCCCACTGTGAATTGTTTGATGGGAAGTGAGGGCGCTGCTCTGATGGAAGCTCTTCCCACATTGCAAGCACTGGTATGGTTTCTCCATGCTGTGAGTTCTTTGATGGACAGTGAGATTGCTGCTGTAACGGAAGCTCTTTCCACATTCCAAGCATTGATACGGTTTCTCCCCGCTGTGAGTTCTTTGATGGGCCATGAAATTAGCTCTGTGACTGAAGCTCTTTCCACATTCCATGCACTGATATGGTTTCTCTCCAGTATGAATTCTTTGATGGAAAGTCAGTGTTTCCTTCCGACTGAAACCCTTTCCACATTCCAAGCACTGATAGGGTTTCTCCTCACTGTGTGTTCTTTGGTGGGAAGCGAGACTTTCCTTCCGAGTGAAGCTCTTTCCACATTCCAAGCACTCATAAGGTTTCTCCCCTGTATGAATTCTTTGATGGGAAGTGAGATGGTTGCTCTTACTAAAGCTCTTTCCACACTCTTGGCATTCAAAGGGTTTCTCCCCAGTATGAATTCTTTGATGTAAATTGAGTTTTCCCTTCTGACCAAAGCTCTTTCCACATTCCAAGCACTGATAGGGCTTCTTCCCGGTATGAATTACTTGATGAGTAGTGAGAGCGGTGCTGTGACGGAAGCTCTTTCCACATTCCAAGCACTGGTAGGGTTTCTCCCCAGTATGAATTCGTTGATGGGAAGTGAGAGCAGAGCTCTTACTTAAGCTCTTTCCACATTCCAAGCACTGATAGGGCTTCTCCCCAGTATGAATTCTTTGATGGGAAGTGAGAGCGGTGGAGTGACGGAAGCTCTTTCCACATTCCAAGCACTGGTAGGGTTTCTCTCCGGTATGAATTCTTTGATGGGAAGTGAAAGTTGCGCACTGAGTGAAACTCTTTCCACATTCCAAGCACTGATAAGGTTTCTCCCCGGTATGAATTCTTTGATGGGAAGTGAGATTGCTGTTGTGACTGAAGCTCTTTCCACATTCCAAGCACTGGTAGGGTTTCTCCCCAGTGTGGACTCTGTTATGGGCTGTGAGAGTTCGTTTCCGACCAAAGCTCTTTCCACATTCTAAGCACTGATAGGATTTCTTCCCAATGGGATTTATTTGATGGGAAGTGGAATGTGAGCTCTGATGAAATCTGTCTCCACACTCCAAATATTTATGTGGCTTCTTCATTGTGTGGATTCCGCCATGGTCTCCCTTGATCATTTTTAATTTGTCATTGCCTACATTGAAGAGAAAAACAAATTAGAGTCACAGGAAGAAACTGAGTCCCCAGTTATTGAACAATGCTAACGAATGCTTGTGATTGAGGGAGAACTGACGAGAGTTCAGATGTGAGGTCTTCCTACAGAGTTCACTGCCTTTGTTGACTAGCATTCATGGACATATTTATGGGAATCTGGAATTTGAAAAGCCTGGCTCCTTTCTGGGTTGGATCTGACCCGATCATGGAATCTGCTTCATCTCAAAAGTCAGTAAGTTCTCTGACCAACTGAAAATGAACAGCAGCAAAAACATAAAACCTGACAATAGCTACTTCCACTTGTCTAACAATTCTGAAGCCTACATTTAAAAAGGATCGAGCAGTTCAAACGAGCCCAACTTTCTTCTGTAATGTTTTATTTGCAGTTTAATGTAGGTTGTAAACCGCTTTGATCCCCCCCTGAAAAATATAAAGTGATATAAAAATGAAATGAATGATAATAATAGTAACAACTGGAGGAAGAATAATCACAGACAAAACAGTAGGCAGCCCTCTATTTGAGGTGAGCTGTGGGGATGTTAGAATCTCACATGCTATAGTAGCCCTGTTAAGCTCCATCAAAATATTGGAGGTTTGTTACAAAGAGGTATGTATTGAATTTCAAAACAGACAATATGAACCAGCATATTGGAGCCTTACCAAGTGAGTCCATGATCCCACGATTCTCCTCCATGACTTCCTTATGTAAAGCTCTCTGGTCAGAATCCAGCAATGCCCATTCCTCATCTGTGAAACAAACAGCGACATCTTCAAAGCACACTGGACCCTAAAAGAAGGAAAATGTCCTCCACTTAGATAGCATAAAGATGATCTACTAGACATTGCTCTGTTGTTTTCTGCCTGTTGGTTCCCGCGTTGTTTTAATGGGATAGTTTTGCTGCACATTTGCAGCCTCTCCTGCGCTGTTCTTCAGGGGAAACTCCTAATGCCCTAAAGTGCACTTCAAGGGGTGAATGGGGACATGGGAAGGGGGAGACTAGAGGGGGAAAGCCCTGCTGTGCAACTGATTGGGGTGGATAGGTGAATCCTGGCCACTCTTTTTATGGTTTGTCCACTTCTTAGAAACCTTTTTTAGCATTCAATTATAACTTTATAAAGAAAATGGCAATGACTGAGGGATAATATAAGTGACATTTGGAAGTTGAGGTGAGGAAGCTGTTCCTTATTCTTAGTAAATAAACCTTCTCAAACGGCCTTTTTAGCCTTTGTTCAGGGCAGCTTTGACAGAAGCTTGGGCACAGGGGCACCTGGCTGCCCCACCCTCAGCCTCTCTCCCCACAATGCTCCTTCCCGCTACCTGATCTGGTTCCACAGCTGCCGCTTCCCCTCCGCTGCCATGAAAATATGGATGAGATTTCACTGATGTATTTCTGTCACCTGCGAGAGACAAAGGTAGGTGGGAAGCCAAGAGGGTCTGCTTCTTTTGGAGGTTAAGCAGTGCATCTCTAACTACATATGGGCCTTTGAAAAAGCCTCACCTACTGACTATATTCGGATGTTTGTACCTCTTTCATATTTTAGTAGTGTAAATATACCTTTCCCCTCCTGGAGGTCCTTAGCCCCAAGTGTCTTCCCCCAAAAGATTCAAATAACCCACTGCTATGTTTCAAAATCTACAGAATGTGACCCAACAGAGAAATAACTCATTGCTCCTTACCCAGTGGCCTCTCTCTGGTATCCAACAGAATCCTCTCTGCCTCAGAGGAATCCGTGCCCATTTTTGCAGACAGATATTTTCCCTGAAATCACAGAATGATAGAGTTGGGACTCCAAGGATCATCTAGTCCAACCCTCTGCAATGCAGGAACTCCCAACAAGGATTCCAAACAGAGAACTGGGAGAAGAGTTAGAAAAGGAACGGCAGAGGCAAAAACATTAGGGGTATCAGATAGCATTCCCTGGATGCTTTCCAAAAAAGGAGTGCCATTGGTCGAGAATTTGAGGACACTCTACCTCATGTTCAGAGCACCTTGGGAGTATTCAAAGTCTCACCTGCCGTTCTGCCTCCTTTCTCTCCGCTGCCTGACTCAAGAGGAAACCCTCGGCCAGGGCCACTGCCTGGGCACTGGTCTTCGCTCCACATTCCCTCACCCAGCTCTCCATCTCCGGTGGAAGGACAGCCAGGAACTGCTCCAAGATCACCAGGTCGAGCACCTCAGCTTTCGTGTGCCTTTCTGGCTTTAGCCATTGACGGTCAAAGTGGTAGAGTCGACTGCAAAACTCTCGGGGACCCTTGACCTCTTGGTAGCAGAACTGTTTGAACTGCTGGCTCTGCACATCAGAGCGAAGAGTGTGGTCCTCATCCAGAATCTGCACAGAGTTTTCCCGGAATCCCCTGCTGCTCCCCATTAGGATGAAATTCCCTCTTCCTCCTTCAGGGTCAGATGAATCTTGCTCATCCATCTGTGCTCCCAACAAACCTCTAAGGGATCAGAAATAATCTGCTTTTTCTTCCGCCAAGTTCTGTCTGTCCAAATTAGAGGTGCTAGAAAAGTCCTACAAAGCACAAACACATTGTTCTGTTATAAAATGGATACACTGACAGGAGAAGAAAAAATGTTTCCTCAGCAAGCGTGGATGAGCCTTGCAAGGAACCAGGCCTGGACTGTACCACGGCACTGACTTGAACTTTCTTTTCAAAGTTAAAAAGGGAGGAGGAGGAGGAGGAGAAGCCCCTATTTCTCCTAGTGCCTTCTCAGTAGTGGCACCCTCCCTGTGGAATGTCCTCCCTTCAGATGTCAAGGAGATAAAGAACTACGTAACTTTTAGAAGACATCTGAAGGCAGCCGTATATCTGGAAGTTTTTAATATTTGATGTTTTTATATATGCTGTAAACTTGCCAGAGTGGCTGGGGGAACCCAGCTAGATGGACGAGGTATAAATAAAAAAAGAAAAACCCTAGGAAAGTTACCATTCAAAATGTGCAGGCACCTCAAGGGATTTCTGTGAGATGAATCAGCCTGGTTGCTGCTTCCTTTCAGTGTTTTTAGTCAATGAATGAAGTCAAAACTGCAACTGATGAGTGAGGAAGTTGTACTGTCATTTTTGTCGAAGGGAAATTTCATACAGGAATAGAAATC
Organism: Lacerta agilis; assembly: GCF_009819535.1. Lineage (NCBI taxonomy): Eukaryota > Metazoa > Chordata > Lepidosauria > Squamata > Lacertidae > Lacerta > Lacerta agilis. Next base: position 42,671,321 of record NC_046326.1, read on the forward strand.
ATATATCGAACAGATGGAAAGCTCTTTAATCTGAATAGGCTGAAAGCAAAGAGTAAGATTACCGTAACTTCTGTCACAGAGCTTCAACATGCTCATGACAATGTATGTGTGTGCACACTCAGAGGATGACCTCTAAACCATCCTAAATACCTTTGCAGAAGCTTACAAAAAGCTTGGTCTATCGCTCAACATAAAAAAACACCAAAGTGCTGCACCAACAAGCGTAAAACAACCCCTCTGCAGTGCCACAAATCCAACTTGATGGTGTAATGTTGGGAAGTGTTAATCACTTCTCCTACCTGGACAGTTATCTTTCCACAAGGGACGACATTGATGCCGAAATCCAGCATCGCCTGAGCTCTGCAAGAGAAACCCAATTGAAGTGCAGAGTGTTTGAGCACAGGGACATTCATAGAGAAACCAAAATACTAGTTTGGGGTGTGTGTGTGTTTTTCCACCAAAATGCTTGTTTACAAAGCTACTGTACTACCAACCTTACTGTACGCTTGTGAAACATGAGCCACTTATAAAAGCCATCTCCAACTTCTCGAAAGATTCCATCAATGGTGTCTTGGAAAATTTTTACACATCACCTGGGAAGACAAGTGAACTAATGCCAGTGTACTGGAAGAAGGAACGATCACCAGTGACGAAGCAGTGATTCTTCAACATCAACTTTGTTGGACTGGTTATGTTGTGCGGATGCCTGATTATCGTCTTCCAAACCAACTACTCTATTCCAAACATAAAAATGGAAAGTGTAATGGTGGTGGTCAGCAAAAGAGGTTTAAAGACTCTCTCAAGGCAAATCTTTAAAAATGTAGTATATACACTGACAACTGGGAAACACTGGCCTGTGAGCGCTCCAGTTGGAGAACAGCCTTGACCAAAGGCGTATTGTACTTTGAAGAAAAATAAACTCAGGACGAAAGGGAGAAATGATCTAGGAGGAAGGCACCTTTGGCAAACCCTCACCAAAACCAACTCCCGCCCAGAAACCTACCGGTATGTCCCCACTGTGGAAGACGCGTAGAGCCAGAATTGGCCTCTGTTAAGAAAGGTTGAATATCAACAACCTCAGATATGCTGATGACACAACCTTGATGGCAGAAAGTGAGGAGGAATTAAAGAACCTTTTAATGAAGGTGAAAGAGGAGAGCGCAAAATATGGTCTGAAGCTCAACATCAAAAAAACTAAGATTATGGCCACTGGTCCCATCACCACCTGGCAAATAGAAGGGGAAGAAATGGAGGCAGTGAGAGATTTTACTTTCTTGGGCTCCATGATCACAGCAGATGGTGACAGCAGTCGCGAAATTAAAAGACGCTTGCTTCTTGGGAGGAAAGCAATGACAAACCTAGACAGCATCTTAAAAAGCAAAGACATCACCTTGCCGACAAAGGTCCGTATAGTTAAAGCTATGGTCTTCCCAGTAGTGATGTATGGAAGTGAGAGCTGGACCATAAAGAAGGCTGATCGCCGAAGAATTGATGCTTTTGAACTATGGTGCTGGAGGAGACTCTTGAGAGTCCCATGGACTGCAAGAAGATCAAACCTATCCATTCTCAAAGAAATCAGCCCTGAGTACTCACTAGAAGGACAGATCCTGAAGTTGAGGCTCCAGTACTTTGGCCACCTCATGAGAAGAGAAGACTCCCTAGAAAAGACCCTGATGTTGGGAAAGATGGAGGGCACAAGGAGAAGGGGACGACAGAGGATGAGATGGTTGGACAGTGTTCTCGAAGCTACCAACATGAGTTTGGCCAAACTGCGAGAGGCAGTGGAAGACAGGAGGGCCTGGCTTGCTCTGGTCCACGGGGTCACGGACACGACTGAAGGACAGCAATAATGTGTTCCTGAAGGCAATTTCACTTGGCTACGAGGGATCGCTAAAGAAAAGAAGAAGACCCCACAGCCTCTGCTCCTGGATTTGGAGCCCGTCCCCCGTCCCCGTCCCCCACCTCCAGGCACAAAGGCTCTTAATTCTCCCCAATGCTCCGCGAGGGACAAAAGGGAGGAATCTCACCAAGGACGCAGCTCTGCAATACACGGAGGCCACAGCCCCTCTTCCCTGGCAGGAAGTGACGCCCACCCTCATTTCCTGTCCTCTACTGGCGCCATTTCAGGAGAGACGGTGAGGGTGGGAAGAGGCGACGTGACGCCAAAGCACCATCTTGGAAGAGGGCGAGAAGCAGGCGGAAAAGCGAACACCGCCATCCTGGAAAATGATGGGGCGGGGGCGGGGGAAAGGTGGCGGAAAGAGTGGCCAATGGGCCGCCGCCATCTTTGACGAGGGCAGGGCCTCAAAGGGCGTCATCTTAGTAGAGGCACTCAGGGCGTGGGATTGTCGCAAGCAAGTGGGCGGAAGTGGGTCTGCCGCCATGCTGGACAAGGGCAAGTCGAGCGCCCGAAGGGGCCAACTTTGGCGAGGCCCTCAGGGGCGGGAAGCGCCGGGCGGTGTCGGCGGTTGTCTTTCTCCTCTGTAAGTGCTGCCTCCCTGGAGCTGGGGAGACGGGCTGGGGTTGGGGTCCCGGGGCTGCTTCCCCTTTCGGGCCGCGCAGAAGACCCCGGCGGAGCCCGAGGAGGGTGGCCATTTCGTGGCGCCTCCATTCCCTTCTCGTTCCTATTGCTTGGCCTTTGCTGCATTAGAGAGCCGTGGACGGCTGGGGGCGGGGGCCCTAGATCTGCTCCGGTTCCTTTGTGCTCTCCTTTAGTACTTTTAGGTTGGGGATCTCCCGGAGATTCCTCTCTCCCTGGATTCCGTTTCGGAAAACTGATCCCCTCGGAGTCTGTCCTTTCACCAAACTCAGGGGATGCACACAGCCACCACTATAGGATATATGAGATTGGGGCAGGATCCTGACCTACCAGTGGCCAAAAAATGCCTCGAATATAATCTGTTGTGGAAATGAATGATATTCCATTATAAATGCAAAGGGATGGGAGCATTTGCACTTACACGTGTCCACAAAACACCAACAGGAGCCCTTCTGTAAGTGGCCTTTGCAGCATAATAACTCAGTTAAATGGTAACCAAGTATCCGGATGCGCCTATTTACAATGGATATTTTCACTTAGCCCTGTTTCTCTATGAATCCACCAATTTCTTAGTCAAATATCACCAAGTAAAAGTGATCTAAGATAGGACAGAGAGCAAGACTGCAGCCATGTCTGACCCCTAGTCCAGGGGTTTTTAACTGTAGTAGTGTGCCATGGCACCCTGGAGTGCCTTGAATGATGGTCAGGGTGCCACAGGCAACTCTGGCCTCTGTCCCTCTTTCCTTCCTTTTTCCCACCTCTGATGCCCACTCATGTCTCTTTTTCCACCAGGACACTAAGGCTGGGGGCATCCTCCTCCCCCCGGGGGGGGGGGGTGGCAGCATGAGAAGACACCTCTCTTTGGGCTGGAGTGGTGGCTGCTGCCCAGAGGACTGCGAAGGAGATGGGAGAGGAGAGGAGCCTGAGGGAACAAAAAATGAGATTGTTAAACGCTGAGGGGCTGCCAGCTTTGCAGGCAAGGGCTTCTGAGGCTTGGAGTGTTTCCCTTCAGGGGAGCCACAGAAAGATTGTAGTTGGACAAGGGAGCCGTGGACTCAAAAAGGTTGAAAGCCTCTGGGCTAAGGGGCGACTTCTAAAGTCTTCAAAAGCACTTGCACACCTTTATTCTGGGGCCTCACCACCTTGCAGGTTGGTGGTGAGGATTCTGCTGCAACAGAAAAATAAAGATATTCCTTGCTTTCCATTGGTTCCTGCCTCCACTCTATCTCTATCTTCTCTGACAAATAGAACTTGGGGTTGGCTTTTATAGCCCCATTCCCCTTAATTTTTCCATATCAACTTCTAGGTAAGGGCCCATGCTTGGCATACTGAATACCCATGTTGTCCCGGACAGCATCTACCGGTAGAGGTGGCAATGTCCGCAGCATGCAATCCCGTGGGGCAGGCTGCCAGCAGGTGCAGACAATATTAATTGGCTTCATTTAAAGCTGCAGCCACAACAGATTCCAAGCAGCAACACAGGAGAAGAGGCTCGCTTCTGCTGGACTAGAATGTGGGGTGGGGGCGTCCACCCCAGTTGAGCCCTCCTATCTGCTTCCCACAGAAGAGCCTGGAAAGATGTGCAGCAGCAGCAGGACCCTGTGGCAAAAGGCCTCAATGGAAGCTTGGTTTGATTGTACAGTATTTCTGTGCTGTTTACCATTGCAGCTTACGAGCAATAAATAATGGGTGATGAAGCATAAGAAGAGCATAAGAAATACAGCATACATAATTCCCAAAATTTAACAAATCATTGATAAAACATTTACAATCCATAAAACCCTATTCACAAAGCAGCAACTAAAAACCTTCTCTCAGGCAGGAGATAGACTGCTCCTGGCCATGGGGGCACCACTTTCCTCTATCATAGTTGGCAGCTACGTCATAAAGATCTTAGGGTTGAATAAAATATTGGGGGGGGGGGTCTGGTAAGCACTGTCCCGCATAATCGATCACAGGGTGTGGTGCACGCACACTATTTGAATAGTAATGCCCATCAACTTGGGGGGCGGCCCCCCCAAAATGTGTTATTGGGGGGCCGCGGCCCCGTCGGGCCCTCGGAGTTGCCCCCTATGAAACATCCACTTCCGCGCGCCGGGCGAGGAGCTTTCGGGACAGTGACTCTGCTTGCAAGACTCTGCTTCCGGAAGTTCCTTCTCCGAGTTGTCAGATATCCTCCTGACTAGTTCTAAGCCCCCGGCCGTGGCGCAGAGCTATGACGTTTCAACAGGCGCCTTTCTCTCTCTCCCCCCCCTCAGAGGGCTTCCGGTCGAGCCCAGCGTCACTTCCGGGCGGTGAGGCGCGGCGGCGGCCATCTTGGGCGGCTGGAGGGCGGGGGAGGGAAGCGGCGGCGGCGGCGGGCCGGGCTTGCGGCCCCTCCTGCTCCTGCTGGTGCGGCGGTGGCGGCGGGCCGAGGCGGCGCCCATGGCCGGGCAGTTCGACGCGGAGGACCAGGCGAGCTGGTACTGGGGCCGCCTGAACCGGGTGGAGGCGGTGGGGCTCCTGCAGGGGCAGCGCCACGGCACCTTCCTGGTGCGGGACTCCAGCAGCATCCCCGGAGACTTCGTCCTCTCCGTCTCCGAGAGCTCCCGCGTCTCCCACTACATCGTCAACAGCCAAGGTGCGGCCTCGCCGCCTCCTCCGCCCCTTCGTGGGGGCCAGGGGCCTGCAGCTCCCGCGGGCGCCCAGGGAGGCCTTTTCGGGCGCCGCTGCCTTGGGCGGGGCCGGGGCTGCCCCAGCACGAGGCTGGTGAGGCAGACCGGAGCCTCCTCGGGGTCTGGCGGGCTAGGCCGCGCCTGCGTTTTGCCCGAGACGGGGTGGACCCCAGTCCTCGGGTAGCTGTATACTGGGAGAGAGGGAACTTTCGCCTTCCGGGCTCCGCCCTTCGCTCTTCTCTACGCCCCCCCCCCCAATTTTTTTGGGAGCGACCAGACGGTCCGCGAAAGGCTCCTGCCTCGTTCCAGCCAGCAATGTTTCTCATTCCTTCCTTTCTACTGTTGCGATTGGCACCGAACAGATAGGAGTGATAGGAAAAGGAATAATTTATTGGCCAAGTACATTTTCCAACATACTTGGAATTTTGCTTCTGATACATATGCGCTGCTCCTACGCTTGGCTTTTTATAATTGTTTCAAAGTTCCAGTGTCGTGTTTGTCGCTGCTTGCTAGGTTCACCTGCATCTGCTCTAAAGGCATGAAGCGCCTTTGAAATCTTTTGGAAGAGCAGCACTTGCGGAGTTTGCAATCAAGTGTTTGTTGACAGTGCTGTAAAACCTCTTGGCTTGGTTACTTTGGTGGTTGGGGCTCAGATTGTAACCTGTAAATTGAACGCACAACTTTATGCATGGAGGGGAGGCAGTTCATTCCATTATGGAGAGAAGATTGCCCAAGTGATGCTCGCTTTGAGAATGCAGGACAAGGCACATTTGTGTGGTGACCCTCCATAACACTGGAGAGTTTTTCTGTTTGCTTTTACAATGGGGTATTTTTACTACCTTAGTAAAAAAAAAGTGCTTTTAGATGGTTGCATATAAACTAAATATTTAGGACAGTCACAAATTGAATGGTTGATTGTACTGAAAGAAAGCTAATTACAGTCAGAGTTATCTGTTTGGCCATGCTCATAGTTTCTGGAGTAAGTAATCTGTAGTTTGCTTTCTCCCCTCCCACTCCCAGGGTCAAATAATCCTCCTAGGTTTCGAATAGGGGACCAAGAATTTGACTCCCTGCCAGCTTTACTGGAGTTCTACAAAATACACTACTTGGACACTACAACCTTGATAGAACCTGTTTCAAAATCCAAACATAACAGTGACGTGCAGCTGAGGCAGGAAGAGGTTGAGTATGTGCGCGCTCTCTTTGACTTTAATGGCAACGATGAGGAAGATCTTCCGTTTAAAAAAGGAGACATACTGAGAATCCGGGAAAAGCCTGAAGAGCAGTGGTGGAATGCAGAAGACAGCGAAGGCAAGCGAGGGATGATCCCTGTCCCATACGTCGAGAAGTATAGACCTGCCTCTGCTTCAGTATCTGCTCCGATTGGAGGTAACCAGGATAGTGCGCTCCCACAGCCACTGGGTGGGCCGGAGCCAGGTCCCTATGCCCAGCCCAGCATCAACACTCCGCTCCCCAACCTCCAGAATGGCCCCATTTTTGCCCGGGTTATCCAGAAGCGGGTCCCTAATGCCTACGACAAGACAGCCTTGGCTTTGGAGGTACATAATGGGCAAAATGTAGTGAAAAGAGATTGGTTCAAGCAATTTCTCTTTCAAATAGCCTTGCATCCTAAGAGGTTAAGAATCCTTTTGCTGTTAATCAAAAGTAGTTATGCTTTTCATGCGTTCTTTGTTTAAAATATATGAAAGGGGAGGTGAAGGCATACCATTAAGGGGCCAGTCCTGACCTTGCAGTAATATGTTGTCCTGTGTCCTTACGCATCTGCAGTGCTAAATGTAAATGGTGTTTCCATGTGCTCTGGCACTTGCCACGGTGCCCCGTGCGCTAGAAGTGGTCTAGTCATGCTGGCCAGATGACCTGGAAAAGCTGTCTGCAGACAAACACTGCCTCCCTCAGCCTGAAAGCAGAGATGAGTGCCATGCCCCATAGTCGAATTCAACTGGACTTAACCATCCAGGGGTCCTTTACAAAATGTGACACTGGTGTCTTTTGTTGGACCCTTGGGCAGGCAGGGTGTGCTTGCCTGCTGTCCCTAGTGCATCCGATTGCCACTTTTGTTTTTTCCTTAAAGGTTTAATTATGCTGAAATCTGGGAGCAGCCTATACGGAACTTTAGAATTGTGTCATTCTGTATGCTTGTGCATCCAAAAGAATGAGGATTCTGTGTTGTTCAGAGACAAGGGGACTCTCTACATCCACGCCGTTTTCTGAAAGGCCTTATTAGACACATTGCTTTGGCAAATAGATTGCCATGCCAAATATTGCAGATAGCACACTGCTATGCGGTTCAATAAGGTCTGCTGTCTCCTTAGAGGTTTATGCTTTCATACTACAGTGGTACCTCGGGTTACAAACGCTTCGGGTTACAGACTCCGCTAACCCGGAAGTAGTACCTTGGTTAAGAACTTTACCTCAGGATGAGAACAGAAATCGTACGGAGGCGGCAGCAGTGGGGGGGGGTATTAGCTAAAGTGGTACCTCAGGTTAAAAACAGTTTCAGGTTAAGAACCGACCTCCGGAATGAATTAAGTTCATAAACCAGAGGTACCACTGTATGCAGCATTTCCCTTATGTGATAAAACCCTAACTTCGGTTCTTCAAGAGCAAGAGGTTGGAGCAGTAAATGGCAAAGTAGACCTTCGTGGGGCAGCTGATTTGGGAGAGGCTCTTTGCTCAGTCTTTCAGGTGAAGGTGACTTGCAAGGCTTTGTCCTGCTTCCTGGGAGGAGTCTGATGGTAGAGACCCTGCCTGATGGGAGTGTTACTGTTTCCACTTCCTTAATATTATTGGGAGGCTACACTGTTTCCTTAGGCTCACCAGGTAGTTTTCATCCTGATCATATATTTGGCGCTAAATTCAAGCCCCACAGGGATCTTCAGTTCCTGCAGCAAGCGGGATTTGCCTTCTGCTCTTTGCATGTAGTTAATCATTCGACTGAGAGGTCCTTGATTTTATGAAAGCAATAAAATGGGCCAATTCAAACCTGAAACCTTTTGTGATTGTAGGCTGCCTGTTAAATGAGCTTTATTCCCCCCCCCCCCCAGTGACTTCACTTGCTTTTGAGCAGCACCTGAGATGGTGCAGCTTTGTGTTTTTTCATGCAAGCAGCTGTGCAGGCTGCACCAGGAAGGCCATTCTGTGGTCTTGAAAGTGCGAAGCCAAGAGTCTCCACTGATGTTTTGCTGGTTGTGTGTCTTAATTTCACTGCTTCCCATTCTCCTTGGTGCTTTTGGAAAGGGGTTCTTGGCTCAATATATTATTGTGACTGACTACTTTGACCAAATAATTGTGGCTTCTACTTGTCCAAGGAGTTGTTAACAGTGGTGCTTTCATTCCTGGCTGCAGGTCGGTGAGCTGGTCAAGGTCACCAAGATTAACATGAGTGGCCAGTGGGAAGGAGAGTGCAATGGCAAGAGAGGACACTTCCCGTTCACGCATGTCCGGCTGCTCGATCAACAGAATCCCGAGGAAGACTTCAGCTGAGTATGGCTCAACGGTTCTGCTTACAGATGGGAACAAACACACTGTGTTCCGCTGCAGCTGCCATAGACTGTTCCTAGATGCCAAAAGCAGTGTCGCTTCTGCAAGACACTGATATAGTTGAAATATCCCTGGGACCCGACACTTAAAAGAGGCTTGTGTTTTCAGGGTACGAAACTCAATGGCTTCTGTGCCAAAGTGGCACATAAGGATAGGTGAATCAGAGACATCACTTCCCCTCTCCCCTCCCCTCCCCCCTGCTGGAAGTAGGATTTGGCCACCTCAAGAGGGTTCTTGTGTATGGCTTTACCAGTCCCATTGCTTTGTCTGTAGGCAGCAAACCTGAATGGTTAAGTAGGAAGCTCACAACTTGCTAACCCAAGAAAATTCCTCTCTTTGGATTTGACCTGCAACTCCTGCATCATGACTACTTGTTGCATAATGAGTACAATTTGCACATTGCAGGCGACTTTTTAAACATACTATTTTGATACTGGGATAGCTGTTGCATAACTACCATCATTTGAATGGGTTAGCTATTGTATAACTATTCTACGTTTTGGCTATTCTCCAGAGTTCCCAAGAAGGGGGGGGGGGGTTTCAGAAATCAAATCTGCAGTACAGGCATAGCAAGTTACTGATTTAATTCCAGAAGTAGATATTAAAACCTAAAAAATTAGGTAGACTGTTTGGCCTTCCTCTAAGTGCAGAGAACTATGTTTGTTGCACTTTAATCACTAATATGGGTAACGATACAAGTTGCTGAATCTGTTACAGATCTGAGCACTACACTCCAGATGTAACCTTTGATGCGCTGCAGGAAGAAATGGAAGTGCCTCAAAGTTTTTGCATGCTTTTATTCATTCAGTATAGTAAGATAAGTATTGCCAGTGCTTTTTTTCCTTAAAAAAGATGTTTAGGGGTACTCTCGTTCCGTCTGAGACTCAGGAAATGAGGCCACCATTGGGGGTAGCAACGGAACTGACGATTCACCGTGCTAGAGAAGAAACAAATATTTTTTATTAAGAAATTGTTTCTTCTCCCGTTCGATTCACAAAATGTTTAGGGGCGTGCGTACCCCTGTGTCCCCCCAGAAAATAGGCACTGAATATTGCCATCAGAAATCAAAATGCCAAGAGCTTTTTTAAAAAAACCTGCTATTTAGGTCTGTTTGTTTCCATTTGTAAAGCATTCAAATGATGGCTCCATGAAGATCTTATTTTTAATAAACTAATGGAAATACTTAAATGCTTTGGGATTGATTCTAATACATTCATAATTCACAAAATTAATTTTTATCCCTTCACTTTTTCACTACTTAAACATCCAACGTTTGTGCTAATATTTCCCAGGCTGCTTTCCCCACAAATCCTTTTTAAAACAATCCAACAATCCACCCAGATGCAGCAATTCCTCATTTGCTTTTTGGCCAAAATGTGCAAAACAATAGACTTGTGACCAGAATAGGCAGCAATTGTAAAGGCGGCTTTTCTTCTTAAAGGATAAAGAACTGAAATGTCCTTTGGATGCTCCCATATAAGTGTTTTGTTACACGTTGCAGTGGAGTAGCTGGATCCCAGTATGGAGACCATGTGCAGAATATACCAGGCCCTTGGAGCTGGAACACTGCAGTGGTCATGTTAGTTCTTCACTTCTGCTTAAGTGCAATTGCTTTATGTTGAAAGGGCAGTGCCTACAGAGTCATGCAAATTGGCTGTAGATGTGTGACGGCACCAGACAGGTTTTAGCAAAATGCTCTTGCTGATCGATAATTCAGGTTGGCAGGTAATATTCCTTCTGATGGTGCTGGTTGCCTGTTTTATCTAGATCATGCTTCCAAATTCTTGGGCAAGCCGTGAACACAATCAGTTGCCTTCACGAACCTTCTTGGATTTCTATGGGGAACGCAGATTATTATTATTTAATTCTGCTCCTTAACTGGAATTTGATAGTTGAGACCTGCCTGACTGTCTCTATGAAGTTGACCAATTCCTCAGCAAACTCCTCCTTTTTCTTTTTACAGCATTTCCTGTAAGATAACATAACTCCTTATTAAACAGCTACATGCTACAATCTTAAAATCCATAGACCTTTATTTGCTTTTGTTGATTTTCGTAGTTCCTCTTTCACACTTAAATTTTGTCATGGAACTGTATTTTACAGAGAAATGCAATATTTTCAATTAAACCTTGATGTGCTGCATTTTTAAATAAAAAATACAGGCATTACAGTCCATTTCAGTTTGGAATTGATCAGCTTGGCAGAAGGAAGGGAGCCAGCTTTTGTCCTCCGAGTGTTGCTGGCATTCAGTTCCAGTCAAGCCCAGCAAACCCACCCAGTGGTGCAGAGGTGATGGGAGTGGTCATCCAACAACATCTGGAAGACCCCCACCCACCCCTTCTCTTAAGTTGTGTGGGGAAAGTCCCTGTGTTTAAGAATGCAACAGTGATTGAGAAGGAACAGAAAAACAAACTTCGATTTGCTACAATGTTTGTGCTGAGTAAGGCTGGAAAGGCAGGAAATCATGGATGACATTAAACTGCACAACACCGGAGGCTACTTTTTCCTTGCCACAGAGAAGCTCCTTCCTTCCTAGTTACTCCTAGAGATTTAAGACCGCATCAGTTGGTCAGTGTTGGGTGGTTAACTTGTGCTACAGCTAGTGTAACTCATAAAGGTTTCTTAACTACAGCACCACAATCGGCTGCCCTGTCTTCATTCTCTTTGGTGCAGTTTTGCATTGGTATACTGAACACTCTCTGAATGGGCTGCTGTGTATCCTGTCTTCCATCTAAGTCAAACCCAGCCTTTCATACTAAAACTTGCTGTGGTTTAATCTTGTTAATCTGTTGGAATTCCTAATACTGCAAGTATTTTAATCATCTTTAATAACATGCCATTTGGATGAAAGATACTAAGTAAGCGAACAAGAATTAAAAAAACATGTAAAAATGTGCCACTGTATTATATAACACTACACACTTTCTTGACAGTTACTTTTTGTAGTATGTAATTGACATGTGCATAATACGTGAAGTAAATAAAAATTGCAAAAACTGTATTTGTGACTCATTGCTTTAAAAATATAGACATAGGGGATATGTGAGATACCTAGGATGATTGTAACGAAATTGAAAAGGCACCTCAATATTTTCTTACGTGCTTTGCACATTAGGATCAACTTCTGTGTAGATGTGGGGTGCAAATTGAATTACTATTAAAAGGACATGATGTGTCCCCAAAGTGGATGAGTTTCAGTTTTCCTGCCAGTTTAAATTGTATATAACTCACATGGCATATAAGAGTTTTCACACTGCTTTGATGTACTTGAAAATTTAGATTGCATTGTGACTATTGAGACTATACAGTAGCTGACAAATAAACTAGTTCAAACCAACTTCTCCCTGTGGACATGCCAGCTGCTCACGGCGCCGAATATTCACTGTTGACTGAGCTATTTCTACCTGTTTGCAGCCTACTTGTGCACTGGGCTAGTCCAAAGTTTCTGTGGGCCTCTTGGCAGGCGTTGGCATTGAGTGCCTTACAGATGAGGATTTTAAAGATACACGTCGGAGAAGTCTGAAAATCTGTGCCATTGGGCTCTCCACCCTCTTGAGCTCTTTATGTTGTGTAAATCGCCCTGTGATCCTCAGATGAAGGGCAGTATAGAAATCAAATAATTCTTGTGGAAAGCTTTCTCCATCGCACACATCCTGCCAACCAGTTACAGGTAGGTGGCCGTGTTGGTCTGCCATAGTCAAAACAAAATAAAATGAAAAAAATCCTTTCAGTTGCACCTTAAGACAGTGTTTTTCCACTAGTGTGCCGCGAGATGTTGCCTGGTGTGCCGTGGGAAAATTACTTTATATATAGTCAATATAGGCATAGAGTTAAATTTTTTAACATTTTCTAATGGTGGTGTGCCTCGTGATTTTTTTCATGAAACAAGTGTGCCTTTGCCCAAAAAAGGTTGAAAAACACTGCCTTAAGAGACCAACTGAGTTTGTTCTTGGTATGAGCTTTCGTGTGCATCCTGCCAACCAGACTGCCAACATTTAGTCAACTGGTTATTTTTATTTAAAAATTATTAATTTATTACAAAGGTGTCCCCAGTTAACTGGGCAGCAATCTTTTGAGAAATAATTATTTACTACTTTGGCAAAGTATTTATTTGTATAAATTTGCATACCGCCCTGCATCCAACAGAAAAAGAGAGAGTCCTTTTGAGAAGTGCAGGATCAGGCCTTCCTCCCTGACATTGCATTGCTGTTGGAGCAGGGTGACAAGGGTCCGGGCAACGCAATGAGATTCAGGGTTGAGGGACGGATTCGAACCCTTCTCTCCCGGGTCCTAGTCCGACCCTCTAACCGTTACGCCACAGGCCAGCCGCTGCGTGGCGCGGAGAGGCCGCCCCCCTCCCTCCCTCTCCGCCCCGCCTCGCCCGCTGGAGGCCTTGGCGGAAGAGGACGGCGCTCGACGCTGCGGCTCTCGCGGTTGCTATGGAGCCGCTGTTGCTATGGACGGGAGGAGGGAGGGAGGGAGCGCGCGCGTGCAGAGCGGAGCGGTGCGCCTGCGCGCGCGGCCCGGAGTGCCCGGATGTAGCGGGAGGAGGCGCCGCCGCCATCTTTGCCCGGAGAGCAGCGAGAGCTGATCGTGGTTGAGCCCCCCCCGCCGGACCATCGGTCTCCATCCGCCCCGCGCAGCCCCCGCCGCCCTCGCCCGACGGACATGGACGACCGGGAGGACCTCGTCTACCAGGCCAAGCTCGCCGAGCAGGCCGAACGCTACGATGGTGCGCGCGGGGGGCGACGACGACGCCGACCCTCTGGCCGGCGGAGGCGGAGAGGGACGGAAGGGGGGGAGGGAGAGACGGGCGGAGGGAGGCGGGAGGGAGGCAGCAGGCCGGCCAGCCGGGGAGCCGAAACAGGGCGGCGGCGGCGGCGGCGGCGGCGACCAAGGGCCAGCGGAGGGAGGGAGGGAGGGGCGGGCGGCTGCCTCGCTGGCTGGCGGAGGGGAGCGCCGGGCACAAAATGGCGGGCGGGCGGGCAGGCCGGCAAGACGGGGCGGGCGGGGAGGCGGCGGCGGCGGCGACAGAGGGAAAAGCGGCGGGGCGTGGGGGGCGCACACAAAATGGCTGCCGCGCGCGACAGGCGCTGAAGAGGCGGGCGGGGCGGGGCGGGCGGGCGGCGTGAGGGTCTCCTGGGCGGGGAGGGGGGCTGCCGGGAGGACAAAAGCCCCACGCTGGGCCTGGGCGGCTCCCGGAGGTCTCGGCGGCGCAGAGGGGCGTGGCGGGCGGAGGGCGACGCGGCTCCCTCTCTTCCTTCCACCCATTTCCCCGGTTCCCGCGGGGGGTGTGTGTGTGTTCGCGCACCGCGCCGGCGACGGGCTCCCGAGGTGGCTCTTTTTTTTGCCCCCCAGCTGGTTAGTTGAAGCGAGCACTCCCCCCGCTCCAACTTTCCCTTGCAAAGATCGGCGGAATTGTTGGGTATTGGCCAGCCTCTTTTCCTCTCCTCGATGAAAGCAGCGGGGCCGGCTTCTAGAATACCACTGCCCGTTATTGAGCAGGGAGAACAGCCATTCCGAGACTCGTAGGAAGATAATCGGGGGGGGGGGAGAGGTTGTACTGGGGAAGGCCATACTTGCTCAGCTGCCATCACTGTCCCTTGCTGGGGAACTGAACATGTGGGGATTGCTCAGGTTCATTTGCTCTAGTATTTAAAAGCATCTGCTGCTGTGAAACCCGGAAGCAAAAGTAGACTCTCTGCTTCACTCAGTTTCTCCTTAAGCGTTACAACCTGTAGGGAGGGAGTAAACATTTACCTGGGTTCGTGTGACACTGGCCCTTATCCTTTCTCCATGCTGAGGGGCAGGGAGGATTGACGGGCAGAGAGTGTGGGGTGGTGCCCTTGCTCCTGTGGGTAGCACACATTGATGGCAGTGCAGGGAGGTCCTCTCCAAAGCAGGGGAGGGTGGAGCTGTCCAGGGCAGAAAGCCACTTGCTATTAGGTGGCCTGTTTCCATCCCATCCTGGCCATGAGGGCTGATCTTACAATACAAGGAAGGCTGTATTTATTGAAAAGGAGCTGGGCAATTTGCTTGACCCAGCTGGCTTTTTTGCAGTCTTCGCATAAAGTGCCTTTTAGCGCCTCTTAGACCATGGGAGCCTTTGTAGTTCATCCCTGGCCTGGGTAGCCTCTTATTGGGCAAAGGAAAGTCATTGTCACTACCACTCTTGGGCATGCCTGTGTGTTTTTTTGTGATGACCTGGTTCCGTTTCACCGGTCTGCTTGAAATGTTAAGGCTGAGCTGACTTCTTCTTATTTCACCTCACATGGTACATCTAAAGCATGGTAGGCTGCCTTTCAAAGGCTCCCTGCAGACCACAGGAGCTGAACATCACAGGTGCTCTTCTCCCTCCCCCTGCCCCTTCCAGGTTACAGCTGCTCTCCTTCCTTAACAACAAGAGGCAAGAGGTTCTCCCAGAGCAGGAGGTCTTTCCTGATTTGAAAACTAAGCTTCAGAAGTGCAGCATAAGGTCAAAGGCCTTTGGCAGGGGCCTGGCAACCCCAGATTTTTGGGTGACTTCTAAGCATGAATGGGCAGGAGACCATGAAGGTGCACTGAATATACGTTATTGCCTAATGTGCTTCAGGTTAAAACCCGTACTCAACCCTAGAAACATGATACATGCATAATTTATTAGCGTATTTTTAAGACTCCCGACTGAATACCAGTATTGCTTTAAAATCTGTTGAGTAAATGTCTCCTGAGCGTTCTTGGTGTCTCTCTCCCCTTTTGGTTCCTGCATTTGTTGCCTCCCCATCTTTCCTCTGCTAAAGCAGCAGCCAGCTAACACCTCTTGTCCCCCTGCTTCTTAACCTTTCTAATGCTTCTGTTTCTGCCCTCTTCCCCTCCGAATTTAGAAACTTATATTTTGGAAGCAGAAGGAATTATGCAGTTGTAAACATGTGACAACAGGTATCAGAATACAACCCGGTCATTTTCATCACTGTTCTCCAGCACACATCTGGCTCAGCATAGCTTGGAAGGCCTCATCTTCTATCATAGAGCAGATCTTGACTGCAGCTGGTGTCCAGTGATATGTCATGGTTGCCCTAAAGCAGCTTTACTTAAAAAACTGGGCTTCCCTTTTAATATGGATGCAATTTGGAGTCGGTTGATATATTTGTGCTCCATTTCTGATTACTGTTCTTTGCTACAATGTCCATAAATCCACAGTAGTGTAGGCACCTGCTGCTTTCATGCTACATGTGCCTGAACAGGAGAACTCTTGAGGGCTGAAAAAGTTGTATGATGTACAACTAATCTGAGTAGCTGACCTGAAATCACAGCCCTGGTGGTTTGTAGCTCAGCATGTCAAAGGTGCAGCTCATCAGTGCCCTTTCCTGACTCCTTGGAATAGCATAATGGATGAAAAATTAAAGTGCTTTGGTGATAATAATCACACCACTTGACTTCTTGTAGGTCTGTGAAGCTGTCCTGGGTTGTGCAAGTGGCTGTGTGCCTCCTGCCTCCCCTGCTCAGGTTTGTCCAGACTGACATTAATTCAAAGCCAGGTTTGTGTCTGGCTTGGTGATGGTTTTAGATGGAAGGGCTTGGAGAGCAACTGGTCAAGCACACACAGACACACCTATTCTCTCTTTAGAAATGGTTGAGTCAATGAAGAAAGTAGCTGGGATGGATGTTGAACTGACCGTCGAAGAAAGGAACCTGCTGTCCGTTGCATACAAAAATGTAATTGGCGCTAGAAGAGCTTCTTGGAGAATAATCAGCAGCATTGAACAGAAAGAAGAAAACAAAGGTGGAGAAGACAAATTGAAGATGATCCGGGAGTATCGGCAAATGGTGAGTGCTCAGGAGAGAAGGGACCCCCGGGACACAGCTGACAGGCCATTGCAACCCTACATGCAACACAGTCCAGTGGGGGGGGGCCTCACAGACTCTGGTCATTCAAAGAATCAGTGTGTGAGTTGGATTGTGGAACAGAACTTCTCCAGCTGCACAGTCAAGTTGTTTAGGGTGGCCACCAGGTAAGGGTTGCTTCATGATTTCTCTGTGGTGGCTGTGTTTGGGATTAAGCAAGACTTTCTCCAGTGTAGACTGAGGCAAGGGTGAGCTTGGGGATTCCCCTCCCTCAACATCCCAGCTGCATGGTTCTGTTGGGCACTTTGCCAGTAAACTGTGTGTACCTTGCACTGGTGTTTTGCTTGTACTCTTCATTCCCATTCAAGGTGCACTCAGACCTTTCCTTGACCTGGGCAGGTGCTTCTTGAGGTTCCTGGTCTCTGTCCCAGTCAAGGGTGTAAATGTGAAAGAGGAATGAGGAGCTGTCTTCAGGGCTGCTGGTTACATCACAGGCACACATTTCATCTTCAGCTGTGTAGCAGATGAACCAGGGTTGCTGGCATTTATACTAACAACCGCAACTTTCTCAGAAGGGACATACCAGCCGCTTTGAGGGAATTCTAAGATTTACAGAACTACCAAAGAGGGTAAAAAGCCCTGAAACAGCCCATTGGGAACAAAAACTTCCCAGTCGCTGTTTACCTTTTTTGAGGGATGGGAAAGATGAAAAAGTGATGCTCAGGTACAGGGGTGGGCGGAAAGGACCTTCTTAGAAAAGGGCTAGAACCCGAAACGAGAATCGCCTCACCTTGGAGCGTGTTGCTGCTCATCCTACTTGCTTAGACTGAATCCTGTAACAATAAGGCTACCTCTGCTTGTGAAATGCATTTTCTGCTTTTAGAAGACAGTGGATTTGGCTCTTGGACATTGCAATAAAAGGCCTTGGATGCTTCTCTAGGAGCCCCAATAGATTCAGGAAATGGGATTCTTAGAGCACAGGGCAGCTGCAAGGCAAGCGTTCATTCGACCAGGAATAAAAAAAACCTGAAATCTAACAGACAAACAAACCCATGACTATCCTCTTTCAGTTAAGTATTTTCAGTCCTGTAACAAGGTCACATGGTGTGTCATTGAATGAATGAATGAATGAATAAATAAATAAATAAATAAATAAATAAGACTGTGTTGCATCTGATACAATAAAATAAGACTTTAATAAGCTCCAGGGATAGCTCAGTTGGTTGGAGCATGGTACTGATAAAACCAAGCTTGCAGTTTCAGTCTCCATATGGGACAGCTGCATATTCCTGCATTGCAGGGTGTTGGACTAGATGATCCTCAGGGTCCCTTTCAGCTCTACAGGTCTATGATTGTATGAAAACCATGGGCAATATCAAAGTCAAAGCAAAGAGCAAATCATGGTTCTGGAATTGGGAGGAGGGGAGAAAAGTATCCATGCTCTTCACAGCACTTGTTACATTTCTCCTGCTCTCTAAAGGTTGCATGCAGTGGTGTCCCTTTGCACATGGAGGCTTCTGTGAATTGGGGGGAATGGGTGGTTCCCTTTCCCTCGGCACCCTCCTTCTCCAGAGGGGCAGTATGTATGGGGCATGCAGGAGAAAGGGGGAATTGCAACAATCAGCTTCTGATCATGGAAACCCCCTGCGGGAGCCAAGTGTAAAAGAGCACAAATGGTTAACCAGCCTTGGAGTGTGAACCTTTCCTCCTTGTGAAGATTTGCCCACTTCTCCAGTGCTTTGATATCCTTTTTGAAACCAGACAACCAGCCTTGTACCTGCATTTCAAGCACAGACAAATCATCTATTTATATATAAGGCATTTATGATACCCATACCTTTCCTCACAATGCCAAACATTCAGTTTGCCATTGACTGCTGCAGCATTGAGTTCATTTTTTAGTAAATAAGAGCCTAGTAGAGACCTGCCGCTGCATCAGGACAGTGGCCATCTGGTCCAGCATACTGCTGTCACACTGGCCAACCATGGAAAGCCTGCAAGCAAGACATGAGCACAACAGCACGCACACACACACACACACACACACACACGTACACAGGTGGATTCCACCACAGCACCAGGTCTGAATGGTCTCATTTTGTTCCAAGTGGACAAGCTTTGGGGTGTGGGATCCTTTGTTTGGCACCCATACCTACAATCGAGCATGCCGTCCTTTGCATAAAGATGATGGGAATCGCTTGAACTGGAATTGTAAGGGAGTAACGGTGGTGCCTCTGTGCTGTGGAAATGAAGCTGCCTAATAATGGGCATCCATATGTCTGCACTGGAGCACAGTGAAGAATTTGCATCTCGGGGAAACCAAGCTCTGAAAAGTTCCCTGGGTTTTTAAAGGGCTTTGTGTGTTGTATTCAGTTCATAACAGTAGATACTGTAGTGTCTCAGCCTTGGATTCAAATTAGAGTTTATGGTGAGTTGCTGGATCAAATAGCAAATCATTCGGTGGTCACTGGGGAATTAGGCATAGCTTAGATCACCCTATTGCAGCGATCAGTTGGGGATGCAGTTGCACTACAGTCAATACACAGATAGGGGGGTATTTTGGAAAGCCAAAGATTTTGGGATGGGGTGAGGTACTGGAAGGATGTAGCTGTGAACAACAGCTGGGGAAAAAGTGGGCAAAAAAAATTCTCTACAGGCTCCCATGTTGAGATCTGTGGGACACCTGATGAAATTTGTGCATCTCCCCACCCCCAATCCCTGCCTCAGGGGTTGGTTGCAAAACAACAGTTAGCCCAGCAGGCCTCTTCCTTCAGACCCCTGGTGCATTTAAGTGGGGCACGGGGTGCATCGTGGCCTCTCTGCTCCTACTTTGTATCCCTCTTGGGCTTGTAGGGGAGGGAGGTAAATCCTTGAGTCAGAAACTTCACCTGGGCTGGAGGCAGGGATTGGAAGGCATAGCAGCACACTGTTTTCCACAGGAGTGAGACTGATGATTATTCAAAAATTCTGTTAAAGTTCTGTTTATTTATTCATTCATTGGCAGCAGGTTTTCTGAACTGGCCATTCTTTTTTTCCTCTCCCCCAAGGTTGAGACTGAATTGAAACTAATCTGTTGTGATATTCTGGATGTACTGGACAAACACCTCATTCCAGCAGCCAACACTGGCGAATCCAAGGTTTTCTATTATAAAATGTAGGTGTGAAATGGGGAAGGCGCCTTAACTATGATGCTTGTGGGTAGAATGGGTTATTCTCAAAGGGGACGGGATCCTTCCCTAGAAGGAAGCAGAAGTTTGGAGAGAAATGGAAGTGCTTGTAATATTTTTCATCAGTTCTTCTATAATATTGTTAAGAACATAAAATGTATTGTGAACAACATAGCAAGCATCAGTCAGCATATAAAATTATACTATATTTATTAAATCTGACATGAATGAATGCCTTGCCTTTATTCAGGCAGTAAACTAGCTACTTCACCACAATGTAACAAACATTTCATGCTTTTTTCTTGTTGGGGGGGAAAGGGGAAATTATGTTTAAAGCAGAAAACTATCAGTAAAGAAAAGGAAATTATATTATTTGAGCTTAGAAACAAATCTACACAGTCAACAGCTTGCATAGCTCTTTTATTATTTATTTATTAATTAATTAAATGTATATACAGTGGTGCCTTGCTAGACGAAAATAATTCGTTCTGCGAGTATTTTCATCTAGCGATTTTTTTCATCTAGCGAAGCACCAATGCAAATAGCGGTTTTCGCTAAAATTCGTCTTGCGAGGCAGCCCCATTGACGTTTTCGTCTTGCGGGGCACCACTGTATTTAAATTTCTGCTTAAACATTCTATATGGAATGCTATGCCAGCTGGTAAGCTGTTGAAGTAAGCAATGTTTTCTTTCCTTCCACCCGCCCCCAGGAAAGGGGACTACCACAGGTATCTTGCAGAGTTTGCCACAGGAAACGACAGGAAGGAAGCTGCCGAGAACAGCCTGGTGGCTTACAAAGCTGCTAGTGACATTGCAATGACAGAACTTCCTCCAACACATCCCATCCGCCTAGGACTTGCCCTCAACTTCTCTGTTTTCTACTATGAAATCCTTAATTCTCCTGACCGCGCCTGCAGGTGAGGAGCAGCCCCACCCCCGCATGGGAGGGTTTGGGGGAGGTGCTGCCTGCTAAGCAGAGTTCTCAAGGTTGTCTCCAGCAGCTCTGAGCAGGGGTGAGAAGCAGAAGATGTCAGGGCAGGTGGGTGGGTGTTGCAGCTGCCACTGCTTCTGGGTCTCTGGGCCTGTTGGAGTGTGCAGCCAGGTAGGCGTGCAAAAGGGTCGCCCTTGTGTGGTGTCCCCCCCCCCCAATACACCCCTGGTCATCTTTGTGGGTTAAAACTTTCCTCCCCTGGTTTGAGCTTGCTGTTTTGCAGAAGAGCAGCATGTGAAAAGGACAGGTTGGCCATATAAGTATGGTGACACTCTTCTCATGAACTAGTGTTGAGTGAGAGACAAAAGGTGGAGAGAATCCTGAGGGTGGTGTAGAAGTGGGCAATGGTATCTCGGTGGTGGTTTTGCACAAGAGCCCTGCAGCCAAAGGGAGGCCACCTAGTCCAGCCTCACAGTGGCCCAAGGGACGCCCACGAGTAGGACTTGAGTGCAACAGCTCTCCCCTTGCACAGTTTCCAGCAACTGGCATTGAGGAGCTTTGCTGCCTCTGACCATTCTGGCTAGGAGCCATCGCTAGCCTTGTGCTCCATGAATTTGTTTTGATTTGTTAGATCTGGTATCTTGGAACACACTGTCATCCGTCTCCTTGTAGGTTGGCAAAAGCAGCCTTTGATGATGCTATTGCAGAACTGGATACGCTGAGCGAAGAAAGCTATAAGGATTCTACACTTATCATGCAGTTGTTACGTGATAACCTGACACTATGGACTTCAGACATGCAGGGTGACGGTGAGTAGCTGATGATTCTCCAGCCTTAATCTTAACATGGGAGAGTGCTTCCCCATGGTTCCAGCCAGCCTGGAACAGAAGGTCTGTCACGTGGGTTAGGCCGTTGTGTGGGGCACGGTATTTAAGAAGTAGGGAAGAGATAGGGGACCCTTTTTCTCTTTGCCAGCTGAGCACCCTGGGACCATCAGCCTCAGAGCTGAGTCTTTTAATGCTTACATTTTGGAGGACATGGAGTTCTGATTCCCCATCTAGGATTCTTACTGGCATTTAAACACATCAGAAATGTTCCAGTTCTTCTTCTCCACATTTCCAACTGACACATGGATAGTCTCTTGTCTTTTTCCAGGTTTCAACCATAAATGATTGATTGATAAATGGACACAGCCTGGCTTCCGGTTTATGTTGACCCTTTCCCCTTTCCCATGGGCTCAGCTGCAGGCATTTTTTAAACTACCTTTTTCTTTTACAGTTTCTCCACAGTTTGTTTTAATTGCATACTTATGTGTGCCTCAGGATCTCCCTAGTATGTATAAGCCACCGCATTGATAGATGCTCAGCCACTTGAATTTGCTATTGGAGGGGTGACTGCTGCGGCCTCCCCTTCTAGCAGGGCAGCTCTTGTTCAGGGTGCCAAGCATGCATCCACTCCGCCCTCGGAACTGTCAGGGGCCCAAGCAGGGCTTTTCCTCAGCACTCCTCATTTTCTTTTCCAGCTCTTCAATGTGCTCATGAGACTTTTTCTGGGGTTGCATTTGCTTTTACCTTTCAGCTACACTCCTGTGAGCCCTGTTCTCATTCTTCTTTATTCTGTGGCCTTGTCTTGGGCTCATTCAGTGACTGCATTTGCTATTGCAGTGAGTTGTCATCTCTGGGTGACAAGCAGGAGGAGGGTGTTTCTTGTGCACCTCATAAGCATTTAGCTTGACAATTTTTTAATTCATTACAAGCAACCCACTCCCCCACTAACAAGAAGATATGTTCTGAGACACTGCACTCATCAGTGAAATTGCTTATATTTGAAACACCGTTGAAAACTCCTGCAACACCCCCCCCCTTTGTGATGCTTTTGGATCACTTCTGGGTTTGGCATGCTCTACTATCGCACACATATTTAGCACATGTAAACTGGGGTGTATATTGCTGATTGCCTCAAAAAATTATTTCTCTAGGCAAAAATACATTGGGTACAAAACAATGTTAAGGCAGCAGAAATGCAGTCACTTCAACATTGAATCCAGGCCTAGCATTAAAAAGCAAACAAGGACAAGCCACAAAATACATCACAGGTAAAAAGAGTTCAAAAGGCCATGAGGGCAGAAAGCAGGCAGTTGCCATTATGAACTTTGCATGTCAGCTGGGGTCCCACGGAGAAGCCTTGGTTCCACGTAGCGGGCAGTTTGATTCCCTCAGTTTAGCTGTGAATGCTGGGAGAAACTTGTCCAGTCCCAGACTAGTTGCAAAGTGTGAAGTGAAGTGAGGAAAAGAAAACGATGGTCATGATCGCATGAGATGTTTCTGTTGGGAATACCAGCATCACAATGGCTTAAAAGGGCCTCATGGTTTCTTCTTTAGTGTACCACTGGGTAGCTCACAGAGTTCCTCCTTCCAAGCACAGCAGAGAGTTGTTTCTGTGGGAACAGTCACTGTTCCTTTTCACCCAGGGCAGCTTTCAGAGCCTCCTTGTTCCTCTTGCCCATCCTCTCTGCACCCCACCCCCGCTTGAGGATTCTTCTTTGTGTCTCTCGCATCCCAAACGTGGTTTGACTTGCACTTGGGCAGCCCCCAATTCTAGGCCAAAAACTTGGCTAGAGAGGAAGACCAGGAAATCTTGCCAGAGGAGTGGATTGACTTAAATCGAGGTGATGCAATTGATTGTTTTCAGCCATGATTTAAATCTCCCAGTGAGGAGGGTTGGGAGAATCTGATGTTGATACATTTTCAGAATATAACCCTGAACAAGAATCATAGTCCCAAATCTTTGACCTTGCTTCAGAATTATGCCTGCTTAAGAGGCATGTGTATCTGGCTCACTGTCAATGCATGTCAAGTCAATATATAAGATCACTTAACTGGAAACAAAGCCTGCAGATCTGGGTAAATGTAGTTGGAATTTCCATTGAATAAGGATAGAACTTCTAAATAAGCATGCATAGGATCGAGTTGAGACGACTACCCAGAACATTCCAGAAGCAAAGGCCCCAAGTATCATCTAGACACCCTACAATGCAGGAATCTCAACTAAAGTATCCATGGCAGATGCAATCTTGATTGTCTTATATTATTATTATTTTTTAAAAAAACCAACAACACTTTTTTAACAATCTACCAATTCACGTTTTAAGCTCAAATTCTGCTTCACATTTTCAAATTCAGACATAATTGAAGCCCGAAAGCACAGATGGCTTAAGATTTTTTATTGCCTTTAGGCAGATAGTGTTTCTTTCTCCCAAAGAATTAAGCAAGCTAGCCTTCCATGCACACAGAATAATCTACAAGAAACTGTTCTTGAAGTTCATTTGAGCTCTGTTGCAATGGTTTAGATTTAATGCTAAAATAGAAAGATTCTCAACGGGGGGCTGACCTTTAGTTTCAGAATTATGATCAGTCTTTTGGAGAAGACAAAATTCGCTTTCCCAGCTGGAACTTGGCTGCTGTTTATAATCCGGAATAGCTGGCCATTATTCGTTTGGTCCTCTGCAACAAAATAAAAGTGATCAGATAGTTTCCTCTTTGTTGAAAAAGAAGCATCATCGTGATTTATCACCATTCACAAGTGGCAGATCTTTCATCTCATGAGATGGGAAAGTGTTCTTCTAGCTTGACTTGGCATTGCTAAATGCAGAACTGGTAACAGTGCAGAACGTTGGTGGCTGGAAGGCGGGAAATGCACTTGTGCTTGGTACATGATCCAGACAAGGTGTGGGGTGGCATCGCATGGAACCAGCACAAGTGAAAAGGAGCTGAGCACCTTGTCTTGGGTCTTGTAGGAAGCTGGCCCTCCTAGCCACTAGTACTTGGAGTGCCAGTCCTGGTGGAGCTGATGTGGCACCCAGCATGCTCAGAGGAGTCCTGAAGTTTTCAAGGGTACAAAGCAGCATTTGTTGCTGATAACCCCCCCCCCAAAAAAAAGAATCCCCAAGGCCGGTGGTGAGGGGGAGAGGAGCAAAAGAAGCTCCATGCTGCGTCAAACCATTGATCCACCTAATTTGATAATGTCTGCACCGACTGGCATAAAAGCTCAGCGGGGTTTCAGGCAGGGAGTCTTCCAGCCCTAGTTGCAGACACCAAGGATTGAATGTGGGGACTTCTGCTTCAAGGCCATGTGCTCTGCCACATTCCCCCCCCCCCCAAAAATGGACTAGATGTTTTTCGTCACAAACAGGGAGCACTCCATGCTGCAGATCCCAGTGCAATAAATGTAGTAGCATTTGGTGTCAGATACTTCCACACACATTCTCAGGTAGTCGGCAAATTGTCCAGATTTGGATTCCAACAGTTATTTTTTTTTAGACGGTTGGTACGTTAAAAAAAAGGGCCCCAAGCAAATGGCCCTGTCCCAGGCAGAATGAAGGGAAAGCGCTTTTAGGTGGCCTTGGGCTTTGTTTTGTCAGACTTTGACGCCCCACTCCCAGCTAGAGAACAGACCCCCTCCAAAACCCTGTACTGGTTCTCCACCCAGCTCTTCACTGTTGCAACACTCCCTGAGTCTTACCACAGGCATGCCATTCAGCACCAAAGTGGGGTTCATCTAGCAGAAATTGTTTTGCTGGTGAAGCCACTATTTCTCCTCTCAGGGAAATCTAAGTGTTGCTGTCAACCCTCATTTTCTTTCAACTCAGTATTAAAAGGTCCAGTACCCTTTTGGGTCAGGAGTGTGAGGCGGCAGCAGGAGAGAAGGGCTTTTTAAAAAATCAATTTTTATATGTTCCATCTTGATGTTTGTATTTATGCAACACATCAATTTAGGCTTTTTGTATTGTGTACATACCATTGTTTACATGGTTTTTAAATTTTTGCATAAATTTTTCTATGTCACCCACTCTGGAAATGATTTTTTATTTTTTTTAGTGAAGAGTGGACTATAAATACTGTAAACAAAACAGAACAAATCCAAATTAGAATAGTTAAACAATAATGGCCACCTTCTCTTTCTCCTGCCCACCTCGTGAGAAGAGAAGACTCCCTGGAAAAGACCCTGATGTTGGGAAAGATGGAGGGCAGAAGGAGAAGGGGAGGACAGAGGACAAGGTGGTTGGACAGTGTTATCGAAGCTACCAACATGAGTTTGACCAAACTGTGGGAGGCAGTGGAAGACAGGAGTGCTTGGCGTGCTCTGGTACATGGGGTCACGAAGAGTCGGACACGACTAAACAACAACAACAACAAACAATAATAAAGCAAAAAGTTAAAACCACTGCAAGCACAACAACTAAAAATAATAATTTTAAAACCAGTATGGAGGATTGCATGGTGCACAGATCTCAAATCACTAAAATAGATTCACCCGTTACAATGAAAATGCCTGGGAGTACCAAAAGGTATTCACTGGGCGCTCAAAAGGTCGTCCTGTGGATTGCCACCTTCCAGAAGGCCCTGTCCCCACTTCAGCTGCTCAAGGAAGTATCAAAAGGGCAGCAAGGGGTAATCCATTCCCCCTTTCCTGCTTTTGGGGGAAGTTAGTTTTTCATTCAGTAGTCATCCGTATTGTGAAATACAGGCAGCAAGCATTTCACACGGGATGTCCTTTCCCAGCCCCCTTGCACATCACTGGAGGGCATATAAGCACTCCAGTCTTCTTTCGGGTCCAAAACGACCAGTGCGTCTGTGATCGTGTGTCAATTAGACGTACTTAAAGTGGTCACTGCCTGTGTGCTAAAATGACACCCAGGGAAAAGTTGCACGCTTAGGAATCCACTTGAGGATGACTGACTATGCCTCAAAAGTTATTGGTCAGAGTTGTGAGAAAGTGTGAAGGGTGAAAAGGGAGCATCAGTGCACAGTGGCAGTTCCCAGATGTGCCTGACTTTTGTGTGTGCTGGTATCTTTGCAGTCTCTTTCCTAACCAGTCAAATTGGGCTTTCCACATTCCCATCTCCTGCTTTCCATAAACATTGTACTTGGGCTCATAAGCTACCTCTCTCTAACTCCTGTTTCCCCCCCTTTCTGTTGTGTAGATTCTTAAAAGGAACTCCACCTGTTCATTTTCTAAAACTACTTTGTAAGTCTTCGTGATTACTTGGGGAGTGACTGTTTTCCTCCTTGGCACTAACGCTCGTGGTCCTGCTTGCATATCTTGATTCTTTCAGGGCTGTGCACCAGCTCACCTGCTTCCCATAGGTTCTGAATACGGCCCATTGGCATTGGGTTTCTGGAGACCTGGGCAGGCCCCCTTAAGCGCTTGCTCTTCAGGCAGTTTTCAAGACGTTTCCGTGCCTCTCAAAATGGCAAAGCTTAACTTCTGCAATGCCAGGGTTCCCCCGAGCTTATCATTTCAGTGGCCCCAATGAAAGGGCCTGGCACGTGCAGTGATACATCCCTTCTACCTCTTGCAAGAGGAGTGCCAGGAGAGGGGGGGCAGAGACAGGGCATTTTGGCCATCTTGTTCTTCTGCTGGTTGACCTGAGTCCTGCATGTCTTGGGCTAGATTCATGCCATGTTAGGCGTGTTCTCCTTTGGATTTAGGGATCCATGCTTGTGTGTGTAAGACCAGGCACCAACTGGTTCGTGGCAGAGGGCAATGGAGCAGTCTGTGTTCATTGCATGCTTCAGTCTGAGGAGGTGGCTCCGAATTAACGCCAAGCATGTGAACAGCCTTGGTCAAAACAACCCTTTCTGTAACCTTTGGCACAAGGCTGCTTGTGTTGGAGTTGAAAAGTAACCATTAAAACAGTGTTTGCCTTCTGCAGAGCAGGTTTGCAGGGTAGACTAACAGTGTGTTGCTGTAGAGATAGGAGCCACTGAAAAGAGCCATGGTCCTAGAGAGAAAGGAGGAAGGAGTTCCTTTTGGCTGTGGAAGTTACTTGGTTATTTTGGGTGCTTGTTTCGATGGCCAGCATTTGAGCTTTCACCAATGCGGGGGGGGGGGCTGCTCTCGTGACTGTCAGGCACCCCTTGCTGGGCTGCCCACTTGTCCTGCCGCTGCTGTGAGGGGCCAAGCTCTGTAGGTGAATCCTGGCAGGCAAAGGCCTCAACGACGGGGTGATCTGCTGTCCTACAGCCATGGCCTAATTCTCTTGTTTTCCTTCCCAGGTGAAGAACAGAGTAAAGAAGCGCTGCAGGATGTGGAAGATGAGAACCAGTGAGACATCAAGGCCAATATGAGACCCCCATCTTTGTCCCCCTTCTACCGCACCCACTCCCATAAGCCCCTCAGTGTCCCTGGGAACCATCTGATCTGACGTTTGTGATGGGCTCCAGAATTTAGGTTCCTACCCTGTTGGTTTTTTTACACAGTTGAAAAGTTCTTTAAAAGGCAAGAGTGAATGTCTGTGGATTTTACTGGTGCCAGCTTTCAGTTTCTTTTAAGACACTAACCGGACTGGCTGCATAGAGGCTTTTTCTGCATTCCTGTGTTGTCTTCTGTCAGTGTTGGAGGTGACATCTGGAAGCCATTAGAATTCTAGCAGAAGCTTGCACTGTAGAGTGCATGTGTTGGCATTTTTCATTTTTTATAATTGTTTAAACAATTTTATATGAGTGTTTAGAATTGGGCGTTTAGCTTGAAGTTACCGGTTTCATTGGGACAGTTCTTGTAGTGGTTTTGCTGTAAAAGAAAAAAAAAAAACAAAAAGCAAAAAAAAAAATCCCAACTGTGCTGAGATGATGTTGCTGCAACAGACGGTGCTGGTAACGGTTCAACAATCCGTGGCTGCTCATTCTTGCCTTCTCTTTACTTTCCCTCCAAGCAGGTCAGCATTGAAGGTGGCGTTGAAAGCCTGCATGTGTGTTCAATATTTTTCTCTCCCTCCCCCCTCCCTTTTCGCTAGCTCAACCTCTTTTGTTCAGTATGTGTAACTTGAAGCTAATTTGTACTACTGGATATCTGACTGGAGCCACAGATACAGGATCTGTATTGTTCTTACTGAAACACAGCATGGAATTAACATTAAACTTAAATAAAAACAACCCTAAATTAAAGCGATTCCAAATACTACTGCTACTTTACCCTGGTAAATGTTTAGCAAGAGCTGCAGACCGAACAAGTAGCAGGAAGAAAAGTGTTACTTAATGGAAGAGAGGCTGGCTGTAGCATAATGGGGAGGGCCATCACCAGAATTTGTGGGTCTCAATTGGCGGCTGCCCAGAGAGCGCAAACTTGGGCACTGAATCAATCTGAGGTGGTTTGATCTGCTTAATTGTTGCATTGCGAGGAAACAGTTTTTATCAGGGAAGCAGCAAGGCAGACGCCTGCCTAACTGGGTCAAAAATTTGTACTCTGGTTGAGCTAGAACACCTTTTTGAAAACCAAGCCATGCTCCCTTTCATTTCTTAACGGCTCTGTTTCCTTTCAAAGTTCAACTCGGCTGTTAGCTGTGCTCAGTCCTTTTGGTCACATGCTGACAAAACACTGAAAGGCTTGTGGGGAAGCCTTCCAGCCCCCAAAACTGTTCCCTGGCTGCTTCAGCCTCCTTCTGCTAATGCCTTGTACCCTCCTTCTGGTCTGAACTGTCTCTCTGCCTTTTAGCTTCATCTGGGCTTTCCCCTCTGGCTGAGCAGTGAGTCTGTTGGATAAATAAAATACTGTGTCAAGATTCTGCACCTCAGACTGCTCTCTACTGAAAAGTAGGAAATGCTTCAGCACTCGACCAGCATTTGCCAGGCCCCCATCAGTCTCCATCCCTTGCAGTAATATGCTTAGTGATGCCTTTCAGTAGCCTTGGTGAGTGGAGTGGGTAGGGGCTTGGGGCTTTTAGTGGTGTTTCCCTCTTGAATGATGCCAAGAATTGCAGTTGGTACTGGAGGTTTAAATTGGATCTCTTGCTTCAAGGGCCCATTCCTTTCAGCAGCCCATTTTCATTTTGTAGAGCTGTTCCCTTCTCTCCCTCCCCCTCAATTTCTCGAAACGCCAAATGAGCCAGTGGTATGGCGAGTCTGCACATTAATGGATTTGTTTGGGGCAAGTGAGATTCTGGCATTGCCCTTGTGCTAACAGCTGCTACGGCTCTTACCTGCACATACAACTGCAGCTAATGGATCCCTTTCCTAGGGGGATTATTTAGCCTGCCACAAGAACCACCCGTCCGTTGAAATACAGTCTGGAGGAAATGACTTGTCCCAGGACCCCTTTTCTTTGTATTGGCCATGGAGTGGCCATCTTGGGTGCTGTTTGGCGATGGGAGCCAGGAGCCTGGTCTTCCTCGTGTGCTCCTAGGGCAGTGGCCTTCAGCCCTCTCCAGTCCACAGAAACACAATGAGCAGATGATACTAGTGTTGTGTGAAAGGTGTGCAGTTGTACAAACGGTTCCTTACACTTGCATGGACTCTTCATGCTTTTTAGCTATTTATCCTTTAGTGGGTGCAAGATGAGGGAAGCCGCTTTGCAGCACCAACTGTGCTACAATTCTGAGGAGAAACCGCTCACACACCCATAATATTGTGCCCTCCCCTTTCTGATTGAGCAGGTGACAGCAGGTGGTTTCTACCAAGGACTGCACAGCAAGGGGGATTGCAGTAGTTTGCCATTAGGCTTCATTCTGAGGCCGCTTGCTTCATCTTTCCTTGCTGCTAGCTGGAACCATATTGGACTCTTAATCTGTAGAGGGAGAGGCTGGCACGCCAAGCTCCAGGAGCAGTGAAACAAGGGCAAGGAATTTGCTGCTCAACATCCACCCCATCCCTGACTGCCATTGCAGGCACCGTCACTTAGTGACCTGCCACCTCCCTCAATGCTGGGCAGCAACCACCAGTCTGTTACAGAGGGAAAACCAAATGGTGCTGTAGGAGCCTGTCAGTGGCCAGCTGCTGGCTTCTATTGCAGCTTTGGGTCCCCATCGACTCTTCCCTAGGAAGAGGTTGGAATTGGGAGGTTCTAATTTCTTCACAGAGTTAATTCTGCTTTATGGGACCAGAAAAGAAAGACCATTGCCACTTTTTGGTTATCAGTTTAAAGCAAGAATTGAGCACACTATTTGAGTTGCCACCACTGTCCATCCCGAAATGGGTCGTCTGTGAAAGTCACCCCAATTCCTCCTCTTCTACTTTCAACTACCCTCTGAACTTGTATTGTGTACTGGTATATATATTTTACAAAATAAAGGGTTTTCCAGGCCAATTAAAGCCACACAGGATGCTGCCTTATGTAAGGTGAGAGTATTTGGCAGAGTGTCTGTTTCAGGGGTGGTGGGCTTCTGGCCCACAAAGCCAAGGTAATGGTGGTTTTGCAGGGTTGGGGGGGGGGGGAATGCTGCAGCCTTGGGCTAGGTGGACTAAGTGTAGCCCAGCCCCGAACTGCAGTGATGAGGAAAATCATCGAACAATCTGAGGGGTTCCTTTATTAGTTGAGGCTGGGTAGGAAAATGGTCCCCTGGGTGTGCACCTGCAAATCCATCCCAGCCCCTGCCCTCGGGAGAGTGAGGCAACCCTTGGGCTAAGAGTCAGGCAGCTCTACTCCAGTCTGCCTACCAGTGGCTTCTCTGGATTTCAGCTTTTAAACTGCCAGTGCTGCGATTGAGTAGCTGCTACTGAGCTGTAATTTCTCTTAAAACTTTGTATTAATGTAAGCATTGATTCAAAATGTAAGGAGGACAAGGCTAGGCCAAATGCACACCTCCCCCTGCAGCTTTTACATCTGACCCAGGCTAAGATATATCCAGATCTAAAGCCACAGTCTGCCACCTGTCATGTCATTCATAGACAATGTCCCAGTGCACTTTAAAGCTAGTTTGTAATGCAAAGAAAAATCTTGATTTTAGTAAAAATTTATTTGGCATTTATATAGCAATAGTGCATTAAATCTTATATACACTATAGCATGGACAGCATTCCAGGCCTGGTGCAACATTTATTCCCGTCGGAAAAGAAAATCTAATTGGGCTTCTGAAGGGCAGCAGCAGCAGCAGGATGCTAAGGATACAAGCACACCAAGTTCTACATCTTGCCCATCAGCAATGCAAAATCAAAGAGTGCCTTTAAGCTTGTCCAGTCCAACCACAAGAGTGACTCGTATTCACATTTTTACACTAAAGAAGTTTTCCTTTATCTGGAGTAATTGTCCTGGAAAGCACTGCAGCTGCTGTTACTGGTGACTTGTAACTCCCTTCAAGACATCGTAGCTCCTCCTCCTTTTGTTTTACGGGATTAAAGAACTGCTTTTGTGGGTCCTGTAAAAGACAAATCATGGCTCCACATGGCAATTAAGAAATGAAGAGAGTTCTGACTCAGTGAATAGGGCTTTTCATATAATTTGAATATTCAGATTAAAAACGCTATTTGGACACCAGGTGGAACTGTTTCACAAAAAGCTTACCAAAACCAAAAGGTTGGTTTAGTGTCTTAATTGTGGTAAAAATCAATACTTTTGCTTCCAAAACCCAGGGGGTTCCCACTGTAGCAGCCAAACACTGTAGAGCCTAAATTAAGCACCTCCGCATTCTTAAAGCTGCACTTTATTTGAAAAGGAATTTTAAAAGCTCTGATTTTGTTTCCATGCTTGTCACTTCATGATAAAATACCCTGCAAAGGCTGGGGGTAGACAGGAGGAAAGTTCATAGCAGGGAGGGCAGTAATTTGCAGGGGGAGAAACCCCAGAGGTAGCATGTGGGGGAAGGATGCCATCATTGCCAACTGTCCCAACTAAGCTGGCTGCAATAAGGCCTGGGGCAGACAGGCAAATAGCCATGAAGGATCAGAAGCCCCTCCCGGTACAAATGGATAAGAGGGGCAAACATGCTAGTCCTCTTGCAGCAAAAGCAGCCCAAGTTTTTGATGCAAGATGCCACAAGACTGAACTGAGGAAATGAGACGGTCGGGGCAAGGCAGAAGGGCATTAATTATAGACTGCTATCACATCTCTTCCAATTAAAAATAAGAAAATAGTTTTCAAAGTGCAAACATCCCATACAATGAGCTAGGGCATACTAACAGAATTACACACATGTATTATGGCTTTTACATTTTCATACAAAGCATCAAAAAATCTAGGAGAAAACATCTTCATAAAATATTTTTAGTATAAAATTTGGCATTTCGTTTAGTTGGCCGGCAGCTCTGCAGGTTCTCTCTCTGCTGCTGCTGCTGCCGCTGTTCTGGGTCTGGGTCTGGCCTTGAGGTGGCACACAGCCATTCAATGCCCAGGGGACAGCGGCCACCCCTGCTGTGACAAAAGGTTCCTGCCTGGTACAATGGAAACCAAAGGACATAATTAGAGGATAATTCTTTGGATCTGCAGGTCTTTGGTAGCTAGAAAGAAGGTCTGCAAAGCAGCCCCCACCCCCAAAGAGGTTGGCAGGGAAAGTGTCCAGCCAGGATTACAGAATGTCGTCCAATGAAGAGGTCCCTTGTGGAAGGGCAGCTTTTGTCATCGAGAATTCAGACGAGGAGCCACCTGAGAGGGAGACAAAAGGTCAGCTGTGGAAGGAGAGCAACAGCCCAAAGCAGCTATTCCTGCTTGAAACCGAACAAGGTGAACTGGCAAGGAGCCTGGTCAGCACTGAGCAGGAACTGAGGCAGGGCTCTGCCAGCAGGGATGAGATGCTCCGGATGCAGCATGAACAGATGCATAAGGGCTTTTGTGCCCAGCCTATGGCACCTACAGGGGAGGGGGAGAGCTGCCATCATAGCGCCTCCCAGAGACTGGCTTGGGAGCAGCATGAAGTGACCCCTGGGGGTGGGCAGGAGGCTGGAGCCACTCTGAGCCTGGCCAGCCCAATGCTACTTACGACCGCAAGATGGCCGTTCTTGGCTTTGGCGACCAGCAGTTCGGATCCCGATGTGAAATCAATGATGCCCTCTTTGCCTTGACCAACGGTGAACTTGATGCTGTAGAGAAAGGGAAAGGAGAAGGAGAAGAGTTGGGGCACCTTGGCTCCAAGCACAAAAGCGGAACTCGGGACCTAGCTGAGCCATGTCCAATCCATGTCTCCACATACCCAGGGGTGGGATTAATAGATGAAAATGGGTATAATTGGAAAACAAAAGGCAGGATTAAAAACAAAACCAACAAACAAGGCTTGTCACTAGCACTTTCTCTTAAGTACACTGACCCAATCTTCAACATGCTTTTCGTCCATTCTCTTTGCAGTCCTAACATCCCTATAATTCAGGCCATGGAGGACTGCAGAGGAACAATCTGAGGCCGAGAGACTGGCCTTTTGTGAGCTTGGAGCAGAGCTAGGATTTGATATGGCACCTGATGCAGCACTGGCTTTCCACAGCAACGCAAAATACACAGGACATTCTTCTGGCAAAGCCGCTTGGCCTATAGACTGCCCCTTTCCTTGATAAAGCAGAAGCAGGCCTGGAGGCCTTTAAGAGAAGCAGGAGGATGTAGCTCCTAGGACCCACATCAGACAGGCAACCTGTCTTTCAGCTTATTTTAAATCAAGAGGGGGGCACATTTTAAAATAAAAGTGTAGCAAGCTCACCTGCCCTGGTTGATATTCACACTGTTCACTTTGTTGGCACAGATTGCAATTTTGGTCAGAGTCTCAATCACAAAATCACTCTGTAGCACCACATCTCCCTGGAAAACAAACCCAAATTCCTTCCAGAGAGATTTCCGAACTCCCACAAGGTACAAATATATTGGGAATCTGGCTGCTTATCACTGGACTGAGCCACCAAACCCCAAATCCAGCATGTGCCTGGTCCCTCGCCCAAATTTCCTCCCTTCCCAAATCCGCAGCTAATAGAGCTGAGAAGCTACCTTCTGCTTGTTATCCTCCCGGACCACGTGGAGAACGAAGAGGCTGTCACTCAAGCTGCTGACGGAGATTCCTGTTGAGACAAGAAACGGCCATTTTGCTTGGCGAAGTGGCCTCACTTCGGGCACGGCCACCTTTCTCTTCTGTGGCAACACTGGCAGCTCCAGCCCTCTAGGCAGAACAGGCCCCTCTTGCCACCTACAGAGCTCCAAGCTAGGAAGCTCTGTCGGGGACCTGGGCGGGGGAGAGAGGCCCACAAACATGCCCCACAATGCCAGCAGCCAGCCAGGTTCTGGAAAGTGCATCTAAAATCTCAGAGGACAACAAACAGGGACCAGGCAACGCTTGCTCCAAAAGAAGCTTCTCCCCCCCCACCGCCTCCAGGCCAGCCAAGCGCTCCTCAGCCGCCATCTCCGCACCTGACAGGTTGCCGTAGTCAATCCGCTGCTTGACCTTGGCCTCTTCAACCAGCAGAATTGCATTCTGGGTGAGCAGCAACTGCCGGGCTCTGGCCTTGTAGCCTTTTCGGTCGTACTTGGTCACGGGAACTGCATACTGAAAGGAGCAGCGGGAATCACAACAGCAAATTTCCACAGTGCCCGAAGCAGCCTCCAAACAAGAGGCTGGGGGGGGGGGGCAGCAGGGAAGAGTAGCAACTTCCACCCCGGCCAGCCCTCCAGCTCGGCCTCCTTGCACCCTGAGCCGGCGCCCAAGAGCCTCCGTGGCTCACTTACCTTGAGCGTCTCGTTTCCCAGAACCTGAAGGATTTTGGCATTAATCTCTTCGCTACCTGCCGCAAAAAGGAAAGAAGGGGGGGCAGTTGGAAGCAGCTAGCTGGAGACGGCGGCCCCGCCCCTGGCCAGCCTGAGAAGCCCCACTCACCGAGGCGGGTGTTAAGGAAGAGGCGAGGGACGCTCTGAGGGTAGTTGTCCTTTTTCCCCTTGAAGATCTCGCTAGCCACCACCTTCTGCTCCAGCTGCGGAAGAGAGAGGCGGAGTCACAGAGCTCCCCAGGGAAAGGAGGAGCCGCTTGGAAGCTGCTCACAGAGGGCCATTCATTCTCCTTGGGGAGGCAGCCCCAGCGCTACCCACCTGCAGCTTCCACTCGGGGCTGATTCTCTTGCAGTAGCTCCACACCATGTTCTGCATGCAGAGGTCTCTCAGCAGCTGAGATGCCTGAAGGACAAGGAGCAAACACAGCTGCCAGCTGGAAAGGGAGGCCACAAGGGGCAGCAGCAGCAGGGCAAAGACACCCCCCACCACCACCACCCCTGGGCTGCTCCTTAGCGCACCATATGAGGAAGGAGCAGCAGCGTTTGGGCAGCTTTTAAGCTCTCGGCACCGAAGTAGATAAATAGGTACTGCTCCAGCGGGAAGGTAAATGGCTTAGTCATGCTGGCCACATGACCCGGAAGTTGTACGCCAGCTCCCTCGGCCAATAACGCAAGATGAGCGCTGCAACCCCAGTATCGGACACGACTGGACCTAATGGTCAGGGGTCCCTTTAACTTTTTACCCAAGCTGAGAGGATTGCTAAGGGCCCCCTCTGGACATTTGCACAGGGTTCAGGGCAGCCTTGTGGCCTGAATGGGAGGTGGTGGCAATGGCACAACTTCACACTTAAAGGTTTCCTCCCTGCCAAAAGCTCCCTGCCAAGAGGACCATCTCTTCCTCCTCCTCCTCCTCCTGAGCTAGTTATTCTGAGGTCAGAGCAGGAGCTTTCTGCACACTTCACGCTTTTGCCTGCCTGAATCACACTTGGGGAATGAAAGCAGGCCTCCACCTCTTGAGGAGATGGGCCTGGCACTTGTGGGGCAGCTCACATCTGAGGGAGGGAGAGGAGGGAGGGAGGGGCGGTGTCTGGCACCAGGCCAAAGGCATCAAGAATCTTCCCTCTTCTCTCCCTGCCAAATGTCCAAAAATTCCCAGACTGGGTTGCAGAGTCTGTTTTGCTGACTCCCTTTGGAACATTATTATTATTATTATTATTATTATTATTATTATTATTACATATATAAATGCTTAATATTTGAAAATCTCAACAGACTGCAAGGAGGGGGAAGCACTATCACAATGATCCAGAATCGTTCATTCAAAGGCAGAGCATCTCATTCAGCCAGGAGACGGTGGCCTAGACACTCTTTTGCTGTCACCCACAGCTGCTGATGGACAAAGGCCGAAGCTTCAGGACGTGGGACATGCAGGCCCCTGCTTGGATCGAGGCCCGGGACAGAAGCAGGAGGAGGAGTTCCTTGGGCACCACAGGGCTCCCACCTCACCCACCCACCCACTGCGCTGCCCCTGGGGCTACCTCTCTCAGGGAGGGCGGAGGCACCGGCCAGGACTTGTCCAGAACGTTCTGGGGCAGGTTCCGCTTCAAGTTCATCAGGAAGGAGTAGCGGATGTAGTCAAGGAAGTATTCATTCTCAGGGCAGCGAGCGTAATTCCGGTAAATGAACCCCTTGATGAACCTGCAGGGAGACCCAGGGAAAGGCCTCTTAGAAGAGCAGAGTGGCACTTCCCCCCCCCAACAGCCCCCACCTCCCCTCACAAGCCCTGCAAGGGGCAGGGTGCGCCCCCTTCCCACTCCCCCCGCCCAGGGAAGGGGAGAGGGAGCCCAGACGCACCGCCGGACGGTCTCCACGGCCCGCTTCTTCTTGGCTGCCTTGCGCCGCCCCAGTGTCCCTCGCCACCAGGACTGGATAGTGATGGCTGCAGGGAGCAAAGGGGGGGGGGAGATGGGGGTCAGGGGTGCAGGACAGTGCTGGTGAGGGGGCAGGAATGGTGGAAGAAGCCTGGAGAAGGGCAGCCTGGAAGCCTGGCACAGAGGCGGCCACTCCTTCTCCACTGCTCCAGAGGGCCCCACCTGCAAGGGTTTGGCTGGTTGTGGCCAAAAGGAGAGCAGACCAACTCCCCAAGGGCAAGGGCTCTTCGGTGGGAGAAGAGGCTGCCTCGGGAGGTGGCCAGGGGGGTCCTTGCCAGAGATGCAGGAGGCTACCCAACCACCTCTCTCTTGCTCTCACTCCCTGGGCATTTTGCGATTCACAACTTTCCTTCCCTCCTGAAACGTTGCTGGCCAGCCTTAGCTGGACCCCCAAGGCAGGTCTCCTCCAAGGCATCTGGGCTTCCTGAGGTGAATGAGACGAATGCCCGCTCGCTGGCCATTCCAGATGCAGAAGCCAACGGGGCTGAGCATGGACTCTTCAACACAGGCCAGCCATGGGCGGCAAAGCAGTGGGTGTGCCACCCTGTCCCACCCTGCCAGCTTGCCTGCCTGCCTCTCGTGGCAGGAGGTGCCCTGAGGAAAGGTGCAGAAGCAGCCCCCACTGCCTGCCCCACCTGCAAATGGCTGCTGGAGCAAGCAGAGTGCGGGGCCCAGAAATGCCCCTGAGAGGGAGGCCCTTGCCCTGCCCACCCCCCTGCTGGCCTCGGGGGCTGCTTGGAGCGCCAGTCCTGCTGCTTAACTGGTGCCATCTTGAGCACGACTGCTCCTGCGCTGGATGGGAAGGGAGGGTCTGCCCCTAGAGGGGAAGAAGCAAAGGGCCGTCGCCGCTTCCTACCTGACAGCTTCATCTGCCGAAACTTCTTCCGCCGGTAGTAGCCTCTCCAGCCTGCCTGCAGCTTGGTGGCTGAAGCCAGGGAGGGAAGAGGCACGTTGAAGCACGGAGATGGACCCCCCCCCTCCGGATGGCCTCAAAGGTTGCTGGGGCCCAGCGCCCGCCTTCCTTGACCCCCGGGGGGGCCCAGGCCTTCCCTGCCCCCAGACTCCCCGATAGGCAAACTCACCCAGACTCTGCTTCCGGACCTCCAAGCTGTCTTCTGTTGCAAAGAGAGTCTTGGGGAAACGAATAAATATTTTTGTCCTGGAAAGGAAATGATCCATAAGAGAGAGAGAGAGAACGTTTATCCCCACCCCCCACCCCCATCCGGGGCAGCACCCCCGGGCTCAGCCGCCTACCTGCCCATCTTGAACTCCTCCTGCTTGTAGCCGAGGTGTTTCAGAAGCACAGCCACGCCATCGTGGGGCCTCCCGTCCCAGGTGGGCCACGTTTCGGGACACAGAGACTTGTACCTGGCCATGGAAGGGATGGCAGCCGGGTCACATGAGCCCCAAAGCCCCCCAAAGCTGCCCTTCTGTGAGGGGGCTGGAGCTGCCACAGCACAGCAAGCAGGCAGGCAGGTCAAGGAGGCAAAACATTGCAGGAAGAGAAACCGCCCTTCATTTCGCCCCCCG
This sequence comes from Lacerta agilis, assembly GCF_009819535.1. NCBI lineage: Eukaryota > Metazoa > Chordata > Lepidosauria > Squamata > Lacertidae > Lacerta > Lacerta agilis. Next base: position 42,709,898 of record NC_046326.1, read on the forward strand.
GAGCCACCTGCGCCCTCCGAATCCATTCCTGCACTGTAATGTTCCTGCACAGGGTTTGCATGCACACCTACCTCTGGAGGAAGACTTCGTATTTTCGCCGATAAGCAAAGCCAGCCCGACGCACTCTCAGGTTCTCCATCAAGCCCAAGTACTTCACCTGATGCCGGATCAAAACTTCATCAAAACGGCCTGGAAAATGATCGGAATGAAGGAGAGTGACTCGCAAAGAAGGGCAGCCGGCCCCCTGCCCTGCCCAGCACCTGGGTTGCCCTCTTGGTGCTTATGGAGCTATTCTTCCACAGCAGACAGTCCCCCACCCCCCTTCAAGAACAGGGCAGTGCAAGCCGGGCAGCATCGGAGGAGGCCTAGGCGGCAGCCAGAGCTTGTAAGTTGGGAGTTTTTGAGAAAACCTCAGAGATGAGAAACCTGGAAATAGGGGAATCCAGCCAAAGCTCATAATCCCCCCAGACCCGGCTCTTCGCTGGTGACACGGAGACCCCCACACCAGCACCCCTCCCCGCCCCCTGGGAAGGAACCAGGGACAGAGGCTCAGACCCACCCGCCTGCTTGGCGTCGTTGGGCTTGATGCAGCGGATGTAGGAGGGGTCCTTGGACATCAGGATTTCCATGAGCTTTGCGAGGCTGTTCTTGAACTGTGTCACTGCCTGCAGGAGAGGAGAAGAGAGGAATGGAGCAGAGGAAAGGATCACGGCCACCTGGCCTTCCTTGTAGCGGGACCACCACCCACCCACCACCCTCCCACCCACTTGGGGCTGCTCTTACCGTCTCTGGCCTCTTCTTGTCCGTCAGCTCTGCCCGGTCAAAGCACTGGTTGACAATGGGGTTCTCAGAGTTGCACATGGCCTGTGGGGGCAGCAAGGGGGAGTCACGCCGGGGCAAAGCAGGCCTGGCTCAGCCCCAGGAGCCGTTTGCACGGACAGGCACCTTCCTGCCCAGGGCACAGGCCCACTTCCAGGCAGCCGGGACTCACCTCTTTGAGGTTCCGGAAGAGGAGGTCGTTGTTCTTGTCCAGGAAACCTGGGGGGGAAGGAAGCACAAAACCAGAAGCATAAAAGACCCCGCCAGGAGGCGCTGGAGGGAGGGTGTCCTCCTGAAACAGGAGGCACAGGCACAGGACCCCCCCCCCGCCCGGTTGCCCAGCACTGCTGCCTGGAGATGGCTGCCACCTACCTGCCACATGGTAGGTGACGTCCCCTGCGTAGTGCTGCAGCCGGAACTCCTCTCGGCCCAGGGACTTCCGGGTCTTGGCATCTGCCAGCTTGTGTCTGTGGAGAGGGAAACCCCATAAATGGGCAGAAGATGGGAGGGAGGGAGGGAGGGAGCCAGAACCAATGGCTCAGGGTCCCAGAGGACGAGAAGAAGAAGAAGAAGAAGAAGAAGAAGAAGAAGAAGAAGAAGAAGAAGAAGAAGAAGAAGAAGAAGAAGAAGAAGAAGAAGAAGAAGAAGAAGAAGAAGAAGAAGAAGATCCCAGGTGGGCAGTTCAAAAGGATCCCAGGTGGGCAGTGATGAAGAAGAAGAGTTTGGATTTGATACCCCGCTTTATCACTACCCGAAGGAGTCTCCAAGCGGCTCACATTCTCCTTTCCCTTCCTCCCCCACAACAAACACTCTGTGAGGTGAGTGGGTCTGAGAGTCTTCAAGGAAGTGTGACTAGCCCAAGGTCACCCAGCAGCTGCATGTGGAGGAGCGGAGACGCGAACCCGGTTCCCCAGATTACGAGTCTACCACTCTTAACCACTACACCACACTGGCTACACTTGACTACACTACACTACACTACACTACACTACACTACACTACACTACACTACACCAACAAGGTTGGGCTGGAGGGGATTGGTTCCCTGTAGCAGGAGCAGATCGGCTGCTTCTGTTCTCAAAGAAGGTACTGAAACCTGTGGAGCCTCCAGTCCTGGGCTGAAGATGGAGAGGCTCCTCCGGCCCCCAAGGCGACTCACGTGAGGAAGTGGGGGTGGTTCTTGATCGTCTCCTCCAGTTTCACCAGGAAGGTCGTGTCAGTAGCGTCTCCAGGCCGCAGGCACTCCTCATCCTGCAGGGAGGAAATGGAAGGACTTGGGGGGTCTAGCAGGCAACACCACCCTCCTCCTCCTCCCCCCAAGACCATCGCTGGAGCCTTTCAGAGCAGATGGAAGCCTCCACAGGATCGGGGGGGGGGGGGAGAGAGGCTTGCAGGTGTCCCCAGGAGGCTGCCCGCTGACCAACTTGGCTAATGGGCCCAAAGGAGGGAGCACAGCAGTGGGGGTGGGGGCCCAGGAGGGCATTTCCTGTGCTGTGGGGATCCCTCCCAACAGAAGCTGTAGGCAGACAATGTATGTTTTCAGAACCTTCCATATTCCTTTGACTGTAAATTGTTTCCACCGATTAAAATCTTGCCTTTTTGCAGCCCTGGGAGCTTTGGGGAAGGACAGGACAGAAATGCTATCCCACCCCCAACAAAAACAGCAATAATAATAATAATAATAATAATAATAATAATAATAATAATAATAATAATAATAATAATATGTTTATTTATACCGCATCCATCTCCCCAGCCACTCTGGGCAGCTCACAGCATATATAAAAACATACTAAAACATCAAACATAAAAAACTTCCCTGTGCAAGGCTGCCTTCAGATGCCTTCCAAAAGTCAGATAGTTGTTTATTTCCTTGACATCTGAAGGGAGGGCGTTCCACAGGGAGGGAGCCACTACCGAGAAGGCCCTCTGCCCGCAATCTTCTCACACCCTTTTCTTCAAAGCCTCCTTGAGGACTTACCAAGACTGAAATGATGCCTTTGAATTTCTCTTCCACTAAGTCACAGATGATCTTGTTGTTGAAGTACTGGACAGGCTCCCACTGCAAAAAGGAAGCAAGAGAGTCTGAGTGAAAGAGGCCCCGCTCCGGAGGAGAGCTGCATGGGGGAACAGCTGGAGGCACCAGCCCCTTTGGCCTTAGGGGGCACAAGGGGAAGCCCCCCATTGCCAAGAGTCGGGCATTAAGGCCTCAACTCCTTGCCCTTCAAAGGAGAAGTGATGGCTGCTTACAGCAGAGCCACGTTCTTAGGCTACGTTCTCATTCAACAGAAAAGTGGCCAGAAATCCAAAGGGCAAGTGCTCGGCAGAAGCCGGCTGGCGAAAGGGCTGACTCTATTTCCAGCTGGACTAAGTAAGTCGGCCTCCTCGGGTGTAAATGGCAGCCCCTCCCTCGCTGGGAAAGCAGAGGAGCCCCCCCCCCCCCCCGCGATCACCACTGCCTGCTCTTACCGCAATTCCCTCAGCCTCGTATTCCTCCTGCTCTGATTTCAGCGTGAGCTCGATGAAGAGCTGCTGCAACTTTTCATTGCAGTAATTGATGCAAAACTGCTCGAAGCTGCAAAGGAGGGAAGGCAGAAAAGAGCTCTTGGCCCCAGCAGAGGCAGACCCAGCACAGACTCTGACCCCCCTCCCCCTCCAAGCAACCACTTTCACTGAAGGGGGGGACACAGTCATGGGTGGCAGAGTGAGACCCACCCGCCCTGCCACCTGGTTTCCTGGTGGAGAGCAGCCTGCCCTGTGCCAGGCAGCCCCTTGCCCCTTGCAAGACAGGCAGCCCCTCCTCTTCCTCAACCTGGGCAGGAGCCAGGAAAACCCACCTGTTGTGCTGGAAAACCTCGAAGCCGTAGATGTCGAGCAGCCCCAGGACGGAGGCGCTGCTTCTCCAGCCCAAGCGCTCCGTCTCCTGCCAAAAGGCACAGGGGAGTCAGAGCCCCCCTGGGAACGCCACTCTCCCCTTGCCCCCCCCCCGCCCAGTCAAGGGGCCTGGAAAGTGGGGACTTTGCTCCTGTCCCAACGCTGGGAACCGCCACAAAGCCACGCTTGAAGAAGGAGGCCTGCTCCTTGCGGGCCCCTTTTCCGGAGCAAGGCCTTCTCCACGGAGGGTGCCACCCACGACCCAGTGGCCGTCATGGGGAGAACAGCCTGCTGACCTTGTAGGCGAGGGACTTGTTGATCTTGCCCACGAGCCACGAGAAGGTGCGCCCGTAGATGGCCTTGGCGAGGGCGTCCCGCGCATACGCCGCCTGCTCCAGGTTGAGGGGGCTGAGCAGCTGCAAGGAAGGAGCCGTCGTCAGCCTCTCTCCGGCCAGCGGACCCGGGAGGGGGGGGGAGGGCAACCAGGTACCCGAACCACCTCCCTTGGATACAGTGACCATCACCAGGAAACGCCCCCGGGTTAGCCTGGCCGCCTCCCCCCACCCTCCGCGGCAGCCAGCCAGCCAGCCAGCCAACCCTCTTACCTCTTCCCCCTTGGCGATAATCTTCTTGTGGGTCAGAGCCTCTCGAAGCAGAGACCCTTCAACCCCCAGGAGCTGCAAGGCAGAAAAAGGAGAGGCACGGCTGAAGAGCCTCTGCCCATGGCAGAGGAAAAGGGGTCCTTCTCAGCCCTGAGAGGAGGAAGGCAGAGACCCAAACCGGGGAAGGAGTGATGGGCGCAATGCGGCCGGGAGAGAAGAGAAGAGTAGGTGCGACCTAACCCCTCGCCCCCCGCTTAGCATCAAGAGAAAGGGTGTCATTATTTCTCCTCACGTTAGAGGAGAGTGGAAGTCTGGGGGACGGTTTGGCCTCTTCTCTTCCAAGAGCTGTGACTAATCCTCACCCCTAAAATATACTGAAGGCCTTATTCACACTTTTCCAGGGGCGTCGTAGGGTGGGGGCGGTGGGGGCGGGCCGCCCCTCGTGCCGCCCCTAGGCAGGTGTGTGCGGTGCTGCTGCTCCCGGGGTGACGGAGGGAGCGGCGGCGCGTGGGAGTGGTGGGAGGGGCCGCCGCTTGTCACCCCACGCGCCGCCGCTCCCTCCGTCACCCCGGGAGCAGCAGCGCTGCACGGACGAGGCTCCCGAAGCGGCGGCCCGGCATCCCCGGGGGCGGGGCGTCGCCGCGTGTGCGTGCGTCATGACGCACACGCAGCGATGCCCCGCCCCCGGGGATGCCGGGCCGCCGCTTCCGGAGCCTCGGTGGGCTGCAAAGAGCCCTGAAGCCGCAGCCTGGCACCCCTTTGCGCTACGGCAGCGGCTTTGGGGCTCTTTGCAGCCCGCCGAGGCCCCCAAGCCCCCGCCCGGCATACCCCTGCACTTTTCAAGTACTCCAAAGTCATTTCCCTTGGCACCCTGTCTTCTGACTCCAAGAGCTACATATTCACTGGACGTTGATTCCCCCAGCGTTACTTGGCCATCTCTCAGATTCATTAATTTCTTTGATCCCTTCTAGAATATAACCCTTTCTCTAGACTTTATGACACACACGTGTCCCCCCCTAAAAAACAGCCGCCAAGTGAGGCAGCTCAGGCCCATTTCCTTTCGCTCCTCTCCACACCCCGCTCCCGCTGCCCCCTCCCTGCCCCCTTGACCAGCTCTGCTACTCACCCTGGCCAGGTACTTGATCTGGTTCTCTGTGGTCACTTGAGCGCTGCCCTCTTCGTCAGCAGCAAACTGCACGTTGCCCAAGTGCAAGACGCTGGCCACAATGCTCAGGAGGTCCTGGGAAGGGGAGGGGAGGGAAGAGGGCCAGGGAGGGTCACTAGCAGAAGAGCACCACAGAGGGGGACGCAGGACCAGCCCCCTCCCTCCCAAACACGCGGAGGCAGCAGCAGCCGCAGGAGTAAAGGGCGTCTTACCTCCACTTCGTTGTCGCTGAAGTTAATGACGGACAGGGCCCTGCGCACGCCCTTCCAGTCGCTCTTGTCGTTGATGGAGCTGACTTTGGCACACTGGCCCTGGCAAGAGAGATGGGGAACGTGGGGAGGACACCCTTGGCAGGCAGCGGAGGGGTGTGTGTGCAGTGGCTGCCCCCAAAATGGACAGGCAGGCAGGCGGTCTTCATCTACCGCTCAGCCCCACTGCAGGCCCCAGAAGGGCTTCTGCCGGGTGTGTCTGTGTGTGTGTGTGTGCACAGCGCTTTACCTTCACCAGGAACTGGTACTGGTGGGGGCTCTTCTCCAGGCCCAGCCTCCGCAGCAGGTCCTCCTCGCCCCCTTCCAGCAGCTGGTAGAAGATGTGGAAGTTCCTCTCGCCGTGGTTCTGGTGCACCACCCGCGACTTCTCAAGGAGGTAGTTCAGGATGTGGCCCCCAATGGGAGCCCCCTAAGGCAAAGAAGGCAGCAGGTGTGGCTGGCGAGGGCAGAGCGGGAGCCAGCTGCTCAGGACCCCTTTGCAGAGGGAGCCCGGAGCCAAGCAAGAAGGCTGCTGCCGGAGCTCTCAGGGTTTCCCCACCAAGCGCCTGCAGACCGTCCACCAGGGGTCAGCCCTGCATGCAGAGCCGCCTTTCCGCAGTGGGGTGGGGGCATAGGAACGCCCTGCTGCTGGAGCTCTGTCCTCCTCCTCATCTCAGAGAGCGGAGCCCACCCCTTCCGGGACAGGCCGGTCTTTCCTCTCCAAAGAGAGATGCTCCAAAGGAGGTGGCTCAGAGAAGCTTGCGTGCATTTTCCACAGGGGACATGATGAAAAGCATTGGGGGCTGGGGGAAACCTGGCGCCACATGAGGACAGAGAGAGGGGCTCCCCCCACTCCTCCAACAGCTCAAAAGATGTGGGTTTTCAGTGTCAGCATTCCAATGCAGAAGGGTCCAGTTTCAGCCCCGACATGACCAGGCAGGGCGGGGAGAGCAGGACAGACCAGGAGGCTAACTTGGTTTGCCCTCCTACGGACTCACCTTATAATCAAACTGCACATCCATGTATTTCCCAAACCGGCTGGAGTTGTCGTTGCGAAGGGTCTTGGCATTTCCAAATGCCTGGAGAGGAAGAGGAGGACAACAACTGATCTCCAGACGCGGGGAAAGGACTCTGGCTCAGGCACAGCCCCTCGGACTGCAGGCCTTGCCTGGCCCCCAGCTGGCCTCGACTCGGACCCAAGTGCTGACCACTGGAGGGCCTCTCCTGCTTCCACACAGGCATCCTGGGCCAGGGGCTGGCAGGTGGGCTCCCTTGGTCGCTGGCACCCAGCAGCGCAAAGCAGGCCACAATGATGGGGCAGGTCCACCGGGGAGGAGCGGCCGTGCTGTGCTGTGTCCAGCTCTCTTCCAGGCCCAAAAGCCACAGAGGAGAAGCAGCAGCCGCAGCCCCGGCACCTTCTGAACTGGGCCTCGTGCTCTTACCTCCAGGACTGGGTTGGACTGCAGGAGCCGGTCCTTGATGGTCTCCACCTGCTCGCTGGCTGGGCAGGTGACGGCGTAGTACTGCAGCACCTTCTTGGTGGCTTCTGTCTTGCCAGCCCCGCTCTCCCCCGAGATGAGGATGCACTGGTCCTTCCTCTCCGTGCGCAGAGAGCGGTAGGCGTTGTCTGCAATGGCGTAGCTGAGGAGGAGGAGGAGGAGAAGAAGAAGAAGAGTTTCGATTTGATATCCCGCTTTATCACTACCGAAAGGAGTCTCCAAGCGGCTCACATTCTCCTTTCCCTTCCTCCCCCACAACAAACACTCTGTGAGGTGAGTGGGGCTGAGAGGCTTCAAAGAAGTGTGACTAGCCCAAGGTCACCCAGCAGCTGCATGTGGAGGAGGGGAGACACGAACCCGGTTCCCCAGATTACGAGTCTATCGCTCTTAACCACTACACCACACTGGAGGAGGAGGAGAGAAGCGAAGGGCCACAGTCGTCACCACCCGGCCAGCGCCACCAGCCAGAGCTCCCAGGCCCTGCGGGGGAGGGGGGAGGATGCCTGCCGAGGGGGCACAGCAGCCCCACCCTCAGGGATGGCCAACCTTCCAGTGGCGCTTTGGTAAAAGTGCACCCTTCACTCGCCTGTGCCAGTTTTGCTTCTACTTCTTCTCTTTTCACCTGCCCATGCCAAAAAGAGCTTCTGCTGAGGCCCTTTCTCCAGTCACCTTCCTCCTTTATTTCCAAAATGTCGACCGTAAACCCAGTATGCATTGCCATTAAAACAAGTGTAAAAGCTGGTCAAGACTGAGAGCGATATGGACAACTACAGGGTCGGATCCCATCTGGCCAGGGAAACGCCGTGGCAGCATCTGATTCACGTGACGTAGCCAGGAGGGGGGGCTGTTTGGCTGTGGCACCCCAGCTGGGGAAGAGACTTGCCCAGGGCCCGCATGCCAAATGTTTTGGCACTCAGGGTAGCACTTTCCACTACTACAAATCCTCATCCACGTTCCAAGGGTTTTGTCTGCTGGGTCATAATAGAAAATTTGTTGGGTTTTTTTTGCTATATGCTGCCCTAAAATCCCAACGTGATTTTGGGTGGTATACGGAGAGCAAACTATTTTAATAAATAAGCAAGTAAGTAAGTAAGTAAGTAAGTAAGTAAGTAAGTAGGTAGGTAGGTAATTAAGTAAATAAATAAATAAATAAAAATTTGATAGGGTTTGGTAGAGAATAAACCCCAAATTTAGTATTCTTTTCCACTCCCTCCCTTCTTTGCTTTCCCTCATCTGAAGGAGGCTGAAGCTTGTGACCAAGAGGCTTGCAGATCCAACAAGTGGGAAGTTGGGAGGCAGCCTGTCCATCTAAAAGACAGCGCCCCCCCCACCGCCCCCTCAGCATTTCTGCTGGGTCAAATCCCAGGGAACATGGGTAGGGGGGCAGAATGTGACCTGAGATATCCCCTCCTTCCCTATCTTCCTCCCTCCCATCTCCCAAAGCCAAGGGGGTGGGAGGGAGCAGAGGCACTCCCTAGATTTTGCACACACACACACGCCCTGCAAGCAGTGCGGCTAGGGGGGGTTTCGCGCACGAAGGGCTCTTTTGCCTTACGAATTGTGCTGGGAATCAGCGCTCCGTTCTCTAAATGAGGAGCGTTCACCCAGCTATGCAAACAAAGATACGCTGGCGGGTCCCTGGTCTCTTAGCAACGTGGGAAATGCTGGGCAGAGGGAGCAGGAAAAATCCCACCCTCTGCCCTCTCATGCACACAAACACACAGATTTTCCTATCCTTTGGGCGTGGCTGGCAGCCTGTGGCTCCCGAGGCCCAGGGCAAGCAAGAGGGGAAGGGGGGGCCGGCTTGACCCCTGGCGTTACCCACAGGTGGGGAGAGACCTCGTAGAAGCTGACGCCCCGGTAGCGCTCCATGTGCTGCTTGCTGTAGATCTCCAGGTCCTTGTAGGGGTTGACAGAGACCAGGACAGAGCCGATGTACGTCTGCAGAGTGAGGGAGGGAGGGGAGGTCAGGAGGCACAGGGGGAGGGAGAGAGAGCAGCCTCTGGGGTCGCAGGACACCTCATAGTGACACTCTTCTTCTTCCTCCAAGAAATGTTTCCTGCCTGCCTCGATACCTCAGGCCCCACCCCAGCCTGGCATCCTGGACCCCCTGCTCCAGAACCTGCAGCGGGACCGCCCTGCTGGGGCCCAGCACCCAAGCACAGGGGCTCTGCGGGGCCACAGCTCTCGCCGGGCAGGGGAAAGAGGAAGGGGCTGCTAGGCGAAGGGGGCTGCCCCACCCGCTCCGCTTACGTAGATGAGGTTCTCCTTGAACCGCTTGCGCAGATTCTCGATGAAAGCCGCTTCGCTGGTGAAGTTCTCCAGCAGGACAAAGTCCTGGACTCCCACGCGGTCGCGAGCCGTCAGGGCGCTCTCCATGGCTGCTAGCCGGACCCCGTCACTGCCGACAGGCTGCAAGGAGCAACAAGAGGGGAGGTTGAGCCAGGTGGACGGAGGTGGACAGGGAAGCCTCGCCGTGCCTGGGCTGGCTGTCCAGGAAGGGCCAAAGGATGGAGGGCAGAGCAGGGACTGGCGGGGATCAGGGAGAGGCATCTCCACAACAAGGAGGGGACAGAAGTCCCCAATCCACCGGCAGAAGTCCACATGCCCCACTCCAGCCCAGCCAACGTGGCTCAGCTGGTTCACTACCAGAGTTTTAACATCTCCTAGAGTAAATGAGTCCAGGTCTCCGAGGCCACAAACGGCAATGCAAATCAGGATCCTTCCCAGGAAGGCTGTGAGGCAGAAGGGAGCGGCTCTTCCCGACCCCAACACACACACTCCACTGGTCCTGCCCTCTGCCAGCAACACCCTGCACATGCCATGGGGGCTCACCTCATGGTTGGCCAGGTGGAACCCCATCGGGATGAGAGACCTCTTCTGCTGGATCTGGGCCAACAAGCCCTCGACATTCATGGCTGCCACGAGAGGGAACGCAGCGCCCCCACGTCCTTCGCTTGCTGGGAGTGGAGCCGAGTCAGCCTGCCGGCCTCTCCCCAGCACTGCGCAGAGGCGCCCCCACCCCGTGGAGGAAACTTTCCATGCCAACAGGAACATTTCCTCCCCTAGCAAATCCCCAGGAGGGGAGAGGGAGAAAGGAGGCGCACCTGCGCTCCTCAGGCCACCCTCTTAACCTCTCCCTGCTCAGGCCCCACAGGGAGCCTTTGGGGGGTGGCTGCTGGGAGGGGCTCTTCCAAGGCGGAAAGCCAGGGGGTGAGACCTGGAGTTTGGGGGGCAGAGTGGGGAGAGAAGGGCAGCTGCCTCAGAGACAGCTGAGCATCTCTCTCTCTCTCTCTCTCTCTCTCTCTCTCTCTCTCTCTCTCTCTCTCCTCCCCATGCCTGCAGGGGCTCCTGGCACTAGCCAGCCCCCCCCCCCAAGAACACCACCCTCAGCACCAGCAGCAAAGGGACCCCAGGGGTCTTCCTCAAAACACTGGCTGGCCAAGGAGGGGAAAGCAGCAGCAGCAGCAGCAGGTCACATCCAAGCCGGACACAGAGAGCTCTGAGTGAAGCACACCAGCCCCCCCCCCCCGCCCCAGTCTCCCCAGATGCCACAGGCACAGTTGGGGGACAAAGTGGTGGCTCTGGGGGAGGAGAGCAGTGCGGTATACAAGCTAGGTGCCAAATGGCACCTTGAATCTGGGTTACGGTCACCAAAACCGAACGTCTGCTCACCAGGGGGTTGGACTAGATGGCCCCCCCCCCCAGCCAGCGCTACAATTCTACGATCCTATGATCTCAACCGCACTGCCTGATTGTACCTGTTCTTACAGCACTTCACTAATGCCACTATGCAAGGAGGAGAAACACACACAGGGGAAACTATGGATTAAGGCAGGGGTTCTTCAACTGTGGTTGTCAACCTGGCACCCAAAAATCTCCACGCAATCACAATTGGACCCGAGTCAGTAGCAAAACGCACCTGGGGAATTTTGAACGCTGCAGGAGAGGGCATTGCCTCCCAAGTGCCTGTGCTGCTGGGGAAATTTCTAGCCTGCCTCTGGTGCTCTCACCACTGAACACCACAGCCATAAGGCATTTGCTCCTCAAGGGAGGTGGGAGGGGACTCGCTGCAAACCAAGGGAGACAAAGCCACAGTGATGCCCACCCCATGGGAGGGTGGAAGGAGGGGGAGAAGCAGGAAACTCACGGGACCCTCACCCCCCACATAAATCCCTGGCAGCCAGCCCCCTTGCTCAGCCAGATCAGCTGATGGGAAGAGCCAGCAATGCTCTGCGCTGGCTGACTGACTTCCCCGGGATGCGGAGGTGGAAGCAAAGGGCCAGGGCTGCGCTGGGAGTGGGCAGCCTCCCCTTCCTCCGGGGACACGTGGCTGGCATGGCTGGCCCACCTGCAGCTTGTCTGAAGACGGGACTGAACCTGCCCGTGGTCCTGAGGGTCCTGAGCCTCTGCCCACTGGAGGGAAGTGCTAGACAGGGGAAGTGGAATGCAGGCAGGGTGGTTTTTTTGACTGCCTGGTGATGTTTGGAGGTAAATCAGGAGCAATTCTGGTGCTAAACATGCAGACATGTTCACTGTCCCCCCCCCCCTCTCCTTCACACACATTTTTTGCCAGGATCTTACATGCCTTTCTTGCATCTTGGATTGGGTAAAAGCAAATAAACGTAACGTTTAAAAATAGTACCGTTAGGCGTCTTTCTGAAGCAAACAAGTGTAAATTCTGCAGTATTTATTCAAACAAGAATTGTAAACATTCCCAACATTGGAGGCAGAGCCGTGAGGCCCAAAGGGCGCCCAAAGGCACATTATTTTGTTGGGGTGAGGTGGGGTAGAGAGATATGGGGAAGGAAGGAAGGCTTCTTGGACACACACACACACACACACACACACACACACACACACACCGGGTTTCCCTTTCCAAAGCAGAAGGAACTTGGGCATATAGAGAAGAAGTTCAGGTCGCGGCAGCCTCAAGAATTTCCCTCCCTGCCTCTGCTGGACCACAAGCAGTGATGCCCGGCAGAAGAGAGCTTGCCTGTGTCTGGCTCCCCAACACCCCCCCCCCATAGAAAGGGGTCCTGCTTTCCACCAACCCCAGAGGCAATTTCCTCCAGAGGCAGAATTGACAAGAGAGATGGAGGAGGCTGAGCTTCTCCCCACCCTCCAGAAGACACCCCCTTCAGAGGACAGGCTGGCCAGCTCCACTGCTCCAGTCAAACCATTCGCTGGCCTTTTGAAATCTCTGCAGGGTCCCTCCTCCCTCACCCAGACAGATGCAGGCACCCCCCCCCTCAGCTGCCAGGAATTTCACTGGGTGTGGCAATGACACCATTGCCACAGGGGCCCCTGCCCTGGCTGGCAAAGAGGCCCCATGTCACTCTTGCCTGGCTGGGGCAAGCTAGGTGCCAAGAGGGTGCCTGGGCCACCCTGCTCCCTGCAAAGGCTGCTTGCTGCGCTGGCCGCCCACTAGGCAAAGCTCCCGTTCCGACTGCAAGACTGAGCACGTCTCACGAGTCGACTTCCTCCTGGTGCGCAAGCCCAGGCCGAGAGCAACGCGGCCCACAGAGGAAAGTCAGCGGCAGTGGGGTTTCTGCAGGCCAGCTTCCCCATTGACTCATGAGCGCTTCTGCTTCCAGCTTCCCTTGTGTTGCTGCCCTGCCCCTCGGGCTGCGACTTCGGAGGGGGGGGCTGTGGGTGTTGCTCAGCTGCTCCCCTGCCTGGCTCAGCCCCCCAAAGGCACCCGAGAGTGAGAGGAGGCCCTAGTGCCACCAGAGGGTCCTCCTTCAACGCCCTTCGGAAGGCTTTTTTGACTGTTTTAACTTGGATTCCCAATACCCCCCCCCCAATTTGTAACACACACAGGGCATAGAGGCAGGGCAACCCGGATCCGTCCCAGGGGCTGCAGCTGAACAAATGGCTCAGCCCTGTTTGTAAGGGCGGTGGCAGCAACGCTCTTCCTTTGAGGTAGGCCGTGTCTGGGGAGACTCTGGGGCTGGCCGGCCCTGACAAGGCTCCTGTGATTAGGGAAGCTCCTCTCCTCTCCTTCAAAACTCACCATGGCCCAGGATGGGGGGGGTCACCTGAGGATGATGAAGGCTCCCCCTCCATGCCAGTTCACCCAGGAGGGGCCCTTGAGGCACGTCAGGCCTAGCTTTCCTGGGTCACTGCAGAACTGGGAGGGGGGGGACACTCCAGAGCCCCACGACTTGTGGGCTCCCCTCCCCATGTCCTGACCCCTCCAAGAAATAGGCTCCCTCCCTCCCCACACCAGATCCAGGAGCCCCCACAGAGAAAACCTCCTGAGCTTAGTGGCCACATTGACTCCCCACCACCACCACCTCCTCCCAAGTCCAGGTCTTCCCCTGCAGGACAGGGCCACAGAGAGCGGCATCAGCTGGAGGCCAGGATCAACCCCCAGGAGACCCACGGAGGAATTTCCTCCCTCTCCCCACCGCAGAAGAGCCTTACCACAGCCCTGAACTTCATGGCTGCCCCTCGCCAGAGTCACGGGCCTCGCTTCTCAGAGCAGGGATCCCAAGGACGTTGCCGCTACTCTCCGCCGCCTCTCCCCTCTCGGCATCGCCCCGAGCCCTCCAGAAGGCCTTCCCCCATCGCCAGCAGCAGCAGCAGCAGCCCCCCTCCCGGCTCCACGGTGAGCAATGGGCAGCAGAGTGGGCACACCCTAAATCACAAGCTGCAGCAAAAGCCTCTGCCGGCCGCCTTGGATGAATAGTTCCCTCTCTCTCAGCAGGCAAGAGGGAGAGAAAAGGAATCCAAGTGGCTGGGAAAGTTGGGCCCGAGCCCAGCACTCCTCATAAAAAGCCACAAAGAGGGGGGGGGGAGGTAGGGAGGATGGCGGGCCCAGCTTGGCTCCCAGAGGATGACGGCAATGGGGAGATGCCCGGCCAAGGTAGCCCAGGAGGGAGAAGCCACATCCACAGGGCAGCGTGAGAAACACAAATATATAAGCTAGGGGCTATTGGCACCTTGAATTCTGGGCACCCAGAAATCTCCACGTCGTCGCAAATTGACCCGCAGAAGGAGCAAAAATGTGCCTGGCGAATTTCGAAGACTTCTGTGAGGCAACGATTGACCCTTTGCCGTCCCCAGTGTCCCACACACACATTCCTGCATCTTGGCCCCCTGGGCAACAACACCCTGCGAGCATCACACACACAAAATACGAGAGGCTGGGGGAGATCTGGGGCCCACCTTGCCAAGAGGAATTTGCATGGGGGCTTCCAGATGGGGGCCTGTCCTGGCTCTTCTGCAGCACCGTCCCATTGCCCAACCCCCTCTGGATCTCCACATGGCCACACCTCTGGGAAACAGTGGGTGGGGGCAAGGGCAGCAAAGGTCTTTTTCAGCAGTCTCTTATTTGCCCGGGGGGGGGGGGGGACAGCTGCATGGCTCCCCTTGGCAGTGGTCGGATCCCAGCCTTCCTGGCCAGACTTGCTCTGCTCACAGTTGATAAGCACCTGTTTCCCAGCAGGCCTGGAAGGGACCAGGTGGAATCTCTCCCTGGGCTGGGCTCCGCCAGCTGCGCCACCAGCCAAGCATCTCATGTTGCAGGCCACAAAGGGCAGGATTCGGAAGGGGCAGAAGGGCCTTGGGATCCTCGCCTGTCTGTCTGTCCTGACTCAGGATTGCCACGCTCACACCTGAGAGATCAACTGGTGTCGTCATCATCCCCGCACTTTGCCAGGATGAGCCCTTTGTATCCTAACCCCACAGCTGCTTGAGAAATGGAGGCTACAAGGGAAGGGAAGGGTGGCACCCTTAGGTGGGGTGGGACAGGCAGCCAGGCAGCCCCCAGGAGGGTGAGCAAGAGCCCCTCAGTCACCCTGGGCCTCGCTCGCAGGTACAGGCAGCGAGTGGAGGCAGAGTGTCTCTCCACAGGGAGCTTTGGAAGGAGAAGCGCCCCTAACAGGCCAGTCAAAGGGGTCTGCTGGCTCTCAGCTGCCCAGTTCCCTGTGGCCTGTGAGTAGGCATACACATCTGGATCAAAGTCAGCCCTGTTTCCAAATACAACAGCGGTGCACAGCATCTGGTGCCAAAGGGCCCTCAGGGTGGGGAAGACCAGGAGACAGGCGGGTGGTGGGGTCCAGAGCCCATGCAGGACAAAAGGTCACATTGGTGCCCCTTGCCACAGGACCCTGCTTTGTTGTTTGTTGTTGTGCCTTGATCCCCCTCGCCACCCCCAGCACCCAGAGCGCGGCAGCCACGCAGACCCCCCAGCTCAGCCCAGTCGCCCGCGGAGCTTCTCCCTGTCCTGCCAGATGTGGCACTGAGGAGAAAGAGCTGGATTCTGCTCAGCCAAAGCCTCTCCTCCTCCCACCCAGCAGCCAGACCGTCATTTTCCTTTTAAGGAGAAAATATGTTTTCACTGGGAAAGTTCAGTGTCCAGAGTCTGCGGTTGCTGGAATCCTCCACCGCTGGAAATGCCGCCTCCCAGCAAGAGGCTCAGGAGAGCGGAAAGACTTTGGGGTCCCCTCCTGCGTCCCCACCCTGCCCCACTTGATGCATTGGGCTGATCCCAGCCCTGGTCCTGAGCCACAGCAGTGGGGCATGAATGCCCTACAGACGGGGCCTCCCAACGGCTGAGAAGGCTCTGCTCCTCTGCCCAAAGTCAAAAAGCAAATCTGCTACCTGGCTGCTCTGAGGCTGCTGCTGCAAAGGGCGTAAGGTGGGGAGGACGGGCAGGGCCTGCCCCCTTCCATCCAGGGTCCCCTTGGGGACACCAGATAGGAAGTGAGAGAAGTGCCACTTGCAGTCCTCCATTTTTTAACGGAGGAAGCAGGATTTCCTCTGGATGACTCCCCCAGCACAATCCCAGGGAAAAAGCTTCTAAGAATAGGAAATGACTGTATAAGGGCAGATTTGCACTGAGTGCCTGGCAGTTTGGGAGGGAAAGTGAGGAGAGCAGCAGAGCAGCTTTGCTGCTGCAACACAAACACACACACAGAGAGAGAGGCAGGATCTGTCCAGGAGGGAGGAACTAGCCACTTTTCAGCAACCTCTTCTCTTTGCACAGATTCAAGGGCATGGAGGTAGCGGCTCTCTTTTCCTCCCGCTCAGCAATGCTTTTGTCTAGGGCTAAGCTTTCGAATTCTGGTGCTGGAGGAGAGTCTTGAGAGTCCCATGGACTGCAAAAAGATCAAACTTATCCATCCTTAAAGAAATCAGCCCTGAGTGCTCACTGGAAGGACAGATCCTGAAGCTGAGGCTCCAGTACTTTGGCCACCTCATGAGAAGAGAAGACTCCCTGGAAAAGACCCTGATGTTGGGGAAGATGGAGGGCACAAGGAGAAGGGGACGACAGAGGATGAGGTGGTTGGATGCTGTTCTCGAGGCTACCAACATGAGTCTGACCAAACTGCGGGAGGCAGTGGAGGACAGGGGTGCCTGGCGTGCTCTGGTCCAGGGGGTCACGAAGAGTCGGACACGACTGAATGTCTGAACAACAACAAGCACCTTGCTCTGACCCCCTGCAAAGCCAGGATGCTTCCTGACACCTTTCCCTTGGGCCTCTTCCACAATGGCAGAGCCAGCCCCCCCTCTCCCCCCCTGCTCCCAGCAAAACTGAAAGAGGACGCCCCTCCCGCAGAGCACTGGGGCCAGGGAAGTCCTCCCTGGGGCCCCAGGGGCAGAGGAGGAGGACCAGTTGCCCCCCCCAATAACAGGTCACCCTTTTCCCTGACAGGGACTCAGTACCTGCAACCCTGTACAAAAGAGCAGTCCCAGCTGCTGCTGCTGCTGCTGCTGCTGCTCATAGCCAGCCTGCGAGAACTAATTAATTGGAAGGGGAAAAGCCCTCACCCAAACGCGTCCTGGGGGGGGCCCTGACAATGAACAGAGAGCGCTGATCAGGCGTCCCTCGTGGCTCCTGGCAGGTTGGCACAACGTCCCAGCTCTGAGCCCAGGCGCTGAGCACGCCGCCGGCCCTGTTGATGCCTGACGCCGAGCCCCAGGAGGCGCTTAATGGCTTGTTTGTTCAGCTCCAGACACAGGCCTCTCCCAACGCAGGAGGGGGGCGGCATGGTCGTGCCACCCCCAGCCTCACGCCCAGGGAGGGGCGCCCCAGGAAGGCTCGTGCTTCTCTGCTGCTTCTCTGGCTACTTGCAGCAAGGAACGACAACAAGGTCCAGATCCTGCTCCTCCAAGGGGCTCCAAGGGGCCATTGTGGACTCCTGGAGGAGGAGAGGCAGGCAGGCAGGCAGGCAGCTGGGAGATGCCACTGGCAGACCAGGGCCAATTATTGATTTGCTGCCGATTCCCACACAAGGCTCCAGGGAATTAAGGGAACGGGAAAGCCTGTGAAGGAGGCAGGGAGGGGGCAAAATGCAGCAGCTGCTCCTACTCCCCTTCCTGTGGCACCCAAGGACCTCCTTCCCCAAGAGCAGCCAGGGGGGCGGGGTGGGACCAGGAGGCCAAGATAAGCCGCCCCTCAAATTGCCTCAATTGCCAGGGCATTCCCAGGCCCCATTCAAGGGGTTTGCATGGCGTTTGAAGCAGTGAAAGACTTAGGCCTTAAATATCTGACAGGCCACCTCTAGCCCTCCTGACCCTCTTGGGGAGGAGTAAGGTCAGGGGAGGGGGGCCTTCTTGGTAACTGCACTGCCCTTGGATGTTGGGTGGGTGGGTGGGGGGCTGGAAGAAGGCATTCTCTGTGCCAGCCCCTTTTAGGGAAGGGACCCACGTGGCCCAGGGGGAGAGGACCAGTCCTGCACGCAGAAGGCACCAGGTTCTGCCCCCAGAGGCATCTCCAGGGAGGGCCGGGAGAGAAGAGTCCTGCCTGAAGCACTAGTGATGGCGTCTCGGCTACCAGTCAGTGCGGGTAATACTGAGCTGGGTGGCCAGCTCCCCTTGCTCCCTTCCTGCAGAGGTGCAGATGTGCTGAAGATGCTCCTCTTCACCCTCGCCTTTAACACTCGAGATGCGTATTTTTAGAACCCGGCCTATTCTTGCGATTGTAATTTGTTTTAATCCGTTTTTTAATCTTGTGTTTTAAATTCTTGTAACCCACCCTGGGACCTTAGAAGAAGAACACAAGAGCCTGCTGGAACAGGGCGGATGCCCCAATGGGAAGCCCACAAAGAGCCCTCCCCTGCCGAGGTTTCCAGCCAGTAGGACTCAGAGCACAGCCATCAATAGCCTTTACCCCCTTGTATTCCTCTAATCCTCCTTGAAGGCTGTTGGGTCTAATCCTCTCTTAAAGAGCAGGTAATAAAGTGAATAAACAATAGGCTACAGAAATGTTTATCCCATACGAACAGTCCGGGGAGCCAAGGATAAAACGCCCCCAACCTCTCCCAGCAGATGGGTGTGGAAAATGCACCTTGAAACAGCCCAGATCCCTGCCCTCCTCCCCTTCTCCTTTTCTGGTAAGCAAAGGCTGGAAACATGCATGGCCTCACCCAGGTGCCCCTGGCTCTTGCGGCTGCTTCTCCTCCAAGGAGACTAAAGTCTGGAGGAGTTCCTCTTTCTCTGTCTGTCTGTCTGTCTCTCTGTCTCTCTCTCTCCCCACAACCTGTGACTGCTCAGCACCTGCCCATGAAGTGAGGCCTGCTGCGAGAGCTCTCCAAATTCCTCTTCCCAGGAAGGCTCCACTTATTGGTGCTGCTGGCCAAACACTCGTGACTCATTCTTTATTGCAGGATCCCAGCCAAGGCACACGGAGCAGAACAAACACGTCTCTGGGGACTAGAGTGCCAAGTCAGTGCCCTACCCAGACAAGGGCAGGTGAGGTTTGCCCTGCCGTCTCATGAACTCTGAAATGCTGAAACCTTCTCGGGGGGAAAACACCACCAAGTCCTGCAGGGGCTTTCCTTACTCAACGTGGCTCAGCGAGAAGCGTCTGCTTGCCGTGCAAAAGGTCCAGGCCCAATGGCGTCCCGCGCAGGGCGGCTAGCAACCCGGAGAGCCACCAGGCGGCCAGCCAGAGGGGCCAAAGGTCTGACCAAGGCAGCTTCCTGCACTCAGCAGCTGGGGTGTGGCTGCAGTTCTGCTCAACCATGCCAGCCTCTTTCCATCACCCTTCCTTTCAGATTGTGAGTCTGCTTGAATTTACCGGTAAGTCCCAGATGAAGAACCAAGCTGAGCTGTTCGGTTGCCTTGCTGCCAGCTCTGTCTGGCCAAATAAAACCAGGTTCTCTTCCGATTCTGCTTGTGTGTCGCCTTATCTCACATTACACAAAATGCAGAAACCAAAATTATGTCAGTCAACCATCACACGTCCCCTGCTAAATCAGGGATGGGAAATCGGCAGACTGTCAGATGTTGTTGTTGTTCAGTCGTGTCCGACTCTTCGTGACCCCATGGACCAGAGCACGCCAGGCACGCCTATCCTTCACTGCCTCCCGCAGTTTGGCCAAACTCATGTTAGTAGCTTCGAGAACACTGTCCAACCATCTCGTCCTCTGTCGTCCCCTTCTCCTTGTGCCCTCCATCTTTCCCAACATCAGGGTCTTTTCCAGGGAGTCTTCTCTTCTCATGTGGTGGCCCAAGTACGGGAGCCTCAGCTTCAGGATCTGTCCTTCCAGTGAGCACTCAGGGCTGATTTCTTTGAGAATGGATAGGTTTGATCTTTTTGCAGTCCATGGGACTCCCAAGAGTCTCCTCCAGCACCATAATTCAAAAGCATCAATTCTTCGGCGATCAGTCTTCTTTATGGTCCAGCTCTCACTTCCATACATCACTACTGGGAAAATGTCAGATGTTGCTGGACTCCAATTCACATCACGGCCAAAGATGATGGGAACTGTAGTCCAACCAGCTCCGTCTGGCCAAATAAAACCAGGTTCTCTTCCGATTCTGCTTGTGTGTCGCCTTATCTCACATTACACAAAATGCAGAAACCAAAATTATGTCAGTCAACTGTCACACGTCCCCTGCTAAATCAGGGATGGGAAATCGGCACAGCAGGCACGCCTATCCTTCACTGCCTCCTGCAGCTTGGCCAAACTCATGCCAGTCACTTCGAGAACACAGAATGGATAGGTTTGATCTTTTTGCAGTCCATGGGACTCCCAAGAGTGTCCTCCAGCACCATAATTCAAAAGCATCAATTCTTCGGCGATCAGTCTTCTTTATGGTCCAGCTCTCACTTCCATACATCACTACTGGGAAAATGTCAGATGTTGCTGGACTCCAATTCACATCACGGCCAAAGATGATGGGAACTGTAGTCCAACCAGCATTCAAAATTTGCCAGGCGCTGGGCGCATTTTGCCCTTGGCTATTGGCCACTTGCAATGAAGTGAAGATGCCTGGGCACCAGGATGACACCTGACGTCTTCACCATCTCTGGAGGCGCGTGCCCGGGGATCCTTGGATCTGGACTGTTTTCACACACTAGCAACACAACCTGTAAGATTCTATCTGTGATTCTTACCTATCTTGCAATGCTTCATATCATGCAGTCTCTAAACTTCCAATTATCCTTTTTGTATTTTTTGTACTTAATTTCTTTAACATAGCATAACATACAGTTGTAATTCTCTTTCTTTACTCTTACAGTCTTCTCATGTTCTCCCATTGATTTCTTAAGGTTCAATCTAGATCTGCTTTTAGGATTTCGGTTAAACCACTCTCTATTAGATATTCTTTAAATACCCTCCATTCTCTCCAAACTTCTTGGAATAAATGTGTATATGTATGATGGTTGAAGGTATGAATGTAATGTAATGTATGTATGCTATTAGGTAATGAGTGTATGCATTATGTTGGTTAATGTTTGATGATGGTTGTTTTGTTATGATTTTAAAGAATAAAGAGATACTTCAAAAAAAAAAAAGATTCTATCTGTGATATTTTATCTGCACAATCAGAATGAATTTCAGGAACCAAAAAGTCACATTGAAAAATATGACTTTCAAGGCGTCTGGTGCCCAAATGGCAACTAGGCGTTGAGGTTTGGCGACTGTAACCCTGGTTTAAGGAGCCATTTGGCGCCAAGCGTATTTATCTGAGTTTCTAACACTGAGTCAAACGTTATCCGGAGGACCACTCAGGCAGTGTTCAAAATTCCCCAGGCGCAAGGCGCGTTTCGTGTCTGTCTGGTGCAGGTCCAATTGCAAACATGTGAAGATGCCTTGGCGCCAGGTTTGGTGGCTGACATTGCCACCATCTTGTCTGGTGTGCAGCAGCTTTCTGCTTCCGCATCAAAAGACGTTGCTGCATGCCAGCCAGCCTGCCAATCTGTGGCCATGTCTTGTTGCTATAATAAACTTCATTGGGGGGAAAGGCAACTGGACAATGCATTATGGCGACCGTAACCAGGGTTTGAAATTAGCAGAGCGCCAGGCGCATTTTGTGCCTAAAGGTTCTCTATTTGCAAGCACCTCAAAAAGTCTGGGTGCCATTTTTTTGCTCCTGGTTGACGCTCCAGGATTCCTGAAATGTAGGTGCTTTGAAGCCTTGAAGCATATGTTAAGAATAGACAATATGTTAAGGAGTTTAACAATAGAGTAGAGCAGGGGTGGCCAATTCCCAAGAGACTGTGATCTACTCACAGAGTTAAAGACTGGCAGCGATCTACCCCCTTTTTGGGGTTCAGGGTCAAAGTTGTTGAGCTTTTTTTAGGGTGGAAAGCCCTGTCTTTTGGATTCCGGTCAAGTTGTTGAACTTTTTTTCAAGGAAGAGGAAGCCCCGTTTTTTAGGGATTCACGCCAACATTTTTGACCTTTTTGGGGGGGCCAAGGTTGTTGAGCTTCTTTGAGGGGATCCAGTGTTCTACCAGTGATCTACCACAGACGTCCAGTGATCTACCAGGTCTATCACGATCTACCTGTTGGATTACAGGTAGGTAGCCGTATTGGTCTGCCATAGTCAAAACAAAATAAAATAAAAAATTCCTTCCAGTGGCACCTTAGAGACCAACTAAGTTTGTTCTTGGTATGAGCTTTCGTGTGCATGCACACTTCTTCAGATAACTTCTTCAGATACCTGTTGGATGTATCTGGAGTAGAGTGTTTTGAAAACTGAAGTATGGCACCAATATTTATATTGTCAACACCAAATTAAACATGCATTGACAATATTGCTGACCCACCCGCCCCCCAGTGGAGACTAGACGTTCTGTCTTGACGCCCACAACCCATTTGGCTCCTAGCTTTCCTATCCCAGTTTCTCGCACTGACCGTATCCTAGATTTAAGGTGCCATTTGGCGATCCTCTTATCTACCTGAGTTTCTAACACTGCACCCCGACCCTACAGATTTGCTTTACACCCACAATATACACACACGTGAAAGGCTCAGGGAGCTGTGGACACTTCTGACCCCAGACGCTGGACCCACAATTGCCACAGCCACCAGCACCTTTGCTGCTGTCCTTACAGAGGCGCTGGGGAGTGGGGCACCCCTGCCCCGCCTTCCCCAGGAAGCGTTATGGGGCAAGACGGGCCGGGGGGGCAGGCCCTGCCTGGGCTGCAGACTGAGATGGCAGCTCTGCTTCCAGCCTGTCATGGCAAGCCCCCCCTCCACACAAGTCAAGCCCATGGAATGAATGGAATGCAGCTTGTGTCGAGATCTGGCGAGGGTGGGAAAGAGGGAGAGAGGCCTGCCTGACTTTAGTCCTACTTTCCACAGTGGGGAGGAGTGGCAATGCCAGCGGAGAATCTTGCTGAAATTCCTCTCTTGCACGGGACCCAAGTAGGGGAGAGGGAGGCAGAGGAGAGGAGCGAGGGAGGGAAGAAAGGAAGAAAGAAAGAAAGAGCGCAGGGCCCTCCTCAACAATGCTGGCAATGAGAGGAGAGAGGGACAAAATGTCAGGGAGGCAGGCTTTGGTGCTCCTGGAACAAGACGCAGCTGCTGGTTCTTCCTGCCATCCCCACATGCAGGGAGAAGGGCCTGGGTGGGGGAAGTGGGTCTGCAAACCTCCTTTGTCCAAGGAAGAGCACAGGAACCCGCCAGCCTCACAGGTCCCAAGCCCAGAATCCCCACAATTCAAGCTCTGGGGCAGTAAGTGGGACCCAATTCCCAGGGCTGCGCTGAGTTGCAGGCCTGGAAAAGGCTGGGATGTGGAAGAGCCTGGGATGTTTTATGTCCAGTATGTAAATGATTTCTATTCTTAGCTGCCTTTCTCTCTCGGCAGAAGAATCTCCCTTGCCAAATATAAAAGTGTCTCAAGTGCTCTTGTTCCAGAGGACTTCGGCCCCCCACCCTGGAATTTCCCATGCCCCCTTCAGCTGCCACTCCCAGCAAGCAACCCACAGATGTGGGTCCAAGCCCCACCCCAGAGGGCAGATGGTCCTTCTCTCTCCGACATGCCGCATTCTCATCCCACAAGCAAGGCCAGCCGGGGACAGGCGACTTCCTAAGGAGCCACTCAAGCCAGCTGGAGGGTTGCTCTCCACAGAGCGCACACAGGGGTCCCAGCAACTATCCTGAGCATAATGATGGCGATGGCTCACATGAGGGAGCTTCCCCCACCCCATTTGCCAACTGGCAAGAAGACACATTCAGGCACCTTCAGATTGCAGCATACAGTATTCGTGATTATCGCTTGAAGTACAGGTGAAACTCAAAAAATTAGAATATCGTGGAAAGGTTCATTTCGTTCAGTAATTCAACTTAAAAGGTGAAACTAATAAATGAGATAAGACTCATGACATGCAAAGCGAGATATGTCAAGCCTTTATTTGTTATAATTGTGATGATTATGGCGTACGGCTGATGAGAACCCCAAATTAACAATTTCAACTTGGGGGTTTTCATCAGCTGCACGCCATAATCATCACAATTATAGCAACCAAAGGCTTGGCATATCTCGCTTTGCATGTCATGAGTCTATCTCATATATTAAACTCCAGTAGCTAATGAAAACAATTGCTTACATAAATGGACTTTTCCACGATATTCTAATTTTTCGAGTTCCACCTATAAACAATGTCTTGTTTTACTTCTCAAAGGCACCAAAGGATAAGAACAGAAGAAGAGTCTTCTGGGTCAGGCCAACAGCCCATCTAGTCCAACAAACTGCTCCCATAGGGGGCCAACCAGATGCCCATTGTGGGAAGCCCACCAGCAGGATCCAAGCACAAAACCCTCTCCCCTCCTGCAATTTTTAGCAACTGGCATTCAGAAGCATCACTGCCTCGGACCGTGGAGAAAAACACAGCCCTCCTGGCTAGCAGACGCCGATAGCCTCCTCCTCCATGCATCTGTCCAAGCCTCTTTTAAAACCACCCACATTGGGGGCTACCCCTGCCTCCTGCAGCAGCGAGTTCCACAGGTTAAGCATGTGGCTTGCGAAGGACTTTCTTTTGTTTTCCCCAATTCACTGGATGTCCACAAGTCCTAGCGAGAAAAACCTCTTTTGCCAATATGCACAACGCCCCCCCCCATCATGTCCTGCCTCACTCACTTACCTAAACCAAAAAGGCCCCAAAAAGTTGTAACCTGCCCTGATAGAGGAGTCTCTCCACACACACCCTGTTCATTTTGGTGCCCCCCTCTCTTTTTAAAATCACTATTCATTGTCATTACCTTCAGTCCTGCACAGCACAGTTTGAGCCAAGGCATTTCACAACAAAACATCCCCCGGGCCTTTAGTTTTGGAGACCCCAATGCGAGGGTAGCACTTCCCTTACCGCAGGAGCATATTGCTTTGTGACAGAAGGCAAAAAACAACACACTTGTCGCACTATCCACAAGTTGGCAGATACCTTTGGGAGGGGGACCCTCGTTTCCAGGACATAATAAAAGTTCTCCATAATAAACCCCACCATTCTCCAGCAAATTGGCTGCCTTCTTCTGAACCCTTTCCAGCTTGAAAATACCCTTTTTTAAGGCAGGGCAACCAGAACTGTACACCATATTCCAAATGTTTTGTATAATGGTACTGTGAAAGTGGGAGTTTCGCAATGTCCCAGGCATGGCATTTGCCTTGTTCACGGCTGCTGCGCGCTGGGTCGACATCTTCATAGAGCTATTTGCTATGTCCCAAGGTTTCATTGCTGGTCAGTCGCTGCCAGTTCAGATGCCGTAAGTGCAGGTGTGAAATTTAGATTTATTCATTTCTTGGCCCCAACATGCATCACCTTCCACTTGCTTACAAAGAATTGCATTTCCCATTTTACTTCCCACTTGCTCAGTTGCGGGGGGGGGGGGAATCGGTGGGAAAGAAAAGTAGGAGACAGGACTCTGCCTTGCACATCCTGCATAGAGAGAGATGGACCTGAAGGCTGAAGCGCTCTGCAATTGAAGCCCCACGCAGACATCCTGGAGTGAGCATGAACCAGGCTCCTCTCCTCTCAGTCTAATCTACTCCACAGGATTGTTGTGAGAACAGGATAAGCCTCTGCCTGCTCGCACTCACGCTTATTGGAGGAAGAACAGGGTGAATTAAAAAGCACCTGAATTCAAGGAAGGGAGTGCTCCACAAGCTGTGTGCACAACCAGCCAGCGGGCTGCCCCTCCTTGTGGGAGATTTTTGCTCTGTTGTGACAAGCACCAGACAAGGATGCAAATAAATGTTAAGCTGCATCTGCTCAACCTGGGGAGGAAGGGAGGCTGGGAGGGCAGAGAGAGACCTGCAGAACTGCATCTGAACATGCACCAGATGCCATGGATTAGAATGTCACCTTCCCTCTTGCATGAAGTGCTAACACTTCGTTCAGCATCGTCTCTCAGGGACCTCTCTGTGGTTCTTCATTGGGTGAGACTCAGGCAAGTGAAGAAAATCAATTGACCCAAAGGGCTCCAAAAGAGGTCATCCCCCCACCTTCAAAATGGCAGGGGGGCAGGAGAAAGGCATCTGCCCAGCCCCAGCCAAATGCCACCAAGAAGCCGAGAAGGACCTGAGATGCAGCAGCAGGTGGTGTGGGAGCAAAGGCTGCACACAGCCCAGGATATAAAAGGCAGTTCAATCTAAAACCAATAATCCACTCCCTTGGAAAAGCCACCGGGCAGGACTCCTGCCAGGCTCTCTAGGGAGGCAAGGGGAGGGGCTGGCTCCAGGATGCTGGGAGGCCCCATGGAAGAAGCCCTTTACCTGTCAACAGGATAAGGGCTTCCACCCAGAAGCTGCTCAACTGGCCACATTGGCAGCCAGCGCTGCCTGTTTAAACGACAGAAGCCAGGAAATTAGCCAGGCTGCAGCTAAGCGAGTTAGAGGCATTGTAAGCTCGCTCTTATGTTATTAAACCAAGCTGGCCAGCCAGGGAAACAAAGGCTCAGAATGTGCACGGCAGGCATGATTTCGGGGACACCAAGTCTGGCCAACAAAAGGCATTTTTCCTGCACAAAGAAGGGCTCAGGAGTGAGTGCACGGCACCAGCAACATCAGCCATTGCTGGCGAAGGAAGCCCACCCAAAACATCCAGCCAGGACCCTGCTCTCCTGGAACCACAGCAGAGCAGGCTGCAGCTGAGACACAGTCCCTCCCGCTGTGTCTCACTAGCAGAGTCACAGCTCCAAAGTCCTCCTGGGATCATCCACGAGCCCCACGGAAGTGGGCACGGCCTTCCTCTCTCAGCAGTAGCAGCGCTGCACCCAGGTGCCCATCCCTCAGAGGCACCACAGAAAGCAGAACTCGCTTCTCCCAGCACTTCCGGACAGGGCTGAGAAAAGAGTTCCATCACTCTGCTCCCCGCCACCACATCCAGAGAAGCCAGCCATGGTAGTTTAGGTAGCAGCTCTGCCATCAGGCTGGCAGAGGCTTCAGACCTGCAAGCTGCCACCAGTATCCAATTTGCAAATCATAGAATCATAGAATCGTAGAGTTGGAAGAGACCCCAAGGGCCATCCAGTCCAACCCCCTGCCAAGCAGGAAACACCATCAAAGCATTCCTGACAGATGGCTGCCAAGCCTCCGCTCAAAGACCTCCAAAGAAGGAGACTCCACCACACTCCTTGGCAGCAAACTCCACTGTCCAACAGCTCTCACTGTCAGGAAGTTCTTCCTAATGTTTAGGTGGAATCTTCTTTCTTGTAGTTTGAATCCATTGCCCCGTGTCCGCTTCTCTGGAGCAGCAGAAAACAACCTTTCTCCCTCCTCTATATGACATCCTTTGATATATTTGAACATGGCTATCATATCACCCCTTAACCTTCTCTTCTCCAATGTTCTGGCCACCTCACATGCGGGGGTTTTTCCCAGTCCAACTCACAAATGAAAGATAAGGGGTGGTTTTTTTTAAGTGCAGTGAATTCAAAAGCTGCGATATGAACCAATACTGCTCTCCATGCCACCCAATTTCTAAGGGGATCTGCAGATATCCAAGGCACAAATGGACAGGGGGGAGGTGGAGAGAACCCATGTCCAAGAGCTTCTCACGCAGACACAGATTGCCATGCCCTTATCACAGCTCCTTGGCTGAGACCCCCGACCCTCCGTTCCACTGCGCTGCAACTGGGAGCCAGGAGATCTTCCAGCAACCTCTGCAGAGGTCACCTGCTATGCTTCCTTTTCTCGTTGCATCAAGCCACTCTTGGCAATGCTGATTGTGACTAAGAGCTTCCATAACACTCATAAGCAACAGGAAATAAGAGCCCAGCAGCTCAGCCCAGAAAGATTAGGTAGCCCACCCTGAGAACAAAAAAAAAAAAAAAATCCCCTTTGGGGCAGTTCTTGACTTTCCGCTCAGAGTCCAGCTTCCCTGACCCAGCAGCTACTTCTGTCAGCCAGATCAAAACCCTGGGGAAAGGGGGGAGAGAGTGTCTGTGTGACTCCTCCTAACTAAGGCCACGGGGTTTCCCTGCAATCACCAAGCGCTGTAATGCAAAATGGAAAATGAAAATATACACGCCTAAACCCTGAGCAGAGCAAGAATACCTTCCCCTCTCCCAGGACGTCCACTAAGCAAGCATCCAGCCTGCCCTTGCAGCTGTGGATTTGCTGACCTCAGGTCACTTTTAATTAATGCCAAATTCACTCCAACGGGTCGCCCTGCTAACAACCTTGACAGATACAAGTAGGTAGATGTGTTGGTCTGCCATAGTCAAAACAAAATAAAAATTCCTTCCAGTAGCACCTTAGAGACCAACTAAGTTTGTTCTTGGTATGAGCTTTCGTGTGCATGCACACGAAAGCTCATACCAAGAACAAACTTAGTTGGTCTCTAAGGTGCTACTGGAAGGAATTTTTTATATTTTTTATTTTGTTTTAACCTCGACAGAGACACAAGTTGCAAGACACCCATACAAAGGCGGCAGAGAGTCCCACTCATTTCCCTTCCCAGGGTCACCAGAGGTTTCATCCCTTCTGGCAGACCCCCTCGCCCTCACTCCCACCGCACTGAACAGCGACCCCAACTCTCCCCAGGCACTTCCGATGGAAAGCCACGCACAGACACAGGAGCAGGTAAACTCCATTCCCTCAACAACGCGACTGCAAGCCTGGTCTGCCCATTATGGGACCTCGCCTGGAGTTGAGTGAGTCCCAAAATAAACGCAAAAACATAACACAGTACTGTATAGGAATCCTCCTGGCCTGCATCTGAGATTTGATGTTCCCATACACTGTTATATACTGCTTATACGTACTTATACTATATATGAGTGGTTCCCAGTTGGTGGTTCGTGGACCCCAGGGGATCCATGTAACCCACCCAGAGGGTCCTTGGCTCCATTCACATAACAAAAACTACCACAGAGGTGTCAAAGTTTTCAAAAGTCCATGGCTTGGCTTTTGAAAAGCATGTTACTTTGGAATCACTTATAACCAGGTTGTTTTTTTTAAAGAAATATTATTAAAGTGACTTGCCCAGAGGAAAGTTAAACATGGGAGCATAATATGCTACATATTGGGATCAGAGTGCCACTTGCCCATTTCCAACAGGCATCTGGTTGGAAGAAGGTGCTGGACCAGATGGGCCATGGGCCTGATCCAGAAGGCAGTCTGAGTGGCTACCCAGGAGAAAGTCCAGTTGAGGCTGAATGTGCCAGGTGGCCTTGGCCTTGCCTTTTAACACAGCCAGAGGTGGGCTTCACACCTGAGCTCTGAGTGAGGCTTGTTCAGGTATAGCTGCTGCCTGGCATAAGGGGGGTGGGGTGGGGGGGTGGGAGGGTTGGAGCGGATGGCAGCAAGTGGGTAAGCCGTGGTCGGGGCATGCTTCTCCAGGGCCCCCACCCCCCTGTGCGTGCCTCAGTTTCTCCGCCTTCCCTCCGGGAGAGCAGCCTCTGGCGAGGAAGCGGCTGGCTGGCTGGCAGCAGACGGATTAGGCTAAGCAGCAAGAGCCACGCTTCGCCGCGGGCAGCCCAGGTGCCCTTCCGCCCTCGCAGACCCGCCCCGCCCGACCCCGGGCAGCCGGCTCCGGAGCAGCGAACTCCGGCTCCGAAGCGAAGTTGCTGGCAGCAGAGCCCGAGCCCGAGCGGGGCCTCCTCGGGAGAAAGCGAGCCCACCCCCGGGACACCTGCCCAGCCCTCGCCGCGGGGAGCCCACCTGGGAGGGGGCGCCGCATTCACAAGGGACACGGGGCTCCTCCTCTGCACGTGGAAACCTAGCTCCTCAGGGTCGGAGAAGGCGGGGCTGCGCGGGGAGCCCCGCCCCCTCAGCCCTTCCGGGGGTCGCCGCGCGCCAGAGGGTCCCGCAGCTCCGCCACGCTGCCTTCGCCCCCATGGGGAGACCCAGCCCAGCCGGCGGCGGGAGAGGCGCTCTGCCCATGCTCAGAGGTCCGTCCTCCGCCTCGCCTCGCCGCTCCCTCCCTCCCTCCTGGCCTACCTTGCAGGGAGCTGAGTGAGTGAGCTGCTGCCGCCTCCTGGCCCTCCCGCTCCGCTCCCCTCCGTCGGCGACGGTCGCTCCAGCCGCTCGATCGGATCCGAGGCGGCGGCGGCGGCAATTGGGGCTCCCGTCACGGTCCGGGCGGAGCCGTGGCAAGGGCGGAATGCGCCTGCGCGGCGGGGCTCGCGGGCCGGCCTGGCTCGGGCCCTCACGTGGGGGGGGCGGGGGTAGGAGAGCGGCCTGGCCACGCCCCCCCGCGCCTGCGCGACCCTCTCTCCTCCCCCGCCCCCGAGGGCGGCCCGTTTGCGCGGGAAAGGCGAGAAGAAGCGCCCTCAGTCAGTGCATCTCCTCCGTGTCCCTGAGGGAACTTCCTCCGCCGCCCCGCTGTGTGAGGCGCCTCCCGGCCTCGGTCGCGCTCGAGGGGCCCTGGGGGCGGGGGACCATCCGGGGTGGCCCAGCCTCGCCCCCCGAAAGCTGGAGGGCCTCTCGGCGGCGCGCGCGCCTGACACCCGCCCTGCCCTGCAGAGCCGCCGCTGCTGCCCGTGCGAGTGGGCAGCGCTGGGCTCGGCGGAGCGAGGCCTGAGCGGGTCCGAGGCGGCCCCCTGCGGGCGCAGTGAGAGGGACCCGGGCGAAGGCCTCCTCGTCAGCCGTGCGCCCCGGTCCGCCTCGCCCTCCTCTTAACCGGAGGGCCTCCGTGGGGAAAGGCCGCCCGCTCTCTCCCTGTGACTTGAGACTTGAGGCAGGCCTTGAATGCTGGCGGTGGCTTCTAAATACAGGTTCTAACATTTGTCCCCCTTCATGGATCACATAGTTAAAGCTATGGTTTTCCCAGTAGTGATGTATGGAAGTGAGAGCAGGACCACCAAGAAGGCTGATCACCGAAGAATTGATGCTTTTGAATTATGGTGCTGGAGGAGACTCTTGAGAGTCCCATGGACTGCAAGAAGATCAAACCTATCCATTCTCAAATAAATCAGCCCTGAGTGCTCACTAGAAGGACAGATCCTGAAGTTGAGGCTCCAGTACTTTGGCCACCTCACGAGAAGAGAAGACTCCCTAGAAAAGACCCTGATGTTGGGAAAGATGGAGGGCACAAGGAGAAGGGGACGACCGAGGATGAGATGGTTGGACAGTGTTCTCGAAGCTACTAACATGAGTTTGGCCAAACTGCAGGAGGCAGTGGAGGATAGGCGTGCCTGGCGTGCTCTGGTCCAGGGGGTCACGAAGAGTCGGACACGACTGAACAACAACAACAACAAAAACATTTGTCAGTTCTTGGAGGAGGAAGAGAGCTCGGGACCTGCTCTGCTCACATGAAGAAAGCAGGAGAGAACTGCCCTTCCCGGGTGCCCACTACTGCAAGGAGAGCAAACTCCGACCTAGGAAATGGATGAGGGCGCTGCCATGCAGAAGCCCCAAGGAGACCTTCGGTGGGATTTATCCATATGCTGCGGGTCGCACTGCACATACACTGGAAGGGGGAACTCCCTTGCAAAAATTGCCCTTTGCAGTTGCCCGCCACCAGCAGTCTTTGCCTTTGCCTTGTGGTTCATCTGAGCCCAGCCAGCCCTGCTTGCAAATCTGACCAGTTTACAAAGTGTCAGGCTCCGGCGGTTGGCAAGTCCGCAGTTTGTTTGTAAAAGGTTGTGGGTTAAGGCTTGGGCTTCTCCAATGAAAGGTCTCAGGTAACAGAACTGTAAGAGACACCTGTCTGGAGAATTGCTGCCAGTTAAGGTGCCCAGTGCTGGGGCAGATGCAGCTTTAGCCTGTAAGGGAGTATACCCTGTAACGCCTATTTGCTCACTTTGCCTGAAGCTCTGCAGATTTCTAACAATGATGGGGGATATAGTGAGGGCACGGACAATACTGCACTGGAAGGACTAACAGTCCAGCTTAGGATAAGACAGCTTCCAACGTAAGGGTAGCTGGTAGGATTGGCTTCTGGTAGGATTGAGTCTTGCCTGTTTTCAGATGCAGCTAATAGAGTAGTAGAGGGTTATTTTAATAATAAAATACTTTCTTATTTTGAAGCATCTGGAGACAGGACATTTAAAAGTTCTAAGTGCATTTATGCTCACAATGGCAGGCTCTTCAAACTACACAGCTCTTATTCCCCAAGAATCTCGAGTGTCATATTCAGAATAGTAGAAGACTGTCTGCGGGTCCATGTCAGAGCTGCCCACAGCACTTCAGCTAAGAGGTAAATTCTGTGTTGCTGGCCTAGTAAGGATTTCAACCCCCCCCCCTGAAGTCACCAACAGTTGCACATTTCTGTTATTTTTTGAAGGACCTAATGGACTCAAAAAAAGCCGTGCTGCTTCGAACCCTTGCAGAGAATTCCAGCCCCCCCAAAAAACAATATGTCAGCTACATCAGGCATGTCCAAAGTCTGTTTCAGGGGCCTAATCCGGTCCGCCGGTCAGTTTAATTTGGCCCCTGTGGCAGTTTATTTCCTGGGGTCAAATCCTAAAAAAAAACCTCAACAACTTCAGTCCTAAAAATAGGCCAGCAACTTTGGTCAACCCCCATGGCCCTTCACTTCATCAAATTTGCCCTTTTTGAAAAAAGTTTGGACACCACTGACCTACATGAAGCAAGAACTAAGAGTGCATGTAGACTCCATTACTCTGAACCCCGTCACATCAAGTCACATCACACACAAGATCACATGTATGTAACAAACAGCAGTGCAGTGCAGCATATTAGTGCAGCATATCAGCTAAAGGGGAGATAGGAGGCATTCTAGGGAACGTGCCTACT
This sequence comes from Lacerta agilis, assembly GCF_009819535.1. NCBI lineage: Eukaryota > Metazoa > Chordata > Lepidosauria > Squamata > Lacertidae > Lacerta > Lacerta agilis. Next base: position 42,742,491 of record NC_046326.1, read on the forward strand.
TTACAGATGGGGAATGCTGAGGAAGTAAGCATGTAGAAAACATTTACCCCAGTTAATCTTGTACTTAACCAATCCATAAAGGCAGCCAGGGCGGGGGGGGGGGGGAGGCAGAATAGAAGATGGCCCGGTGCTAGAGGAGAATGCAAGAGACTCGGAGAAGGGAGCAGGAAGGGAGAACCAGGAGCTCAAAAGAGAATGCACAGGCTCCAGCACATGGGAGTGGGGAGTCTGATGGCATTCTCCCAGCTACTCCCAGATTAAGCCTTCCAATGTTGCCACAAGTGTCCTGCCAGCAGCAGCAGCAGCCTCCGCCCTCTTCATGGGTGGAACTGCTGCCATTAGACTACATTACTGGCAAGCCAACCCTGCGGCTGTCACCATATGCTCCATCAGCAGGCTGTGGCAGCCCAGAATGTTACCCGCCCTCTTGAGTCCTCTTCCCCACAACCATTGTCATTTCACATTGGCGCATTGGCTGATACCACATGGGCACAGAAGCTGCCTGAGAGGGCAGAGATAAACAACCACAGCAGAGACAAAGAGGAGACGGGGAGAGAGAGAAATCCTGCCATGACGACAGAGCCTGGCCCTACTAGGATCATCCCGGAGAGTGGGGAAAGAGTCCCAGGGTAACTTGAGAGCCAAATCTTGTAGCCAGAGAGCACAAGGCAAGGAAGACTTTCCCCTGTGGCTCCCACATCGGGTATAGCCACTAGTGCCCCACAGCCAAGCCCATGGTCTACCACAATAGACACGAGAAGATCAACTGCAGGCAGAACAATAATCATTCATCTGGACTGTATTCAGCTAAGAGCCAACATCCTTTGGCAACGCAGGCTGCTAGCTTTCAGAGGTCCCAATAAAGCCAGCAGCGTCTGCTCCAACCTTTGTGACCTCTTTCGAGTTTGGAATCCTACCTATGTCACTTGCACAAAGGGAAACCTGCAGGCAACCTTAATTTAAAGCAACAGAGCAGATATTGGGAGAGATGTGTAAAGCCCAAACCAGCAAATGCCTCCTCTTCACATGTATGGTATTCCAGATCCAATCATTCACCAACATAGAGACGGCCTGAAGCCCAGCTAATTCCACACAGCTCTTGGAGCCTTTCCCCTTATGCCCCTGCCCCGACACTTGACTACCTTGACAGATTTCACTGTGTTCAGTGCTTTTAACTTGCTATAGCATCAGTCCAGTGGTCTGGAATATGGACACCGTTGTCTCCTCCTTCCTCTGGCCTTGCAAGGGCCAGTTTTCTCAAAGCTCGATGCTGTCATTGGGTATTGTCCTCATTCTCTTCACAAGCCATGCTAGAATGTCCCTTTCCATAAATGCAGCAGTTCCCTCACACTGATAGAATCCTTCCTGAATCGTGCCTCCTTCTTCGTGTCTGCCTGTGCCAAGTTACCAGAACAAGAAAAGGAAAGCAGGTTTAGGCAGCACAAGAAGAGTCATGCTTACAGGCTTAGCCCCTCAATCCTGATTCCTGACCAACCTGGCAGATCATTTCTCCGGTGGGGATAAACTTGGTCCGCAGCTCCATCCTCCCAGGGCTCGGTCTCTGGTCTTCAACTCTCTGCAGCCGGCGGACATCGAACAGTCCTGGCATTCTCTGAAGGAGCAGCAGCACAATAAACAGCCTCCTTGGCCAAGCAGCGGAAGAACTGGAGGCCTGTGTTTGTACAAGCCCTAGGTGTGAGCTCAAGCAACAATGCAGTTCAAGCACTTGTTTCCACGTCCTTTCAGCTGTTCCAAGAGCCTTTAATTTATGTCTTTGCTTATTGCTTTTAACTCCAATGTTTCTTCTCTCAGACCCAGGGGACCCTGGAGACCTGGATGGACATCTGCAATTTTTGGCACCACCTTTGTGACCTTGGCTGTTCTGCCCCGAGAAAGTGCAGCGGAAGGGCTCTTTCCCTCCTGTGTCATTCTCTGGGTACATTAGCCCTCCTGGTCCCCCTTGCCCAGCTGGCGCCAGGTGTGTCTTTCTTTCCGTCAGACTTCTTCCTAAGGGGCAAAGCTTTCTTTGTGTGCTAATTTGGTAAATTATATGTGCTTCTTTTCACCCAAAGGCTCCTGAAGTCAGCAAGCTGTTTTATTAATAAAAAACAGTGGAAACATAATAAAAAGAGCCTCACACACATACACACACAAAAAAGGCCACCAATGGCAGCAGGCAAATACATGGCAGTGATGATCCGATCTGAACACCTGCGTCACAGTCTTTACCAGTCTGTGAAGTGGCCAGGGAGAAGAGAGGCTGCGCCCAGAGGAAGGAGGACCAGAGTATGCACTGGTGCCACAGCCAAAGAAGACCCTCCCTTCATGTGAACTGCCTCGAGGTCTCTGGGTGAAGGGTGATAGACAAAATTGATAAATAATAATAACATGCCCCCCACCATGTTTCTGCTGGAGGGGAAGGAGGGATGTGGAGCAGGGCCTTCCCAGCAGATCTCAGAACGGCAAGCAGGATAACCAGGCTCAACAACACTTGGGACTAGAGATGATAACCAGCACTATGAACTGGGCTCAGAAAGAATTCGGGAACTGATTGAGAGGGAACAACAATTTGCCCTCTCCTTATCTGATAGGTTGTATATGTCATCAGCCGTTCCATGACAGGCAGAAATTCTACATGCTCGCTTTTTGCCTGCCACCACATCTCAATGCTAACCAAAAAAAAAATAGCCTTTTGAATTTCTGCCTGTTTTTATGTAAACCACCTTGGGAATTTCTTCTGGAGGACATTATAGTGATATCTATAAATAGATAGAAGCTTTTAAATGCACGTGAGATCCCTGCCAGAAAAGTAGGTGGCATGCCAGATTTCATTTGTAATCACAGTTATCCAAACAAGAAGCTGTTCAGTTCTAACATTTTAATATGCAATGCATCAAATGCGGATCCTTTTCAGTCAGTGAAATGGAGAGCAGCAGGGGAGGAGAGGGGAACAGAGGAAATCCTATAAATCTCCACCAGCTGCAAAACCCTTGTCAAAGATAGAGTGTTTACAGTAGTTGAAATACAGGGTATGTGACCGAGACATCATGGGTGATGAAGGTGGCCAGATTTGCCTTCTCCAGGACAGACACAGCAGCCAAAGCCCAGCTACTGCCAGCATCTGAACCCATTCAGGCTCAAAAGAAGGAACACTACCCCTTCCAGAACAGGCTGTGTCACCGCTTGTGAGTCTGCTTATGTATTTTCCAGAATAAGTTTCCCATTTCCAAAGCAAATTCCTTAGTTGGAAGTACTTGCCAACAGAGTTGCTCCTATTCCTAAAAACATGGAGCGGACTTGAATCTCTCTTTTCCTTCAGAAGTGGTTTAATGGATGTGCCTTGAGACCCAGGCTGAAACAAAAAATAAGAACAGGTTTTAAGAAATAGATGTAAAATGGGGGAGGGGGGGGACCAGGAACTGAACGAAGGTGGAAAGGAGCCAAAGAGCACACTGAGGAGAAAGGGAGGCTGGGACACAGCTTTCCAAATATATTCCCCAGAGATAAGCAATCCAAAAATAAAACTAGTTTATTTTTGTTTGGGGAAAATGTACTTTTAAGTACTGTAACTTATTTGCTGAAACTTTAAATGTTGAGGGGTGATGAGCATGCCCAGAAATATATATGTACCGTATTTACTTGAATCTAATACTTTGGCCACCTCATGAGAAGAGAAGACTCCCTGGAAAAGACCCTGATGTTGGGAAAGATGGAGGGCACAAGGAGAAGGGGACGACAAAGGATGAGATGGTTGGACAGTATTCTCGAAGCTACTAACATGAGTTTGGCCAAACTGCGGGAGGCAGTGAATGATAGGCGTGCCTGGCGTGCTCTGGTCCATGGGGTCACGAAGAGTCGGACACGACTGAACGACTGAACAACAACAACAATGCTCACCTTTTTTTTTACCAAATTACGTTGCAAAAATTAAGGTACATTAGATTCGACGGCACATTTACATTGTCCAGCAATTCCTTTTTTTCATTTCAAGATTCTGAAAATTAGGTGTGCAATAGATTCGATGGCGCTTTAGACCTGAGTAAATACGGTATATGAAAAAGAAAAGCTCTCAGCTGTTACTGTTGGCTTTTGCTACCCATCTGCAGCTTTTGCTGATAAAATTGAGCTTGTATTAGTGCTAGAATTGTTGTTCTGGGGTTGAACCTAATTATTATTACAGAATCACTCCTGCTAAGGGTTCAAGGTGGAGTTGGGATTAATTGATCTGATTAATCAACTGAATCCTTAATCAGAGATTAAAATGCCACCCCTCTTAAAAATAGACTGGTATCAGAAGCTCAGCTGTCATGTATGTTACCCAAACCGGGGTGGGAAGAGGCACCCTCGCCCAGGTATCAAACATGTGTTAGAAGAGAAAAGTTGCCTTCTAGTATAAAATAACAGTTTCCTTTCAAAGACTTCATGTTTTTCCAAGTTGTCTCACAGTTCTGAAGAATCTTACATTTATCCATGGAGCCACCTTGGCTGTGGTGCGTCACTGGCTGTAACAGGGAGAGTGGCATAATCCCTAATGCAATGGGGCAGTGGGGAGGAGGAGGAGGAAAAGGAAATATTTTGAACTTGGTGGACTTAGGTAGGAAACCTGTACAGAGGTAATGTCAAATTCCCATTGACATCAGCATGATTTAAACAGCTTACCTGTTTGCAGAAATCAGAGTTAGTTAAGCATCCAGTGAAATAGCTAAATATACTTCTATTGCTGACAGTGCAGTTGAGAATGCAAGGGTGTCACTACTATGCTGCATCCGCCCTCCACCTCTTGATGGGGTCCCCTGGTCAGTCCCCATTCAGGTTTTGAAGGAAGAGAGAATGAAGGAATGTTCTGGTGGACATAAACTACTGATTTCCTCCCACGCTGCAGTGTTATCCTGAAACTGCTTCCTGATGGGGATTGCTCTGAAAATTCACCCGCAAGGGCTGTAACTGCCTCTTGGTGATGAGTCCCGCCAGCCTCCTGTGAACTTTGTCTCCTGCCCTTCAGAGAAATTGCCTTGCTTGGTCCACGTTCTGGGATAATCAGGTAAGATAGGAGACAATGTTCTGGGACTCTAGGGCTGGGCCGTCTCGAGGAAATCATAATTTAGTTTGCAGGAAGCAGTGGGGAAAGAAACAATGGCTCTTATCAGTGGATATTTTAGGGTCCAGAAAACATGCGAAATATCTTGGAAACATTTCCTGTTTACATAAAGCTGTGCTATGTAAATGCAGATGTCCACTATTTATCCCCAAGATGGGGGGGGGGGTTGACCATGGATGGCTCCTGCCTGCATTAAGGGATGGAGAGGGGGAGCAAACTGTTTGAAGAAACCTGCAATGTTTCACTTGCTACCCCTCTGGCTGTATTGTCCTCAAATGATTTCACTTAGGCAACTTGAAAGCAGACAAATGTTTTCTTTGAGAAACAGCCCATGGAAGACTGATGGAGCCAGCAGCTGCCAAGTATCTGACAAATGGGCGGGCAGAGGGGGGGGGGGAAGGCAGGGAAGGGTCATTTGGCAGGAGCTGTTCCTGCCCAAGAGAGAGCTTGGCCTTCCTCATCCACACTGGCAGTTGCAGCATGCTGGCCTCAGCAGGTATTTGTCATTCTTCCATGCCATTGCATGGGGCACACATACACACACACACTGGGCGTCCCCTTGCCATAGCATTTTACCCACTTTTGGAAGCCACCAATCGGAATGCAAGGGCTTAATTGTAGAGCCAGAGTCTCCTGCACCCCAGCCTGCCTAGCCCCTAGCAAGGAGAAGCTCTAAGGAGCCTGCAGATTTTGAATTGTTGGAAGACAGTTGACTCAACCTCCTTGCCTAAGAGGAGAAAAAGAGCAGGGACTGATTTTGAACTAAGGTTTGAACAGCCGCAATCATGTCAAAGCCTCCCAACGCAGCACCGTCAAATTTGACCCACTTTAACATAAAGGTTGTTCCCAACTCTGCTAACACAATTAAGCCACTACTTTTCCCTAAGAAGGTCCTGGTCACCCTAAAGTTCCCTTAGAGTCTAGTTTTTCTGCTTCTTAGCTGAATATGGGTGTATTCCCCCCCTCCCCACACCGTGCCACATGATGATGATTTTGACTGTCTTTGGTTCTGAGGATTACACTAAATAGCTGGTAGTTAGCAAAAACTCCTGTTGCAAGTCATTCCCAATGGTGGGTGGTGCCCCCACCCTCTGGCTCCCATTCCCTGCTTGTTCTTTCTCCAACTCTTCCCAGCAAACCACACCGGCTACTTCTCATCAGAGTGAGGAGAAATGGCTAGTTCAAGGCCAGAAAGAAAGCCCCTGGCAATTGGAAAGAAGAAAACCCTTGGACACAATCAGTCCATGACTCCTTGTTACTTCCCTAGTACAGCTTGGTACCTAAGACTGAAACAAAAGACAGTTATGAGTCTGTGGTTGTCTGATGCAGTGCCAGGAAAAGGACTCCTAGGCCTTAAGCAGTTGTGCAAAAAAGTTGCGGATTGGTGTCGGTGCTGGGTGTTTACAGAGGAGCTGCAGCTTGGGTGGGAGAAAACCAGAATCACTTTGGGAAGAAATCCTTGAAAGAACATTCTGCTCTGTCCCAAGAGGAAAGACTCCCCCTGCCCCCTCTACATGCACATGCACACACCCCTGCCCAACCCTCTGGCTTCTTTCCAGGCCCCTGCTGGGAATTAAAAACCCCACAAGACACCTCATAGACTGCTCTCATGCCTCGAACATGCAGCAGCCAGGTGAGGCAACTTTACCTGTGCTGCTGCTCACAGACAGTTCAGGAAGCTGAGAACAGAGCAACTTTTTCACACACACCCCTGCTGCAAAATCTTTCTCTGGCTCTGAAACCAGGAGGGTTGTGAGCGGAAGAGAATTCGCAGAAACACTGTCTCACTGCTCTCAACACTGATGGCCCACTTTGCTGCCTCCAGGGCATGTGTAGTCCTCTGTCAATCAATCGGGTCAGGGGCCAACCGTCTTCTTGGCAGGCAGCCATAACTGGCTTGTAGGGCAGGGCTTTGTAGGAAGATTTCTGCAGGCAAGGAAGGAGGAAGTGAAGCAGTGTGGAAGCAGCTTTATCTGGAGGGTGTGTTGAGTGGGGGGGGGCAATAAGGAGCTGCTGCTTCGCAGAGAATGCCAGCATGAAAGAGCAGCTGGTGCCACCTGCCAGGCCCAAGCCCCATTGTGCTGCTCCCTCACGCAGTCAGGTGGACAAACCAAAGGCAATGGGACAGCAACAAGCAGCAGCTTCTGCCACACACACCCCCCCCCAGCAGCACAAGAGGTGGGTATCAATGGCCACCACTTCAGGGGGTGGGGGGCTGATGGTGCCGCAGGACAGAGGGCAGGCTGTGGGGGTTGCTGCTCCAGCATCTCTGGGGCGGTGAATTGGGCTAGGCTTTGGGGGCTTGGCAGCTGTCCCAGAACGCCAACCCTGTTGGAGGTTTTATCCCCTGACGCTTCTGCTTGTTTCAAGAATGCTTCGTTTCAGTAGCAACCCAGATACAGCTTTTTTAAACACGCACATCAAAACTGTTCCTCTCAGCATTGTGAACCTCAGTGGTGATTTCGCCCCCCTCATACTTCACTTGCTTTGCATTGGCGATTCTGCTGTGCTACTGGTGGGGTGGGGGGGGGGGAGCTTAGCCAGGCCAAGGAGTTCACAGCATCTTAGTAGATCACAAAAGAACACAAAATTGTTTTAGCAACCCTTGCCAACTGGTGCCCTCCAGATGCCTGGCGCTGAGAGCTGCAGGCCATCCTATCCAGAGGGCGCCAGGTTGCAGAAGGCTGTCAAAGCAAATCTTTCCTATCATTGTAGCACTGCTTTTGGAGGAAACTATGAACAGGATTGTTTCAATTCATTAACCAGTGACCAACGGTGCTGGGAGGGGGAAGGATAGATGTGAGAACTCCTCCCAGTTTTCTTGTATGCCTAGCAGATTTTTAAAAAGTTGCCTAGTTGTTTCCATGTTTCAAGCCTCTCCTCAAATACTTTCCAGTCTCCCTCCCCTCCGCCTCTGGCTCAGTCATCTCTTCCCTCTCAGGCTCCCTGCGCCTGCCCTGTGGAGCCAGCCGCTCCCCGCCTGGTTATCTCCTTCTACCCGCAGCACAGGCCCTCTTCCTCCCCCCACCCCATGTTGCACTCTGCCACAAAGGCTTGCAAAAGCCACAAGCTGGGAAGATTTAATTAGACGACTTTCCGCTGCTGCAGCCGCTGGTAGTAGCATTGTTCTGCCGAGAGATTAGCTGACTAAAGACAGATCCACCCACTCAGTTCAGAAGTGTCAGCAGTTTTCCCTGGCACATTTATGAACTGGCATTTCTGAAGCAAGTGATCGATTCCTGTCTCGTTTTGTAGGTCTCGAGGATCTGTTCTCCCTTTGCCAATAGGAGCCAAAACATAGCAGACTCTTTTGAGCTGTGAAAAAACTTTCCATGAAAATATTCCCACTACATCGCAAGTTTGAAGCGGGGGGGGGGGGGTGGCCTTCCCAGAGAGGTGTGTCCCCTGCCAATGGCGGTGAGCAGGACCACCTCTTTTCACACCAATAATCTCCACGTCTCCCCAGCAACCCCCTTCCCTCTTGTGCAAAGGCATGCGCCAGGGTTCAGGACACACTAGCCTCATTTAAAGGCAGGCGCACCCTGCTAATGGTGAAGACTTCTGTACTGCCATCGCCCAGAAGAGCTTCCAGAGGAGAGACCACGCCCGAAAAACAGCTGGAACCGTTTTCAGTAGAATCTGCGTCCTCTGCAGTGCCCCCTTGTGGCACAGAGACAACAGCAACAACAACTGGGAGGCAGAGTAACTATCAGAGTTAACATTTATTTAATATTTCTTCTTTTAAACCATTTGTGATTCACCTCAAGGACTGCAAGACAGGTTACCATCTAAAATAAAATAGTATAGAAGCACAATACAAACTAAGCAGTGAAGACAAATAGCAGCAGCAACGAAATACAGCAAATAACAGGCGAGGGGTTGGGGGAAATACACTTGTTACTTGGTACCTAAAACATGATTTTAAAAAAAGTGTCGATGCCAGGCATGCCTCCTTTGAAAGTGTATCACAAAAGCAAGGCACCAGCACAGAGAACGCCCTGTCCCAAATCGCCACCTGCCTGACCTGTGACAGTGAGGTGCCAGGAGCTGGACCTTAAGACAGTGGTCTCCAGGAACCAGCAGGTTCATATGGGAGGAAGCAGAGCTCCTTCAGGTACCCTTTAAGGGATTAGGCTTTAAAAAAAACAGTAGGAGAAGCACCTTGAACTGCACCCAGAAACCAACAGCAACCCAGTGGTAGTCTTGCAAGTATTGCTGATACACATTCAGCAGCCTGGACATTCCCCCCACAGTTCTTACCTTGGATGTTATCAACTGCAAACGTGGCCAAGTAATTACTCAAGGGGAGATGCAAGCTGGTAAACCAATCAAAGCTGATGAAAAATGTTTCCTACCATTTGGGTGTCAACACCAGGACTAGATTTAATGGCAGATTTAACTGTGAACCAGTTCGGTATGGAGAAGTGTGACCCCTATGCCACAAGACTCTTTGGCACAGTGGAAGGATGGAACACATGCTGTGCCACATCATGTTCTGTGTTGACAGAGCATACTTGACTGCCAAACAATTTTCGGGGTGAATCTCTCTCACACACAAAGATGATGTCATGATACAACACAAATACGACGCCTATCCTAAACTTGCACAGCAAAGAATAAAGGAAGTGGGTGGCCAGGATGCTTAAGAGGGGAGAAAATGAAATTCCACTGAGGAAGCTGCCTTATACCACTGGTCCATCTAGCTTAGTACTGTTTACACTGCCTGGCAGTGGTTCTCTAGGGTTTCAGACTCTCCCAGCCCTACCTGCAGATTGAACCAGCAGCCTTCTGCATGCAAGGCAGATGCTCTGAGCTATGGCCCTTCCTGAAGAGAGTCCTTTCCCAGGCTGAGACGGAGCTCTCGAACAGAAGGATTAAAACAAAAAGTATGTCAGTCACAGCAATGACCCCAGACAGTATCTTGAGGGTGTTTACTGAAAAGACAATAAAAAACCTCTCTCAATTTATCTTCACGCATGTAACAAAGTGACTTACAGAAAAGCACCTGCTACCACTGGCTCCCAAGACAGTTCCTGCCCCAGCCTTTGCCAGACAGGACGCCCTTCTTGTGGGCCAATTTACATAAGAATCCTGCTGTCCGTCTGCCACGATTTAACTTTAAATCTATTAGGCAGTGACTGAAGCTCATCTGCTAACAGGCACGGGGAAATCTGCCCCATTCAAAAACCTCCCATACTTACACTTCGTCTGGGTCTAGAAGAGAGCAAGATTGCCGCCTTCTCAGAAACAGAAATTGCATTGGGAGAAATGGAAACTAGTCCAGATGCAACAGGAGCAATTCAGACAAGACAAATTGAAAGTGCTTGTACAGAAGGATTTTGGTGGGTGCACCTGCCTTATCTCAGAGTTCAAAGGCTGCCCACCACAATAACACCCACCACTAATTATTTCAGAAGAAGAAGAGTTTGGATTTGATATCCTGCTTTATCACTACCCGAAGGAGTCTCATAGCGGCTCACATTCTCCTTTCCCTTCCTCCCCCACAACAAACACTCTGTGAGGTGAGTGGGGCTGAGAGACTTCAGAGAAGTGTGACTAGCTCAAGGTCACCCAGGAGCTGCATGTGGAGGAGTGGAGACGCGAACCCGGTTCCCCAGATTACGAGTCTACCGCTCTTAACCACTACACCACACTGGCTCTCAGCCCAAGTTTCTCCTATTCTCTTGGCAGTTTGGCACCTTTTCTCCATGGAAAACCTTTTAGTCACAGGAGCAGCTGACAAGTGCCCAGAGGGCAGCTGCATCCATATTTTTCTCGCTCCCTCGTGAGTGCAAAGGATTGGCATGAGCAGAAAAGTAAAGGGAATCCCTGCAGCAGCCAAGTCATATCCACACACAACATGCTGCCAACAGCAGCCTCCACATCACTTGCATGCAGAAGGGAACTAGCCGGCCTTGCTTTATGAGCATGTGGGCCGCAGAGAGTGCAGCACAGCAGCCCATCCCGACAGGGGCCTTCAGTGCTGAGTAGAGCCAGAAACTGCAGAAACATGGGCTGAAGGAGACAGGCCAGTTCCACAGAAATTGTGCAAAAGTGCAGGAAATGCATCCAGATGAGGACTGGCCCCAGGAAGGTGCCAGCAAGGCTGCGTTACTGTGGAGCTTGCTCCAGAAGGGGGAGGGGGAGATAACACCTGCCCCTGTTCTTTCCTGACCTTTGGCCATGCTGGCTGTGGCTGATGGGAGTTGGGGGACCAACATCATCTGGACGGCACCACATTGGCTTCCCCTGTTGTACAGCTCAAAATAACCCCAGGTGGAATCGCCAGCATGGCTGAGGTTTTGTTTTTTAATGCGACAGGCCATCAAGAACTCCCACATTCCAAGCAAAAGTCAGCTGGATGGATGGTTGGATGGATGTAGATTTACCTCCAGAATTTCAAGCACTGAACTCTTGGAGATCAAAACTACCACAGGAAGTGGGGCAGCTGGAAGTCAAGATAACAGAAGCCATGAGCTGCTCAAGTCCCCCCCCCCTTCACTGCTCTGTCATGACCACTCATTTCCAACCAACCAAAATGTCACAACTGACTGCACAGTCTCTTCCTCTACGATAGAAAGTGTATTTCAGCTCCCGAGTAAATTCTAAGTGCATTTCATAAAAACACGGAGCTGAATCCTGGAATGCTGGTTTTTAAAAAGCAGACCAACCATTGACTACTTAATATTGCAGTGTATTGCCTGGTTCCTAAAATAACCCCTAGGAAAAGGAAGCAGCAGGAATAAGTGCCCCCTGCCCTGTGCTAGGCCACTGGAAGGTGGATCCTCTTGGGAAAGAACTACAATTAGTCGCGGTTCTTTAGTTGCTGAAGGTAGGCACAGCCTTGTTCCAGCTTCCTGGGACAGCAATAGAACTATTTATTCCCTAGGAAATGATGCTGCTCTGGGCTGCTCAGACTCATATGCCCAGCTGCGTTTCTAGGCTTCTTCAGAGAGAGGCCTGTTTCTAAGGCAGAGGAAGGAGGTTCCCTCCTCACAGACCCCGCTGCAGGGGCACGTGGCACAGTTCAAAAGTCACACGGTGGTTTCTCATCACAAAGCTGCTCCTGCATCCTGCTGACTCCATCCCAGGCCAGGTCTTTCTCAGCTAACATTCTCCTTGGCTGAATCTGAAAGGGGAGATCACACTTTTTGTTTTTGTTTCTTATTATTTATTACAGCTCTCTCCCACCTTCCCTCCAAGGAGCCCAGGGCTGCACAAACGGTTCTCTTCCCCTCTCTATTTTGTCCTCACAACAACCCTGTGAGGTAGACTAGGTAATCCAAAGAGGAGAACCATTTCCCCAGGTGATTCGAGGAACCTAGGGATGAGCTTCCTGGGGGTTCTAGGAACCTAGGAAGCTGGCTTGTACTGAGTCAGCGCATCAGCTCCATACCTGAAAGGGCTGACTGATGCCAACCAGGGATTGCATTGTGTTGCTGTAATAACCCAGGAGAAACTCTCCTCCTGTTGCTGGAAGCTCCTCAGCACTGAGATAGACCTGGGAAGAATAAAGCAAAGGCATTCAGCAAAACATCTGGAACGAAGCAGCCAGCAGTGGTAACCTCAGGCTACTTCCCTCTCACCTGCTTTGCATCCTCCTCAGAGGAAATCTCGTTGTCCTGCACCCAGGCATACATCACGTAGTCATTTGCATGCCTGAAGGTCACCTGCAAGGGGGGAGAGCTGCCTTGAGCACAACCTGGTTGTCAGAGGAGCGAACACCTGTCTAATGTGTGAGAGGTATTTGCTCTGGTTAGCCAAGGAAATGGGATGCAAACTCTGAACTGTTTCACACTTCAGTATTGCTAAGAGCGGGACGAGGTTTTAGAAATGAGGGAATATGATAGCAAAAGCAAGATTAATCCAAGGCCGCACAATGATTTATCACAAAGTTTGTAACCTTTTCTCTAAGGAAATTATGGCAACACATGTGGTATTTAGAGGCTGAGACACAGACAGAAGAAGAGGCCTAAATAATCCAAAAGATTCCCATACCAAAGACCAAGTCTCCTGGCTTTTGGCTGCTTCCATCAAAATGAGAACTTTCAGGCGCAAGGAGGTTTGCCCAAACTCACGAGCCTCCTCTTGTCTCTGAGCCTTGCCTTTGTTTCTGGGACACGGCCTGCAGCCTGTTCTTTCCCCTAAGGAACCAGACCCTTTGCCCAGGTCGCTCAGTGCCCCCCTCCCACCCTGATACCTCAGCTTCACACAACCCACCACTGCCTGCTTTTAGTCATCCTTGGCTGCAGGATGCCAAAAATCCTCTCGGAACTGTGGGCGCTCTGGGCAGAAGGAAATCTCTGACCCTGTGTATCCCTCAGGAGGGACCAGGAGGGCCTCTCCTTCACCAGGAGAAAATGGCACAGTTTTTCTCATGACCACAGCACACCTTACCCTCAAAGGAGCAGAGGAAATGGAAGCCAGGCCATTGGTACGTTGGCTCTTTGCTGTCTACACCAGGCACCCCCAACCTGCGGCCCTCCAGGTGTCTTGTCCTACAACTCCCATGATCCCTAGCTAAGAGGACCAGTGGTCAGGGATGATGGGAATTGTAGTCCAAAACATCTGGAGGGCCGCAGGCTGGGGATGCCTGGTCTACATTGACTGCAACAGCAATCCAGGGTTTCAGGCAGGGGTCTTTCCCAGCTCAAGAAGCCAGGAATTAAACCGAGGACCCTTCTGCATGTCTCTGCTGCTGAGCTATACTCCTTCCCCCTCAGTACACATCTGTGGCAATGTCACCTTGTAGAGACCAATCCAGTCCCAGGCACTGCTTGGAAATTCAGGAGCTGTGGAGTAGCGGACGGTGGCATCTTGCTCAGCATCCCAGTTGCCCACAGGATGCAGCCTGACCAGTGGGACAGGTGGCAGAGGCTTCATCTGGAAGAAAGGAAATAAGTTGTATCCCATAACCACCCATTCAACAGCAGCAGTCAGAAGCCGCTCTTCATGCTCCCAACTCTGAAAATGTTAATCATCCTCAAGTGCTGCCATTCAAAAGATAAGCTATCCTAAAAAGCTAGACAGCATCTTAAAAAGCAAAGACATCACCTTGCCGACAAAGGTCCGTATAGTTAAAGCTATGGTTTTCCCAGTAGTAATGTATGGAAGTGAGAGCTGGACCATAAAGAAGGCTGATCGCCGAAGAATTGATGCTTTTGAATTATGGTGCTGGAGGAGACTCTTGAGAGTCCCATGGACTGCAAGAAGATCAAACCTATCCATTCTCAAGGAAATCGGCCCTGAGTGCTCACTAGAAGGACAGGTCCTGAAGTTGAGGCTCCAGTACTTTGGCTACCTCATGAGAAGAGAAGACTCCCTGGAAAAGACCCTGATGTTGGGAAAGATGGAGGGCACAAGGAGAAGGGGACGACAGAGGATGAGATGGTTGGACAGTGTTCTCGAAGCTACTAACATGAGTTTGGCCAAACTGCGGGAGGCAGTGAAGGATAGGCGTGCCTGGCGTGCTCTGGTCCATGGGGTCACGAAGAGTCAGACACGACTGAACGACTGAACAACAACAACAACAAAAATCCTAAAAAGATTGTAGAGTGACCCTCAATTTTTTTTGGGGGGGGGGCGGCAGCTTTGCAGGAGACCTTCCCAAATCAGTAGGCTGACCCAGTTGCCGTTTGCAAGCACCTACAGAAGAGAAGAGTTTAAATGGGCCTGGAAATCAAAGGCAGAGTCAATCCTGTTGATCTACTTCGGGTGCAAGGGCTCTCTCTCCACCAACCATGAGATGGTTTGTGATCTGTCTTTGAGACACAGAGCAGGACTACCTTGGGTAGCTGGAAAGCTTGTAAAGCCTTCCCAGGTCTTCTGTAGCTGGGCTTCATCCGTCCAGCCATTCTTCTGATGGAAGGGACCGGAGCCGTGACCAAGAGAGGGAGAGGAGAACATTACCTCAAGTTCAAAGGTCCCGGTGACAGGTTTGTGGTCGCTGATGCCGTAACTCATGTGGCTGATGTAGCTGTGCAGGGACACAGAAATGGCCTCCTCTTCTGGCATCTCTCCTGCCTCCGAGGCCAACTGCAAAAGGTGCTTCACCCTCCAGAGGATCCGATCCGTCCACGCAGGCTTCCGCTTCTTCCCACTGCAAAAGGGGAGGCAGTGAGGACACACCAACGAAGCAACGCTGCTACCCATGGCAGCAGCAGCAGAGGCATTATGGGGACAATATATTTTTATTTCTAGCTCAATCAAACAACACCTGTACGTTAGCAGATCTAAAAGAAAGGCAGACCAAGAAAGAGGGAGGTTAATCAACTTCGTATCAGAAAACAACATGAACTAGCAGCAACCAAGTGTTAACCAGGCTGCTATCAGCTAGAGGCAGCTTTACATTTACAGTGGCCCACGTGGTAAGTCATGAGAACGTCAAGTGCTCAGGAGAGGTTTGCCCACATTGAAGTTTGTGCCACCTGCATCTCTGGCCCTGATCCTGGGTAGTTTTTCAAAAGCTCTGCTGTCTCTTCGGAGTGAAATGGTCATAACCCCAGGAGACAAATACAGCCTGGGCTGCCTGGTCATTCTCAGAGGACTCAGTCAATAGAGAAGGTGTTGGCAAGGTTATCCGGCCCACAGAGAGTGTCCATGGGCTGGACATGTGCAGAGCGATGCCGGAAATCACGTCTGCGCATGCCCAGACACCGAAAACCGCGCCTGCGCAGAAGTGATTTTTGGCGTCTGGACATGCACAGATGCAATTTCTGGTGGCACCCAGCAAGGCGCCACGCTGGTTTAGCGCAGCACTCGGGGGGCTTGCCGAGCGGACAGCTTGGTTGGCGGGCAGCTCGTGGGCCGGTAAAACGGCCTTCATGGGCCGGATGTTGCCGGTGTCTGCGATAGAGCATGAGGCTTTTAATCTCAGAGTCATGGATTTGAGCCCCACTTTGGGCAAAGTATTCCTGCACTGCAAGGGGTTGGGCTAGATGACCCTTTAGACCCCTTCCAACTCTATAATTCTATGATAAAAAGATGTGGGAAGAAGACAGTTTGCTTGGCAGCACTAAACTGTTCTTGCCACTGGAGTTACCAGTAGCTCAAGATCTGACCCGTTCACTCCATTCCCCACCTGGGTCTCTTTGGAGGGATTAAGCTACCCAAGGGGCAGCTGAGCAACCTACAAATCCCTTTTTAAGCAGCTGAGCGGACTAAATACCAGGCAGCAGAGCCCTTTTGTGCCTTGTGGAAGCAAGTGCAGCAGAAGCATTTCCTATCCTGACTTCTGAGGAGCCCCAGCAGGCAGGCAAGGAAGTTGAATCCACAAGGGCTATCACGCTGGGGAACAACTGCTTCCTTCATCCCCATTGATCACTGTGGGGGAAACTCTCCGTTGCACCTAGATGCAAGAGGCTCTCTTTTTTATTTCAGGTCCATCATGCCAATTAGCAGGTTAGGATCAGCCTCCAGCAGCTGGAGAGAAAAGAGCAGCAACAGTTTGAAATGCTAATAGTCTAATAGTCTAAAATGCTGAAGATTTGGAAAGGAGGGCATCAAAATCTCCTTACTTAAACCAAAAGAGCGTCTTCTGCCCCCTGAAATAGAAACAGACATTAGTGCAAAAATCCCAAACCCCTATTCCACTGGAGCTCTTTTGGAGGACTGAGCCAAGACACTGAGGAAGAACCTGCTCAGACTAAGATGTCCAGGGCCAGCTCTCTCCTTCCCCAAACTGCCTCCCCCTTTCTTCTCAGGTGGGCTGCTCATTCACCTTCACCAGCCTGGTCATACGTCCGAGATGTGTGTGTTGTGGGGGTAACCAGCATTTACCTGGTGTCATAGTCATTTGAGTACAGGTCAAACTTGTAGGTGGGTTTGAACTTCAGGGGCCCCTCCATGAATTCTTGAAGAATGGGTTCCTTCTTCTTAGCCATGTTAAGCTGAATAAATAAAAAGAAAGGAAGAAGAAGAAGAAGAAGAAGAAGAAGAAGAAGAAGAAGAAGAAGAAGAAGAAGAAGTTTGGATTTGATATCCCGCTTTATCACTACCCTAGGGAGTCTCAAAGCGGCTCACATTCTCCTTTCCCTTCCTCCCCCACAACAAACACTCTGTGAGGCGAGTGGGGCTGAGAGACTTCAAAGAAGTGTGACTAGCCCAAGGTCACCCAGCAGCTGCATGTGGAGGAGCGGAGACGCGAACCCGGTTCACCAGATTACGAGTCTACCGCTCTTAACCACTACATCACACTGGCAAAGCAGCAACCAGGCCCAACTAAAAGACACTCCTACATAGGAGAAGTTCTGCAGCCTCCTCTTAGAGGCGCCTTTCTTTCTTTGGGAAAGGAGATCCATATGAAGGTCATTTTACTCCACAGAAATCAGTATGGAATGGGACAAGCAAGTTTCACCACTTCCCAGGAGGAAATTTAGAGCCAACTGTGAAACAGATATGGACCAGGAATAAGGCAAAATATTATGGGAACAAAATGTAAATATTCACAGATGTGTTGCCAAGTGACATTTGGGGGCCGAGTCATGGGTGGGTGGAATCAGCAGGAGAAATGGTAGGGTCTTCCATCAGGGGAAGCCAGAAGAGAGAAGGAAGCAGAAGATCCATGCTGATGGCACCTGCACAGGAATGAAGAGAACAGAACTTGGAGGTAGTACCTGGTCCTTTTCCCACAAAAGACTGAATCGGCTGTTATTGATTGATTCTCGAATGAAATGCAGGCCGTAATCTTCAATCCGGAAGTTCAAGTCGCCAAACCAGAAGAGAATGCTTCACAGAGAAGAAACAAGAAATAGCTGCTTGTGAAAAAACAGGAGAAAGCTGCAAGGCAGACAGCAGGCATAGCAGATTCATCCGCACATGATATCTCAGGAGCACATTTGCTCTGTAGCTCTCCATTCTCTTTCACCACTGTGCAAAGTTATCTGTCCTCTCACTCACTTTGAACTGCATGGTCCCCCCCCCCCAATTAGGAAGCTTCACTTGGTCTTGAAAGTGACACAATGGCTCCCAAAAGAGCTGCCAGAACAATGCTCAAAATGGACTCCTCCCTCTCTGGTCCAGGCACCTTCCCTCCTTCCCTTTGCAGAACCAGGTGCTTCAAAGCAAAAGGGAAGACTTCCAAGCTTGGGAGTAAGACCAAGTGCTGTTCTGCTCGAGGACCTCCTCTTCCTCCAGGAATTTTGTTCCCTTGAATGGACTTCTACAAAATTCCACAAACGCTATCTCTTTTTAGGAGCTGGGCAAAATTTTTGTTATTTTCCTGGGAATTTGGAGCATCAAGTACTGTATTTTTCGCTCCATAAGACGCACTTTTTTCCTCCTAAAAAGTAAGGGGAAATATCTGTGCGTCTTATGGAGCGAATGGTGGTCCCTGGAGCTGAATTGCCCAGGGGCCAAAAGAGGATCATGCTTTTTGTTTTACAAAGAGAAAAGGGGTGTTGAAGGGACCCCGCTCAGCAGCTGATCAGCAAGAGATTGGGGGAGAGATAAGAGTCCCGGCTCCCTTTCAGCCCCACCCTCCATTGTTGAATGTGCTGCAGAGGGAGGTTGTTTGTTTCCTCAGCAACATGTGACTAGCTGATTAGATTATCTGTCTGGAAACTGTAGAAAATGCTCCCTTTCCTTTAGAAGCTGCAGAAATGTAAGTTGAACCCCATAAAAATGGGGCTTTTCCTCTTTGCTTTTCCCCCTTTGCAAAAAAAGCTGCAAAACCTTTAGCTGATCCTCAAAAAACCAGGGCTTTTCCATTTGCAAAAAAAGCTGCAAAACTTTTAGCTGATCCTCAAAAAAACAGGGCTTTTAGAGGAGGAAAACCAGAAAAATATTTTTTTTCTTGTTTCCTCCTCTAAAAACAAGGTGCGCCCTATGGTCCGGTGCACCCTATGGAGCGAAAAATATGTAAGTTTGTGGCCTTCTGCTCAGCTTTTTATTGGGAGAAGTTGAATTTAATCCACATTTTATTGATGAGCATTTTAGATTGTTTTTAATGTTCATTTTTGTAAACCACTTTAGAGTTGCTTTTGTGGAAACAGCAACAAATCAATCACCACCACCATCTTCATGAAACAACCGTCTTCCGGGTGCTCTCACTTTGGGTTCAAAGCTATCAGAGGGGCTCCCTAAACTAAATGGACACATGACATATGTGGCAGAGGCCAAGCCAAGCTGGATCCTCTTTTCCTGGAAGCAGCCTCGGCCAGATTCAGTTGCCACTCACTCGTGATCCAGGACGTTGGGAATCTTTTCGCCTTCAAACTGCTGCATCTCCAAGATACGCTCAAAGTCATCCAGCCGCTGCCCTGCATTCTCCATGTGGGCTGGCAGGTGGCAGTTCAGGAAACAGACGGTATGTCCATAAACAGACATGCGAGTGGTGACGCCCCCCTTGTTTCCCTACAAGACATAAGAAGCCAAGGCACAGGCAGATCAGGTCATGTTTAGCCTGGAGAAGAGAAGGTTAAGGGGTGATATAATAGCCATGTTCAAATATATAAAAGGATGTCATATAGAGGAGGTAGAAAGGTTGTTTTCGGCTGCTCCAGAGAAGCGGACACGGGGCAATGGAGTCAAACTACAAGAAAGAAGATTCCACCTAAACATTAGGAAGAACTTCCTGACAGTAAGAACTGTTGGACAGTGGAATTTGCTGCCAAGGAGTGTGGTGGAGTCTCCTTCTTTGGAGGTCTTTAAGCAGAGGCTTGACAGCCATCTGTCAGGAATGCTTTGATGGTGTTTCCTGCTTGGCAGGGGGTTGGATTGGATGGCCCTTGTGGTCTCTTCCAACTCTAAGATTCTATGATTCTAGGTCCCCCAGATCACACAACAACAGCGCTTGAGGCTGTTTTCAGACTTGTTTCCATTGAACTGGTTTCCATTTACAGGTACATCTCAGAAGCAACACCTACCATTCATAAATATTCGTCAAACCACAGAGCTATTTTTCTAGAAGAGGAGGTGTTGGAACTTATCAGGAACACCTCCTTTGTTCTCTTATAATGGCAATGGTGCCCACCTAAGAGGTGTCGGAACTGAGTTCCAGTGAGTTTCAGCTTTAAAAAAAGCCCGGGACAATCCCAAACTTGTTTGAAGACAAGAAAGGGACAGTGGAATCCTCAGGACTACAGAGAAGTATGCCACCATGAGTGTTAAACAGGTAGCCAGGAATCAGACTGTACTTTGGGTTTAGAAGCAAGGAGCAAACTTGCCAGACCCAGGGATGGCAGCACTTTTTGCTCTGATGTGGTCCAATCCTGCATCATCATACAGATTAATCTCTGTAGCCCTTGACAAGTTTATAACTTCAGACAAAATGTTTTAAAACTCTAGTAAAAAGAGTAAAAATTATATACATTCTTTTATTCCTCACTGAAGCCACTGCAGACAACATGCAGAAGCCAAGACTAAGTTGCAGTTTGAAAAGGCGTTAAAATGCCTGGAAAACACGGTGAGCTGCTTACCCAATATCCGTAGAGACCCGTGCGAGTGTACTGGCTTTGAATGTCCCGTATGAAGGGGACGTGAGGCTGCTTTGCAAAGACCAGGAGGAGGAGGCCCTGCATGCGTATGGAAGATATCTGCAAGAGATTTTTTTAAAAAAACAAATACTAGCAAACCCCCAGAAAAAGTTAGGATCATCTTCTATGCTCTCAGACCACAAGCCAGTAGCAGATGGTGCTCGATGCCCCAGGAAATCCCAGGCCTGGGAAGGGAATCCAAACACTGCTCAGTTGGCTAAAGGAAGGAGACTGCATCTCCCCTGAAGGCCAAGGAAAGCTGCTGCTTCCTCCATTCTTGGTGGAATTTTGAGATAAATGGAAGTCAGGCAGTACCAAGAACCTCTTCCTGCCCAGCCCTGATAAAGGCACTGGCGAGCATCTCACCAAAGCCAGTGCAATGCTCAACAGAACTCTGGCTGTGGAGTAGTGTCTGGGGACCAAGCACAGGAAACAGCAAAATTGTAGCCTTGTCTTATATATTTTAACGCACAGCCACTGCAATTCTAGGTGGTTGGCAGGCCCTTTGGAATCAAACCAGACTAGAACATTCTTGAAATCAAAAGAACATAAGAAGGTCCTTCACAACTGGATCAGGTCAAAGGGGGTCATCTAGCCCACTGCCCTGTTTCCCACAGTGGCCAACCTGATCCCCATAAGCAGGACCTGAAAACAGCAGAAATACTCTCCCCACTTGCAAGTCACCATATTCAGAGGCACTTATTGCCTCCAGACCAGTGGAGGGAGCACAGAGCCACTGTGACTACATTACTTCTTGCATCAGAGACAATTCTACAACACCTAATTCCAAATGCCAGCCTTGAATGGTTTCTGCTTTGGTGGGTCCCTGGGAGGAGCGGGTAGTCACTGAGAATGCCCCCCCCCCAAACGTGCCTATGCTGAATGCAAACTCTGGGGCACTTGCAGCAGATCTATGACTGACAGCTGGTCAGGAAGGAGGCGGGGCCACGCCCAAATGACAGGACACCTCACATGCCAGAATATTCATCAGGAGAATGTAAGCCAGAGACCACCAATAGACAAACCAATATGATTACCTTGACATAGCTTAGAGGAGAAAGAACATTCATGAAGAAAATACTCCACGGATCATCAAAGGCCATGTCGGACAGGAAATTCACGATCTTGGAGTTCACCTCCTGTAAACTGAACACTCCAGAGTTAACCCAGGTAATCTTACATCTCATTTTGACAAAATGTACCCAGACCTATTGGGAAACACTAAGAGCAGGAGCGGCTGCTGTCCAATAAGATGTTTGTTAATCTTTTAACCCCATCACCTGCATCCACATGCGCACCCTGCCCTAGTGAAAGCAGAGGAAGCAAGGGTGCATCACTGGATACCATCTTAGCACACTGAGTACTGACTACTCAGTACTACTCAGTGAAATCACACACCAAGAGCCTTCTTTCTTGAAGTCCACACAATCCTGAATGGCTGCACCTTTTCTTAAGTGAGATCTCTCACCTGTGCCACATTCCCCCTATGTCCAGAGACCTGCAAGAGACCTTCTGCAAAAGATCTCAAGAAGCACCATGCTTACGAAGGCCACCTCCTCGCTTCTGCAGATGGCATGAGCAGGATGATATCCCCAAGAAGAGCCCCAGCTCTGGTTCCCAAAATACCTACCCAATGACATACATGTCCATTTCCCGGTCTTGCAAGTTGAGCTGCAGCAAAGAGGTGACATCAGGAGGGGGAGAAGCTGTGCCCACGTTCCAAGTCACCAAGTGCAACCTTCAGAGACAGACAAAAGGCAGCGCAGCTGAAGTACAAACAGGTGGGGACAGGCTCCTGTCCGGCACAGCAACCTCACCATCCCACTTCTCTCTCCCCTCCTCCTCATGCCTTATTATCTGTAATCCTGCTCTGAAAAGACCAAAGCCCCGCTGGAGAGAGCCTGGTCCACCTGGGAAGGGCACCTGATCCCTTGAAGCTTCTGCTTCTGCATCTTCCCACAGATCAGAAAAGCCTCGTCGATGGTGCGTGAGACTTCCTCGTGGATCTCGTCATCGGAGCTGACGTCCTCCACGCAAGCCATGAGCTGTGCCACTCGCTGCCGCAGCTGCAGCCGCCCGCCGGAGCCCGTGCTACTCACGCTGGCAGAGCGGCTGCGGAAGGCAGAGGGGGTGCCCTCCAGGTCCAGCAAAGAGACGGAGAGCAAGTCCTGAAGCGGTTCTTCAGGCTGCAAAGATGCCATGGGGCCAACAGGAGAGGGGCATGCCCCACTCCCCCCACCCAAGGCGCCCCCCAGCCAGAGAAGTGTCAGTGTAGGCAGAATTAAGCCTCGCTTCTGGCACAAGCTAAGCAAGGAAGCCGTCAGCTGCACCAGAAGGCAACTCTGAGGCAGGAAGGGGTGTCCTCTTCCTCTCCTTGCAAGCCCTCAAGGTGCACCCCCCACACGCCAAGATTTAATGCCGCTGGAGCCTGGAGATTTATGAAAAGCTATTGTTAACTGAGGCCAATCACATGTTTTTGCCACTGTGTCATGGAGGTATAATCACTGGTTTTGAGGCACGTGCCCCACATGGAGGGATTGCCAAGCCAGGGACCAAATCTGACAAGTGACCCCCCTCAGGAGGCTTTTATTAACACAGCTTCTGGCTAGGAAGGGGTTTGGGGGTTCAGAGGTGGCTGTGGGAGTTTAGCTTGTGGTCAGAGAAGTGTGGGGAAGGGAAAACACATTTGGCCTCCCCCCCCCCGCCCAAGTCAGCCCTCCAGAAGGGGGATGACCGGATGGGCACAGGATGTAGCCCAGAGACAACCTTCCAAGTGCTGCCAGACTACAGCTCCCATCACCCCTGAGCACCGACTCCGCTGCTTGCTGGAAACTAGAGCCCAACATCTACTGGAGGTTCCCCGCAAAGGCAGAAAGCGGATGTGCCACGCAGGGCCGCGGTTAGGAAGACCCGACTGGGACTTCAGACCCCCGACCCGCGGGAAGAGGGAGAAGCGCCACCGGCAGGCGGGCAGCCCGGCAGCCCCCGATCCTGCCTGCCTTTCGGCGGGCGCACCTGATCCCCGCCCCCGGAGGAGCCCCTTTGGCAGCAGGCGCAGCACCTGCTAAATAAGCGGCCCACGAAGGACTCAAATCCCAGTCGGTGCTTTGCAAAAGCCGAAATCGGCTTTGGCGCTTCCCGCGGCGATTAGCATAACTCCCGCTCCGGAGCCTCGCGGGGGCTTTGCCGTAAGAAGGGGCGGGTGGGGGCCGGTCACGGGGCCCCGAAATCCTTCGGGAGGGGTTGCTGCCCGCCTCCTGGCAGGAGAGCCCAAGGGGGCGGAAGCAGCCCTCGCCTCCCCAACAGCCGGGCTGGGGGCGCCACTTGGGGCAGGAAGGATCGGGCGAACTCTGCACATGCCCAGGGGCTCCTCGACACTCCGCCGGGGGCACGTGGGCCAAAAGGGAGATTCCCCATCCCAATATGGGTCCGTCCCCCCTCCGCTTCCTCACCTGAGGTGCTGCGGTCCTTCCTCCGGCTCCATCGCGGAAGAAGAGGCGGGCGAGACCCGAGGGAAGAGCTCGCTCGGCTCTTGTGACCGCTCCGGCCAATTGGGGCAGGGGACGAGGTCGGCGCGCCTCCTGATTGGCTGGGATGCCAAGAGGCCGCGTCCTTCTGAGCACGTGATGCAAACAACGGGTAGCGAATGCAGAGCTATCCAAAAAATTACAGAGTGTCAATATGCCTTGCACTTCCGGATAGAAACAAGCAGCTGCCCAGAGAAGTCAGTTTGGGTTTGGACGGTCGCTGCGCCGGAAAATGCGACCCTGGTGCCTGTTGCTGTTCACGGGGCCTGAACCCCAACCCGCAACATCCGCACGAGGTTACCCTGCTTCGAGGTGTTGCAACAAGCGGCTCTCTTCCGCGCAGAGGACTTTCCGCTCTGCTGCAATGATGGTCGGCGGCTTCATTGGCAGGGACGCGTATTTTTAAAGTTTAAAGATGCGCACAGTAAAATTAGCGTATTTCTCTCAAAATAAAAACCTACACTTTGACGGGGCGTTCGCGTGCCTGTGGTGCTTTGTGCGTGTGTTTCTTTTGCTTGCTTGCCCCGCGCGGTCCGGGCTTCCACCGTTTTCCGCGCGCTGCTCTTACTCGAGGGAGGAAGATTCAAACATGGCTTCTCCATTGGATCTAGGGAGTGGCCCATCCCGGAATCCAAATGGTCCCTTCTGCTAATTTCCTATCTCTGGGGGAGCGCAGCTGTCCCGACGGACTCCCTCCGAGAGCGAGCGAGCGAGCGTGCCTTCCGGGTCGCCTCTGGGCCGGGGAGGCTTCGCGCTCCGCTTCCAGAAGAGCTGCAGGGCTGGGGGACGGGGACAGGGCTTGTCCCAGAGGGCCAGGATGGGACGCAGCAGCGGGGCTGAGGCCGCACGAGAAATAAAACCTCCATGTTCTCCCTTTCGGGGGCGGAAGCGACAGGCCTCAAAGCCCAGAGGAGCTCCCAAGAAGGCAGAGAGCCTCGCCTTGCACCCGCTTTATATATAAATCAGGGCCGGACACACAAGCGCCAGTGCAAATGCGGGTAAGGGAGACCTAGACTCCAAAGAACATGTGCAGAGCACGGCCTCGGTCCAGTATACCTGAAGGAGCGTCTCCACCCCCATCGTCCAGCCCGGACACTGAGATCCAGCGCCGAGGGCCTTCTGTCCGTTCCCTCACTGCAGAAGCCAAGCTACAGGGAACCAGGCGGAGGGCCTTCTCGGTGGTGGCGCCCGCCCTGTGGAACGCCCTCCCAGCAGAGGCCAAGGAGATAAACTACGTCACATTCAGAAGACACCTGAAGGCAGCCCTGTTTAGGGAAGTTTTTAATCTGTGATATTTTAAATGTATTTTAATATTTGATGGAAGCCGCCCAGAGTGGCTGGGGAGGGTACAAATAAAAAATTATTATTATTATTATTATTATTATTAGGCATCAGGGGCTCCTCCCATGCCTCCAGGAAACTACAGGCTAGGAGACGCTTCTCCCGTCGCTCCTTCGGCTCCTGCCGCCTTCCCAGCGTCTTCTGGGAGGGGATTCATTCACCCCTGGCTGTCACCAACTCTACTGAAATCATGGTCTCCGCTGTAGCCTTCTAAGAGGACAACCAGGGAAGCCCACCCACTCCCTAATTCAAGCACTGCTGTGTCGTCCTTAGGTATTTCCCCCTGGTTACTGGAATCCAGCTGCTCAGTAAGCACAGCAGCTGGCACAGCTTTCCTGCCTGCTTCAGTTAAAGAGAAGTCATTCACACCCCATTCTTCCTTCCCTCCCACCCACCCAAGAAAAAGCCAGACTGCAGGCCAGTGCTCTGTCTATGATTTTATTAGATTTGTTTCCAATATGCCCGTATTGGAAGATTGGGAGACAAAAAAAAAAAGGCACAAACTCACATTAAAGAAACAATAAGATCATCTAATCAAGTCTACAAAGTGTTTGCCATAAAAAGGAGTTGCACTAGGAACCAACCAAAACAGATCAGGGAGTTCCTGCAGAGGCCAGCAGAGGATGAGCCCAGAAAGGCAAGAGCATGCTGGGGGGGGGGGCTTCTCTCCCCCCACTGGGCTCCAAAGACGGAAGCCCAGGCAGGTGTTGGAGAGAGCAGCTCAGCTCAGCAACCATACCCACCCTCCTCCTCCAAGCCAACAGGTTGGGGTGGGGTCTGGGTGGTGAAGCCCAACATGTTACGCAGTGCCTCCGCAGCACCCTCTCTGCTCCCATTGCTGGGCTCCCCCCTCCTCCCAAGAAGGAACAAAGAGGTCAGTCGTCGCGGGGGGAGGCAGGGAGAAGGCTCAGAAGATGTGCCTCAGCTACAGTTCAGCAGGAGGCAAACTAAAAAAAAAACGCAACACGCAAAGAGCAGAACAAGGACACACAGTGGAAGTTTGCTGCATTTTTCTCGCTCTTACTGCTAAGCAGGAAAGCTTTGTGTTTTAATGAGAGCTTTCACCTTCGCACCACAATCTTCCCTTGATTTTCTCCCCCGCCCTTCAAAATGTCACCATCTGTTTCCATAGAGATGTGGTGTCACCAGATACAAAGCCTCTCAGCTAAAAAACAAATCTTTAAGCAGCAGGAGTGATAAGAACAGCCATAGAAACAGTTAACACATTCAAGCGTAAGAATCCTCTTACACTTCATTACCAAAAGGGGAAAAAAGTTCAGTGTTTTAATTCCCAATTCTCAGTATTTTACAGTACAGGAAGATTAACCAGGGGGCCTCCTTGCCCTGGAGGGGAGGGAGGAGGGAGCACCCGACACATTTCCTGGTCCCAACAGACTTTGCCCCAGCCACTGGGCTTCTCTTTCTTTCTCAGGCAGGCAAGGCAGGCCCAGTGCTGAGCCGTGTCTCCCGCTCCGCCTGGGGGGCTTGCTAAAAGCCCTTCCCCCCAAAGCCCCCTCAAGCCACCAAGAGGGCACCTGTCAAGAGAGCGCGACCAGAACGGATCAAGATTGCTTATTGCACTTGGACATCGATAAGGCAAAAAATGGACAAAACAAGAGGGCAAGAGGGATAAACTGCCTCCTCTCAAGGCCAAGCTGCCCATCGTCACCCTGCTTGTCTCCCACCCTCTCTGTGGCAAGGGCCACTGCTTCAGGCACAGAGCTTGCTCTGGAGGGAGAAAGGGAGCAGAGGCTGCCACACCAAGGCATGGCCTCAGCTCTGCTTCCACCAGCTCCTGAGTGAAGCCAGAAGTGCTTGTTCAACCCGCTCTTGCTCCTGTGATTGTCTTAAGCAGCTGCCAGCCCACAACTGACAGGCTCCTCCTCAGCAGCAGAGAGCTCAGCCAGCTTTTGGCCATGACCTGCAGCTCCTGGCAACCCAGAGAGACCGATCATCCCCTCTGCAGTGCCACTGCTCCGGGCTCCGGGCCTTATTGCTCAGGAGCAGCAGAAACGCCCAACACAAGCAGCGCCTGAGCATGAAACAACCAAAGAACGGGATTCTGCTTGTGCAGTTTGTTTGGTGGTCGGGTTAAGAGACCATTCAGCTCGTCTACTGTAGTAAAGGGGAAGGTGGAGGATTCCCAGGACTGTTCTCTTAGCAGGCCAACTAAGTCACCTGCTCCCACCACCCCAAAAGCAGCAACGTGGGCCTTGAGGACCACCCTGGAAGGGGCTGAGCAGGCAGAACCTGGGCAAGGAGCAGAGGCTGATGCAGGTGCACCTCAAGACCAGGCTGCTGCTAGAAGCAATCTTCCCTGCTCCTTGTTGCCAGGAGCCCTGCCCATCACCGCGATATTCTGGGAGCAAAAGGGCTGGCCTGGCACCCTCTAATACTGAGTTCCCATCTCCACAAATGGACAAAGAAAGGTGAAGAAACAAAGGCAGCAGTTTATCCCAGTGTTTCAAAGGAAAAATATAGATATATACATACATATGAAATCTAAATCACCACATCACAAGACTATTTCAGCTAAAACGGTCACTTGGAAATCAAAGAGCCACATGGGAATGGGGCTGAACACTCTTCTGGGGAAGGCGGCTGTGTCACAGGTGAAGCCATCCCCCAGGAAGTGCCTCCAGCCCAGGTGCCAAGGCCAGAGCGCTCAGGACCAGAGGACTCGCTATTTGCTCACGATAGTAAGGGCCACTAGAGTTAGCTAGGGGAGGTTGCAAGTCGCCTGCTGACTGGATATAGGAGGGCTTGATCCAGAGATGGTCCGTTGGTCAAGAGGGTGGAGTTCCTGGGCCTTCCTGCTGGCTGTTTTGCAAACTGAAGGAAAGAGAGAAACTGGGTTACTTCACTGGCTTGAAAGCGATCTTCCAAGTGGGGCAACTCTGCCGGGTAGCTGGATTTATTAAACACTCCTGAGTATCTTGGCAGTCATTTTGAAGGAGGGGGGACGCAGAGTGCCTTTTCTGTCAGGGATGGCACTGCACGGTTTCAACAGTGAGGGTACAGTTGACTGTGCAGTCCTGGAGAGCCAGCAGCAGACTTATTCCGTGTTCCGCTCAGACACCCCATGCACACACCAAAACCCTCCTGCAGCCTAGCCCACAAAGAACATTTGCACCAAGACTTTATTGGACTGGCACATATGTTTCTCTTGATATTTATGCTTGGAGCCAATGCAGGATCCTTAAGAAGGGGCAACACAGCTCATGCCAGAAGCACCCTGTCCCCATATTTTGTGGGATGTAAACACAGAGCAGTCAAACTCAACATTGCTAGAGTGGACATGAAGGTGTCTCAGTCCTCCAGCCTTAACTTCCTGTTTACCTGGACTGAGACAACTTCCTCTATGTAACTGGAGATGGGTGTGGTTTCACCTGGGGAGGTTTACACAAAGCCACAGGAAGCAGACCCCATCTTTCTCTTTTGGATTCGCTTCTCCAAGGAAGAGCATCTCAGGGACAGAATGCTCTCTTGGCCTCCAGCCAAGAGAGGCCTAGTGAAGCCTGCTTCTTTTTGGAGTTAGCTTCTACATGTAAATACATTTATCTAAGCCTGCCTGCCTTTCTGAGACTGTATTATAACTCAGGATGCCTGTAAGTAAACTCTTTTATATCTTATAAACAGTACTGTGTTGTGCCTTTACTTTTAAGAGGGAAGAAGGGGAATATACCAGGAATATATATTTCTTATAGAGGCTTTAGCAAGCCTATGCAACCATTTTCTGCTGTGTTTTAAAAGGGAATGAAACTCTGCTAAGTTTGGAGCTTGTTAATACAAGCTGGGATGAGATATATAAGTTAATATATACTCATCCACACTCCTAAGCATTCCCACATATCTGTGGCGCCGCCTGTTTTCTAACCTTTGAAGGCAGCTCCAAAGATGGGGACATACCGTGCAAAAAGAGGAATCCACGCTAGTCATCTGCAGCCGACGTTCCTTTCAAGGGGTCCTTCTGTCTCATCTGCAGCAGGAGAAAAGGAGATTTTTGTTCTTTTGCAAAATTAGGCCAGGGAGCAGCACAACCAAGTGGGCAGATTTCCTGAAGTGAGAGACCTCAAGCAGAGCCTCATGTCACACACAACAGCAAAAAGGAGCAAGAACTTCAGGCATTGGGGCGAGGAAAGCAGAGCTGCTGGCCACTCGCCCGCCCCCAGTCCTTGATCACTCTGAGGGACATGAGACCCAGCAGACTAACTCCCTTCCACTTGCCTCATCCAGCTGCCTCTTCGTCTCGTCCTCCATCCTGCGAATGTCCTCCATGGTCAGGTCAACCCATTTATCAAGCCAGCAGAACAGCTGCCGGTGGAAATTCGTGAAAAGCCGCCTCTCTTGCTACAAGAGAAGGAAGAAGAGCTCAGAGCTCCAGCGCAAGAGCCGTCCACGGCCAGCGTGCAGCAGGGCATGCTGAGCCATGGAGCTGAGTCATGCCTCCCCACTCCCCTCAAGGGAGCAGCACCACGCTGCTCCCTGCCAAAGTCAGTTCCAATATTCTTGGCCTCGTTCAGCGACGGACTGTTCTGAGCTCTTGCAGGCAAGCGCAAGAATGCGAGAGCTCCGATACACAAAGCAGAAGGAAGATGGCCCTACAGTGCCCTGTTCATCTTGCTGGGCACAAAAGGCCATCTCAGCCCTTGGCTTGTAACTATTCTGAGGCAGGCACAGGTTTGGCTGGCCCTAAAGGGAAAGCTGTGTGCACTCCGCCAAAGGCAAAGCAACAGCAATCCAGAGATGAACAGGACAGAGCTGACTGCTCTGGCCTCATGACAAGGAGGGCAACGTGGCAGGGCTTCATTTGCCTGCCTGCAGTTGGTGTGTGGCTGCTCCAGCTCCAAGAGAATCATGCGGCACGCCTGGCCCTTTCACTCACCTTCTGTATAAAGTTTTCGACTTTGTTCTGCAGCCCCCACCACTTGAACTTGACCGTCACTAGCTTGTAAGCACACATGTGTGGACAGTCGGCTTGCGTGCCCAGCTCCTTCTGCAGATACAAGAGAGGAGTCCTCCAGAATGGAGCCCTTGGCCCCAAACCAGCCCCACGGCCAGCCCTCCCCTCTCCTCCTCTCCGCTCACTCAATGTTTACACTTTCCGGCAACCCAGCCCACAATAGCAGGTCCACTATGTCTGCAGTATCGGCTGTGAGCCAGGAAGCCCCTCATTTAAGTCTCAAGGGAGACAGTCCTGAGCCACCTTCTGTCACCTATGAAGCAGCTGAACACTTGGCAGCTACAAAAGCCCCCTATTCTCCAAGGACCACTGCCATCTGGCCACAGCACCCAGAACGACGCAATGCCCCACACCTACCTTCCAGTTGGGCCCCAAAGGGCCACGCCCTGTTTTGGTGGATTTAAACTTTGCCGGGTCTTCTTCTGGCTTGTAATCCTGGAGCAGATACAACAGGGAGCAGGTTACAGCAAAGGAACGTAATACCTACCTCCAAAGAAAGGGTGCAAGCAGTCTCCTTTGCTTCCTGGAAAGCAAGGAGCTCAGCGGAGTCCAATTTGCCCCCTTCCGCTGCAGTATTGAGGGCCGCAGCAGCTGCTCAGGGGCAAGACATCCCAGGCTGCCTTGTAGCTCCCTGCACTGGGGACCAGGAGGAAGAAGCCCCAACCAAGCTGGGCATTTGCACCTTGGCCTGAGCTCCTAATCCCAAAAGGCCCCCAGGGAATGGAAGACGGACAGCATCTCCCTTTTCTCTCCACTCAACGCATGTCACAGCCTCCCTGCCAATTGCAAGGGAACAGAGCGATTTATGCTAGGATTTATGGTCCTTTCTCAGCGCCCGCAAATAAAAAGGGGGGGGGGAGGAACCTTTTGCTCTCCTAGAAGCCTACACAAAATGCCCACAGAAATCAGAAGTCTAAAGTGGGTTTTTGTGGCTTAGCCAATTCTTTCATTTGTAAGCTATTCCGCTGCAGAGCTCTGAGGGAAAGCTCAAGGTCACAGGCAGCCAGACAACTCTGAAGTGGCTATTTGTGGCTATGCCCAGGCCCAGTTCGGCTGACTGGAAACAGCCCCTGACAGAGGCAGCTGCTTTTCTCCAGCCAAGCAAAGCACGCGCCCCCCCCCAAAGCCCCCCCCCCCGCCTGCAGCCCAAGAGGAGCCCTTCTCCTGGACACCCACCCCAAGCCAGCTCTGGCACTCGGCTGCCGTACCCTTGAAAGCACTTGGCTCCGGTCTGCAATGTCGATGTAGACGGCTTCTACGTTCTTCCATTCATTTGGGGTCCAGTTTGTGAACCTGCAGGCAGCACAAAGGAGGAGGAGGGTTTGCGCGATGCCTCAGTGGGGCCCCCCCTCCAAGTTTTTAGTGCTCTTCTTTGAATTGATTCTCTTCCCCCTACCTCCAGGCATTGGAGCTTTCAGGGCAGCCAACCCAGGACAAGAACATAACAGCAAAGAGCTTTAAACATACAGAAACTCATGACCAAGAAAACAGTTTTTATGAAAGAGCAGAATATTTATAGTAAGCTATATTCAACCAAGTTCTACTCAGAGTAAACCAACTGAAATGAATGGACCCAAGTTAACTATGCCCATTTCCTTTGGTGCTCCACGTACGACTAATGTTGGATACCGCTCGTTGCTTTTATACATTCTTACTGTTACGTTGTGATTTGTACAACCCCCGTTGCACATCGCTTTGGAATTAATAGTTTTGTAAGTAAGACAAATCAAATAAACACAGCAGCAGCAAGAAAAGACATGGGAGAAGCTGAGGGGTGGCTCATGAAGAGCCTCGGGCTCCAAAAAGCAACCTCTCCCCTGCCCCAGGTGGAAGGAGCCCCTGCCCAAAAGCAAGCTAGTAAGTGAAGAATCCCCCCGTGCCCGCAAGAGCAGGCTGAGGGGACACTTCACCCCACAGCCTGTGTGGTCCAGGGAGGGGCAATTTTAGATGGACACACAAACTCCCTGGGGGACCCCCAGCACACACTGGAGGCGCCCCTGAGCAGCGCATGGGGAGGCGCCACTTGGGGACAAGCGCTTCCGGCTTAGAATTGCTCCCACACCAGCGACATGCCAGAACCTTCTTTGCACTTGGCCACCTCCAAAACGCAAGCTCTTTGCAAGAGGCAGCCACAAGGGGCCGTTCCTGCCAAGGGCACTTACGTTCTCCTGCATGCCAAGGTCCGGTTTGTGCCAGGTCTCAATTTTGATCAAGAAGTCGTCTTTCATGTACTCATTCTGCCAAAGAGAGAAGACTCCGTTACCAGCTGGGAATTAGGAAATGCAAGTGGGAGCATACACCTTTCCCAGACTCAACCCTAGGGCAGCGGATCTGTCTGCTTCCTCTACTTTCCCCATTGGCTCCTTAAGTTGAGTCAGGCAACTTTCTCTCACGGGCTGGGATCACATCACAGCAATGGAATTCCAGGTCCATAGAAACGTTTCGAGAAAACTTGCTCTTACGTTGTTTGGCAAATATCTCAGCAACTCTGTGCCTGCTAACATTTAACCTGCACTGTTTCATCTCTCACAAAATGAGAATGGAGAGTTTTAAAGATGTTGCAGTGCTCTTCCAGCTAAGAGACAAACAGTCCCTGTTGGGGGTGAAGTGTAGTTGACTGGAGCCCTCAAAGAATGCCTGGAGCTGCCAGTCAGAGCCTTGGTCCCCTGCCCTAGGACAAAGGCTGGCAGAGGCTCTCCAGGGTTTGGCTAGCAGGCCAGAGCTGGAGGGAGCCAGCCCACCCCAACCTCTTTGCCCTGCCTGGAATCCATTGCCAGGGCAGCCACTTCCTAGAGGGGCTGATCGAAGGCCAGCCAGGACCGGCCGAGACACCGAGTCTATAAAGCAAAGCACTCTGGGCACAGGATGCAGTTGGCCAGGATGGGGCCCCAATGGCCCCTGCTGAGCAGCGGAGGAAGGGGCAAAGGCCATAGGACAGGGAGGGCCGGTAGAGCAAGTGGCCCAGGATGAGAACAGGGCCTGGGGCAGGAGGCTGTGGAGGGATATCAACTGCTGAATTCAAAGAAGCAAAGTTCATCCCTGAAGGGGTCAAGCAGCTGCTCACAGGCAGAGAGCAAGCGAGTCAGAATTTTGGTCCCTCGAGCTCAGTGTTGCCCACACTGACTGGCTAGCAGCGCAGCACCCACCTACCCAAGGGGTTCAAGAGAGAAGGGTCTTCTGCCAGCTGGGACATTTTGTGTGCAAAACAGGGGCTCCACATTACGAGGGTGCAGTCCCTCTGCAAACCCCACCTGGCTGGGACATCCCAGTACCCCCCCCCAATCACTCATACACCTCCGCTCTGAAGGAGGGAGGGAGGGAGCCACACTTACCGTAATAACTGGTCCAGAAATCGGCACATGGAAAGAGAAAGACAGCTTTCATGAGAGAGAGAAGAGTTGGAGGTGCAGAGGGAACTCTGCCATGCACCCCCATCCCCATGCATGTAGCCCAGTGGTGCCCGGGGGGGGGGGGGGGCAAATGGATTGCCAGAAGGTTGTTGAGGCTGGAAGAGGCTTCCTCTGGAAGAAGACAGCCCACCACCCCGGGGGAAATGTCCCAGGCGCCTGGTGAACCAGGGTTGAGGCTCTGCTGCCTTTTGCTTCCAGTTGGATGAGAAGGTGGAATAAGTTTGGTCAGGTGACTGCTGCCTGCCAGGCCTTCTCCACTTTGCGCATAGGGACGTTCTTCTTCTCTCCCCGCTCCAATCCTGCACAGGGGTAAAGAGCTCCCTCCCAGGCCAGGCCAGCTCTTCACATTCCACCGTGTGGAAACCAAAACCAGCACACCAAGTCCAGCGCCCGGCTGCCAGTAACCAGATGCTTCTGTTATCAGAGCTCCATTATTCATGAGCAGGCAGGGCACAGTGGATCTGGTGACAGGCCGGGCATCTGCACAGCCACTGCCACTCTTTGCATTCTGAGAGAAGGAGCTGAAGCTCACATGGCAGATGCCAGGGTTTCAACGCCCCTGACTTCTGAGGAATTAACGCCACCGTTTCAGGATCGGCCAGGTTGCTTGGCCCTACAAGTTTTCACAAGGGAAGACCTGGAAATGTACCGTGACAAGAGGCAGTTCCCTTGGCGCACAGTCCCAGAGCATGCTGGGTGTGTCGTTCCCAACTTAAAGCCAGGAACAGAGAGCGGAGGTTCACAGGGCAGGGCTCCTGAATCAGAGCACCGCCGCCCAACTCTCAAGGATTCGCTAGTTTCTTCCAGGAAATGAAGAACTGCAGTGTCCCAGGATCCCCACTAAGTCATCCCTAGCCCTGCGCAGCTGCCACAAAGTGTGGCCTGCACTGCCCTGGGTGCAGCACTGCCGCAAGTCCAGGTGGAGGTACAGCTCCCCCTCCCAACTAGGCTGCCTCCAGGGCAGGAGCAGCAATGGATGTTTCCCCCAGGGAGGCCTGAGCAATGCAAGGGCCCATGGCCAGAAGAGGCCACAGCCTGGGCACCCACCCAATGTGCCTTCTCTGCCTTTGGAAAACTCGGGCGAAGGCAGCAAGGCCCCCTGCGACCTGCACGAGTAGCGGCTGCAGCTCCTGCACCAACCAAGCCTTGTGGCTACACCGTTCTCCCACCCAAAACGCTAACATGGCAGGCCTGGAAAACAGAAGTGCTGAGCTATGTGCATAGCTTGGCAGCTGCTGGAGAGGAACAAGAGTTGCTGTTTTCCCTACATGAGAAGCCCATTAGTCCGTGGTTTGGGGGAAGCACCTGAGGCCAAGGGACCCTGAGGGCCAAGAATGTTTGAGGCCTCACCCATGCCCAGAGGAAAGCCAGTCGGGCAGCCGTGAAATGCTGGCCAGGAAACGGGCACCAATTAGTGCCAGGACACACTGGCCATGCCCTGGCAGGAATCCCGCTGTCTCAGGCAAAGTGCTAATGTGATAAGCCAGAGACAAACTGTGATCCTCGCCAGGACAGCTGGCCCAAGCTCTTCCCCCAGGGCTGCCAAGGCAGATGTTCCTCCTGGCCACTGCACCAGGGAGCCAGCGGCTGCCCTAGTGCTCCAGCCCCGCCCTCACCTGCCAAGGCACAAAGAGGACCCTCCGCAAGCTCCTCCAAACTGGCTCGCTCAGCCCTGCCTGATCCCCAGGAATCTCCCTCTCGAGGGCTGATTTGGAGCAGGGAGAGTCCTGCCTGGCTGATCAACCGGGCAGGATCAGCCCAGGTATCCATCAGACAAGCCCTGTTGTGGTTTATAGAAGGAAGCAGAACAGATGCTTCTCTCCAGCACCAAAGCCCTGGAACTCCGGCCAGCCCTCGCAGACAGATGCCCATCCCAGGGAGGGAAAGTGATCTCAGTTGCAGCTGAGGAACGTCTGTGCAAATGGTCCCCAAAGCCCTGCCTGCACTTTTCCAAATAGATGAGCGGGGTGTGTGTGTGTGTGTGTCCCGCCCCACAGAGCGCAAGGCTACTCACCGGTCCGGCAGAAAGGGTAGGCATTCCAGGCTTTCTCGTGGATGTTCAAGGCTCCCTCTGGGGCCAGCATCTTCACAAAGGGAGGGACTTTGCTGCAGGAAACAAGCAACAGAAGACAGCTGTCTTTGAACAGCATCCTGCACACACAGCCCAGCTCCAAAGACAGACAAGCCCAGGGTGCTCTTGGGCCTCTGGTCTTCAGACTGACTACTGCAACAGCCAGCAAACATGTGTCAAATGCCACAAACACATTGCCCTACACTCAAAGGCTGAAACAACACCCAGAAGGTCGCACAAAGCTGAGAAGAGCCACCGGCCCTGCAGAAAAAGGCAGCTGACTTGAAGCCACCCCCAGCCAGCTGTGCTCAGGCCCAGGACCTCAGACTGACCCCCACCTCCATTACTCACCTGCTGCAGGTAAAGCCAGTGGGCTCACTGCACAGCAAGCTGCTTTGTAAAGGGATCAAGAGGGAGCCCCTCTCTGTGGACTCCCCACGTTGTCCCCCCCACCAACTGTGACTCCTCCTCTCTGTCTCCCCAGTCGCTCATCACCAGGCCAGAAAGGCTCAATGAGGAACCTCAGCTCACAAGTGCCTGGCTGTGGCCTGCCGGCTTCCTGAGGGTCACTCAAACAGGTCACAGCAGCTGGGATCAAAGCAATACCCCACCAAAAAGGAGTTCCACCAGAACAGGTTGCCCAGCAGCTGAAGCAGGAAGGGGACCCACTGCTTTCCTTGTGCACAAGCCCAACATGCAGGAAAGCAGAAGTACTAGGGCTGAACAAACACCCAGAAGAGCTTCCTTACTGCAAGGGAGAGGGGTGAATCTGTGTGTCACCTTGAGAGGCCAAGATCCAACCCCCACCCCACACACACCCACCCCAACAAGCACTTCCTCCAGCCACCCCTTAAGCTCCCTTGGAAGGCTGCTCAGAACTGGCTCCTTCCTCTTCCCAAGACAGAGCCTGGGGTCAACTACCCTCCTCTCCCCAAAGGCAAAGAGAATGCAAAGCAGTGGAGTTCACCCCTTCCCCAGGAAGACCAAGCAAGGCCAACACCCGCCCTGCCCACAGCATCTCTGCCACATACCTCTGCAAGTGGTAGATCTTGTGTGTGTACTGCCCGCGTTCCCCGTCGCGCTCATAGGGCTCGTTCACCAGGACTTCCACCCCTTCGCCACCGCCAGTTTCGTTCTTGCTGGCTTCTGCCACGGAGTACAGCTGCCCCACTTGGTACTGGAGGAGGAGGGAGATCACGGCATCACTGCAGATTCAGCAAGCAGGTAGGCAGGGACACAGGAAGCAGCCCTGGACTGGGTCACACCACTGGTCCAGCCAGCTCAGCACTGCCTACCCCACTGGGTCTCAACTGGAGGGTCAGGACTGATCCAAGGTGCCTTGCAACAGGAGCAGGAGCACCGTGCAAAGCAAAGATGCGGCAAATGATTGGAAGAGGCTGGAGAGATCCTGCGCAGGGCAGTGCTCTTTAGCTGTGGGCCCCCCATGCTGCTGGACTACAACTCCCATCATCCCTGACCACTGGCTTTGCTATAAGCAAGACCCAGCCCTACAGGCAACCCAAAACTGGACAGAGGAAGGTCTGAGCAGCCCTGTATCGGAAGGCTTTTAACGCTTGATGTTTTATGTTTTCAGATATGCTGTAAAGTATTAATTGGAATATTATTATGGGCAGCTTCCTATGTTCCTGACTGCTTTACACTGTGCAGACCATTAGCCTCTTTTTTTTAAACTGGCAATGCTGACAGGGACTGAACCTGGGTCGGGTGCTGGCCCCCAAGTTACGCAGTCCTGTCCGTTTTTCTGCCTGTGCTGCATTTGCAGAGCCTGCACTCAGAGCCCTGGGGCATTCCGCCGGCTGGAAGCAGGGCCTGCTCTGCGGAGTCCTTGGCACAGGGGTTGATCCAGCCCTCCAAAGTGCCCAGCGCCCCCCATTCCACCCTAGAAAGGATTAGGCCGCTAAGAGGAAGCAGCCCGGGTGCTTAGGGGGATTTGAGCCTGGCTCTACCCAGTCTAGTCCAACACTAAACCTCCACGCTGTGCAGGCGTTTGAGGCCATCTGCCCCCATAATTGTGAGCCCGGTTGTGAAGCCCCTCCAGTGCAGGGCTGGCATTCACATACACAGAGGAGAGAGAGAGAGGAGAGCAGAGAAGACAAGCACTGGGGCAGACCAAGTTGCTTTGTCCCAAGGGGTGGGGTGGGGTCTCCCAGGCGGGGTCCCCTGGGGACAGAGAGCAACGTGTCCTCGGCTCTGACGCACTCTCCGGCCACTCTCCCTCTCCTGCATCCTCTCGCTCCACAAGTTACGAGTTCAGGCACTAAGAGGATCAGGCTGCTGGACTGCCATCTTCACCCCTTAATCTTCCTGTTATTTCTGATCCCCTAATCCCATTGGAACAAGGAAGCGGGCCCAGACAAATTGCTGTGTTAAATAAGAGCAGGCCCCGGGGGAATCCGCCAGAGAAAGTGTCCAAGAGGGCAAGAGGCCCCGTGCCCAGCAGGAAGGAGGGTGGCAGCTGGAAGGAGCCGCCCAGCTCAGGTGCTCAGTCCAGCAGGAACAGCTCCGCGCTCTGGGAGGCCTGGCGGTCAGCGGCCCTGTGCTCTGCTGGGGCTAAAACCTCAGACTCAGTGCCGTGCTCAAGGAGACATGACCCTGTAGTGAAAGCAGCCCTCTTCCTTCCCACCCTCAGCCAGGCTCCTTGGGGGCCATTCATCCTCCTAGAAGCAGCTTTGCATTCAGCTGGGAAAGGCAGATCCTCCAGCTCACAAGCAGGAAGGGGGGTGGTTTTTTGGGGGGCACACAGAGAGTGGGCACAAATGATGGCACCATGTTAGAAGTAACAGATGAGAACACACCCACACATCCTGCCAAAAACATCAAGCAACTGATATTTGGGGAGGGGGGAGGGGTTAGATCCAATCCTAAATCGCCTCTGGATATTAAAGATGGGCCATCCTGTTTATATTCCACAAAGGTCCCCCTCCCCCATTGAGACTCTTGCAAATGCCTCTACAGAATACAGAGAACAGACACCTACAAGCCCCACACCCAACTTTGGCCACTGGACTGTAGGCTGAGAGATGATACATTCGATTTTTAATCTGCCTAAGCTGCAAGAAGGTTGATCGCCGAAGAATTGATGCTTTTGAACTATGGTGATGGAGGAGACTCTTGAGAGTCCCATGGACTGCAAGAAGATCAAACCTATCCATTCTCAAAGAAATCAGCCCTGAGTGCTCACTAGAAGGACAGATCCTGAAGTTGAGGCTCCAGTACTTTAGCCACCTCATGAGAAGAGAAGACTCCCTAGAAAAGACCCTGATGTTGGGAAAGATGGAGGGCACAAGGAGAAGGGGACGACAGAGGATGAGATGGTTGGACAGTGTTCTCGAAGCTACTAACATGAGTTTGGCCAAACTGCGAGAGGCAGTGAAGGATAGGCGTGCCTGGCGTGCTCTGGTCCATAGGGTCACGAAGAGTCGGACACGACTGAACGACTGAACAACAACAAGCTGCCTCATTGGGAGGAAGGGTTTCCTGCTTTCCTCCCCTTTGCCCCCATTGCTTTCCTTGGTTGGGGGGGGGGGGAGATGTTCTGTAAGCTCAAGAGAGAGCACAGCTGGCACCCAGCCCGCTCAGAACAAATCCTGCACTGCAGCGCCCCCTCTTGGCATCCCTTTACACAACTCCGGAGAACCCGCTGCTGACCAGCCTCCCCCCCCCCCCGGCTCCCACTCTCAGCTCGCACCTGCAAGGCCTTTCTAGGTCCTCTGGCTCTCTGGTCTCTTTAATGGAAATGGCACCTGCCTGCATTGGTTGAGTTGTGCTTTGGGACCAGGCACAAGGCAGGGAGAGGGTCTCCAAGAGAGCTTCACCCAGGGGGCTCCCTGTCAGGCCCCGTCCTGGGAGACACGAAGCCAGGCTGCCCAAGGGGCACAGCCTCGGAAGCGGAAAGAGGCCAGGCTGCACTTGCAAGGGGTCGGGAACAGCACCTCCTCCTCCTCCCTTCAAGGCACTCTGTAACCCGAACTCTGGGAAACATGAACCCAGCTCTGCTTTGCCCCAATTCTGACAAGGCAGCACCGGACAGGACTCAGGACCCCAGCAGGTGCAGAGCCTTGAGGCGGCCAGGCCAGCCCTTGCTCAGGAGGAGCCACCCGGGCGCCAGAGCAGGCTAGCAGGCAGCCGTGGGGATCTCAAGCAGACATATTTACTTCACACATATTGTCTCAGTTACCTCTGCAGCAACCGTACAGGGTTGGCCAGCATTACTCTCCAAATATTCCACATGGGGAACCCAGGCAGAGAGCGAGTCAGTGCCCCAGGAGTGCCGGGTCAGAAGACCAGGATGAGCCCCGTCCAGTCCAGGAAGGGCAGCACCCAAAGACCTGGCCAGGAGCAAGGAGGGCTTCCAGCAAGGCTCCCCAGCCGGGTCTCCTTCCGTGGGCGAAGCTGATACAGAAGTCGCACGTGTGTGCTTCAGGCCACTTGGGCTGACCTACATTCTCCTAGCTCTGCCTCCATTGTCCTTTGTTACTGCCATCACCAGGGTTGGGGCGGGGGGCTTTAGCAGAAAAATGGACCTGGAAGGAAAGTCAACCAGAGCTCTGCTCAAGCTGGCAGCCCCCTCCACACTTGTGCTTCAAAACAAAAAGCTGGGGGAAATGACACACACTTTTGTGCAATGTGCACATTTGCCGCAGACACCCAGCAATGCCCCCAGTGAAGGCCTGGCACTTCCCTGGAGCGCAAAGCGCTGAGAGAGAGCAAGGGGAATAACAAGCTATGCATCCTAGGGATG
Organism: Lacerta agilis; assembly: GCF_009819535.1. Classification (NCBI taxonomy): domain Eukaryota; kingdom Metazoa; phylum Chordata; class Lepidosauria; order Squamata; family Lacertidae; genus Lacerta; species Lacerta agilis. The sequence continues at coordinate 42,783,136 of NC_046326.1, forward strand.
TCTCCACCTCCACTCAAAAGCCCCTGGCAGGCAGGCAGGCAGGCTGAAGTTTATGGCACGGTGGGAGTTAGGCCCTCACACAACACACACTAATCTTGCTGCAAATGCAGGAACATTCTTTAGTCAGCAGCTTGTTCCTAATAATTCAAATAGTCTTAAGGAGGAGGGCAGGCAGGCAACAGAGCCCAGGAGCCTGGATAGACCTTATAGACTCTGCCACCCAGAACTGATGCCAGGAGTGGAGCAGGGAACTGGATTGGAGGAAAGATCCGCCACACACTTGAAACTTGTGGGTGCTCTGACCACGAGTGTTTAAACAGGGAGAAGAGCATTATAAAGCCTGCAGACAAATGCCAGGCCCTCACACCTTAAGGAGAGTCCCAGAAACTTGTCCAATGTCACTCAACCCCTTGCAGAACTGGTGACAAGTTCCTCTCCACAGCGCTAAGCGCCCACCTCCTCCCCGCTTGCAGCAATGTGGCCCCTACAAAAGCAGAAATGGGCTAATCTTTAAGTAGCCACAACACACTTCGCACTGGCCACAAATGGAGCCAAGACTAGATTTAAGGCAGGTATTGAAAAAGAAGCAACAGAGAGGTTGGCACTTACCTCCTCCACAGACACGGGCAAAAGAACACGACTGCAAGAGAAGAGACAAAAGAAGTTCACTAAAGGTCCAGTAGCCAGGATCACTTGCACAGTGTCAACAACAACTCAGAGTCCCACTGGAGGATTACAGCCCAAGGGGTTCTGGTGGAGCTAGGACACCCCCCCCCCGTCCCCGCTATTGCCTGCCACCCCCATTGCCAGTGCTGTCTCTGCTGGGGAGTTCATTTCTGCAGCCTGGGGCAACTCAGGCAAGGACTTCCCAGAACACCAATGAAGTTTCCCGTTTCACAAATGTTGTGCGGAGAAAGAGCACATCACATTACTAAACGAGTCTGGCAGGATACAGAGAAAAGTTGCACAGAAATCCAGGGGGGAGAGAGAAAGACAGAGAGAGAATATATGTGCCTGTCACTTCCATAACAGAAAAACTAGAACAGCAAGATGGACTCTGTCCAAGCCCCACCAAGGAACTTGCAGGAAAGAAGACACGTGTAAACCCCCAACCCAAATGTTTCACACACACACACACATGCAGTGGCTAGTTAAACATTAACGTCAGAAGCAAAGATGTTTGCTTTATCTAAAGTGTTATGATGATAGCATCACAATAGCAGCTATCACCAAAGTCTACCTCTACTAAAACAAGAGACAACTATGCCATTAATCTCCACACTAGGACAACTTAAATATTTGGCAAAGCTCTTGATGTTTGGCAAGGCCAACTGATGAACTCCAGAAAAGTCAAGACAGGGTGGACAGGAATGACTCCCAAGTGGGGAAGGGCTCCAGGCACGAAATGTGGCAGTCTCTCTTCCCCAGCAATGCAGGGCACACCCAGTAGCAACCCTGAAAGATGCCAGCCCTCTTCCTCCAGGGAAGGGGAACTTGCTGTGGCCCTTCGGGGACAGCTGGATTCCAGCTCCCAGCAGCCAACCTGGCAACAGACTGGGATGGCGGGCGTTGGGAGTCCAGGGATGTATGGAATTCTGCAAAGAGACCCCTCTGCACTAACCAGTTGGACAGCAGAGCTCACAGTGGTCCACAAAGCAGGTCGAGGGCAAGACACCCTACTGAGTGAGCTTCCTCACCAAATCAGTCTTGGGCAAAGGTGCCCTAAAGGGAAACATGAAAGCTAAAGGGGAGGAGAGTCACCTGGAATGGTCTGCATGGAAGATGAGGAATGAGTAACTTCCTGTGCTTCTGGCAAGGAGGACAGCAAAGAAAGAAATGGCTTATTTTGTTCTCTGTCTTTGGTCAGAGCCAGAAATAAATTTCCAGAATGGCTGTTAAAAGCAGGAGCCTGTACCAAAATATTTAGAACCCAGCCCTAAACTTGGTCATAACAGACCAGCAGACGGGAACAAGGAGACAAAAACATTGTCCCCATCTTCAAAAAAAAAAGGGGGGGGGAGAAGGCCTAGGATACTACCAACCAGTCAGTTTGACATCAATACCAGGAAAAGTCCTAGAACAGATAATTAAACAGCACTTAGGGAGGATATTTTGATTACTAAGACCCAGCATGGGTTTCTCAAAAACAAGGTGAATGTTGTGGACATAGTGTATCTTGATTTCAGTAAGACTTTTGACAAAGTTCCCCATGATACTCTTGCAGAGAAGCTAGTAAAATGTGGACTGGACAAAGTAACTGTTAAGTGGATTTGTTGTAGGTGATTGACTGAATCAAAATGAGTGCTCACTAAGGGTACCTCCTCATCTTGGAAAAAAGTGACAAGTGGGGTGCCACAGGGTTATGTCCTGGGCCTGTTATTGTTCAACGTTATTTATAAACAACTTGGAGGAAGAAATTGAGGGGATGCTCATCAAGTTAGCAGGTGACAACAAACCGGGAAGGGGTAGCCAAGGCCACAGAATACGGAATCAGAATTCAAGATGACCTTAACAGATTGGAGACCTGGGCCCAAGCTAAAAAAGTGAATTTCAGAAGGGACAAATGCTAGGTTATAAACTTAGGAAGGAAGAACCAGCTACACAAATGTAGGATGGGGGACACCTGGCTTGCCAGTAGTACATGTGAAAAGGATCTTGGGGTCTTGGTGGACCTCAAGCCAACAGTGTGATGCAGTAGGGGGGAAAGCTAATGCTATTCTCGGCTGCAGCAACAGAAGTATTGTGTCCAGGACGAGGGAATTAATAGTACCGCTCTATTGTGCCTTGGTTGGACCACACCTGGAGTCCTGCACCACAATTTAAGAAGACCGTTGGCAAGCTGCAATGTGTGCAGAGGATGACAACCAAGATCTAGGGTCTTATGAGGAAAGGTTGAAGGAGCTGCGTATGTTTAGCCTGGAAAAGAGGAGACTGAGAGATGACATGGTGGCCATCTTCAAACATCTAAAGGGTTGTCACATGGAAGATGGAGCAAGTTTGTTTTTTCCAGCTCCAGAGGAGAGGATCCAAGCCAATGGATTCAAATTGCAAGAAATTTGGGAATCAGGAAGAACTTTCTGACAGAGAGAGCCATTCAACAGGAGAACAGATTTCCTTGGAAGGTATTGGTCTTTCCTTCCTTAGAGGTTTCTAAGCAGAGGTTGAATGGCCATCTTTTAGGGATTATTCAGCTAGGATTCCTGCACTGCAAGTGGGTTGGACTAGATGACCCTTGGGGATACCTTCCAACCCTCCAATTCTATGAGCATTTGGAATAAAGCAATGCATGAGAAGATGAGCCAGCAGAGCATGACTCCTGAGGCTAAGATGTGTGTCTGTTTGCACGAGACAGACAGGAGACAATTAGCAATTTCATGCAGGAGAATCTTGGTTCATCATCAAGCAACCTGCCAAAATGCATTAACTTGTCCAGAAGAAACAAACTGCATAGCTAGCTGTCATTTTCCAGACACGTCAAGGAATCAGAAAACAGGTAAAACCACCTTAATAACAAAAATGCTTTCTTTCAAAGCCCTCTCAACTAGAAACCTATAATGGAGCATGATCAAGTCATACTTTCATAACTGAGTAGACTTTGGACCCAGACATAGCTGATTAGCCGTGGCTCACTTTCCTCGGGGCCACAGCTGAGGACTGGCCCACCACAGGCTTTGAAGAAGCTGTGCTGCAGGGTTTGCCTGCCTCTGAGGTGAGGCAGACTTTGAGCAATATATGAAACAGGCTCTAGTCCGAAACCTCTTTCAGGAAGTTCCATGCGCTTTCAGAGCGCTCGGCCTGGGGAAAGAAAAGGGAACGCTGTGCTGTGGGGCCTCATTCCCGCAAGATGTGGCCAGGACCCTGGAGCAGGAAGAGAGCAGCAGGGCATCCCAAACTCCATCCCACACTGCGGATACACAGCGCTCGCTGCAGAAGGACAGAAGTTTAACTCCAGGCAGGTCAAGGAAGGAGCAGCTGCTCTTCGCTGCCGGCATCTAGCTCTCCTCCACAGAAGCCCTGTCAGCATCTGATGGCTGTGGCCATGTTGGCAAGCCGGCTGCCAGGGAGAGCAAGGGGTTTGTCCCATCTTCTGGCAAATCCCAGCACCCGGAAGGCACCAGCAAAAGTCGTTTCCCCCCCCCCCCCCAAGCACTGGCAAGGCAGGTCTTCCAGGAGGAGGAGGAGGAGGAAGAGGGAGACCCTGTTGCCAGAGGCCCAGGGAAGGGCCATACCAAGCAGGTTTTGCAGGCTGACCTCAGGCAGGGTCAAGTGACCTTACCGGGGGGGGGGGACAACTCAAAAGCAACCACCCCCACGGTGCAAAAAAGAGGCACTCGTATCAGGCTAACCTTGCGGCAACCCCGCACCTTGCTTTGCCCTGTCCGGACGAGCCGGTCCTCCAAGGCAGCCGCTTGGCCAGAGAGGGAAGGCGGCCCACCCAGGCGGCCGGGGGGGGGAGGAGGAGGGCGGCCCGCTTCTCCGTCGGGGCTCCCGGCGGCGGCGGCCTCCCGCTCTTCCTCCTCCTCTTCCTCCTCCTCTTCCAAGGTCCTCCTGCGAAACAGGATGCCGGGCGCCGGGAAGGGGGGGGGGCAGGAGGGAAGAAGCGCGCCTCCGCCATCCTCGTCCCCATCCATCCCGGCATCGGGTGACCTTCACCGCCCTCGTCCACCCTCCTCTTCCTCGGACCCGCATCCCTCCCACGGGGGGGGGAGAGGGAGAGACCCCCTCTTGGGAGGGAGCGCAGCCCCCGTCCCTCCGGACAGTGGGGGGGGGGGGTCCTCCGCCTGCGGAACTCCCTGCGACCTCCCTCAAGCCCTTCTCCCTGAGGGAGGGGGCTGCCGGGAGAGAGACCCCCGTCGTCGCCCGCCCCCCCCCACATGCCCCCAGGCGGCCACTCACTATTCCTTGACGACCACCATGGCGGGCGGTGGCTCCTGGGGGGCTCCTCCGGGGCTGCGCTCCGTCTCTCCTCCTCCTCCGCCGCCGCCGTCCGCCTCTTTCTGGGCTCCGCGCGCGGCCCGGACGGAGCGCCGGAGGGAGGGGGGAGGAGGGGAGGGAGGGAGGGAGAGGGGAGGGGGCGGCGCGCGGAGAGGGAAGGAACGAGCGTTCCCCGGCAACAGCCTCTGCGTCACTGCGCCGCGTCCCCGGCGCGATGGCGTCACGCCGCGGAGGGAAAGCGGGAGGGGCTGGGCGCGCGAGCGGCGCGTGCGCAGGAGGAGCGCGGGAAGGTTGAGGCGAGGCGGTGCTCTCTGCGTATGCTCAGAGGCACTCCGGCCCCGCCTTGCTTCCAGTGATAAGGACGCGCGCGCCCCCCCCCACTGCGCGCCCCTGTCCTGCTCCATCTGTTTCCATCCGGAATGCGGTGGGGGCCCAAAGGAGCCCCGTGGGGGTTTCGTCTTGAAACAGAGCAGCCGCTGAGAGAGGGGGCTCTGACTGAGAGCGGACATTCATTCTGCCACAACTTCTCTTTAACCGGGGGGGGGGGCTCAGTGTCCCCCCCCCCATGTTGGTAAACTACGGCCCCACGGCTTCCCCCAAAGAATCCCGAGAAGGGTAGTTCTGTGATGGGGTAAACTATAGTTCCCAGGTTCCTTTGGGGGAAGTCATGTGTGGATGTACCAGCATAGTCAGTGATCGGGGCGATGGGAGTTGTAGTCCACCAACACTTGCACTCGTTCCCCGCACCTGCCTATTCAAACCATCACTTAGTTGGTGGGAATTTTTCCATATTTTGGGTGGGGTGGGGGAAGCACCCTTTTTAAAAGGGTTTGGATGTAATCAGGAAGGAAGGTTCAGCTGCTGAAAGGTGGCTTGGAGAGCTGAGTCTGGCCCTCCCCCTTGGCCAAGCCTGGCTCAGCTGCTCAGGAGGAGGAGGAGGAGGAGGAGGAGGAGGAGGAGATCCCTGCCCCCCCCCCCCCTGAGCTGGGACAGCCCTTTCTGCATGGCAGGGCAATCTGGTCCCTCCACCCTCCACTGAGAATGAAGCGAGCCTGGGATAGCCTTCTGCTGCTGTCATCCTCATTTCAAGTGTTGCTAGGTTTCCTGGTTTATACCGGCTGGGCTGGTTACACTGGTTGTTCCTCAGCTGCTTCTGATAATCGGTGGGGAAAGTTTCTCCTCGTCCTTGCAGGATGTCACCCTCTCCATGGCCCAGTACAGCCCTGGGAGGGAATTCCAGCAAAAGAGGAGCCCTGCAGGATCAGGCCATGGAGCCCAGCCTCCCACTTCCTGCAGGTGCCTCTGGGAAGCCCATAAAGAGGGAATAAAAGCATGGGTTATATGCCTCCCTGCTGCCCTCCAGCAACTGGCATTCAGAGGTAGACTGCCCTTGAAGGTGGAGGTCCTACACAGCCATCGAAAGGCTTCTTCTTCCTCCTCCTTGGATTTCCCCCTTCTAAAGCAACCTGAGCTAGTGGCCATCTCCACTTCATGTGGCGATGAGTTCAGTTACATGTTGTGTGAAGGACTTCCTTTTGTCTGTTTTGAATCTCTGGCTCAGGAACCTTTTACAGTCTAAGGGCTGCGCACATGTGGGGAGCGGGGGCCGGAAGCAAAATGGGCATTTGCCTTGCTAAACAGTTTCTGCACATATGCGCACCCCTCCTGTCCAGTGCCAGCAAGAGACATGACCAGAGTCCAAGGGCAGAGTCCAGTCAGGCAAAGCACTCAAGGAGGGCCCAAAGCAGGGCAGGGAATTGTGGACTTGGAAGTGGGTGTGTGATCTGGGGAAAGTTTAGAGAGAGAGGCTTGGGGGGGGCACAAGTTGACCCCTGAGACTAAGGTTCCTGCCCACAGCTCTACCTGATGAATTTCACAAGGTGATCTTGAATTCTTTTTTAAAAAATGATTTTTACTAAAGATTTTCTTGCCTTACAAAAATATGTGCATTGTCTCTTTTTCAGGTTGTAGAGTCTTTTCTACAGACTCGATGTGAGACAGTGTTGTATACAGGATAAAGTTGGGAAAGAAGAGAGGGGGTTACTAAGTGTATGCGTGGGGACTTTGTGTCAGCATCACTTGAGTAGGTTCTCTTTCTATTTGTTATATTTCCTTGGTAGTGAGAGGTACTGGGGGCAGTGTGTGGTTGGCCGTCTTTAGTTGGCTGCAGTGAGATTTGTTTATGTGGGGGGGGGGGATTGTTGGGTCAAGTTAGCCCTATTAATGTGCATGCTGTTGGTGGGTTCTTGTTGAGCTGTGTATGTAATAAAGGGGAGCCATTCTGGGATGAAGGCATCCTTGTTTATTTGTTCCCGTGTCAGTTTCAGTTTATTGGTTAACTTTTCTGGTAAGGCTTCTCCCAATACAATTTGATGCCAGTGATCCATGTTTATACTCCTGACAGGTCCATCTGGCTATGAGGTTTCTGGCTGCTGAGAGTAAGCTCTGTATAATGTGTCATTATGACCTTATGGCTTAGACCACATTCTAGTCCTTTGGGTGGGGTTAATTTCGTAGCCTGTGTCTATGTCATCATCATCATTGTTTTTTTATTGTGTCAAGGGGGGTTTGTGGGGGTTTTGGAGCAGTATTTTGTGTATTGCAAATGCCATGTCTCCTTGCTGTGCCCTTTTGCTGTCAGGAGGAGGTTTTCAAAGCTGGTCAAGGGCATATTGGCTGCTGGTTTTACTTTTGGTTTGCTTAAGGCGGCGCGCAGTTGTTGGTGTGTTAGCCAGGGTATCTGGGTGTCAGTCACCTAGTTTGTATTTTATTTCTTGTGTCAATATGGGTGTGTTATTTCTGTAGAAATTTGGTAGGTGAGTTTACCTTGAATTTTAATATTCTGGAAGTAATCTCAGGAGACCCTTCAGGGATGCCACTTTTTGCAGCCGCCTTCTGTGCAAGGAGGAGGCATTCAATCCTTGTTGTTGTTGTTCAGTCGTTCAGTCGTGTCCGACTCTTCGTGACCCCATGGACCAGAGCACGCCAGGCATGCCTATCCTTCACTGCCTCTCGCAGTTTGGCCAAACTCATGCTAGTCGCTTCGAGAACACTGTCCAACCATCTCATCCTCTGTCGTCCCCTTCTCCTTGTGCCCTCCATCTTTCCCAACACCAGGGTCTTTTCTAGGGATTCTTCTCTTCTCATGAGGTGGCCAAAGTACTGGAGCCTCAGCTTCAGGATCTGTCCTTCTAGTGAGCACTCAGGGCTGATTTCTTTGAGAATGGATAGGTTTGATCTTCTTGCAGTCCATGGGACTCTCAAGAGTCTCCTCCAGCACCATAATTCAAAAGCATCAATTCTTCGGCGATCAGCCTTCTTGATGGTCCAGCTCTCACTTCCGTACATTACTACTGGGAAAACCATAGCTTAAACTATACTTACCTTTGTCGGCAAGGTGATGTCTTTGCTTTTTAAGATGCTGTCTAGGTTTGTCATTGCTTTTCTCCCAAGAAGCAGGTGTCTTCTGATTTCGTGACTGCTGTCACCATCTGCATTGATCATGGAACCCAAAAAAGTGAAATCTCTCACTGCCTCCATTTCTTCCCCTTCTATTTGCCAGGAGGTGATGGGACCAGTGTCCATGATCTTAGTTTTTTTGATGTTGAGCTTCAGACCATATTTTGTGCTCTCCTCTTTCACCCTCATTAAAAGGTTCTTTAATTCCTCCTCACTTTCTGCCATCAAGGTAGTATCATCAGCATATCTGAGGTTGTTGATATTTTTTCCGGCAATCTTAATTCCGGTTTGGGATTCATCCAGTCCAGCCTTTCGCATGATGAATTCTGCATATAAGTTAAATAAGCAGGGAGACAATATACAGCCTTGTCGTACTCCTTTCCCAATTTTGAACCAATCAGTTGTTCCATATCCAGTTCTAACTGTAGCTTCTTGTCCCACATAGAGATTTCTCAGGAGACAAATGAGGTGATCCGGCACCCCCATTTCTTTAAGAACTTGCCATAGTTTGCTGTGGTCGACACAGTCAAATGCTTTTGCGTAGTCAATGAAACAGAAGTAGATGTTTTTCTGGAACTCTCTAGCTTTCTCCATAACCCAGCGCATGTTCGCAATTTGGTCTCTGGTTCCTCTGCCCCTTCGAAATCCAGCTTGCACTTCTGGGAGTTCTCGGTCCACATTCAATCCTACTCTTGGTTTTCTTTTGTTTCAGCCAGTGACCAATCTGTTTAGAGAAATCCACCGTCTTAACTCATGACGGCTGAGTTTACTTTCTATTCCTGTGAACTCTCTGAGGAACTTACGCCCACAGAACGAAAGAGGCAAAGTCCAAGGCCCCTTATCTAAGGGCTTTTCTCTGCCCTTGGACTTGGTCCCTTGAAGTCCATGGGGCTGAGGGCTGGCAGGACCCCTTTGTGGATGGGAAACCTTCCCTACCCGCCCGCCTGCCTGCCTGGGTTGCTCCCTTGCTCCTGTTGACTGGCTTCTGCATGGCCTGCCTTGACTTCTCAACCTACAATCTGCCTCCCAGGAGGCCTATACCACCCGCCCTGAGGTCCTTGGAAGGAGGGGGCGGGGTATAAAAAGGTAATAAATGCACATTTGTGACAAGGGACTATGTCCCATTGGGAATCGGTGTGAAGAAGGACCACTTGCTCTTGGGGCAAAGGAAGGATGCTGGCTTCCTCCAGGGAGGTGTCAGTGCTTGGTCCCCAGTTTAACAGGGGCGTAGCAAGGGGTCGGGGGGTCGGTCCACCCCGGGTTCCAGGGGAGGGGGTGACACTTTGGCCGCCTCCCGCACCCCGCCCCGCCAGGCGGGCCCCAAACGTGGGCATGCCGCCTTTCCCCCCTTCCAGCGGCTATTTTTCAGCACGAGGGGCGGGCCAGCGAGGAGGGGGCATCATGCTTGTAGCTGCCATGACACCCCCTCCTTGCTGGCCCACCCCTTGCACAGAAAAAAAGCCACTAGAAGGGGGAAAGGGGGAGGCAAACCAGGCGCTTGAACGTGCCTGCTCTGCTTCCCTTTCCCCCCCCCCTTTCCGTAGCTGTTTTTCGGCCCGAGGGGCGGCCAGCGAGGAGGGGGCGTCATGCCAGGGACAAGCGTGACACCCCCTCCTCGCTGGTCTGCCCCTCGGGCCGAAAAAAAGCTGCGGAAAGGGGGAATTTCCCCCTTTCAGCGGCATCCACATGCGTCGTGACGTCACGATGCACGCGCCATACCCCTCCCCCAGGGGGGGGGTGCCTCTGTGCCAATGACGCCCTGGGCAGCACAGAGGCTTGCTACGCCCCCCCCCCCCAGAACCAAACATTCGCTGCCGTGGCTCCAGGGAAGGGGCCTGGGCTCTGAGCACAAGGCAGGCTGCAGCTGCTGCTCACTCCTCATTCGGACACCTTTGCAAGCGAAGCATCTTTCCCCAAAGGTGACGTCCTCCTCTTAGTGAAACACACTCCCTCTGGGGGCACCCATGGTCAGCTATGTATTTTTTCATGCTGTAAGCTGCCTTGAACTGTGGAAAGGTGCCAAACAATAAAATTATGTTATGTATCAATTAAAGAGGCTGAAATGGGAACCCCCCCCCAGTCCAGACTCCTGTTCTCACATGGCCAGCCAGATGTCCCAAAGGGAATTCCAAAAGCAGGACCTGAGAGCACATGAGCAACTCTCCCCATTGCAATCCCCAGACGCAGCCTCCAATAGTGGAGGCAGCAGAACAGCTGGGAAGGAGGCCTGACTGCTCTGACAGGGTCCTAGAGTCCTGCCTCCCCAGCTTTGGGAAAGATGTAGGGGGTCTCTAGGACCCTGCCAAAGCCCTCACATCTTCCTAAAGCAGCGGGAGGGACCAAATATTCTCCTAGCTCAGGGTTCCTTAGTATCAGAGTTTGCCCCATGGAGGACATTTGTTAATGGCTATTGGGACTCTATTCAGGAGCATCTGACTGAGCACTGTAGGAAATGGGATGCTGGACTAGATGGGGGGGGAACTTTGGCCTTCCAGATGTTGATGGACGCCCCCCTCTCCATTGCCCCTGGCCATTGGCCATGCTGGCTGGGCTACTTGGAGACCACCGAGCCTATGAATCAGGAAGTATCTGGTTCGAATTTAGCCTCTGCCGTGTACTCCCAGCAGAGTTTTGCCCCCTTTCAGCTTCAGCAGTTGCTGGGGGGAGACACACACCTGCAATCTGGGGGATAGTAATACTGACTTTACCTCCCAGGGATGTTGCCAGGATGCCAATGAGATTACGCATGAGAGCAGCACGCAGATTCCGATTCTGGGCTTGCGGTTGATGGAGCTCCTTATAAAAGCACGTAGATTGTACATTTTGGTGCCGGCGGCTTTCCTGTGCAGTTTGCAGACACACCTGGCATTAAAATATTTCTCTCACTGTGTCATCTTCTGAAACCTCCCTCAGAGGGAGTCCCTGGGCTGTGCCAGTTTCATCTGTGTGGGGTGGCTGCTCTGGCATTTGCTGAGTCAAGTTTTCCACCTCTCCAGCAAGCTGGAATCAGGGCCGTTTCCTGCCTGGCAGGCCGTTGCTAGGAGATGGGGCCTGGGAGGGAGTAAACAGCCACCCCCCCTCCCTACACTCCAGCCTCCATGTGCGCAAGGACTCTGACACCCCCTGGAGGTGATCCTGCCTGTGTCCTGCGAATTAAGGAGAGCGGAGACAAATGCTTCTTTCATTGCCAGGAGGATTTGCTCATGCAGCTGTCAATGGCTGGGCAATGAGAATAATGTAGTTTACGCAGCATGGCAGCCAAAGGGTGAGGCGTCTGCTTTTCTCCCAACTGTTGGGTTGTCAAAAAGGAGGAGGAGGGAGATGAGTCAAGGAAATGGGCATATCCCTGGCATAGGCAAGATGGCAGGGCCTTCTCAGTGGTGGGGCCTCTGCTCTGCCCAAAGCAGGCTGCCTGGTTGTGTTGCATTTTCAGCTCAGCCCATCTCTTCCACCAGGCCCTGCCCCTCCAGGGGGAAGCGGGCTGGGAGTGGTGTATTTGCTGTGGTGCTGAAATGTTCCCGACTGTTTTAGATGTTTAATCTTTGTAAATGTTTGGGTACTTAATCCCATCCATTCTTAGAAGGTAAGAGAAAAGGGAGGGGGAGGCACAACAAAGTGGCAGTGTGTCAGGGTGTTGCTGCCCAGGGAGGGAACCGGCCAGCCAGTCCCTTCTCCAGGATACTCCATTCTGTCCCCCCTCCAACTACCACTCAAACTGAGCATGCTTGGACATCACTGAGCTGTTTTACAGGGGCGTGTTTTATGAATATTGGCTGTTCTGGGGCCGAGAAATGGGGTGGAGGAGCATCTGTCATCCCTTGACAGCTCTTTTAACACAGCCCAGTTGATGGAAGACCCACCAGAGCTTTCCAGGGTTATCCCCAAGGACAGATGCAATGCTGTGGCTATTGAGCATGCTCCGCCTTCACTGGGCTGAGCTTCCTTGGCACAGGTGGCACGCTTCTTTCTTGTCCTGCAAATGTCAAGGTGCCTGCTGGCACATCTCGTCTTCAAAGGGGCGCCCTTACCTCTCCCCCCCCCCAAAGCTCACTGCTGGCAGAGGTGGGGCTTGCCTCTGCAGCTGGGCAGGCCTGGCAGAGGGTGCCAGCATTTGCTTGCCAGGACAAGAGAGCAGGGAGGAGCTGGCAGGTGGCAGCCCTGAGGGTGACAGGGCAGGCAGAAGGTGTGTGTGTGTGTGTGTGTGTGTGTGTGGCTCAGGGCATCAGAGCTGGAGGAAGAGGCCAGTTCTGCAGCTGACACCACTTCTGGAAGGCACCAAGGGAGGCTCTTGTAAGGGGGTCTTCTCCCCCTGCCTCAGCATCCTGGCCTGGGAGGCTAGGCTTCCTGCCCATTTCCCTCCCCAGGTGTGGAGAGAAGAGCCCCTGGAGGGTTTCTACAAGAGGTTGGGGCAGAAGCAGCCTAAGGGAAAACTGCAGCCATTGCTTTTAAAAGAATACAACCCCTGACTGCAAGTTTGGTCTTGTGGGCTTACACTGGTGGTAGCCCCCCCCCCCAAGTTAGCTCCAGATTAACTCCCCCCACACCCCAGTGATGAGCCCCACTGCTGACACCAGAAATGCCCCATTTCAGAAACAAAGAGGGAGGGAGCAGGGTATCACCCCCACCCACCCTTCTAATAAATGGGAGCGGGGGGGGGGCGGCTTTCAATCCCACATCCCTGTCCTGCCCCACCTGAGCAGCTGCCGGTCAGAGCAGCCAACCCTCGGCTGCCCTAGGAGGAAGGCTGTTTTGATGAGAGATTTGTGAAATCAGCACTCAAACCACATCTGGGTTTTCTTTCTTTTTTTTTAAGAGACAAGACAGCAGGGGAGGAGGTTGTTCAGAACACACAAAACAGAGGCCGTGTCGTCCTTGCCATCGTCGCTACGTGTGAGTAAACGGCCCTCCCTGTGGAGTGACTGTCGGCCACCAGGGGGCGCAGCGGCTCCACCAGGCTGCCAGTAGAAGAGGGTCAGGGTGAGGCCAAGTATCTTCAGGGGCAAAGACACCCGCCACCCTGACCCCCTTGGCCTGAGAGATCCCCCCCCCCAGGTGGAGAGGGGTGGGCAAGCTTGTGGCATCCCTTTCAGGAAAGGGACAGGGGAACATTCATCAAGCTTGCCTCCCTGGAGCTCAGTCTAGGCACCCCTGCAAAAGCCTATTTATTGCTTTGCAAAGCAGGAGTTGCTCCCTCCCCAGGCAGAGAGGAGAGCAAGCTTCCCTCCCCCCCCCCCCCGCCCAGCACCCAGCAACCCTGCAAAATTCAGTGCCAGCTTCACATCAGACCAGCCCTTTAGTGGGCAGCAAGGGGGAAGACCCCAGCCCCTCTGCCACTAGATCCAGGCCAGCTGGATGTGCCCCCCGCCATCTTCCTTGCCCCTTCAGTGGCCCAGAGGCAGCCCCTTGCCCTGCAGCGAGTAGCCATGAGGCAAACCAGCGCCTGCCCTGTCTGGAGCAGAATGAAGAGGTCCGTGGCTGTTGCCCAGGTCAGTCTGCAGAGTCCCATTGGGCTCCCCCCCTCCTCTCCCTGCCCCGTCAGGCTGGAGGGCGGACTGGCATGTGGAGGCAGGGGGGAGAGGCTTGCTTCTAGGATCCAGGAATGGTGGAGGGTGGCAGGAAGGCGGCAGGAGAGCACCTGTGTCCTGCACTGGCGCAAGCTACAGTCGAAGGCAGTGAAGGGGCAGGGCAGGCTGTGGTTTTGCAGACCGGCCAGCGCCCCTGCGGCACCAGAGTCTCGTGAACAAGCAACGAGGGAGCGGAAGAGGCATGGCGAAGTGTTTCTGGCTCAGGTGAGGAGGCCCATGCTGGCCCAGCCGCTGCTTCTGCCTGTCTCTGGAGGCTGCTGTGGGGCTGGGCAGAGGGGGACAAGGCAGGAGCCGCGAGCGGGGCGCAAGCAGCACCACCCGTGAGTGGGAGGGGGTGCTGCCGCCTTTGCCCATAGAGGCCCCCAGCCCAGTCCGGCAAAGAGAAGCCGCCTCCTAGACGAAGGCCTCCTGGCTCGGTGTGCCGTTGATCTTGAGGAAGAGCTTGGCGTCTTCGCTCTTCTGCCGCTTCTCGCGCTCCAGCCGCCGGCGGAAGAAGATCAGGTAGAGCGGGAGGCAGAAGCCCATCATGCTCGCCCCCAGGAGCCCCACGTTGACCTGCAGGAGGACACAAGAGGCCAGCAGTGTCAGCAGCAGGAGGAGGAGGAGGGCAGAGGAAAGGCTGAAGCTCAGCCAAAGATGAAGAGCCTGGTGGCCAGCAGAAGCCCTGCAGAAGCCGCGGGGTGTGTGTGTGTGAGAGAGGGTAGGGGGTCCCAGCTGTCCAGCACTCCCCCTTTGCCCCGAGATCCTTGAGGTGCCTTTGTACAGCGAGGAGCAGGAGGAGGGTGTGGCGATGGCAGCCAAGGAGCTGCTCCAGCGCAGCAACAGAGCTCAGCCTGCCTGGGGCCTCATCAGTTTGCACAGGGGCTTCGGAGGGGCTGTGGCTCAGTGGGAGGGAGCCCAGGGAGTGCTGGGAACAGGAATGGCCCCAAAGCCCTGCTGCCAGCCAGTGCTGGCAACACTGAGCCAGAGGGGCCAGCTTGGTTAGGCTCTATAAGGCAGCAGCCCCCGTGGTCAGATTCCCCAACACCCAGTGGTGAGGATGATGAGGGATGTCACCTTGAAGCACCTCCCTCCCCCAGCTTGAACCTCTGCAAGCAAAGCGCACTCTGAACAGGGGCTTTGGCTCTCAGGAGCCCCCAGGATGGGGGGAAGCAGCTGAGGGATGTGAGGCCCCCTCCCTGGGCCTGGAGCTGGGTGTTTACCTGTGCAACCTGGATAGGTTTACACAGCAAGGCCAGGTGTTGTTTGGAGGGCAGGATCTGACCCCCTGCTCAGATCTGGACTGGGGGAGAAAGAGCTGGAGGAGATCCCATGTGGCCAGGATTTTGCCCCCACCCCACTTGGGATTATCTGCTTGGGTATCATTTGTTGGCCAACAAGCAAATATCTTCTGGGGGGGGGGGCAGAGCACTCCCGCCTGCCCCTGAAATAGCCTAGGAGAGGGAGGGGGCTCTGCTCTCTTGAAAACCCTTTTGGGGGGTGTTGTTTTTTTTTAAAGGCATTGTGTGGAAGTGGCTCTTCCCCAGGCTGCCTGGTTGCCACTCCTGCTGCAGACCAGCAGCACCCACTGGGGTCTCCCCACAGCAGCTCCAGTTGTAAGGGAAGGGGTCTGTGCCAGCCCCAAACCCAGGAAAAAAACAGAAGCTGGAGATGCCAAGCAGTTACTGAACTGTTTCTTCCCCCAGGAAGACACAGCGCCCACAGGAAGGAGTCCTCTGCTCCTGCTCCCGGGCTCCTGCCAGCCTCCCTCCGGCAGCACTGCGCTGCTGCCTCCCCCCCCCATGATCTGGAAACAGACCAGCGGCTGCCAGCCAGCCCTCAGCTGCTCCCAGGCAGGTGTCAGGTGCTCTGCTGTCTAAACAGAAAACAACGTGGCCTCTGGGAGCCCAGCCAGCGGATCCAAGCAGCCTCATCCACTTCCCAAACAGGCCCTGGAACGCCTTCCAGAGTGGGAGCTGCAGCGGAGAGCCCAGGGCGCCCTGGGGGAGCCTGCAGGGCAGAAGCGGCAGACTTGGCCCCAGAGGAGGAGGAGGAGGAGGCAGACCCTGTCAAAGGCTGTGTCGTTCCTGCACTGCCAGAGGCAGTAAATGCTGGGTGCTGGCTGGGGGGGAATCCCAAGAGGGGAGAGTTGTTGCTGCCCTCCGAGCCCTGCCTGCTTGGGGGCTTCCTCTCTCGGGGGGCGGGCCTGGGTGCCAAGAATTACTGTGGCCCTGTGAAAGAAAATGTTTATAAGATGATGTATAGATGGTATTTGACTCCAGTGAAATTGTCAAAAATGTATAGAACACATGATAAATTATGTTGGAAATGCAGACAAGAAGAAGGAGACTTTTATCACATGTGGTGGACTTGTAATAAGGTTAAGGCTTTTTGGGAAGCAATTTACAACAAACTTAAGATGTTTAAATATACCTTTCCAAAAAAGCCAGAAGCCTTTCTGTTGGGGTTGATGGGAGAAGAAATAGCTAAGAAGGACAAAAGATTGTTCATGTATGCGACAACTGCAGCAAGAACATTGCTTGCTCAAAAGTGGAAATTACAGGAATTACCAACGATTGATGAGTGGCAGACGAAGTTGGTGGAATATGCTGAACTTGCAAAACTGACTGGTAGGGTCAGAAACCAGGATGACTCGAGGTTTCGAAGAGATTAGAGTAAATTTGTGGAATACTTAAGATTGAACCGTGGAAGTTTAAAAACACTAGTAGGACTGGAATAGACCTTTGACATAGTTTAATATGAAGAGATAAAAACTGCGTGTTGAGAATGGACTAGAAAACCTGCTGACGTGAGGGAGGGGAGTCGTAGCTCGGCAGAGCAATGGTGAATGTATTGTATATTAGATATTGAATTGGCTGTAATTTGATATATTTGGAAAAATAATAAAAAATTATTTTTAAAAAAAGAATTACTGTGGCCCCGGGTTTCCTGCTTTTACAAGAGCGCTGCCAACCAGAGGGAGACAGAAGCAGCCAGAATGGGCTGCCACAGAAAAGGCTTCACCCACACACCCACACCCCGGTGCTGTTTTCTCCCAAACCAAAGGTAGCTTCTTGCTTCAAGTCTGTGCAGAGGAACGGCCAAGAGGGGGGTCTCCCCTCCAACTGCTTGTGGCCACTTAAAGATCAGCCCCACCAGCCCTGGTGGGTTTTTCCCACAGGTGAGGGCGAGGAGTGCCTGCGGCTGAGAAAAGCAGCTGGGTGGGGGCATCAATGCTGAGCAGAGAAACGGCTGGAGGGGGGAGAGCTATCGCTCAGGAAAGCCTCCCAAGGCTGCTTTTGGAATTAAAGGGTTTGTCTCCAACTCAGCTCTACTCCAGCTAAACTCATCCAAATGGAAAGTGCTACAGAGGCCAGGTCTACTGATTTAAATGGGTCTCCTGAGTAAGATAGAGCCGGCTGATTGTCCCTTGCCGTTTCCTCTGCACAAAGGCCAGGCACTGGGAGCTCCACTGCGCCAGCCGCCCGACCACTTACTTACCCAGAGAGGGTCTCCTTCCAAGGGCCCCATCATGGCCAGGAAGAGGGGCTGCTGCAGGAGGGCAAAGAGGGCACTGACCAGAGACTGCAGCCCTGTCAAGCTGCCAAATTGCGTGGAGGGGTACCTGCAGGAGAGAGGGGGGGCAAGGGGGCAGTCATGTTTCTGCACTCACAGCCTGGCCATATGGGGTCCTACCCAAGCCCAGCCCCACAGCCCATTACTCTCTGGAAGCAAAGACCCTTGGAGACTTTTCTAAGAGCCCATCAGAATCCGAGCAGAGGCTGAAGGAACAGGGTGAGGAGGCCCCGTCCATATCTGCCTCCAGCAAGCCCTGAAAGGCCCCCTTCCTGCCTTGCCATCTCCCTCCTCTGCTGGAGCCAGTAAATGCCCCTGGGTGCCAGTCACCAGGAGTCACCTTTGGGGAGGGGGCTGCTGCCCTCAGGTCCTGCCACTGTGACCTTCCCTTTGGAGCATCTAGTTACAAAACAGGGTGCCGGACTGGATGAGCCCCCGTGGCCGGATTCAGCGCCAGGGCTCTGCTTATGTTCTTCACCGCTGGCATTCAGGGGCACGGAGGCTCCGAGCAGAAAGGCCCCACGTGGCAGACGCAGCAAGCAGCCAGAAAGCAGGATCTCCCGCAAAGCCCTGCCGCTCCCTGGCAATTCACGCTCCTGACATCCTTCATTCCAGCCTCTCCAGCAGGGCAATTCTGCCCAGTGCAGAGCACAGCTTCTACCTTCAAAGTCTTCAGCAGAACATGGGCAGAGATTATTTTCCCCCTTGCCCAAGCGAAAACGAGGACTAGACGTTTGTGTTTGGAAGCGGGGCAAGCCTACAATCCTCAGGAGTCTGGTTTCCACACCATCAAATCCTACGAAAGGCTAAATGCACCGGTCAAATTTAGCTGTCCCGAGGGAATGCTTCTGGGTAACGTGTTCCAAGCTTCCCTAAAGTGGGTGGGAGGAATATCTATCTATCTATCTATCTAAAGACATTTGTGCCCTGAGTCCAGACCTTGGGCCAGATCACTTGCACCCCAAACTAGAGTGCCCTTGGCTAGAAACAACTGCTTTGGACCACAACCCCGCTGGATTTCAACTCTCCACACACCCTGAGCTGGAATGTGGGGCACCTCTGAGCAAACAGAGTCCAGGTTGGGCTCCAAGCCTTGGCTCCCTTCCCACCGCCTGCCCGGGCACGAAGGAGCCCCAGAGGAGTGGCCCAGCCAAGCCAGGCAGATCAGCATCATTGATTGGAAAGTGCTGAAGGCTGGAGGTTGCCAGGAGAAAACAAGAGCCTGGGAAAGCAGGCCAGAGGGCTTCTCTTCCTCCTCCTCCTCCTCCAGTTGAGCAACGTTCAGCTTGGAAAGCCAAGAACTGGAGCTGGACCAACAACTCCCGCATTGATCATCACGTTCATATACTTCTTTGATTAAAAAACAAACCCAAGGACAAAAACACCCAAGTCAGGTCTAGCTGAGCTGCAGCTGCTGAAACCAGATCTGGTTATGGGTTGAGCGTTGCATGCCTGATAGGCAAGACACAGTTGAGAGGAGAGGACGGCATCCTTGGGCTCCTCCAGAGACTCTGGCCTAGATGGGGCTTTCCAAAGGAAGGGGGGGCATTGTGGTGGAGAGAAGCGTCTGGGTGGCCTATAGAGAGGGCAGGATCCCTGGGCTGGGCCTGCGATTAGGAAACTGTTTTGCTCCCACCAGGAATTCTGCAACCAGAGCAGAGGGTGACATCAAATGGGTATCAGGTGCAGAGGAGAGGATGAAAGCATGTGGGTCATGTTTTGCACCCTCCCCTTGAGCAACACCCAGAGAAGCAGGCCCACAGCCAGCAGCTGCAGCTGCTCATAAGCTAATCCAGGAAGGAGGAGGAGGAGGAGGAGAAAAAACATGACCCAGAAACGGGCTGGAAGGTAGGGCAAGGTGGCTAAGGAAGAGGAGCATCCCCAGCCGGGAACTGGGGTGCCTGTAAACAAAGTGGGTGGCAGCGGAGTCCAGGCGGGTGATTGGGCAAACATACATGGCCAGAGGCCAACTGAGGACTAGACTTACACGGCTGCGTAGAGGCCGCCTACGGCAGAATGGATGAACCCTCTCACGACGGTGTGCAAGATGAAGGAGAGGATCTGGAAGAGGGGGAAAGACACGCAACCCTGAATTCTCACCCCAAGTCACCTTCTGAATGCCCAGCACACACATCCTGCCCCCCCGGCAAGCGCCAACTACGTGCCCATCCCTCTTCCCTCTGGGGAGCTCACAGGGCTGCCCCCCTCCCCTCCACGGGGACCCCCTTCCATCCACTGAAGACGGATCCTCATCACACTCAAACCCAGAGACGTCCCACAAAGCTGACTGTCGGAAGAGAAAGGACACCTGCACACAACGTGGGACACCCTCCCCCAGGAGGCAGCAATGGCCACCAACCAACCTGGGCTGCTTTCAAAGAGGATGAGGCAGATTCATGGAGAGTAGCTGCTACCCCTGATGGGAGGCTCGGCTCTGCCTCTCTGTCGGAGGCAGCAATGCTTCTGAGTGTCAGGGGGAGAGAGGGCTCTTGTGCCCAGGCCCTGCTTGGCCACTGCACGGGCGCCCCTTGGGCAGCCTCATCCAACAGGCCCTTCTGGTGGTCTTATGACCAAGCATCGTCCGACTCAGCACATGGGAGCAGGTGGGGTTGGAGGGGCACCTTGTTCAAACAGGCTGGGAAATGGGGGTCCTGTCCACAGGAGACGCAAGGTCCGCTAAGCCGGAAAACAGGTGAGGCCTGGACTGGCCCCCACAGCACCTCCCGGCCCAGTTCCTGACTCTACTGCGCTGAGCCTTTCACAACTGCTCTCCCTGCCAGCTACTCACTTGTAAAGGCAGGTTGGGAATGAGGCAGGTGATCCCAAAGCCCACCAGCAGCAGATTGGTAAAAGCGAAAGCACGGGTGGCGTTCTCCACCTTCTGGATCTGCCTGTCTCGACGCTTCTTCTTGCTGCCCCTGCAGGGAGAGGGAGGGAGAGAGAGGAACGGAGGGGGGTCAGAGGGGCTTGCAGGGGCCAGTGGGAGATCCGCAAGGGAGGAGGAGGGACGCCCAAGTCTACAGCCTTCACTGCGGCTGGCTCCTCCAGATGGTGTGAGATTCCCAACACCTTGGGAGAGAAGGTGGTACGAAAAAGGGATCAACTAGATCAGGAAATTAGAGGAAGAGCAGCTCCTTTGCATGCAGAAGGTCCCAGGCATCTGCGAGGAGGGGAATCCCTGGAGAGCCACTGCTGCCAGTTAGTGTAGACAGTACTGGGGTAAATGGGCTGAGGGTCTGGCTGAGTCCAAGGCAGTTTCCTGTGCTCCTAAGTCACAGTCACAGCAGTTGGGGTCTGGGCAGACCCCCCAACGCCCCTCAATCCTGCTGCCTGGTGGGGGTCCCTGCTGTGGAGTCTCAATTGCTTGGCAAAGAAAGAGGGGCCACAGGAGCATATGCCCCTCTTTTGGGGCCAGTGACCCACCTTTTACCCACACAAGCATCTGGGGCAGTCGCATCTAAGTTGCTTCACCAGATGCTTGCAGGGGGTTTCGTGCTGCTGCAGACCCACCTCAGACCCTTTGGAGGGGCCCAAAGGCCAATGTTCTACACACACACACACAAGCCCTGGGGTCATCCCAGCAGTGGGCAGCAGCTGAGCCCCTCCTCCCTGACTGATGGGAGTCCAGCTACAGGTAGGTAGCCGTGTTGGTCTGCCATAGTTAAAACAAAATAAAATAAAAAATCCCTTCCAGTAGCACCTTAGAGACCAACTAAGTTTGTTCTTGGTATGAGCTTTCGTGTGCATGCACACTTCTTCAGATGGGAGTCCAGTAGCTGCTGGAGGAGCTCAGACACTCCCCACTCCTGGGTTGCCCTTTTCCCCAGGAGGGCAGCTGGCTTTGGTGGCAAGCTGGGCAGAGGAGGTCTAGCCACAAGCCCACCGCTGGCTCCTGGCAATAACGAAGACGGAGGCATCTCTCCACATCGGCCTCCAGGCTCTTGGTCTTCCTAGGTCAGCCGAGGTCTGGGCGGACTGTGGGGAGCCTTGCCCTAGTGACCTCAGACTCCTCCCCAGTCTGGTTAGACTCCCACGGGGAGGAAGGAGCTGGGGGTCCCCTTCCCCACCCAGACGGAGGATCCACAGGGCAGTGGGTGCCCTTGTGCTACTCACTGGCTGGGGGTGCTCCCCTCGTCCGCCTCCTCCGCAGCGCCATCCTCACACTCCTTGAGCTTCCAGTCCATGATGTATCCGATGACGGGGGCCGTCATCAGGCAGAGGAGCTGCAGGACTCCGAAGATGGTGGTGTACAGGTCCACTGGAAGGGAGAGAGGAAGGGCGGCGTCAGGGCAGGGCCAGGCGAAGGCCTGCGAGGTTTGGGTGGCTGGAAAGGGGAGGCTGAGAGGGGAGGGCAGCTGGCCAACACGCAAAGGAGGGGCATTGCGTGTTGGCACCATTTGGGGCAGGCAAGCAGCTGGGGTGCATCTCTTTAAAACAGGGAGGGGACACCTGTGGCCGTCCAGGTGCTGTGCTCCTCCAGCAGCCAGCATGGACGGGGGTGATGGGAGTTGGAGTCCAGCAGCCTCTGCAGGGCTACAGGTGGGCTCTTCTCTCCTTTGTGTAACACTCCCATTCCTGAACCCAGGCGCCTCCTTGGTGGAGGGCTGGTGAGCAGCAAGACCCAGCCCCCTGAGGAGATGCAGCCACAGCCCCCCAGGAGTCTGAGTGCACCAGACCAGAGTCTGGAGAGGTAACTGGGGGGTCAGGAAGCCCAGAGTGAAGGCCAAAAGGCTGCCCACCCCCCCCCCCAGCAGCGCTTGCCAAGCAGCGAAGCCCCAAGAAGAGAGGAGGGGTGGGAGGGGGTCGGCCTGGCATCCGCTCAGCTTCAAGCCCCCCCCCCCCAGCCAGCCGCCCGCCTGCCCACTTGCTCGCTCGGCTGCGCTTCCCCTTCCACCCCCCGCCCCCCCCCCCGAGCCTCCCTGTTGTTTTCATGAAAGCGCCTCTTGATTTATCTGCCTCGCGGATTCCAGATTTAACAAGCCCAAACTGGATCTCGGTGCGCAAGACACAAATGGTTTCGTCCTGTTGTGCAAAAGACAAACAACCAGCTCATGGAAATCGCTCCCTTTCCTGGCTGGCTGGCTCCCTTCCAGCCGCTATAAATACAGGCCTTGAGTCAGAGGCGCTGAAGCTCACAAGCACAACCGCCCCCCCCCCAGTGACACCCCGTCAGCTGCTGGGCTTCTCCCTTCACCCTGGGGAGGTCGAGGAAGGGAAGCAAGAGCCAGGAAACGCCACCCCCACCCCCCAGCCAGCAGCAGCAGCATCACAAGCCGCAGCTGACCAATTTTTTCTCTCCCGCAAACCAGAAACAAAGAGTTGTCGGGACATTCTGAGGAACTGAACTCAGCTACCCCTGAGCCGCAAGACACCCAAGGGTGTCACGGAAACATGGCCGAAATTAGCCCTGACATTCAGCCGGTGGCTGCCCTCGTGGAGAGGGGAGTCTGCCAGCCTATGCTAGGAAATGAATTAATGCTTAAGCCAAGAAAGAACTTAGCATTTGAAGTTGAGAGTGTGCAAATATATCAAATCTTTGTGAAAAGAACATTGTGAAGAAGAAGACTAGATGTTCTAGTTTAGAGATGTAACATGTAAATTTGTATGTATCAATATACAGTAAATCCAAAATTTACTGAAGAAGCCCAAAATTGTCCGTGGGCGAAACAGGGGACAAACGCCGGCACCCTGTCTATTGTGCGTCACATCGTCAATATTCCCTCTGATTGGACTTACTTTCATCTATTAACATCTGTACATATCATCTGACTGGATCTATTTTCGTCAATATTTACAGGAGCCTGGCTAAAAACATTTAAAGACTGAAATTGTCCTGTTGTACCAATTTGAATGAGTTTTCTGTTTGTGGCTTCTTTGTTTGACTTTTTGACTTTTTGCATTGCTTTCCTGTTGATTGGAATACCAATATAGAATTCTATACGTGGAATGGTTTAGTAGATTTGTGTGCGCCGTTTCTGTGCTGCTGATTGTATACTGATTTACCAAGAGTATTGGCAGCATAGGCTTATTTTTTCAGCCTATGCTAGGAGGCACAACCAGGCCAGCTGGACCCTGGCTGGCAGCAGCAGGTCCCGGCAACACCCAAAGGCCCAGTGGAGAGAGAGGAGTCTGCAAGGAGCACCTCACAGCGTGGCTTCCTGAGCCCCCCACCCCCACCCCCGGCCACAAAATGCCCTAATTTCACCCTGTGCAGGAACCACCCAGTGGCAAAGCTGTCCTGGGTGGCCAAGATGACAAGCGCATGTGAGTGCCACACTCCTCAGTGGAACGGGTGCGATTCCTGACACTGAACTGAAGAGTGCTGTGCCTTTGAACGATGGGGCTGTCCCCAAAGAACCCTAGAAACTGCAGTTTGTTGGGAGTGCTGGGAATCACAGTTTTGGGAGTAGCAAACTACAGTTCCCATGACTCTCTGGGAGGTGACCCTGGGAACTGTTGGCTTCCAATGCTCCTCAAGGCCCGAGAAGAAGAGTTTGGATTTGATATCCCGCTTTATCACTACCCGAAGGAGTCTCAAAGCGGCTAACATTCTCCTTTCCCTTCCTCCCCCACAACAAACACTCTGTGAGGTGAGTGGGGCTGAGGGACTTCAGAGAAGTGTGACTAGCTCAGGGTCACCCAGCAGCTGCATGTGGAGGAGCGGGGAAGCGAACACGGTTCACCAGATTACGAGTCTACCGCTCTTAACCACTACACCACACTACACAAAGGACCTCTTGGGAGGCCACCGGCGAGTCAGGCAGCTTTTTATTTGAGAAAGGGGCTTAGAGAATATTTCAAAGCATGATTCCATTCGCGTGAGGCTGCCGGGCGGCTGACTCTGTGCAGGCGGGGGGGGGGGGGAGAGCTGCACCCACCTGTCTGAAGATCCCCGTCCACCAGGAACTCCAGGATGTTGTTCATGGCGCCCATGTAGAAAATGAGCCTCAGCTGCGTGACGCACATGGTGACCAGGCTGAGCAGCAGGATGGGGCTGAAGACGCTGTGCATGAAGGACGGGGAGGCTGCGGGAGGAGGGGGAGGGAGGAAATAAGGAAGGGGGTTGGCAGCTCCTCCCTGGGAGATGCCAGTTGCCCCCTGGGCCACTTGGCCAGCACAGGGTCACCGAGGCAGCTCCTGCTAGCCGGGGCCACCTGGCCATCCCAAAGAACACTGCGAACGCGTGGCCTCAGATCAAAATGGCCCACACAAGTGAAGGAAGCAATTTCCCCGCTGCGCTGTCCGTTTTGTGATACTGCTTTTCATGTTGCTTTAAGCTTTAAATTTGGTGCAGGTTTTACTAAAATTGTGCTTGTTTTATTTCTGGACACCCTGTCGGCGACCAAGTGGGGCTTGCTGAATATCTGCACAGACAAAGGAAGTGCTCCAACATCAGTAAAGGTGCAGAGAACTCTTCCCCGTGTCTTTCATGGTTTGGTCAACTCCTGCCAACCCTCTGGAAGAGAGAGGGAAAAGGCCTTGGGGCTGGGCAGGGGGCCATTTGCTCCCTGGGGGAAGGAGGAGGAGGAAGAGTAGACCTTGGCCCTTCCCAGGACGCCCCCACCCAGTCCTTCCTCCGAGGGAGCTCTCACTGGACCTTGCATCACCAGAAACACACAGCAGTAAAACAAAGTTGCATTTCCACATGAGGGGGGTTGGCAGCCCTGACAGCTCTCTCTCTCTCTCTCTCACACACACACACACACACACACAGGACCATCTCGCTGGTTGCCCCACCTGCGCTGTCTGCCTCGCACTTGACTTCCAGGTCCACGGTGGAGAGGCATAGGTTCTTGCTCTCCTGCAGGGCGGCCGCCTCCTTTGGGTTCTTCATGGAGCCGCCCACACTCAGGCGTCGTCCCACCGTCGTCACCTGCTTGTAGAACTGCTTCCCGGTGATCTTGTGGTCGAATCCCAGCCAGCTGAACTTGATCTTCACCCTGTCCAGTGGGAAGAAAGAGGGCAGAGGAGGGTTGGGACGTCTGCCTGACCTGGTGCCCTACTTGCAGCATCTGGGCTGGGCTGCTGACGGGAACCCGGTTCGAGGGAGCATCTGCCCCGGCCTGCCTGCAGGGAGGCGAGGCGTCGGCCACCCCGTGACTGCCACAAACTTCTCATTTGCCGAATCCCACCCCAAAAGAGTGGCGGTTTGGAAATGCCCTGCCTGCGTCCCCAAACACCCACCCACCCCTGGCTGGCATGAAGCTCTGGAGAGGCCTTGCTCATGTGTGCAACACAATACCCTTGGCATATTTCACTTGCCATGATTTTAGGGTTGTGTCATGGAAGTAATGTGGAAATGGCCCTTGCAATGCTACAATTCTACGATTCAATGCACTGTGGTGGACGAGGTGAAAAATTCCCAGGAAGGGCCACCACACATCCCAAGGAAAGCCTTGGGGGGGGGTCTCAGAAGGGCAGCCAAGGGTCCCCCCCCAACACACACACAAACAGGACTTACGTGTAGTCCATGTCTTCTGGGCCTGGGAAGGGCTCAAGGGGCCAGTTGACGAAGCAGTTGAAGAAGACAAGACCTGCACAGGAGGCCCAGACAACCAGGATGAGGATGAAGGAGACGCCAAAATCATAGATCACCTGGAGGGGCAAAGGGAGGAAAGGCAGCCATCACCAGCCAGGCCCTTGGGGGGGGGGCACCAGAGCCAGCGACAGCAGCAGGACCCCCTCCTTCCCCATGGGAGTGTCCCAGGTCAAAGGCATTTGCAATGGAAGAGTCAGGATGTCAGAGCAGAAGCACAGAAGATGCTCCACTATTTTTCTGACATGGAATTTCCGTAGGTCATCACAATCCACCTCAAAGGGGATGAGACAAATGTATGATGGGGGGGGGGGTGTCTATCAAGAGGTGTTTGCCATGATGGCGAAACAGAGCAGCCCCACCAGCCGAGGGGCCCGTTCCCCAATGCCAGATGCCGGGAACGAAAGGGTAGAGCACTGGGCCTGTTCCCCTGACCTCCTGGCTTGGGGGTTTCCTGTCCCATGTCAGGCCTCAAGGCCAACCGCACAGCTCGTCCGGCCAACAAAAAGCATCCTCCCACAGCTGGCATTTGGGAGTCTGGGGATTTGGAACCGGATTCCGCACCCGCTGCCCCAAATGTCTCGTTTCCGTCCTGCTTTTTCTGTCCAAGGACATGCAAATCAATTTGCAGTAAGAGGCCCCTGGTATAATATGCCCTCTTCCTGCAGATTCCTCTGTGGAGAGTCAAGCTGGGCATGGCTGCCTATTCTGTCAGCCACAAGTGGGTGAAAAATATGAATTCTGCTTATACTCCTCCAGTTTATTTGTGTATTTTAAACAACCCCTTCACATTCTCATAATGGGGCCATCGGAATCCTAGGAAAGCTCATCTCACGTCACTTCACGGTGGCATTGAGGTTTTTTTTTGGGGGGGGGGGTCAGTAGCAGGAAGCTGGCAGAATGACTGAAATGCCAATGCTGGTTACTGATCATTCCCCCATTGCTCTCTCAACAGACGGCATCCCTTTTTTTGCAGGGGGGGGGCAGACAGTCAAATACCTCCCCCAGAGAGCCATTCCCTGCATTTGCCAAGGGACACCCCTCTCCCCAGCAGCGTCACTCGTCTGCATCACTGGAAAAGGACCCCATCCGCCTCCGGCAGCAACAAGCTGGAGCTCCGAGCCAACATACCTTGACTCCTGGGAAGGTCACAGCCGACGAGGCGTAAGAGCCAATCATGAGGGCAATGAAGGTGGAGCGAAGGTCGCCAAACATGTTGGGCAGCTGAGAAGGAAGGAATGCAGGAAGAAGGGGAAGGTTAGGGCAGGTGGGCTGTGTGGGGAGGAAAGGAGCCTGTTTACTAGGGAGCAAAAACCAGGGGGGCAGGAGGGCGATGCAGTTGTTGCCAGGCTCATCAAGAGCCTTCCTAGGGTAGGTTTGGGAGGGGGGGGTGTCTCCATATCTTGTGGTATCCAATGCTGGAGGCAGATTTGCTTCCCCCCTTTTAAAGAGTTAAAAGCCGCCTGAGAGCACCGTAACCTCCTGGCGTCCCCACAGAGTTTGCAGGCTTTCTGCTACCATTTCAAATGCTTGCAAGCCAAGACGGGTGTCCAACCAGCAGGAGGAAGGCCCCCCCCACAAGCCCCTTTCAGTCCCCTCGGAGCTGGAAGAAGTTGCTTGCCAGGGAACAGGAAATTCATTCGTTTACCGAATTTGTATCCCGCATTTCCCCTGGAGATCACAGGGTGGTTCACAATGTGAAAATACAAAATGAGAGCACAAAGTACAGTGCCCCCCCCAAAAGCAGCCACACCAGGTACAGCCAGCAAGCCTGACGGGCCAGGAGGCGGCTCAGCAGACAATAATTATTATTTATACCCCGCCCATCTGGCTGGGTCGGACAAAGAGACCCTCCCTCTTCCGAGGCAAGGGACAAGGTGGGCTGCCAGACAGGGCCGTAGCTTTGCAAGGCTCGCTGTCTGCACGCACTCTGTTGCCCTCCACAACCCACCCTGGGGCATCCTCGGGGGACCAGAGCTGTCCCTTGACACGCAAGCTCAGAATATCCACCCTGGCGACAAGTGGGGCAAAGACTCTCCCGGGACACCAGGCTTTCTGTTTCAAAGCCTTTCCCCTCCAGGATCCAAGTGAGAAAATGCCACGGCTTGTTTGCCTGCAGAAGGCTCTGGGTTCAAAAAGGGCAGCTGCCGTCAGTCGGAGGAGAGAGAGCCCAGAACGAATGGTGCAAATGTGCTGACTCAGCCCAGGGCAGTTTCCCAAGTGTCACAACAACTTGCCCTGGGCTCACCCTCGTGGGAAGAAGATTGCAAAGGCCGGAGCAAGTCTGTGTGGAGGAAGCCGGGGGCAGTGATGACGAAGGAACCGTTCCAGGCTGCCTTGCCTATCAGAGGCTGCTGTGCCAACAAAACAAGACCTGGATGTGCACGTACGTCTCAGGTCTTGTCCTTCCCCAGTGGTGGCTGAATGTGCTCTACTGTGTTAGGCTGCGTGCAAGAGGCCCAGCAAGAAGCTGGAGGGGGCATTGTCCAGCCAGCTGCCCCCACTGAGCCTCTGAGCAAATGGCTGGCTGGCTGGCCTGGCACTTGACCTCTGGAAGCCACACACCAGCCCTGACTCAGAAACGCAGTCCAGTGGAACGTTACAGTAAATGGGACAATTTCCTCCACGAACTCCGGTGCCCATTTTGTGCCCCTCTCAGCCCTGCCCTCGGCCACCCTGCAGCTTCTGCACACCAAAGGAGCCGGGCACACTCGCCCCTTCCAGCCCTGAGAGGCTGCAGTGGGACAAGCAGCCCTACAGGGAGCTAGCAGGAGAAGGAAGCACCACTTTGGAAACAGAAAAACAGCTCTGTCTGGGCAAGCAATGGCCAAGAGAGAAGATATCTTAGCCTTGCATGGAAAAGAGAAACCAAGTTGTGAAAGGAACTGGCCGGGGAGGGGGGAGAGGAGACACACACACACAAAAACACACACACACACACACATGTGAGACTCTGATCTTCCCTGCTCAGTCAGCCTTCCCCAGCCTCCAGATGTGTTGCGCCATGGCTGCCATCCGCCCCCACCAGCTGAAGAGACATTTCACTGGCTGCCCATCTGAAGGGGACACAGGAGGCAGGCCAGAGACTAGGACGTTCTCCGCCTCCCCCCAGCTCAGAGGCCTCCCCCCTCAACATGCCCAGAGAGCTCTGGCTGCTTTTTTCCAAAGGCTGCCTGCGCTCCTGTTGCAGCTGCCTGTTTACACGGCTGAGAATATTCCTGCTGTGAGGATCTCTCTAGCAGGAAAGGGGGGTGGTGGCAGTAATGTGGGGGGGGGGAGCTTCCACCTGGCTCTGTCCAGTCCCTCGCCCCCCCCCCCCGCCTCTCTAGCTGCAGCGCTTTGGATGCAATGCAGCAGCCGGGTCCTTAAATAACCCCAGAGCAGACGAGGCGAGCAGCTTACAGATTTGTTCTGCGTTCAGAGAGGGGAGGGGAAGAGCAAGCTGGCAGCCGCATCCTGGACTGCACTGCAGTGCTGTACGCCACCCATAGTGGGGGTTGAGGCCCACCCCTGCAGGAGGAGAGGTGCTGGGGGGCTCAGGGATGCCTGGAGGGAAAGCACCCCAGGTAAAACCTGTCTGAGCCCCTCCAGTGGAAAGCAGATCATCTCCTGGGTTTAGGGACCCCACCAGGTCCCTTCCGCTCAGAGGAAGCCCTGGCGTGGAGGGAGCACACAGCCTAGGTCCAAGCAAAGCCCATTCAGGCCTGGAAAAACTGACAACTCCCCCCCTCAAAAAATACCCCAATATCCGCTCTCCAGACTGTTGCACAGCCAGAGTCAATGGGTGCTGGGGGGACGGGGGAACCAGAAGATTTGGGAACACAGAACCAACCTGGCAGCCCGTTCCTGTTCTCAACCCAGTTTAGGGAAGGGGACCGCTTGGGAGTGTGCAACCACATCTTCATTTCCAAGAGACTTTGGTGCAACAAAACCACGGGTGGGAGGGGGGAGGGGAGCCTGAGAATGCGCAAGATTCGGGAGAAGGAAGTGAAGCCTTGAAGACAAGCGGGGGAAACAGCCCTGGGCACCAGTTGCCTCCACTTCCTCAATGAGGCAGATTCATTCGCTCTTCCCATTTTGAGGTCCCTGAAAGGATGGGGGGTGAAGGGGAGGCCAGGCAGGGAGTCTGGGGTGAGGGGGCACCAGCTGCCAGGACAAGGGAGCCCCTCCCGTCCTCCCAGCGCACTCTCTCTGCACTTACCGTGAGCGAAGTAAAGGTCATGCACATCCCCCCAAAGCCGTTCAGCGCCAGGGAGATGAAGATCAGCACCGACAGAGCTGAGGAGGGAAGGAAGGAGGGAGGGTAGAGGTCGTCAGTGGGGCAGCAGACCCACCAGCAAAACCCCCTAAAAGGCACCAACGGCTTTCTAGCTCAGCCCCAGCTTTGCGAAAGAGGGAGGGGGCCGGCCCTGCCAGCCCCCCAGCTCCATCCCACACGCAGAGTGCCGAGATTCCTTTTGCAACGGGCCGTTCTTCCAGGGACTGAACTCAGGACCCTCTGCCCTGCCACTGAGCTGTGGGGTCCTTTCCCCAAAGAGATAGTGAAGATTCTAGTCCTTGTGGGTTGGTTTCTGTTTGATAGTTATGCTTCATTCTTTTATTGGTGGGCTATTTGAAAATGAGACTGCAGTTTTAATTTTGAATTTTTAAATTTGTATTTTAATCTGTATTTTAAATTGATTGTTTTTATGTTTTGCTGTGATTTTAATTAGTGTTAGCTGCCCTGAGCCTGGTTTTTGGCTGGGAAGGGCGGGGTATAAATAAAATTTTATTATTATTTTTATTATTATTATTATTATTATTATTATTATTATTATTATTATTATTATTAAATGAGAACATGAGCAGAGCTGCCTTTTACTGCAGGCCCATGTAGCTGTGCATCTGCCCAGACCAGCAGCAGTTTCTCTGGGGTCTTTCTGATGCCAACAGCTGCAGTCACCTGGTCCTTCTGTAACCGCAGAGGCGGCTGCCGGGGCTAGAACCAGAGACCTCCTGTGCTGCAAGGCGAGGGCTCTCCCCACAGACCTATAGCCCCCCCTAGCTTTCAGGCAGGGGCCTCTCTTGCCCCTTTCACAGGAGATGCCCAGGACTGGACCCCTGGTAGATGTGCCCTTCCTCACATAGCTGGAGAATGAAAACCCCTCCGCTCTCAGCTGCTGCCATGTCTGATCATTTAAGGCCAAGGCAGCGGGGGTGGGGGGTGGGCTTTTCACCCTCCAAACATGGCTGAATTCTGTCCAATCAGCCTCACTCAGGATGGCCAATGCCCAGGGAAGATGGGAGCTGTAGTTTGGAAGCGTCAGGAGAACTGCAGGCTGCTCACCCTCGATTCAGACATGCTCTTAACCAGCTTGGATTCTCACATGAGGATGCCACCCAAAGACAGCCAAGGCCACAGAAGGTGGAGTCCAGGTTGGAGGCAGGAGTGCCATGGCTGAGCAGGACTGGGCACAAGCCCCCACCCCACCCGACAGCCCCTGGCCCACAACAGCCTCCCCCTCCCCTAGAGACAGGGTCCCGGTCCCATCCCCGTCCCCCGCAAACCACTAGGCGACTTACAGTCCGGGTTGCTGGCTCCATAGGCGATCATGACACAGGAGACAGAGAAACAGGCGCTGCAATGGAGAAAGAGGCAACTTATGAGAAGGATTGATGGGGTGGGGGGCATGTCTGTCTTAGTGCAGGGACACCCCAAGCCAGCAGGTATGGTTTTCCTACCTTGGTCACTTTTTCTGATTCCCCCCCAATTAATGGAGGCTGAAACAGGAAGACGGATTGACACAGCCTTCGTTCTTTGCCCCTCATTCCCCTTCCCCTCTTCCTCTCTGGTCTGCTTTCCAAGACATCTGTGCTGGATCAGGGCAAATGCCAAACTTGCAGAACATGGGGAGCCCCACAGGCCGACACACAAGGCAAAGGGGGGGGGGGAGTGGTGGTGCCAGCTGAGTCCAGCAACACCTGGAGGACACAAGGTTGGGGGAGGCTGGCCTGTTTGCAGGTTCACCCCCAGGAGAGAAGGACGCTCCCCCTTCCTCTGCTGCAAAGCAGGAGGCCAACTTTTCACCACTGGTTTGCTCCTGTGCTTTTAAGAGCAGCCTGACCTGCAGACAACAGCAAGTGGAGCTTCCCACAGCCTGGAGATGAGCAGGACTCTACAGACCAAGCTGCGATGGTGCTTCTCCCCCCACCCACCCCAGGCTACTTAGGAATCTCAAGAGCTCTGCTCTTTGCCTTTAATCCCACCCCCCACCCCCAAAAAAATCAGGAGTCCCAGGTGCTAGACCTGGCAGCCCTGCTTCCAAATACCAATTCTGGTGCACAAAGGCTGTTTGTGGGACTCTCGCAGGCAGTGGGTCGGTCCCTGAGAGAGCAAGATGCTGGGCTGGGTGGGCCATGGGCCTGATCCTGCAGGCTGCTCTTTATGTTCTCTTTATGAGTGATCCTTAGGCACTCATAAGAACGTCAGAAGCAGCTGGATCAGGCCAAAGGGGACCCACCTGGTCACATCCTGTCCTCAAAGGGACCATCCAGGCAGCCCCAACAGAAGCCCCAAAACAGGGCTTTAGTGCAAAAGTGACTCCTAGCAACTGGTACTCAGAGGCAGACAGCCTCAGACAGCGGAAGGGAACACACAGCCACAGTCGCCACTGGATAGCAGACATTCCTGCCCAAATTTGCCTTATCCTCCTCTAAAACCATCCCAGTTGCTGGCTGTCGCTGCCTCCTGCAGTTGGGGGGGAAACAAAGGCTCAGAGAAGGGAAAACACACACAAACACAAACACAAACACACACAGGTGGGTAGCCGTGTTGGTCTGCCATAGTCGAAACAAAATAGAAAATTCTTTCCAGTAGCACCTTAGAGACCAACTGAGTTTGTTCTTGGTATGAGCTTTCGTGTGCATGCACACGAAAGCTCATACCAAGAACAAACTCAGTTGGTCTCTAAGGTGCTACTGGAAAGAATTTTCTATTTTGTTACAAACACACACAAACACACCCTAAGGACCAGTTCTGCTTCGATTCAGGAAACCTCCAGCCTGGGTCCAGCAGGCATGGTCTGATGCCCGGGGGGGGGGGGAGGAACCACCGCAAGACCCCTGCTCAGGAACCCAATAGCCCCCTGGCTCACCTTCCTAGCAGCCGCAGCTTGCGGGGGCCGTACTTGTCCATGACGATGCCCAGGGGCAGGGTGATGGCGCTGAGCAGGAAGGAGCCCACGGTGAAGGCTAGGTTCAGCATCTCGTCCTGCTCCTTGCAGATCAGCCAGCCGTTCATGCGCACCTCAGGCTCCGGGGCCGCCAAGGCCGCCGCCACCGTCCGGTTGCCCATCGCCAGGGAGGAGTTGGCAGGACTGGTGTGCGCCGAGCTGGTGGAGTTCTCTGGAGGGAGATGAGGGGGGGTCAGCCCAGGCGGCAGCAGCCATCGCAAAAAGAAGGTCGGCCTCTCAGGAGTCTTCGGGACTAACAGGGCAGCTGTAGCAGAAAACCTCCAGTGGCCAGAACTGGCTCCATTAGGAGCAGGAAGCTATCCAGTGATCCATCTGGCTCAATGTTGCCTGCACGGACCGGCAGCAAAGGCTCTCCAGGAATATATAGAGGGGCCAGAGCTCAGTGGCAGAACATCTGCTTGACAGGCAATCTTCCAAAGGACCAGGAACACAGGGAGCTAGAGGCCTTATACAAAGTCGGACCCTTGGTCATTCGAGTTCTGTGCTGTCTACACTGGCTGGCAGCAGCTTTCCAGGGAATCTTTCCCAGCCCTACCTGGGGACGTCGGCGGGGATTGAACCCAGGACCACCTGCTGCCCCTGAGCTACAGCCCTTCCCCAAGCAAGAGACCCTTCTCTGCCTGCAGCTGTGGGAAGCTGCTGCCGGCCAGTGTGGGAAATACTGAGCAATACGGACAGACTCTGTTCAATGACCCAATCTGGGAAGTGCTGCTGCTGCAGCTGTGAGCTCAGAGGACCACAACACACACACACACACACACACCCCTTGCTCAGAAGCATTTCACACCCAACAGCTGGCCAATGCCCACCCCCCTTTCCCCCCACCCCAAAGAGGAAGGCCTCTATTGCCAATGGCTCTGTGCAAATATTAACTAAACTCAGACACGCTCCCTCACCTGGGCACCCACAGAGCAGCTCAAGCATGCAGGGTGGGGGGGGAGGGTCCTCCTGACCGAGAAGGAGAGGCAGGAAACAGGTGGAGGGAGAAGGACAGACTCTGCCAACGGGGGGAGGGGGTTAAGAGAAAACCACAGCAGCCACTGGCAAGGGAGGGGGGCTGCCAGTTGGAGGCTGCCCGTGACCTGAGCTCCCTCGGCTGCAGCTCAGTCACACCAGTTACCAGTTGAGCGCAGGGCTGGCTTTGCAGGAGCAGCTGCCTCACCACAAACAGGGGACTGTTTGTAGTGGAAACACACATCTCAGCAGGGGACGCTCTGCCGTGCCCTTGAGAAGCCCCGGCTCAGGTGACAGGCACTCCTACCTGGCACGGCCCTGAGGGCATCGAGGGCACGGAGGATACTCAGCCCAAGAACCTGCGGGCCAACCTAGGGTGGTGGGGACAGCTCTCCGGAGAGGGCTGGGCCTGTTTCCAGCAGCCCCAGCCCCACAGCCAAGGCGGGGGTCTCAACAGCAACACTCCCTACGCAGCAACATTTTGCTGCAGGCCCCACTTGTGCAGGAGCTTGGCTGCCATTTTTAATCCCACCCAATCCAGTCCGGGCCCTTTGTTGGTCTTTTACTGGTCGTGCCACATTCGTGCTCAGCCCTGGCTTGTTAACCCTCATTGGTTAGCCCCAGGCCCAACCAGGAATCTCCTTGGGGGTTTCTACTCCTCAGTCCTCTTTCCCTGCAACCCACTAATTTACTACTGTCTGCGTAAAAGCATAAGGAGAGCCCTGAGCAGCAGCTGGATCGGGCCCAAGGAGGCCGACAGCGTCCAGCCAGGTGCCCCAAAATCGCCCCTCTCGTGGTTCCCAGCCACAGGCATTAGTCAGGTGTGTTACACACTGTCTCCAGGAGGAGTGGGAGTGCACAGCCATTGTGACTTAACTGGCTCCCTGTCCACCAGAGAGGGGTTCCCTCTGCCCAACGGCTGCTCATGCTCCCCCAGGAGTCCTGGGTGGGTGTGACTCAGGCTACACACAAGCACAAACCACCACAGACTTCTTTTACATAATGACAACAGGTGGAGAAGTTACAGCCAAGTTCCAGTGGCCGACTTTAATGGAAAATATACTGGTTGGGGAGGGGACACACCAGAGTCGTCCCCCCCATGAAAAGCTCCCCACTTTGCATTCTGAAGGCGCCAGGATGTTGAATCTCCATCACCCTGCTGTTAAGAGGATCTCAGGTAGCAGGTGATGCAGAGGGCTTAGCGCTGAGACTCTGGAAGCCGAGAAGGCAATAAACCAGAGCTGGCTGGATCAACAAACAGCCGTCTCCCTCCCCACCCCACAAACAGAATGTCCCCCAGCCACAATCCGGGCAGGCCAGGCTGCAGCCTCCGGCAGCGTCTGCCTCTTTGACATTCATTAACCCAGGAAGCTGAAGGAGCACAGGGTGATCTCAGCCGCCTGCCTGCCTGCCCAGGGAGGGAAGGGGGGAGAGAGAGCAGACACAGGGTTTGCACAGAGAAAGACCCTCCTCTCCTCTCCCCTCCGCTGCAGCCTTCAGCTCCACTCTGGAAGGAGAAGGCAGGCGGAAACAGCAGGAACAGCAGCAGCCCTGGACACCCAGATAAAAGCAGATAAGGGAAGCAGAGTCAGCAGGGAGAAGATGCTGGCTCAACAGGTTACTAGGGCAACGGGTTAGTGGAGCAACCGATTAAGACTGGGGCAAAGTAGAAGAAGGGGGAAGGGTCCCCTCTGGGGGTGAGGGTGAGGAGGAGGAGCCAGCACCCATTCTGGATGGTCCAACCTGGCACAGCAGAGGCTGGAGGTCTCACAAGGAGCCATGCGCCTTTCAGGACAGCCCCACACAGCCAAAAGAGGCGCAGCTGAGGGATGGGGCTCCCTTTGGCTGTGACCCCACCACACCTTGACCCTCGCCCTCAGGACTCCACCCTTCCTGCCCTGTGCCTTGGCTGCGTTGACTCAGCAACCTCAGTTTCTCTTTTCTGGCAGAGGGAGCCCAGTTTCCTGCCTCCGGGAGCTGAAGCAGCAGAAGCCGCAGAGGGCAGCTCAGCAGAGCCAGGAAACCAGCCCAGAGCAGAGTCACTCCTTGCGGGACCGCCCTGGGCCTCTTGCTTTCCATACCAAATCTCTGCCTGGCTCTGGATGGGGCATTTCTTCAGAGCCAGTGAAAGATTGACTTGGCGTCCAAAGGGCAGTCCTGACCAAGCCAGACGGAGCAACAAAGAGGAGACACACACACACACACAATGCTGGGCACCCGCAAGAGCCCCTGGAGGCTGCCAGCTTCTACCCGACTT
Source organism: Lacerta agilis (assembly GCF_009819535.1). Classification (NCBI taxonomy): domain Eukaryota; kingdom Metazoa; phylum Chordata; class Lepidosauria; order Squamata; family Lacertidae; genus Lacerta; species Lacerta agilis. The sequence continues at coordinate 42,819,649 of NC_046326.1, forward strand.
CTGCCTCCTCTTACAACTGTTGCTCCCAAGGACGGAAACCAAGGACAGCCCTGAGATAGCAAGGCTGACGTGCGCACAAGACGGATGGGGTTCCCCCCCCAAAAAAAGGCCAGTCTGCTTGCCTGCCCACCAACTCAACTCCTGGTCCAAAAGGCAGGATTGCCCCACTAGATTCATCATCGGAGGCCACCTGCAGGAGTCGTGGCACCATCAGGGGCAGGCAGGGCTTTGGGGCAGGAGAGAGACCAGGGCCTGAGCCCAGTCAGTAGCAGGAGCAGGGGGCGGGGGGGGGGCGGGGAGCAGGCACAGCAAGGTTGTCTTAGGCCTGAGGTCCCCTAGACAGGGAGGGGCACAAGACCACTAATTCCAGAGTCCAAAACTACTGAACTCCACCACCCCATACCGGAAATGTCTCCTCGGTCATTACTGAGCAATAAATGGCAGCACCTTTTTCCAATTGCAACACAAGGCATTTTTTCCCCTGCAGATTAGCAGAAGTCTTCTGATAAGCTTTAAGGCTGTCAGCAAATATGTGAAGCCGCCAAGGTGGGGAGCGCAAGGGAGAAGATGCGGTTTTAAATCTCTCCTGGCCAGTAAGGTCTGCTCCAGCATTAGCAGGAGGGGAGCAACAACACCTAGTTGCTCCAGTGTTTGCTTCATTCCCCCCCCCACTCCGCTTGCAGCTGTTAATCTTTGGCAATCATCTAGATCCATTTACAAGCTAATCATTAGATGTTGCAAGGGAAGTGCCTAGAGCAGAGCCTGGGAAGCTAAGAAAGGCAGCCGGCCTCCCCACCCCAGCAGCCTCACAAGTGATAAGGCAGCTGGAGAGAAAGAGGAGAGAGAGAGAGAGAGAGAGAGAGAGAGAGAGAGAGAGAGAGAGAGAGAGAGAGAGAGATAGAGAGATAGGAGATCCTGCTGTGCAGCCCTGGGGGCCACTCAGTCCTGGGGGTGGGGGTGGGGGCAATTTCCTGGCAGTGACTGGCCCAGTGGGCAAGGGGGCCTCACAGCCTATGAACCGAGGCCCATGGTGCCAAATCTCCCAAGGGCTTGAGAGGAGGGCTCTCCTCGCCACTGGCCACATTTACTGGTGTCATAAAAATTAGGTTCAACCCCAGAAGGGAGTCCACGAACCCGGGGGAGAGCCTTAGTAGGGCTCCCCTCCTCTCAGAAGCAGTTATGAATAAGTAGAGACGATACAGAATCTCCCAAAGCAAGGCGGTAGCCCTTTATTAGAAACTGCTGCAGCAGGGTGTCTTGCAAGCAAAAGACCTCCAATAAAGGCGTGCAAGCTCCTATATAGACTTTTGAAATTGCCCCCCTCCAGCTCAAGACCACCCCTCCATACATCACAAACTGGGAGGGTCTGTTAGCAGTGATCTGAGCATCTTGGACCCTGCCCCCCTGCCTCCTCTTGCCCTCCACCAAAAACCCATCAAGTGAAGCAAAAGATATTTACATTTCCCTATATCTCAGCCAAGTTAATCACACCCTTTTGTCTGGCACTCAGGTATCAGGATGCCAGAGATTATCACTCAGGCAGAGGGCTGCTGAGTACCTGGAGGGGCAACCCCCCCTTTGTTCCTGAGGAAAAGAAGCACTTGGTCAGTTGGGAGTCAAAATGGAGTGAGGCCTGTCTTCCTGTGCTGTTTTTCAGACATGTGGCCTTATTTGTTTTGGTACATTAATAACAATTATTATATATCTATATATCTATAATTCTTACAACACTGGGGCTGATGGGAGTTGTAGTTCAGCAGCCTCTGGAGAGCCATAGGCTTCCCCCGCTTCAGATAAACCAGGCTTCCTCAACCTCGGCCCTCCAGATGTTTTTGGCCTACAACTCCCATGATCCCTAGCTAGCAGGACCAGTGGTCAGGGATGATGGGAATTGTAGTCTCAAAACCTGAGATAAATCTTTCCTTCAGGAAGGGGGAAAATATGTGGCATGTGGGGGTGCTGAGGGGACACTGCTACTACTGCTGTGACCCACCCACTCCTGCCTACCTGGGATTAAAGGAAACCCTTCCAAACTCAGTTTAGAGAGAGGGTCTGCCTGTGGCTCACTCTCCCCCCCCCACATCCAGCACAGAGCACTGCACTTGGACACGCACAGACACACACACACACACCCTTCCCAGGCCACCTTCCAGCCTGGCCTGCAAATGCTGTGTCCAGTCGAGCCGGTTGAGAAGCAGCTCCAGCCAGCCAGGAATGGATGTTTGTTCCCAAGTCCTGCCTGGCAAATGCAGAGGACGGAAGCAGGTTCAGCTGTGGCCAGAAACCCAACCTGGTGGCCTAAGGGCACGAGAGCTGGGAAGCCGCTTCTCCCCTTACCTGGCGGGGGGCACAAGTAGGAGTAGAACCCCTCGGACTTGAGCATGATGAGGAGGGAGCCCCAGCCCAGGAGGACGGCAGAGAAGAAGAGGTTTTCCACCACGGCCGTGCAGGCCATCCACCAGCGCCGCCTGTGGGCTGTGGCCAGAGTGGGAGCCATGACGCCGGTGAGGAGGGCGAAGGCGAGGGCGGCGGGAGGCAAGCGGGGCCTTCTTCACGTGGGCTCCTCCAAACTGCAAGAAACAGAAAGCGATAAATGCTTTGGCCCCGGGAGAGCTCCCAAGGGGTCTGGAGCCACAGGAGCAGCCACCTCCTCCAAGAGGCTGGTCCCAATCCCACCTCTAAGTGGTGAGAGGAGGAAGACCAAGGAGACACAATACCCTCAACACACACGCCTGCCCTGCCACCATGAATAGTACTAATAGCCACTTACATTGGGGGGGGCAGAGAATGAGGGGGAAGCACCCCATTGCAATACATCACGGGGGGGGGGGACCCAGGGTTAAACTCTAGGTCAGGGAATGCAAAGTTCTGTCAAGTTTTAATAGTTTGGGCTTTGAAAATTAAGCATAATCCACAATCAGCAGAAGGAAGCAATTTTTTTGTGGGGTTATCCTCCAGCCCCAGAGGCAGAGAAGGGAAGCAAGACCCTGAAAAGTCCTGATGACTAAATCATTTCTATGGTGATAACTCCTGGGGTGGGGGAGGACTGACTGGGAAAGCGGATTGGGGTGGGGGGCTTCCAGGTAACCTCCCTCCCCCCTCATCTCCCAGGCGTATCAGACATGTGCTTTTCTATCCTTTCTTCCGCTCTGTCTCCTCTGGTGCCGTTTTCCGCTTCTTTAATATTTGTTTAACGGGATTTATTTTCAATCTGTGTTTTGTTGTGCTGTTGTGAATTCCCCACCCCACCCCTCATAATTTGGAAGCATTTTAAAAGCAGGGTATACATAGCCAAAGTAAAGATGACAATAATTCATTCTCTCTCTCCCTGGACCCACCCACCCCTCATCTATCACTATAGTAAAACCAATCGGAAATGCTGCAAGAAGCAGCCCCTTGGGAAAACCTGTGGGGCCACTGGGAGCAGCTCCCCAGCTCAGTTAAGCTCTCAATCCCCGAAGCCTTTTGATGGAGAGGAGGGGGCACTTGGTGGCAGACACAGGTGCCCCCCCCCTGCCCAGGACTAAGGACCAAGGATCTCCATGGGGCTCCCTGTCGGGCGATCTGTGGGTGGCTCAGTCCAAGGCCATGATCCTTGTAAGTGACTCCTCACCCTGTACCTGTTGCCCTTTCCCTTTCTCTTGGCTCAGAGGAGGAAACAACAGGCAGGGCAAGGCAGAAGGGACAGAAAACTCCAGTGGAAAGTTATGAATTAAGAAGCCAGACCGTGGGGCCAAAGGGCGTTCGCCCGGGACAGGTGAACTTTTAGCAAAGATATGCAGTGTATGTATTGGAAAAGTGGAATGGAGCCAAGGAAACTTTAAAAGGACCAGGAAATTGCAGGCCTGGAGAGGAGGAGGAGGAGCAAACCTTACCTGGCAGCGCCTGCAAAAGCGAAGCCAAGCACTGGGTGTTCTCTAAAGTGTCAACAAGCACATTGATAAGGGTCACCCAGTAAACATGATACCCCTGGACTTCCCAAAACATATCCACAAAGTAAACTCAGCAGTGATAGGATTAAGAGGAAGGTTCCTCTTCCAGATAAACAACTGGAAAGAACAATAAATGGGGAGTTCTCACAATGGAAGGGGGAAGAAAGCTGGGGGGGGGGTCGCCCAAGGATCACGGTTATTTAATTATAATTTAAAAGTCGGTTGACTTTTACATGCATTTCAACACAGTTTACGAACACATCACAAAAACAGGTAAAAATAGTTTTGAAAGCAGTGCTAAACCAACTTCTGAAGACAGGGGTGAAAACGATGGAAAATGAGCCCCTGCAGGCAGGCAGAGATTTTCTTCCACCCAATATGGGGAGCTGTGCTTTTTAACATGCGACCAGGAGTTGGGGGTGAACAGAGAGGTGGCCAAGGCTGCTGATGGCACCAAATTATCCAGGGAGGTTAAAAAAAAAAGAGGAATTTCCAAGGATCTCCAGAAGGATCTCTCCAAAATAGACTTTCAAAGACAAGTGTGGTTCTCTGTGGTACAAGTTTGTTGGGTGGGGAGTGAAATTCTGATGGGGTCTGAACTGGCTGTGGTCATTTAAGAAATATCCATAGCACGCCCCCCCCCCACAGCTAACAGAAGCTTGTGGAGCAAAGAAGGTGGGTGGTTTAAAGTGTGGGGAGGGTTAATCAGTGGGGCACTGGAAACCCAAAGCCCAGTCAGCAGAATTCTGAGGGTAAGTGATGCATGATGCTACCTAAATTGTGGGGGGGGGGCTCCCATAAGACCATGAAGTTAGGAGTCTAAAATTACCCAACTGCACCACTAGAGGTTAAACCCCACCACCACCACCACCCCCCACACAGCAAAATGGCCCCAATCCAAATTGCACCCGGAGACAACTGTTTAGAAGCAGAGAAAAAGAGCCAGACCACAGCGTGCAGCTGCAGTTAAAAACGGGGAATTATTAGGGAAGGCAGAGATAACTGCCTTTGACTCATGATACCTTTGCATACATCTGAAGAAAGAAAGAAAGAAAGAAAGAAAGAAAGAAAGAAAGAAAGAAAGAAAGAAATTGCAGTGTTGGAAAAGGTTCAGAAGAGTGCTGCCAAACTGGTCCAGCAAATGGACAGACTCCCCTATGAGGAATGCCTGCTGACATTTTGGGTCTTTTTAGTTTAGAGAAAAGACCAGAAGAGAGATGACAGAGGTGTGCAAGATTATCCATGGTGTGGAGAGATAAAAGTTTTCCCTGCCTCAGGGAAATGAAGGTAAAAGAGCAGGAGATTAGGACAAGCCAAGAGAAAAGACGTCTTCACACACAGCATACAAAAACTGTGGAACTCACCACCACAAGATGCGGCAATAGCTGCCAAGATAAGATGAATTCGACAGGAGCTAGATGTATGGAGCGCAATCAGCCAGGATAACTAAGTAAAGCCTCCATGTGCTAAGGCAGTGTACCTCTGAAGATCACATGCCTGATCAGGGGAAGGCTGCTGCCTTCCAGTCCTGCTTGGGAGGCGCCCGGATAGGATCTCGATGCCCCCAACCCCGCCAAAGAGATGCTCGCTTGGCAAGTCTCCTCTCTCCTCTCCATTAGCAAACAAGGGGGCACCCCCATTCCCCCAGGACAACCCCCAAGAAACGCTGCTTAGGGGGCAGGGCCACCCCCCGGACCGCCGAGGCCAGTCCTCCCCCAGCGCCCCACCGGGTCCCCAGCCTGGAAGTCGAGTCCGGGACGGGGGTCCCTCCTCATCCCGGACCCTAAGCGAGATGGGGAGAGCGCGGCGAGGGGGCTCTGGGGTCCCCGGCCAGGAGGACGGACGGGCTCGCGCGGGATCCCCCGGAGGAGAGCGACGCGGCGCCCGGCTCGGGGAGGGCAAGCTGGGGCAGCGCCTCTCCGCGTCCCCGGGCGCAGCCGGCCTCCTGCCGCTCTCTCGCTCGCTCGCTCGCTCACCTGCCCGTCCGGGCTCCGGTTCCTCCGCTCGCTCGCTCGGCGCCGCTGCCGCTGCTTTCCTGGGCCGGGCAGGCAGCGGCTCCGCGCCTTTTATGCGGCCGGCGGAGGAAAACAAGGCGGGGCGCTGATTGGCGGCGGCGCAGCTAGAAACAGGCCGGGGACCAATCAGGCCGCGCCCGCCCGGAGATGGGGAGCTCGCTCCGCTACTCGCCGCGGGCAACCCCGCGGGAAAGGGTGCCTCTGGCCATGCACAGAGTGGCTCTCCCGCCGAGGCCGGGCCGCTGGTGCTCCGGCAGGCGCGGCCCCGGAGGGCCGGGGGAAGCGGGCCTCGCCGCGATGCAACCGGCCCTCCGCCCGCTCCAGACGCACCTGGCTGCCGCGCGCGCGCCCGGCTTTTGCGCGCTGCCGGCGAGGGAGCGGAGGCGAAGCGGCGCGCGGGGTCCTCTTTCGGGGCCGAGGAAACCGGGCGCCTCGCGAGTAGGATGATGCAGCCGCGAGAGAGCCGCTCGCTTCTTCGCGGAGGAGGGAGAGAAGGCGAAGGCGAAGCAGCGCAGCCGCGGCGGGCCAGGGCTTCGAGGTTCGTCGCGCGGCGCCCGCGGGCTCCGCTTCAGGCGGCTCCCTCTTGGCAGCCTTCACCCGGGGGCGACCTGCCTGCCTGGGGCAGCCCTGGCCCTCTCCTGCCCTGAGGATGGAACAGTTGGGGGCGGCTGCCACGGCTCTCCCCCCACCAGCACCAGGCCACCCAGTGCGGGGTTGTTTTCGTTATGGTTATTATTATTATTAGCAATATCATTGCATTTATTGGCTAGAGAGTTAAATCAGGTTCCCACGACAGGAGTCGCAGGGGGCTGTAAATGCAGGGGAATTTACAGGCCAGGGGAAAGGGGGGCGTCTTCAGCATTCGCCAAAAGCTGTATGATGGGGCGGGGTCCGCCACTTGGGGGCTGCCACGGGAGAAGACCCCCTCCCCAACTTCTGAGTGCAGGGGATTGGTAGAGCCCAGCATTGTGTGACTGCGTTGCTTTTTGCTCCTAGGATCAGCCGGCCTTTCTTGCGGGGATGCAAAGCAAAGGATTCCTGCGACTGAAGAAACGCTGCTCTTTGGGTGTCCCCTGGAAAGGCTGCAAAGGTGCGGCCCCTCCTTGCCCCCCAATCATAGTTTGTGCTTATGCAAGGGGTGGGGGTGGGCCTCTGGGTTTGGTGCCCCCCCTGCCCACCTCCATGCCAAGCTCCGGTTGGCATGAGCTTGAAGGGGCTGTCCTCCAAGCTGCTGGGGTGGCCACTGGGGGTCACGAGGCAGAAAGAGCTGCTCAGCCCACAGCCAAAGGGCTCTTCCTGCCTGCCTGCTGCGAAACTCCTGGTACTTTTAGCAGAGATAGGCAGCCTTTTTCAGCAGCCAGGAGAAAAAGTGGGAGGAAGTCTTTCAGAGTGGCTGGGACAACCCAGTCAGATGGGTTTAATTTTTCCCTTTGCACAAATGGGAAGAGTTGGGGGGGTGAAGGCCTTGCTTGACACTCTGAAACATCCTTTGCAGTCGAAACAAAATAGAAAATTCTTTCCAGTAGCACCTTGGAGACCAACTGAGTTTGTTCTTGGTATGAGCTTTCGTGTGCATGCACACTTCTTCAGATACACACACGAAAGCTCATACCAAGAACAAACTCAGTTGGTCTCTAAGGTGCTACTGGAAAGAATTTTCTATTTTGTTTCGACTATGGCAGACCAACACGGCTACCCACCTGTAACTGATCCTTCGCAGTGACAGGTGAACCAACCTAATTGGCAAAGTGTCCTCCTCCACTCTTAGTCTCAGGGCACTGCAAGGAGAGAAGCGTCTCTGCACAGCCAACTTGCAGGCTGACCTCTACCCACAAAAGGCCTGGCTCCATGCACAAAGTCTTGCCTTCAAGGCTAATGTATGATGCTCAGCTCCATCCTGACATGTTAGTACTACCATCTTTACCGTACACTTGTGAAACATGGACTACTTATAAACGCCATTTCCAACTCCTCAAAAGATTCCATCAACAGCGTCTCCAAAAATTTTTACACATCACCTGGGAAGACAGATGATCTAATGCCAGTGTACTGGAAGAAGCAAAGATCACCCGTGTCGAAGCAAGGATTCTTCAACGTCTACTTCATTGGACTGGTCATGTTGTTCAGATGTCTGATTATCGTCTTCCAAAGCAACTACTCTATTCCAAACTTTAAAATGGAAAGCGTAATGCTGGTGGTCAACAAAAGAGGTTTAAAGACAAAAATGTAGTATAAACACCGACAACTGGGAAACATTGGCCTGCGAGCGCTCCAGTTGGAGAACAGCCTTTACCCAAAGGTGTCATGGGCTTTGAAGACACTCGAACTCAGGACACAAGGGAGAAACGTGCTAAGTGGAAGGCACGCTTGGCAAATCCACACCATGATCAACTCCCGCCCGGAAACCAATGTCCCCACTGTGGAAGGACGTGTGGATCCAGAATTGGCCTCCACAGTCACTTAGGGACTCACTGTTAAGACCTGTGTTCATGGAAGTCAATCTTATTTGGCTACGAGGGGTCGCTAAAGAAGGCACAGAATCCAAGGCAGTGGTGCTGTGGGGAGGTGGTTCCATGGTAGCCAGTGTCCAACGTGATCTGGGTGGTGTCGCACTCCCCCAGTCAGATTAGCAGACTTTGTGGGAGCTATTAGGTGCCCAATCCTATGCCGGGTGAGGCTGGTCTGTTGCCAGTGGCAGCAGCACCCCCTTGTGGCCACAGCTACCCTCGCTCTGGAAATATTTTGGGAGAGCGCTTTACAATTAAGAGCAAAATGCAGCAGTGTTTTGCAACTGGGACTGGGCATGACGGCATCTCTTCCACACAATTGTGCTGACTCTTGAGCCAGTCATGAGTGCAACCCAAAGTGCCGCTTCTGCATTTCAAAAGTCAAAAATTAAAGAATCCAAGAACTCTGGCCAGGCAGGAGATCAAGTCTTCAAACAGTTTTATGAATATAGAAGCAAATTCCAGTCGAAATAAATTCCAGGGCAAGGCCCTGTTTCGCTAATTCTAGCTGAGGAAGAATTAGCGAAACAGGGCCTTGTTCTGGAATTTATTTCAACTGGAATTTGCTTCTATTTGCTTCAAATAAAACTGTTTGAAGATTTTAAAATTGATCTCCCGCCTGGCCAGAGTTCTTGGATTCTTTAATTTTTGACTTCTGGGTATTACCAAGAACTCCAATTTCTACAGCTTCTGCATTTCAAAGCACCATTGGCATAGGTGGCCAGGATACTTAAACTGATACTATAATTATTGTGCAGTGACTTCAGAAAGGGTCTTCTTAGTCTTGCCCCCCCCCACTCCACTTTGCTTTTGCTCTTGGAACCAGCTGCAAAAATGTCTGTTTGTTCACCCCAGACTTTTAAAACTTGTTAGTTTTACATTTTTATGACTGAATTTTATCACTGCCCAGTTTTACTGTTGGTCTGTGTGTTGTACTATCCTGTTTTTACATTTGCTTTTGACTTCTTGTATGCTGCTGTCAGGGTTCCAGCTGCACAGCAGCTAATAAATCTCTTTTAAGTGGAAATAATATAATACTAATCAATAATAGTAATAATCTGGTTTTGATTCCAGGTACATCCCCTGCTCATCTTCCTTACAGTGGTCCCATCCAGGACTGTGGAGCATCCACACCAAAACCGGCACCATGATGCTCAGAATATCCTCTGTCAGGGAAGCATAAACATTCCCCACCAGGGAAATCAGGAGAGATCCGGTATTCTCCGTGTATTAAGGACATGAAGAAACTTGGCTTAGCTTCATAGAGGTCAGTTCTGGGAGAATTCAGAGTTCAGGAGGATGTCTGTGCAGGGGCTCTTCGCAAAGGTAAGTATTTCATGGGTGACTGAAGAGACTGCAGGTGAGCCAGAGGGGCTTCCCAGCCACTTTAGGTGTGTGATATTGGAGGAGAGCAAGGTCCCAGGGGAGTTTCCAGCAGTTGTTAGGTTATAAGGCCTGTGAGGAACTCAGGATAAAAACCAGGGATTGGCGCAAAGGGGTGGAAAGGGTTTGTGCATGCATGTGCCACTCCTTTTATCTGTCAAAACAAAATAGAAAATTCTTTCCAGTAGCACCTTAGAGACCAACTGAGTTTGTTCTTGGTATGAGCTTTCGTGTGCATTTTGTATCTGAAGAAGTGTGCATGCACACGAAAGCTCATACCAAGAACAAACTCAGTTGGTCTCTAAGGTGCTACTGGAAAGAATTTTCTATTTTGTTTTGACTATGGCAGACCAACACGGCTACCCTCCTTTTATCTGTGTTACTTTAAATCAGCCTTTCACCAAATTGACTGCAAGAAAGTTCAATATTATAAAACCGCATGGCAACCCAATACAGCAAAACCAGACGACGCCTGCAAATTAAAACAGACAAGCAGATACGCAGAAGTTCATTCGAAAGCTGGTACTTGAGAATCAGCAGCCTGAGCAAAGAGCTGCTCCTTGGACTCCCCTGGCCCCTTGTTCGAGTTGCCATATGGCAGATTTCTGCCGGGTGCAGGAAAGGAGCATCAGGTGGAGCCACGGGCCCCTTTCCCAGCCCCCCCCCCAAGGACATGGCCTTTTCTGTGGCTGGCTCTCCTCCAAGTGGCTTCCCTGAAGTTCTTTGGGGTGGGGTAGGTTCTAGGTGCCTACGGAGAGCTAGACCACCCAGAGACATTCTCATACTTTGGCTCCTGGTCCTCCTTCTCCAGCAAGGTGTCTCCTCCAGCTGCCACCTCAGCCTGGCTGTGGCTGCTGAGTGACTCGCTGTTGCTGCTGCTGCAGCCGCCGCCGCCGCTCTCTCCACCAGTAGGAGCTCCTGGCCAACTGGGGAAGCCCTGGGCCTCAGCCTCCTCCTCCTCCGGGGTGCTGGCTTCAGCACAGAGCATGGGGGCAGCCTCCTGGCCAGTCCCACCTTGGGGCAGCAGCCTCCTGGCGTCCCCCTCGGAATCCAGCAGCGCTCTCCTCCGCGGCGGCTTCTGGAGGAAGCCCTCCAGGCTCCTTCTCCTTGGCCGCTGCTGCTGCGGCTCCTCCCTGGGCAGCTGCTTGGCCCTCTGCAGGCTCCCCAGCCGCTGCAGGACAGCTTGCACTGGCCCCTCGCCCCCCGCTTTGCCCACGGTCACGTAGATGGTGGTGACGCTTGGGCCCTTGGCCTGGGCTTTGGAGGCGGCCTCCAGGGCTTCCACTCTTTGGGCCACGTGCCGGGAGCTGTTCCCCCGCTTCCTGTGGCCCCCAGAGCTGCTCCTCTGCGTGGATGAGGTGGAGGAGCAGGGTCTGTGGCTCCCTTCCTCCCTACCAGCGGCCTCCACGTTCTCGTAGCATCCCCCCGGTGAATCGGCGATCGCAGGGAGGCCGTCCTGCCCAGCAGGGTCCGCTGTGGGCTGCTGCAAGGAGGGGGCTCGGACTGAGGCCCAGGGGGTCTTGGCCTTCCAGGTGGGGTTCAGGGCCTCCGTGGAACCCCTGGGGCTCTGAGAGATGAACCGGGTACCTTCGGCAAAGGAGACGGAGGGGCGCTTGGCCTTGGCAATGCTGGAGGTGCGGGGAATGGCGAAGGGCTCCGTGTTCAAGGCTGGCTCCTCCGGGGGGAATCCTGGCTGGTGCTCAGCACCGGCCGCTGAAAGATAGGGGTGCGGGCAGTTTTATTTTTCTAGAAAAAGAGGTGCCGGAAATCACTGTGAACGTCACCCTTGTTCTCTTAGAATGGCAATCGCCCCCGCTTGAGAGGAGCTGGGACTGAGTTCTGGTGAGTTCCAGCTGGAAAAAAAACCCTGGGTGTGGGGCTCAGCTTTTACCCAGATCCCTTGTAAGATCAATGTTTGTATTTTTGTGTGTGTGTGTGCCTTGTCTTTGTGAGTGAGGGGGGCTGACCTGGGGGTCAGGGAGGCGATTTAGAGGGGTGGCCCCCTCCCCCCCAAACCCAAATGTCCCCATCTGGGCCAGCAAAGGTTTCCAACCCACTGCCGGAGACCATTTCATTGTGTCTGAGCATGGGACTCAGTAGCCGGGGTCTTGGCAAGTGAACTGTGCCACACCGTGGCCCCCCCCCCGACCTCAGCAGCCTTCAAGGGAGGCCAATGGGGTGAAGGGAGCAACACCCACAGCCCTACCTTCCTGGGGTGGGGGGGCTGGGTCCTCATGGTCGTCATCTGTGTCGAAGGAGGAGGAGGAGAAGGAGCTGTCCGAAGGCCAGGCGGCTGACAGGGGCTCAATGAAGCTGGGGTTGAAGGGGATCTCGGCGTCATGGTGGGAGACTGCCCAAAGCGAGGGGGGGGAGAGAGAGGGAGAGAGAAAGAAACCCCAAGGCGGGGAAGGGGAGTGCAAGAGTTTGGATCTGCAGAACTGGCACCACTAACAGCTACCACCCAACTCACTCCTTTAGTATGGCAGCGCCCGCCCTCTGGAACTCCCTGCCTCTTGATGTCAGCCAGGTGCCTTCACTGTACTGTTTCTGGCACCTGCTAAAAGCATTTTTGTTTAGGCAGAGCCTGTCCAGATGCTTAGAAATGCTGGTGCCAGTTTTAACCTGTTTTTAGTCTATCGTTATGACAACTTTTTACAAAGATTTAAATTCAAGTTGTTAGCTTTGTGTATTGATAATTTTATTGTTTTATCCATTTAGTAAAGTGCTTTGCGGGTTTTCTCTTCTTGCAATCAAGCCGGGGTATAAATTTTATAAAATAAATAATAAATCAACGAGAGTTTAGAGCAAGACACAACAGGAAGGTTCCCAAATCCTGGATCTCTAAACCACAGGCCTTTGCTCAGCACCCACCCATTCTCCTTCCCAGGCTTTGTTGCCCCACAGATCTTGGGGGGGGGGGGTTGCCATTGCTCTGCAGTAGCTCAGCTCAGGCACACTTGCCCCAGCTCTTAGGACAGCAAGTGGGGGGGGGGAGCTCTCCACTGTCAAGTTGAAACTGCCTTCTACTAAGTATACACTTGGCTCAGTATTGCCTACACCAATGCTGTTCACCTCTGGGCCTCCGTTGGGACTACAACTCCCATCATCCACAAGTAGCTTAGCCAAGGATGATGTGTTTTGTAGTCCAGCAGCTTCTTGAGACTCCAGGTTGAAGAATGCTGGCTGCCAGCTGCCCTCCAGAGTTTCAGGCAGGGGACGTTCCCATCATCCTCACCTGGCTACTCCGACAGGGATTGAACCCAGGACCTTCTGCATGCAAAGCAGGTGTCCTGTCCCTGAGCTGTGTGACCCTTTCTTACTTCCAAGGGGCACCAGGAGGCCAAGAAGCCGGACGAAGCCGGTCACAAGGCAGCCCCCGGCTACATCTCACCTGTCACACGTGGGAGCTTGTAGCCCCCCAAGGAGAAGCAGGGCAAGGCGGGGCTGAGGTTGGCCAACGTCCCCAGAACGTGGTGCTTCACGCGAGAGATGGGATCTCCCTCCGCGGCTGCCGACCTGGGGAGGGAGCAATTGTGCAAATGACAAGCAGGGGCAAAAGCCTTCCACATATTCCCCCCCCCCCCCGTTTCCTGTGCACAGGTGGGGGCCGCTCTCCTGGTGCTGGGGGACAGGGAGTGCAGCTGGAAAAAAGTCACTCGGCAGCCTCTTTTCCAGCTCCAGGTGTGGTTTCTGACCCAGCTCTCAGTCTCTGAGGTGGTCAGCCTGTCTGTAGGCTCTGGCTCACAGGACCAGATGCTCCTCTCAACAGTTTAGGATTCGTGGAATACCACCAGCATGTCAGAAATCAGTATGGCAGATCTCCCCTGGATCTCTAATGGGAGCAGCGGCTCTCCAGGGATCATACAAGGGCATCTCTCAGCCCTGCTTGGAGGGGCCATTGGAACTGAACATTCTGCATGCGCAGCAGGCGCTCTGCACCACTGAGTTGTGGTCCTTGTCTTACAGCACAGACAGCTGCCTTGTACTCCATCTTCTAGAAGATGAGTATTGCCTGCTCTGACTGGCAGCTCTCCAGAATCCCTGGCAGAGAAGGGTCTTTTCGCCAGCAACCTAGACCTTTTAAGCTGAAGGTGCCACTAGGACCCTTTGCACAAGTGCTCTAGGCCTTCCTTTGAAAACAAAGCATGTTTCTAGTCCACATTATTCTAAGTACGAGGCTGGCTTAACTGTTTCTCAAGATGGCCTCCCCCTTCCACACACACCCCCAGCAATTTCCATTGCCAGTGTCAGCACCCCAGGCAGAGACTGTGTACAGCGCTTGGCACATGGCTGTTGCTAAACAGAGTGTCTGGGTTCTCCCCACGGCCTGATACCAGTACCTGGCGTCCATCGGGGTGGATTCACAGCAGCAGCAGCAGCAGCAACACATACAGAGGAGGATGATGAGAATCAAGGGGGTCAGGATTCCTGCTAAGAGGGCTGCCTGGTTCTGGCCTTTTGGAGGAGACAGAGAAGTCAGACAGAGAAAGGGAAGGAGCCCCATCTTCACCCCAGCAGCTCCTAGATGATCCCAGAAGCAAGGCCTGGCTGTGCTGGAAAGCAGGGGTGCCATATATAAAACACCCCACCTTTCCTCCAAGGAGCTCAAAGTGTCACACGTGGTTCTCCTCCACCCTCCCTCCCCCTTTTATTTTCACAACAACCCTGTGAGGTTGGCTGAGAGGGGCGGCAACTGGATCAAGGCCACCTCAATGAGCGTCATGATGGCCGGGTGGGGGGGTGGGATTTAAACCCTGGCTTCTCGCAGGTCCTAGTCACTCAAAGCCACCCCTCCACTTCTGGCTGCCTTGCTCAGTGGATGCAGCCACAGCACTGCTTTTCTCAGAGCAGGGACCTCGGGGGCTATATCCTGGTGCACCATTTGCCAGTCCTCTGCATGCAAAATAAGTAAGCTAAGCATGGTCCTGTATAGCTTCTCCATGCTCTAGTTATCTCCCGCTTGGACTACTGCAATGCGCTCTACATGGGGCTACCTTTGAAGGTGACCCGGAAACTGCAATTAATCCAGAACGCGGCAGCTAGACTGGTGACTGGGAGTGGCCGCCGGGACCCCATAACACCGGTCTTGAAAGACCTACATTGGCTCCCAGTACGTTTCCAAGCACAATTCAAAGTGTTGGTGTTGACATTTAAAGCCCAAAAAGGCCTTGGCCCACAGACCTGAAGGAGCGTCTCCACCCCCATCATTCTGCGCAGACACTGAGGTCCAGCTCCGAGGGCCTTCTGGCAGTTCCCTCGCTGCAAGAAGTGAGGTTACAGGGAACCAGGCACAGGGCCTTCTCGGTAGTGGCGCCCGCCCTGTGGAACGCCCTCCCATCACAGGTCAAGGGAATAAACAACTACCTGACATTCAGAAAATACCTGAAGGCAGCCCTGTTTAGGGAAGTTTTTAATCTGTGATTTTTAAAATGTATTTTAATATTTGATAGAAGCCGCCCAGAGTAGCTGGGGAGACCCGGCCAGATGTGTGGGGTACAAATAAAATATTATTATTAATTATTATTATTATTATTACTCAGTTGTTAAGAGCATGGTGCTGAAAACACCAAGGTTACAGGTTGGGTCCCTGTATGGGACAGCTGCATAGTCCTGCATTGCAGGCAGGGGGTTGTACTGGACGATTCTATCTCCCCTATCAGAAGCAGTAAGTGCATCTCAGTAATCGCCAGTTGCTTGTAATCACCAGTGGGGAGAGTGTCTCTGCCACACCCAATCCTGCCTTGGGGCATCTGCTTGGCCCCCTTTGGGCTGGTCCATCGAGATCCTGGCTCTCCTCATGTTCAGTGGTAGAGATACGTTGCATTTGCACGCAAGGCAAAGGGCCAAATTGCCACCGAAAAAATGCCAAAAGTCCTTTTATTATTAAGAGCAACGAAAGCGTCACAAATTAGCGAGCAGGCTGCTGAACCCCACCAGAACTCTCCCTCAAGCTAGATATCAAGCAGAGTGACTTGGTACTGAGGCCGCAGTGCCTGCATCTGTCTACAGGTCGTTTTGGTTATACAGTCATAGAAGGGGAGGTGGTTTAGTAAGGAAGAACGTCGACTTTTCCGCAGATTTAAACCATTTCCAGTTGGAGGCATCAGGTTGGCCATTGTGAGAAGAGGGCGCTTGTGTTCTTCTGGAGCCTCCAGGTCCAGAGGCAGTCTACCTAGATTCCTGGGTTATTTAGGATATTTGGGGACCAAGAAAGCAGGCTGGGGTCCCCCTTTGGCCTGACTCAGCTGCTGCTGCTTCTGGGCTCTCCTTGTGCCCTTAGTGACTTACCCCACTGGCAGTCCCCGGTGACAGGGTGGCACAGGCGCCCCCCACACTGGCAGGGCTCTGAGCAGTTGGGGCCGTGAGACCCTTCAGGGCAGGTCCGGTTGCAGCTGCAAGGGGAGAGAGAGTAGCAGGAAGCGTCCGAGCTGCAGCAGGCACCTCGTGGCCTGGGAGGGGGAAGCCCACATCTCTTCCTCCTCACCCCGACTGCTCCACAAGCCCCCTCCCCTCCACTTTACCTGGTGCCCCAGAACCCAGCCTGGCACACGCAGGCCCCAGAGACCGGGTCACAGCTCCCGTTGAAGCAGACTGGGCAGGCAAACTGGCATCCATCTCCAAAGAAGCCCTCTGGGCAGGAGAGCTCACACCTGCAGGGGAGGAGGCAGGCAAGGGACCGCGGTTTAGCAGCAGAACAGCTGGCGTGGTGTGCAGAGGGTCCGGGTTCAGTTTCCACGGGCATCTAAGGCACCCACCCACAAACCAGTGGCGGGCTGGTGCCCGTTTGGGCCTGGTAGGGTGGGAGGCAAGGAGCCGAGCAGTAGGTGGCGCCAAAACCTGTGAGGAAGAGGAGGAGATCGCAGGGGTCTCCCCTTTGAGCAGCGTCCACCTCTCTGGCTTCCCCTCCCCCCCTGTCCATCCCCATGGAACCCCTCTCCTTCCCCAGCTGCCCTCCCCACACTCCAGGCAGGTCAGGGCCACTTCCCACACCCGACCGGCCCCCCACGTGCTCCCACCTGGCACCCGTGAGGCCTGTTTTGCAGCCCCGGCATTCCCCTGTCTCTGGGTGGCAGCTCTCTCCTCGCCGGCAGCCGGGAGGGCAAAGCAGGGCACAGTTCTCCCCATGGTGCCCCGGTGGGCATGGCTGCTTGCAGTGGGTCCCGTTCCAGCCCGGGTCACAGGCTGGGCATGATCCATCCACGGGGAAGCAGGCCTTGAGGTCCTGGCAGTGGCCGCAGCTGTGGGGAGAGGCAGGATGCAGAAGAGAGGAAGTGGGTGCCCAGGAGAAGGGCTTCCCCAACCCTGCCCCCCAGACGCACGGCTGGTGTCGTGTGGGGCCAGCCTCAGCCCTAGCCACAAACCCCCAGCTTGCATGTGTTCATAGATATATTTATATACCGCAGAAATATATCATGGCAGCTTTTCAGCCAGCTTACCTCTGCATGCACTGGAGCCCGTATTTCCCAGCAGGGCAGGGGTCCCTGCAGCTGTCGCCCTGGTAGCCGGCGTGGCAGGTGCACCGCCCGTCCTGGGGGGCACAGGTCCCGTGCAGGCACTGGCAGCTGGCCTGGCAGGCCGCCCCCCACTGCCCCGCGCGGCATTCGCACCGGCCAGTCTCCTGGGCACAGGGGGAGCCGTGGCAGCTGCAGAGGGAGGAGCACCTCCTGCCCCACCAGCCACGGTGGCAGAGGCAGCGGCCCGTCACGGGGTCGCAGCGGGAGCCAGAGAGGTTGCAAGGGCACTGGCGCCTGCAGTCGGGTGCCCACCAGCCTGGCTCGCAATGGCAGGCCCCGGTGAGGGGGTCGCAGCGGCCTCTGGGGCCACACGGGCACACGGACTGGCAGAGGGGGCCCCACCAGCCAGGGTGGCAGCGGCACTCTCCGTTGGCCGGGTCACACTTCCCGTTGGGGTGGCAAGCGCAGCTCTCTTTGCAGTCAGGACCCCAGTACTGGTCGGGGCAGCCTGGAAGGGAAGGGCAGGTGGTGAAGAAGCTGCCTCGCTCAGCATTGCCAGCACTGACCGGCAGCAGCAGCAGTAGCTGCTGCTCTCCAGGGTTTCAGACCAGGGCTCTTCCCTCTGCCATAGAGCTGTGTCTCCCCCCATAAAAATGAAAGAGGGTTCTAGTCCTCATGCTTCTGAATCAAGGGTGGACATGGGAACTTGGAAGCTGCCTTATTTGAAGCCACTGTTCTGTCTAGCCCAGTACTGCCTGCACTTGTCCACTGTGTGGGGGCCCCAGTGGGCAGAAGGCAGGGAGCCCAGCAGTAGGTGGCGCCAGAGAGCCAGTGAGAGGCAGAGCCCAACCCTGGACTGGTTGCCAGTCAGAAGGTCCGTCTGTCTGTCCCTTAAGAATCTCCCAGCCCCCTCCCACTCTGTCCGCCTGTGCCCCCCCCCAACTCACCCTGAAGCCATTACTCACGTGCAATGCAGTTGGCCCCAAAGAATCCAGGCCGGCAGCGGCAAACACCCGGGCGGACGCAGACTTCGCCCTCCCGGCAGGCATCTGCTCCCGTGCAGAGTGCTGGCCGCGGCACGAAGGAGACAGAAGGAGGCGTTCAGAGGAGCCCTCATTCTCGGGCAATGAGAAGAGAAAGGGGAAGGTGGGCATGCTCACCAGCTGGGCACTCCTGGCCCTCCTGTTTCCATCCTGGGCAGCAGGTGAAGACTGGCGGGTGGCTGGCAGCGGGTTTTGGTGGGGGGGGACGGGACAGAAAAACAGACAAACAGCAAAGAAAAAGTCACCCTGCTGGGCTGCAGTTTGGAGAGTCATAGCATCACAGAATTGTAGAGTTGGGAGGTGGCCAAAGCGGCATCCCACTCTCTGGTCCCCCCCTCCCCAGCAGCACCACCCTCCGCTGGCAAAAGTACCCAGGAAGAGCCGCAGTTTGATGGCGCCATCTATTACGCGAAGGAGCATCTCCACCCCCCTCATTCAGCCTGGGCACTGAGATCCAGCTCCGAGGGCTTCTCGGTAGTGGCACCCACCCTGTGGGACACCCTCCCTTCAGATGCCAAGGAGATTTTGTAACCATCAGAAGGCAGAAGCTTTTTAATGTGTAATGTTTTATTATGTTTTCATATAAACTGGAAGCCTCCCAGAGTACAGGCCTGCCTCTTCTCCCCACCCCACCCCCTTTTTTTAGAGGAGGGTGTCTTTGAAGTTCACTTTTCAGCTTTCTCTGTTTCACAGACTGGTCACTTTGGCCTACTGAGCCCAGAAAGGAAACGGAGCCCGCCTTGAGCCCGTATTGCAGCGGGTGGGACTAGATGACCCTTGGGTGTCCCTCCCAGCTCTACAGTTCCACGATTCATTATTACAGAACATGTCACCCAAGGGGGCTCCACTCCCTCCACTTTTGAGTTTAGTTATCGCTTGCCAGGGAAAGCTCTGCAGGAGGTCCCTTGCTGGCTCTGCGGGTGACCCTAAATGCAGGCCCCCCCCCCGCTGTTGTTGACTTCCAACTCAGTCCTAGCAGGCCAGCAGGGTCAGTGGTCAGGGATGAGGATGGGAGCAGAAGCCTCCTCATCACCTGGGGAAGGGGAGGGCACACACAGGCTCACGGCCCCTGAATGAACGTGCAAATAGAGAAGCTCCTTGCGCTTTGAACAGAGCAGTCCTGAACTTAAATAGACTTCAGTGTGAATGGCAGGAAACTGAAAACACAATAGTGGGGTGGGGGGGTGGAGAGATTCAGAAGTGGAGAATGCGCCTCAAGCAGAGGGCACGGCATGGGGCCCACACACACTGCCCCCCACCCCACAGCTCAGTGACACAGAACATCTGCTCCGCGTGCACAACAGTCCAGGCTCCGTCCCTGGAAGCCTCTCCAGGAAAGGATGGGAGACCCCGTCCAAGACACCAGAGAGCAGCTGCTAGTCAGTGTAGGCAATAATAGCAAGCTGGGTAAGCCCAAGGCCACATCCTGTGTTCCTTTTTAAACCCAGTCCCTTTACACAGAACCACCAGGAACAACAGAATTTCATATACAAGGGAAGGGTTGTGGCTCAGCGGCAGAGCAGGAGGACGCAGGTCTGATCCCTTAAGGCAGCGGTTGTCAACCTGGTCCCTACCGCACACTAGTGGGCGTTTCAGGGTTCTAGGTGGGCGTTTCAGGGTTCTAGGTGGGCGGTGGGGGGGTTCTACGGCACAAGCTGAATCCTCCTTCCATCGAGCCCTGGTGGGCGGCAAGGAAATTTTACCACCAAGAAAGATGCATTAGTGGGGGGTAGGTAAAAGAAGGTTGACTCCCCCTGCCTTAAGGCATCCTGCTTTTAAAAGGGGGACCAGGGGGCCAGTGATGGGGGACAGCCAGCGAGTGGCCTGATACCCTGAGGAGCTGCTGCCAGTCAGAGCTGCCAGTACTAGGCTAGATGGAGCAAAGGTGGCAACTCCCTGTACTATGGAGGCAAGGATAGAACCCTTTCTTTGCATGTAGAAGGTCAGTCCCAGTTTCAAAAGGATCCCAGGTGGGCAGTGATGGGGGGGGGGGAGGCCCTTCTCTGCCTGCATCCTGGCGAGCCGGAGCCACTCAGAGAAGGCCATGCTAAGCAAGATGAACTGGGACTCGCCTAACTTTCCCAGCCGGGAAGCGTGGGACCCTCCACCACCCTCCACCGGGGGGAGGGGGGGCTCTCCTACCTGCTGGACCTGCAGACGTTTCTCCCACTGGGGTCCAGGTCAGGGCTGCCGCTCCCGTCCCCCAAGCCCATCGCCTGGAGGAGGCAGAGGAAGATCGGCAAGGCCCAGCGCTCCATCACCCTCCTTAGGGAGTCCCACTAGAAAGACTCTCTGCCCGGCCGGCTGCCCTGCGTGGCCACCACTCCTGGGCCGCCTCCTTCCTGCGCTGCTTCTGCAGCCACTCTCCCGCCCATTTCCTCCTTGGGTTTTCCTGAGGAAGCAAACTGGGAGGTGGGTGGAGGGGTGCAGAGGGCAAGACCGACAGAGGGACGGACACACATGTGCCCCCCCCTGGCTATCTTTAGCTGAATGCGGGAGGAAGAGCCGGGGAAGCCGTGGCTGCGGAGGGCGCCTCTTGGGGTCAAGGGAAGGGAGTCGTCTCCTTCCCCCAGTGCGTCTGGTGGTCCAGAAACCTTCTCAACGGTGGCTGTGATTTTTGAGCGGTGACTCCAGAATGGCGCCTCTTTGATAAAGGCCTCCCTCCCAGCCCTGAGGACAGGCTCCAGGAGGGAGCCCCATGGAGGCGTCTAAGGAACTGGCACAATCAGAAGTCCCCCAATGAAGAGGGGAGTCAAGGGCCTTGTAGGGTCTTTCCTGTCCGTTCCCTCGCCTTCTTTAGCAGAGCTGCATGTCAGCAGATTAACAGGAAACACCTTTTTCCTGCTCCGAGGGATGCTTTGCGCAGAGACAGTCCCCCTGCCGCCGCCGCCGCCACCTTTGCTGCTTAAGGGCTCGTTTCCGGCCAGAGTCTGTGTCCCAGGCTTTTCTGCGTTGCAGAGCTAAAACCGGCCCACCCATCATCCAACACCTCTTTCCAGGAAAATCTGTGAACTGTAGGTGTTTGGGTTTCTTTCATTTCATGCATTTGTTTATTAAATTTCTATACCACTCTTCATCCGAAGATCACAGGGCAGTTTGCAATAGAAAAACTTTAAAAAATGCACCCCAACACACACACAGTTTCATAGGTTGTTTAAGTTACAGGTGGGTAGCCGTGCTGGTCTGCCATAGTCGAAACAAAATAGAAAATTCTTTCCAGTAGTAGCACCTTAGAGACCAACTGAGTTTGTTCTTGGTATGAGCTTTCGTGTGCATGCACACGAAAGCTCATACCAAGAACAAACTCAGTTGGTCTCTAAGGTGCTACTGGAAAGAATTTTCTATAGGTTGTTTAATTAGTGAAAGGCCTGGGAGAAGAGGAATGTTTTCACTGGGCACCTAAAGATCTGTAATGAAGGCACCAGGTGAACCTAAAGATCTGTAATGAAGGCACCAGGTGAAGCAGAAAAGGCCCCGTTCTCATGTTGCCATCAGATGGTGATTGCAGCGTCTGGATTGCTTCATATGGGGAAGAGGCGGTCCTTGAGGTATTGTGGTCCTGAGTTAAGGCGTCATCGGTCCAAAGCAGTGCTTTGAATTGGGCCTGGGAACTGGTTGGCAGCCAAAGCAGTCAGGCCAGGTTTGGCGCTGTATGCTCAAACCCTCTTGCCCCGGTGAGCAACCTAGCCGTTGAATTCTGCACCAGCCAAAGTTTCCAAGCCGTTTTCAGAGGCAGCTGCCTGTATAATGAGTTGCAGTGTTCTAACCTAGAGGATACCAGAGCACAGACCACAGAAGTTAGTCTGTCCCTGTCCAGATAGGGGCACAGCTGGGCCACCACGCAATGCTGTCAAGTATCCTGTTTTCCCCGGGAATCTCCCTTATTTCAAGCAGTTTCCCGCTGCTATCCCTTATTTTTTATATCCCTTTAATTTCCCGTTTTTTTCAAAGGAAGCAGCTCCTCTCCCTCCCCCTGCTGGCCAGGGCCTGGGAAGACCTCGCCTCCTTGCAGCCTCAAAGCAAGCGGGAGCCATTTCCCGCGCTTACAGGTGTCGTAGCCCACGGGCAGCGTTTCCAAAATACAGTAAGCCTACTGCGCGCGTTCACACCAGTGCCGCCCACTTTTGCTTCTGGCTCCGCCCACCACTGCCATGTGACTGTCCCCGGGATAGGTGAGGCTGATGATCCCTTATTTTCAAATCCAAAACTTGACAGCTATGGCCACCAGCCGAAGCTGATGGAAGGCATCCCTCACCACCAAGGCTGCCTGAGCCTCAAGCAGCAGCAATGAATCCAGGAGGACCCGCAGGGACTTACGATGGCAGGGGTAGGTGTGCAAGAATGGCAGCAGGCTCCAAGACTCCGGATTCTGTGTGTTGTACTGCGCAAACTACCTGCCCCACTGTAGAATTCAGCTTAGAAATTTGACTTTCATCTTGTTTTAAGATAAAGGATATCTCTAGTCTCGGGGAAGTTTAGTTCTATTTGGAAGTCCCGAATCCTCCTGAAGGGAGTCAGAGGTGGGCTCCAGGAGAATGGTGTGATGTGCTTATTCTATGAATGGGTGAAGCTGCTCTCAAATCCCAGCCTTTCTTAGAAAAAGGGGAATTGGCCAGCTATAGCAATCCATGGATGCTGCTATGTTCTGCTCCATGCTCATTGATTCAACCAGCAGCAGCTGTCAAACTAAATTGGTTTTATTGTATGCACAAAGCCAAAGACACATGCATTTCACAGCTGGTTTCATAATTACTCGGCAACCTTACCCTGCTTTGGCTAAGGTGTGTTGTGCCACCATTGATAGGTAACCCTTCCCCTGGTTTAAACATTAGATTGGGCAAGAGAAGGCATTGCAGCCACGCACACACTCCCTTGCAATGAGGGTTTCCCTCCAGATGGTCAGTATTTTGTGAGGCAGATCAAAGCCCAAATGCAGGTTTACACAATTACCAGGTATGAAAGCACTCTGCTGCAGTTGACATTTTTGTTGTTGTTTAAATTGACTTCTTGCAATTAGGAAATCAATAGAGAATCATGATGTGGGATGAACAAATGATTAACGGACGATACCCGCCAGGCAGGTCAGGAGGGAGGCTCATTGTCCAATCACCGCCTCACAAACAAATCAGAATTAATTAATCAGAATTTTGCAGGGAGCTGGAATTGAGGACCCTTTGGGTCCCTTCCAACTCTACAATTCTAATGGCTAAATAAAGAGTAGGCAGAATGCATTCTCCATATAGGTTTGGGGCAAGGAAATCAGAAAGGACACTCCATAAATAAGACATTTGGAGGGGCCCTAGATTTGGAGGGAATCCTGGTGACAGCGTGAGGACCCCCCCAAAACACACAAACTTTATGCAATGCCCCCACCAGCCCTTCACTCATCTTCTGCATTTCACCAATGCACTGAGCTAGATGGACCAATGGTCTGATCCAGTCTAAGGCAGCTTCCTATATTAATTAATTAATTAACCCACCCATCATCCTAAGGTCCCAAGGCAGGCTGCAACAATTAAAACACAATTATTATTATTTTTTTAAAAAAATACAGTTTAAAACAACTTTCCATCACAGAAATAAGGTGGGTCCTAAAATTATACATCTCCAAAACGTCCAAAGAATCCAAGGGTGAAGAAATGCACCTGCAGCACTGTCCAGTGAAGGTGTCATGCGCACCTCTGCTGGGAGGGAGCCCCACAGCTCAGGGGTTGCTACCCCAGGCAGGCACCACCACCCCAAACCTCTGAGCCCCCCCCCCCACCAATCATTGCACCTGGAGGGAGGGCCCGTTCCCAATGCATAGACCAGTTTCTTGACTAATCGAGAACCCAGGTCACCTCTTGTAACAATATGTGCATGGACTTCCGGCCCACCTTCAGGTTATCACCCTTTGTACCTCCGTCCCCTTCATTCAGATTTGGATCAGAGGGCAGGCTTTGGGTGGCACCCCAGTTGTGCAATAATAAATCCTCCCCTGCTGGGGCTGGCACAGCTTTAATGGCTTCTCAGTGCTGGATCGACACCATGGGATTCTCCTGACCTTTAACGGGACGGTGTGGCCCCACTCCAACCCCACTCCCCCCGGCATGTCTCAGTCTTTTACTGGCTCCTGCTTTATTTGCTTTCAAAGGTTGACATTTTAATTGCAATGTTTGTTAACTACCTTGGGGGGTCTTCTTGTGCAATATAAACACATCTCTCACGAAAACAAATCACGTCCCCAAAACGTGTGCAAATTACACGGAGGAAAGTGGTGGGCGGAGGAGGGATTTCACTTTTTGCTTTAGGTTTCAAACTGTGCTTCACAGAGTCAGGAAGATTTCGAGGAATGGTTCTAAGGGGACTTTCCTACATGAGATTTCTGGTTCAAGTGTGTTCAAAGCAACACCGTTCACACATCAACTGTGGAGGGGGGGGCAACTGGGAAGACACTGGAAAGCCCTTGAAGGAGCCCAGGCGAAATCAGCCCCCCAGCAAAGCTGACGGGAAAAGCAGGTTCACATTCCCCCACCGATATCAGTGCACGCACATCTTCTCAAGGTGGGGAGCTTGCTTCCCCTGCCAAGCAGAGCACACTATGCAAGAATAAAAACTCTGTGCCTCTCCCCTCAGCACCAGCAGACCACTGCCAGAGACACCTCCGAGCAGCTGTGCTGCAGGCCTGGGTTCAAGCGGGTGCCGGACAGGGCCCTGCGGAGTCCCACGAGAGGAGCCTTCTGCAAGGCTGCCTCCCTCCCTCCCTCTCCAAGGCTGGAGCTGTTCCCGCAGGCCAGGCAGCGACCTCTGCGAGCCTGCCGTCTTTGTGGGGTCAGCCCAGACAGGGCGCTGTTGTGGGTTCAACCAGCAGCGTCTGGCTCAAGGGAAGGGCGAGGGTCCACTTGGGGGGCTGAAGCTGCAGGAGGCCTCCCTCCCTCCCTGCTCCTCCTCCTCCTCCTCCTCCTCCTCAGGACCCACATCTTGAGGGTCAACTATCTCCCAGGCTCCAGGGCAGTCTTCTGGCGAGCTGCTTTTGCTGCTCCCACGATACCAGAGGCCAAAACTGCAGGCAGAGAGAGAGAAGAATGAGAAAGAGAAAGAGAAGTGGGGTTTGGCAGAGGTCGAGAAATGCCCCACAGAAGAACCAGAACATTCGCTTTCGAGTGGAGTTTTTGTATCTTTGATTGATTTCACTGCTACCATTTACTGGATTATTAGTGTCTGAAATTTTGTGGTTTTTAATTTCTTTTTTTGTGTGTGCTTTGTTGTACATATTAATTTCTATTTTTATGCTGTGAAACCACTCCAAGTTCTCATGCAGAAAAAGAAACATGATATAAATAATAGACTGAATGGTTGGGTGAGAGTTTGGAGGCAGAAATGCCGGGTGTGCAGCCCATTCCCCCAGCTGAGGTCATATGGGAAGGAGGGCTCCTCTCACCCCCTAAGAAGCATCCCAGGAGCCCCCCAGCAGCCGGGTGAGGCCAGAGGGCACCCATCCAGCCTGGCCTCCTCTGCTCTCAAGCAGGACCTGAAGGCAACAGCTACTCTCCCCCCTTGCAATTCCCAGCCACTGGTATTCAGAGGCATCAACTGCTTCTGCTGCCCAGCACGACTGGCAGCCACCGAGAATAAAAGGGGAGAACCATACATTGCTCATTTTGCTCCCAGGAGCATATAGAGAAAGATAAATTGGGATAGAAAAATAATCTTTGTTTTTTCAAAAAAAAAAGCAGGTATAAAACTGCTAAGGTTGTAGCATGATTAAGCCATCTCTGAGAACTCAGAACAGCTTTCCCTAACCAGATTCCCTGCAGAAGTTTTGGGCTGCATCTAGCAGTCAGCACAGCCCCACAGGGCCAGGGCTGGGAGGAGCTGGAAGGGACCAGGCTTGAAAAGGTTGCTAAATGCAAAATCACCCTTTGCAGCTACTGTGATCCTGCTTCGCTCAGGCTGATTAAACTGGAGGCTGCCTTCAAATTAAACCTGTTTAATTCTGAATTTAAGATCGCTGCTGTCTGCCGCCCAGCGGCTCTCCTCCTCCTCCTCCTCCTCCTGAAGGCTCTGCTGGCTTGGACTGGCTGGGGTCGGTTTGGTCTCTCTGCGCAAGCTGCTCTTCCAGAGACGGCTGCCCCTCCCTCTCATTCCAGCCAAAGCAGCCCCCCCTCTGCCAGCGGGGCTCCACTTACAAGCTCCGGATCTTGGACTCGGGGAGGCGGCTGTCCACACAGTCCGAGCCCGTGGGGGACGCCAGCCACACGCCCTCCTCCTCTTCGTCGCTGGGAAGAGAAAGGTCAGGCCGTCAGGTCTTTTGCCAGCGGGATCTGAGCACAAACTGGAACTAGAGGTTTGCACAGCCAAAGCAGCTCGAAGAAGCGCTCTGTCGCCCAAGCACAACCGATTCCTGCACTGCAGGGGTTTGGGCTAGATGACCCTTTGGGTCCCCTCCCAACTCTGCAATCCAGTGAAACCAGCAGAAGGACCTCCAGCATGCACAGAATGACCCAGGCGCCTCCTGCTTTCAGCCAGAGCAATGGGGTTGTTTTTTTAAAGAAGGGTGGGATACAAATTTAATTGACGACAATAATAATGTGTACCACAGAGGCAGGGAGCTTGGGTTACTCTGGTTGATGCGGGACTGCAACTCCCATCATCCCTGACCACTGAGCTGCTGGTAGTTAGAGTTCAACAGAAACCGGAGAACCACAAGTGAGCCATCTGTGAGGAAGTGTGGGATAGACTGCCCTGCTCAGCAAAGACACTCTCCGTCACCAAAAGTCAGTCCCAGCCAGGCCTGTCCCAGTGCACTCACAGCGACCCAGTGCCAGGAGCTTCCTGCCAGAGTCCCAGGTGTGCCAGACACATGCTGGCCCTGCAAGTATTCCCCAGACTCACCTGCTCAGGGGCTCCTCTGCTGTGCCCAGCATCTTGGCCCGGATCTTCCTGCGCTGCTTCTTGATGGTGGATTTCACGGCATCCAGGAGGAGGCTGGGAATCCGCTCGTCATTCAGCAACTCCCTGCGGGGGGTGAAGAGAGGCAGGATAATCTCAGGTGAGCCTTGGAAGGAAGGAAATGGACTCTTCCCACCAAAGGGAGACAGAAGGGCCTGCGCCTGCCTGCCTCCCTCCCTCCCTCCCAGGAATCTCCAGGGCTCTGGAGCACATAGGTTGGAAGCGGGAGGATTCGGGACAGGGAAAAGGAAGGACTGCTTTGCATGGCTCACTGTTAAACTGTGGAACTCCCTTCTGCAGGAGCCACCAACCTAGATGACTTTAAAAGGGGATTAGACAAGTTCAGAGTCTCAGGCCATCCATGGCTACTATCTGCAATGACTGACATTATTGATTGTATTGATTTAGCATTTCTGTTGAATTTGTAAGTCGTTTTTACTACATCGAACAACGTTCCAAACATCTGTGGCCTTCCAGGTGACCCTGAGCTCCCACAGCCAGCAGTCAGAGTTGATGGGAGTCAAGAAGAGCCCAGTGGCTGGATCAGGCCAAAGAGAGTCCATCTAGCCCAGCCTCCTCTCCTCACAGTGGCCAACCAGATGCCCCCATGGAGAGCAACAAGAACCAGATACCCCCTGGGGGCAGCAACAACACTCTCCCCACTTGGGGTTCCCAGCCACTGGCACCCCAGAGACATTTACTGCCTCTGCCCCTGGAGGGAGAACAGAGCCCTGGTGTTTAGCCCTCTCCTGCTCCTCCTCTTTTAAAGGCACCCAAGTCAGTGGCCGTCCTTACATCTTTAAAGCCACTTAACTCGGGAGGAAGTTGTGGTTGCACAAGACCTGGGTGGCCACAGGTTCCCCGCTTCTTAACTTACAGGAACCTGACTCTTGGATAAAACTGCACATCCCTCTGCTTAGGGATCCGGTCCTCCAAGAGCAACTGGCCAGTAGGCCCACCTGGCTTCCCCCTCCCCACACCCCACGTAGGATCATAGAAATGCAGAGTTGGGAGGGACCCAAGGGGTCATCCGGTCCAACCCCCTGCAAAGGCAGGAATAAACTGACCGCTGGTAATAGGCCAGCTCCTCTTGCACCAGGAACAGGCTGGTCTTGAGCTCGTTGCGCTCCTGCAGGATCTGCTGCAGCTCTTCCTTGGAGTAGGACCTCCTGCCATGGCCGCTGCCAGGAAGCTCCTCGCCAGGCACCACCTCCTGGTTCTGCGAGAAGAAGGTGGGGAGAGGTCAGGACCCCCATCTCACTAGCCCGGCCTCCCTCCGACCACCCTCTCTGGAGCCCATCGAGGGGGGTCCGCAGAGGGCAGCCATCACTAACTTAGTGCCACCCAGATATTTTGGACATCTGGGCTGATGGAGAGCACCAGGTCGCCACAGACTGGCATAAAGGTAAAGGTAAAGGGACCCCTTAACATTAGGTCCAGTCGTGTCCGACTGTGGGGTTGCAGCGCTCATCTTGCTCTATAGGCCAAGGGAGCCAGCGTTTGTCCGCAGACAGCTTCCGGATCATGTGGCCAGCATGACAAAGCCGCTTCTGGCGAACCAGAGCAGCACAAGGAAACGCCGTTTACCTTCCCGCTGGAGTGGTACCTATTGATCTACTTGCACTTTGAGGTGCTTTCGAACTGGGCAGGAGCTGGGACCGAGCAACGGGAGCTCACCCCATCGCGGGGATTCGAACCGCCGACTTTCTGATCGGCAAGCCCTAGGCACTGTGGTTTAACCCACAGCGCCACCTGGGTCCCTCTACAGACTGGCATAGTGCAAGGCTATTACTGTAAACTGCGGTATACCAGTATTTTTACAAATCAATACGTAGTTCCGGGTTACGTCCTCTCACCATGGTGCTAGTCCTCAAGGTCTCTTTTGCTGCCCCTGCAGCCTTGCTCAGCCTCTCCACTTCTTGGCGGGCCTCCAGCAGGGCGCTCTCCAGGTCCTCCTTCCTCTGCAGGGCGCTCTGCAGCTGCGCCTGGACGATGGCCAGCTTGCGGCGAATCTCCTCATTGACCGTCATGAAGCGGTTCAGCTGCTCCTGCAGCTGAGGACACAGGCGCTGCGTTGCCAGGGGTTGGGCTGGATGACCTCAGGGTACCTTCCAACTTTAGGGTGCTATGGCCCATAGTGCCAGCCCCACACTGGGGAAGGGGCCCTCGCACGCAGGACACAGCACTGCTCTCACGTGCCGCAGGAATGGCGCTGAGCGCCTGCCGATCCCCTCCAGGCCAGCCCCTGTGCCTGCCCACCCTCGCGTCCCCTTACCGCCTCGGTGTCCCGGGCCTTGCAGAGGATCTCGTGGGCCTGGGCACGGATCTCATCCCGCTGCTTGTCCACCACCTCCTTGAGGCGCAGCATCACCTCCTTCTCTCTGCGCTGGGTGCTCTCTGGACAAGGACGAGAGAGCTGAGTGGTGCCCCAGGGCGGAGAGTCACAGCACACACACACACCCCCAGCTCTGGCAGGGTCCCAGACACTCTTCCTGACCTGGCATTGGCCCATGGTATATTATTATTATTATTATTATTATTATTATTATTCCCACCTCTTCCCCAGGCTCAAGGCGGCTTCCACAAATGGAAACAACCACACAGATAAAATCCAAAAAGCTAAAATCACATAAAAGATATCCGTTAAAATGCAATCAGGCCTTTTGTAAAATTAATGTCAGGGAGAATTTTGGCCGATGCAAGTTCTCCCTGCGCTCAAATAACTTGCGTAGATCTCCAAGGGCAGCCACCACCAAGAAGGTCCCCTCCCACATCCCCACCCCTGTGAAGGTGGTGGGACTGAGAAAAGGGCCTTCCCCAAAGATCTCAGAACCCAGGTAGGTTCATATGAGGGAACAGAGGCTTTCACATTTCCCTGCTGTCATCCTAGGAAGCTGCCTTAGGAGGGCCCCTTAGACCAAGTCAAGCCATCAGGCCATCAAGGGAGGAGGCAGCTCCACCAACCTCAGCTGGCCCATCCATCCATCACCCACCCAGCTGCTGAACAACCAGCTCAGGACGTGGTCTTGCCTGTCACCTTCCTCCTCTCCATCCTCAGAGGAGGGTGGGGACAAAACTGGAAGGAGCTGGCTCGGCCTCTCTTTGGACTTGATAAGAACATCAGAAAATCCTCCTGCATCAGGCCAAAGGGGGCCATAAAAGTCCAGCTTCCTGTGCTCACGGTGGATGACCAGGTGCTTCCAATGGGAAACCTGCAATAAGGATTGGGGCCCAAGAGCCCTTTTCTGTGGCTTCCAGCAACTCTCTCTGACTGCAGAGGCGGAGTGGAGCCATAGTGGTTAGTGGCTGTCAGTAGCCCTTTCCTCCTCCTCCTCCTCCTCCTCCTCCTCCTCCTCCTCCTCCTCCTCCTCCATGGATTTTTCTAATCCTCTTTCAAACCATTCAGGTTGCTGCCCCTCACTGCCTCCTGCGGGAAGGAGTTCCACAGTGTAACTCTGCCCTGTGCGAAGGACTTCCTTTGATCCTGTCCTGAATGTTCCCTGAATCTCCGTCTCCTCAGTCTCGGGGTGGGGCGGGACAGGGACAAAACTGGAATGAGTTGCTTGATGAGAACATTGGGGGCGGGGGCTGCCTCTCCTCAGATATGCAATGCAGGGCAGTGGATTTGGCTGCAGGCCGGAGTGTTGAGGCTGTGCCTCCGCCACTACAAAACCTGCCCTGTTTGTAGATCCATCCAGCTGTTACAAAACACCCTAAGCCTCCGCTGACCTCCTTCCAGAGGAAGCTGAGCCTGGGGAAACGCTGCTCCTGTTGAACTCCGCACTGCTTGGGGGACGGGGGGGGCAGGACCGTGGACAGTAAACGGTTGAACAAATGCACAACCCTCCCTGCTGCCCTGACACACAGCCCAAGTTGCTGCTTGATAGGGAAATTTACCCGCTACCACCTTCCCCCACCGCTATGCCTCCCCGGTAGCGAGTGCGGGACTCGTGAACTCACTAAAAGCCCGACGATGAGCGGGCATTCTTTCCCCCTTTTTTATGTCCATCTCCCTACACTTCACATGTCGCACAAGCACCACATAAAACCCTCGTGATGAAGGGTTCCCCAAAATCCCAATTTGCGTTCCGAAAAAGCCTCTGGAAAAGCGCTTCTGTCAAACAGCGCTCCGCTGGTCTCCATTTTCTCAATGAACGGGAAACCCACCAATCAGGAGCATGCATCCAGCTCAGCCTGCAAAATGGAACGTTCAGGTCAGCTACTATGATTCAATCATCACCTTCACGCTTGACTGAACACTAAGTGGGTTTTGACAGGCTCCCTGCTGGGAGAACAATGGAATCGAAACCAAAATGTAACCAGTTGAGGAAACTATTAATTATAACTTGCAACAATGTATCAAATGGACAATTTAGACGCTGGGTGGCCCAATTTTGACAGCTCGAAGTATTTATTATTGTAAAAATCCACAACTCCTGAACGCAGTGTCCGATTTGCTTGGTTCGGGTGTCTATTTGCTCCTTGTAAAATAACCTTTTTAACCCCTCGGTCCCCGCCATCCTCCGATCATCAGAAGTATATTATTTCAATACTGCATAATTTTTGGACTCTCCACTTAGTGGCTTTCATAATCCCCTAAGCAGCGAGTCACGTCCGCAGGAGGAGATGCCCCCTCCCGATAATCCAGTCAAGCACCCATCCATCAGCTACCATGGCAGCAGACATCCTCCTAGGAGCTTTCTATTGTCCTGACGCAGAAGAAACCTTCAATGTGTATTGCACCCACCCTGGATCCATTCACCGGTTCCTGCCATCCTTCCTGATATGCAAAACTTGTTTTTCCCCTATGTAAATTTTACTGTAACCTCCTCTCTCCCCTCCCATCTCTGACGTTTCTGTGATGTATTTCGCTATGTATTCTGGGCTATCGCGGGAACTTTTAAAAGTCCAGGACACCCTTTGTTCGGGGTTCGGATCCTCCTGAACCTTGTTGCGCAATAAACTCCTTTGCTTTTGCTCCAATCTCCGGCTGGTCTCCATTGCCTCCGCAGCGAACCACGGGCTTCCTCCGTAGGACCGGGAGCTGAGCCTTCTCGACCCGGTAATTTCCGTAACAGTCTTGGTGCCGAAACCCGGGATCTGCGTTCTCCCGTGGTGGCCGGGGACCCCATCGAGTCTTCAGCCGGCATCGGGACCCTCTTCTCCCGTGGAGACCCCATCGGACCTCCGGCCATCCTCCGGGCGGTAATTGCAGGTCCCAAGGGGAGCCAACCGGGGAGCAAAGGCAAAGCTCAGCCGGCTTCGTCTTCAACGATCCAGCGGATCGCAGTGGAAGACGCGTAAGTATAAATCCAGTGCACTGGTGTGTGTGGGAAGGGGGGAGGAAATCCTGGCAACCGCAACTCTGCTTTCTTACCTATCAATTCTTGACTGTTTCTTGGTCTGTCCAGTGGACCACTGCTCGACTCGAAAAGGGGAGTTCTGAGCTCTATCTCTTTTCCTACAATACCCAGTCAGCCGCCCCGTTAGCTGGTCTAACGAACGCAAGGGACTGGGCTCTTTTTCTACTTTGCCAGCTGCCAAGGGGCAAAGGACTTCTCTGCACTATCCCAGACCTCAGCCGCCCCGGTCGGGCCATGTAAAACACGCTGGTCGTGCGTGAGCCCGCTTCCGAACGCAAGGGAGGTTTTTCCGGACCGTTTAAACTCTATCCAAAGGGCTGCCCGATCTGGCACTGCAGTGGCAGGCGTCCAGTAGGGCTCCCTTCCTTAGCTGTTGATGATAGGTAGGAGGTTGCCAGGCGTGGGGTTATTTTGCACGGGTGGAAATGGGAAATGAGAAATAGGAATAGTGAGAAGAAATAGTGAAAAGAGGAATACGGAAGAGAAAGGAAGAGGAAGGGAGCTCCAGAAAAAAAAAGAGGAAAGGAAAGAGGTAGTTTAGTGTAGATCCCCCTGGTCAGCCGCCCCGCTAGCCGATCTAGTGAACGCAAGGGACCAGGCTAGATTATTGCAACGTTGTGTATTATTTGCTGTCAGAAAACCCCTCTGTCCCACTCCCCTTTGTGAAATTCCCGTTTTACTGAGATATCTCTCCCCTCCCTCTTTCCAAAACCCCAGGTTCCTCTTAAAACCAAGGAACAATGGGCGCCAAGGCTTCGAAGCCCAGTCGTACTTCCGCTGGGAGGAAGGCTTCTTGCAAGCCTTCTTTTGCCCAGCCGGAACCCGACTCCCCCCTCGAGTTTGTACTAGATCACTGGAAAGAGATTCCGGGCTCAGAATTATTATCTAGGCAGAAGTTGCAAGAACTCTGCGAAAACACCTGGCCATCATTTACTGAAAAAATGACATCTGAACTCCGCTGGCCACCGGAGGGATCCTTCAACCAGGATCGTTTGAATGCTCTAAAGAAGCACTTACTTGAGGAAAGACCCCGCCAATTGGACTACCTAAAGGCTTTTGAGGTCGTATACCAAATCCTCACTACTCTGAAGGATTCCCCGGCTCTCCAGATGCCTATGATAAAACCTCCTAAGAAAGCCTCTAGGAAACCCAAGGGAGGTCCTGCACCGCCCCCTTATGAGGATCCATCGGACGATGACTCTATGGATCAGGCCATGGCGC
Organism: Lacerta agilis; assembly: GCF_009819535.1. NCBI lineage: Eukaryota > Metazoa > Chordata > Lepidosauria > Squamata > Lacertidae > Lacerta > Lacerta agilis. The sequence goes on from NC_046326.1 coordinate 42,853,498, forward strand.
TATACTATAATAGACCCAGACAAGCACCCACAGCTCCCCCTGCACAGAATGATGTCCCTGGGCAACATAATCTCCCGGGACCCGAAAATGATGCAGACCCGAACAATCAGGCAGGAGCTCAAGGCGGGCAGCTAATAGTCCAACCCATGGACCAGGAAGAGATAGCCACAGTATCCAACGACCAAATGGAACCTGACCCGGTTTTAACGCCGGTCAGTGACCACGCTGCTTATACTCTGTCGCCCCACTCCAATCCTCTTGAGAACGTGGAGGGCATGACCACCCGCTCTATGGTGCAGACTGCTAAGGACCTTGCCATCCGCATCCAGGGTGCCTTTTCGCCATCTGCTTCCCGGCAGCCAGTAAAGGGAAAGGCTAAAGGGAGTGGGGGAATCAATCACCAGGCGACCTCCTACCAGATGCCCCTACGTGCCTTCCCCATCCCTCCTGCAACTCCGGATGGGGCCCCGCGGATGATTTACACCCACCAGCCCTTCCGGACTGCAGACTTAGTAAACTGGGCAAACGTGATGCCCTCCTTGAGGGATGACCCTGACAAGTGCCACCGGCAAATCGCTACAATCTTCTCTTCCCATCACCCTTCTTGGACGGATGTCCACGTACTCTTAAATGCCCTATTCAATGAGGCTGAGAAGGCTGACATTCTCAGTAAGGCTGAAGAAGCCCTAAACCAGGAAAACTACCAAGAAGGAAGACCTCAAGGGGTGGAGGCCCTGACACCTAGGGATCTCCGTATTGAACCCAACCCTGCTTGGGACTTCAATACCCCTAATGGCGTCTGGTGTCTGAATCTGTTTAAAAAGGCCATCTTAGACGGCATTAAAGCTTCAGGACAGCGCTCCATAAACTGGACTAAAGTTCAGACTGTGATCCAGGGTCCTAATGAACACCCGTCGGACTATTATTCGAGGTTGGTGGCGGCTATTAAAACCTGGGGCGGAATAGACCCCGAGAATCCGCACCATGATATAATAGTAAAAGGGTTTTTTAAAGATCAAGCAACGCCAGACATCCGGAAAGCCTTAAATCTCCTGGTTGGCTACGACGGAAAAACTTTTAGCGAAATATTGTCCATCGCCAAGTCCGTCTTTAATAACCGGGACGAAAAGAAAAAGAAAGACACCAAGGCTGAGGATGAGGCAGTGCTTGCTCTCAGCATGGAACCCCCTTACTTCCCAACCCCAGGATTCCCGGCAAGAGGGCGAGTCAGAGGAAGAGGAAGAGGAGGGGGACCAACCGCGAATCCAGCAATGCCACGACCTTGGGGCCCCTCTACTGGCCTTTGCTATCTGTGCTCCCAGCCAGGGCACATAAAACGAAATTGCCCATATTTGTACCCGGGGAGCCCTTGGGTTGAAGCCACCACTCGCCCAGCCCCTGAAGGAAATCCGCCCTACGCAGCCTTTCCTCAGCACCCACCTAGGCACCAAGGGTACATCAACCAACAGATGGTGCAACCTCCTCCACCAGGAAACTGGCCTCCGCAAAATGCCCAGGGCCCAATGGTCCAGCCAACTACTGGATCACAACCATCAGCACCCTTCAGTGCTCCTCTGCCAGTCCAACCAACGCCCCAATCTGCTCAAACCCCTGCTTCCGAAGCTAGAAGGAACCCAGCTAACCCATATTGACAATCAACAGGGGATCTCACCCAAGCCCAAGCCATCTGTCCCGTGTTAGCTCTATCTCCAGAAGATCCCGTCTGTACTATTGAGATAGACGGACACCCCTACTCCTGTCTCTTGGACACCGGGGCTACTTATTCAACTTTAACCAGTAGCCACCTTAGACCCGGAGAAGAGACTAGGAAAGTAATGGGTTTGGATGGGATACCCCGCACCTGCCCTCTGTCACAACCAGCAAAGGTTACTTTGGGACCCTTATTGGCCGAACATACTTTCCTCCTTACCTCTAGCCCAGTTAACCTGTTGGGGCGAGACCTCTTGTGCAAACTAAATGCCACCATTACCTGTTCCCCTGATGGCATCTACTTACATATGCCAGATGAGTCAGTGGCATCTTTCCAGGGGATCTTGCAAGAGGCTAGAGATGAGCGCCAATTCCCCGACCTTCCTTTGGAATTGGAGCAGGAAATGCCACCCTGGTTGTGGGGGACCGAGTCTACCTCTGTGGGGCTTTTAAAGTCAGCAACCCCAGTGCGAATCTCCTTCAAGACTGACCAACCATATCCGTGCGCAAAACAATACCCCATACCCCCAGAAGCCATTGAAGGACTGACACCTATGATACAGGACTTTTTGGAACAAGGAATATTGGTTCCCTGTGCCTCCCCTTGCAATTCTCCGATACTCCCCATTAAAAAACCGGGAGGTGAAGGAGCCCCTGTGCGCTACCGCTTTGTACAGGACCTTCGGTTAATAAACCAATTTGTAATACCCCGGCATCCGGTGGTGGGAAATCCAAACTCCCTCCTAAATGCAGTTCCACCAGATACCACATGGTACAGTGTAGCTGACTTGTGTTCTGCATTCTTCAGCATACCTGTTGCCCCGGAGAGCCAATTCCTTTTCGCATTTACTTGGGGACCTGGCCAATTAACCTGGACCAGATTACCCCAAGGATATGTGGAATCACCGGCCATCTTTTCAGCAACCTTGCACCGCGACCTCCAGGATGTCAATCTCCCTGCAGGCTCCTCCTACTTGTTATATGTAGATGATATACTCATTTGTTCTAATAGTGAGGAGGCGTGCAGGAGAGACACTAAATACCTCCTTATACAGCTAGCCTTTAAAGGGCATAAGGTGTCCCCCAAGAAACTTCAATTCTGCAAACAGGAAGTCAAGTACCTTGGGCACATCCTTGGGATTGGAACCAGAAGCCTGGCTACCGATCGCGTGGAAGCTGTCGCCAAGATACCCTTACCCCAGACTAAGAGACAGTTGAGGGGGTTTCTAGGAATGTGTGGGTTCTGCAGAGATTTCATCGTAGGATACAGCCAAATTACCAAGCCCCTCTCTGCAATGACACGCCAGGACCACCCAGATAAACTGCAATGGTCAGAGGAAGCCTTTGCCCAATTTGAACGGCTGAAAAGGGAGCTCCGATCCGCCCCTGCTCTAGGGTTACCAGACTATCGGTTACCCTTTAATCTATTCGTCCATGAGCAAGAGGGAGTAGCTTCCGGGGTCCTAACCCAATCATTCCGGGACCGACAAAGACCTGTAGCTTATTACAGTCTCCAATTGGACACCACAGCAAAGGGATCCATTAGCTGTCTAAGGGCAATTGCTGCTGCTGCCATTTTACTCCAGAAGGCACAAGATACAGTACTAGGACATGAGATCGTTGTGCACGTCCCACATGCAGTAGCCACCCTGCTGACTCTCAAAGGAACTCACCATTTCTCAAATCCCCGCCAAAACCGGTACGAAGCTCTCCTTTTAGCCCCGTCGAATGTAACCATAAAAAGGGTTAACTCTTTAAATCCAGCTACCCTTCTCCCACTACCCGAGGATGGCACCCCGCATCACGATTGTACCCAAATAGTCAGACAGGCAGAGAAACCCCGTGAGGACTTGGACCATCTACCCCTGCAAAACCCAGACCTCATCCTATATACCGATGGGAGCTCAAAGATCGTAGAAGGGGAACGGAAGACGGGGTACTCTGTGGTGTCTGATTTCGAAGTGGTGGAGGCAGAGCCAGTAAACCCCCAGTATAGTGCTCAAGCTGCTGAGTTAATTGCACTCATCAGGGCTTGCGAGCTAGCAGAGGGACAGCGAGTGACAATCTACACCGACAGCAAGTACTGCTTTGGTCTAGTCCATACCACCGGACAAATTTGGCTTCAGCGAGGCTTTCTTACCGCCTCAGGCTCCCAAATCTCCCATGCTGCCTTAGTGGAGAGACTCCTAAATGCTATCCACTTACCAAAAGCTATAGCCGTAGTCCATTGCAAGGCACACACTAAAGGAAGGGATCCTGTCTCAAAAGGAAACAGACGGGCTGATCAGGCCGCCCAGACAGCTGCCCTTCAGGCCATAAGCGAAAGCACCCAGTTCCAATGTATCCAACTGCCTGCCGAAATTGATTTCAGCCTAATGTATGATGGTGCAGGGAAACAGGAACAGGACATGTGGGCATCCATCGGGGCAAAGCTAACCAACGGGATATGGTCCCTGCCTGATGGAAGAATCATTATTCCTAAGGCTTGGACCCCTAAATTTGTTAGAATCCTACATCAACAAACCCATTGGGGAAAGACCAGGCTCATAGACTACGTCCAAAGGTGCTGGTATGCCCCGGGAACTGCCATGGCCGCTACCGCAGCAACTAAGAATTGCCTTACATGTCAGTCCTTCAATCCCAAGAGGGAACCAAAACGTCCACCAGGGGCTAGACCATGGGCTTTTGTCCCTTTTGAGAGTCTGCAGCTCGATTTTATCGAACTACCCCCATGCCAGGGGTACAAGTATGCCCTCATCGTAGTAGACCAATTTTCCTCTTGGGTAGAAGGGTATCCGGCTAGAAGAGCCACCGCTACAGTCGTGGCAAGGGCCCTTTTGCAGGAGATCATCCCGAGGTTTGGGGTCCCACGCAGGCTGGACAGCGACAGGGGGACCCATTTCACTGCAGAAGTGGTCCAACAGATTGCCAAGGCTTTGGGAATCAAGTGGGAGCTACATACTCCTTACCATCCAGCGTCATCAGGACAGGTGGAGCGCATGAACCAGGAGGTAAAGGTACAGCTTGGAAAGTTATGCAACAGCACTGGACTCAAATGGGTGAATGCGCTGCCCTTAGTGCTCCACAACATAAGGAGTGCCCCTACAGGACCCTTAAAGCTCTCTCCTTTCGAACTGTTGTTTGGTAGACCCCCCCCTGTGTACAATACACAGTTTCCCCTCTCTGAACTTGACCTGGGGGAAGCGGAACTTACCACTTATGTGATTCAATTCCAACAACAATTACGCCGCCTCCACCAGTACGCGGCTGTAGAGGGCCAGAACTTACCAGCTGATATGGCAGTACACTCCTTCCAACCTGGGGATTGGATCCTCACCAAGGTATACCCAAAAGTGCCCCTGCAACCCACCTGGGAGGGCCCCTTTCAAGTGCTCCTCGTCTCACCCACTGCTGTTAAAATTGGGGAGAAGAACTCCTGGCTACATCATACTCGATGCAAGCTAACCCAACCCCCTCCGGACAATTTTGAGAGTGGGGGGGAGGACTATACGTTTGATAAACCCCCTTCTGCTCCAGACTCCTACATCGACGACCAAGATCCCGAAGAACTACAGACCGGACCTGATTCGGAGCCACAGGATCGGGCTCTACAGACCGGACCTGATTCGGAGCCACAGGATCGGGCTCTACAGACCGGACCTGATTCGGAGCCACAGGATCGGGCTCTACAGACCGGACCTGATTCGGAGCCACAGGATCGGGCTCTACAGACCGGACCTGATTCGGAGCCACCGGATCGGGCTCTACAGACCGGACCTGATTCGGAGCCACAGGATCAGGCTCTACAGTCTGGACCGGACCCCGGTGCCACCGAGTGGACATCGGAGCTCGTACCGGACGGCATCCGACTGCGCTTGAAACGCAATTGATAGATCAACGCACCCCAGCATCGCTCCCCAGTTCCTGTTCACCGCACCCCAGCATCGCTCCCCAGTTCCTGTTCACCGCACCCCAGCATCGCTCCCCAGTTCCTGTTCACCGCACCCCAGCATCGCTCCCCAGTTCCTGTTCACCGCACCCCAGCATCGCACCCCAGCTCCTGTTCGTCGTACCCCAGTTCCTGTCCATCGCGCCCCAGTCCCTGTGCCACCGTTCCCAAGTCTCCAGACATCGTTCCCGCCTGTGTTTTCGGACTTGCCGCCATTGACAGCTTTTGACAGCTGTTTGACAGCTCTCCGTGTTTTCGGACTTGCCGCCATTGACAGCTTTTGACAGCTGTTTGACAGCTCTCCGTGTTTTCGGACTTGCCGCCATTGACAGCTTTTGACAGCTGTTTGACAGCTCTCCGTGTTTTCGGACTTGCCGCCATTGACAGCTTTTGACAGCTGTTTGACAGCTCTCCGTGTTTTCGGAGCCGCCATTGACAGCTTTTGACAGCTGTTTGACAGCTCTCCGTGTTTTCGGACTTGCCGCCATTGACAGCTTTTGACAGCTGTTTGACAGCTCTCCGTGTTTTCGGAGCCGCCATTGACAGCTTTTGACAGCTGTTTGACAGCTCTCCGTGTTTTCGGACCTGCCGCTATTGACAGCTTTTGACAGCTGTTTGACAGCTCTCCGTGTTTTCGGACTTGCCGCCATTGACAGCTTTTGACAGCTGTTTGACAGCTCTCCGTGTTTTCGGACTTACCCCATTGACAGCTTTTGACAAGCTGTTTGACAGTTTTCTGCCTTTTCAGAATTGCCGCTACTGAAAGCTTCTGACAGCTATTTGACAGCTCCCCGTGTTTTTTTGAACTGGCTGTCATTTGACAGCTTGCCTTGGACAGCTTACTTCGACAGTTTTTTTTCCTAAAAAAAAAAAAAATGAACCCCATCACGATACTCTTCCTTTTCCCTTTCCTGGGCAGGCCCCTCGCTTGGACCTCTGAACACTGCCCTGGAATAATGACTGACTACCAATACCTGGACTTCCACCTTTTGGAACAGGGTGGAAAGCAAAATCCGGACCGGATTGGGGATTTTGACTTTTGCCTTCCCGAAAGCAGGACTCTGTTACGCCACTCACTGGTCCCCAAGATGAATGGGACACAGCAGTGGGAACTGTTTGTACGCTCCAAGGACTATAGGAGGCTGGGCTCAGCCTCCGTCATCCTAGATCAAGGGAGGTATCGCCTTACCTGTGTCAATGGCTCATACCTCCTCTTTAGCCATGGAGAGGTATCCAAGGGCCCTAATTGGACTGAAGTGCAGCAAGGTGGGGGCTCCCACACTTTTACTGACACTTCTTCTTCCCCCACGCAAAACCTCATTTTTGGGTTTCAATGTACCCGCCTGGTACCACCGCCTTCCAGACCCCTGATCCAAGGTATCTGCCTGAGACGTTTCTGTTGCTTATGGGACCTGGGTCCCACTAAGGACTGGAGGGGCTCTGACTACCTGGAGGGCTGGTATCACCCCATCCTGCCCTCAGACCCACCAGTTTGGGATCACACCGGACCCCTGCGATGTGGAGGAATTGCCAAGACAGCCTCCCTGTTGAACACCACTGATCCCCTTCACCCTGTTGGAACTGCTCCACGTCGCCTGGCTGCAGACTCTTCCATCCCTGAGCCAGACTTCCTCTCATCATGGGATCAAAACTCCTTCATCCAACTCCTTGGCAAGGTGGCCAAGGAGACAGAATACCCGAACTGTTGGATTTGTGCCCATGCCCCAAGCCACCTCCGGCAAGGACTTCCCCTGGTTCCTTTTGCAGTCACCCTGGAACAGCTCCGCCTAGGAAACGTGGCTTCATGGAACCTCACTGCCTTAAACCTTACCCACCAGTATCTGTATCTCACTGGTCCTACCCACGGACCCCTCTGCCGTGTTTTCTCTGGAGATGGTGCCTCAGTAGGGACTAGTTCCTGTGACACCTCTCTGGAAATTCACGAGAATGGACAAGTGACTGTTAGTACCCAATCAAAATCACATTTGGTCACTGACCTTCCATCAGCCTGGGCACTGGCAGTAGGTGCCAATCCAGTGGACCAGACCTCGCGCCCCAACATCGCCTTCCTCCACAGCTTCGCCTCTGGCAGACTCGGGACCGACCTAGCCGGACTGTGGTGGATCTGTGCCCACCGTGCCTACCGATGGGTAAGCCCCCACATGTCTGGCTCCTGCTACCTGGGGTACATCGTCCCAGGGGTACGCGTCACCCAAGACCTACCTACTGGGAGACTGCGGAATAAGCGGGAGGAGCAAGCCCTCTCCGACCTGTCTGATGTGGCTGCAAATGGAGAGACCTGGGGAAGAGCCCTATTCCCAGCATACGGCGCCGGTTCAAACCACGTCGATATCCTGAGGCTCACCGATGTCCTCCTCAAATTCATGCGGGAGGCTGAGCAAATCACGGATTCGCTGACCACCGAACTCTCACAGGTGAGACAACTTGGAATTCAAAACCGAATTGCTACGGACTTTTTATTATCGGCGGAGGGCGGGACTTGTGCTCTGATTGGCTCCGAGTGTTGCACATATGTGACAGATCAAACCCTGAACATTACAGGACATTTGAACAACATCCACCGTCTGACCTCCACTTTGCACGACATTCAACATGAAGGAATGTCAGACTTTGATCTTTGGAGCTGGTTGCCCAACTTGGGGTGGGCGAAACAACTTTTAAAGGGTATTTTTCTGGTCATCATAGTAATAGTGTTGTGCATGTTAGTGCTTTGTTGTATCTCTCGTTGCTGGACCCCATGCTGTTCTTTGACCCGCTGTCCCTTAAACCCACCTTCCTCCTCCATGTTTCCCCTCCGGGCTTACTATCATGGCCAGCCCACCTTCCCTGAATACGTCCAGTTAAGACACCTGGGGGAAGGTGAGTACCAAGTTACGGAGGTGTAGGTGTGGAGAAAAGGATTTGTGGTTCTGCGAACCAGATTACAAATCTTATCTCCAAGTGCGGGACTGATAGGGAAATTTACCCGCTACCACCTTCCCCCACCGCTATGCCTCCCCGGTAGCGAGTGCGGGACTCGTGAACTCACTAAAAGCCCGACGATGAGCGGGCATTCTTTCCCCCTTTTTTATGTCCATCTCCCTACACTTCACATGTCGCACAAGCACCACATAAAACCCTCGTGATGAAGGGTTCCCCAAAATCCCAATTTGCGTTCCGAAAAAGCCTCTGGAAAAGCGCTTCTGTCAAACAGCGCTCCGCTGGTCTCCATTTTCTCAATGAACGGGAAACCCACCAATCAGGAGCATGCATCCAGCTCAGCCTGCAAAATGGAACGTTCAGGTCAGCTACTATGATTCAATCATCACCTTCACGCTTGACTGAACACTAAGTGGGTTTTGACAGGCTCCCTGCTGGGAGAACAATGGAATCGAAACCAAAATGTAACCAGTTGAGGAAACTATTAATTATAACTTGCAACAATGTATCAAATGGACAATTTAGACGCTGGGTGGCCCAATTTTGACAGCTCGAAGTATTTATTATTGTAAAAATCCACAACTCCTGAACGCAGTGTCCGATTTGCTTGGTTCGGGTGTCTATTTGCTCCTTGTAAAATAACCTTTTTAACCCCTCGGTCCCCGCCATCCTCCGATCATCAGAAGTATATTATTTCAATACTGCATAATTTTTGGACTCTCCACTTAGTGGCTTTCATAATCCCCTAAGCAGCGAGTCACGTCCGCAGGAGGAGATGCCCCCTCCCGATAATCCAGTCAAGCACCCATCCATCAGCTACCATGGCAGCAGACATCCTCCTAGGAGCTTTCTATTGTCCTGACGCAGAAGAAACCTTCAATGTGTATTGCACCCACCCTGGATCCATTCACCGGTTCCTGCCATCCTTCCTGATATGCAAAACTTGTTTTTCCCCTATGTAAATTTTACTGTAACCTCCTCTCTCCCCTCCCATCTCTGACGTTTCTGTGATGTATTTCGCTATGTATTCTGGGCTATCGCGGGAACTTTTAAAAGTCCAGGACACCCTTTGTTCGGGGTTCGGATCCTCCTGAACCTTGTTGCGCAATAAACTCCTTTGCTTTTGCTCCAATCTCCGGCTGGTCTCCATTGCCTCCGCAGCGAACCACGGGCTTCCTCCGTAGGACCGGGAGCTGAGCCTTCTCGACCCGGTAATTTCCGTAACATGCTCAAAGCACACAGCCCAGCGGCAGCCAAGCCAACGCCTTTTCGTGGACCAGCTGAATGTCCAGGGTTTTCTCTTTTTCAAAAACAAGGCAAGGAGAGAGGGAGGGAGGGAGGGAGGGAGAAAGTGCAGGCTGCAAAGGAGAAGACAGAAGCACCACTGTGTGAAGAGGGGCAGCCCTGGCGCTGTTGCTCTCCTCTGCACCCACCCACTCATCTGGGCCTTGGCTTCAAGTTTCCTGCAGGGACTTCCGGGCTCATTTACCCTGAGGGGAGAGAGCACCCGGCCTCTAAAGGAAGCTTTTTTCAGCCTGGGGGCCACATTCCCTCACAGACAACCTTCCAGGGTCCACAGGCCAGTGGTAGGCGGAGCCAGGGGCAAAAGTGGGTGGAGCAACACAGATACAACTCCCACTTTTTTTTGTACAGGGCTGCATTCCAGCCACACTGAAGGCAAAGACATCAACACATCCTCTCCAACCAGTCAAGCAAGCGAGATGTGACAGCTCAAGGAGACATTCCTCCGAGGACGATGGGGGTGAGGCCAGGTGAGGGCTGTGGCCTGAGGGCCAGAGGCAAAGATCTGGAAAGCCGCATTCGGCACCTGGGTCTAAAATTCCCCTCCCTTGTTCTAAACCCAAAGCAACAGTTTAAAAACTCAGAAGAGTGCTGAGGCACAAGAGTCAGAAGTCCTGTTCCTCCCTAGCAACGTCACAGGCACTAGCCACCCCCACCCAGAGCTGTAGAGGTCCAGGGTTGCAAATTATAAGATTATTGTATTATCTTAGAATGTTGTATAATCATAGAAGGGGGCATGGCTATGACAGGACCCGGCACTACACTACTGCCCAGAACTAGCCGGCTAAAGCAGGTGTGGGCAGCCAGTGGGTCTCAAACCCTCAGTGAAAACTGTGATTCTAAACCTCTGCTGCCTTGTGGGAGATCTTTGGGAGAAGAAATGGCTAAGCAAACCCTACACAGATCCGGAGTGGAGTCACTAAGGTGACTGGATGGCACCTTGTACTCCTCCCTCTGGCAGCTCCTGCCACCAAGCTGGTGCCAAACATCTGGCTCTGCTTTCTTCTGGACCACATCAGTGAGGGCGAGGGGGGGTGTCTTGTCATCTGAGCAGCCCAAGACCTTTAGACATACTGCCCAGGCTTGCACTCCAGGGAACTCACTTTGGTGCTGCTAATAAAAGTAGAAGGGGCACACTCCATTGTCTCTCAAGACAGACAGATGCCAACCAGATGGCCCACAACATTCAGACAACTGCATTTCATACATTAAGTAATATCCCGCTTTATCACTACCCGAAGGAGTCTCAAAGCGGCTCACATTCTCCTTTCCCTTCCTCCCCCACAACAAACACTCTGTGAGGTGAGTGGGGCTGAGAGACTTCAGAGAAGTGTGACTAGCCCAAGGTCACCCAGCAGCTGCATGTGGAGGAGCGGAGACGCGAACCCGGTTCCCCAGATCACTAGTCTACCGCTCTTAACCACTACACCACACTGGCATTCCTGGAATCACAGAATCATAAAGGTGGAAGGCACCCCAAGGGTCATCTAGTCCAACCTCCCGCAATGCAGGATAGGAAAAATCAGATCTCTCCATAACGTCTGCAACCTGTGAATGCGCCCTGCCCAGTTATTTGCACTATAGTTGCTTGTTCTTGCTCGGGGAGGCCCCTCCAGCCTGTCTCCTCGCTCTGGTTTCCTCCACGCCCTGGCAAGCCAAAGGAGGAGAAAGCAAAAGAGAAACAAGGTGCACACGAGGAAGCCCTTAAAGAGGACAAAGTCTTGGGCGCTCCTGGGCAGTCGGCACGCAGCAAGTCATTAACCAGCTGGCAGCACCGTCTTCCACAGCCACGTGGGTTGCATTTACACCAGTCACGAGGAAGGCGAGTTTCTGCCCCACCCTGGGAGATTCCCCCAGGCCAGGCACAACAACCCCACATGTCAGTCCAAGTGCCTACTAGGGCACCTGAGCGTGGCTGGTGCAGTCTGCCCCCCGCCCCCATCCCGCCTCCCTTGAACCTCACCTTCCTGGGACTGGGTGCCTGCCAGCTGGGCCAAGAGGCGCTGGTTCTCTGCTTCAGCTTGGGCCAGGTGGCTCTGCAGGAGGCGCTCTCTCTCCTGGGCCTCTGCCAGCCGCAGCTCCAGAGCCTGAGGAAGAGGAGGGAGAGGAAGCTGGACCAAGGAAGGCTCAGGCCAGGGCATGTGCGGAGAGATGGAGGCAAAGCACTCTGTGGGCAGCTCGCAGCAGCTCAGACCTGGGGGCTGTTTGAGGGCAGCCTGTGCCAGCCTGGTGCCCTCTAGACATTTTGAACTGCACCTCCCACCAGGTACCACCAGCAGGCAGGTTGGCAAAGGTTGTCTTATTAGGAGGAAGGTAGCCGTGTTGGTCTGCCATAGTCAAAACAAAATAAAAAATAAAAAAATTCCTTCCAGTAGTGCCTTAGAGACCAACTAAGTTTGTTCTTGGTATGAGCTTTTGTAGAATCCTAGAATCCTAGAGTTGGAAGAGACCCCAAGGGCCATCCAGTCCAACCCCCTGCCAAGCAGGAAACACCACCAAAGCATTCCTGACAGATGGCTGTCAAGCCTCCGCTTAAAGACCTCCAAAGAAGGAGACTCCACCACACTCCTTGGCAGCAAATTCCACTGTCGAACAGCTCTCACTGTCAGGAAGTTCTTCCTAAGTGTGCATGCACACGAAAGTTCATACCAAGAACAAACTTAGTTCGTATCTAAGGTGCTACTGGAAGGATTTTTTATTATTATTAGGAAACCTCTTGGACTCAGGCAGAGCCACTTCAGGCAGAGGACAAGGAGGCAGATGTGACATAGCAATCGCCCCCCCTTCTTCCCAGGGGCACAAAACCAGCCTTGGCCTTCTGAAGATCTAAAACTGGGCACACACAGAGTCAGAGAGGCCCACGTGGAAAGTCCTGCACGCAGCTGCTGAACCGATCTAGGAAGGGAGCAGGGGCCCCCAAGGCGCACCCCAAGGTGCCTTTTTAGACGGAGTCCTCCCGCTGGTGCATCCAGTGCAGTAGGGTCTAGGGAAGTTTCGGCACATCAGCCGACGGGCGCCCCCCCCCCGCCTCCCCAACCACAGCTGTCAACCCAGCTACGCGCTCTCCCTCCCTCCCTCCCTCCCTCCCGTTTCCACTCGGACAGTGCCAGGATTCAGCCCTCGAGCGCGCCCCGAGCCCGCGAGGCCGTCCGGCGGGGCTCTGAGCGCGTGCAGAGCGCCACCCTCCCACCCCCGCCGCCCACCTGCGCCAAGTCCCGCGTCGGGCCCGGCGAGGGTTCGCCGGCCTCCTGCAGCTGCCGGGCCCGGGCCGGCCCCTCGTCCCGCTCCGGCCCGCCGGCAGCCAGCGCTTCGAGGAGCTCCAGCAGACGCACCACCTGCGGCACCAGCCCGGCCACGGCGCCCGGCCCGAAGAGGCCCGACAGCCGCTGCAGCTCCGAGCCCAGCGCCCCCGCCAGACGGTACACGGGCTCGGCGGCGGCCGGCACAGGCGCCCTCCGCTCCGGCGGAGCCTCCATGGAGCGAGCGGTGGCCGCGCGGTGCGCCGTCCCCGGAGTCCCAGCCGCCGCGCGCCTCGCCTCGCCTCGCCTCCTCTCCGGGGCAGCCGCGGCCAACGGGGAGGCGCCGCGCCGCTCCGCCTCCTGCCCGCCTCTCCGCCGGGGCGACTCGGGAGCGCAGAGAGAGAGCAGCGGGCCAAGGCGGCCTGGCTGGCCCGGGACCTGCAAGCGCCCAGCGGACTTTGGGCTACTGTGACGGCGGCAGTGACGCAGCTCAGCCCCCGGGACTCCCTGCTGAGCCGAGGGAGGGTGGAGCACCCAGGGGGTGCTGCTTTGGGGGTGCTTTTTCCTTCGAGGGAAAAGCAGCGCGTGGAGGATTTTTCTGGTGGTGCCAACATAACGCGGTCAGTTTGTGCCCCTTGAAAGGGAGCCGTAGGCGGCAGAAATGCCATGGGGTGCCTCCCTAGTTGAGCGTTACTGCGCCAGTCCGCAACCGTTCCCTCGGTTGAAGGTGGCCCCATCCCCTTTATCCTCACGACAAGCGACGGAGGCCGAGAGAAGCGGAGACCTGCTCAAGGTTGCCCTGTGAACTTGACGGCTCAGCAGGGGTTTCCAATGCCCTTCGCCCAGGCCCTCGCCTGACACTCTAACCATTGCACTGCACTGCTGGGGATTTCCTGGCAAACTTGTCCTAGTCCAACTGGTGGCAGTTAAGGGTAGGAGGCCCACCAGTGTTTCAGAAGGCAAAAAGCCTGGATGAGGCCCACCTCCCTCACCCAGTGTCCTGCTTCCCACAGCTGCTAGACTCCCCAAAGGGAAGCTTGCAAGCAGAACTCAGTGCAACAGCCACATTATTCCCGATTGCAGCTTCCAGAAACTTGTGGCAGTGGCTGCGTTTCATTGCCCAGGGGAGGGTCCAGGCAGCAGGTGGCTTATTAGCAGCCCTGAGCAAAGAAGGACCTACATGAAGTTTCCGTGTGGCAGCAGCACTCTTTGACCATCTAACCCTGTACTACCTGCTCTGACTGGCAGCAGCTCTCCAGAGGAGTTTTTCATATCAGCAGGAGGCTTTTAAGTGGAGTTGCTGTTGGGGATTGGACCTTCTGCCTACCAGAGCTCCAATGCTGCGCCTCGGCCACTCTGTATCTGAGCCTAGGAAGCTGCCTTATAAGGAACCGGTCATTGGGCGACTTAGCTCAGTACTGCCAACACTGGCTGGCAGTGGCTCTCGAGGGTTTCAGGTGGTCCAGAGGGATGGTCTCTCAAAGCCCTACCGGGAGATGGTACGGGGAAACTGACTCTGGGGCCTCCTGCATGTAACACCATCACAGAAATTAGGGCTTCCCCGGCTTGGAGGGCAAAATTTAACCTCCTTGAAAACTTTTCTGGCAATGGGACGTGACTTGCATTTCTGCCAACTCCTTGTGGAAGTGGGGAGGCTATTGAGCTGTCTTCGTTTTTATTATCTATTTGTGTTTTTATATTGTAATTTGTATGTTGCGAACTGTTCTGAGATCTACGGGTATAGATAGGGCAGAATACAAATGAAATTAAAAACATCCACCTGCTGAGATACCCATTCAAGAGACCACACAAAGCTCCCATTTATACAAAATTTTTATTAAACAACCGTGGAACTACACTCAGAAGCAGGCACTATACACACACACACACATACCAACCAATACACACACTTTACACCAGTGTTGTAAAGTGACTTGACTCAGAAACCTTAAAAGGGGCGGGGGAGGGAGATGCTGAACATTAACTCGCAGGTGGGAGAGGGGAGAAGGTAAAACATGGCAGGCACTGTTGAATGTCAACAGTTCTCCATCTTGGGCAGCGGGCGTCTGGTTCCCTCGGCCACCCTGGGGCCTAGGAGTAGAGGTCCTCTCGGTCGGCAGAGTACACCTCCCCTTCCTGCAGGAGGGCGAAGTTGAGGAAGTGAGAGGGGCGGTGGACCTCGTGGTAGAACTCTTTGGGGTTCGCCAACTGCAGCTCGTACTTCATGTTGGGATCGTGACGGACACCTGCAAGGGGGGGGGGGACACAAACGCCGCCACCATCAGTCCCATCTGGTCCAGCCTCCTCTTCTCGCAGGGGCCACCCAGATGCCCCTGTTGGAAGCCAGCAAGCAGGATTCGAACACAAGAGCAACTCTCCTCTCCTGGGGTTTCTAGCAACTAGCATTTGGAGGCAGAGCACAGCCACTGTGGCTCGCAGCCATCGATAGCCCCCGCCCCCATCTCTTTTAAAGCCATCCAAGTGGGTGGCCGCCCCTGCCTCCTGTGGGGGTGAGTTCCACACTTTGTGCTGCATGAAGAAGTCCTTCCTTTTACCTGCCCTGAATCTTCCGACATTCAGCTTCAATGGCTCCTGCTTTGGTGCCAGGAATGGATGGTGAGAAAACATCAAGGGGGGGGGCTGAGGCTAGGCTGACATGTGATGGGGAGTTTTGTGGCGTCTCCAGATCCTTTATGGACTCCCAGCAGCCATGGCTGGTGGGAGCGGGGAGTCCAACAACATATCAAGTGCCACAGATCTCTTGCCCCCACCCTGCCCCCAATCCCTGGCCTAGGCTGATTCTGCTGCTCAGCAGGAAGGGCAGAAGTAAGGCTGCCCTCCCCCCCCCCGTTTCCTTTCTGAGCAGAACGGCTACATCCTGCCTGGCAGGAAGCGAAGGGGCAGGTGGGGTGGTGGGCACAGCTGGCTGGTTTTCTCAGCAGCCTCATCTCTGCCACCAGAACAAGCTGCGGGTGACACAAAAGCTTAGAGCTGAGCACACGCTTAAGGGGACTGGATCAGCCTGGGGGGAAAGATCCTGGGGAGGGAAGGAGGCGGGTCTTGACCGGAGAGAAGGCTAACCAGGAAGAGCTGCTTCTAGGTCACAGGCCCATCAGCTTGGAGAGAAGAGGAAGAGGCTCATTATGGGATGGGCCATCGCAGCAGAAACCCCTCCGCCTCAACTCACCCATGAAGTTGTAGTTCCAGGAGCCTTGCGCTGGCACCATGAAGAAGCCCAAGAAGCGGTCGGAGAGCAGCATCTGCACCCTCTCGTAGTGAGAGGGCAGGTAGCCCTTGGGGTTGTTCCCTTTGTCGGTGTTCTGCCTGCCCCACTCGTAGCCACTGGGGGTCAGCTTGTAGGCCGTCAAGGTGCAGGAGCCGGGGGTGAAGCTGGGCAGGTGAGAAACCCGGGGTGAAGACAAGGAACAGGGCAAGTTCTGTTCTGCCCCCCTCCTCAGCAGAGCTCAGTTCCCATCTGTGCCCTCCAAGGGGATCAGAGGCCCAACGCCCAAGCACACTGCCCAGGTGCGGTGTGTGTGTGTGTGGGGGTGCAACAGTGATTGCTCCAGCCTCCAGGCAGGGCCCCACAGCCTCTCCTGCCTCTGGGACTCACCTGCAGGTGATGATGATGGTCTTTTCACCATCCCAAGAGGGGTTCTCGGCCATGACTTTGGCATGGGTTGTGACGTCCTGTGGGGAGAGCTGGGGCGACTCATTTGGCTGCGTGTGGATCCACCCCAGGGGCTCCATCTCCTGAAAAATTGAGAGAAAGTCATTGCTGACTCCTTCCAGGAGTGACGGCAGGGGGAGGCTTCCCAAATGGGGGCGTGGGGTGCCGCTGGCTGACGGACAGAGCCAGCCAGCCAGCTCCGCAAGAAACGCAGGCAGGCCCAAGCCGCTGTGCCCTGCTGTGGGGCTCAGCTGCTCCTCTGCCCCCTCCAGCCCAATGGTGGGTGAACAGAAGCAGCACGAAGATGGTGGCATGAAGGAGCAGCAAATCCCTGCTGGGATGCGACTGTGGGATATGTCAGTCAATTCAACATTCCATGAGATGACTGACTGCCATCTATGAATAGATCCGTTGGTCAGGTTAGGAGACTGCTGCTGGTTGCAGATATTTTGATGAAGTCTCTCAGTTTATAGAGTTTATATCTTTTGTTTTGTAACCTAAATATGTACATGAATGAATCTGTCAGTAAATTAATTTTGTTATTAATCAGATTCACGTGTATCTTTATTTTAAGAGGGATAAAGGGATTGACAATCAAGAAAGGACGAAGGACTCAAATGAATCAGCAATCCGTTTGCTGCTGTGCAGGTTTAAATAAGGAATGTTTAACTCTGCAACCATATTATATAAACGTTCCGACTAACACCCAAGGCCTGTTTTTTCTAAAGAAGACCACAGACCTTATTATTTCAAGCAGCTTTCTTAGCTGGGCAAAAAGGTCTCTGGTTTCAAGATTAAAAATAAACAGATGTTCTCAGCTGGTTTTTTTGGAACTGTTTTCATGGGATGTTCCTAAATCACCTTGGAATGATTCAAAAATTCAAGGATAGAACTGTGTTGCTGCTGCATTAACCATTCATGACTTCCTCCCCCAGAGGCACAAAATGAAGGCCCATCACCAAGACCCAAGAGACACCCAGAGCCGCCTCCCCTGCCGCGTTTGGGTTGCCCAGGCCAGACGCACCTTGAGGTACTCGTGTTGGGGCAGCTGGCCAGGAAGGTGGACGGTCTGGTGAGTGCCCCACTGAGGCACCATCACGATGCACCGGATCTCCTTCACCTGGGGGTTGTCTGGGGGACTCACCCCATATAGGTATCCTGCAATCTGGAAGGAGGGAAAAGAAAAGGCACACTGGCCTCAGTGAGAGGCTTTGGCAAAGCAGCCCCCAGCAGGCAAAAGGCCCAGGAAGCCCCACAGAACCAAGTCGGTTGAAATAGGTCAGTGGACAGGAAGGGAACGAGGGTTAAGGGCACACGCAGGAAAAATTCAGATCCAGTGAAACAGTAGGGGGAACGGCTGGCCCTCCAGTGGTTGCTGACCTACAACTCCCACCACCATCATCATCACCCCTGGTCCCTGGCCCTGCTGGCTGCTGGGAGTTGGGAGTCCAGCATCATCCAGAGGCCTGCAGATGATCCCCACAATGACAGCAAGGAGGCCCAAGGGGTAGAGAAGGTTGAGCTGGAATTCAGGGGGCAGCAAAGCTTCACAGTAAATGACAAAAACATCAGAGCCGTGCCCGTCTACGCTGCACTGACATTGTACACAAAACACCCTGGGAAGAACAGCTGTGATGTTCTGGAGTGTTGGTTTTCATGAGGAAAAGAGACAACTGAAAATTGTGTCAATTTTATGACCAACCTCTGGCCTAGTTACAAAGCCTCCCTCCCTCCCTAATTAACTATTTGTCTTTGTTACACACAATTTTACTGGCTGACTTTGTGTTATTCTGGACTCCTCCCTATCCTCAAAGAGAAAATTCCTAGCATTGAAAACATTTTTGCTGAGGAATAATACTGGCAGCAGGTATCAGTGAGATCAGGAGGGGAAGAGAATGTGGGCAAGAACGCATCCAGCCAGTTAGTTGGGAGGAGGGGAAAAGAGCCATGGGGCACAGAGAGAGAGACAGCAAAGACCCCCCCCCCGGGGCCCAAGTCTGTTACTCCCTCAACCACCCCCACCCTCGCCTTCACCACCACCGGCCAGGGCACCTGAGCACGCAGGTCCGATATGCAGATGAACTTTTTCAGGACATTCTTGGGAAGGATGTAAGTGTAGCCCGTCTCCTTGATGTCATCCGAAGAGACATAGATGTGGTTTGTCCGCAGGTGGAGGTTGGCAGCGGAGATGGCCCTGTTTGAGGGAGACGAGGAGGAAGAGGAAGGGGGTTACTGGAGGAGCCAGACACGCCCATGCCTCACCCAAGGCCACAGCCGCTGCTGCTGCTGCCACCACCAGCCCCTCGGCTGCCCACCTGACGCGCCACTCTGTCTTGGAGGAGAAGGTCTGGGTCTCGTAGTTGCTGGTGGTGGAGGTGATGATCTCATCGCCGTGCTTGTTCACTGTCCGCGTCTGGGTGGCCGTCAGCTGCGACTGCTCCTTGGTCTGCTTCTCAATCTCGGCAATCTGCTGGCGCTGCTGCGAAGGGGCAGAGATCTCCATGCCCAGGATGATGTCCCGGATCTCCGACTGCGTCAGGGAGGCCACGTTCACGCTGGCGAGGGAGGAGCCAGGAAAGGTGAGATCGGGCAGCCGGAGGCCTGGAGACACTCTCCTACCCTGGCACCTGCTAAGCCACCAGGACAAACCTCCCTCCCTCCCTCCCTTCCTTAAAAACCATGGCTGGTGCTAAGATGGGGGAGAAGGGGGTCAAGCTCAGGGAGGCCCAAAGAGTGCAATACCCCAAGGACTGCCTCTCTCCACAAGAAGTGACATGGACCCTGCACACATCTTCCGCAGCCATTCCTCGTGTGCCCCTGCCCCTCCACGAGAGGAATGTGCTTGCCCCAAAGAGGGGAATCTGTCCCTCCGGCTGAAAAAGACTAGAGTGCCTCTTACTTGTTTTTCTTCCCATAGTCGGCCAAGATCAAGTCCTTCAGCTGCACCTCCACTTTGATCCACTCCTCATCCGTCAGGGTGGGCCAGATGTGGTGAGGCTCTGTGATGGTGGTCTTGTCTGGCTTCAGGATGACCTTGGCCCGGTCGTTGTTCACGTGCAGAGCCCGGAGGATGAGGATCAGGCGGGAGAAGGCCTGCAGGCAGAGAGAGAGAGAGAGAGAGAGAGAGAGAGAGAGAGAGAGAGAGGAAGGCGGGTGAACAGGGATGCAAGTGCAGCCCAAAGGGTGGGCATCTGGGGCTGGATTTTGCTGGGGAGGAACTCCTTCTCTGGCAAGCCTACAGAGCTTGGCCAGAGGGGGTGCCACCATGCTCCAAGCTAGAGGGGCTCTCGCACCCCAGCCTCACCGTGTAGGAGGAAATGGTCTTCAGCCAGTCGTCGTAGAGGTTGAAGAGGACCATCTGGGGCTCTGTAGCCTTCAGGATGAGGTCCCCAAACTTCTCCACTTTCAGGCAGGCCTGGAAGGGCAACTGGAGCTCTGAGCCTTTGATGACGATGTTGGGGAAATCCAGCAAGTGCACCTGGGTGGAGGGAGAGAAAGAGAGAGGCAGGTCAGGAGAGCAGGGTGAGGCCAGAGGTATCCAGCGCCACCTGGAGGAGAGCAGACTCTGCAGGTGCCAAGGGAGTCACCCCCATCCCAAGACAAAGACCCCAACCCACCTCCAGAGGGTCCAACATGCCCTTCCGAGTGACGATGATCTGCTTCGGCTGCTCCTCAACGGGCAGGGAGCGGATCAGGGCCGCCACTTCCTCAGCCGTCTTCCACTTGGCCAACTGGAAAAGGGATGGGAGGGAGAATAAAAGAGAAGGTGTTGAGTAAAGAACCAGCCCTGCCATTGGCCCAATGGCTCCTTTTAAAACTCTGGCGCCAAAGCAGCCAATCCACAGGCGGCCACGGAGCTGGCTTAGGCCCCGCCTCCTCACCTGGCCCAACCGCTTCTGCCCCGCCCACACGGAGGTGTGGATGATCTTCAGGAAGAGCTGCCCTGTCCGGGGGTTGAAGATGAAGATGGCCCCATTGATGGGCTTGGTCGTTAGGTTCCCTTCAAAGGTCTGGAAGGGGAAAGAAGAAGCCCTTGAGTTTCTAGAGCCTCCGTTGCCCTTCCCCCTCCAGCCGGTTCAAGGCAGGTTACAGCAGCACCGGAAGATCTCTCAGGCCGCGGATAGGCTGCCCCCTCCCCACCCCGCAGGGTCGGCGGTGGCTCTCACTTTGTGGATGGTGACCCTGTAGACGTTGGTGTCGTCGACAAACCAGATGATCTGGTTGGAGAAGAGCTCCCCGTAGTTCTGGGAGGACAGGTAGGGCTCGGTGGGCTCGGAGGAGTAGAGCTGCAGCCCCTTCCGGATCCGCTCCCGCAGGACGTAGAGAGCCGGGTTCGCCTTCATGATCTTAGCCATGGCCTGCTGGATCAGGGGCTTGCTCCCAGGGAACCAGTTCCCGTAGGCGCTGGGGAAGGCAAGCAGGGGGAAGGTCAGGGTCACAGGGCAGAGCCAGCCCCTCCCCTCCCTTCCACACAGCTGGCTGCACAGACACTCCCGTTCCTCCAGGGTGGTCACAGACACCTATATGGGGACCCATTCTGTGGACCAAAGAAGGCTCGGGGTCTGGTATTGCTGGCTTGTTTATCTGCTTTCTGGTAGTCACAGGAGAAGGAGAAGCCTATTGGTGGGCTACAGGCAACTATAGCTATGCTCGACCTCTGAGTAACACCAGCTGAAGGGAATCGCAAGTAGGGAGCATGTTGTTGCCCCTGGTCCTGCTCATGAGCTTCCAATGATAGCATCTATCAGGCTATTGTGTAAAGATGGAGGAGATGAGCCCCTCTGGGCCTGATCCAGCAGCCACGCTCTTCTTCTAAATGATTGCCCAAATTCACGGAAGGGGACAAGGCTACCACTGACTGCTGGAGGCAACAGGCTCCCTCCGCTGCCAGAGGACGTCTGCTTCCGAATCCCGGTCGCTGGAGGACAAGGTGCGGACTGCGCAGAGATGCTCAGACCTTGTTTGTGAGCTTCTCACTAGGGCATCAAGGTGCTGGGCTGTTTATTTTTGCTTTATCTAAACTTCTATCCTGCCCTTTCTCCCAAAGGGGCATATATGAAGCTGACTCAGTTTAGTTTTGCCATCTTTAGTGAAAATGAACCCGCCTCCATTGTCTTTTAGCACTGCTGTGACTTTTAGTGTTTGATATTTTACTATGTTTTATATATGCTGCAAGCCACCTAGAGTGTCTGGGGAAACCCAGCCAGGTGTGTGTGTGTGTGTGTGTGTATCTATCTATACACAATAATAAATTAATTCAAGTCTCGGAGTACAATGGCTACTCCATGAGCTTTTCCTGATCCGAGTGCCACCCACTGTTGACTGAAGCAGGGTTCGCTCAACAGTTTGATTCATTTGGGTGAGTTGTGAACTTCTTGTAAGAAGGCTGTGTGGGGTTTCATGGTACGAGGTGATGCATTTTCTTTGGATAGGGTTTCCCAGCCCCCTCACGTCTAGCACAATTGCTTTTAAGCCAGCCATTCTGCATGTCTACTTTACAGGGCGATTCCCTGCCAACCCACCTGGGCTACCCTGTGTTTCTCCCAAAGGAGTTTAGATGGGACCAGTCTGATCCAGCACACAGGCTCTTCTAAGGTTCCTATTAAGAGGCTGAGCCCCCAAACCCTGCTGGGACCCCAACCTACTTTGCATGCCCTGGAAAAACCCCTCCCACCCCCTCACCTGTGCAGGTTGTAGGCCAGGTCGATGGCGATGAGGACGCCGGTGGGAGACGGGTAGATACTCATGTTGTCCGTGGTGTAGTCCAGGAACTTTGCCCGGGCGTAACGCTCAATGTCGTGGGAGTCGTAGTCGCCCCAGCGCAATTGGATGTCGATCCAGTACTTCTGGGTGGTGGTGCTGTCCATCACGTCCCTGGGCAGGAAGCAGGCAGCCATTGGCATGACACTCGGCAAGCCCAGGAGCTTTGCCGCCCCCCCCCAAGGGGGTCTCCCCTCCTCCTCCTCCCCCCTCCATCCCCGTTTGCCCTCAGTGGGAAGAAGCAGACGGACTCACTTGGAGTCTGCCAACAGGGAGGGGCGGGAGACGTTCCACTTGTAGGAAGCAAAGAGGAGGATGTCTGCGCAGGAGGAGTTCATCTTGTAGGACTTCCTGGGGTGGATCGTCTCCTTCTGCACCGTCTCAATCTCCAGGGCGTCCAGCTCTTGGTCAAACACCTGGGGAGAAGTGGACCACTCAGAACAGCCCTGTCTGCCCAGAAGTCACTACCACTCCCCCAAGAAGGCAGCGGCAACAGAGGGATCCCCTGAGTTCTCTCTCCCCCAGAGGTTTAAGAGGTTTCTGCAAAGCCTAGAGACTCGTTCACTGTGCCGAGGAAGCTTTATACATGGGAAAGTCACTGGGCTTGCTAAACAAACCCTTACAGCCTCCGCGCCCCGCCCCAATTTGGTGCCTTCCCATTTTCCTTTGGGGTGGGGGGCAGAGCAGAAGCCAGAGAACCTCCTTAAGAGGAGGAGGTGGTTTTCCCTCCACTTGGGGCTCAGAATGTCCCAGGTTCACCCCCTGACAGCATCTCCAAGGAGGGCGGAGATGGTGGAGAAAATCCACTAGCCTGCTGCCGGTCAGAGGGAACAACCCTGAGCTAGATGACCAAGGCCATACGGCTGCTCCCTCTGCCCCGCTTGGCCTCCTCCTCACCTGGCACAAGTCCATGACGATGCTCTCATGGATCTTCTGCCACAAATGGGCCCGGAAGATCTGGATGAGGGAGATCTTCAGTGTGGGGATCTTGCCATGCATGAAGATGCCTGTCAGGTCCAGCTGCACCTGGAAGCCCACATAGACCTGCAAGGAGAAGGGCAGATGTTCAGGAAAGGGGGGGGAGGGAAGTGCCACAAAACCTCAGAAGTGGAAAGCTGGGAGGTGTGGAGGAGAGACAGAGTTGATGTCCCCACCAGCTGCCCCGCAAGAGATGACTCAGGAGCAGCCCCCCACCCACCCAAAGCCAGTAGGAGACTCACGTTGGCCCTGTTGATGGTGGGAGACCACCAGAGGGTGAACCTTCTGTTAGGGATCTGGTTGAGACCCGAGCGCTGGGCGTTGGTCAGCTTCTTCCACTTCATGGACTCCTCAAACCCGGAAGCCTTTTCCCTAGAAGCAAAACAAAGGCATGGTGAGGACGGAGCTCAGGCCTGGAGTCGCGCAAGGGTCTTCTGACCTCTCTCTCCCACACTCCCGATCCTCCTTACCAAAAGAGACCCTCCCAGGTTGGGAAGTAGGTGCCCTTGAAGAGGGTGTGCTCCAGGATGCCCTCCACCCCGCCCAGCGCCTGGATCATGTCCGTGCGGTAGTTGTTCAGGTTCCACAGCTTCCCATCGTGGCGCTGGTGGGTCCACCAGAACGGGTTCTGCTTCAGGACCTGGAAGGGGCAGGGGGAGAACGTTAGAGAAGGAGAAGCATCAGGCGGAGGGGAACATGAGCCGAGGGCTCAGCGCCCCTGGGCAGTTTGGGGGGAAAGGTTTTGTCGCTTGCCAAGCCACCAGCCCTTGTAAGAGGAAGAGGGAAGGGTTGGTCATGGGCCCACAGTCCCCACCTAGCCCAGTGGGGCAGGGGAGTTCGCTACTGGAGGTGAAAATAACTGCCAAACTCTGAAAAGCTGGGCTCACCAGATGACGTTCATCAGCTTTGTTGATTAAGCTTAGCAACTTCAATTGCATTTTGAATAAATGTACAATTAATTGTTACTGAATTTTGATGTGTTACCATCGTCCTTGGTTGGGTTGTGCAGACCGCTCTTCTGAACGATGCTTTTTACAGGGCAGGATGAGAGGGCACTGGGGACAGGTTTATGGAAGCCAGGGACCCTCCTACCTGGTACTGCTTGAAATCCGTCCTGACCCTCCAGCCCTTGTCATAGGCTAGGGTATGGCGGTCCTTCTGGAAGAGGGTGTTGATGCGAGGGATGCCCCTGTCCCAGGAGTCCTCCAAATCCTCCAGAGTCAGGCGCCTGGGAAGGAGAGGGGGAGAGACAAGGCTGCAGTTGGCTCCGAACTTTTTTTCTCCTGCCCCACCAGGGAGGGAGGGAGGGAGGAGGAGGAAGAGGAGGAGGCGCTCTCCTGCCTCTCAAGCGCACCTGTTCTGTGCGATGGCTTCCTGCCTCTTGAGGGCATACTCAGCCCACACCCGCTGGGAGTCAATGAACTCGCTCTCCCATGGCTGGATGTAGCGGTACAAGTTGGGGATCAGCTGGTCCTCCTCATGGCTCATCCCCGAGCGGAAGTGGGTGATGCCCACGTCCGTTTGCTTGGACCACCTGCGGGGAAGAGGGGAGAAGGTGTGGGTAGAGAGAAGTCCCTGCCAGAAGGTCTTTCCGCTCCCTCCCTCCCTCCCTCCCCACCCCACCTGACCTCCCTCCTCCCAGCTCACCTGAGGTCAGACTGGGGGATGAGGACATGCCCCATGGACAGCATCCCCAGGCCCCCCAGCTCCTTGGGGGTGTAGAAGACAACTGGCGGAAAGCGGCTGGGCATCTTGGAGTTAAGGCCAATCTTGATCCGAGTCTGGATCTTGTTCTCACACTTCACCAGCAGGTCCAGCAGCTCCTGGGTGTTCACCACGGCCTCCCGGAAGTAGGTCATCAGCCCAATCAGGGCCGTGTTCCACTTGTTCACGATCTGAAAAGCAGAGAGGGGAGAGCCAGGCCTCAGAGACTCTGCATTCAGACCACACAAACACGCCCCAGGCCCAAAGACATGCCCCTCTCCTGACCTTTGTGAAGGTGGTGGAGCCGGAGGCCATCAGGATCTGCCGGACCCGGTTGTGGAACCTCTGCATGGATTCATCGTCCACCCGCAGGAAGCACTGAGCCGTCCGCTCCTTGGTCACCTGAAAGAGTAGCCAGAGCAAGGACTTCAGGAGGGCCCTGCAGTGCTGGGTCAGGCCAAAGGGGCCCCGACTAAACCTCAGGAAGAACTTTCTGACAGTGGACTCGCCCTCCTTGGAAGTTTGGGGCCACCAGTCAGGGATCTTTTTAGCCATGCAGGCACCACAGGGTCAGATTAGGGGGTTCTTGGGGGTCCTTCCCAACTCCACAATTCTTTGATTCTACCTAGCACAGCGTCCTGTTCTCGCAGTGACCAGCTAGGCACCCTCAAAGGAAAGCCCACAAGCAGCATTCCCTGCAGTGGCGATTCACTCCCTGCACTTCTGTCTCCAACAGTGGAGGGAGAACACAGCCCTGTCTGTGAACTTTGAAAGTCATCAGAAGAGGCGTGCAGCATGTGGATTAGACCAAGGGACCCCCCATCATCGCCCAAACTTCTGTTCTCACAGCGGTGAACCAGATGCCTCAAAGCGAAGCCCAAAAGTGGGACCAAAGCACAACGGCAGCAACTTTCCCCTGCTGTGATATCCATCGACCAGCATGCAAAAGCAAGCACTGCCTCCCATGGACTGACTTCGCCATGGCCTCTCTGAACCCAAAGGAGACTGTTCCCCGTCCCCAAACACAGCCCACCCTCTCCCCCCACCTCGTTCTGCAGATTCCAGACGCCGTCCTTGTGTGTGAACTCCTCGTAGCTCGTGCGGCACTTGGGCAGGATGCGGCACTCAAACCCGCACATGTTGAAGAGCAGGTTGGGGTTGTCCTTGCTGTAGACGGAGACGAAGCTGTTCTCCCACTGCACCGTGGTGACCGAGCGCGGCAAGCGGTTCTTGATGTCCCAGAAGACGGCACGGCCCCTGGCAGGAGGGAAGAGGCGTCAATCCCCTGGCACAGGCAGGCCCCACAACCCACCCACTTTCTGGCCACAGAGCCAGGGGGGCAACCACCCCGTCCTCTTGACCCCGGAGCCGGCCACTCACAGGTTGACGTCATGCTTCATCAGCCGCATCCGGGCATCTCGGGGCCAACACTTCTTGTTGTTGTAGCCGACAATGTTCTCATTGTTGGGGTCCGGGTGCTCCGTCAGGTAGCGCTGGATCAGGTCCCTTGCCTCATCGGCGGTGAACCTGAGGAAGCAGCAGAGGGCAAAGTCAGGTGGGTCAGAACTCCACAACACCAGGACACGACCAAGAGTCATTACCCTTCGGCAGGCTGTGTGCGGAGGGGGGTCTTTCCAGTTCAGTAATGGGATCGTAGGAAGCTGCCCTGCGCCGCGGCATCTGTCCATCCAGATCAGTGTTGCCAACACTGGCTGGCAGCATCTCTACAGGATTTTAGGCAGGGAGATTTTCCCAGCCCTCCCTGGAGGCACCACTAGGGACTAGACGCAGTGCCTTTTGCATGCCAAGCAGGGGCTCTGTGCCACTCAGCTACGAGGGCCCTTCCTCAACTCACCAGCGTTTCTCCTGGAGCCACCCACCTGCAGGAGCACCCCCCCTTCTCCTGCTCCCTCCACATCCCCCAGTACCTGAAGAAGATGTGGATGCGGTCAATGTATCTGCAGAAGAGGCGGATGGGGTGGGCCACCTCGGTGGCAATGTCCTGGAAGCTGAGGAAGTCATTGGGCATCTGCGGGGGGCCGGCCATCTCACTGGCGCGATGTAGGCCAAGCACCAGCAGGTCCATCACCAGGCCATAGTACTGGACGATGAAGGAGGCAAACTGTAGGCCGCGGATGATGCCGTAGGAGTTGGTGTGGTTCATATCCTGGGGGAGGAAAGAGATAGGTCAGCCAGAGGGCTTAGCCGGGGGGGGGGCACAAGCCCCAGCCAGCCAAGCTCAGACTCCACCTGCGTGAAGGAGACCCCGGGCCCTCAGAGGAAGATGCCCCCAGGCCCCACCTTGTAGTTGATGACCACGTTATTCTTGGCCGTCATGTAGTCAGCGATGTTGTGGTCAACAATGAGGCGCAGGAGTCTGTTGAGGAGCGTCAGGTCGATCTTTTCGTACATCTTCTCAAAGCGAGACTCCAGCATGACGTTGCACTCACCCTCGCTGGTCTCCCACACGTCCTGCAGGTTGTTGATGCCTGGAAGGGAAGGGAGGGCGGGAAGAGAAGGAGCCCAGCTCAATCCAGTTCCATCCTGCTAAGGAAGGAAGGAAGGAACGTCTGAGGCCAGCCGTGCCCTGCTCAAAACCCTCCTGGAGGAACTGAAGCCAAGGAATCGGCTCAGGGACTGACAGTTTACCAGCCAAGGCCTTCCTCAGCCCTGTTCCCAATCAGGAAACACCCAACCCTCTCTCAAAGCAGACAGAGGCTGCTCAGAGGGCTGGTTCCATGGATGCTTCCCATAGACAAGAACACCTGTGACGGCATCTACAGGTATGACTGGGAAAGGCACCCCCCCCACTTGAACTGGATGGACCCACAGCCTGATTCAGTACCACGCAACTTCCTACTCACCCTGGCACCACTTGTAGACAAGCAGCGGAGGGGGCTCCGTGTCTGCTGGCTTGATCCAGGGCGGGAAGAGGCGTCTCTTGTCGGCCTCGTACCACAGGTACTGGTCCAGGTAGGCGTCTGTGATCTTCTCCAGGGGCTCCACATCATAGACCGGGACAAGGTGGCTGTAGAGGTCCATGAACTCAATGCCCACCTGGCCAAAGAGGAGGAAGAAGAGTCAGCCAGCAGGGGGCGAGGGAAGGGCACCCCAAGGACGCCACAGCTGGGAACACGTCACCCTGGGGATGCTGAGGCCCTCCAGCCGCTCCCCCCTCCAGCCGCTCACCTCCTTGAAGGCTCGCTGGGTCAGCAAGTGTCGCTTGATGCGGGACAAGGCCTCGTGGGGGTTGTCATATGCCTGCTCAATGAGGCCCAGCTCCTCCCGCTGGGACTGGTTCAGCCGAGACTTCACACTGCATGGGAGGAAGGGAAGGAAGTTACACTTCATGGAATGGCAGGCATTCCTCAATGGCCACAATTCCTCAGAAAGCAGGGTTCCCCAAGGCCACCCTAAGCACCTGAGAAGAGCCTGGCTGCTGGATCAGGCTCATCATCCCATTCTCACAGCAGCCACCCAGGTGCCCCAAAGGGAAGCCCCCAAGCAGGACCGCAAGAGCACCCCCTCCTCTCGGCAGCTTCCACCAGCAGCTATTCAGCAGTGCTGCATAGCCGTTGTGGCTGGTAGCCACCAGCATTGGACCAGAGTGCTGTTCGGGCGCCGCGATGTGGCCTGTGCCCTCCCGACTTCTCGCGTCGCACCTGCCGGCCACCTCACCTGTAGGCCTCCTTAAGCCTCTCCAGGGCCAGGATGAGCAGCTTGGTGTCATGCTTGTAGGAGAGAGGAGGGAAGGGGATGGGCGAGAAGCGCCGGCTCTCCAGCCAGTGGACGGTGGTGGTGTAGACGGCCACGGCCTCCTCTGCCGTGATGTAGGGCCCGTCCTGTGGGGAAGGCACAGCAGGCACAGAGTCAGGCAGGGGTCTCTCCGCCGCCCCGCCCCACAGCCCCCCGCCCCACTCCACCCGGCCCCACCTTCAGGTAGTTGTGCTGCCGCTCCTGCTCTGCTTTCAGGTACAGCCGCGTCAGGCGGCCCAAGTTCTTCTTGCAGACGGTCTTGTCCACGGTGGCTCCGCGCCGGATGCGCTCACGGTTGTAGTGCGCAGTGTTGGTCCACCAGTCGGCCTTGGCCTTCACGTAGCGCAGGATCATGTTCTCAATGGGGGTCGGCAGCCCTGGCACCTGGCAGGGGGAGGGAGACGAGACAAAGGTCACCGGGTGGGACAGGACATTTACAACGCTGCATATGGTCAAAGATACATGTTTTGTTTAAGACAGGAAGGACAGAGGGCAGGCTGCCTGGAGGAGTTGGCATCAGGTGGAAGGAGGACAGGAGCATTGCTCCTGGGTTCAATCCCCAGCATACAACCTGGGGAGTTGGGGATGTTAAGCCTGGAGAAGGGGAGACTCAGAGCCCAATATCTCAAGGGACGTTGCAGGGAAGTTGGAGCAAGCTTTTTCTCTGCTGCTCTGGAGGACAGGACCCAAACCAATCGATTCAAGTTCTGAGAAAGGCACATACTCCCTGGAAAGGTGGTGGACTCTCCTTTCTTGGAAGTTTTTAAAGAGAGGTTAGATGGCCACCTGTTAAGGGATTCATTAGCTGAGATTTCTGCGTTGCAGGGGGAGGGGTCCCTTCCAACTCTTTCATTCTCTAACTGGGAGAGAGGCCTGCCGGAAAACCTGGGGAGCCTCTGCCAGTCACTGTGGACAACAGTGGTCCAGGTAGACCAAGGGTCGGACTCCATAAGGCAGCTCCCAATGTCCTATACGGATACTTGGTTGGGGGGCAGCCAGGGGCCACGAGGGACTTGCCTTCCAGGGGATGTTGGCTTTCCAGCACCGCCAGGCTTCGCTCAGGTGCTGCAGGATGGTCCTCGCCTTGTTCTGCTTGATCCCCTCGGGCATCATGTCCAGAATGTCGTGCATGACGGCTGCGCGCAGCTCCAGGTCAAAGTGGGACTCCACACGCTGCTTGGTGACAGTCTTGGCCACCCCCTTGGAGTGACGGCCTAGGAAGGAAGGAAGGAAGGAAGCGTTGGTCAGGGGAGGAGAGACTAGGCCAGCCAAACAGCTATGCAAGGGGAGGGGAGAATTCTGCAGATGACCCCCAAAGACTCCCACCCAGATGGCTCAGGAAACCCCAGATGAACAAAGAACCTTATAAGGCAGAGATGCTACTCATGTGTCCTCGTCGTCTCTCAACATTTTTGCATACTCTTTGTCTTTCTAGCAGGAACGCAGGTGTGTTTGGATTTCAATATTATTGGAATGCTTTGAATTTCTGTCATTTGTAGTTGCATTATTTGGTATCTGCTTACTCTTGGGAACCTCCTTGGCTGAAAGGCGGCACAAAACGGACAGCAACATAACCCCCCCCTTCCCTGCCCATCTGCTCACCTTCGAACTGCCTGGCCAGGAGGTTGCCCAGCCAGCGCTCCAGTAGGGGAGTGATGCCTCGCATGAAGAAGAGCCAGACGCGCCAGCCGGGCGCCCAGAAGCCGCAGCCAGGACCCTTCCCCACCGGCCCCTAGGAGGAGGGGGCAGGAAAAGCATTTTTAAGAAGTGGGGTAGGGGAACCCAGCAGATCAGCGTTCCTCCCCACCAGACCCCACCTTCCACTCCCAGCTCAGCTGCAACCCACCATCCAGGCTCCCCGCTGGACTCACCGTGTTGAAGCGGTAATAGATGAGGTGCTTCAGGTCTTTGCACATCCGGATCTGCCTCATCAGCTTGTACTTGTACCTATACATCCCTGTCAGCTGCCCCACGTGGGCAAAGATGTACTGGAGGCCGTCTGAAAGCTGTGGGCAGAGGAGGGTGGTTGGGGATTAGAGAGAGAGAGAAGGCCAGTATGTTACAATGGGGGGGGGGCACTTGCACAGCCTCTCTGCAAGTGACATGCATCTCCCTTCAGAACTCTAGTTGAGCGTCCTCTTATGCCCGGAAGGGGAGCATCCCTGAGGGCAACCCTGAATCCAGCTGTGGTGGCCGCTAACCTAGATAGGCTGTCAAAGAGGACTGGACAAATTCATGGGGGATAATGGCTATCAATGGCTCCTAGCCAGCACGGCCATGCTCTGGCCAGTTGCTGGAAAAGGCAGGAAGGGAGGGGTTCTGGTGCTCGGATCCTGCTTGTGGACTTCCATTAAGGGGCAGCTGGCTGGCTGCTACAAAGACAGGAAGCTGGACTATTATGGGTCTCCTTTGGACTGATCCCGAAGGCTCTCCTTGCTATGTTCTTCTGCTATGTTCCTTCTCGGCAGCAGAAAAGGGGCTGGGCTAGTCTGGCCATGACCTACCTGGAAGGCGTCCACATTGCCCAGCCTGTACTGGACGTGGCTGTCCACCACCAGCTTGGTCAGGCGCAGCACCTCCCGGCACAGGTGGAAAGCGTTGCCAAAGCGGGACTTCTTTCTCTCCTGCAGACAAAGAGGAGGGAGAGGTGTGCTATGGAGAACCCCGCAACAGGAACTGCACCGAAGCAGCTGCTCAAGGCTCCAGCAGCAGCTGCCAAGCCCCACTCCCCAAATCAGGCTAGGAGCAGGAGCTGGCTGACAGTGAAGGCCAACTCCATCTTCCCTTGACTCTGACCGGCAGCAGCTACCCACAGTCCCTTTCATGGATGAAGGGTGCCCAGAATGGGACTCGGGAAGGGGCTGTGTTGTGGGCCCCCCACTGACTAGAGAAGGTTGTCAGCCCCAGTTGGGGAACAGAGCCGGCACCTTGGTGGTGAGGGTCTTGACAGGCTTCAGGTTGAAGTTGTAGTCCAGGTGGAGATAATTGAGGTTCTTGCGGTGGATCAAGAGGTTGAGCATGTTGTAGCCCTGGCGGCAGACCTGCAGCCCGACCTCCACCCAGTCCAGCTTGGTCGACTGGAAGAACTTAGTGGCCTTGAAGGAGCGGAAGAGGTACCTGGGGGGGAGAGAGGGGAAGGCGGGCTGTGTGTCACATGAAGGTGCAGGAAGCTGCCTGGTCCACTAGGCCCAGTTCCCATCACCTCCTGCCTGAGACCCTCCCCTCCTCCCCAAGACGCCAGTGGGGCTTGAACAAGGACCCCTGTGCCTGCAAAGCGGTTGCTCTGTCACTGAGCTACCAACTCCCCTTCCACCCCTCCAGGGAGGGCCGCTCACCTCTTCTTCTGGGCCTTGGGGGGCCGGTGTTTGAGAGCATTCAGGACGTAATACTTGAGCAGCTTCTGGTAAGAGACGCGGACTTTGACGGGCTGCCCAGCGGGGCAATGCTCTCGGTACCTGGGAGTTAACAAGACAGAAAGTTTTAGAACTCCTTGCCTATTGCTATCAGGCTGGCACCTGCTAAAAACATTTCTATTTAAAGAAGCTTGCCCAGATATTTAGAAGGATGCTATCCTAACTTTTCGAATGTCTAATGTTGTTAAATTTTCTTAATGATTATTTCATTGTTTACCATTTCTGTAAGTCACTTTTAGTGTTTTTAAAAATCAAGCACTGTATAAATCTTACAAGATTAAAATAAGATAACGTAACGCGTTTTATTTCTCCAGCAAGAGCTCCAGGAAGTTTACAACCACTAAGTTAGCACTTCAAGGATTTACAACGGAACAACTGAAAAAAACACCCTCAGTTGTATCTCACCAAGTTCTGCTCAGAGGCATGTTGAATATAAGGGACCCAAGTTAGTCATGTCCACTCTGGGCAGGACTAAAAGAAACACAGGAAGCTATTGAGTCAGACCCTTGGTCCACCTATCTCAGTACTGTCTACACAGACTGATAGCAGCTCCGCTGGATTTCAGGCAGGCGTCTCTCCCAGCTCTACCTAAAAATGCCACTGGGAAATGTGTTTTTCGGAGCCCCCTTACCAGTTCTTGACGAGGGGGATGTCGAGAGCCCTGCGGGTCCTGCCAGAGCGCAGGTTGAAGGGCCGAGGGGCCCACAGGAGGGCGATGCCGTTGGCTGTGTTGTCGGTGTAGAGGGGTGTCTCCTTCAGGAAGGGCTCCACAAACTCCGGGAGCTCAAACTCCTCATCGTCATCAGGGAGCGGCTCCTGGCTCTGGAAGGAGAAACAGGAGCACACAAAAACCTTCCAGAAACTGCCAGCAAACATTTACGGAGTTGTTTAAGTGAGCCTCCCTGCCTGCCTTCCTTTGCAAGTGCGGTGGGGAAGCTCAGGCCATTCTGCCATGATGATGCGATAGATGGGTGGGCAAGTGTGTAGGATAATTCCATTCTTTGCTCTGCCCACTTTCAAGGCAGGGTGGACTCACACACCCCCCCCCCCCCCGGCTAATGAATAAATGTCCCCGTCCTCACTAGATCCATGAGCTCACCTTAACAGAGTGCCTGTGCGAAATGGGGTTGATGAGGGGGTCAAAGTAGAAAGCTGGCAGGTCTGGATCCTCTGTCTTGATGAAGACGACGTTCGGGGTGTGATACCTGCACAGAACAGGTGACGTCAGGCAGAGCTGTGCCCTTCACCATTTCCTCCTTCCTTCCCTCCCTCCCGTCTTCACCCCCCAACTGGACCAGCCTTGCCCACCCCCAAAATCTCACCAGGTGAGGTGGACGTGGTGAGGAAGGTTGTTGTACAGGTAGGGGAAGGCGATCTTGTACTCTGTCCGGATGGGCTGCCGGATGATGATCTTGTTGATGTCGTTGAACTCGTTCCAGTCCTCGTCCCTGTTTGGACCAGAAAGGAGGCAGGTGGTCAGCTCCAGGGCTCTGTGTGGCAGGGGAACAAGCCCGGCAGTCCCCTCCTTCCCTGCCTCAAGCTGGCCTTGGAGAGATCTCCCTGGAAACAGCAGCCTGCTATAGCTGCGCCTCTCAAAGCCTGCTTTCACTGCCACACGTCAAGCGACTGTCCCCCAGTGGTTCTCAGCACCCCACCTCTGGGTCCCGTCAAAATACACCTGAAAAGGTCCAAGGGCAGTGAGCCCCAGATCGGCTTCCTCCAAAAGCAGCCTGGGTCCTAAAACACCAAATCTCCCACCCCCAGGGAAAAAGGCACCCACTTACTGCAAGTTAATGTCTCGGACCAGGGGCTCAAACTTGGGCCCCCCTGGGATCGCCATGTTGAGGGCCTTGGAGGTGAAAAAGGCCTTCAGGTCAAACAGGTAGAAGTAGTTGTCGTCCACGAGGTCCGTGAGGAGCTGGTTGGCCAGGCGGTAGAGGGTGGACATCATGGGGAGGGTGAACTGCCAGCGCTGGTAGGTGGAACCGTTGACGTATCTGCGGGCCCAGAGCAGAAAGCCAACTTTCAAACCCATTCTCCTTCTTATCCCCACAGCAGAAACCAGGCCTGGGATTTTTGCAAGTCAAACTGGCAGCGCTTAGCAACAGAGACAAGGAATGCTTCAGTCACCAAAAGCAGGATATTCTCAGGGGTCACAGCTGGAACTGATGGGGAGCCTACATCTGGGGAAGGCACAGATCTGGTCCTGAGTTCCACACAGCTCCTCAAAGGAGGACTCTGAATGTGCCTACTGGGCCGAGCTGAAAGCCAACCCATGCGCACCTTCAGAGCTTTCCCTACTCCAGACAGAGACGCAAAGTAACAGCCTTAGAGAAAGAGGCTGTTGAGAGTGCAGGCTGTTCTCCCAAGCCAAAAAAGCAAGTGCATCACTTCTCAGCCACCCTGACCGACACTTTCCAAAGCTCACCAGCTGCACCTTTTTCAAGCCCTAGTGAAGCTTCTCCCCCCCCCCCATAATTTCGTTTTTAACAAACATGATGGAACAAAAAGCATAATTCAACAAACCCAATCCTAGTACGTTTCAGCAGAAAAAGAAGGGATTAGGATCCAGAATCAAGGGTAGGGAGGAGAGTGGAGGGTTACCAGAAGGAGATAGTATGTAATGACACATTCAGTCTTTAGGTAGATATTTAGGACCCAGATTACTTGGCAAACTCATGCTGCGGGTTCAAAGTGTTTGCGAATAATGGACGCCCACAAAGGATGACAAGAATCGGGAGAGGGGCTCCTTGCTGCCATGATGCAAATTCCATAAATGGAAATGGAAACTGAAATTAGCAACTTGCCTTTAAGCCCCCTAATTTGTCTTCTGCCTATTCTGCGGGTTTCTCAATCACTGCCAGTCGCCATGCCTTGTTTGGGGTAGCAGAATTCAATGCCCATAAAGATCCCCTTCTCCTGCAACAGAGGAAGGCTGACTCCCTCTCTACCTGGTCCCACGCTCTTCATCCCTGACTTCTGTACAGAGCCTGACATACGAGGATTTTCTGCTTGAGCCATGAGCCCAGGCAGGACGGTACCCACTTGCGGTTGTCCTTCAGAGGCTGGTGGTCGTAGAACCAGTCCAGGACTGGGGCATCCTCCTCGGGATCCAACTCCAGCTGGATGGCCTCCAGGGGCTCCACGTCCAGGATGTTGTCAGCATAGTCAAGGGGCGGCTCCTCGTCGTCGAAGGGCGGGAAGCGCATGCGCTTGAAGTGCCGCCGGTCCCTCTTCTCCCGCCTCATCATGATCCACATGGACCTGGAGCAGATCGGGAGGGTCAGCGGCTGAGCTGCACATTGCAAGACCAAGCCCCTGGAGCCGGATGAGAGACCTCGCTTACCCCCACTGGGCAATGTAGACCGGTTCGATCACCCACGGGATCTCGTTGACGAAGGAGATGGCCCCCGTGATGTGGTACAGGACAGGGACGTCGCGAATCTGCTCCCAGGGCATCGGCATGTTCTCCAGGAGCTTCAGGACTGCGTGGGGCATGTATTTGAGGGCACTGAGAGGGAGGAAAAGCAGGGCTAAAAAAGGCTCTAAAGGATGGGCCAGTCTTTACAAACGTCATACAAACATCTGAAAAGGCCTGCCGTGCTGGATTAGGCCAAAGGGGGGCTGTCTAGTCCAGCATGCAGTCCTCACAGTGGTCAACCAGATGCCCCAAAAGGAAGAAGACCACAAGCAGGAAGTGAGCACAAGAGCAAATCTCCCTTCCTGCCATTTCCAGCAACTGGTAGTCAGAAGCTTTATTATCACCAGGGTTAGTTGATTTGCTCTTAGCAGCCAACACACAACCACAAAGCTCTGCAGGTACATTTTCCGGGGGGGGGGGGGAATTGTAGTACTTTTAATTTTCTGTGGGTTTGTTTCAAGAATGGGTAACAGTGAATGGATGTCAATTGCATGTACTGCATCTGACAACCTTGACGGTTTCAATGCCTTAAGCTTTGCTTGCTAAATATAAGCAAAATATAAGTCTTTGGGGAGGGTGAATTGGATCAAGTTAGAGGACCAGATCCAGGAGTGACCAACCCTCTGCTGGCCACTTCTGACAGATGGACGGGGCTGCCCACCTGTCAATCAGCTGACATCAGGTCACTGAAAGTTCAAGGCAGAGCTGTAAAGCACTTGCAGTGAACAAACAGAAACTGAATAGGTAAAGGTAAAGGCACCCCTGACCATTAGCAGAGCTGTCAACTTTCCCTTTTTTTGCAATGGGAAACGGCGCTGGAATAAGGTAATTTCCTGCAAAAAAGGGAAAGTTGACAGCTATGAATTAGGTCCAGTTGCGGATGACTCTGGAGTTGCAGCGCTCATCTCGCTCTATAGGCTGAGGGAGCCAGCGTTTGTCCACAGACAGCTTCCAGGTCATGTGGCCAGCATGACTAAGCTGCTTCTGGTGAACCAGAGCAGCGCACGAAAACACTGTTTACCTTCCCGTCGGAGTGGTACCTATTTATCTACTTGCACTTGGATGTGCTTTCAAACTGCTAGGTGGGCAGGAGCTGGGACCGAACCATGGGAGCTCACCCCGTAGCCACTGAATAGAGTGAAATAAATAAAGCCATGAATGGCTGCCAGTCCTAATGGCTAAATTAAATCTCCACATTCAGAGGCAGTCTGCCTCTCAGGACCAGTTGTTGAGAAGCCAAAGAAGGTCAGTGCCTCCACATGTGGGAAAACAGGTTGCTGGGCCTTCTGTCCGATTCAGTTCAGGGCTTCTTTGAAGTTCTTAACTTGGAGATCCTTCCAGTAAAAAGCATACAGGATTCTGCCAAAAGCTCCCAGAATCAACTCAGCCTCCCACCCCTTGAAAGGCCTGGCTGTTCCCCAACATAAGCAATGCCAGAAACACCCCACACCCCCAAACTGCCCAAGGTCGCCATCTCCCCTTCTCACCCTAAATAGACCCGTTTGTCATGCCGGAACTTCCTGTTGGTCATGTCCCCATGGTCCCGGATGATCTTCCGCACGTGCTCTGGCGGCATGTCCTCCTTCTGCGCATCCACAAAACCAAACTTCCGCTTCTCGGCATAGCGCTTGGCCTGCAGCTGCTGCCACTTGCGAGCTGGAAGGGGGGCAGGCGAGGTCCCAGCATCAATCCTTGCCCTCTCCAGGGAGAGTTGGGGAAGCTGCTCTTACTGAAACCCTGGAGAGCTATTTGTAACGAATGCCTTTCAGGCCGAGAGGGCAACCCCCCCCAGGGCCTAAGCAAAAGAAAGACAGGCCTCCCTCCCTCTCAGATAGGCACACACGTCCTGCCACAGCCATACCTTTTTCCTGCAGCTTTTCTTCAGACATGTAGTCAGGCAGTGGGGTCAAGGGAGCAGGCATTGGGGGGCAGGGCCCCCGGAAAGGGAACACGCCTGCCATGTTGAGGAGTTAGGGCTGGGAAGAGAAAGCAAATCAGGGAGAGAGAGAAGTGGGTGCTGCACTTCCCACAGTTCAACCTCCACCTCCATCCCCCCAAACACACCACCTCAGCAGAGTGACAGAAAAGCATGAAAAGCCCAGAAATCCTTCATGAGGGAACAGAACATCTCACAAAGCTGTGGAATATGTTCTGCAGGAACATTTACATTACAAGAAAACCAGTGTTTCCCATGTTTTACTTTTTCACCTAAGGAGGCCTGGCAAAGCCTCATGCTATGAGACCAAGGAAGTATCGCACCCCTGGTCCGTTCATCTGGTGAGGTCGATCAGCGGGAGCCATCTGGGTGCCCTCCAGAGGCTGCTGGACTAAAACTCCTTTACAAGTTCATTTAAATATAAATATCAAAGCACACCCAAAACACACACCCACAAAAATGACACATGCAAACAAATGAGGGCACATTTCAACGTTTAGAAATTTGTGTGTGTGTGTGTGTGAGAGAGAGAGTTGCGCTAAGGTTAGCCCTACTCAGAGGAGACCCCCTGAAAGACCCAAAGACTCACGGGAGGGGGGGTCCTCCTCCAAGTAAAGCTTAGTTGCATGCAGACTAGTGTGCTGGAGCGGGGGTGCCTTACAAATAGAATTACATCAGCTGTACGAATACATACATGTATGTGTGTTTGTGTGTGTGTGTACACAAAGATAACATATATACATATATATTTACACGCATACACACGTGTGTATATATATATATACACACACACATATATACATACTGTACATATATATACATACACAAACATACACATACACACCCGCTCCACACATAAATTAGTCGTGCCGTATTTTGCACGCACATTTAAAACATCCCTTAGGGCGTTTCTCCCGGGGAGGTGCGGCCTTTAATCCGGATTGGCGCATGTGGAGCCGTTAATTCGAATCGGCCACTCCGGTTTCCCTCAAGGCCCGACTCTCTTTGCCTACCTGTCCCCTCCGCGAGGGGGGCTGCCCGGCTCTTCCTCTCCCCTCGCCTCCGCTCCGGGTCCCGCTTTCTCTCTCGCTGCCGCCGCTTCTCTCCGAGCGCCTCGGAAAACTCTAATGGCCGCCACCAACGCCACCCTCGGGACGCAGATCGCAGCCACTGCGCAGGCGCGGCGCCACGGAACCGGATGTGGCGGAGCGCGGTGTGCGCAAAACGCCGTTGAAGCCAATCAACGGTCGGCAGCGGGAGACGGACGCGGAATGGGTCCAATCGGCGGCGCAGGGTGGAAAGGTCTTCTCAGCCGTCGCTCCGGAAAGCACCGCAGAACTTCCGGTTAGTGAGAGCGGGAGAGGGAAAGGGCGCGCGCGAGGGTGTCGGTTACGCGCCCCAATTATTATTATTATTTCATTTACGTAGAAACCACCCTCGAAAATAGGTGAGGGGGCGGGGAGAAATAAATGCGTTAAGCAGGGCCGGGGGAGGCGAATATGCCCCCCCCAGGAAAGTCCTGAGAGGAATCTTCCCTCACCGTCAAAGGAGAGACTTATTCGCTCTCGTGACAGGAAACATTTGCGTCGCCTGGAGGTTCTCAATGGCTGCCGGCCTGTATTTATGTAACACACACACAGCCATCGAGAACCTTAGTAGTAATGTTAAGTTGAAATAGGTATTAACATTTTAATATATTTTATATATTTATATATATATCAGCCATTATTAACCTTAACAGTGGTAATGACTCATCCCTTGAAACATTTAAAATTATAAATTATAAAAACAATAGGCAGCACTTATTAACCTTAACAGTACGGTAATAATTATAACAATATATTTTTTAATTAAACTACTTTTTAAAAAATATATACGGCAGCCACTATTAGCCTTAACAATACTATAGTAGTGACTTTCCCTCATAATAACAATTTCAATTGAAGATATTTCAAATGTATCCATGCATGGGGAGCCACTATGGCTTCTCCATCCTGTGAGTCCTGGGTGCCTCCTACAATTGCTGAGGCTGCCCTGCCTGAGGCTGCCACTCTGTTTCCCTGGGGCAAGAGGAATGTGTCGTGGTGGCCTTCCAGGTGCTGCAGGGCCCCTCCTGCTCTCAAACCCCCCCCCCCCCGTCTGGCTACTGGCCATGCTTGAGGGGGAGGGGTGCCCATTTTTAGTCCATTTCCCCCTCCCCCAAGAATCCTGGGAACTGTAGTTCAAGGGTGCTGGGAATCGTAGCTCTGTGAGAGGTAAACTGGTTTCCAGGATTCTTGAAAGGGTTGAATAATGTGCTTTACATGTTTGGTGTTTAAGTGGTTGATGTATTAAGTACGTCCTCCTGCCTGTCTGAAATTATAATGACAATAAAGATATCTTATATCTTACTACTCTTCATTTTTACTGGATATATATCCTCTAGCAGGAGAATGGGGAGCCTGTGGCCCTTCAGATGCAGCTGGACTCCAGTCCCTATAAACCCTAGCCGTGGTTCTTACTGGGTGATGCTGATGGGATGTGGGAGTCCTGCACCACTTGGAAGGCCACCAGTTCCCTAGCCCTGTTGTAGACACACTTAGCTGAGGCTAAGCTCCATCGATACCTGTTCAGGAGATGCACACAGGGCTGCGTCTCCAGAGGAAAGACCCCAACACTTAGTGGCAGAGGACCAGCTTTACCTGCAGAAGGTGCCTCCTGTGTTCTGTTTCAATAATTGTTACAAATTTCTGGGGCAACATCATCATGCTCCACTTTTGGGGGACGGGGGGGGCCTTTCTGAATCCTCCATCCCAGCCCAATGAAGGGTTCAGAAACACTCAAAAGCTTGCTCTTCTGTGACATTTCATGGGTCTCCCTACAGCTGTTGCCATGTCGGAAGGCCTCTGAATTCAGACAGCTATCTTTCGGAGTGTGACTACTTCGTGGGGTCTGCCATCTTCTCCATCTGTAAACTCCTGATCAAACTCCTGAGGACAGTGGCATATCCATCCTGTAAGGCCAGTGTCACAGGACGGCCATGACTCTGGCCTGAGCAGCAACACAGCCTTGGGTTCCCCCAGCCCCACCTTCAGGGCCACTTGGAGCCGCCTCCCCCACTGGACGCCAAGGAACCTCCCTCCTGCCAGGTAAGGACAAGCACCAGCATTCACTTTATCCTTTTATTTCTGTTACTTTTGTGCAAACATATCCATACACCTTGTTAGAAGAAGATTCTTGTAAGTGCATTCTCCCTTATTGTCTACACCAGGGATGGCGAACTTTTTAGAGACCGAGTGCCCAAACTGCAACCCAAAACCCACTTAGTTATCGCAAAGTGCCAACATGGCAATTTAACCTGAATACTGAGGTTTTTGCTTTGAAAAAAACAACTCATACATTAACATCTTTTGTCTTAAAAGAAAAACACAACAGAACTTTCAATGATACAATTTTTTTAAAGGTAAAAGTTTGCATTTGGCATGCTTTTGAACAGTTAATGTGATTTTTGCTGTTGTACGCATGCTGATAATTTGTCTAACCTTGCTGAACTCAAGGCAGCTTACTCCCGAGTAGGAACAACAAACTGGCAGGAGGCCCTGGTGCATCAAAAGTCAAGGCCTGGACAGGCATGGTCCCAGCACTGCTAGGGCAGTTTCCCAGCACGAGCCCTCCTCTCCTCTCCCCAGTGCGGCCCCGAGGGTGAAAATGCCCTAGCAGTGCTGGGACCATGCTGGAAGCAGCCAGGAGCCTCCTGCAGCGCTGGAGCACCAGTTTCACCCCCTAGCTACGGCCCTGCTGGGGCAATGGCGCGCGTGCCCACAGAGAAGGTTCTGAGTGCCCCCTCTGGCACGCATGCCATAGGTTTGCCACCACTCGTCTACACAGTATTGAGGCCTCAGAGGAAGCCGTTTGGCTCTTAGCAGGGTTAAAAGATCCTGGCCCTCAGCGTCCAATACAGCCAGGTGGTGCTGTCCCCTGGCACAGGGATTCCTTGGATTAATCTAGGTGGCCAGCAGGGGTAGAACGTGGCCATGACAGCATCCCTGGCTTAGCCTGGAGAGAGGTGAGGAGGGCGGAATTTGTTTGCAACTCTTCAAAAGAGAGAATAGTAAGAGGACAATTGCCAACTGGTGTCCTAGAAACACCCCGCCCTCCCCCATGCCTGCCTGCCTGCAGAGAATGCACCTACAGACTGTTAGTTACTAAGAGGCTCAGCTGAGCATGGCATGGAAGGACAGATCGCATACAGGAAAATGTATTTGATCCCCTGATAAATTTGCCCATTTGCCCTCTGACAAAGAAATGACCAGTCCATAATTTTAATGGTAGGTTTATTGTAGCTGTGAGAGACAGAATAACAACAGGAAAACCCCCAGAAACCCAGAAGACAAAAGTCAGAGATTGATGTGCATTATAATGAGTGATATAAGTATTTGATCCCCTATCAACTAGCCAGCTGTCATGCTACCTGGTATCTTCACCGTATGTAACGAGCTGAGATTAGAAGCACCTGCTATAAGGGACAGGTCTTACCTGTAATCCCAGCTCGTTACAGAACCTGTTACAAAAGACACCTGTTGACAGAAGCAATCAATCCAGCAGGTTCCAAGCTAACCACCGTGACCAAGACCAAAGAGCTGTCCAAGGATGTCAGGGACAAGATTGTAGACCTGCACAAGGCTGGACTGGGCTACAAGACTATTGCCAAGCAGCTTGGTGAGAAGGTGACAACAGTTGGTGCAATAATTCGGAAATGGAAGAAACACAAAATAACTGTCAACCTCCCTCGGTCTGGGGCTCCATGCAAGATCTCATCTCGTGGAGTTGCAATCATCAGGAGAACGGTGATGAAGCAGCCCAGAACTACACGGGGGGAACTTGTCAATGATCTCAGGGCAGCTGGGACCATAGTCACCATGAAAACAGTTGGTAACACACTATGCCTTGCGGGCTCTGCAAGATCTCAGTCCTTCATGGAGGAGGAGGAATGCTGCCTACGACCCCAAGAACACCATCCCCGCTGTCAAACATGGAGGGGGACATAATATGTTTTGGGTGTGTTTTTCTGCTAAGGGGACAGGACACCTTAACCGCATTGAAGGGACAATGGATGGGACCATGTATCGTCAAATCTTGGGTGAGCACCTCCTTCCCTCAGCCAGGGCATTGAAAATGGGTCGAGGATGGGTATTCCAGCATGGCAATGACCCAAAACACACGGCCAAGGCAACAAAGGAGTGGCTCAGGAAGAAGCACATTAAGGTCCTGGAGTGGCCTAGCCAGTCTCCAGACCTTAATTCCATCAAAAATCTGTGGAGGGAGCTGAAGGTTCAAGTAGCTACATATCAGCCTCGAAATCTTACTGACTTGGAGAGGATCTGCAAAGAGGAGTGGGACAAAATACCTCCTGAGATGTGTGCAAACCTGGTGGCCACCTACCAGAAATGTCTGACCTCTGTAATTGCCAACAAGGGTTTTGCCACCAAGTACTAAGTCATCTTTTGCAAAGGGATCAAATACTTATTTCACTCATTATAATGCACATTAATCTCTGACTTTTGTCTTCTGGGTTTCTGGGGGTTTTCCTGTTGCTATTCTGTCTCTCACAGCTACAATAAACCTACTATTAAAATT
The DNA here is from genome assembly GCF_009819535.1 of Lacerta agilis. Lineage (NCBI taxonomy): Eukaryota > Metazoa > Chordata > Lepidosauria > Squamata > Lacertidae > Lacerta > Lacerta agilis. The sequence continues at coordinate 42,896,892 of NC_046326.1, forward strand.
ATTGACTGGTCATTTCTTTGTCAGAGGGCGAATGTCAGAGGGCAAATTTATCAGGGGATCAAATACATTTTCCCCTCACTGTATTCTGCAGAGAGAAAGAAAGAGAGGCCAGGGCAATCCTGCTTCCATGTGCTGGCAGAAAAGGGCCAGGAGGCAACAGGACACAGGGGTGAGGGAGAAGGGAGGGATCCTGGCACCCTGCCACTTGCTCTGGCCTGGATCTTGGAAAGGGGTCTTGCCTTCTGGAGCTCTGATGCAGTGAAATTCCACCCTGCAAGGGGGGTGGGCAAGTGCCAAAAGCAACCATCAGAGAGCACAAAGTTGTGTAGGGCCAAGTCATTTCAATCAGCTCCCTCCCTGCAGGGAGACGTCACATCCTTGGCTACTGCTCCCGCTAACCCACCTTCCTTGTCCGCTGCCAAGACCCCTACCCAGCTAACCAGAGGGCCCCCAAACACTGTCCCAAGAGACTCTCCAGGAGCAGCTTCGTCCTGCCATGTGGTGGCAGCTGTGGCTGCGGTGGCCTTTCCGTGATCCAGCGGGAGGGGCAGTTGCAACCTGGAGAGCAGATGTTGAAGACCACCCTCTGGCTCTCCTCTCCTGTCCTGCTCACTTGCTCTCCCCCTCCGCGTGGCCTGTACAGCCAGCTGTTGGGGAGGGAGGAGCCAGGGGTGGTCACTTCTCCTTCTCACGCCGGCTGGAGGTGAGGAAGTCGTTGCGGAGCAGGCGGTAGAAAAGGATGATGTTCATGGGAGTCATGACAGCCATGCCCACCGTGCTGAGGGTGTAGGTGTTGGGCGGTATGTTCTCCCGGTTGAGCACCAGCCAGCGGGTCATCCAAGCCAGGGTGGTGATGCGGAAGACCATGTAAGTGCCCAGGTTGAGCAGGCTGGTCAAGCGGTAGGAGGTGGTGTGGGCCAAGCCGGCCATCAACAGGATCGTCCGCAGGTGCAGGAAGATGGAGTTGATCTCCACCAGCAGGGCCACCATGGCGAAGCCCACAAAGCGGTGGACCAGGAAGGCGAAGCCAAAGCAGAGGATCACCTGGGAGAGAAGCAGGAAGGGAGCAACGGCCATTAGAAAGCCAGCACCGTCTCTGAAGGGTCTCTGGCTGAGGAAGAGGTCTCTCCCACCCCATATGTTAACTGGAGAGACTGCCATTGGAGATTGCATCCTCCGTGCAAAGCAGGCAGTCTACGCCACTGTGCTAGGGCCTTTTCCTTCACACTCTCTGTCCACCTAGCCCAGGATTGCCTGCTCAGACTGGCAGCGGGTCACCAGACTCTCAGGCAGAGAGCCTGTTCACCGGCTTCCTGACCCTTGTAAACCGGAGAGGCTGCCATTGGGGATTGAACCTGGGGCCTTCTGCATGTAAGACAGGTGTCCTCTCCACGCAGTTAAGCCCCTTCCTCTCTAGCTGCAGCAACCGAAGACAGCTAGTATTTGAACCAGGGAGCCCCTCCTGATCAGCCTTTAGGAGAAGCTGCCTTTCATCTGCCCATTGCTGTCCGCTACTAGGCCTCCCTCTGGCAGGCCAGCCTGGAGAGTCTGAGAGCGGATCAGCCCCAGCCAATTCCATGTCACATCATTTCCCTTCAACAAAGACTTCGGGGAGCGGCTTCGTGGTTGAGGCTGAATCCACCGGGCGAGGAAGGAAGGCAGGGTACTTCTGGCTGGGGCAGAGGGCAAGTGCCTGTGACTGGGTCAATGCAGTGGATTTGTTTAATTTACAGGATTTGTATCAGGCAAAAGGGCACCCACAGCAGCTTACCTACAGTCAATTAAAGTAAGACAGTCTCTGCCCATAGGCTTCCAATCTGAAAAGCATGACACATGAGCCCAAAGGGACAGGGAGTGGGGAGAGCAAAGCCAGGCACCAGCTAAAACAGTTTCAATCTTCAGGTTTTTTATAAGGAAGTTTTAACAGCTGTAAGCAAAGCAAGGCAAAGCAAAAACATGGCTTTCTCCTTGCACAGAGATGTGGCAGTGGTGCCTACATCACCTGTTGAATTTCTGCCTGTCTTGCAGCTGTTAAAAGCAGTGGAGCCTTGTCCAAAAATATTCTGGTGGCCAGCAAGAGGAGAAGCAGCCAGACAACTCAGCACCTGAGGGAGGCAGGGAGAGGGAGGAGGATCCTGGGATCACAGCAGACAGACTCCTCCTCCTCTGTAAACCTTGGTGGATTGGGTAGGATTGCAGAGGGAGGGAGGGGGAGATGCCAAGGTCCCCCTCTCTTAATGTGGGGGGGGGGGAGTAGGAGATCCCTTCTTTGGGGGGGGTCTCTAACTCTTCCCAGCAAAACAAAATCGAAAATTCTTTCTAGTAGCACCTTAGAGGCCAACTGAGTTTGTTCCTGGTATGAGCTTTCGTGTGCATGCACACTTCTTCAGATACACATGCACACGAAAGCTCATACCAGGAACAAACTCAGTTGGTCTCTAAGGTGCTACTAGAAAGAATTTTCGATTTTGTTTTGACTATGGCAGACCAACACATCTTCCCAGCAATGCTGTCCTCAGCACAGGCCCTAATGGGATTAGCTGCCCCCTGGGGATTAAGCTTTGTCTCTGCCTGAATTAGATGTATTATTTAAATGGCCTTTTGACCCATCTGGCAGCAGCTTCTAATGGGCTGGAAAGCCACCAGAGCAAAGGAAGCCGAGTAAGGAGAGGTGCCTGCCTGGAGGGTGTGCACACTGCCAGGGGGACACTGCCCCCCAACATACTCCAGACAGGCAGCTTAATCAGCATGGGTCGAAGGGTTGCCTGCATGTGCACAGAGACACTCCTGCCTTCACCACCACCTTACCTGCTGTGAGGCTGAACTGCCTTGGGACTGAAAACTGGGGCATAGCCTTACGAAGCTCCTTGCCTTGCCTTCTCTGCCCCCTGCCCCCCCCCACCAGCTGCTCCTAGATTACTTACCATGCGCTCATCCCACCCCACACTTCAAACTTCGCCACTTGAAAAGGGACCAGGAGGAGCAGGAAGCGCCCTTTCCTAGTACTGTAACAGGGTCTGAATGGGGAACGAGAAAACCCAGCACACACATTCAAGCCCTGCGTGTATCGGCTTGCCTGACCCCGCAGCCCCCGGCCCTTGTCGAGCGGCCTGAGCCCAGGGTTGCGCCAAGAAGCTGAGCTGCCAGAGACCATTGCTGGAGAGCAGCCAAGCGTGGCACGCCCTGCCCTGCCCAGCTCCAAGGAGGCACAGGAAAGCTTCTCTTTATGTAACCTGCAGAGCCATCATTATAAAACACGCTCAAGGACGGGGCGGTTGCTGACAATCCTCGCCTAGCATCAGAACCGAAGTGCCTGCTGGATTAGGCCAAACAGGTGCCCCACGGGGATGCCTGCTAGCAGCACTCAAGCACAAGAGCAACTCGCCCTTCCTGTGGTTTCCAGCAACTGGCACTCAGGAGCACAGCCATCGACCGCCCTCTCCCCTTCCATGAATTTCTCTCATCTTCTTTTAAAGCCATCCAGGCTGGCCATCCCTGCCTGCTGTAGGAGTCAATGTGGTTTGTGAGGAAGGCTTTTCTTTATCCTTTCTGAATCTTTCAACATTCAGCTTCATGGGATGCCCAGGAGTTCCAGTGTTATGAGACGGGAGGGGGGGAAACTTCTCTATCTACTTTTCTGCAGGCCATGCATAATTTTATAAACTTCTGCCATCTGGGGATTTGTCTGCCTGAAATCCTGGAAAGCCCTGAACTAATTTGAGGCGCCTTCGTTCCTCCTAGCCAGTTGGCTGATGTCTGGGAAGTGTGGTGCAGGGGTGAGAGTTGCACTGGGACCCAGGAGAGACCACTGGGAATCCCCTCCCACAGCATGTGGGGGAGAGGTGCTCCCAAAACTCACCACAGAGTGATGGAAGAGCAGTTCCCAGCACTGCTGGATCTTCTGGTGATACATCATGTCGAAGAAGTCCTGCACGAAATAGCCTGAGGGAGGAACAGAAAAGAAAGTGTTAGCAGCCAGGCCCCTTCACACACACACACACACACACACACACACACACACCACAGACCAAAGAGGAGGGGAGTGTGCAGAGCTCGGCCTCGTGCTCCTCCGAGGACTGGCGTGTGTTAAACTTTCCACAGATTAAATTATGAAGATGCTGAAGAGGCTGGAAAAAAAGTCTCAAAATTCCTGGCTCCAGACTCCTTCCACCCTACCCCACCTCTGACTGCTTAGTTTGCAGCGGTCAGATTCAGCTCATGCTAAGAACATGCATACAGGGAGGGGAAGATGGCCCAGCCTGCCTCTTCAGGTCCCCAGGCAAGCAGATGCCTGGGCGTTTCCCCTTCCAACCCAAGAGATAAAGATCCCCCCCCTCCTAGTTCTAGCGTCTGCATTCAGGGCCAGTGGCAGCAGGGAACGGGGCTGGCAAGGGCTGTTTGCCTATGTTGTTTCCCTGACAATGCCGTTTCCTCGAAACCTTGCCCTTCCCAGCCTTGCCCTTTGCCCCCCTTGTAAAAAAACAACAGGGCCTCTTCAGGACAAGCCTAGAGAAGGCCTCTCGCCTCCCCTTCTCCTCTCCATGGTGACAGCCTCTGATCCCAGCAGCCTGTCCCAGGGGCTGGCAGCTCAAGGCCACCTTCCTCAAGCAGACTTCACCAACCTGGTGCCCTTCGGATGTCTTAACATTCATCAGCCCTGGCCAGGCTGGCCAATGCCGTCCCGATGAGCATGGCCAACTGGCAGTTGCACCATGCCACCCGAATACTGCCTCAAAACCTTCTTTGCAGGCTCAGAGGCGCTCTCGCCTGTATTCTGTGACTGAGTCCTGGGATTTAAGCTCATGATCCAGGTTGAAGCCATGGCTGCCCCAGCCCTCTCACAAGACAAACCCCACCAGCAGAAAGCAGAGCCTGCAAGATCACTCACACAAGGGATCCACTCTGATAGATTGGACCTGCCTGCTCTTACGGCCTTTAGTTACTATAATTTACGAAAATTGAGTCTCTGGTTGCAGCATAATTTTAACTGCTGGCTGCTCTGCATATATGTTGTTTAAAGGTAATCTTCCTAAGCTGCTTTGGACATGTTTTAAGACAGAATCCCATGCATCAAGTAAATGATCTATGGAAACACAGCATTCTCCACCCACTTCTGTCAAATGCTAGGAAGATTAAACCCCTCCAGGCCCCCAAATTGTTTACTGGGACGTTCTCCTCCCCTTCAACATGGGCAGGAGTGCCACCAGAGGGATCAAGGCAGGTGAAGACACACAGCCAAAAAATAAAATGAGGGTTTTTTTTGCCAATAGGGGAAGGCAGCAGTCTCAGCAAGGCTGGCAACAGCAAGGCATTTCCATGTCCCTTTGGCTAGGACTGGGACTTGGAAGAACAATCCCCCCCCTTTGCTGGCTATTTTAAAAGTCACATGAGAAGCTTTCCTGTTGCTCCTTGTGGCATCCCCCTGCCTCAAGAGTATCTCAGCTCAGCGCCTTGGTCTGGCAAAAAATCTCCTCATAGTGCTGGGTGGGGCATCTCCACTCCCAGGAATCTGATTCCTCCAAGAGGGTGCCCTGCTCTCTCTTGACCTGGAAGAATGTCTCTTGGAGCAAAAGACGGGAGTGTGGAGAGAGAAAGAGGCCATGTGGCCCAGCTCTGGAAGACCTCCCCCCCCAAGCCCCTTGGGCCACTCACATCTCTCCCAGGCCCCATCCTCAGGGACCTGCGGCCAGGTGAAGTGCCGGAGCCTGGCTGGAAAAGGAGGAGTGAGAAGCCACTCACTGGCTATGCGCTCAAGAGTGTTGCGCTGAACCTCCAGGGCCAGAGGCAGTCTACCACTGAACCGCTGGGGAGAAACAGCAGGCGAGGCTTGTCACCTCTGTGCCTTGCTTTGCAGGCTTCCATTGTGGGGAAGTAAACCAAAGCAAATGTCTCAGTGTCTTTCCCCCTTTCCCTGCTATCTAGAGGAAGCTTACCATGCTATATCCTGTCAGTGGTGGGGAGACATAGCCCTGAAATGGATCTGCTGCATGGGGTGAGGCTGGGGAGTGCTCCAAAGGGGGCTTTGCATGCGCTTCAATGACTCTCTGTCTCTTGGGGGGGGGGGAGAAACGGGGCTGAACTCTGCGGAGAGGAATTTGCTGTGGCGGCAGGAGCAAGGGATGAGAATGGGCTCGTTTGTTTGCCCCCAGATCACGTGGCTGCCAGAGGGAAGTGGCGAGAGGCGCACCCAGGAGATAGCCTGGCACCAGCCGCTTCCCGCCCCGTGGGTCTCCGGGGAGGGAGAGCTGCTGAGGCTGCAGCCCCAGGGGACAAAGGCAGGCAAGCAGGGCAGCCATTGAAAGGGGAGGCTTTGGGGGGCACCGAGGCAATCTTACACACACACACACACACACACACACACACACCCTTCTGTGGCTTCCTTGGGTCCAGAGCTTCCAGGGCCCATTTTCAATCCCACCTCAGCTCTGGGACCGGGGAATCGTGGGCAAAGTGCCTCTGCGCGCGCACAGAGCGCCAACCACTGTGCCCACCGCCCGTCTTTTATAGGTCAGCCTCTAGGAGGAGCGGGGGTGGGCTTCAGGCGGGGACCCCTCCTCCTCCTGCCGCTCCTTCTGGCGGCCACTCACCCACGGAGATCCCGAGCAGGTGGTGCGCGGCGGGCAAGTGGGTGTCGATGAGGTCCTCCGCCATGTGCGGGTGGAAGTAGAAGCTGGAAAAGGAGAGAGAGAGCCGTGAGACCCCTGAGCGCGCGCTGCCCGGTTTTCCCCCAACTCCGCCCAGTTTCTCTCGGCCCCCCGACTCACCCGAGCAGCGCCCACGAGCCGCTAAGCAGGCTGTGCGCCAGCGAGGTCCAGATGTTGCGCCACTTCCAGCGGTTGCGCTGCGCCGAGGGCGGCGGCGGCACGAGGTGCTCCAGGCCGCCGTTGAGCAGCCGGAAGGCGACCACCGACCCCCCCAGGACCAGCAGATCCATTGAGGGGCTGCCCGCGGGCCGGGAGCCCCGCCGATCTCGCTCGGCCGCGCCCCAGAGAACTGCCCCCGACGGCGGCGCCTCCGGTTCCCTTTGCGCCCGGGCGCAGCAGCAGCAGGAGCCGCCGGACGAAGCGGGCCCCCAGCCGCGCCTCCCATTGGCTCCTCGGCCAGCCCGTCTCCATGGTGACGGGCACGCCCCAACGGGACAGGAGGGGGCGCTTGCGGGCGGGGTCAGCAGCGGCAGAAGTGACGCGGCCGGAGAGCGACTTGGTCCTGTAGGGTCCGGTTCCCGGCGGAGCAACGGGAGGGCTGCGCGGAGCTTGCCGCCCACAAGAAGCAAAGCACAGCTGGGCAGCGGCAGGACTACACGGGGACGGGGTCCCTTTCCAGCGGGGAAACTGAGGCAGGGAGGCACGCCCTGGAGCAGCAGCGCCAGCTGCGTTGGATGCCGTGGTGGGGTACTCCGGCGTCCCCTTCCCCGCCAGCAAGGACCCAATTGGTCAGGAATGGGCAGGGTCAGGGAGGCGCGCTTCTCCGGCGCGTGCACAGAGCGCCAGCACTCGGATGGGCCTCGCAGAGAACCCCCCGGGAGCGGGGCGAGGGGGCTCCGAACAAGTGGATCCCGGGGAGGGGAGGGGTCTGCACACCTAGTCATTTTGAAAATGCTTAACAACCTACCAACATAATAGTATTCATCTCTAATTTGTAGATATGGCTCGTTCTGTCCAACTAAGAGTGTTGTTGTCCTTTAGTCGTGTCCGCCTCTTCGTGGCCCCATGGACCAGAGCACGCCAGGCACTCCTGTCTTCCACTGCCTCCCGTAGTTTCATCAAATTCATGTTGGTAGCTTCAAGAATTAAGAGTAGATACCCTGTAATTAACCGACCTCAGAACATAATACCCATTCATTACTTTGACATTGAGTACAGCCTGTAACAGATTGAGAAAAATCTGTGTTGTTTTGACTGAGCAAAGGCCCATGTAAATTCCCTCAGGCAACAAACTGCATGGGAACCTTTGCTAAAGCGGACGCCATGCCAGCCTGTGCCAATCTGGTGCCAATCCGCCACATGCTTTGCACCACAACTCCCATCACTCCCAGACAGCGCAGAACGCTCTGTTTGGGGGCAAAAGGGAGGGGGAAACAGGCAAATTTGTCTGCCCTCTCCCAGACTTAGACAATGTTGGTGGTAGAAGAAAAGGTGAAAAAGAAGAAATGAAGTCAGCACAAAGCTTGGGGTGGGGGAGCCCAGTGCTCTCAAGGGTATTCAGACCTACCTTTCTCCAAAACAAAATAAAATAAAGAATTCCTTCCAGTAGCACCTTAGAGACCAACTAAGTTTGTTCTTGGTATGAGCTTTTGTGTGCATGCACACTTCTTCAGATACTAAGAACAAACTTAGTTGGTCTCTAAGGTGCTACTGGAAGGAATTCTTTATTTTATTTTGTTTTGACTATGGCACACCAACACGGCTACCTACCTGTAACTACCTTTCTCCAGTCATCAGATAGAGGGGATGCCGCCAGCCTGTGTGTGCATATGAGAAAGTGGGAGGGCACACTTTGAGTATGCGCTCTTCCCCACAGGCTTGGCCAAGGGCCAGAGGGCCAGAGCTTAGTGACAGAGCATCTGCTTTGCATGCAGAAGTTCCCCAGATCACTCTCAGAGAGCATCTCCAGGAAGGGCTGGAGAAGGAATCCCTGTCTGAGGCCCTGCAGAGCCACTGCTGCCTGTCAGTGTGTAGACCAGTGTTTTTCAACCTTTTTTTGGGCAAAGGCACACTTGTTTCATGAAAAAAATCACGAGGCACACCACCATTAGAAAATGTTTAAAAATTTAACTCTCTGCCTATATTGACTATATATAAAGTAATTTTTCAATTTTTCCCACGGCACACCAGACAACATCTCACGGCACACTAGTGTGCCGCGGAACAGTGGTTGAAAAACACTGGTGTAGACAGTACAGAGCTAGATGAATCAATGTTCTGACTGGGTAGAAAGCAACTTCCTGCGTTCCTAAGGCTAACAGCCCTCCAGAGAATGCCTGCCTAATCTTTGTCCACAGACACAGCAAACTCATTCCATGGTCTTGGGTGCCATCCTTTGCTATTGCTTTGCCCCATGGCTATGCTTTCGCTTGGGTCCCCCCCCCCCCGCCCAAATTGCTTTCTCTGCAACTTGGAGGGGAGGCCGTGCCAGAAACTTTCTGCCTATGTTTATTAAGCTATGCCTTTATTTCTAAATTGACACCCAACCTCTGGCAACACTAATTTTATGCTCACTCTTGTGCTTCTCCAAGCGATACCAGAGCCAGTCAAGTCACTCTCGGGTCCCTGTTGCAACATCAAACTTGCAGACTTTGCTCTGCACTCTTTCTGAGAGTCCTAATAAAGGACTCGGTCAATAAAGGACTCCTCATTCATTAGAGGACAAACCTGTTGCATCTTTGCTCCTCTGCACAGTTCTTGCCTCTCCCTTTTTCTTGCTGACTCAGAGGCTGTTCTCACCAGAGAGCAGGATCTTGCCCATCACCCTGTCTGCCTGCCAGGTACCTCTCCGCATCCTCCATCAGACAGGCCAGTCCACCTTCTTCACATCTCCTTGTCTATACAAATGAAGGTTTTGCTTGTTGTTTCCTAAAATTTATCCACCACTTGATTATTATTATTTTTATTAATAAACAACCTCAAAGCCGGTTTACAGAAGAGATGAAACAATGAAATTATTACTAAGAAAATATAGCAGCAATAAATTAAGAAATTTGAAAAGCTGAAATAACAGGGGATTAAGAACGGATCAAAACTCACATCAACTTTCCAAACATCTGGGTAGGCTTGTTGAAGCAAAAACGTTTCTAGCAGTTGCCGAAAAGAGTACAGCGAAGGCACCTGCCCGGAGTCAATAGGCAGGGGGTTCCAAAGATTGTAGAGGCAGCGGAGAGATGGTTTGCAGTTAGGCCCCAACAGCCTGGCCTCGAGTGTTACTGTTTGCCTCCCCAAACTTGGAGAGGAAGAGGCTTGAGACTGCAAGTCTAAGAAGTATCCTTGGCTGGGCTGGCTTTGGGGAGGGTCCCCGTAGCTCAGGAGAAGAGCACCTGCTTGGCATGCAGAAGGCCTGGGTTCAGTCCCCAGTGGCATCTCCTGGGAGGGCTCAGAATGGCTCTCTTTCTGTTGGCGTACAGTACTGAGATGGATGGAGCAACTCCTGCCTTATTGCATGTGACATAGGAGTTGCCAAGCCTCTGCCACACCCAGCTGCTCCTTACCCCATGGGCAGTCTGCCCACTCCCTTCCTGACACCTTGGAGACCCAGAAGCTCCTCCCCAGGCCTCAGCCCTCCGGAGCAACAAAGGTGTCCCTGGGGGCCCCAGTTTGCAGCAGAGCAACAGCCGTGGAGGAACTGTGCATTGGAGGCGGGAGGTGAGAGGAGGAACTGGTTGAAGCAGGCCGGCTGCCTCTCTTCACACCCACCTTCTCTCCCAGGAGAAGCAGGGAGGGAGGGAGCCACAGGCAGATCAGCTGAGCTCCAGGGAAACCGAATCCAAGGCCGTGAGTACTTGCTTTTCCCTCGCTGGCACTACCACAGGCCACTTCCCTGGCAGTACAGGCTGCAGGAGGTACAAGGCATGAGGCTTCCCTCCAAGTTTGAAGGGTGGCCAGCATCTGATTTTTCCCCTGGGGACAGAGAACCTGTCCTGCTTTTGGGAGGCTGCTGCTTCCTCCCTGGCATGCCTTCTGGGCTCTCAGCAGCCAGCCTGGGCTCATAGCTAGGGGTGAGGAGGATACTGAGGGGATCTGGAGGGCAGCCACAGATGTTTCCCTGTGCTCTGCTGGAAGGGGCTCTGGCAATGAGGAAGACCATTCCCTGCCTGCCACAATCCTAGCTTAGGTGATGAGGCCGGTTGTTAGAAGGCAGCATCCCAAGTACTCAGGGGTAGAATGTCGCCTTGCAAACGGAAGGTCCCAGGTTCAGTCCCCAATGGCATCTCCAAGTGGGGCTGCCTGAAGCCCTGGAGAGCTGCTGCCAGTCATTGTAGACACTATTGAGCAAGATGGGCCAAGGGTCTGACTTGGTATAAGGCAGCTTCCTATGTTCCTATGCACTGTCTCTCTGTCTTGTAACAGCAGCCATTGAACCCTCACAACGCTCCTGTGAGGTAGGCTGAGAGAGAGTGAGCCTGGCTGGCTGAAGGTTCTCCAGTCAACTTAACGGATAGACATTTGAACCCTGATCCCTCCAATCCAAGCCCTATCCAGTGGTGCTGACCTAAGGGCTGATGGGAGTTGTAGTCCAAAATGTCCAGTGGGCACCAGGTTGGCAAACTCTGTCATGGTGCCATTTGTTTCTGTGTTGGGGAAAGGGTCCCTTGATAAAAAGTTGTATTTGATGAGCTGCCACCGAAGGCCCAGGAATAATTTCACGAAAAAGTAATAGATGGCACTCGAAGCGCCTGGTTCCGCCTCTTCAGGCCAAGTGGCTTCCCTCCCCCAGGCACGTCCTCTTGCCTTCCCACACACAAGCAGCATACCTGAGATGTAGAAGGACACTGGCTGCTCCAGCTGAGGCTGGGTGAGAGCACTGAGGGAGCTGCTTTATCTCCAGCCCAGTGACACTGGGAAAGAGGCACCCCAGGAGCCAGGAGGAGAGAAGCCGGGGTGAGGGGCTCCCAATCGCCCTTTCCTTCTGACTGAGCCCTGCTGCCTTGTGGAACTCACTCCCTGGTCTGCCTGGAGTGTGCAGCTGAGCAATGTTAATCCAGACTTAATGAACTGGGGTGTGGTTTGGGTGCTCCCACCCACTCATCTTGCTGCTCATTCTGCTGAAAGAGGCCCCAGGTTTCTGCCCAGACACCAGTGGCATACCTGCCACTCTGAGGTTGCCAAATTATTTGCACTGCTTTAGCAGCCAGAGTGGCACAGGTGAAGCCTGTCCTGGGGAAATTAAAAAAATTAAATTTAAATTTAAAATTTAAAAAATGTTCAGTAGCACCTTAGAGACCAACTAAGTGCATGCACATGAAAGCTTATACCCAGAACAAACTTAGTTGGTCTCTAAGGTACTACTGGACAATTTTTTAATTTTTTAATTTATTTCGACTGTGTCAGACCAACACGGCTACCTACCTGAATCCTGTCCTGGAGAGAAAGGGATGTAGCAGAACCAATACATGTGAAAAGGATCTCAGGGTCTTCGTAGATCCCAAGCTTAACATGAGTCAACAGTGTGATGCAGGGGCAAAAAAATCTAATGCTATTCTAGGCTGCATCAACAGAAGTCTAGTGTCCAGATCAAGGGAAGTCATAGTCCCACTGTATTCTGCCTTGGTCAGGCCACACCTGGAATACTGTGTCCAGTTCTGGGTGCCACAATTTAAGATGTTGACAAGTGGGAATGTGTGCAGAGGAGGGCAGCTAAGATGACCAGGGGTCTGGAAAGCAAGCCTTATGAGGAGCGCTTGAAGGAGCTGGGTATGTTTAGCCTGGAGAAGAGGAGACTGAGAAGAGATAGGATAGCCATCTTCAAACACCCGAAAGGCTGTCACAGGGAAGATGGAGAAATATTGCTCTCTGTTGCTCCAGAGGGGACGACAAACAGATTCAATTGGCAAGAAAGGAGAATCCGACTAAACATTAGGAAGAACTAATTCTGAGGGCTAAGATAGTGGAACAGTTTCCCTCGGAAGGTGGTGGACTCTCCTTTGTTGGAGGTTGCGTGGCGGTCATCTGCCAAGGATGCTTTAGCTGTGACTCCTGCATGATCCTTGGATTTCCTTCCAATCCTACAATTCTTCTATTATTCTTTCCCTTTTTAATTTCTGATACTGTACTGAAAATCAAGGGAGGTGGGGTGGGCATGCACACAGACATCTGACTTCGATTCACTGCTGCATTTGCAAGGTTTATTTGTTTGTTTATTAAATTTTTATGTCGCCCTTCATCCATAGTTCACAACATAAAAATATATGATTAGAACACAAAATACATAATAAGAACCAATAAAACCCTCACAAACCAATAACCCCGCTCCCCACAAACACATTTAATATATAGGTATAGGATGTTAATCAGCCTAAGGCCTTCCCGCCCCTCCAAACTTTCTAACCTCAGGGGAAGTTTTCCTCACTGACTTTGGGAGAATGCACCCCCCCCCGAATGTTGCTAAATTCTCTTAAATTTTGGGCAGGGCTTCCTCACCTGCTGAAAAAGGCCTTCACTGGCATCCCTGGGCAGGGGCCCCAGATGCTGAGCTTTCATTAAAACAAAAACAAAACCCCAAGTCTCTGGCCCTCCAAGAAAGGAAGTTATGAAGAAAAGAGTGCCTGCACCCTTCTGTGCAATTTCTGTGCCATCCGCCAACTCAGTTGCTTCCACCTGTCAGTGTTTCTGGCCCGTGAGCGATGTCAAAGCTGTAAGAAACAAGTGAGCCGTCTGGATAACAGGAATTCCTGGGGTCCCCAGGAGCTGCTGTTTCCCTTTCCCTTTAGTGCCCTTTTCCTGCTTCTGACTTCCTTTCTCATCCTTGGATCTCTGTATCTTGCCATTCCTTTCCTCCTAGCAACCAGGATGTATCTTTCCTAGTGGGTCCGTCTGAGATCTGGTAGTCCCTAGAAGCAATTTTCTGAAAATACTACTACACAATAAGTGGCTCTGGGGGAAAGGAGGCAAAGGAGTGGTAGGGATTTCCCTCGTGCTCAGTTATTTCTCCTTTGTAGAAAGTGGAGTTTAGGGTTTGCTGCTGGGGGTGGGCCAGTTCCCTGCAGGGCATCTGGGCCAAAGGCAGGAGATCTCCCCGCCATCTTGCTCTTCTCCAAGGAATGTTTTCATGGACTTTTCAACAGGCGATTCAGTGGTTTGGGAGGACCCCAAGCTTTGCTAGCTCAGCTCTGGGTCTGGCTTGCACCCGAGGCCGGACCTGCAGTTGTTTGCGGGCAGTTGCCTCCCTGGCTTTCCTTGTTTGAGGCAGAATTTATTTTGTTGGGGGGCAGACAAGAGAGGCTGCTCAGGGAGGGAGGGAGGGAGGGAGGGAGGGCCTGCCCTTGTGTTCTCTGCCTGACCTTGTTTCTTCTGGGCCTCCCGCAGGAGCCATGGAAGGGGGAGACACGGTGGTGACGCAGCACGTCTGCCAGGAGGAGGACATGTATGACGGAGAGTGAGTAGCACCTTACAGGTGGCAGGGAAGCGGTAAAAGCACTGCTGCGTTTGTTTTGGCTGTATGAACAGAAGCAGGGCCACCGTGGAAGACCACCAAGCAAGACACGGAGGGAACAGCCCTTTCCTGCCGCTTCTCCCCAGCTGCTCAGGGGTAGACTGCCTCTGTCCCTGGAGGTTCCACATGAAGCTCCTGAGGCTAATAACCAACGATGGACTTCTCCTTCCTGCATGGATCTGTCTAGTCTTTGAAAGCTGTGAGCTGATCCAGATTCCTGCTTGGCAGGGGGTTGGACTGGATGGCCCTTGTGGTCTCTTCCAACTCTATGATTCTATATATATAGATACAGATATAGATACACACACAGGGAAGTATTCTCTCTCCCCCTCTCCTGAAGGAAGACTTCCTTCCTTCCCCGCACCCAGCCCCCTGCTACTAACTTCTGCCTCCTCTTCCTACTGTTTCTGCTTGGCTACCCAGCCCCTCCCAGTTCTGCCCTTTTATAGACCTGCAGACTGTCTGGATTGGGCGTGGGAGGGGGAACAGGACACATTTTTAAGGCCGCCAAGTTCCCCTCCTCCCTTCCCACTTTTACAATATATGCATCCTGGCCTTGTGCATGGGCTGCTTTCTTTTCCATTACGGTTTCTTAATCCATCGGGCTGCCCAGGACAGGAGCTGAGCCAGGCGGCATGTTAGGAGCCTGCATGTTATGCAAAGGAAAGGCCTTTGCATAATTCCTGCTCGGGTCTTATACAAGCCTCCCCACCCATCTCCACATGTCTCCAAGGCCTTGCAGATTTGTCTGGCAGCTCAGGTTCAGCAAAGGCTTCTTTTCCCGCTTTCACATTAGCTCGTTTCACAGCGAGCTAGACATGTTGTCATTTGCAAACGGTGCAGAATCATCCACCCTGCAGACCTGGTGCATTTGGACCTCTGAGTCAACACAGAGATTGGAGCATCTGTCTTTGTCCTCTGGCCTTTGCTGTTGTGGAGGCAGGAGACTGGGCGGGGGGGGGGGGCGACTGGCAGCAGGACAATCCCTGCCTGCCTGCAGGACTCCTTTGCAGGCTCCTCTTGGACCCTAAACACTGGAGTCCCTGGCTCCCTTGGAAGTGCGGGGTGGGGGATTCCAGTCCCTAGGAAACTCCTCTGGAGAGCATCGCCCCACTCTCCCAAAAATAGAGTTCTGGAGGGAGAAGGAGCCTCTGCTTCTCAAGGGCCACCTGTCTCCCTTCTGCTTGCAGGATGCGAGAGGTGGAGGTGGCTGGGCACCCGGTGTTGCTCGTGAGGGACCATCTGCAGTTCAGCGCTCTGGGGAGCAGGTGCACCCATGCCGGAGCCCCCCTCTGCAAAGGTAAGGGAGTGCCTCTCTCCCATCTCTCTTCCTCCCTGCCTGTTTCTCTCTCTCCTGCTCAGTTGGTCTTTCCTTCTGACTTCCAGGCTACTTGGGACGGGGACGGATCCGCTGCCCCTGGCACGGGGCTTGCTTCAGCCTCAAGACGGGGGACATTGAGGAATACCCCACCCTGGACTGCCTCACATCCTTCAAGGTGCGCTCTGATCCTGACTGCCCCATCTGCCGGGGCTTCCTTGCACAGAGAGCCAAGGGGCCTTTTTCGTCTTGAGAGGGAGGGGGAGGCCTCCGCTGTGGTCCTGCTGCGCAGCTTCCCTGCCTGGGTGGAAGGGGCTGCTGAGGGTGCCTGTGCAGCACAGCATGCCCAATTGAGGGCCAGGATCTTGGAAGGACAGCCTCCCCTCCCAGGCCCTGCTGCTTAACTCTTTGCCCCTTCGACGGATGGCGGGGCCTTTTCGCCTGTGGCACCTGAGCTTGTGGTGCTCCCTTTCAAGAGCGGCTGGCTTGCCGTCTTCTCTCAAAGTGTTTAGGCAGGCTGTGGAAGGGTTGACTTCTTCAGGCCCTGGATCTGCTTTGAGCTCTCAGACCATAGCTGTCAAGTTTCGGATTTGAAAATAAGGGATCAGCAGCCTCACCTATCCCGGGGTCAGTCACATGGCAGTGGTGGGTGGAGCCAGAAGCAAAAGTAGGTGGCACTGGTGTGAACGCACGCAGTAGGCTTACTGTATTTTGGAAACGCTGCCCATGGGCTACGATGCCTGTAAGTGCGGGAAATGGCTCCCGCTTGCTTTGAGGCTGCAAGGAGGCGAGGTCTTCCCAGTCCCTGGCCAGCAGGGGGAGGGAGAGGAGCTGCTTCCTTTGAAAAAACGGGAAATTAAAGGGATATAAAAAATAAGGGATAGCAGTGGGAAACTGCTAGAAATAAGGGAGATTCCCGGGGAAAACGGGATACTTGACAGCACTGTCTCAGACCCTGTGGCAGAGCAGCTGCTCTGCATGCAGAAGATCCTCAGATCAACCCCAAGAGAGGCTTAGATTCCCTGCCTGAAATCCCAGAGAGCCATTGCTGCAGGTCAGAGTAGACTAGGATACTTAGCTCAATAGACCAAGGGTCTGACTCAGCTGTGCCATGTGAATTGTTATGGCTATAAGCTGCCTTTGGTGGCCACAACCAAAGGCAGCCTCAACTGAGTCAGCTGTGAAGGCGCCAAAATGAGCATATAAATTAGTGTGTGTTTTAATGCCTATGGCAGCTGGAATCCTGGCCTTTGGTCAGCCTCAGTAGAGGGAGGCGAGTCCAAAAATGCTGCAGTGGGAAAGAGGATGGCTGCACGTGGCCCCACTTACTTCCCTTGGGGGTGAGGAGTCCCACAAACGCAGGACTCACCTGGGCTTTGATTTCCTCTAGAAGGAAAAGTCACAGGAGGGCTATGAGCATTTTGTGGCAATTGCATTCACTTACCAGTATACCAGGCGTACCTGGCGTGCTCTGGTCCATGGGGTCACGAAGAGTCGGACACAACTGAACGACTGAACAACAACAACAACAACCAGTATACAGGTTGAGCACAGGTGGAGTCGGCAGGCACAGCTTCACACATCCAAAATGCACTGCTCCCCATCAGATCCCCGGAGGGAGGTGGCTCCCCAGAGACCCAGAAACCTTGTCTCTCTCTCTCTCTGGGTCTCCCTTGAAAAGTTCCTGCTCTCCCCCTGGCTTCCTTCCCCAGAAACACCCCACACCCTCAGTTACCTCATATTTTCCTTGGTGCAGGGTGGGGGGAGTTAGAGAGCCACCAAAAGATGTCTGTGCCCACCTCCTACAGAGCATCAAGGGATATTTGCAGCCCCATTAACCCTCTCCTGTCTTTGGGTCTCGGCAGGTGACTGTGGAAGGTGGGCATGTGTATGTCACGGCCAAGATTAAGGTAAGGAACCCTGACTCCCCTCCCCTCCTCAAGGCTGGATGCCAGGGGTGCCATGGGGCTCCATGTTGGCTACCTGTCCTTCCTCCTGCCCAGCCACAGCCCAGGCTCACACCCTCCTTCTCCCCACCCGCCTCCCACTTTCTGGCAGGACCTGGAGAGCAGCCACAGGGTGAAGCCCATGAGCAAACAGAACCCGCTCAACAGCCAGACAGCGCTGCTCCTGGGGGCAGGTGAGTCCAGGAGGGCCAAGGCTGGGGGGGGGGTGTCACCCAGAGTGCCACAGAGTCGTCACTGCTCACCAGGCTGCCCTCTTCTTCCTAGGCCCCGCAGCCCTGACTTGCGCCGAGATCCTTCGCCAAGAGGGCTTTACTGGCAGAATCATCATGGTGACCCAGGAGAACCACCTGCCCTATGACAAGACGAAGCTGAGCAAGGTCTCTGGGGGCCTGGGCCATGAGCAGGGGGGCTGCAGCTCATAATACCTGAAAACACTGAGGGTGGGGAGTCTCTTTGCCCCCCCCCATTCATTACACCAGGGACCACCCAAGGTTTTCAGGGGGCCCAGGCTTTCAGCTTTTGTTTTTTACAATGAGGAAGTCCCTAGCTTCCGTAGAAGGAAAGTTACGGGGCAAGAGGTGGAGGCACCTTTGAAGTGATTTCTGAGAACTGAGAGGGAGGTGTGGCTGCCTTGCCCATTTTTCCTGGCACAGAGGATCAGTATGGTGGGATCTGCCCATGCAGGACCAGCAGGAAGCACTGGCCTTCCCTGGGTAGGCATAAGGTTGCCCGGGTGCAGGGTGGGCATGACAGTCATTTTAATGGTGTATGATGCCACATTCTGCATGGCAGCCGTTTCATGGCTGGTGCCCAAGGCACTACCTGTGCCCCCTGGCCCAAAAAGATGGGCACCCTCTGTGCCACACGATGGCATTTTTATACTGCCCTTTAGCAGGAACCCCACCCAGCCAACCCCACCACTTTTTTAAGCCCCTGCTTTAGATGACTGCTGGGGTGGGGAGAGATGAGCTGGGTGGTCCCAGTCTTCAAAGGTGTCTTCTCCCAGGCAGCTTTGGAACTCCCTGCCTATTGAAGCCAGACAGGCTCCCTCTTTGCTGTCTTTCCACCAGCAGGTGAAATCCTTCGGTTGCTTTTTAATGAAAGGGCTGGTGCTGTGAAGTTTTATTGCAGTTATTTGTATGTTTTAATAGATTGTATAGATCAATCGATAGGTATAGTTTTAATTCTATAGTTTAAAATTAATTAAATGAAAAAAAAAATCTAAAATTAAGAGTTTTAAAATTATTGTTTCCCCCCAATGTTTTTAGCTGTAAGCTGCCTTGATTCCATGTCGGGGGGGGAAGGCAGAATATAAATAAATATAAAATAACAAAAACAACCCTGGTATAAAGCAGGTCTCCTTCCGTTGCTCTTCATAGGCATTGGGTACCAAAGCAACAGACATCTACCTGCGGTCTCAGAGCTTCCTGGATGCTCACAACATCGAAGTCTGGATGGGGAGAGAGGTGAGTGGGGTTGCCACCTGCAAGGGGAGGGGGGAGATTAGGACACTGGTGGCACGGTGGCATCGCATTCCAGACCCTGTCTTGGGGAAAGGAGACACACCCCCCCACTAACATGGATGATTCCACACAAACCTTTGCATAAGGAGGGGGGTCTCATGCCATGCAAGATGGGGTTCAGAACAATGGGAAGGACAGACAGACAGAAAGGCAGGATGAGGAGGATCTAGCAGTCGACAGTGGAAGAATGGCAGATGAAGTTGATTGAATATATGGAACTCACTGAACTGACTGCGAAACTCCGAGACCAGAGGGAGGAAGCGGTACAAGAAGATTGGAAGAAATTTAGAGACTATATGAAAAAATGTGAAAAGATAGAGATTTGAATTGGAAATCAGTGGAAGTAATGGCAACAGCATAGATTATGTTTAGAAAATGTAGGATATAATTGCTAGAATTGCAAAGGTATATAAGAATGATAGAAGTTGTTAAAGTTAGAGATAGGATGATAGAAAAATAAGGTTTAGATTAATTGTGAATGAAGATTTAAAGTTGTTATAAAGTTACCAAAGTAAATTTGTAATGAACGCAGCATAGAAGATGGGAGGAAGTCCATTAAGTAAGAATTAAATGAGTATAAGGATGTTTAGGATCTATCTGTTCTGTTTTTGGTGTTTTAGTATTTTGTTGTTAAGTGTAGTTCTTTATTTTTTTAGATATGTTTGTATTTGTATTTTGTGTTTTATTTTTTGTCTTTTTTGTCTTTTGTTATTCTTGAAATATAATAATTTTTTATTAAAAAAAAAAGAGGAGGATCTAGCAGTGTTGACCCTTGTCCTGCAGGATGAGGCTTTTCTTAAACCCCAAGCTCTTCCCCAGGCCGTTTAAGGACTGTGGTCAAAGGGTCAACGGAGGATGATGTTAAGGGCAGATTTAGTTCGCGGGGGTAGACTAGATGACTCTTGGGGTCCCTTCCAACTCCACTGCTCTAGGACTCTGTCTATCCCCCATCCCTCCATCATAGCCCCACTTCGGGTCCTCTCTTTGGCCTGGCTGCAGGTGGCGTCTCTGGATCTGGATGGCAAAAGGGCAGAGTTCAGTGACGGGACCTGGCAGACCTACGACCACCTGCTGATTGCCACGGGCAGCAGGTAGGCACTGCCCCCTCCCAGGCACAAGGGTACAGTATTGCGCCCAGAGCTCAGAAACTGCTCGTGCTACTGAAATTCCTTGTCGCAAAACGTTCCTAGAGCAATGGGAGTTTCGAATGCTGCCCTTACCTTAAGCCAAGCCATCTTTCTCTGCCCCCTCTCCTCTTGCCCCTGGTTCAGCCCCAGGCGTCTTCAGTGCCCAGGCGCCAACCTCCAGAACGTCTGCGTCCTCCTCACCCCTGAAGATTCCAGCCGGATCCTGCGCTTGGCAACGGGCAAGAGGGTGGCGATTGTGGGAGCGTCCTTCATCGGTAAGGAAATCAGGCGCACTCAGTTTGGGTGGGCCGGGCAAGCAGCAGAGGGGAAGGGGAAGGCAGGGACAGAGCAGCTGCAGAGGCCTGGCTCTAAGGAACCTTCTGTGAAGCAGGTGCCTAGGAGCCAAGAGACGCAGCCGGCCTCTCCCCCCTGCACCCCCTCCCCAAAAAGCCCCTTAATGAGGCACCTCCTCTCCTCCTTGCAGGCATGGAAGTGGCGGCCAGCCTCGTGGGCAAAGCTGCTTGCATCGAGGTGATTGAGAGGGCAGAGTGCCCATACCACGCAGCCCTGGGCTGCCAGGTGGGCCACGTGGCCATGAAGGTGAGCAGCCCAGGCATTTCTAGAGAGGGAAGAGGTGGGAGCTCAGGGCCAGAGTGCCTGCTTGGCATGGTGGATTGGACCTTCCTCCCCCCCACACCCCTGAGGCTTGGCTAGGAGGTGGTCTTGGAACAGCTCTAGGCTGGGTTATGGGGTGACCTCTTGGAATGAGAAGTCGGGGGGGGTAAATGCCACACCTCTCTTGTGGGCATTTTCTGGCACCTGTGACGCCCACCCCATGCCCTACCAGAGCCCCCCAGTGTAGCTGCATCCCAAGAGAAAGTGCAGGCTGCCTGCCCTCCCTGGGTCCTCCAAGGCTAACACACGTGTCTCCTTCCACCTCTGCAGATGCTTCAGGTGCAGGGAGTGAAGTTCCACCTGAAGGCAGAGGTGACAGAGCTGCAAGGTGAAGGAGGAAAGGTCTGTGAGTCCGGGGGGGGGGGGGCGCAGGGGCTGAGCTCAGTGACCACAGAAGTGGGAGGCTCTGGGCTTGGCAGGTCCTCAAATCACAGCTGCCTTCTTCCTCTTCCTTCCCTACCCCCAGGTCACGCAGGTCCTTCTGAGCAACGGGCAGGTGATCCTCACAGACGTGGTGGTGGTGGGAATAGGTTAGTCAAAGGGTCAGGGTGTATGGAAGGAGTGCTGTCCCCCATCAGCAGCAGGGCAGGTAGCCCAGGCTCTGTACCCCACATACAGGGATGGTGATGTTTTCTCCTCCCCCCCCCACCCAAAAAAGCTGGACGCCCTTTGCACCCTCAAGGTGCTCTGGAAGCAGCCACTTGCCACCCACCCTTTGCAGAACTGGAATGATTACTTTCTTTCTCGGTATGTTTCTATTTATTTTTCAAGAATAATATCTAGGCACAAAAGAATAATGTCTTCAGTGGTACAGCAGACGCAACTATTTTACTTTTAAAAGACAACTGAAGGCGGCCCTGTTTAGGGAAGTTTTGAATGTTTGATGCTGTATAGTTTTTAATATTCGGTTGGAAGCTTAGTGCCCCCCACAAGAAATAAATAAATAAATAAGCACACGCACACAGAGAAAATAATTTGTAAGCCACATGGCTTGGAAGGGAGGGATCAGGGCAGGGCTTCAGCAGTGCCAGGCTAGGGGCCAGGGCAAAGCACTTTGGTGCCAGCTGGGCATGGCCACCACCTCACTCCCCTCTCTCACCCACCCAGGAGTCACCCCCAATTCCAGCTTCCTTCAGGACAGCTCCATTGTGCTGGACCGCAGAGGCGCCGTCGTTGTGGATTTGGTAGGTGGAGGATGCAGAGGACCCTCCCTCCCTCTCTTCCCTCCCCATCTCTGACCAGCCTCTCCTTTGCCCCCTCAGTTCATGCAGACCAACGCCCCCTCTGTCTTCGCTGCTGGGGACGTGGCCTCCTTCCCTGTGGCTCTGCTCGGAGGGAAGAACATTGACATCTGCCACTGGCAAATCGCCCAAGCCCACGGTAGGCACTGCAGGAGTGGGGGAGGAATGAGCACACCCCTCAGGGCAGTTCCCTCAGCCCAAGTACAGCGCCTGCAGAATTAAGTGCCCAGAGCCTAGAGCTTTCATGCGTTTCTTTTTAAAGAAACATCAGGTTTCTAGTCCTTATTGACCGCAGAGAATAGCGGATTGCTTTCTTGAGGAAGTCTCTGAAGCCGGGGGGGGGGGGGGGCAGGCAGACAGGGCGGAAGAAAAGCCAGAAAGGGGTGGGGGCAGCCAGGTAAGAGTTCACAACTGACCCTGCTCAGTCGCTGTGTCCTCCGAGTGGTCCCTAGAGGACTGACCACAGCCCGCCTCCATCCTTCCTCCGAGAGCTGTTCCCCACTTCTCCTTCTCCCCCACAGGCCGTGTGGCTGCCCTCAACATGCTGCAGAGGCAGGAGAAGCTGCACACGGTCCCTTTCTTCTGGACCAAGCTGCAGGCCAAGAGCATCCGCTACGCAGGTAGGTGAGGGAGGGGGGACTGGGCACACCAGCCTCCTGCCCCAAAGCCAGCCAGGGAGGCAGAGGAGCCAACCAACTGGCGGGGCCCAATAATCCCAGCCCAATCATTTAGTGTGGCAGCGCCTACACTTTGGAACTCCCTGCCTATTGATATCAAGCGGGAGCCTTCACTGTGCTTGTTTTGGTATCTGCTAAGAGCATTCTTGTTTAGACAAGCTTGTCCAGATACTTAGAGAGTTGAGGTGATTTTTAATCTGTTTTAACATTTTAACTTTTGTCTGTTTTAAAGTACTGCCACATTTTTTTCTTCATTTCCTCATTTTTATCTTTTAGTAAATCCACTAGGCAGTTTGTCTGGGTTTTTTAGTCAAGCGCTGTATGAATTTTATGAAATATAACAATAATAATTTTCTTATTTATACCCCACCCATCTGGCTGGGTTTCCCCAGCCACTCTGGGCAGATTCCAGCAAAATATAAAAACATAATAGCTACATAAACCACCTAGAGAATGCCATGCTAGAGCTTTGAGCCTCGTGTCCAGGAGGTGTCTCAGTCCTCTGCCAACTATCCTGCGGGATCCCAAAACTTTGCTGCCCTCTTGCATGACAGGCTGCGGGATCGGCTACACCGAGACGGTGCTCAGGGGAGATCTGAGCCAGGAGAAGTTCCTCATCTTCTACATCAGGTGAGTCAAGAGCTCTGCTTGGTCATGGGGGGGGGGTGAGCAGGGGCCCCAGTTGCCAGCGGAGAAGCAGCTGCCGTGCTTTCGATTGGATTGGTTGCATTTCTGTGCTGCTTTCCATTCAGATGAAACCCAAAGCGGCTCACAAAACAATGAACAACAGGAACAGAACAGAACAAGTACAGCACAAACCATTTAATTAATAATCCGTAAAACAACTGCAATTTCATGAAATTCGGTCAGCAATCCGGAACCTAAAAAATAAGCTAAACATCAGAATTACAGCATAAGGCATATCGTATGATTTCCAAATCAACAATATAGCATTTTCTGATCTATAAAACAGTATTTTCTTTGAGTGGGGGTTAAGGATAGAGCGTTAATGCTGGTGACGCTCCAAACTGTCTTGAGGCAGGGGCAGATAAATCCCTTTTCTTCCCCCCCCCCCAATCCGGCTGATGAGCATTCTAACTCATATTGCATGGAAGTGGAGACAGCAAGGGGAGTCCCCTAAACGCTGTTGGTCAGTGGTCAGGGATGATGCTCTCCAGTCCTGCCCTCTTACGTTGGGCCTGACAGTTTCAGGAAGAGCAGCTCTGCCAACAGAAACAGAGAACTGGAAAGATCCCGAGAGTCACCTAGTCCTAGGCCAACCCCCTGCGATGCAGGAATCATGCAGGACTCATTCCGCTCTGGGTGGGGCGGGGCTGCTGGCAAGTCCCAGGTTCATTCCTCAGAATCTCTCCTTCAGGGGCTGATGGGAAAGATCCTGAGGAGGGGGGGGGGGAAGGACCATCCTCCTGACCCAGCTCTCTTCCTTGTGCAGGGATGGCATTGTGACTGCAGTGGCCAGCCTGAACTTTGACCCCATGGTGGCCATGGTGGCCGAGGCCCTGTACTCGGGGAAGATCATCACCAAGGATGAGGCAGAGTAAGTTGCGTCAGGGGTCGTCCCCCCAACACAGGCGCTGACCCCCCACCAGGGCCACGCTTCCTCTGTTTTGGTGACCCCAGCCATCTTGTTTCCTTTCAGGGCGATGAATGAAGAAGCCCCACCAGAGAAGGCCTAACCTGTCTCCCCACCCGGTGCCAGGATCGGGGCCAGGGTGAGGCCATGAGGCTCCTACCCTGCTGAGAGAAAAGAGGCTGGAATTGATCCTAACAGGCACTGAAGCTTCTAATTTTTGCCTAAAATAATTCCTAAAACTCACGTTAGCTTTAGGTTTCTCACAAACTTTTGAAATTCCGATCTAAGCTGTCCTCTCTGCTAGTGTTGAAGGCCAGGGAAAAGTGCCTGAGCTGAGCTGCCTCCAGGTGTCCCACCCTCCTTCCAAGCAGGACCCCCATGCCATTTGGGGGGGGGAGAAGGGGCTGCAGCAGCTCAGGGGTGGAGCATCAGCATCATCTCCAAGGAGGTGCTCTGCTCAGACCCCTGCAGAACAGCTGCCAGCCTGTGCAGACAACACTAGATTCTGTGGAGAGGAGGCAGCCGCCTAGTTGGTCTTGCAAAATGTAATATTTTTTTCCAATATGATTAAGGGCTTTGCCACTTTTGTTCTGAATTAACTGTAGCAGTGTTCATAAACAAAACGTTAAAAAAAAACTCCAGGTGAGAGCCTTTAACGTAACAGGATTTTTGCAGGTGGATCCCCCTTAAGGAGATTTGACAGATAAGACACCCCCACCTCCTCAGACGGGGAGAGGCAGGGAGTTCCACTCTTGGCCAGCAGAGGGTGCCCTTGCCCCAGCTCTGGCTGCACTCTGGTCAGCTCACTTCCTCATTGACTGGAGGTTCCCTGGGTCCAGGGCAGAGGGAAAAGGGGCCCATGGCAGGCCCTGGCTCCCCCCATCCCCCACTCAGGAAGGCCGACCAATTTCTCAGCTGCATCACCAGTCAGGCAGAAAGACTTGTGGGAAGGTGAGATTTCGTTGAGATTCCTGCATTGCAGGGGATTGGACAAGATGACCCTTGGGGACCCCTTCCAGTTTGGGGGTGGGGGAGCCTCTGCTACAGAACCATCTTAAGGAGGGGGGGAGGAGAGGAAAGGCACCTCGCAAAGAGTGGCTCGACATTAGTATTGCACAGGAGGGGTACCACCATGGACCCTGGAAGGAGCTTGGGGGGGGCGCTCTGGTGGGGGGCAAAGGCGGAATCCCTGCCAGGCAGCTTCCAAGGAGAGAACCCTGAGCTCAGAGACAGAGCAGCCCCTTTGCATGCAATGAAGGTCCCAGGTATAAACTCCAGGGACTGACCTTTGAGGGCCAGGCAGGAGGGAGGGGTGTTCCCCTGGTTCTGCAGCGAGAGTGTGTCTCTCTTTTAGCTGTAGGAAGGACCCTGCCCCCACAAAAACCATTTCTAAAAATGCCTACCAAGTTCATTTCGCTAAAGCAGAGAAGAGATCCCCTTAAAAGAGGCTCCCAGCAGGAAAGCAGAACTGGGCCAAATAAGCTGACACAAGATCCTGGCTGAGAAGGGGGGGGGGGCTAGCCGGTCCTTTCACCTCTTCCCCTGCCAGAGACACCCCTCACGCCAAATATTCTCCCCTTTATGTCTCAGCTGCTGCTAAGGGTAGCCATGGGAGATGCCCTAGGCCCCTTCACTAGACAGTGGGAAGGCCAGGTCCCTTACCCCCCCCCCAGCTGTGGTGGTCAGGCTCCCATTCTGCATTCCACCACGGTTGGGCCCCCACCCCACACAACTGGACTTGTGGGCGAAAGTATCTGTGAGGATCTCAGGTGGAGGTGGCTGGATGCCCACCTGTCCTCGCTTGCCAACCCTCTGTGCCCTCTGCTCCACAGAGGAATTCCCCCAACAGACTAGAGGCCCCAACCAGGGTCTCCTTTCCTGGGCTCCTCCCTTAACCCCCCTTGAGCTGCCGTTTCTCTCTTTCACAAGCACCCACCCTTTCATCATGTGGCTGTCTGTCTCTATGGTGGTGGGAGCACCAGCAGGGCTGGAACTGAAGAGGATGGGGAAAAGGGCTAAGCAGAGCTGCTGAGAAAGTCCCCTATCTGGCTGCCCACCAACACCAGCTCCCAGCTGGGGCTGCCACGTTGCCCTCGGACCCCCAGCCAAGGACAGAGCCCAGCTCTGCGTGGAAGAGACGTCCGACTTACCCGGAGGCGCGGCGAAGCGCGTCCACACCCATCCTGAGGAGCCGTCGGTGTTAGGAGAGGAGCAGCCACGGCCAACAGTTCTTCAACTGGCAGCTTTAGTTGCGAGAGGGGAGACGTAAAGCATGCCACTGAAGAACTGCTGCGCGGTAGCCAGGCGGGCCCACGAGGCGCAGAGCCTGCGGAGCGAGCGGGAACACGTTAGACGGCGCGCACAGACCCCAGGCGGGCAGACACGGGCGCGCAGCCGCCGCCGCCGCTCTGGCCCGGCAACGGAAAGCCCTGCGCAGCCTCCCCGCCTGCCTCCTCCCCAGGCGGCGGCGGCGCCCTCTGGCCTCCGGCTGGATGCCGAAGGAACCAGCAGCTTCCGCCAGAGCAGCTCTGACTCATCCCTGCTGGAGCGCCGCTCGGCCAAAGGGCTCCGCTCGCCCGCCCCCCTCGGGGCCCCGGCGCGGCACGCCCCCCTCGGCCCGGCCAAAGGCAGCACCTCCACCACGGGGACCCTCGCCGGGCAGTAGCGAGCCACTTACCCCGCCGAGGGGCGCGACGCGACGCGCATTCCACGCGCGTTTGCTCCGGATGCTCCGCATTCCAGCCCGTCTGCCGGCCTCTTCGGCGGCGGCAGCCGCGCTGAACTTCGGCCCGAGGGCGGCCCAGCCGGACTCCACCCCCTCCTGCCGGGGGCTCCGAGGCATGATTCAGCAGCCGGCCCGGGCGCGCTCCGACGGCGCGGCGGAGGAAGGGGCCCCGTGCTGTCCTTGGGGCGCTGCCCGGACGCCTACCCGGCAAGGAGCGCCAAACTTTCCCGGAGTGGGAAGAGGAGTTGGCCGCCCGGGCGGCTGGTCTCGGGACTCCCCCTCGGGGTCGGGGGACAACCACATGCGACACCCCTGGCCGGGTCTCCGCACAGGTCGGGCGCGGGGCAGTGAGACGCCCCTCCCCCCGAGGGCCCCAGGCAGGCCGGGTACAAGGGAAGGTGACCTCCGGCGGGGGCGGCGGCGGGGCGGGTGCCACCCACTGGAAACCCTATAACCGGCCTCTGGTTGCATAAGCGGCGCCGGCCGCAGCCCCGTCGCGGCAGCCCCGCCGAGTAACCCTTTCGCCCCCACCCCGAAGTAGGGCAGGGACCCCGCTTGGCCCGGGAGGGGGAGGGAGCAGCAGGGGGGCAAGTGGGAGTCAGCGGGGACCCCTGGGCGGCCACCTCCGTCGAGGGAGGGACCCCCGCCACCTCTGTCATTCCGGGGTAGGAACCCCGCAGTTGGCCGAAGAGACCCTGGCTCAAAGGGCGGGACCAGGGCTCGCGGCTCGGCGCCCCTTACCCTCTCCTTCTCCGCCGGCCGCCTGCCTGCCTGCCCTCCCTCCCCGCCGCACTCACCGGCTCCCGCTGCCTCTGATCAGCTGGCGGCCTCGCCTGCCCGCCCAGTCGCCGCCCAGCCGTCGCCGCCCCCCGATTGGCAAGCGGGCCGAGCCAATCAGCGCCAGCGGGGGCCTCCCTCGGCCCCAAGCCCCCGCCCCATCCCGCTGCAACATGCGAGCCAAGCCGGCCGTGATTGACAGGGGCTGAGCCGGGGAGGGGAGGGGGGAGGGGGCCCGGCTGGCTGGTCCAGGGAGACCCCGCGGCCGCGCCAGGGGTTGACGGGAAATGTAGTTTGGGGCGCACCGACTCCGGCACCCTCCCGGCATGCCCGGCGCCGCCACTGTGAGTTGGCATTTTCTAGGGGTGTAGAAGCCGCGGCGGGGCGAGCCCGTTTGGGGAGGCCGGCAAAGAGCCTCGCGCGCGCACCTGGGCTCTCTAATGAATGCAATAGGGAGAAGCGGCATCCCCGGCAATTGGTGCCACTAATGCTGATTGCACTACTTTCTGTCTCGCTCGCCAGCCCTTGGCCCGCTTTCGCTTTGCAAGCCCGCTCCCCCTTCCTCCCGCCCCCGTTTCTCTGCTCCTGGGGTCGTGCGCACTGCAGCTTTAACGCGGGTTCCAGCTCAATGACGCAGGCAAAGATTCCGAGATGTTGCAAACTGCAGGAGCCAATCGGTAGCGCCTCTTTCGTCCTTCGCCGCCGCCCGCCAATCGGAGCCCGTCGAGGGGGCGTGGCCCAGGGAACTCAGTTGAACCCGGTGACTTGGCAATCCGGGCCGGGCGGACGATGACTGCGCAAATTGTTTAAAGGGACAGACGCCCAATCTTCCCTGCTGCGCCTCCCGCCGTGGGAAGGTGCGAAAGCGGGTGCGGGTGGGGAGCTCCGCGGGAGAACTCTGTAGAGAGAAGTGCCGGGAATTGCGGCGGGGGTGGGTGGGGGAAGAATGGCGAAACAAGAGCGCCCCGGAGCATGTGCAGAGGACTCCTCAGGGCCTGCTCGGTCTCGGAGCCTATTTTAAAGCCCTAATGGTAGCGCAGGCCCAGTTTCCTTGCCCGGCTGGCCTGGGCGAGAGTGGGGCGCCTCTGCGTGTCTGGGGGATGTGTCGTTGGCGGGAGGACGAAGAGGCTTCTGGATAGAGGCGTCGTGTGAACGCACCACGTTTGACAGCTGTTGCCTTTAAGGGCTACCGAGCGCTGCCAGTGTGAGGAGTCGGTGGGATTCACCTGCTCCCCACCTGGGCCGCCGCCGCCCGCCTGCCCAGATGCGCTCGCCTTACACGTGCGAACCAACTGCCCTTCTAGCTACTCAGCTGGTGCGGGCGGAGGAATTGTGATTCGCGCTAAACGGGAGGCAGTCTCTGAGCACATGCAGAGTGCTTGCCCATTCTCCATAGTCTCAGAGTCCGGTGGAGAGTTTTCCAGGGTAAAGGCGGAGCTCTCGCGAGAACCCTGAGCTCCAGGACCTATTCCAACTGCCCCCCCCAGCCAGAAGCCCCGTTTTGAAGCCTGTGAACCACCGCGTTGCATTCACACGAACACCCTCAGCGAAGCTTCTGCCCCTTTAAGAAAGTTTGGCCGCCCTTCGCCCCAGTAACAGCTGATGGATGCAAAGCAGCAACCGGGCCCTCAGGGGGCCAATCAGCTGTTTCCACATCTCGCCCACGTGATTACCACGCGCCTGAGGAGCCGCAGCGGCGGCCGTGCAATCAACCGGAGGGGGGGGCAGCCCACGTGCGCCACTTCCCCGAGACTGGATCTTAAAGGGGCCGCCGCCTGCATACTCCCGGCCCCCACTCCGAGGGAAGTCCCCTTGCGCTCAGCGGTGGAAAAGCGCGAAGCACCGCGTTGCGAGTTGCGATTTTTTTTGCACGTGTAGACAGCATTGGCGAAGTTGCCTCCTGAGCAGGCGGGCCAAGCCAGCCTTTGGAGCAAGGGCTTATCATAAGGACAAGGGGAGCCCTGCTGGCTCAGGCCACAGCTAGCCCACAATAGTCCAGGGAGTGCCCTGTTCTCCCAGTGGTTGAACAGTGAGAAACCAGCAAACAGGATCCTGCCTGTAGGTGTGGAAGCAGAGCCTGGCCACAGTGGCTGGGAGCCATGGAGAGCTCTCCATGACCATCAAGAGCTCTCCATGCAGAAGGTCCAGGCAGAGCTGGGAGGAGAGACTTTGCCCCAAACCCTGGAGAACTGTTGTTGCCAGTCCATGCCGACCACACTGGCCAGCTGCTTGTGTTGGGAGTGGGGCAAAGAGGGTGTCCTGATGCAACCCAGGCCTTTCCCTCCTGCTCTTTTGCTCCTCCGGCGCTGGCCAGGCGCAAATGGACACATCCTGCCCGCCCGAAGAGGATTGCAGCCTAAGAGAGAGGCTGGGGAGGGAGAGGGAAGAGACGCCTTGCCAAATTCTGGCCACGGAATCGGCCACTAGGCTGAGCAGAAGCACAGCATGGAGGAAGCTGGCAAATGTTGGAGGGTGGAAGGATGGCGGATGAGGCAAATGAGAGCTCTAGATATGATAGGTGTATATTGCAAAGGCTTCTGAAGGGGGGGGGAGAAGGAGGAGGCGGACGATTGGCTGGAGGGAGGGAGACTTTGCTAAGCCCTAATTAGCCTAAGCGGCTTTTGGAGGTGGCTTCCCAGTCGTCAGTCTCTGGCAAGGAAGCCAAAGGGCCCATAGGGAGGCAGAGGTTTTTTAAGCAGGGCCACCTGTCCAGGGATTCTTTAGCCATGATTTCTGCCCTGGAGCAAGTTGGACTAGATGGCGCTTGGGAGTCCCCTCCACCACTACAATCCTATGATTTTATTATTCTATTATTCTGCCTCTTTGGTCAGGTTCAGGGGGGGGGCACTTTGGGAGGCCTGTGGGGGCTGCTGCCTGTGAGGGTGGGGATCTAAGGCACAGGAGGCTTGGGGGGGTCTCAGGAGGCAAAGAGGCCAAGTGCATGGGCACAGAGTACCTGCTTGGTATGCAGATGGCTCTGTCCCCACTGGTGGCATCTCCAGGTGGGCCTGAAGCCCTGGGAGAGCCACTGCTGCTGGTCCGGGTGTGGACCATAAGGGTCTTCTGGTGGAGGAGAGGGCTATCCGTGGCCACTAACCACAATGACTCTGCTCTGGAAAGTTGGAAGGGAGTAAGTGCTTCTGAATCCTGGTTGCCGGAAAACTGCAGGAGGGGAGAGGGCTCTTGCGGGTTCCCCATTTAGGCACCTTGTTGGTGACGGTGAGGACAGGATACTGGAACGGATGGGCCACTGGCCTGATCCAGCAGGCGCTTCTGATGTTCTTATGACTCGGCACAAGCAGGCCAGGAAGCCTCAGGAGGGCTGTTGAGAGAGGATTGAGGCGATGTGTTTATTCCTCACAAGCCTGATACTTCAGCTTCTATTTCACCCAAACACACCGACCTCTTCCTCTGGCCTGCCTTGGCAACTTAGTCCCTAGAACTGACCTGTTACATAGTGACCAGATGCCCCAGGACAGACAGGAGCGGGGTGGGGTGGGCGCTTTCAAAAGGGCCCACCAACTCACTCCTGGTGGCTGCAACTCCTTTCCCTCCCTCTGGAGTCTGCCAAACCCTCACCCAGAAAGTTGCTTCCCCCTGCTTGCCCCCCCCTGCTCCTCTGGGGCAGCCCCTGCGTCCCCTCCCCCCTCCCCAGTCCTGGCTTGCCTCTCCTGTCCTTTCACGACTCCTGGGCTGCCAAGGCCCCTCCAGACCCTGCCAGAAGCTGCAGAGCGGATCAGGCTGCTGCACATGAGCCAATGCCCCAGCAATGTCAACTATGTGCCTCCGCCCTTCCTGCAGCATGTGGGCCTGGCGGAGCCCCGGAGGCAGCTCAGTGCGCCGGCAGGGGCTCCCTTTCCAGCCAGAGAAACACAGAGGTGCCCAGGAGTGGTGCCACATGGTGGGCGGCAGGAGAGGCAGAGAGGGCACCACATCCTGGCTCAGGAGTCTGGCAGGCAGCCCGGCAGCCCCCCTGGAAGGGGGAAGGTACCCATTGAGGTCTTTTCCATCCAGGAAATGCCACACCCTTCCCTTTGGTGCTGGCCCAGGAGGGGCAGGGCAAACCCACCTGGGCAGCAAAGGGCCCCACAAGCAGCTCCTGGTTCTCCCGCCAGACCAAGTTGCCTGCATATGTAAACACAGGTGTAAAGGGCACCACCCTGAGGGATGCCACGTGGGAGGGGGGAAAGGCAGCCTCTGCCTGGGCCCCTCTGCCTTCAGCAGCCATGGGGGGGTGTAGAGGGAGGGAGCCTTGCGTGTCTCACTCTCCAGACATTCCTGGATGAGTCATGGGAGGAGGCGGAGGCAGAGGAATGCTCTGTGGCCACAGGGGCAGCAGCAGCAGAAACCCAGCAGTCTCCTCTGCCTTCGCTCTTCCCATGCCACCTGAACCCCCCCCCCCGCCCCATTGGCCTGGAGGGTGTGGGGAGGCCAGAGAGCAGCTGACCCATGGCTGGAGGCCTCCTGGAGCAAGGGAGTTGGCCACAGCAGAGATGGGGTGACGAAGGTGGACCTAGGCCCAGGCAGCTGCTTTTGCTGCTGGGGATCCAGACCCATCTCACGATGCTCGGTGCCAACCAGGAGGGCTGCGGCAGAATCATAGAATTATACAGCTGGAAGGGCCCCTCCAGGGTCATCTAGTCCAACCCCCTGCGATTCAGGAATGGCAGCTAGAGAGGAAGGCATCCAACCTGTGTTTGGAAACCTCCAGTGAAGAAAGCAGGCGGAAAATAGTTTCTGAGCCATCTTAGCTAGAAACCTGGCCCTTCCCATGGGGATTTCTAATAAAGAAAAAGAACCAACTCCTCTCCTAGGGAACCGCTTCTGCGTTAGATGGAAGACACGAGGCTCACACTCCCAGGCTCTCCCGTCGGCTTCCACCGCCAGCCCCGTTAGGTGCCCTGCGGCCGCTTCCGGTGCCAGAGCCTTCACGAGCCGCTGCCTCGCCAGCGCCACTTTCCCGACTGCGGCCTCGGGGCGCCTTTGCGCCGCTCTGACCTCCGCAGAACCTCCTGGCCGCTCGGGACTGAAATAGCCGCCGCCGCCGGGCTATGTATAGGCCGCTGCCTCGGGCACCCAGCGGGGACTTACGTAATTCACCTTAGCCGCCCCTGGCGAGGGCAGCGCAGCATCTCCGGCGCACCTGTGCGGCGCGCCAAGGTGAGGGGCGCTCATCCCCGTGGCCGCGCGCGCGCCCGCACCCATCCGGCCACCACCGACCCGTTTCTCTCGAGTCCACATTGGGCAGGGGAGAACTCGGGCAAGGCTGCCCTGCTCACCCCTCCGCGAAGGAGGTTTCTTTTATTCCCATTTCCCAGAGGGGAGACTGAGGCTGAGAGCGCTCGCAGCTCATCCCAGGAAGGCGACAGCCACTCACATCTCCCCCATGATGTTTTGCCGTTCCCTCGCAGCCCTCTCCCCCTCAGGCGCCCCTTGGTGTCCCTGTCCCACCCACTCAGACCCCTGACCCGTCACCGGAGGAGGGAGGGTCATCAGCAGCCGTGCCGATGCCTGAGGACACAGCTAAGGAGCTAGCTCAGATTAAGCAGACAAGCCTCTCCTCTCCCTCCATTGACCATTTTTACTCTCCCCCCCCCCCCTGCTGTGAGAGGAGAAGTCTCTTTCTTAGCCGAAGCCCCCTCACAGGGCTGGTTGCGAGGATAAAATAGGAAGGTGGGATAGAAGTAGGAAGAGGGTGACCCGCTGGTGGGTCAAAACTGACCTGAACCAATCAAAGGTTTTTTTTTCAGTTTTTAAAAAGCAAGCAACTTTCACAAGCGGCGAAAATACATTTTATCCACTGCGCTGTGCGCTGTCGGTGGGGAGGCAGTAGAGACTAAAAGAAGGAGAAGCAAGGGAACATAAGAGACCCCCGACTTGCTCTCCTTCAGGGCTCACCCCAAAAGTTTCCCGAAGGAAAACCCCTTTCTCTAAAACCTGGCTGGGGCGCCATCTGCTGGCCACAGGGAGGTGGTTTTACTTATTTATCTTTCAGGTAACTATTTAGGCATTCCTTCCCAGCAGACGCACATAGGGTTGTATTGCTTATCTCTTGCGTTGGTTTTGACCTTTTAAAGCCCCAAACGGGATGGGATGAGAATTTCTCAACAATTGCTCATCCCACAAAACGATGCTCCTTCTCTGCCCCCACCCACCAATTATTGGATGGTGGCTGATGAGTTATGGAAACAGAGTGTTTCCAGTTGTGGTACCCAAAGTCTGGGATAGCTTTGCAAGAGAGTTCCTCCTGTCCTTGTCTCTGAGGTTACTATTCTGTCTAGCTATGAACTAGCCACTGAATGCCTATAGCCACTGCCAGAGAAACTAAATTGGGGAGAGCTTGCATGCTTCCCTTTGGGGGCACATGGTTGACCAATGTGAAAGCAGGGTGCTAGGCTAGGTGGGTCTCCTTTGGCCTGATCCAGCAGCCAGGCTCTTCTTACGGTCCTATGGAACCTTCAGGTCCAGAGGCAGTCTATCTGGACTCCTAGGGATATTTGGCCACTGTGACGACAGGATGCCAGACTAGATAGCCCTGCTTTGGCCTGATCCAGCCAGTTGCTGCGGTTATGAAGGATGAGATATACGAACAGAGGAGAGTAAGTCTTAGTGTGTCTCCTAGTCACAATGGCAATGTTCTTCCTCCCCTGTGAGAGGCAGCCGGCCTCTGAATACCAGTTGCTGGGAATAGCAAACTGGGAGAGCAGCAGCTATGGGGGTCCTGCTGAGGGGCTTCCCAGGAGAGGCATCTGCTTGGTCACCCAAAAATGGTGGAGTGGAAAGTTAACAGGAGGAAGAAGCACTGAGGATCAAGGCCTCAGAATATTGGGAGGGAGCTGGTGTGGTGCAGGGGTGAGAGCAGCAATGGGGCCCTACAGGTGAGGGGTGGGAGTCCATCCACTTCTTCAGTGTCTCAGGGTTGGCGACTCAGACTAGGCCTGAGGAGACCCGAGATCAGGTGTGATGGGTCAGAACCCTAACATTGCGTGGTGTCACACAGTGGGAGGAGGCCCAATGGGGCTCAGCTGGCTGAGGAATATTGACCCATCTGTGAAAATTGGTGGGGGGGGGGCTCGGCCCCTACGGTCCCCCAATAGATGGCACAGCTGCCCAAGATAATAAAACTCAGCAGCCAGCCCAACTTGGGCCAGTTGCTACCCCTAAATCTAGCCTGCCTCTCAGGATTGTTGTGAAGATAAATTGGGGAGCGGAAGGAACAAGATAAACAGCTTTGAACTCCTTGGAGTAACAATTTGCTGTAAATGAATTGCTTTTAGAAGCAGCTGACATTTGCAGAGTATTGGGGGCCAGGAAGGCGCCCCCCCCCCCCGCAAGACTACAAGGGCTTAATGCAAGGGTGGCCACTCCCACCCCCACCCTTCAGATGTTGCTGGACCTACAAAATGACCTGCCCATTGGACATGCTGCGATGGGAGTTGGAGTCCAGCAGGATTTGGGGTGCCCCGCCACCCCACAGATCTGATCTTCTTCAGATAGGGCCCTGGAGTACAATCCAGAGAGGTCACGACCCCACCTTTGGGAACAAAGGAGAGAGCTTGCAGCAGCCTTTGCCCACCCGCTGGGGCTGATGGGAGTTGTAGTCCAAGGCGCCTGGTGGAGGGGCAGAGAGGGCTGGCTCGCTGGCTCCTCTTCCTCGTGCAGCCTGCCCACCTTAGCGCCACCCGCCACCGCGGAAAAAGACGAGGATGTCACCCCAGCAGTTGCCACCAGGGGGCATCGCAGCTCAAGATGCTGCAGGGGTGGGGGCGTGGGGGAGAAACGGGGGCGGGGGCGGGGCAATGATGTGCCTTCTCACCCGCCCACGCACCAAACTCTCGCAAATTCAAAATAAGGCGCACGGGGGGGGGGGGGGATGCCAGCACGGCAGGGAGGGTTTGTGGCTTTTCCAACTTTATAAGGCACAGTATGAATTGTGACCCGCCGCCGCGTCAATCATTCGGGGGGAAATCGTCAGCACATTCCGTTAACGATACAGTATATCTGATGTGCAAAAACAAAACCTCAAAGCGGTTTACAAAAAGATGAAGCAATAAAATCGAGAAAAATTTACAACGTTGCTTTAAAACAGACGAAAAGTTAAAATATTAGATTAAATTCCACACCAACTTCCATCTGGGTGGACTTGAGTAAACATTACTGTTCTCCGCAGCTGCCCAACGGAATAGTGAGATCAATAGGCAGGAAGTTCCAAATTTGCGTAAATTGGACGTCTATTTAGGTCAACCCGCTCCCCGCGCCCGCCTCTCTCTCGCGCCCCCGTTCCTTCCTCCTTGGCTGCGCGTGCACGCCGCTCCCCCCCCCCTCGGGCCACGTGGAGTTTGTGTCTTTCCCCGGGAAGCGGCGCCACGTGACCCGCGCGTCAGCTGACCCAACATGGCTGGGAGCGGAGCGAGATCGGCCGCCGCCGCCGCCGAGGAAGGCGCCGCCTGAGCCCCGCCGCGCCCCCAGGTGAGGCTGCCCCCCGCCTGCCCTTGCTCTCCCCGAGCCTCGCCCAGCAGCACTCCCCGCCAGGGAAGCTGGGCATGCGGGCCTCTGAACATGTGCAGAGTGCCTTGCTCGCCGCCGGAGGTAGGACGGGCGCGCCCTGCGGGGAAGGGCGCTTGGCCGCCGCCGCCTTGGGGCTGGGGAGGGAAGGAAAGGAGGGCCTCCTTCTCGGCGACGGTGCTGTGGAGACCCGGGAGAGGGTCCGCCGCTGCCGCGACCCC
This sequence comes from Lacerta agilis, assembly GCF_009819535.1. Taxonomy (NCBI): domain Eukaryota; kingdom Metazoa; phylum Chordata; class Lepidosauria; order Squamata; family Lacertidae; genus Lacerta; species Lacerta agilis. Next base: position 42,933,384 of record NC_046326.1, read on the forward strand.
TGAGCTGAGGGAGGGAGGAGGAGAGGGCCGCCCCACGCCCGGAGTCCGGGCTCGGACCCGCTGCTCCTTTCCAGTGTGGTCCTGGCAGCCCGGTCGCCCGAGCATGTGCAGAGTGGATTTCCCCTTTCCGCAGGGCGGAGCCGACGAAGCGCTCCGTCAGCTGACAGTTTGCAGCGCGCGAGGCGCATGACACGAGGCTGCCTCGGGCTGGGCGCTTCCTCAGTTCTTAGAAACTAATCTTCGCAAGAAGGAGCTAGTCGTGGCTTCCTCCGGGGTGGGTGGGATCCCTAGGCCTCGTGGGAAGCGGGGTGCTGGGGAGCGGGGTGGGCCTCTGGTTTGATCCTGTCTCTGAGCTCTGCTTGGGCTCCGCTGCCCCTGCTCTGCTTTTCCCCTCCCAGGAAGGGCAGGAAATGGCCCTGGCCTGAAATCCTGCAGAGCTGCTGCCGGTCAGAGCACACACTGCTGAGCTAGATGGATGGAGAGACTCTTTTATTTGTAGGTCTCTCGTGGGACTGGGCAGCCGCTGTTTAGTGAATGGGCCAACATGGTCCCAGTCGGTATCTGGCTGCTCTCTTCCATAGAACCACAGAACTTTTAGAGTTCGGAGGGACCCAAGGGGTCATCCAGCCCAACCCTTTGTTCAATGGGGCTTGGGTTCAACAGGTGGCCCACATGCATTCCAACTTTGGCCCAGGTCTCTGGCTGTGAGCCGGGATAGCTCAGAGGGTAGAGCATGAGACTCTCCGTCTCAGTTAGGGTTGTGGGTTGGACTAGATGCCCCTTGTGGTCCCTGCCAACTCTGTGATTCTAGCTGTCCACCCCTTCCACAGACGTTCTATGTTCTGCGCCAGTGATGTGTGGCTCTTTGTGTCTCTCCCTCCCAGGGAATGCTGCTGTGCTGCCCCTCAGGATGGACACCCTCCTCAGGCAGGTGGGGAAAGACTTGGGCATTGACCGCAGCCAGCTGGCAGCTGCCACGGGGAGCTCCCACGTCATCGCTCTGGTGCCCGCCAAGTGGCTGGCCAGCCTGAAGGAGCGGGGGGTGCTGCCCAGCCTGTGCCCGCACCCCGAAGGGCTCAGCGATGTGGAGGTGCGCACCTGCCTCCAGCACTCGGTGCAGAAGCTGCCGTCCGGCTGGACCAGGGTGGAGATCCACGGCCTGAGGAAGGACCGGCTGCGCTACGGCCTGGCTGTGGTGCCTGGCGACCCGAAGGAGCCCCCGGAGACCCTGCATGGCTTCATGCGCCACGTGGCTTCTCAGAACTACCGGAACCTGTGGAGCCAGGCTCATCGGCGTTATGTTCGCCCCTACTGCCACGCGGCCACCCCGCCCACCGCCCCTGCCCTGGAGGTGCTCTGTGGGGCCCTCCAGAGGCTCTACGGCTGCCCCATTGTCCCCGTGGGCAGGGGCGCCCCCTCCTGCACCTCTCCGGCCAAAGAGGGCGGCTGCTCGCCCGGCAGGTGCCCTCCTCTGTGCTGCCCCAGCATCCTCCCGGCGGAGGCGCTGCTGGACTCCCCGGAGATGTTGTATGTGGTCTTTCCCTACGGCCAGTTCTGCCTCCACGACATCGTGACCTTCAGCCCGGCCAAGCTGACCAACAGCCATGCCAAGCTCCTCTTCATCCTCTTCCAGGTCTTGCAGGCCATGGAGGCGTGCCACTGGGCAGGGCTGGCGTGTGGGGCCTTCTCCTTGCACGACGTGGCCGTGGACGAGAAGCTGTGCGCCCGGCTCAGGGTCCAGCTCCGGGACTACGAGCGGGACGAGGAGGAGGAGGTGGTGGCAGAGGCGGAGGCGGGTGCTGCAGGGAGGGACCCGTTGGCGGGCGGAGGTGGCATCCCTGCAGCACCTCGGAAGGGCCTTGGGCAACTGGTTCTGGACTGGGTGCATGGGCGCCTCAGCAACTTTGACTACCTCCTGCACTTGAACCGCTTGGCCGGCCGCCGGGCGGGTGACCCCAACTACCACCCGGTCCTGCCCTGGGTGGTGGACTTCAGCACCCGCAACGGCCGCTTCCGGGACCTTCGGAAGTCAAAGTTCCGCCTCAACAAGGGCGACAAGCAGCTGGACTTCACCTACGAGATGACCAAGCAGGCCTTTGTGGCCGGGGGCGGCCTGGGCGGGGAGCAGCCCCACGTGCCCCACCACATCTCCGACGTCCTCTCTGACATCACCTACTACGTCTACACCGCCCGACGGACGCCCCGGGCCGTGCTGTGCTCCCATGTGCGCTCCCAGTGGGAGCCCAACGAGTACCCGGCCAGCATGGAGCGCATGCAGGGCTGGACTCCGGACGAGTGCATCCCCGAGTTCTACTCGGACCCCACCATCTTCCGCTCCATCCACCCGGACATGCCGGACCTGGAGGTGCCGGCCTGGTGCGCATGCCGCGAGGAGTTTGTGGCAGCCCACCGGGCACTGCTGGAGAGCTGGGAGGTCTCCCAGGACCTCCACCACTGGATCGACCTCACCTTCGGCTACAAGCTGCTGGGCAAGGAGGCTGTCAAGGAGAAGAACGTCTGCCTGCACCTGGTGGACGGCCACACCCACCTGGCCAGCTACGGGGTGGTGCCCCTCTTTGACCAGCCCCACCCCAGGCGCCTGGCAGGGAGCTGCGCCCTCCTCTCCGCCGAAGCCCCGACCATCACCAGGCCCCTCATCCCACCCGTGCAGGAGACGAGAGTCCTGGAAGGGGGCGCCCCCAAGGGCCAGGCCACCAACGGTGCCGCCGGGCCGGTCGTGGAAGCGGCGCCATGTGAAGGTGTTTGGGCCGGAGGCCGGTTCACAGCGGCGGAGGAGGAGGTGGAGCAGGGGGCGGAGGCGCTGGAAGCCCTCCCGGCGGGGGCAGGCCGGGCCACGGAGCTGCCCGGCCCCCCCGCCCCACCCCCGGGGATCCCCGCAGAGGGCAAGCACCTCGGCCGCAGCAGGACCAAGGCGGGGGCTCCTCCTGTGGAAGGGCCAGAGGTGAAGGTCGTCCTTCCCGAGGGCTGCAACTTCCTGCAGGCCTTGGAGGAGTTGGAGAAGCTGGACGCCTTCCTCCTGAAGGGGCTGCACGCCCAGGTGGGCCGGCCAGAGCAGCGCCAGCCTCGCTTGCCCCCGGGGCCTTCGGACCTCTTCCAGAGAGACATGCAGGCCCTGGGGGTCCTGGTGGCCGAGATCGTCTTCGCCCCGAAGCTGCGGGCGCTGGAGCCTGGGGCGGCCCTGGCGGAGCGCTTCCAGGCGGCTCGGAGGCTGTGCCGCCAGCACCCCAAGGACATCCCGGCTCCTCTGCAACACCTGCTGGATACGCTGCTGCGGCTGAGGGTGGCGGATGGGCAGCTCGCCAGGGCGGGGTGGGGGCCGCTCCTGTTTGACTACCCACCTGTCTGGCAGGGCCTCCCTCCGCCCTGCCCCTGGCAGCTGCGGAGCTCCTTCAGCGCGGTGCTGCCCTTCCCCGCCTACTTCCCGGCTCTGCACCGATTCATCTCCACCTACCTGTCTCGGCAGGCGGAGGCCGAGGGTCGGGAGCTGGTGTTCCAGCTGTGGCGGCAGCTGGAGGGCGTGCTGAGCAGCATCACCCCTGAAGGCCTGGAGATCCTGCTTCCCTTTGTCCTGGCGCTGCTGTCCGGGGAGCGCACGGCTGTCCACGCCGCCTGGTACCTCTTTGAGCCCATCGCCAGGGCCCTGGGCCCCCGCAACACCCACAAGTACCTGCTGAAGCTGCTGGTGGGGGCCTACGAAAACCCCCGCTGCCTCCACGGGCGATTCTACCTGTACACCGACTGCTTCGTGGCGCAGCTGATGGCGCGGCTGGGCCTGCAGCTCTTCCTCTCTGCCCTCCTGCCCCACATCCTGCAGGTGCTGGTGGGGTCCGAGGGGGCCGCCCCGGAGGAGAACAAGGCCCTGCTGGGGGCGGCGGAAGAGGAGGAGGACGACGAGAGCGGGGGCGGCAGTCCCGGGCCCTGCTCCTTTGGGGAGGAGGCCAAGGCGGAGGCGGAGAGGGGCTCAGCCCTACAGCTGCTGGGCTACATGTCCGGGGTCACCCTGCATGACCAGGCCGACCTGCCCGAGAGTGAGGACTTCCAGAACGGCCTCTACGTGGCCGAGGCTCTGCGGGGCAGGGAGGAGGAGGAGGAGGAGGAGGAGGAAGAGGCCGCGGCAGCCGAGGAATCCCTCAGCCTGGGCCGCCTGAGCGACAGGAGCAGCGCCAGTGAGGTCTCCTTGGGGGAGGACCGGTCGGCCGCCGACGGGGAGTCCCAGAAGGACAAAGGGAGCCTCAAGTCCCTCGACAGCAGCCAGGACCTGAAGCACAGCGGGGAGGACGAGGAGGAAGAGCAGGAGGAGGAGGAGGAAGAGGAGGGCGAGGGCGAGGGCGAGGAAGAGCACGACGACACCACCACTGTGGTCGCGGAGGAGCTGACGCTCTCCCTGGGACTCAGCGCGTCGGTGGAAGCCAGCCTGGCAGAGGACGATGATGGCGAGGAGGAGGACCGGGAGGAGGACCGGGTCGGACGGGGATTGTTGGACCAGGAGGGGGACAAGGAGAGGAGCATTCTGCTGGGTGAGCCGAGGCTCCTTCCGGGGGTGGGTGGGGAGGAGGAGGGGGGGCCCAGTCATTCATTCATTGACAAAACAGATTGTTTGCCGCTGTATCATAGAAATACACCATAGCGGTTTAGATATAAGCTGTAAGGAAAAAAAGAATTTTAAACGGACACCAGCAGGACCATGCTAGCAGGAGGATGTGCCGTTAACTGGCTGCCTAGGCCTTTGCAGGAAGGGACTTGGCAGGGTGCTGGGAGGCCGGGAGCGCCTTTGGGTGTGGGCAGGGTGCCGCCTAATCCCCCACCCCCGCCCTCTCTTGTCTCCCAGACACAGCCTGCAAGATGGTGAGGTGGCTCTCGCCCAAGCTGGGCCCCACCACCACCTCCCGCTACGTGGCCAGGAACCTCCTCCGACTCCTGACGTCTTGCTACATCGGTAATTCTCGCCTGCGGGGTTAGGGGGCAGGAGAGGAGGCTGGGGGAGGAGGGTGGCGGCCTTCTGTTGGAACAACCTTTGCCAACCTGGTGCCCAAGTGGGGCAGGTGGGCTCTAGAGCGTGTTTAGCCTGCAGAAGAGGAGATAGGAGAGCCATCTTCAACTCTCACGGAAGAAGGAGCAAGATTGCTTTCTTCTCCTCTGGAGGGCAGGACCTGAACAAACAGACTCATATTACAAGAAAGGAGATTCCAACTGAACATCAGAAAAAACTTTCTGAGGATAAGAGCTGTTCAAAGTGGAACAGATTCCCTCTGGAAGTGGTGGACTTAGTCTTCACTGGGCTCTGGTATTTCATTGGCTGCAGCAGCTGGCATGGGCAACCTGGGCAGGGGCAGGGACAGGTGTTAAGAGCCCAGCAGCCCCACAGGCATTCCCCAGACAGTAGGACTTGAACCAGGGGCATTCGCATTCCAGAGCAAACAGAACTCCCTGGGGGTCTGAACTGCCCTGAGGTGCTTGTGTGTGGACTCTCCTTCACTAGGAGTAAGAAGTGGCTGAACGGCCGACTTTCAGGGCTCCTGTCGCGATGGGATTTCCTGCCTTGGGAGGGGGTTGGGCTGGATGACCTTTGAGGGTGCCCCCCATAGCTGTCAACTTTCGGATTTGAAAATAAGGGACCAGCAGCCTCACCTATGACAGTCACATGGCAGTGGTGGGCGGAGCAGCTAGAACGCGGCGTCCACGCTCTTCCCTAGATCAAGCTGCCTTGGGCTGCTGCTGCTGCCGCCGCCGCCCACCCCAAACACAGCTCTTGTTTTTGCCCCTCACCAGATCCTTGAGTTCCTCACTATTGCCATTGACTGGAAGCAGCTGTCTAGGCTTTCAGACCCAGAGCCTCTCCCCCCCCCCTTAGACCTGGAGCTGAGCAGGACTGATCCTCAGACCTTCCGCAGGCCAACTAAGCTACGGACCCCCTTCCAGGAGAGGCAGGGCTTCAGCCCATGAAGGGCTTCCCCCATCCAGCCAGCCGTATGAAGACCTGGTTGACCTGCGAGAGAGTCTGCAGTCTCTCTCCGGTCCTTTCTGTTTGATCCCGCTCCAGGTCCCGGGTGCGCGGCGGCTCCTTGAAGCCTGGAGTCTCACAGCAAAGCCCCTTGCAGTGGGGAGGCGGCACATTCAGCGCCAGCCACCACCCCCATTTGCCCCCTTCCCTAGTTAGCAGCTGCGGCCCTCAGCCTCCAGGTGTTGCTGGACTCTCTACCCACCCCCGATGCAAAGCCTGGGGGCTGGGCCGGGACGGAGGACAGCCAGAAGAGCCTCCCCTCAGAGCCTGGCTGGCTGCCTCTCCTCTGCGCGCCTGCAGCTCCGTGGCCGGGCGAGGCGCTTTGGGGCCGGGGCCGCGTGAGCGCGCAGAGGGAGTGCATGCGCCCTGATCTCTGGAAGCCCCCGGTTGTGCAGCCCAGGCTCCGCTCAGCCCCGGAATTCCTTGGCCCAGTGCTCCTTCCTCGCTGGCGTCTGCACGACTTACTCTGCTCACGACTTACTTTACCCACAGCTGTTGCCTCTGCAAACAGTGGGCTCTTGGGCAAAGCCTCTTGCGGCCGAGCAAATGAAGCCCTTAGCAACTTGTGCTTCTCTTGGGATCCCTACGCGGAGGATCAAAGCGGACGATGAGCACACGGGGCAGCTGCCAGCCGGACGAGAGGCGCGCCCGGCCCCTGGTAGTGCTGCCGGTTCCAGCGCAGCAGCCAGCCAGGGAGGAGAGAGAGAGAGAGCTTGGCCGGGCTGCCGACAGAGCGCTCCCCCCAGCGGCTTCTCGCTCGCTCTCCTGGCTCTCCTGCTCCACTCGCTGCCTGGGCGGAAGGGAAACCCTGAGGGGGAGGGCTCCACCTCCACCTCCACCTCCGCCACCTCCCTCCTGCTTTCCCAGGCTGAGGAGCGCCCGTCGCTCGACAGCCAGCTTCAGCTTTCCTCTGCAAACCATCCTCCGTGCAAGGCGCACGGCTGGAGGGGAGCAAAACAAGCTGTTGAGCGGGGGGCACGTTTCTCGGCTCGGGGCGACCCACACAACCCGGGAAAATACGGGTTTTTGAGTCATCCGGGACAGCAGCGGGAAACACGTTAAAAAACGTGAGAATCCCGGCCAATACGGGATACTTGACACCACTGGTGCCCCCTCATTCTCTCTCTGCTCTTTCTTCTCCTCCTGCAGGTCCTGGCAGGCAGCAGTTTGTGGCTGGGGCTGAAGAGAGCAGCCCTCTGAGCTCCGGAAACATCTACCAGAAGCGGCTGCTGGTGGGGGATGTGGTGTCCGAGCCAGTCCTGACCTGCCTCGTCCACCTAGCACACCTGTATGGGGAGCCCGTCCTCACCTACCTGTACCTGCCCTATATCAGCTACCTGGTCAGTGTCTCTCTCTGAGGGTGACTGTCAGGGCTCCAGGCGTGTGGGGGGGGGCCTTCCACTTTTCCTCTCCCATCTTCCTTGGAGCAAAGTTCCGGTGGCCATCTGCCAGGGATTCTTTAGCTGAGATTCCTGCATTGCAGCGGGTTGGACTAGATGACCCTGGGGGGTCCCTTCCAGCTCCAGGATTCTCTGGTTCCATCTTGCCTTCTCCTACACCATTGCCATATGCTGCGTCAGACCCCGGGCCCATCTGGCACAGCGTTGTCCAGTCTGACTGGCAGCAATGGCTCTCCAGGGTTTCGGGCAGGGAGTGTCCTTGGAGCTGCCACTGGGGACTGAAGCTGGGACCTTCTGCATGCCAAGCAAGTGTTCTGCGCTACTGAGCTTGGGCCCTTATCTCATCCTTCCACTCCAGCACCATTCGTGGGCAACCTGAGCAACTTGCTGCAGGGAACACAGGATCTTGTTCAAGATTTCAGCAGCCAGGGAAGCTTAGCTTTAAAAACTAAAGCAGCCCAAGCAAACTCGCCTTCCCAAGTTTCTAGCCCTCATGGCTTTAGGGAGAAGCTGAAATGTACCTGAGCAGTGCCTGAGGGCGGGAGTGGGGCTGAGCAGAGGGGGGGGGGCAGCGGGACAGAAGATTGGGCAAATATATGCCAACTAAAATCCTAGGCGTCCGTCCCCCCCCCTTCCAAGGAGGGAGTTTGCCTTGCTTTGTGTCCTGGGGGTGGGGGCAGCTCAGAGAGGAGTTTCATTTCCTCCCAGGCAGCTGCTTTGAAAGGAGAAGCTGACTCACGTTCAGCCTCGGGGGGGCTCTGAATGCCTTCTGCACACTCACTCTCTGTGTGTGGAGGTCACTTTCTGTCTTGGGGGACACTTCCCCGTTTTTAATTCTTTCCCAACACGGAGGGTTTTATTCAGCAAAGTCAGGGGAGGGAGCAGCCCCTTCGCTGGGTGGGAGGAAGAGGAGGCCGCCTGGGAAGAGCTTTGCTGAGCCTCACGGCAGCGATGTCCGGTTGGCCAGGCTGGCAAGTCAGTTTGGCACCGGGGGGGGGTGTGAACCCCAAGCGCCCCCTCCCACTAGGGGCAAAGAGGTGGGTGAAAAGCTACATCAGGGACAAGGGGGGAATCAACTGGACGGTTGAAGTGGGAATCCAAGGGCACTGAATCGTGCCAGGAGACCCCAGAGGGCAGCAGACTTCCTACTTGCCACAGAGGCGAAATGGGGGCGACTACCCGGGAGGTGGCAGATCCAGCCTCCAAGGAGCGCACCACAGCCATTGCGGCCCCAGAGGCTGCAGCAGTAGCAGCAGCAGGCAATGCATTCCTTGGAGAGACCGGACCTGCTGCTGCTGCTGCTGCTGCGGATCCTGCCGTCCAAGGCAGGTCACCTCAGCTTGCTCATGAGTGGGCCAGCCCTGAAGGCAGGGGTGCAAATGAGGCCATGGTCTTTTTCATGGAGGGGAAGGCTATCCATGGTTGCTTGAGTACCAGGTGCTGGAAAGCACAGGAGGGGAGAGGGCTCTTGTGCTCGGATCCTGCTTGCAGGCTTCCCCTGGGGGGTTGGACTAGATGACCCCGGAGTCCTCCTCCCACTCTATGATTTATCTCAAGCGCCATGGGAAAGGCAGCGGTGGCTCTCAAGGATTTTAAGGTGGGGGTTGTTCCCAGCCCTACCTAAAGAGGACCTTCTGCAACTGCATGCCAAGCAGGTGTTCTGCTGCTGACCCACGTGGGACCTCCTTTCCCTGTTCCAGGTGGCTCCTGGGGGCGGAGCAGGCGTCGTCCGGCTGAACAGCCGCAAGGAGGCCGGGCTCCTGGCCGCCATGACGCTCACCCGGAAGATTGTCGTCTACCTCTCGGACACCACCCTCATGGACATCCTACCCAAAATCAGCCAGGAGGTCCTTCTGCCTGTCCTGGGCTTCCTCACCTCGGACACCATCAGGTGACGTATTGCCGGGATGAGAGGCTGGGGCAACATGGAGCATGCAGCGGGGGGGACCAGTCCCTTTGGGGGGAGACTGGGTGGTGTGTGCTGGGATGTCTCTCTTGGTCACCCTTCGTGACTGACGCACCACCCTCCCCCTCCAGCTTCCCCAGCGGGGCCCAGGCTCGCGTCGGCTTGTGCCTCAAGACCATCAGTCTCGTGGCGCTGGTTTGCTTGCGGATCGGGTCGGAGATGGTGCAGCAGCACCTCAGCCAGACACTCCGGGTGTTCTTCGAGACGTTTTCGCTGCTGGAGCAGGTGAGTCGGGAAGGGAGGGCTTTTTCGGCCTCTGCGAACGGGGGTGGAGGGAGGGAGGGAGAGAGAGCGAAGGACCCCTGGCTCTGGCAACACTTGAACTCGTGACACGTGGAAGTGAGGGGTGAGTGGGCTGGAAGTGGTTATTTCTGATAAGAGGCATCGGGCCAACCAACCCAGGAGACGTTTCTCAGGCCACAAACGTCCAGAAAGTGATCTTTCCTCTGCAGAGCCAAAATGGTCTTATTCACTGTACGGATCATACCCAGGGAGCCTTGGTGGCAGAGGTTGGGGAGAAACAAACCGTGGGTTCCAGTTTCTGCAATGCTTTCATGGGGTCCCTTCCAAATCTACAGTTCTATGAAAAGTGCAGGCATGGGGGAAATGGCCTCTTCCAAAATGCGGTGCTGTTCTCAGGGTGGCTGTTGGCGCTGGGTGGGAATCCTCTCTGGGAGGTGGGTGCCAGCAAGGCTAAGCTCGCCAGCGAGGCGGAGGTTTGTCTGTGACTGGTTCCCTCCTCCTCCTCCTCCTCCCCCCTGCCCAGGCCGTGACACAGGAGCCACCTGCCCTGCCAACGAGGCTGCTGCCCCCGGACCCGTCTGCTGTGCTGGAGCTGCAGAAGGTTTTCAGCCTGGAGATGGCTTACATCACCTTTGTCCCCTTCTCCTGTCTGCTAGGTATGGCGTGTGGCTTGACTCTCCTCCCCTGCTTTCTCCCGACCCATCTCTCTCTTCTGTGCTCTTGCAGACACATGCATGCGCGCACACTCTGGGTGTGAGTCTCGGGCAGCAGACACAGCCGCCAGTCTCGTGGCACCTTGAAGATCAGCCCAGCCACCTGTGCCCACCTGGTGCCCTCCAGCTGTATTGGGCTGCAGGGACTGGGGTGGCCAAATTGTCCAAAACATTGGGAGCGTGGCAGGCTGGCAAAGCAGAAAGGTATCAGTGTGTTTGTTTTCCCCATCTCCTTGAGATGACCTGAAGGCCCCTAAGGAACAGCCATTCTTCCTTTTGGACGCTGGACATCTTGAGGCAGTGAGTTCCACAGGTTAATTTGCAGCAGTGTGAATAAATCCTTTCTTTTCCTAGAACTGCATGGGAGAGGGAGAAAAATGTATCCCTGCTTCCTTTCTCCAACCTGTACACAATTTTTATAAATCCCCCCGACTGCTTCTCTCCCTCCTTGACAAGCCCCAGACACTGTTGCCTTTGCAGCTCCTTGACCCCATTGCACTTGGTGAGGAGAGGCCTTGGATGCGTGGCCTGGATCCATCCCCAGAGCTCTTCCACCTTCCTCCCTTCTCTGCAGGCGACGTCATCCACACCCTCGTCCCCAACCACGCGCTGGTCGGGCGGCTGGCCGGCCTCTACCTGGAGAGCATCAACCCCCGAGGCCTGGCTTCTTGGAGCCAGGATCCAGCCGCGCCAGGCCCGGGTTCCTTGGAGCAAAGCGCCATGGGCGCAGACCCCTCCACTGGCCCCTGCGAGGACACGCACTCGGGGACATTTGGGAGCGTGCTGGTGGGCAACCGGATCCAGGTCCCCACGGAGGCCCAGCGGGAGGCCTCGGGGAGCCCCGGCAGCTTCTGCCCCACGCCGGGGCGCCGGGAGGAGGGGGACGCGCTGAAGCAGGAGCTGCACCGCAGTGCCCACCACCTCTGTGGCAACTGGCTGGCCTACTGGCAGTATGAGATCGGGGTGAGCCAGCACGACGCCCACTTCCACTTCCACCAGATCAAGCTGCAGAGCTTCGTGGGCCACGCGGGGGCCATCAAGTGCCTGGCCCCCCTGGGCGGGGAGGACTTCTTCCTCAGCGGCAGCAAGGACAAGACGGTGCGCCTCTGGCCCCTCTACAACCGGGGGGACGGCACCCACGAGGTGGAGCCCCGCCTGACCTACGTGCAGCACAAGAAGTCCGTCTTCTACGTCGGCGCCCTGGAGGCCCCGCAGCACGTGGTCAGCTGTGACGGCACCGTCCACATCTGGGACCCCTTCACTGGTGAGGCGGGGGGGGGAGGGCTTGGCCGGGCCACAGGCGTGTGCCCCCCTGTGGCTGGGTGGAATAGGGAAAGCGGGGCAAGGAGCCTGTTTGGAATACCTCATCCGGTGACGCACATGTGCCAGGAGGAAAACACGCCGGAGGTGCGTTTGGGGCAGCACGACCGGCTCTGGAGCCAGCTGCCCCTTTTGCCCCACCTGAAGAGGCCGTCTCTCTCTCTCTCTCTTGCAGGCAAAGTCGTCCGCACGTTTGAGGCACCTGACTCCAAAGTGCCCATCACTGCGGTGAGTGCCATGCCACCTCCCTACAGTAGCGTCAGCATGGCCAGCTCCGACTCCGTGCTGCGCTTCATCGACCACCGGAAGCCGGGACTCCAGGTACCCCTGAGGGTTGGTTGCTCCCGGGGCTGCTTTGGTCGGCGGAGGTGGGGGGGCATTTCCCACTCCCCATTGGGTGTGACTGTGAAGAGGCCGTAGCCTTGGGGCAGAGCACCTGCCGTGGTCCAACTTCCCGCTGGAAAAGGGTCTGAGAGCGGGCGGTGGTTTTCTCTTCCACAAACGCCAGGGAGCCAAGACAGGCAACGACGAATTTATGCAGTGGTTACATGTTCATGTGAAATTGCGTATGTTTGAAGCGCCATTGGAAAAAGCCTGCCAGCACCCTGTTCCACCCCTTTTGATGATGTTTTTGGATCATTCCGGGCTTGGCGTGTTGCATGAACACATGTAAATGGAAACAAAATAGAAAATTCTTTCTAGTAGCACCTTAGAGACCAATTGAGTTTGTTCTTGGTATGAGCTTTCGTGTGCATGCACACTTCTTCAGATACCTTCGTGTGCATGCACACTTCTTCGGATACTTCTTCAGATACCTATCTGAAGAAGTGTGCATGCACACGGAAGCTCATACCAAGAACAAACTCAGTTGGTCTCTAAGGTGCTACTGGAAAGAATTTTCTATTTTGTTTCGACTATGGCAGACCAACACGGCTACCCACCTGTACATGTAAATGGAGCGTCGTTGCCTGTACTGCTAGGACTGAGCTGGATAGAGAAAGGCAGGAAGGCAGCTTGGAATAACAGCCTTGTAGAGAGAGTCCTCCAGTCCAGCTTCCTGTAATGTCAGAATCACAACAGAAGCATCAGCCGACTTGATGGGACATTAGGAAGAACGTCTTGGTGGTCAGAGCTGCTCCAGAACCTCAAGGGCACCGCCTTCCAAGGGAGTCTGTCCCGCTTCCAAATAGCTCTTAGGAAGTTCTTTCTAAAGTTCTGTCAGAATCTTCCTTGCCGTTTGGATCTGTTGGTTCGGCTCCTGCCCTCCAGAACAGCAGAAAACAAGCTTGCGCTCCCTTCCACGTGGCAGCCCTTCAGAAATTGGAAGATGGCTCTCATGTCACCTCTGAGCCTCTTTTCCGGGATCCCTCAGCCTCTTCCCTATGGGATCTGTTGGGAGGGAACATCTGCTTTGCATGGGGGGGGGGGGGTCTGGTTCGCTCCCAGCCTGTTGAATAAGTGTCAGGTGATGGGGAAGACCCTCCCTTGCATGAGGCCCTGGAGAGATGCTTCTAGTCAGAGCAAGAAGCACTGGACCAGATGGACAGAGAGTCTGGCTTGCAGCCGGGCAGTGTCCTGTGACGGTGGGCCTGGGGGCTGGAGGGGGCCTCACAATCTGGCAGTCGTGAATTGGTGGGTGCGACCCCAAGCGACAACTTTGGGAGTTGGGAGGCACCTTCCTTGGAAGGGCTGCTGCTGGGTGGCAGCGCAACCCAGCTTGCAGGCAGGGGGTCCCCAGTCCAGCCCCACACCCACCAGTCCCCTTTCTTACAAAGGGGGCCACCTGGCAGGTGCTAGGGGGGCCAAAGGGAGAGAGAGCCTGACGTGGTTTTGAAGCAACTTTCCCATGGTCCTCTGAGGCAGAGCAGTGGCCTTGCAGGCAGAAGGTCTCGGGTCCAATCCCTGATGGCAGCATTGGGGAAATGCTGGGGGGGGGGGAAGCCCCATGCACCTGAAACCCTGGAGAGCTGCTGCTGCTGCCAGTCAGAGCAGGCAATACTGAGGGAGAATTGCCGCAGGTTCTGACTGGGAGTGGGGCTGCTTCTGACGCCCCTCTGCCTCCCCTCCTTCTGTGCCCCCAGCATGAATTCCGCCTGGCCTGTGGGGCCAACGCTGGCCTTGTCCGCTGCCTGGCCGTCAGCCCCAGTGGCCGGAGCGTGGTAGCCGGCTTCTCCTCCGGCTTCATGGCCCTGCTGGACACCCGGACAGGCCTCATCCTGAAGGTGTGGCCAGCACACGAGGGAGACATCTTGCAGATCAAGGTAAGGGGCTGGGCTGGAGGGGCTCATTTGGATGCATCCCCCCCCCCCGCCTCGTTCGTCTCGAAGGCAAAATCATTTACGATTGACCTTTCAAACACTGGCTAAAACTAGTGAGCATCCCATTGTAAGAACACAAGCCCTGCTGGTCAACCAAGGGTTAAGTTTTTGAAATAAAAACCAGGAATGAGGAGGGGCGGGAGGGCTTTGCGGGCATCCCAGGCGATGTCTGGAGGCACCACTGTGCCCCTGGGCACCACCCTGGAGACCCCAGATTGCCTCTCCTGGTCTGACCTTTTCACTCTTGCTCCAAGACCGGCTGCCCCCCTTTCCCCACTGCTGCACCACGGACAGCTGAAGATTCCCTTCTGTTGGTCCAAGGTGCTGGGCTGAAGGAGCCAGGCTGAGGCCTGCTGTCTGTACAGGGACATGCTCTGCATGGGGGGCCACGAGGCCCTTGCAGCCTCAGATCCAACACAGGGGCATCATTTTGCCGTAGCCTTGTCCGCTTACGTGTCTCCAGTGCATTCCCAGATTGCACGCTGGAGAAACCGGGGGATCTGGTATTGCAGTGTTGCACACAGACAAACAAAAAACCCTGCGCCAGTTAAGTCTCCAGGCTTCATGGTTCCAGAGAGGAGGGCGGTCACATGTGAGCAATACCTTGTGGAAGGTGTCCGGTTGTGGAGCAGCTTGTACTGCACGGGTGTGGAAGTGGGGTTAGGGCGTTGGGGTTTTGGCCGGTTGTCCCCTCTGTTGATCCTTCTCTGGGGGCCATTTCTGAGCTGGTGGGAGGACAAAGGTCTTGTGTGCCAGAGGCGGGGAAGCCGAGTGTGTGTGTGTGTGTGTGTGTGTGTGTTGGTGTGTTGGCGGTCCCTGCTTTTCCCACTTAGCGCTGGCTGGCTGCCCCTATCTGAATGGCTAACCCTTCTCCCTATTTGCCTGCTCCCTGGGCTGCCCTCTGTGTCCTTCACCCAGAGCCAAACAACTCAGCTGCTTGCTTTTCCTCCACTGATAGGAGGCCCTCGGCCACAAAGCCCCACTGGCAGCTCCCAGGCCCTGCTCTACTGCCAGCGGCACTGGATTCCGGCAGAATGTTGCCAAAATCTCACATGATCTTGCCGGAAACTGCCGCTGCTGCAGGCAAGGGAGGCTTGGGCATGTTCTGGCTTTGCCTCAGGCGGCAAAATGGGATGTGCAACCCCTGTGAGGCAGGCCCCTGGTCCTTTGCAACCGATTCTGCGTTGGGAAGGGTGGCCTTTTTGAAGGCCCTTCCCGCCAGTGCTGCAGAGGCAGTGAGATGCCAGTGGCCGGTTCTGGTTTTGCCACTCTTGCTGGAGAGCACGCCGGGAACGGTGGAGAAGCTGGCCCCACTGGAGTCCTCCATGAAGCACGGGTGGGTGGGTGGGGGGTGGGTGAGTCCCCCAGTTAGTGCTGGGGCTGAATACTAGCTGGGGCTCCTACCTGGGGAATGGGAAGTGAAATTATTTTTGTCTTAAAATTCATTCACCACTTGATTGTTAAAAGAGAGAGAGAGAAAAGTAAATCCTGAAAAATCTGCAAGTTCTTTAAAACATGCAAAAACTTAAAATACTAAAACAGATTAAAATTGCCACAACTTTCTGGGCCATCTTGTCTAAATATGAATGTTTTGTGCAGGTGTCTGCCTCATATCAATAGGCAGGGAGTTACAAAGTTAGGTCCCGCCACACTCAAAGGTTGAGTTCTGAGCAAATGTGGGACGGGTGCTATATGTGGCAAAGTCCATTTGTGGCAATGGAAGAAGTCGAGTGGGTAAGGCGATCTGGTAGAGTAAGGAAGAGTGCCTTGGGGCATGTGTGAAGTGCCTTTCCCCTGCCACTTTGTAACCACACTTCCCCCCCCCCCAAAAAAAACCAGGATTCAGTGGTGGGGTGCACCTTCCCTTTGCATCAAAGGACTGCTGCCCCCCACATTCTGGGTGGGGTTCCTGGGTGTGGGCCGAGATGCCCCTGAGCTGACGGGTGACCCTTTCCCCCCCAGGCCACGGAGGGCAATGTGCTGGTCAGCTCCTCCTCCGACCACTCGCTGGCCATCTGGAAGGAGCTGGAGCCGAAGCCCCTGCAGACCTACAAGCCGGCCTCTTCTGAGCCCATCCACACCTTCGACCTCTACGGCAACGAGGTGGTGGCCGGGACCGTGGCCAACAGGATCAGCGTCTACGCCCTGCAGGAGGCACTGCCCCCCAGCGTCACCAAGCTCAGCTCCGAGAACTTCCGGGGCACCCTCACCAGCCTGGCTGTCCTGCCCACCAAGTGCCAACTCCTGCTGGGCTCCGACAACGGCACCGTCCGGCTCCTGGCGTAGCCCTGGCTCCCGTGGCACACGCCTCTCCACCTTTCTGGGGACGGGGGCAGAGCCGCTGGCCAAGAGCCCCTTTGTGGGGGGAGTGGGGGTGGGCTTCTCGGAGACCTCCGTGCCCGCTTTTGACTCTCTGCAAGCAGGCTGCTGGGCAGCCAGAGGCCCCAATCCTCTCATCACCATATGTGCCTGACTCTCTTTGGGAAGTGGGGGTGGGCGTTCCGCGAGGGACCCACGGAGGGTGGCCGCTTTGGTGCCCTCTTCCACCTCCCCTCTCCAACGCAGCATTCCTGTTCTTGAACTTTTTCCATGGCGGAGGGGAGCACTTCCTCTGCTGTGTGTGTGTGTGTGTCGCACAAGACTTCTTCTGTCCTCCTGGGTCCCCCCACCCATCCCATATGCGTCTCCTCCCCACACCCCGCAAGAGCTGGCCTCCATGCAGAGAGAGAGGGCTTTGCACCTGGACGGCAGCATCACCTGGGCACCGAGGGCTCCTCCAGTTGGACTGTGGAGAGCGCCTTCTCTCCACCCCGTGGAGAATGGCCCTCATGTGGTGCTTGGCTTGACCCTGGAACCCTCAGAACCTCCTCCTCCTCCTCCTCCTCTGGGAAGCGGGCAGCCTCTTTCCTGGCTGACCGGCCCTTGGAGATGCCCTTGGCCCCCAGTTCTCCAGTCTCCCTGTCTTTGCTCAAGCCCAGTGAGGAGGCAAACACACACACAGATTCAGTGGTCCAACTGCCCTGCCATCTTGAGCACTTGGTGGCTACAGTGCCGCATTCTGGCTCGCTCTGCCTGTCCTCCTGGAATGATTTTTTTTTTCATGGGGTGGGAGTGGCAGGGAGGCAGCTTGTGGGAAAACCCCCACCCAGGCAAGGGTCAGCACACCTGTGCAAGTGCTTGCCCCCTTTTCCTGATTAACTGATTGCAATAGATTATATATATATATATACACATATTCTAATAAACACCCTGGAGCTCGCAGTTGCCTTTTCTCTCTCTGTGTGTGGCATGAGTTTGGTGTCCCTCTGCTGTTTCCTCCCCCCCCCCCTCACAGACCTCCTCCTACTCCGTAAGGGACAACAGGATGCCACAAAAGGGCCAAGATGTTCCAAAACTTGCTGTGGTGACTCAAAAGTTAATCTGTGCCAGATAGTGACATAGTCTGGCTATTTATTTATTTAGTTAAAGTGTGTCCGGTCCCTTGCAAGAAACACACACCACATAGTCAAGGTGATGAGTGTGCTTAGGCAAAGCAAAGTGTGATTCCTGACTTGCAGGGGGTTGACTAGATGATGATGATGATGATGAAGAGGAGTTATTAAGGGAGCATTCAGCTAAGTTTTGCAGGGAGTAGACCTACTAGAAATCATTGGACTTCACTTGGGCATGTTCCTTAATTTCTCCTAAGGCAGGCTGTTTGTTCAGCTGCCGCCGCCTGGCCCAGCTCTTGTTTCGAGAGTCGCCTTCCCCTTTCCTGCTGCCCCCTCCCCAGATGCCTATGCTTTGGCCAGGATCCAGGGGGCGGGCGGGCGGGTGCTTGAGGACTCGCTAGTCCCAGCTGGGCCGGCTGAGGGGGCCGCGTTGCTCGCCTCTGCACGAAGGCTGCAGCTGGGCTCGGGGTGCAAAGTGCCCCCAAGGAGGCTCCCCCCCCACCCCAAACACACGTCGGGCAGGAGGCGGATCGGTCCTGTTTCTCAGGTCCCTTCCTACGCCGCCGCACAGTTCCCGGAGAAATGTTTAACCAGATGCAGCAGAAAAAGTCAATATTTGCCCACGGAGGGTGGTGAAGTAGTGGGAAGGGGGAGAGATTCCACAAGTAGGCGTTGCTCCCGCGGCTGGTCCCTGGCGAAACTTGGGGGCCACTTCTGCAAAATCCCCCCCCCTCCACGAAGCCGGCAGTGGTGGCGGCGGCGGCTGCAGGGGAGAGGTGCAAGGAGGAAGAGCCCCGTGCAGGACCAACGTGAGATGGGGGGCTTGAGCTGGGGCCTGGGGGGTGGGGAAGAGGGGGGAGCCGGAGCTTGGAATCCTTGCGCAATGGGCAGTTTGGGTTCCTCTTGAGTGAAGAGAGAGACTGCTTTGCTAAGCGGGGCTTTGGGGGGAATCTCCTGGCTCCGCTTTCCTGGTTTTTATTAATTTAATTGCATTTCATATCCCACCAAAGAGCTCAAGGCGGCATGTCCAAATACCCCCCTCCTCATTTAATCCCCACGACAACCCTGCGAGGTAGGCTAGGCCGAGAGGCAAGAGTGACTGGCCCCCAGGCTCACACCCCGTGGGAGCTTCATGGCTGAGCTGCGGGATCTGAACCCGGGTCTCTCCCGAGGTCCGACACTGACTCACTACGCCACCCGTGGCTTCCGTGGCCGTGAAAGGGAAAGAGCACACGCCTTCACGCACCCACGCACCAGTCTGAGCTTCTCGCACCCATCCCTGCCCTTTTTCTCGGCCTGCAGCTGGGGGGGGGGGTGTCAGCCTCCTCCCCTCCCCTCCCTCCCAAGCTTGCGCCCAGGAAGCGTTAAGGAGCCGAACAACAGCCACCACAAAAGTCCTAACTCCAAGGGACGCGGGGTGAAATTTAAATGTATGCAACCCTCAGTCTAGAGGGTGATGACTGGAGGGGGGGGGCAGTCAAGAGGGTGATGACTGGAGGGGGGGGCAGAAGTGGGGCTTGCCGTGGATACCTCCTTTTGGGGGGCAGGCGGGGTGAGCTCAAGGGAAGGCGGCTGGGGAGGCTGTGAGTCCCTCTCCGTCTCTCGGGTCTGTCTTGAAGTGGGGACGGGACTCCCAAGCAACTCTGGGCATCACTTATCCGCCCATCTCTGGCAGATCCCCCCCACCCCACCCCGGGTTAAAAGATGGCTGCCCCGTCCTGGCCTCTGCTGCTGCTCCTGCTGGCCGGGACCGGCCTGCCTGCTCTGCACGCGACGCACCACGGGGTAAGTCCCGGCCTTATTTCGGCCAGCTCCACCTCTCCGACCGGGGCAGAAGAGCCCAGTCGAGGGAGACTCGCGGGGAGACAGGCAGGGGCAGGAGAGGGCGGGCGTGGGGACTGGCCCCTGGAATGTGCTGCTGGTCTCCCAAGTGTGTGTGTGTGGGGGGGGGGGTCCTTCCTGCCTGTGGAACAAACACCCTCGGCCTTGGGAAGGTGGTGGAGGTCTTTAATCGGGAGGTTGGATGGCCAGATGTCAGGGATTCTATTATTTTAGGTCTCCATTGCCCATGCCTTTGAAGATGATGTGCAGAGGAACATTCTCCAGGTAAGGGGAGTGGAATCTCACACAGCTTCATTCCCAAGTCTCGAATTCGATACAGTATTTGCCTTTTCATTAAGAATAAACCAATCTTTAAAAAAGATTTTTTTAAAAAAGATTTTTTTAAAAAAGATTTGTTTATTCTGAATGAAAAGGCAAATACTGTGTCGAGTTCGAGACTTGGGAATGGAGAGCAGGGTGGGTAACATTGCTGCGTGATGGACGGTTCTAGTCCTGGGTCATTTTAATAATCTATGGAGGCCAGCACCAATGGCATGAGCAAATGTAGCCAGTCCCGGAAGCAGAATTTGGGTTGGCAATTAGAAAGTTCAAAGGCAGGACCTGATGAGGCAGCTTTCTCTAAAAGGTTCCCCACAGAAGGGCTTGGGCATGTAGCTGTTGGAAAGAAGGGCTTGTTTTTGTTGGGTGCTGGGGGACATCTTCTGGACAACCAGGGAGCCCAAGCTGCCCAAAAAGAGATGGTGGAGAGGATGAATCAGTGCGGGAGATGTAGCAGGGCAGGTCCCTGAGCCTGGAGTGACATTTTTGAGAAAGGGAGTCTTGGGAGCAGAGGCAAGCAAGAGAGGAGATGTCAGGCCGCGCTGAATAATCTGGGTGGCATTGCCTGAGAGCTCTTAAGGAACTCAAATGTGAAACTGATCTTCTAACAAAAATATGTACCGTTCCTAAGAGTGTCCTTGGCCCCAGAGCACTGGAAAGCTGCCAACGCAACACCAATATTTACAAAGGGATTCAGGAAATTACAGGCTTGGCGTCTCTTCCAGGTAAATTGCTGAGAAGTCCTATTAAAGGTAAAATAATCAAGCGCATGCAGGATTTCCTCAGCAGCGACCCCACACTATCATGAGGGCTCCCTGCCAGAAGAGGCTTTTTAAAAGGGCCTTGCAAACCCACTCAATTCGGGCGGCTTTCTTCCAAAGCAGGTGTGGAGAACCAATCGCTGGCCCTTAGATGCTGCTGAACTAGAACTCCCATAACGATGGGAGTTGCAGTTCAGAGATGCCTGGAAGGGCACAAGCCCTGTCTTAAAGGACCTGGCAGTGCCACTGATGCTGAAACTTCTTTCCTGTTTTTTCTCCAGGCTTGTGCTGCTTTTAAGTGATTGGTTTTTACTGAAATGTGATTTTGTGTGTTGCTTTTATTTTTCAGTAAGCTGCCTTATGAGGGTTTAAGGAACACTTAGGCTAGCTCCGATTCATTTATGTGTTCTGTCTCTGAATACCAGCTGCTGGGGAGAGTGCGGCTGTTGCACCTCTGGTCCTGCTTGCGAGTTTCCCTTGGGGGCATTCAGATGCCACTGTGAGGGCAGGAGGCTGGAGCAGATGGCGCCCCTTTAGTTTGATCCAGCAAGGCCTTTCTTATGCTTATGAAAACTACCATCTATCAGGCCAGTCTCTGTGTCCATGCAGTCCAGCACTGCCTGCTCTGACCGGCAGCAGCTCCCTGGTCTCCTGGTGAGCAGAGAACTTGCCAGCTTTTACCCAGAGTGAAAACAAGGTGCTTCTTTCTTTAGAGGGTGAGCCTGGGCCCTCTTGCCTGCCCAGCCCACCCTCTGCCCCTCCCTCAGCTACCCATATGTCTCCTTCCCTCCCAGACTGAGCTGCCCATTCTTTCCTCCCCACCTTCAGTTCCTAGGGCCCATTTCTTCACAGGGCGATGAAGCAGATGGGTTGGTGGAAGAAGCATTGCTGCCGGAGGTTGCTTTGCCTGAGGCAGAGGTGCTCCCACCTGCATCCAAGACCCAAGAGGGCCTCCTTGGCACCATTATGCCACCCTCTGATCCAAGCCTGGCAGAGGAGGTTTCAGCCGCGGAGCTGGGAGAGCCCCAGAGCTCTTCTGAGGCAGAGGAGGATGGCCGTGGAAGAAGCTGCGACAGGGACATCCCTCTGGAGAAGACGCACGCGGTGGCCGAGGCTGTGATGAAGCTGGGTGCTGACCTCCTGCGGCAGGTGGAGCTGGAGAACAGCAAAGGCAACCTCTTCTTCTCTCCCCTCAGCATCGGCCTGGCGCTGGCTCACTTGGCTCTAGGTCAGTATCCCCAAATCTCTCAAAGACAGCCTGTTGGTTGACTTCTTCTGAACTCAAAAGCGAAGGTGCTTTTCATGGTTAACAGCAAATGAAGGGTTTTGCTTTTAGGATGTGGAAAAGGTGAGATGCTGCTCTCCCTCCAAGTAGTGATGGCGGCTCCTATGCGCAGGGGGCAGCCTCTTCCGGGGGGGAGGCAATTCTGTCATCTCTCTGAATGAATAACCAATGCAGAGACGGCAGGAGAAACGCCCAGCGGGGGTGAAAGCAAAGCAGCCTGCCAGCCACTGAGTGCTCTGGACTCCAGCTAACTGAATTTCTTCCAGCACATGAGCAGCCCTGTTGGCTGCACAGTCTGAGAATTTCTGCAATGGAGATGGGAGGAATAGGAACAGAAGACACTGCCTTGTACAGGGTCTGACCAGTAGTCCATCTAGCTTGGTGTTTTCCACACTGTCAGCTGTGGCTCTCCAGGGTCTCGGGCAAGAAGTCTTTCCCAGCGCTGCCTGGAGATGCCGTTGGGGCCTGAACCAGAGACCTCCTGCCTGCAACGCTGGTGCTGTGTTACTGAAGGATAACAGAGTGCTAAGCATGGAAGCCTCCCTCTTCCTGCTTGTGTGATGAAAGGCCTTCAGCCCTCTTCTGCTTTAACACAGCGGCAACTCTCTCACTCCTGGCTGATGTGACAAGCGCTTGGGAGCACAGTGGCCCAACGCAAGCAAGAGGGCTTCCACGCCCGGCTGCCATACTCACATGCTCAGTGCTGCAGCATCCGCAGGGTCAGGTTACCACGTTCCCAGGTTAGCTGAGCGTTAACTGTGCTACTGTTAATCTGGTTTCCCTTTCAGGCGCAGCCAACGAGACCGAGGAGCAGCTGCTGAAGGCTCTGCACATGGAGTCGGTGCCCTGCCCACACCAGGCTCTGCGCACCGTCTCCCAGCACCTCAGCCAGACGACGCTCAGCATCGCGGCCCGGCTTTACCTACAGAAAGGTGAGAGGTGTGGGCAGGCAGGTGTGGAATAGGAGAAGTGGAGTGAGCTTGCCCTTTGGGTGTGAGATGGAAGAGCGGGCGTTTCCACATGGTGTGGCTTGAAATTCTCTCCTTATTTTATTTATTAAAAAATTCGTATACTGCTGTATCGTTAAAAAAAATGTATCACAGCGGTTCATAGGAATATAAAAAGAGAAAGTAAAATCATAAAAAGTTAAAAATGGGTTAAAAGCCAAAGAATTTAAAACAAACATCCGTAGACCATTGTAGGAGATGTATTCTTAACTGCCTGTGTGGGCTTGTCAGGGGAAAAGGCTTGTTGTTGTTCAGTCGTTCAGTCGTGTCTGACTCTTCGTGACCCCATGGACCAGAGCACGCCAGGCACGCCTATCATTCACTGCCTCCCGCAGTTTGGCCAAACTCATGTTAGTAGCTTCGAGAACACTGTCCAACCATCTCATCCTCTGTCGTCCCCTTCTCCTTGTGCCCTCCATCTTTCCCAACATCAGGGTCTTTTCCAGGGAGTCTTCTCTTCTCATGAGGTGGCCAAAGTACTGGAGCCTCAACTTCAGGATCTGCCCTTCCAGTGAGCACTCAGGGCTGATTTCTTTAAGGATGGATAGGTTTGATCTTCTTGCAGTCCATGGGACTCTCAAGAGTCTCCTCCAGCACCATAATTCAAAAGCATCAATTCTTCGGCGATCAGCCTTCTTGACGGTCCAGCTCTCACTTCCGTACATTACTACTGGGAAAACCATAGCTTTAACTATACGGACCTTTGTTGGCAAGGTGATGTCTTTGCTTTTTAAGATGCTGTCTAGGTTTGTCATTGCTTTTCTCCCAAGAAGCAGGCGTCTTCTAATTTCGTGACTGCTGTCACCATCTGCAGTGATCATGGAACCCAAGAAAAGGCAGGGAAAAGGCAGGCAACCCAAGGGGAAAAGGCAGGGAATAACAAAATAACAATATCAATAATAATATAGCTGGCAGAATATAAAAGTTTGTAGCAGGCATTTAAAAGTTGGCACAGGAGGTGCCACTGAATCTCCAGTGGTAGAGAGTTCCACGGGGCATGGCTAATGACACTAAAGGCTTGGTTTCTTGCTGTTCTCAAACGAGCCTCACCAACTTGGGGAATGACCAGCGACGCTCCTGTGGGTGACCTAAGAGTGACTGAGCTGGGGATATAAGGGTTGAGGCTACTAAACCTTTAGTGGATAGCAGATATTGAGGGATGGGGGGCAGGGAGAATCCATATTGGGACTGGAGAGGAATAAGAGTGTTTTTTCTTAACCCTTTTGCCCATGTAATTTTCCCAACCAAAGTCACCACCATCCCTCCCCAGCTGCTATTTGCACCAGTAGCAAAGGATCACAATGTGAATGGTGCAAATAGCATTGGTTGGATGGGTGGGTGGTAGCAGTTTCCATTAGGATAACAGCACTGGGGGGGGGGGTCAACACCCATCTCTGTCCCAATCTGGATCAAGAGTCCCCACCCCACCCCAGCAGCTGCTGTTCACAAAGAAGTTTGAATCCTGCGGACCTCGAGTGCAGTGGGAGAAGGGAAATCAACGCAGCAGCAGCAGCAGTCCCCTGGCCCAAAAATGGGTTTGGGAGAATCCTAGCAGGATTACCCCAGGCTTAGGGGGAGAGCTGAAACTCTTGACCGCCTCACATCAAGTGCTGTTGCAGGATTCCCAGTGAAAGAGCAGTTCCTGGAGGACTCGGAGAAGTTCTACAGGGCCAAGCCAGCCACCCTGTCTGGGGACAGTGAGGCGGACCTGGCAGCCATCAACACCTGGGTGAAGGACGCGACCCATGGGCAGATCCCCACCATGCTGACTGAGCTGCCGGCCAGTGTCGTGATGCTGCTGCTCAATGCGGTGTACTTCCAAGGTGAGCTCGGCTGCTCCTCCCCACCCCCACCCCCTGACTTGCTGGGACAGCCAACCTTTCAGTTATTGCAGCAGCCCAATAAGTAACTGTGTGAACAAGGCCTCTATATGTTTCTCCCGTTTTAATCCATCCCAATAACCTAATATTGTTGTTGTGATTTTATGGACTGTAGTTTTTACCACCTAGAAGAAAAACAAGATTGTCATTGTTGGGAGGGACCCCGAGTGTCATCTAGTCCAACCCCCTGCAATAATAATAATAATAATAATAATAATAATAATAATAATAATAATAATAATTTATACCCTGCCCATCTGGCGGCTTCCAACAAAATATTAAAATACAATAGTCTGTTAAACATTAAAAGCTTCCCTAAACAGGGCTGCCTTCAGGTGTCTTCTAAAAGTCTGGTAGTTGTTTTTCTCTTTGACATCTGGTGGGAGGGCGTTCCACAGGGTGGGCACCACTACCGAGAAGGCCCTCTGCCTGGTTCCCTGTAACTTGCCTTCTTGCAGCGAGTTAACCGCCAGAAGGCCCTTGGCAATGGACCTCAGTGTCCGAGCAGAATGATGGGGGTGGAGATGCTCCTTCAGTTATACTGGACCAAGGCTTTAAAGGTCAGCACCAACACTTGGAATTGTGCTTGGAAACAATGCAGGAATCACTGAAAAATGGCCATGCAACCTCTGCTTAGAAACCTCCAGGGAAGAAGAGTCCTCCCTCCCACTCCACTGTCAAACCATCAGAAAGTTCTTCCTAATCATTAGTTTCTTGCAATTTGAATCCATTGGCTCAGGTCATACCCTCTGGAGCATCAGAAAATAAGCTCTTTCTCTATCTTCCCTGGGACAGCCCTTCAGTTATTTGAATATGGCTATCATGGCAGCACCTTTTAGTCTCCTATTACACAGGCTAAACATACCCAGCTCCCGCAACCATTCCTCGTAAGGGTTGTTTTCCAGAACCCTCATTATTTCAGTCGCCCTCCTCTGCACACCTTCCAGCTTGTCCATTTCCTCCTTAGAAACTGCAGTGCCCAGAACTGGACACAGGACTCCCAAGTGGCTTGGTTTCCAGACGCTGCCTTTCCTCTCCTCAACCAATTTTTTATTCCCTATTTTTGGGCAGGGTTTTGGAAGAACAAGTTTGATCCCCTTCTGACTGAGCCTGACACGTTCTACCTGGATGATGAATTCACCGTCTCCGTGGAGATGATGCGGGCTCGCGGCTACCCTCTCAGCTGGTTCACCCTGGAAGCCCAGGATGTCCAGGTGGGGTAACGGGGGGGACGGGACTTTAGTTGTCGATGCTGCCAAAGGGTCTGGCATCAGGTCAAAGTGCCTGGGAGAGCGTCGGCCTCCTTGCCTTCCCACGTGGGGTGGGCATGGGCCTTTCTCCTGCCCCTGGAGCGCACGAGAGGAGGGCTCAAGGCAAAGGCCGTCCCGTTGTATCCACAAATAATGTTCTATTGGGCTGCCCCTCTTCCCTGTGCTTCTCTCTCTCCCAGGTGGCCAGGTTCCCCTTCAAGGGCAACACGAGCTTTGTTGCCATCCTTCCAAACCACCCTGAGCGGAACTTCTCTCGGCTGCTCTCCGATCTCAGCCAGGCCAACTTCCAAAGCCACTTCCCCAAGGAGAGGCCCACCATGGTGAAGATGCCCAAACTGTACCTGCAGCATCACCTGGACCTAGAGCAAGCCCTCAGCCAGTTGGGTAAGAGGAGGGAGGGAGGGGGCCAGCCTGCTTCACTGTTCTCCTTTACAGGATGGTTTTGGATACCCTCAGCCACCTTGCTGCCTTATTTCAAACAGCTTGATGGACCCCGGTTCATGACTCCTGCTTTGCATGCAGAAGGTCCCAGGTTCCGCCCCCCTGCCCCAAGCCCTGGAGAAGCCATGGCTGCCAGTTGGCACAGACCAGAGGTGGGGGGGGGCTCCACCACCTCCCAGCAGCCCCAGCAGCCAGCAAGGCTAGCTGTCAAGGATGGTGGAAGCTGCAGTCCAAGGAGAGCCAGAGACCTAAGATTCCGCACTCCTGACATGCTCAGTGTGAGGATAGCTGGGCAAGCAAGGCAGATCCCTGTGTTAAATACAGTCCCTGCCTTGTGCCCCTGTGACCTCAGACCCTGAAGACTAGTCTGTTGAAATGGGCCGAAGGCAGCTTCTGATACGTTCTGGAGTCCTCACCAGATGAAGGTTGGAAAGAGCTTCCAGACACTTCGCAGGGCATGTTGGCGAGTGGATGTTTGTGTCTTCATTTCCTTCTGCTCCCTCCACACTGACTCTTCAGATGCTTCCAGATGGGGGCTTAATTTTGTGAAATGGGCTGCTCTGGTATTGCAAGCAAGTCACTGGCAGCAGTTTACTTTTTCACTCCTGGATTAAACGTGTGTTACTTTTTCCCTAACTCTTCCCTATCTCCACTCCAGAAGTCCAGGTTCTGTTTCAAGCTAGTCTTGGAAGCAGCAGAAATTCTGCCTCCTTAGTAAAACATACAGGCACTCCGTTTGAACGATTTTAATGCAGTGGCAGAATTCAGGCTGTAGGTGGGTGGAAATTCTCCTCCTCCCCCAAATATGCACAGCCCTGAGAATAGTCTTGGGTCACAAACGCTGCGGATGTCCTGCACCAGCACCATCCTGACTGACGGCTGCTTTCTCTCGAGAGAAGCCTGCAGCTTCCCCCTTGGCACTGGCTTCACTCCTCTCTCTTTCTTTGCAGGCCTTGGTGAGCTGTTCTCTGCCCCGAATTTCCACCCCATAACAGAGGGTCCCCTTGTGGTCTCCAGTGTCCAGCACAGAGCCACCCTGGAGATTTCTGAGGCCGGGGTAGAGGCATCCGCTGCCACCAGTGTCTCCATGTTCCGTTCCTTCTCTGCTTTCAACCTCAACCAGCCCTTCCTCTTCATCATCCAAGAGGACACCACTGGCATCCCTCTCTTCCTCGGCGCCATCCGGAACCCCAACCCCAGCGCCCCTCAGGAGAGGAAGACGAATGACTGTGCTGAGGGAAATGATGAAAAGCTCTTTCTGTGCTCCACGGACCAAGAGAAACCCTGAATGCCTCAGAGGCCTCCAGGATGCATGAAACCCAAGAGGGCAAGTGTGCTGTGGCCTGTCAGGGTTTTTTTTCAGCAGCCTCTCCCCAAATGTCCAGAAAAGCCACCCTTTCACTTAACTGGCTGCCATCCTGTACCCAGTCCTGCAAGATATAAAATACGGCCCTATTGACTCATCTTCTTCTCAGTGGCCCTTGCGGATGGGATCCTGCACCCTGACCTGCAGGCCTTTAGCCCTAGAATTGAAGCTGAGCAAAAGGTCACAAGGTTGCACCTTCTCCTCTGGCGCTTTATTCTGCAGGGACTCTGGCTGAGGAATCTGAAGGGTCACAGATATGAATGAGCTGTGAGTGCCGTGAAATAAAAGGATGCAGAGAATACAAGAACCAGCAGCAGCAGCAGCAGCCCAGAGCCTGGGGAGTTTACGTGCTCACTTCCCGTCTTGCCACCAGCTTCTCTTCGGTGTTGCAGCCCCACAATAGATCCAGACCACAACCTTTCCTTTCTGGTGGCCACAAAAATGCAACAGAATAGACTGCATAGTGCTGCACAACTCAAGTTAAGGAAAAAATAAGAGTGTTGGGAATTGCTAGGAAAATAAACCTGCTGGTATCCTAATGCCTGTTGCCACTAACGTGTGTGACTGACTGTGCTTCGAATCCTGCACACAAGGGCACTGGGGACTCTCTGTTCTCTTTGCTTGTTGGGTTTGTGTAAAGTGCCGCTGCCCTTTTTGTGCAAAATCCCCCTTGGGCTCTTTTACACTTGCATTGCTGTAGCAACAGAGCCTGTGTGAGAGTGAATACGAATGTGAATGCCAGTTGCCTTGATAGACAAGGAGGCTGTTGGGTGTGGGATGAGAATTGCTTGGGGATCTCCAGTGACTCATGGGGGGATGAGGCTGAGGTTGGTTAGGACTTCCCAGTTCTGTATTCCCAGCTCCTTATTTAAAGCAGCTGCACAAGCAGCCACAATGCGGAACTGAAAGTTGGTGTGTGCTTCTGGCTGCACTCCGGAATCAATTAGGCTGCCTCCCCATATTGCACACCTGTGACCAGCAAACTGCTCCCCTCCAGATGCTGAAACCTTCTCTCCAAAGAATCATAGAGTTGGAAGGGACCCCCAGGGTCATCTATTCCAACCCCTTGCAATGCATGAATCATGGCTAAAGAATCCCTGACAGATGGCCACCCAATCTTGGCGTAAAAACCTCCAACGAAGGAGAGTCCACCACCTCCTGAGGGAGACTGTTCTAATGTCAAACAGCTCTTACTGTCTGAAAGGTCTTCCTAATGTTGAGCCAGAATCTCCTTTCTTGTCATTTGAATCCGTCCTAACCTCCGCAGCAGGAGAAAACAAGCTTGCTCCATCTTCCATGTGACAGTCCTTCAGATATCTGGAGATGGCTATCATATCTCCTCTTTTCCAGGCTAAACATACCCAACTCCCTCAACCAGTCCTCATAAGGATTGGTTTCCAGATCTCTGGTCATCTTTGTTGCCCTCCTCTGCACACATTGCAGCTTGCCAATGGTCTTCTTAAATTGTGGTGCAGGACTCCAGGTGTGGTCCGACCAAGGCACAATAGAGCGGTACTATTAATTCCCTCGTCCTGGACACAATACTTCTGTTGATGCAGCTGAGAATAGCATTAGCTTTCCCCCCTGCTGCATCACACTGTTGGCTCATGTTCAGCTTGAGGTCTACTAAGACCCCTAGATCCTTTTCACATGTACTACTGGCAAGCCAGGTGTCCCCCATCCTACATTTGTGCAGCTGGTTCTTCCTTCCTAAGTTTGTAACCTAGCATTTGTCCCTTTTGAAATTCATTTTGTTAGTTTGGGCCCAGGTCTCCAATCTGTTAAGGTCATCTTGAATACTGATTCCGTATTCTGTGGCCTTGGCTACCCCTTCCCAGTTTGTTGTCACCTGCTAACTTGATGAGCATCCCCTCAATTTCTTCATCCAAGTTGTTTATAAATAACGTTGAACAGCAACAGGCCCAGGACATAACCCTGTGGCACCCCACTTGTCACTTTTTTCCAAGATGAGGAGGAACCCTTAGTGAGCACTCATTTAGATCCAGTCAATCACCTACAACAAATCCACTTAGCAGTTACTTCGTCCAGCCCACATTTTACTAGCTTCTCTGCAAGAGTATCATGGGGAACTTTGTCAAAAGTCTTACGGAAATCAAGATACACCACGTCCACAACATTCCCCTGATCCACCAAGCTTGTAACTATCAAAAAAAAGAAATGAGATTTGTCTGGCATGAGAAACCCATGCTGGGTCTTAGTAGTCACAGCATCATTTTCCAAGTGCTCATAGACTTAATTATCTGATGTAGGACCTTTCCTGGTATCCACATCAAGCTGACTGGTCGGTAGTTACATGGGCCTTCAATATTTCACATTTAAGAAACTCCCATCCATCTTCTCTTTGAGTATTTCTGTCCATGGGATCTCACCTAGTAGTTCCTTAAGCTTTTTGAAATTGGCCTTAGAGTCCAGAGTGCATGTCTGACTACACTCCACTTTCCCTTGCCTCTGTATCATGAAACCCAAGAGGACATGATCACTTCCTTGCCTCCCAAGGTTCCCAGTACTTCCCCTTTGTTGATCGGTTCCTCCCTGTTGGTGAGGGTCAGGTCCAAGATAGATGACCCCATTCTTGCTTCTTTCACCTTCAGGGTAATGGTGTCACTGTCAGAGAGGCAACTGAGGAATTTGTTGGACCTTATGTTCTTGGCAGAGTTTGAGTTCCTACAGATATTGGGGTAGTTGAAATCTTCCATGACTACGATATGTCTCCCTTTTTGAATGTGTGGCAGTCTGTTCCAGGAAGGCATCTTCCACGTCTTCAGACTGGCTTGGCAGTCTATGGCATAAGATGCTCTTCCTTCATTTTAGGATCCCACTGCTGAACAAGCAGAACTCTGCACTATGCTGGCCACGGACTGTGGCACCCAGAGGACGAATTCTCAAGGTTAGGCTATTGCCACAAAGGTAAAGGGGATGTGGGTGACACTGTGGTCTAAACCACTGAGCCCCTTGGGCTTGCCGATCAAAAGGTTGGCGGTTCGAATCCGCACGACGGGGTGAGCTCCCATTGCTCTGCCGCAGCTCCTGCCAACCTAGCAGTTGAAAAGCACACCAGTGCTAGTAGATAAATAGGTACTGCTGTGGCGGGAAGCTAAACGGTGTTTCTGTGCACTCTGGCTTCCGTCACGGTGTTCCGTTGTGCCAGAAGCGGTTTAGTCATGCTGGCCACATGACTTGGAAAGCTATCTGAGGACAAACGCCGGCTCCCTCGGCCTGAAAAGCGAGATGAGCACCCCACCCCACAGTCACCTTTGACTGGACTTAATCGTCCAGGGGTCCTTTACCTTTACCTATTGCCATAATAGGATCTTGAGCAGAACCAAAGAACTGAGCAAAGCCCTGACCACCAAGAACCAGGACTCCTGCGGAGCCCTTTTGTCCCTCTGCCTTCATCAAGTTTTGCCCATACTTTCAATCTTTGCAGTGTTAAGGATGAGAATCTTTGCCAAAGTAGTAGAATGTGTTTAGCAGTCTAGCATCTAGGTTATGAAGAAATTAAACTTGGTTGGTTAATTATTATTATTTTTTTTTCAAATATCTCTTTATTCTTTATTCTTTAAAATCATAACAAAACAACCGTCATCAAACATTAACCAGCATAATTACATACCTACGTTACATAATCGCATATATACATCACATTACATTACATTCGAACATTACATTCATACCTTCAACCATCTTACATATACACATTTATTCACATTTGGTTGGTTAATTATTATTCTGTCCCTGCATTTGAATAAATACAGGAGTGTGCACACACAAAGCATGTTATCTGTCTGCACATGTGTGTGCAGGGCGGGTGCTTAAGACTCCACCCCACCTCATACTAGCAGCACACCTCCAATCTCAGGGCTCCTCCCCTGGCAAGATCTTGGCTCTGCTAGACTCCCACCTATCCAGCCTGGGGCACGGAGCAGGGGGGTGTCAATGGATACTGGCCAATGGTGATTATGCTCTGACCCCATAGAAGGGGAAAGTGCTCTTGTACTCAGGTCCTGCTTGCTTTGTGGACATCGGGTTGGCCTCTGTGACTGAGAAAGGATGCTGGACGGACTAGATAGGTTTCTCTCTCCTCCCAGATCCAGCAGCCAGGCTCTTCTGCTCAGCTGTCCATGCAGTGTGGAAAACAGAAGGAGGCTGCTTTAAGAGGGGAGCTGTAACTTGAAGCCTGCTGATGGCTGGGCTGGGATAGCTTGTGGGCTGGCAGCTGCAGCAGCCATGCAGATGTGACCCATTATAACAAGCTACACACACATAAACACACACACACACACACAGCCTGGTCAAGGAGGACTGCAGTGGAGGACAGGAGCCTGAGGTAAGGAGGTGCTCAGAGGAGCTTATTCCAGCTGCCCAGGGGTGTGGGTGGGTGTAAGGCTACTTTTCTTTGGGGCGAAGAGCACAGCGCAGCAGGAAGGGAAAAAAAGGTCACAATGGGATAGGGTGGGGGACATTGGAGCATTGTCCATTTTTTCCACCCTCTTCTGTTAACTTGTGCCCTACTTTAGAAGTATTGTCTCTGCAACAGAAACCAAATGAGAGGTTAAGAGAAAGCACCATCAGCTCCACTGGTTCTGCCCAGGAGGCAGCATCAGTTAAGAGCCAGGCAACATCTCCATTTTTTCACTCGGATAAAGAAGGTCCCAGTGTGAGATTTTGTAAGAATAGGACTGTTTTTGTAAATGCCCCCCCCCCCCCGGGCACCAGGGTGCGAATGGCAGATCCTCTGGCAGCTGCAGAAATTCCATCCTGAGAGAACAAAGCCTCAGTCCACCTTTTAGAAAGAAACCTGCCTCCTTTTTAGTTCAGACTTGCAGATGGCAGAGATCACCCACCACCTCATCTGACAGCTCCTTTTATCTTCCCCTCAGGTGCCTCTGGTGGGTGTGGGTGTTTGTGGGGGGGGGGGGAGAGGTTCAGAGTCTAGATTCTTCTCCTTCATAGAAGCAACTTACAAAGTGGGGGGGGGGACCACCCAATGTTGGCTAAAGTAGTAGTTCTTATTTTTCCTCATTTTGGCTGTGTGCTTAAGTGTTATACTAATGGGATCCAGATGTCTAGGCCCACTCAAGGAAGCAAGCAAGCAAGCAGAGTTTCAGCATAAGTTCTTGGCAAATGTGGAAATTCTCAGCCTGGCAATGGTGATCAAGCTGGAGCGTGATCATCTCCTTTCTGAGGCCCTCTTCCCCAGCGTGGAATGGGGTTGGGACCAACATGACAATAGCCATTTGAAGCTAAAGAGGGCATCTCTCTCTCTCTCTCTCTCTCTCTCTCTCTCTCTCTCTCTCTCACACACACACACACACACACACACACACACACACACACAATTAGGGAAGGGACTGAGAATAAAACTGCCAATGAAATAATGCCATTATAAAAATCTATGGTGTGGCTGCATTTGGAATATTGTGTCCAGTTCTGGTTGCTTGACCAGAAAGGGGCAACGCAGCTTCCCTGTGACGTTTGGGAAAGGAATCCAAGAAGAGACCCCATAGAGGTGTCTAAAACCGTGGATAGAGAGAAGTTTCTCTCCCTCTCTCATAAGACTAGAACTTCTGGACATGCAATCAGGCTGAATGTTGGAAGATTCAGGGCAGAAGAAAGAAAACCCTTCTCTATGGAACTCGCTCCTGCAGGAGGCAGGGATGGCCACCAACCCGGAAGGATGAGAGAAATTCACAGAGGAGGGGACTGCTAGCCACAATGGCTGTGTTCTCCCCCCACTGTTGGAGATAGTAAATGCCTCTCCATACCAGCTGCTGGGAATCCCAAGTGGGGAGACAAGTGTGCTTGAGTCATGATCACTCTACATCTGCAGTAATTTGAAACTTTGGTGCCATCCTGGTGATTTGGCTGCCTTCCCTTTAATTTACAGACCTAACTGCTATTTCCACACAGCCCTTGTGGCGCCAGCCTTCAGGGACACGGCTTTGGTGTCTGCTGGGGTTACAGGCTACCCTTTGGACTGGATGCGGCATGATCTAAGTCTGTCCCCTGCAAACACAAGTGATGAATTCATGCCAAAATTCTGCAAAACAAGAGGTCTGCTTCTCACGCCCCATTCCATTTGTCCCATTAGGGACTGAAGGACTCACAATGAGGGAAATAGGTGCCTGTGGCAGTCCAAGGAATTGCTGGTCTGGAGTTACTGCACAAATTATTAGAAGTTATAGGGAAGCCTTTCCTGAGGGATACTCAGCTTTGTTACTGGGGCAAAGTTAAAAGCTAAAGGTTCTGATTCATAGTGAAAGTAGATAAATAGGTACCGCTCAGGCGGGAAGGTAAACGGCGTTTCCGTACACTGCTCTGGTTTCACCAGAAGCAGCTAAGTCATGCTGGCCACATGACCCGGAAGCTGTCTGCGGACAAATGCCGGCCCCCTCGGCCAGTATATTCTTTAATGAAACAGGAAGTGAGATTTTGTTGGTTTGTTTTAAATGAAAGTCCTGGGGAAATGAGTTCCTGCCTCAGTGCTGTGTCTTGTATTTGCAGCTCCAGCCACAGAGAAAAGGCTGAGGTGGACAGCAGTTAAACTTGTTCGTTCTTTCCTCTCCAGGCCCCGCCATGCGACATCTGGTGGTTCTTCTGTGGCTGGGACTGCTAGCCATCTCCTGCAGAAGCCAGGACTCTGGTACCAGGAGCAGCCCACAGGTCTGTCCGAGTCTTCAGGGCTCCTCCCAATATGCTGAACATGACCCCGGAGGCATTCTGCATGTACACTTTTGTTTAAAAACTAGCGAAAAGGGGCTAGGGACCGGCTGCATAAACTAGCCCATGGCAAGCTGGGGATGAAAACCCATATGCTACCTTCTCGCTTTTGTACTTTGAGAAGTCCCTAAGATGTTTCTATAGCAGCCTCTGTTAACCTGATGCCCTCCAGCTCCCATCAACCCTTGTCCAAAATATCTGGAGGGCATGGCGGTGGCGAAAGCTGTCTTTATGGCATTCAGACAAATGGAAGGAGCCTTAGGGAGGGGACTCCCCTTTCATAGCGCAATGGGACAATTCTGAGCAAGCAAATTTTGCCTTTCACAGGATCCTGAACCCGATAACACAGAGGGAGCTGAGGAGGAGGACCCCTTTTTCAAGAGCCCCGTGAACAAGCTGGCAGCTGCAGTCTCCAACTTTGGCTATGACTTGTACCGTCAGCAATCCAGCCAGGCTCCCAGCGCCAATGTCCTGCTGTCCCCCTTCAGCATTGCCACTGCTCTCTCTGGCATTTCCCTTGGTGAGCTGATTTCTGTTCCATCCTTTCCTGACATCACCCATCCCAGGAAGGTGAACTTCACAGGCCTTTTTCTTTGTGGTTCGTAGGGGCAGGAGAACGGACTGAAGGGATAATATCTCGTGCTCTGTTCTACGACATGCTTGACAAGGCCGGGATCCACAGCACATACAAGGAGCTCCTGGCCACCATGGCGGCTCCCTCCAAAGGCCTGAAGAGCGTCTTCCGCCTCATCATGGAGAGAAGTAAACCTTGTGACCCTGCTCCCCATGTCACGGGGGATGGCAAAGAGGCACCCCAAGGCAGAGTGGGTGGCCACTGGGAACATGGTCCAGCAAGCAGCAATTCCTAGCCCCAAATCAAACCATCCGTACTTGCAGGATGTACCCATTTGCCTTGGTAGGATTGGATATTTGGGCAGCAGGTGCCACTCTATAAAAAGTCTGTCAACTTCATTAGCAAATTGGCCCAGGCTGTTTGGAGCCAGTGAGCACCAGCCCAGCCTCAAAGTCCAAGGCAGAAAAGAATACTTATTAACGCTTGCCTTCTGCACGATTCTCACATTCAATCCAGAGGGCACAGGGAGATAGTTCTTAGATTTTTCTACAAAACAGTTCCTGTTGAGAACAGCTAAAGTCACTTCAGATTTAGTGCCTGGAAGGCTTTCATTGGCCGCAGGCCTCTGGGCAAGTGGCTCTATATAAGTAGTCTGGACCAGGTCACCTTTGGCTGCCTCCACATCTGTGGCTGCATGAGTACAGGCTTGTTAAGACATCACCTCCAAGTGCTGAGCAGGATGGGAGCTTTCTGGTCTCACCCCTTCCCTAGGGCTGAAAATGAAAATTGGGTTTGTGAATGAGCTGGACAAGGCCTATGGAGTCCGCCCCAGAGTGCTGAGTGGAAACGCCCGGGCGGATCTGCAAGAGATCAACAACTGGGTGCAGCAGCGGACTGGCGGGAAGGTCACGAGGTTCTTTGGCGAGATCCCTGCTGGAATTAGCATCCTGCTCCTTGGGGCAGCTTATTTCAAAGGTAAGGGGAGACATGCTGAGAGAGGTGCTCAAGGAAAGGACAAGGTAAGGTCCAGTGACAAGAGGTGTCTCCAATTCCTTGAGGTTAGGATCACAGAGGAGGATGAAGGCTGGGCTGTGTCTTCTGCTTCTCCCCAGGGGGAATTGCTGTTTCAGCTGAAGCTTTTTGAAGGAGGAGGGAATTAGGAACTCGATAACCTTTCTCCACTTTCTCTAACAACAGGGCAGTGGGTCACCAGGTTTGACACCAGGCAGACTAAGCTGCACGACTTCTACCTGGAGGAGGGCCGGACGGTGAAAGTGCCCATGATGTCAAATCCCAAAGCTGTCCTCAAGTATGGCTTTGACTCTGAGCTTAACTGCAAGGTCAGTACAGGGAGCAGACCCTGCAGAAAGGGTCTCTGTGCCTGCTTCACAGTATAAGGGCAGGCAGGCTTTCCTTCACCACTTACTCTCGCTCATCACTAAATTTGTGACAAGAAGGGAACAGCTTCATTTGGCCAGCTAAACCAGGTGAGGGTAGCCAATGTGTCTCAAACCCTCAGTGCGTTAGGGACTTCCCCTGCATGTGAAGACAGGCTCTGGCAGATAGAGCAGGTAAGAGCAATCGTGGGTCCAAAGGTCAAGGAGGTGTTTTCAGCACGTGCCGCAGAGAGGTGAGGAGCAAGTGGGGCTTGTCAATTTGGGAAGGTAGTCCATCTAGAAGGAAAATTCTGGTCATAAACCTCCACTGCCTTGTGGGATATCTTCAGAAGAAAAGGCTCAGGAGTAAACCCTACACAAGTCCAGAGTGGAGTCCTTAAGATAGTTGCTCTGCTTTCCTTTGGATCACATAAGTGAGGCTGAGAGAAGCATCTTGTCATCTGGGCAGCTTGCTCCCCAGGGAAGTCACTTCGGTGCTGCTAGTGGTTTGACTTCATCTCTGAAGGCACATTCGTCTCTCACAAACAACATTAATTGTTGCACTTTCAGTGGCCCAGATTTGTTATTTGCCCTTGTCCCCTTCTTCTTCTTCCCAATAAGCCATTCCTGTTTAGCAACGCTGCCACTGAGATGCAGCCAGATATTGCCATCTGCCCAAGATCACACATGGAACCCTGAGGATGGATTTGAACCTCTGCATGGATATGCTATTGAAATATAAATGTGTGCCAATGATGTACCACCTCCTTGAGTGGCTCTGCCATGCTATAAGCTAAAATTGGCCAGCAAAGATTCCCCAACTCCTCACAGGTTGGCAACTCGTTCACACATCTGGAGCAGCCCCCCCCCCCCGCCCCCGGTGGCTTCTCTCAGAGGTCCAAGTCAGAGAGCAGCACAATCCATTGCTTGTTTGGGATGAAGGCTAGGAGAACTAGGCTACATAAGATGGGGTTATTTTGGTTCATGAAGAATTGCAAATTTTGAAAGGATGTCAATTTCTGCAACACATTTGCAAGCTAAACTTGGAAGCTGGGGATGAGAAAGAAGGGATTGTAAACTGAAGCTTATGCACTGAGAACAACTTTAATTGGGCCATATCTTTCATTTTCAAAAGTGCCTCTCTTCAAGTGGTAGGACCCTAGCCAGCTGCTGCAATAGAGAATGAAGGGTGTTCTTAAGTGTTGCAGGTGCAAATGCCCGATGGATATATGTGTGCGTGTGCAAATATGTGTGTA
This sequence comes from Lacerta agilis, assembly GCF_009819535.1. Lineage (NCBI taxonomy): Eukaryota > Metazoa > Chordata > Lepidosauria > Squamata > Lacertidae > Lacerta > Lacerta agilis. Next base: position 42,970,915 of record NC_046326.1, read on the forward strand.
GGCAGGATTCAAGCCTTCTAAACATTCCAAGACCCCAGTTTCCACCTGCCTATGACTGTTGCCCCGGCTCAGCCAACAACCCCCCCTTTTGCTTCCCAAAGAGCTGCACCCATAGTCCCAGTGACAACACACCCAAAAATCCCCCTGGAGCATAAGCTTCTTCCCACAGGCTGGGAACAAACAGGATCCCCTGGGCCCTGGCAACATTTCTCAAGCCATCTATGATGGCTAAGACATGCATGAACAGAGGGGAATTAATTACCTTTTTAACAGTGGGGCATACAGCTCAATCTGCAACATGGAGGGGGGACATGTCCTGGGCTGAGCGAGTGGGTCAAAGCCCTGCAAGGAGCACGGACTGAGGAACTCCTTTGAAATGTCAGTACCTAACACTTTCACTTTCTCCGACTCCCATTTCCAGATTGCTCAGCTGCCCCTGGCAGGAAGTGTCAGCATCATGTTCTTCCTGCCCCAGAGTGTGACCCAAAACATGACTCTGATTGAAGAGAGCCTCACCTCCGAGTTCATTCATGACATAGACAGGCAGCTGAAGACTGTCCAGGCAGTGCTGAGCTTACCCCAGCTCAAGATGACCTCTGAGACGAACCTTGCCAGCACACTCCAGGAAATGCGTATGTACCCAGCCCAGTTCTGCAGCTGAGTTGGGGTGAGAGCGTCAGTGCAGTGCTGCACTTGGCAAAATAGACACACCCAGCAGGGTGGATGAAGCACTGCAGGCTACAAGCCCCTTCCCTTCCCTTATTTTTGTGCTGGCTGCCTTTGAGCATGGAAGGTCATTCCTAGTTGCCAAAGCTAATGGACACAAAGAGACTCCGTCCGCGTTGGGGATGGGCAGGGTAAGAAGCACATGCTTTGTCTGAAGAAGGGGCCCAGGTTCAATTCGTGGAGTCTCCAGGTGGGCCGTTTCCCTTCCAGTCGGTGCAGACACTGCTGAGCTAGATGGTTTGGTCTAAGGCTGTTTCCTCTACACTTCCAGTGAACCCATCTAATCTTCTGAACAAGTAAACTGTACTTGCGGCAGCCATAGGGCAACTGCAGGAAGCAGCGTGACCCTTGGTGCCAGTTTTTAGTTTACTGGATGGCGAGAGGTCTAGTGTCCTCTTAGTATCACTCATGTAACTTCCAGCCAACTGGACTGTGCACTGAGGGCCACAGCTCTATGGTGGAGCCTTGTTCTGCATATTGAAGATCTCGGGTTCAGATACCTGGATGGACTCCCTGGAGTGTTAGTGCCAGTCCTGCCCAGACCAGTCTGAGCTCAGTGGACGTATGGTCTCAGGATAAAGCAGCCTCCTCTTTCCCCATGCACTGCCTTGGTCCAGCCATGTCAGCACCGATCCTTGCTAGCTCTTCCTCGCTGCCCAACTCTCCCTAGTTTGCCAGTGTTGTTCTCTTCTTTTTGGCTCCACTCCTGGTCAGTTCTCCCCACAGCTAATGAGACATCCTCCTTCCTCACAGGGCTCCAGGCACTCTTCTCCACTCCCGACTTCAGCAAGATCGCTGTGAAGCCTGTCAAGCTCACCCACGCACAGCACAAAGTAGTCCTTGAGCTCAGAGAAGACGGCGCACACTCTGTGTCTGCTCCAGAGACGACCGGACCCCTGAACTTCGCCATAGACTACCACCTGGACAGACCCTTCCTGTTTGTGCTTCGGGACAATGACACAGGCACTCTCCTTTTTATTGGGAAAATTCTGGACCCTCGGAGCGCTTAGACCCCCCCCCCCCGCAAAACCCCCATCAGAACAGCCTGTGGTCACCAGGGAGGAAACGGGTTGGGGGTAGGTAGGTGGGGCCTGACTGCCCTGTTGCACTCTTGCTGTGCCCCACAACTGTTTATGCTTACGTGCTGCAATAAACATGCCCCAAGAACAACTGTGTGGGTCTCAGTAGTTCATTATCTTGTTGCTGACAGAGAAAGCATACCGGGGGAGACAGAATTATTGAGAAGGGTGGAAGAGATAGCAGAGAAAAGTTACCTCTGTCCCCTGCTTTTCCTTCCCAGAGTCCAACACAATGTTCTCACCACTAGGCAATACCCTACTCGCCAGGGATCCAGGCAAGCCTGGGTGTGCTTTGGGGGAGGGGGTTGCCTTCCAGCAGTCCTGCCTGTACCTCTGGAGGGGCTCTGAGCTGTGTGTGCGCACCTGTATGAAACAACAGGTACCTCCCAATCCTGTGACTTGAGGACCCCCCTTTTCCCACTCACCACTCACCCTGAGACAGATGCATCTCCCCCTCCCAAAGCATGTATTTGATGGCAGCCACCACCTTCAATGCACTGAGGGAAATTTCATGGCAAAGGATTGCTGCTTCAGTGGTGAAGAGAGCATGTTTTGCATGGGACAGGTCCAGGCTCAAGCCCAACCATCTCTCACTCCTAGTGGGAAAGACCCTTCTGTACCCGGGATCCTGCCTATGAGAGACCATCCTGGGTTTGATGGCCCAAAAGTCTGACTTGGCACAAGGCAACTTTCTGTGTCCTCATTGGAACAAGTGCGCAGAGACAGGAATGGATTTTCAAGCCTTTGGGGAAGTTTAATGAAGTTTGCCAATATCACATGATTTGCTCCCTGCCTCTGGCTGCCCAGGGTACAAAGGGCGTGTCCTTCCCATCATTCAGGTGTCTTCATCCACCGCCAAGGGTACCAAACAGCAGCCTAACCGGGCGGCCTGCATGTTTCTCACTTACGACATCTTGGGTCTTGCACTGGCAACAGAGGCTCTGCCTCCTCCAAGGAACTCCTCCAGGCAGGCTTTCATCTCTTGCAGCTCTTGCAGCTGGGTACTCTGGGGGCCGAAGTGCCTAGACAAAATATTCTCAGCCTCATGGATGGTGTGCAGGGCTTCTGGTACAGCACGCCTGGCCACAGGAGAAAAGGAGACATTCTTGAAAGGGCTGCAGTAATGGCTCCCTCCTCTCAACAGAACCCCAAGCTGAGCTCCGGACCTAATCTCAGCCACCCAAGATGAAGAAGAGTCCAGAAGGAGGAGAGGCTGAAGGGAGGGAGAGCAGGAGGCCTCAGGAAGGATGAGGAGGCAGTGAAAAATAGGAATGGAGGTTCTGGGGAGTTAATTATTAGGAAGAACTTTGTGTTATGTAAACAGCAATCTGGACAAAAATCTCTCTGAAAAGCAATTCATCCTGAACATGGCAGGCAGGGAGGGAGGGAGAGAGAGAAAAAACTAAACCTCCCCCTCCACATGGCTTCCAGGCTTAGCAGCTGCTATTTACATTAAATATATATACATGTTCTTAACATGCAATTAACTTCCCATGTAATTCGGCCCTTGAGTAACAGAGCAAAGTTCTGAGGATAATCAGCCTCTTCATGGAGGGAAAAGTTGGATGTTGCGGACACTTCAAGAACAGGACTTTCTGCCTTGAATGGAGGCAGGGGTCAGATGAAGCAACCCCAAGACATGCCTCCCAGTCCTATGACACAGGTAAGTCCATTTTCTCCACAGCCCCTAAGGGGATGGAGGGTGGGCCACAAAACCCCTCTGTGTGAACCCTTCAGCTGCTTTCCCTAGGCCAGCGCTGAAAAGCACCTTCCGAAAAGCATGTTGCTCCTGTCCACTGCCATTGGGAAGCATGTGCCTTGTGAGCCACCATAGGGGGTGGGAGAGGGCCACTTACCCATTGAAGAGGACTTGTGCCAGTTTAAAGAGCTCCTGGCCTGCTTCTATGCTGGAGGGGCCATAATGGGCTTCCACAGTCTGGATGCTGCTGCGTAGATGCCCTGCTGCTTCCTGCCACTTCCCTGGGAAAGATTGGGAGCGAGGTAGGAGAAACGATGCGGGGATCATTTCAATGGGCGCCAGAGTGCTCCCTTAGCCTCCTCACAGCTACTGCTTCATGCTCTCATCATCTTAAATACTATCTATTTACGGATTACGGAGGGCTCTAGATCTAAGCAATGGTGGTTGCCTGTATGCATCATCTCCTGGGCTGTTATCATCATCACAGCCCTGCTGCCAAGCTCCCATTTTAAGATTATATGAACCTTGCAAAATAAATCAATCACGCAAACTTATTATGCAAGTGCAAACTGCCAAATATCAGTGCAAAGTGATGCATATTGGAGAAAACAAACAAACAGACAAACAAACCCACCCCTAACTCCATATATGCAGACTTAGGGGATCTTAGCTGGCAGGGCTTGGGGTCTCCATGGTTAGCTCAAGGACAATGTTAATTCAGAATCTGATTGTGTCGAAGAAATTCAGATTCCATGCTGGAGGATGCTGGGGAAGTGGCTGAAAATAAAACTGCACTTATCGTAACGCCTTATGTAATTCAGTGTTGCAACCACAATTGGAATAAATATAGTGTACACAGTTCTGGTCACCCTGATTCAAGAAAGGATACCAGAGAGCTGGCAAAAGGTGCTGAAAGTGGACAAAATGATGAAAAGGCTGGCACACCATTTTTACAAGGAAAGATTGATGCATTTGGGCCTTTTTGGTTTAGAAAGACAGTGAATGGTGTGGGAGATGTGCTAGGGATATATGCAGTTACGATCAGCTGATGGGCAGGAGAGCTGAAGCAGGCTGTATTGCCTGCACAGGGATTGCAAAGCACATTGCCTGGGATTCCCAAGGGACTGACAGCCAGCAGAGTGCTTGGGATTTTGACAGTTGGGCCGGACAGGTTACCTGTCACTCACTTGATATCATAATTACATCATGTGATTAGCAGGTGTTCTCCACGCACGCACGCACTCCGCGTCAAAGCTGGTCTGCAGGGGTGGGGCCAGACAAGGCTCTGGCTGGCAGAGCCAAAAAGGGTCCCCCCCCCTTAGTTTAAAATAGCACCTTACCTAGGGTGACGTAGGCCTGCGCCAGGCTATCCTCAATCTCTCCCACCATCAAGTGCGCTGGAGAGAGGAATCTCTTGGCATCCAACCTGCATTTCAGAAGCAGCTCCATCGACTGATCTGGAAATTCAAAAGGCACGGGCCCAATGCAATTGTGAGATGGACATGTGACAGCCTTGGCCATCTGCACAAGAGCCCTGAAGGGCAGATTTCTATTAAGATTTCTGTATTGTTTTGCGTATGTGTGGGTGTGGGGGTTTGCTGTCAAGACAGATAGAAGTGTCACCTTTTGTTTTTATTGTTATTAAGGGTTGGTTTGCTGTGAGATGCCTTAAGTGGCTCAAAATGCTGCAGAAAGGCACGGCTTCCTGGTTCCTACGCGACTCGCTTAGCTACACAAGCTACCCAGGGAGAGGCCCTGCCTGAGTTTCTCGGGTGTTTTTAAGCCTCACACTTTATCTGGCCTCTCCCCTTCAGTATTTCCCAAAAGGCGGCTCCTTAAGAGGGAACAGCCTGAATACAACAATGCTGCCCCCGTGTGGTGATCAAGAACATGGCAGCCTAGGGAAGGTCATTTCTACTTGTGCCAACTGGTCAGTGAGGAAGCAGCAGCACAGGCACTTGTTGCCGAAGATGCTCACCTGGGTGGCCACACTGCAGAAGCTCCAAGGCCGCCTCAGTCTGCAGTCGAAGGTCACAGAGCTGGTGCTGGAAGTGATCCTCATGAACTCGTACTTTGCAGGCCCCACTGGAGCAATGGAGCAAACCCTCTTCGCCCTGGAAAAACCCACAGGACAGTTCCCTGTTTGTATCACATTACAGAGCCTCATCCATCACACCCCTGAGCCCCGTGGTGCTGGCGGGAAAAGGGCGCCCTATAAACCAACTCAGGCAAAGATCCAGCCCAACATATGCAAAAAACGGTTTGGGTGTCTTTGCAGCAAATGACACAAGTGTTACTCTCACAATGGAAAACATTAACTGAGCAGGAAGCCTGCTATCAGGACCTGAGTGCAACAGCAACTCCCCCCACTTGTGATTCCCTGGAGGGCGGTATAAAAATTTAATGAATTAGAAAACAAACAAACAAACAAACAAACAAACAAACAAACAAACAAACCACAATTGTTCAGAGGCCTTTACTGCTTCCAGCAGTGGCAGCAGAACATAGCCACCAATAGCCATCTCCTTTTCCATGAATGTGTCTGATCCTGTTTTAAAGCCATCCAAGTTGGCAGCAGTCACTGCCTCTTCTGGAAGTGAGTTCCACAACTACCGGTATGTGTGGAGAAATTCCTTTTTAAACATTCCTTTAGTTATACCATGAAAGGGGAAAGCAAAGGGATGCGAGGAAGACTAAAACCACCAGGCAAGCACACCACAATGTGGACTGGTGTCCAGAAGCTGCAATGGCCATACTATGCCTCTTCTGTGTCTAGGTGCCAATTGGTGGGGAACCACGGTGGGAAAGGCCTGTTTGCCTTCATGCTGGCTCATGGGAACAGAATGCCTGACTGGAGAGGCCTGTGACTTGATGCAGAAGGGCTGCTCTTATATTCTTAACAATCATAAGTGGAGAACGCCCTCAGTTTGTAAACTGGAGGGCTGTGCCCTCCCCCCCCCAGCCAAAGACACAGCTGCCCCGTTCAATACTGCAGAAGCAACCCTGTCAGAGCATTACCTGCTGCATGGGCTTGTGGCTGAGACCGTCTTGGGAGGATGCTCTCTTTCCTGAGTTGGGCTGCAGCTCCTCCAAGCAGGGCAGACACCAACATTCAAAGAAATACTGAGAAAGGAGCTGCTTACGCCTTTCGGCAGCCCCCATCCTGCACCTGTGAGGCCCTGTTGAGAGAGGACACAAAGAAGAGCCACAGGAGCCACAGCCACAAGGGAAGACTGATCTGGAGTGAAGGGTGCTTACAAAAGAAGATCAAAGCCTCTGCTCCCCCACCATGCTTTTCTGTGGTTCTGAGTCCAGCTTTCCTCCTGCTGCCTTTGCTTTGCCAAAAACAAGCAGGCTTGACAGCAAGCCCAATGTTATTTGAGCTCCCAAGTCTTGTCCCTGAAGAGACACAAACACTTTCCCCCCTCCTCTGTCCCACGGGGTCCTCATCCACTATCAACTTGCCTGCGGGGAGGATTCCAGGAGAGCACAGAAGGCAGGCGAAGGAAACCTCAGAGGGGGACCTTAAGGCTTTTTGTTGGTGTACTTGAAGAACAACAACAGTTGTTTACAGTGCCTTGGTAGCTGCATTGGAAGGATTTGTATCATGAAAGGTGGGATATAAATAACTGAAATGAATAATTGGACACTTTCAAGAGCATGGCTCTTTTGGTGCCTCCCTATGTGCATCTGTCACTCTGACCTGAGCTTTCTCGAGCTGGAAAAATTCCATGCACTCAGGTCACCCAGAAATGCAATATTGTGCTAACTACTTAAAAATTTATATCTTGCTCATCAGTTGGCTGGGTTCTCAAATTCACTTTCAATCCCAGATACAGTAATTGAAATAAAAATGATAAAATCGTAGAACTCAGCTGTAATCGTTTTAACAAAAAGCATGTTGATAAGTTGGAAAGAAGCAGAGAAATTATTTTCCAAATTCCAGCATCCTGAGGAATTTGAGAGTAGCTCCCCAGAACTTCTTCAGCATCACCAAGAAACTAATGAGGCTTATCTGCAGGCATGAGGCCCTTAAGCCCCGTTTTCAGTCAAGGAGAGAGAAAGGGGAAAGGGAGGAGGGGCAAGCAAAGATAAGATCCCAAGACCTTACTGATCTCACTGGTACATTTTGGCTTCCCTTGAGAGTAGCGTGACAGGGTTTCCAGGCATCAGTTCACCTGGCCCCCTCCTCAGCCAAATGATAGCAGTTACTCACCATAGCAGTGGAGAATGTCCTGCCCTCTTGGGATTGACTGCAAAGCTCTGACCTCTGCGGTTCTGCTGCTGAAAGTTACGCTGGTGTTTGGCTCACAGGAGTGGTTCAGTAGGCTGACCACGGGGTAGAGAGCTGTGGCCACACGCATCTGTTTGCTGCTAGTCACTGGCCCATTTTCAGACCCTGAGTGAAAGTGACAATGAGGCCTTTAGGGACAAGAGGAATCCATAAGAACATCAGAAGAGGTTGGCTGGACATCCGACAAGGCAAGATGGCGAGAGCACCATGGCTGAGTGGAGCTCCTGAGGACTGCCAGCACCAACGGTGCTGCCTGGCTGGTCCCCTCCCCGTGCCAACACTGCCGCCACCACCACCGGGGACTATGACAACCAGCGGTGTCCAACACGACAACCAGGGAGGCCACGCAGAGCCCCCAAGCCCCCCCCCGGTGGCCTCAAACCCGCCAGGACTGGGAGCACCCCACCAACGGCCCAGCGGACAGTATTCTTTATAAATTTTACACCCAACACAAGTGCCACAAAGGCGCTTGGCATCGTATCACTGACCAACCCTATTGCAACCGAAAGGGGGGACAGGGACGGGACGGACAGCCTGTTCTCAAACAAGGCCATCCATGCCAGATGAGACACTGGACCAACTGGCTGGGAGCCAAATGGTCTAAGCTACCCCAAACAAACACCTTTATAACTACATAAAGGTTACTCTCTATAACCTACCCCCCCATCTTCAGCCCATTCCTAACACTAACCCCCGCTCTTCCCCCACCCACCACACTTTATGTCAGCACATTAGGTACAATAGCCAATATAAGGTGAGAAAGACAGGACAACCCAGATGGGTTAGCAGGGAATCATCCCATAAAATAGACACACAAAATGGCTAGCTTAAAAGCATTTACACTAAATGTGAGGGGACTGGGAAACCTGATCAAAAGAAAACGTACCAACTTGTAAGTAAACACCATGAAACCACACATTGCCTTTCTACAGGAAATGCACAACCCACCCAAAGGAAGTAAACTCCTGAGCAAACCCCGCTTCAGTCAACAATGGGTGGCACCTGGTTCAGGATAGGCCCTTCCTAGAAAAGCTAACCAATAAACTGAAACTGACACGGGGACAAATAGAAGAGGCCGCCTTCACCTCGGTATGGCTCCCCTTAATCACATTCATAGCCCAACAAGACAAGAAGAATCCACCAACAGCATACAAATCAATCTGGCTTCCTGACCCAACAAGCCCTCCCCTCCTCACAAATGCAAACAAACCCCATTGCAGCCAACCAGACAACCAACCACACCCTGCCCCCAATACCTCTCACTATCAAGGAAATGTATAATGTGAGTGGTAACAAACAAACAGAAAGAGAACCTACCCAGTTGACGCTGACACAAAACCCCACACGTATACTATATAAAAGAATATAAGCCTCCCCACCCCATCCACTCTTCTTCCCCAACCTTATACTGTACTCAACACTAATATCTCACAACAAACGTAACTGATTTGTAAGAAAGACTGTACAACCTGAAACAGAGGCAAGGCATGTACTTTTGTAAACCAGTAAAATCTTTAATAAAAAAAATGATTAAAGAAGAAGAGGCTGGCTACAGCTTGGTCAGGCCAAGGGGAGTCCATCTAGTCAGGCATTCCCTTCTCACAGTGGCCAACCAGATGCCCCTATGAGAAGCTTGCAGGCAGGACCTGAGGACAGCAGCAGCCGTAACTCTCTTTCCACTTGCACTCCCCAGCAACTGGTATTCAGAGGCATTGACTGCCTTCAACAGTGAAGGGGAGAACCCAGCCAGAAGAATATGGAGGCCTTAACAGCTTCCAGTTCTTAAAAGTGCCTCCTCGTGTGTAACACTCTGCCCATCTCCTCTAGGGAGTCCAAGCAGGAGAAGGAGCAATCCCATGTGTACTCACCTGAGATGTGGAGTGCACACACTGCCTGCGCATTGCACTGCAGCTGCAGCATGTGCCTCAGCATGGCCTCCCCTGGGACTTCCCACTCAGGACACGCTTTGCCAGCTTTCGGTCCACCCTGGTCTTCAGGTGTGCTCTTCCCTGAAATGAATGCCTCCAGGCCAGCTTCTCCAAGCCTCTTACACAAGGCAGCAACGCACAGGCTGCAGAGGAGCCTGAGCTCAAGGCTGTGCTTTTCCGTGTGTGGCAAAAGGCAGAAGATGGCTTGGTAGGAACTGCTATAGCGCCCATCAGCACCACAGCCAGGGATGGAGGAGGCCGAGTTCTCTTCTGCAACCGCACTGGGAGCTGGTGCTTCAGCAACAGGCTCTGTCGCCACTTCCTCTGTGTGCGACTGCTTTATTAAAGCGCTGACCTCTGCAAAGCCTGCCACCAGAACTGCTCTGAAGGCGACATGGCAGAAGACTCCCAATGCCAGAAGCAGTCCCCCGAAGGAGCACTCTCTGCTGTGGTAGGTGCTCCATGCCAGCTGGGCACAGGCATGGCTGCAGTACTTGGCATAACTGCACCCCTGGCAGGGAACAGGCGACAGCAGCTGCTTCAAGCAATGGTGGCAGTGAAGATCTTCGTTAGCTGGCTGCCCATTCAACATGGCCTCTGCACTGCCCTGAAGCAAGAGGCTTTCCCCAGGGCACAGCACGCTTACAAAGGCCTCTTCCCTCACTAAGATTTCGCCAGGAAGAATATCCTTGGCTGCAACTAAATGGCGCCCTTTGCACGCAGAGAAGTTCAAGCTCACTGATGCAGAGGCACATGAAATCCTACTGTTCTCCTCCCAGGGCTCCAAATCCTTCTGGGTCCTGTCAGATGCAGCAGGCTGACAGACTGAACCACTCTTCCCTTTGCAGGCTTTGAGTTTCAGCTGCTTGAATTTACTAAGCAGCACATGATGGCTGGCAGCTTCCAGACTCTGGCCTGCAGACATTTTCTCCTCCAGGCTGTCTAGGGCTTCTGTCACCCCCTGAAATCGACCTAGAGAAAGGAGGCAGTTGGCCCTCCGCAGCAAAAGCTTGGGGAGCAGTTCTTCTGGGTAGCCCCCTCCCTCCGCCCTCTTAATGTCCTCCAAACAAACCTGCGGAGAAAAGAAAGGTTTTCTGAAAGCTTGAAAAGGGGGTTGTGGATACTACAATGTCCTAAGCTCTGCTTATTCTAGTTACAGGTGGGTAGCCGTGTTGGTGTGCCATAGTCGAAACAAAATAGAAAATTCTTTCCAGTAGCACCTTAGAGACCAACTGAGTTTGTTCTTGGTATGAGCTTTCGTGTGCATGCACACGAAAGTATCTGAAGAAGTGTGCATGCATACGAAAGCTCATACCAAGAACAAACTCAGTTGGTCTCTAAGGTGCTACTGGAAAGAATTTTCTATTTTGTTTCTGCTTATTCTGTTGCTCAACTTTATTACATGTACAGCTACGACTAGGTCCTCATCTGCCCCACCACTTGCCAGCTTGATAGTTACAAGTGCCACGTATACCATGCAAGGTTCTGTGTTATAAATGGCTTCCCCCAGAAGTGCTTACATGTTAATGATACTTCCCACACCGCTGCTCCCCCAGGCTTTCACCTTTCTACTTACAGGAAATCACTATCCTCAGCCAGGCACAATAAGCAGTGAGAGCTATTTTACAGTTACAGGTGGGTAGCCGTGTTGGTCTGCCATAGTCAAAACAAAATTGAAAATTCTTTCTAGTAGCACCTTAGAGACCAACTGAGTTTGTTCCTGGTATGAGCTTTCGTGTGCATGCACACTTCTTCAGATGACCGACAAACATATCTACATGCTTCTAGCTACCATCCCAAACATACCAAACAATCCATTGTATATAGCCAGGCCCTACGTTACAGCCGCATCTGTTCCAACTCTACAGACAGAGACTCTCACCTAAGAGATCTACAGCAAACCTTTTTAGAACTAAAATATCCACCTGATGAAGTTAAACAACAGATCGACAGAGCCAGACTGATACCCAGAGAGAACTTGCTGCAAGACAGACCCAAAAAAGAAAATAACAGAACACCACTAGTCATCACATACAGCTCCCAAGTTAAAACAGTACAACGCATCATCAGAGATCTACAACCTCTCCTCGTATCTGAAGAAGTGTGCATGCACACGAAAGCTCATACCAGGAACAAACTCAGTTGGTCTCTAAGGTGCTACTAGAAAGAATTTTCGATTTTGTTTTAGCTATTTTACAGCCTTTAGATTCAGAAAGTGCATTACCATGTTAGAAACACAAGAAGCTGCATTATGCCGAGTGAGAATATTGGGCCATCTAGCTCAGTAAAATCTACACTGACCGGCAAGAGCTCAGGCAGAAGAAGAAGCCCTACTTGGAAAGGTCAGGGGTTGAACCAGGGACTCTCGGAATGCAAGAACAATGCTCTAACTCTAAGCGATAACCCGGATTCCCCAAAGGTGGGGGAGCCCTACACATTGCAATGCTTACACGATAGACACAAAGCAAATGGTTCTGCTTCTGGGGGCATGTGAATTTCTGACTGCTGGGCTTCCAGCTGGAAACAATGGACAATGCTATGCTTGGTTGGCCCCAACTCACCTCAAACTGACCCAGGTGGAAAACAGCTGCCGAGTGGTTGGCATAACACACTGCCATTTCTGGGCTGCCGGCTTCTGCATGGGACAGTGCCTAGAAAGATCAGAGAAAGAGGAGGCCAAAATAGGTAGAGTGGCTAAAGGGCGAGAGCTGGGAGGTTTCTGGTTGGAACCTCAGTTCAGCCACAGGACACAGCTAACTGCAGAGTCAAAATGCACTGGTGTGCCTTCAAAAGAGAACACACCCCTTCACTCATCTCTCTTATGAGTGGGAAAGACTTTGACGGGGGCCTTCTCAGTGGCAGCACCCAGAATGCTGAACTCCCTGCCCTATGTTGGGATTTGCTGGCCCATCCTCTTTTTATGGCTTCTCACTCCCAAGCTTTCTCTCACACACTCCCCTTTGATGGCTTTTAGTCTCCCAGTTATAGTTCTTGCTCTGCTATGGTTTAGCTTTGTTAACATACTAGCAGTCTCATACGTGGCACTGCTCAGGATTTCTAAGAAAACAAAAAAAGCAGAGCAGTTTTCAAATCAGTAGTTAAAATCAGTGAAGTTTTGAAAGCTTCAGTCTGCTATCTTGATTCAAAACAGCATCCAGTTGATTCTAAACAGAGATGAAAACCTGCTCCTTGATCTCAGAAACCACCATGTAAGAAAGTTTTCTTACATTCCTTAAATTCCATTTTGAAAGGTTCAGTCCACCATCTTGATTCAAAAGGGCATCCAGTTCTACCCAAACGTAAGACAAAAACATGCTCCTTGATCTCAGGAACAGCCATGCAAAATTTGGTTGTGATTATCTTAAAGAGGTGTCCAAATGCAGACAACTTTGCAAAATATATATTAAATTACTGTGTTTTTTCTGTATATAAGATGTTTTTTGAAAGAAAAAAAAGTTAAAAATTGGGGGTCTTCTTATACATGGGGCAGTCTTATACATGGAAAAATATGGTATATGGATTTCAGTGTATTTTTGCATTGTTTGTGTTATATTGTAAGCTTCACTGAGAGTGCTCTGAATGAAAAGGGGGGATAAAAACCAACAAAATAAATAAATAGGTGCTGAGTGCCCTCATCTACCCCCAGGCCTTTACCCTGGAATAGAGTACTGCTGCTGTTCTGTACTCCTTTTTTCGAAACCATTTGTTCCCTTCCTCCTTGCAGGACAGAGTCATCTTAGGATCTTTCTTCACACAATAGTACCTGGACAGCCTGAGCAAATACTCTTCATCTTCAGGACTACAAGAGGGAGAAAAGAGCAAGAGAGACGGGAGAGATTTGAGACAGTTGTGCAGGAGAGTCAGCACTAGAGATGCCACAGAGTTCCGTCAAAACAGGAAATGAGAGCAGGAATTGCATTAGTTTGTGTGCTCATCTGCAAACAGGAATACATATCAGGCAGCAAATACAATTGGTATTGGCTGTTGTAATCTAATGCAAGGACATAAGGAGAAGCAAAGGGGCCCCATTTAGTCCAGCACCCTGTTCTCACAGTAGCCTGTGGGAAAGCTGCAAGCAGGAATTGAGCACAAGAGCAACTCTCCCCTGCTTTGATTTCCAGCAGCTGGTATTCAGAAGTGTTGTTACCCCCAACCGTGAAAGCAGAGCACAACCATCACAGCTACTAGCCACGGATAGCACTCTCCTCCATGCATTTGTCTAATCTTCTTTTAGAGCCATCTAGGTTGGTGGCCACTACTGCCTTTTCAGTCATTATTTGCAACATGTCCCCCTCCGAGAAATGAATGGTGTGGCACTGCATAACTATCACAAATTAATGATGTTATTAAATTTCACCAGTCAAGCAGCTAACTGAACATTTTTTGGGGTTTTTTCAGAACCTAAACTGCAACGGAACAGCATGCAGGCTTCTCAGCAAAATATTCACACACGTCACTCAAAACATACAAAGTTACTTACTGCAAAAGAGTCAAGGAAAGAAGAAAGCTGTCCCTGAGCGACATGGAGTGACAAAGCTGTTCCTTCAATGATGGCTGCAGTGAAGTCAGTTTCTGGCTAATGTAAAGCTTCCATTTTTCCACAGGTAAGTCCATGATAAGCTAGAAACAAATTCATCCAAATTTTGATTAAACATTCAGAGGCTAGACAATCTATAGATATTTGATAATGCACTGGTGTTCAGCTGGTGGATTGGGACTCACTTGTGGGTCATAGAATCACATAAGTGTAGAGTTGGAAGCGACCCCAAGGGTCATCTAGTGCAACCCTGTGCAATGGTAGGTTGCAACAATAGCACTACTACAATGCAAATATATGGTAAAAGATTAGGAAACGTGTCCCCAAATGCACATTTGTGTTAAAAGTGGTTCCTGGGCTTGAAAAGGTTGAAGATACCTGATTTAACAGAGGGTGAATTTAGACCAGAGCAGGTGGAAAATTAGCAGAAGTAGTAGTTTATTAAAGTTATCCTTCATCCAAGGATCACAGGGTGGTTTACAGTATAAAAACACAAAAATACATAATCTAATAATGACAAAAATACATAATCTAATAAATTGGGCATTAAAAAAAAATCTCTTGCATCAAAGACGTATGAGGCTGTGCTTCCAGGTGCTAACCAGGGATGAGGAACCTGCTGTGGCTCTCCCTTCAAATGCCTTTGGGCTCCCAATTCTTCTTGGCTCCAGCAGTCAGCATGGCTTATGGCCGGGGGCTGTGATGACATCTGCAGATATCCCTCCCCCCAAATGATATCCCCCACACCTACCGTGCAGCTTATTTCAGAGGGTTGTTGTGAAGGTAAAGCTGGGGCAAGTGAGTATGGTGCTTGTCACCCTGGAGGGAAGAAAAAGCAGGACAAGGACGATGGCAGCAATACTGATAGTGCTCCAAAAAGAACTACAAATTCCACCCCCAGAGAGGATTGTACAGTCGTACCTTGGGTTACGTACGCTTCGGGTTGCGTACTTTTCGGGTTATGAACTCCCGTAACCCGGAAGTGTAACCCGCCGTGCCCGTGATCCGCGCAGAAGCACATTTTCGGGTTATGTACAGCAACCCGGAACCAATTAAGTACGTAACCCGAGGTACGACTGTATTGTACAGCTTTCATCCTATGCTGAAACCACACCTCATCCCCCTGGCACTTGGCACATGAGATAGAACCATAGGACTGTAGAGTTGGAAAGGTCCCCGAGGGTCATCTAGTCCAACCCCCTCAACTAACACATCTATGACAGAAGGCCTTCCGACCTCTGCTTAAAAACCTCTAATGAAATAGAGTCCACCACCTTCACCTTCTAAGGGAGACTGTTTCACTTTGAACAGCCCTTAAGGCTAGAAAGTTCTTCCTTGTGTTGAGTCAGAATCTCCTTTCTTGCAACTTGAAGCCATGGGTTCGAGTCCTACCCTCTGGAGCAGAAGGAAGCAAGCACGTTCCTCTTCCATGCGACAGCCCTTGAGATATTTGAAGATGGGTCTATCTCCTCTTTTCCAGGCTAAACATCCCCAGCTCCTTCAACCGTTCCTCATCAGGCTTGGTCTCCAGACCCGTCGCCATCTTGGCCGCCTTTGTTCCTGCTTCTGAATATCCCTCTTAAATGGGGGTAGCCAGAACTGAACATCGCTCTCTTTCTCTCTATCCACCCTCACAAATATTTATACACTTAATACCCAGCCTAGTCTTGTGACTGCAGCGGGGTGTTGTTGTTTTTTTAAATTCTATTTAATTCGAAATTTTATACTGTTGTGACTCACCCTGGAACCTGCAGGTGAAGGTTGAGTAGTAAGTTGTTGTTGTTAATATGAGTACACTGATAATAGAAATAGAATAGCAGTGCTGCAAAAGAAGGGGAGTTCCCTAACCACCGGTTCTTGCTTCTCTTACGCCGCCTTTCCCCTGAGAGAGGCTCAAGGCAGCTACAGCTTCGGCAGAGAAATCTCTTGGCCCCTGACTGCCAGAGAAGGGGTCTAGTCGGATTAAAATTTAAGACACAACCCCGTCATGCTACTTGAGCGAGGATAATAATAATAATAATAATAATAATAATAATAATAATAATAGCAATGGCGGCAATAACACCGCACCAAGAAAAAGCAATGGCTGCCCCTCAGTCCTCTCGCCCCCGCCGCCCCGACCACCAAAGGCGCCTCAGAAGAAGCGCCCGCGCGGGAATCTGCGCGCCTTTCCTCCTCCCGTTCCCCCCCCCCCACCTCAGCGCGAAAAGGCGCGAAAGCGAGAGGAGGGCCCGGCGCGGCTGCGGCGCTGCCGGCGGTGAAGCAGGGAGGCGGCTCCGGGGCCCGCCTTCCGCCCTCACCAGGCTCCCCTCGGCCAATGGTGCCTCCGCGGCGGCAGCACGTGACGGAGGGAAGCGAGGGGGCGGCTGCCTCGCGCGCGCGGGACGAGGAGGCCGGCTCCTCCCCCACCCCCACCCCCGCTCTCCTCAGAAGCGCCGTCGCCGAGGAAGAGGAAGAAGAGGAGGCCGGGATGGCGGCGAGGCTCAGCGAGGGGGCCATCGCGGTGAGAGGGGGGGGCGGGGAGGGGACCGCACTCTGCACATGCTCGCGCGCACCGCGCTCCCGCTTTCTCTGCCCTGGTTTTTTTTTTTTCTTGTAAGGCTGAGGAGAGCGGGAGCTGCCGCCACGCGCGGAGCGTTTCTCTAAACCCCGGGTTAATGACTACTAGCGCTTTCCTGGCGGCTTTGCAAGTAATATTCATGTATTTGCACGTGTTTAGAAATCCAGTTCGGGAATACACGGAAGTACACGTGTGCGTGTGTATGCAGGAACGTGCATAACTTACAATTGGTTACACAAGTTTGCTTATACGTATATGTCTTCCATTTTACGTACTTGCATATAATCCCTAAATCGTAGGCACTTTATGTGTGCATGTGCCAATAATAATAATAATAATAATTTATTATTTGTACCCCGCCCATGCTGGCTGGGTCTCCCCAGCCACTCTGGGCGGCTTCCATCAAATATTAAAATACATTTAAAATACTGTATCACAGTTTAAAAACTTCCCTAAACAGGGCTGCCTTCAGGTATTTTCTGAATGTCAGGTAGTTGTTTATTCCCTATTTGTATGTTACCCTGCCAGGGTGGTCTGCAGCCACAATAAAAACATCAGAAACCATTTTTTAAAACCATTTTTTAAAGTACGGAACAGTCATGTCTGGCTACTGAAGAATGCCTGTGTATCCACACACTTGTTTGCATCCATTCGAACCGCAAGGGGAGATGGACTTTCCATCATCAGGCAATGGCTCTTTCCACCTGCCTTGCCGCCTCCAACCCTGGCAGCCTTCATGGGAGAACTGTTCCAGATGAAGAACTGCAAGGGGAGAGAGACTTACTTTTATTTATTTATTCATATCCCACCTTTTCGCCAAAACAGGGACTCAAGGCGACGAAGGGTGGAGTTGTATCAAGCATTAGCCCTGCTCAGAGTAAACCCTTTTTCATTAATGTGCGATGACTAGCTTAGTCTTTTAACCCTGAGCCCGGTTTCGGCCGGGGAGGGCAGGATACAAATAAAAGTTTATTATTACTATTACTTTGGCCACCTCATGAGAAGAGAAGACTCCCTAGAAAAGACCCTGGTGTTGGGAAAGATGGAGGGCACAAGGAGAAGGGGACGACAGAGGATGAGATGGTTGGACAGTGTTCTCAAAGCTACTAACATGAGTTTGGCCAAACTGCGAGAGGCAGTGAAGGATAGGCGTGCCTGGCGTGCTCTGGTCCATGGGGTCACAAAGAGTCGGACACGACTGAACGACTGAACAACATTACTATTATTATTATTATTATTATTATTATTATTATTATTATTTCAGTGGGTCTCCTTTGACTGATATGTAGTCCAGAAAAATACTGTAATTTATTACCTGCCTTTCACCATAAGGTTCCTGGGCAGGTTACAACAATTAAAACACAATGTTTAAAACAGTTCAAAACAACTTAAAATCACAGATAAAAGGTCGGCCCTCATCGGGTGCCAAAAACTGGAGGGCTGCAGGTTCCCTACTCCCTGTTTCCTAGATACGCTCTTTTTGCAGGCTGGGGAAGCTGGAATTGCCTCCCTGGGGAACCACCTGTAAATGTGCTGATCCTTGCTCCAGGGTGGGGGGAGAATAAGAAACTTCATTTAGTCCTATGAAACCTTTTCCTGAGATCAGGCCATTCACCCTCTCTTGCTCGAAGGAGTCAGCTGTCTGTTTCTTTTTTCAGGCCATGATGCAAGGAGAGAATGTTAATAATCCTGTCTTGCAGCTCATTGTGAGTATTCCCTGCTGCCTGTCCAATAAGCTTCAAGATAAATGTACAGGAGGCCTGGTATCGGCCTTCAGGGGGAGCTTTACCATCTTGACCCGGGGGCAAAGTGTTGGGGACACTGCATGTGTTCCTCACATTACTGTTCTTGCCTTAAGTCAACTCTCCTTGGACCTAACCGTGCCTCTTGCACTTTTCTATGCAGACCATCCGAGCTATCTCCACTGGAACCGGCCCACAGCGTTACCGGATGCTGATGAGTGATGGCGTGCACACCCTTTCCTGTAAGCATCACATGCACAGAATCAGTTGGCTGGGGGGACATTGTTGCAGGATGCTTCTGGACACCAGCACTGGCGACTTGAAGGGGTGTTGGTGTAGCTCAGTTGTAGAGCCACAGGCTTACACCCAGAAGATCCCAGGCTCAGCCCTTGGCACACCCTTCTTAAAAGGGATCCTGAGTTAGGCAGGCTAGGAGAGCCCTCTGCCTGAGACCTGGGGGGGGGGGGCACCGTCAGCCAAACATGGTACTACTAGGCTAAATAGACCATATGCCGTTGTGACTAGAGGCCCACTGCCAATGTGCATTTACATGAGGGGGTGGAGTGCAATCACAAGCTCTAAGAGTTTACCCTACACTGGTGAAGTTACTTAGAGTAACTTTCCTAATTCCTGCTCTAGTGAAGTTTGACTTACTCTCTCTCCACCTTGCTGCTTGGCCGCTGGTTAGGAAGAGACTAAAGAATGGGTGGTTTTGGTTTTACTTCCTTCCAAAGAATCCTGGGGACTGTACCCTTCTCAGAGCTACAGTTCTCAGCACCCTTAACAAACTGCATTTCCCAGCATTCCTTGGTGGTGGTGGAACATGCTTTTAAAATGTATAGTGTATTCACAGCCCTTTTTCCCCTCCAGAAAAATAGGAACTTGCTTTGGTAGGTGTCGGGGAACTGTCCCGGGCTCAGCGCAGGGTGGTGGAAGGGCTCTCGGGATGCTACAGAGAGCCTCAGCCCCACCTGGACAGTAGCACTTCCTCTTCCAGCAGAGGCAGTGGCGACGTCTCTAGTGGGGAGGGGCAGGCCGCCCAGGGACTGAAGAGCTGGGGCTGTGGGGATGTAGGAGAGGCTCTGCACTCCCCTCGCTCAGTGGGCGAGCAGGGGGACATGCTACTTCCATCGCCCCGAATGCGTTGAGGGGTGAAACGCAGAGAGGGGAGGCGGGGATTCCGTATACCGAAACTTTTGTTGGGGTCAGAACCGGAAGGGGCCATTCCCGGATTCTGCCGTTGGTTGATTCAGACAGACATGAACTGTACATAGTATGCACAATAAAACTACCAAAGGAAAGGTCGGAGTCTTGTCTGTTTACTCATGAGCAACTACCTACGGACCTTACAGTAGGGTATGGTGGAAGCCTTCCTCTGTTAGAGGCCTCTGCATATTCTTGAGCCTTTGGGTTTGAGAGCTTTTTTATGTTTTTTATTAAAAACAAAAAGGAACAAGAAAAGGGGGGAGAGGAAAACTTAAAAGATTGTTATTATACTTTATCTGATGCAGTGTTTATACAAGTGATTTCCATATATCGTTGAATTTGTCCATGGCAAGTCTACATTTATATGTAATTTGCTCATGTGTTGTGAGCTTATACATATCTTCTATCCATTCACTGAAGGGAGACACATTTTTATTCTTCCGGTTCATTAAAACCAGTCTTTTTGCTGTAGTAAGGGTGCGTAGAGTCCATTCATACTGTCCCTTAGTTAGATTCCATGTATTGGGAATATAATTCAAAGGGATGCTTTACTCTGCTAATTTAAGATTTTTCTGTATAGTCACGTTAATCGTTTCTATTAACCCCCTCCCAAAAATTTATCAATGTGGTACATTGTATGAACATGTGTTTTTTTAAAGAGTTTGAGAGGTGTTGTGTCACATGCCTTGACATGGCTTCAGTTTCTTGGCTTAATGTGGAAGCTATTTCGTCTCAAATTGTCTTTTTGGAAACGGAATGTTGGTTTGCATTTCAACTACATCCACAGGCCACAATCACACGGTGCCTCCTTTGAGCTCATAAAACACTTTCTCCCTCCTCTCTTCTTTTTCTTCTAAAGCTTTCATGCTGGCAACACAGCTGAACGACCTGGTTAATGACCAGGGCTTGAGTGCGAATGCCATCTGCAAGATTAACAGGTTCATCGTTAACGTCCTGAAGGATGGAAGGTAACTGCTCCATCTGTGATAAAAGTGAGGGAGTGTATGATTCTGCTTTACAATCCAATCCCCTCTAGTGTGACATTAAGGTCGGGGCATGATGTTTTATTCCTCTAGGTATGGTCTTGCCGTGTTTCATTCTAGCCCTCAGGGCTGGGAAGGAAGTTTGCAACAGCCGTTTTTCCTTAGGTTTTCTAATTGCCTTGTTTGCCCACACATAACCATGTTAGTAACTTTTGTAGCACATCAAGGGTCTAAAATAACAAAAAGGACCAGCTCTCGGACGTTTCAAACTACAATGCCCCTCAGTTCCAGCATCATAATGGCTGTACAATGCTGTTGCTGATAGGAGCTGTAGTCCAAAACATCTAGAGTGAGCGCTGGCTTCTGGGGAGCCTGATCAGCATTGTGTCCCCTCCTGATGGAGGGCAGGCAAGCAAACAGCAATTTCTTACCACATTTTGTGTTTTTTCTATTCTGTTTTAGATTTTGAGTAATTTTTAAAGCTTTTTAATCTCTGCTGTAAACCCCTCACAGAACTTCGCTTATTGGGTGGTGTAGAGCAAATAAATCACAAAATCGAATAAGTGATAAAAGTTTCTTTCATGGGCCATAAAATGTGAAACCACGTCTGATCCAGTGGTAGTTAAAATACATTCAAAATAAGAAAACGGTGGGCAGACAAAATGTCTTACTTACAGTTTGCCTTTCTCTGCTTCCTCAAGATTTCTAAATGTAAATCTTGGACTGCAACCCCCCCCCCCCCCCAAAAAAAGACCCGAGCCCTTTCTGACCCTCCAACAGGATCCTCCAACCCTCTCTGTCTGGCCTGCAAAACTTGAACCAGCTTTGCATCTCAAGTATTTTAGCTGGGCTGGCAAAATAGCCTTAAACCCTTGTGATGCTCCTTGGGTTTCTGAATGGAAGATAGAGAGAAGTTTGTGAGTAGAAACTAGCTGACTGTACAAAGGTAACAATTGACGTGTGTTGCTCTGCCTGCTTTTCCCTCTGGTCCTGCTTACTGCTGCCATGGGACCCTAGGAAAATTGCTGTGAAGGAAATGCGGCCCTTGCATGCAGCCTCCCCACCCCTGTTCTAACATATTAAGACCTCCGGGTATAGAGCAATATATAAATTCAATAAATAAAGTGCAGCACGGATTGTCGGTGCTGTAGTACTTAAATCCCCAGTTTGGGTTACCTCTGCCTTTGAGCTGTTGCCCTGTGGCAAAAGATTCTAGCCCGTTTACCTTTCCAGCTCACGGTCTCTTAACAAGCAGAGCAGGCACCAGGCAGGTAAAAACTTGAGCTTTTTCTTTGCAGGAAGGTGGTTATTGTGATGGATTTAGAAGTCCTCCAGACGGCTGACGTGGCGGTGAAGATAGGCAATCCAGTGCAGTACACTGAAAGTAAGCAGCTTTCCTGGGCGATGGGTCTGCAGGGGCCTTGTTCTGGCATCTTAACTGCTACGGTGCCCTTTTCAATGATGTGTTTTCCCCATCCTAATGAGAAACAGGGATTTTGTGTTTTGACTTGAAATGCCTTTGTGTCTGGATTAGCGATTTCTTCTCTGCTGACGTCTCCTGTTACTCCGGGATCACTTCTCTCATTCATAACTCCTTCCGCTTTGGTGAGCGGTCGCCACCGTCGGAATGTGTTCGGCCCTTTGGAACGGAGTCGGATGACGCTAAAATTGAGTTTTTGGCGCCCGGTAGGCAGGGCACATCTCGGATGAAGGATTAAATCCATCAGCCCAAGAGAAGGTGGCAAGTGTTCTAGGGAGAACCCAGCTTTAAGAACGCTATGACTTATTTGCAACACACTGGTGAACCACAAAATTTCCTTGTCCTCACAGAGAGGAGCCGCGGGAGTTAGTTGGTTCATAAATTAAGTCAAACCAGCCTGACTTAATGCAGATGATTTGAACTTCACAAATTTGTGGAGCGTAGATCTCTAAAGCATAAGTTCAGGTCTCGAAGGAAAATATTCTGGAAGTACAAAAACAGTTTTCGTTGTCCATTTGCTGAAGTGTGGAAGTAGAGAACCCTACAGCCTGGATATCCATAGCCCTTAAACTTTGTGTGTGTGTGTTTTAAATGCAGCATAGATGAAAATGAGATTTTTATCATGAGACTTCACTATACAGCTGCTGGGGTTATTGTTTATTGAAATATTTTTTTATCCCCCTCTTCACTCCCCCCCCCCCGAGGCTCCTAGGGTGACTTGAAGGGGGTGGGGAGAGATTCCCTGCCCTCAGGAGACACAGCACAAAACAAATAGGCAGAAAGTTAGAAACAAGCAATCTGAGGTTCAAGTTCTTGAGTTTACAAATAGGTTCAGGAGTTTCATTCATCCTCTGCATTTTATTTTATTTGAAGAAGTGTATACTGCTTAAATTTAGGTAAAAGTTTTGAGCGGTTTACAAAGAATGTACAGTGTTCTGGCCAGTGCTACTCCTCAGAGTAGACCAATTGAAATTGATGGACATGAGTAGCCAAAATGCAACTGATAAACTGTACAGTTTATCAGCATTCACCAGTGTGGTGCCCTCTGTGGTGCCTGGGACTGGCGTGAGCTGGGAGTCCAACAGCCCCCTGCTCTGTGCACTGCTTCGACTGGTTGAGCAGTTGCACGGAAGACCCTGAGGGACCAGGTTAGACTTTCCTTGCCAACTCTTGCCACTGAAATGGCTTCCCCCCCCCCTTTGCTTCCCAGGCACTTCGCAAGCAGGGCAGCAGCAGAGCTCTGAGAGCCTGGCAACCAACCAAGCCCCTAGCAGGCCAGCACATCTGAACGAGAGCACAACCGCAGCAGCAGCAGCAGCAGGTAAATGGTCCAGGATGTGTGAAGCAGAGAGAGAGAGGGAGGTTTGGTGAGTAGCAAGAGAAGGTGGTGCCCTGCTGCTCCCACGTGGCTTGGCTTCTCTTGTCTTTGTGAGGTCAGGGTTGTATTAAAAACTACTGGTCAAAATGTTACTTGCCGCAATTTGAAAGGGGGGGAGGTGGTGGTGGTTGGTTGGTTTATGACTGAAGGCCCTTCCCAGTCTTGAGATCTGTGTAGGTTTTAGTTAGGGGTAGCCAATGTGGTGCCCTGGAGATACTGCCAGGCTCCAGCTCCAAGCAGCATCTCTGATCATTGGCCAAGGTGACTGCTGGGAGTTGGAGGCCAACTGTGTCTCTGTGCTAAGCTCATTCTGGCCTCACAAGAACTAGAGAGATTTGGCCTGCCCTGCGCTAAGTCAGGGTTGCCACCATTCTTAAATACCCAGAACAAACCCATGGGAATTGATGTACGTGGCTCACATAGGCCCATTACTTCCAGTGGATCTACTTTATTGTATGCAGCTAGGATCTTTTGAGCGAAAGGGCAAAGAGGTTTTGCTCAGTGGGCGTCCACTTCATAGGGATGTAGGAAGCTGCCTTACACAATGCCCCTCTAGCGCAGTATTGTCTGCACTGGTTGGCAGAAGCTCTTGGGGGTTTCAGGCAGGAAGCCTTTCCCAACCCTAGGTGGAGCTGCTGTCAGGGATTGCACCTGCATGGAAGGCAAGTGCTCTGTTGTCGTTCTCTGCTGGCCTCTGCATGGAGCTGACACCAGAGGATTTGAGCTGGGGGTGGGGGAGCACCTCTGGCCCTCCAGCTGTTGCTGGACTCTCAGCTCCCAGCATGGCCAGTGGTCAGGGTTGGTGGGGATTGTAGCCCAGCAGCATCCGGGGGGAGCACAGATATTTCCTTCCCCCTGCTTTAAATGGAATGCCAGAAAGTCCAGCAGATATGAAAAGGTAACATCAAAGCATACTGGCCTGGGTTTGCCAAAGGTTTTTTTTGCTGCTTCGCTTGACTCTGAGCTCTTTGAGTTTGGCTCCTGGCTCATTGGCAACAAATGTTTATAATTAAAAGTGCCTTTTTGTTTCCAAGGGGTGAGTGGTGCTAACGGGGAGGATGGTGACACGGAGTTGAAAGGCAAATTGAGAAAGGGAGGCGGACGCTGAAATTGAAACAGAAAAATAATTTTTAGCCCCTGTCAGGTTACAGCGGAGCTTCATTAATAATGATGGAGCCAGTCATTTTCGTAGCTTGCAGAAAATTATCAGAGGCGCGCACTGTAATTGTTATCTAAATGAGGAAACGCAGCTTTGTGCTGGCATTTGATAGGCAGCTTAATTCTCCCCCCCCTTTTACTTTTTATTAAGGCATTATTTCACAACAGTGAAACAAACTGCGGTGCAGCGTAAATTATTCAGCATAAGCGAAAAGGAAATACATTTCTTGCAAAAGGAGTTTACATATCGGAACAGCTTGTGTATATATTGCTAACATTACAAAACTTCCAGAGGCAGACAAGTCGGTTGCAACAGAAACCCCTGCAAAAGTGTCTTGTTGCCACCTTAGAAAGGACAATGTGCAATTCCTTGTAGGCGGCAGCCCATTTCACCAGAGGTGCAAAGCTTAGGCCAGAATAAATATGTTTTAAGCCTTTAAGGTGCTGAAAGGATCTGTGTTGATTTTAATATTGTAAACACCCTCCCTCACCCCCCACTGGTGCTGCAGTTTGTCCTTTTCTCATGGAATGTGCAATTCAAGTGATAACAGAGAATGTTAGCAAACTGCATAATGAGGCTTGCCCCCCCTTGCAGTACTTAGTGTGGCTGGTGGGGGGCACCGTTTGCACACAGAATTGCTATAGAAGGTTACAAGGCACTAGGCGGTGAACTGTCACAGGGTGCCAGCTGAGTGTTGCGGTGATTGTTCCCTTTGGGCAGAGCAGGATGCTCTTGGCCATAAAGGCTAAATGCAAAACAACAACAAAAAGTTGTGGTAATAGCTTGTACCAGCTCTTGCCTTTGCTTGAGATGTTGAAGGGGGGGTGGGGTGGGGGAAGTGGCCGAGTGGCGCCAGAACCAGTCTGTCCTGGGTTTTGGTCAATACATGGAAGGAGCTCAAGTGCCAGGCTATCTTGATGTTGCTGCTGCGCCGCAGAGCTGAATCCCTGATCATAGGATTGTAAAGTTGGAAGGGACAGTGAGAGGCATCTATTCCAACCCCCCGCACTGCAGGAGTCACAGCTAAATAATCCCCAATGGATGGCCTTCCAAGCTCTGTTTAAACAACCTCCAGTAAAGGAGAGTCCGCCACCTTCCCTTCTGAGGAAGTCTGTTCCACCATTGAACAGCCTTTGCTGCCAAAAAGTTCTTCCTAATGTTTAGCCCAATACACCTCTTGTCTTTAGGGTCTGTGTCGAAATTCAGCACCCCTTCAAAGGTGCCTGGGAAGGCAGGCAGCTCCAGCTTCCTGAGCACCCCTGGGGGCTCCCAGATGAAAGTGGTGCCCATTGCCAGCCTGAACCCGTACCAGTCCAGGTAAGTTGGCCAGCGTGAGGGCCTGCCACCACCATGGCCTGAACACCCTGGGTACCCAGAGCTGCTTTAGCTTCACGTCAGGGCTTGTTCCCCGTCGCCCTGTGCTTGTGTCTCTGGTCTTAATTGCTTAGCCCCAACTACTGTGGGATTAACCTCTCCCAGTTGGGCGACAGATTGATTTTTAGGAAGTTGATTTTGAAGCCTGCAGGTGCCCTTCTTTTTTGGGGGGGGGGCTTTGCTCCTGTGGCACAAAGTCTGCAGAATCCCAACGCAAGCTGCGCTCCGAGTGCATGTGCATGCGTCTTTGCCTTGTTTTTCTTCCCAGCGAAAACAGAGTGTCCTTCCCGACTGCGTTCCTAGCAGGTGGCTTGGGCATGGCAGGCTTCCATTGTGCCTGTTTACCGTCCTTGTTCCTTTGCGTTTTGGGTTTCCAGTGCTGCCGTGCTTCATTCAGCAAGTCACTGGCGGTAGTCATTGGTGTAAATTGTGGGGGAAGGCAGAGAATAGGGAGGCTTACTCCTACTGTGGCAGAACAAAGGGACTTTTGTGCTACGAGATGTATGAGAGCTATGAGCTGAATGCCACTGATTCCATATGCACATCTGATGAAGTAGGCTGTTGCCTACAGAAGTGCCTGCCAGGCATGTTCCTTTGTCTCTCCTGGGTGAGCGGGAGGTGGTCCCTGGATCAGCCATTGGCTGTCATGAGGCTTGTAAGGTGGGGTTGGAGACCCTTTCAGCCTCATTCTCTTGTGGTGGACAACCTTCTGGAGAGCCTGCATGCCAATGCTGGGCGTGGCTGGAGGCAGCCTTGGGTGGAACACCAGACTTGATCAGAGAACTGTATTCCAGTGGCATAGGTGCCAGTGGTTTCTGTAGGACCACATCTCTTACCCTGGCAAAAGCACTCTAGGAGACAGGGGTGCATGGAACGGGTGGAGTGGGAAGCCCTTTGGGGAGGGGGAGTCCAGAGGGCTGGACAGACAGGCCTAGAGGGCTTCATTCTCCCCCCTCCACACACACACACACACACACACACACGGTAAGAGACTGCAGCACTTCCTGTGTGGTTCTTCCCTAATCTTGAAATGGATTTCAAGGCTGTCCGTTTATAAAGGCTCTCGAAGAGATGCTGGCAGGAGCTAGTCCAAGTGGCCTGGCAAGGTTCCTAATTCTCCCCTGTGGTTCTAGGTGGACAATTTGCGCCCGGGTGACTCAGAAGGGCCAGGTCCGTGCATGGAGCAACTCACGCGGGGAAGGGAAGCTTTTCTCCATCGAATTGGTTGACGAAAGTGTAAGTGTTCATGGCGAGGAGCGAATTGAAGGCTGGATTGGGGTTGATGCGAGTTGTAGTCCAAACTCTCCAGAGGGCACCCAGCTGGCAAAGGCTGTTGCAGAAGAAAGCTACAGAGAGATCAGCAAAAAGCTCTGAACTTACTACATGCTCCTGTCTCTGCTGCTGCCACTGGATTCAACAGCCCACCTTTCCTTGAATGCTTCAAGTTCAAATCAGCTATCCTCCCCCCCCCCCATTCCCAGTCTTGAAATGGAATATCTTTTTCCCTGAGAGATAGAGACTGGACCATCCCCCCCTACCTTCCACCCCACAGGGTCTCAATATGTGCTTTGTGTGAGACATAGCACAGAGCCCCCTTTCCCTGCCTCTCTCACAGGGGCTGCTTCTCCTAGCCCAGCTCTGCTTCCTCGGCCCTCTGGACTCACAGGCTTCTGCTCCTCTAGCTCTCTTTGGCCTTGCACCTGCCATGTCTGCTTCACCTGTGCTCTGCTTTACCTGGGTGCCTGAGCAGAAATGAATGGTTCAAAGTGTTCCATCGCAGCCAGGTCCTCATGTAGACCTTTTAGGTTCCGGATGATCCGGTGCTGCCCACCCCACCCCCATCGTGATTAGGGAGAAGGGAAACGGGGAAATAACATGCAGATTCCTGTGAGGCACATTTCCCTCCTTCCCTCTGCCCTTTTCACAGTTCCACTTTTAATTGTTCGTGTCAGGCATTTCTACCTAAATCTGGACTGGCTCCTTCATGAGCGACACCTACAGGTACTCTGTCCACTGAAAACCTTGTGTCAGTAAGGATGAACTTTCAAAAGAGAGAGTAGAGCAGCCTGCTGGTTTCTGTTGCTGCACCCCTTTAATGGACAGCTGGCTCTGCTGCTGCTGCTGCTGCTGTTGCTGTGGATTGCAGGTTCTCTCCACGCCAGCCGCCCTGTGGAATCAGGGAGGTATGGTATGCAAATGATTAGCATCTCCAAACAGAACATCTTTTTAATTAGAAAATAAATATGTAACTGGAGGAAAACTCCTGCCTCCAGTTTGTTTGCGAGGAGGGAAGCTTGATTAGCCAAGCCCTGTACTTAAGCTCTGTAATTCCAAGCTTTTGATCAAATTACAGCTCTCTTCGCTGCGCAGAGGCTTGTTGCCTGTTTGTCTGCGTGTGTGGAAACATATTTTTTTTTGGGGGGGGAGGTGTGGCTCTGAACTCCTGGCACATCCTCGTCAGCTGTTCCTTTTGCTTCCTCTCTATCTCCATGCTGTCAGGTTCCTGACTGACGGTTTTTATTACAATTTTAATACTCCTCCTGCATAAACATCTTAGCTGGTGGTGCTCTAGCTCTGCTTTTAATTATCACTTTGGGAAGGGCCTGTCACAACACTCTGGGTGCCTCTGCTCCTGCTGCTACGTGGGTGATGTCATCCGCTAATTTGTGGAGCGAGAAGCAGGTATCGGGGAGCTTGTGAGACGATGACACCGCCGTGGAGCCGGAAGAGGGCTCTCAGCTGGGCGGCAGCACAAGGGGCTCATTGCTGCTCTCTATGGGCAAGGTGTGGGGGACCTTTGCTGAACTACAATTCCCATCAGCCCCAGCAAGCATCGTCCGTGGCAGGGTAGGGTGGGAATTGTAGTTCAGCAGCACCCAGGGGGCCAAAGGTTCCCTATGCCTGACATAGGCTCTGTTCTTCTGGAGTTTATTTTCAGGGAACTATAGGGAAACATTCAACCCAGAGAGTCTTCTTCAAGTCCAGGTGGGGAGAGGAATCTGTACATAGGTATTATTTATTCATTCCTTTCTTTGCAGAAAATATTACATCACTGACATTAAGGGCGGGGAAACAATATGGCAGCGAACAGCATAAAATCAACAGTAAAATTACATTCATAAATCAAATACAAAATACTTCACATCATTAGGATTGTCAGCTGGTTTGGCAACTAGAAATCATCTGCCCTTTTAACAGATGGATTGATTTTAAATTCATGTGAAATTTACATGCTACCCAGGCCTGCCTCTCTGGGATAATGGTGGAACTGTGAGAATTTGCAAAAGGTTTCCTCTCCTGCTGCTGAAAGGGAAGGCCATCTTTGCACCTTTTCCATCTTCTGTAGTAACTGATCAGCACTGGCGCCTGGTGGGAACAGAGCGGTGCCACTTCCGCTGTGGCCCCGGGGTACGTTCAGGTGGTTTGTGGCATGCCTGCAGATTTATGGTTGAAGATAGGAGACTGCATATCCGTCACACTAGACTTTTTTGTAAAAACGACAACAACAAATCCTGTTAGTCACTTTTTTGCTACTGGCAGCTCAACACTACTTAACAAAAGAAAAAATCATGCATTAAAGAAAACATTGGAACCCCCCACCCACTCTAAAAAGCCCCTGATCATTAAACGCCAAAGGCCTGATTACAAAGGAATGTTCTTGCCTGGCGCCTGAAGATATACAACATTCATATTGACTGCTAATTGTAATTTAATTGCTTCTTTTATTTCTTACCTGTAGTATCTTATTGAATTGCAATTTGAATTCTGTGGAATGGTAATACAATATGTAAGCAGTGAAAGAAGCAGTAAAAATACTGCTGCTTTCACGTACAGCATCTAGCACAGCACTTGCTTCAACAGGCGAAGGAACCGAAGACGCCCAGCAATTTTCATGTGGTCTGGGCGCAGGGTTGGAATCCCCCTTTTTTGTGCTGATTGCCCTTCCTGCTTCCTTATTTCAGGGTGAGATCAGAGCAACGGCCTTCAATGAACAAGTGGACAAGTTTTTCCCTCTCATTGAGTTGAACAAGGTACTGTGCCCTTGGCTGGATCAGCCGGAGTGGGGATGTATTTTAAACGTGTTAAAGCAGAATGTGCACAGCCTGCCTTCATTCTTGCCTGGGAGGGATAAACCTTGTGTGGGTCTGTTTGATCTGTGGACCTGATAACTGGAATCTCTTAAGGCTAGGTGGGGGGGGGGGAAGTGTTGCAGTTACTCTTGCCTAAGGAGTGAAGGGTTGCAGTACACCTTGATTTGTCCATAGCCAAACCTCCCCCCTCCCCTGCAGGGTCTCTGGGGATGTATACAGCCCACAAGTTAGGAGGTGCTGCTGCCCTGCCCAGGTGCCTGAAAATGAGCAGAGCTCTCATATAGTAATTATCAGGAAACCCCCCTCCGCATGACAGGTACCATCCCGGGAGAGCTTGCAGTACAGGGAACCACCCCCTTTGTTCACCAGTTCGTCATCCCCCTCCTCAGCAGGAAGCAACCATTCCTCCAGTGGGGAGGGGGAGTTGGAGGCAGGAAGTCGGCGCAGGGGCTGTGAAGGGATCGCAGAGCCTGAGCACCAAGGGGGAAGCGGGGAACAGGGACCGTTTCCCGCGCCCCGAGTTCGCAGACAGGAAAGACGTGGAAGGGGGAGGCGGGTGTTCAGGATCCCGCGCCTCTTTTGCTGGACCAAGAACCGGAAGGGTTCATTCCCAGACTCTGCAAAGGGATGAGATGGACATTTGAACTTTTGCTCCGCTGTAAATATCTGCACAATAAAGAACTTAGTTTTTAGAAGTACTGCGTTCGAGCGTTTTCTCATGAGCAACCACTGAACGGCCTTACAGTAATAATCATGGTTATTTAATTTATCAGCGGCATTATATAAAAGAAAGAGCCTCAGAGCAGCTTGGCAAGTTAAAATGCAACAAACTAAAAGGAGAAACATTCAAAGCAGGGAACAGTTCAAAAGCACAAGATGCTCCTCTGCTAACATAAAAGGCCACAAGACCTCCCTGCCCCAAGAAGAGCACCACCGTGGGAGGCAGCTTAGTTGCCAAAGGCCAGCAGAGAGTATTCTGCAGATGGAGCCCGCTTTGTGGGTCACCCTCCACCCCTCCCTTGGGTGGGGCATCTGGAGAAGGGCCTTTGATAAAGACAGCAGGGCCTGGGCTAGCCCATATAAAGCTGAGGCTCCCCTTTCAGGATGCAGTGAGTGGACTTGTCTGAAAGTGCAGGTTCCTCTGTGTTTCTGGTGCTCTCCCACCCCCTTGGGATTTCCTTAGTTGGGGTTGAGAGGGGAGCAGAGGAGCGCTTGAATCGGGGTGTGTGCGGTTGCTTCACTCTTTATTCTCTGCCTCAGGTCTATTACTTCTCAAAGGGCCACCTGAAGACGGCCAACAAGCAGTACACGACCGTGAAGAACGACTACGAGATCACGTTCTCGAATGAGACGTCCGTCATCCCCTGCGATGAAGCGCAGCACCTCCCCTCCGTCAAGTTTGACTTCATGCCCATTGGTGACCTGGAGAGCGCAGACAGAGACGCCCTTGTGGGTGAGGCAGGCAGCGGGGGCGTCGCTTGCGGGTTTAGCCAAATGTTTCTAGGCAGCACTGTCATAACAATCCAGCCATGTGAGGATATTAAAAACAACAACAGCACCACAGCAAAGTGGTTTACAGCACACACAATCCAATCATCAATACTGCCATTGCAAAGACCTTGTCTGAATAACAGTTTTTAGGAGATGTCTGAAAGAAGGCAGGAATGATATCGGCAGGGAGTTCCACCCTAAAGGCTCAGTCCTTAGTGAAGGCAGCCCAAGCCTCAGGGGCTGTGAGGGGAACCGCATCAGAGCATCTTTAGAGGCCCCAAAGACCTTGGGCAGCCACCCCCAACCTGGCGCCTTCCAGGGTGTTTTTGACTACAATTCCCATCAGCCCAAGTCAATACTATGCCGCTGCCTTAGGGGCTGAGGTATGAGTCTCTCATGTTCACTCGTTGGAAAGCTCCCCTGGCACAATCCCAGTGCTGCTCCTTGTTGCCAAGAGACCAGCAGCCTTCCTCCTTCACGCACAGACCTAGCCACCAGCTAGGGTACATGGTAATTTGTGTTTTCACAAGAAGAGGACCATTGAATTGCTCTCTCGACCTTCCTCCTCTTGGGCTGTTGCCTGCTGCATTAGCCCTCTTGGCTCGCTTTCTAGACTGGCTCTGCCAGACTTCCCCTGCCCTCAGTGATCCCAGCTCTTGCAGTAGCTCAGGTGACTGCCTTAGTGCACCAAGGCACAGCTTTCCAGGGCCTTACTAATTTGAAAGGTGCATAAGCAAACTGGGCTGCGGGTCAGGGCCTTGTTGCTGTAGTACTTCCCTTCAGGATATTATTATTATTATTATTATTATTACTACTACTACTACTACTACTTCTATGCTGCTTATCTTACTGTGTTGCCCCAGCCACTCTGGGCAGCTTTCAACAAATTAAAGCACCAAACACAGTGGAACATCAAAATTAAAAGCTTCCTTATCCACATTTAACAACTCAGAATGATACTTTTGAAGGCAGCCGCCACCAAGCTCCTCGGTGGCCATGCTTCTGTCCTGCACGTCAGCCGAGGGTTTGTGCCCTCCCCACGAGGGAACCCCCGTTCATGAAATGGATCCAAAGCCCTACCCCCGGTGGTGCGTGGAGTAGCAAATGATAGGTTTACGGCGCTAATTAGGATAAGAATGTCAGAAGAGGCTGGCGGCTGGCCAAAGGAGGCCCTTCTAGTCCCACGTCCTGTTTCCCACAGCGGCCAATCAGATGCTCTTCCCCCCTACTTGTGTTTCCCAGCAACTGGTATTTGGAGGCATACCACCGCCAACAGTGGAGGGAGAACATAGTCAGTGTAGCTAATAGCCACTGTCAAGCCTTGTTCTAAGCAGTTTACAGGTATAAAATCAATTATAAAATCTATACATAATTAACAATATACAGTGGAACTATTCCGTCAAAGCATTAAAAGCATCCATAATTTAATATGCAGTAAAACAAGCCAGTTAAAAAGCATAGCAATTAAAAGAGTTATTTTTAAAAAGCTATCGGATCAGGAAGTTCAGTTTCAGGTGCGTCTTCGAGAGCCGGCGGAATGCCAATACTGATGGGCCGTCTCCTATTTCGGCAGGGCTGATCTGGGATACTCCACTAACATGGGCTGTGCCATAAGCATATGGAGAACACTCCTAACAGCCCTCTGCTTGTCTTTCAGATGTAATTGGGATCTGCAAGAGCTGCGAGGACGTCACGAAAATCACCATAAAGTCTACCAATCGAGAGGTGTTCAAGAGAGTTGTGCACTTGATGGACATGACTGGGAAAGGGGTGAATGTCACTCTGTGGGGAAACGACGTAAGTTGCCGGGGGGGGGGGGAGGGCTGAGGGCTGCCTCCACCTTGGGCAAGAGGTGCAGCCGTTTCCTGGCCATGTTTGAACCTGGCAGGTGTATTGGTGCAAGAGTAGAGAGCCCATTCAGGGCAGAACGTTGCTCTTAGAATCTTAAGTTCGTGGAAATCATGCAATTGTAGAGTTGGAAGGGACTCCCAAGGGTCATCCAGTCCAACCCTCTGCAATACAGGAATCTCAGCTAAAGCATCCAAGAGAGATGCTTGGCTCACTTGTGGACCCAGGAGAATGGCACCCTTTGACAGGTGCCTCTTGGCCCTGGAGGCCCTGGGAGGAGCCATGGTAGAGCCCGTGGTTTTGTATGTAGAAGGTCTGAGGCTCCGTCTCTGGCATTTCCTGTTCAAAAGGATCAGAGGGGAGGAAGACACAGTCCTGACAGTCCTAGCAAACCAACCTTCTCCCGCCTGGCCTATCAGGCTCAGCCAGCACCACTGAAGAAAGCTGAGGCTGCTGGGACTTGTAGTGTCTGAAACATCTGGAGGGCGCCAGGTCGGGGAAGGCCAGGCAGGGCACTGATCTGACAAGAGGGCCGCTCCCTGAGCTGTAGTTTGTTCTTGGCTCCTTGCTTGAAAAGCCAGGGACATTTTTTATTTCCTAAGGTCTTTGTTTCCTACAATTCCCTGCCCCCAAATAGGGTTGAGGGAGTCGTGATGGCCTTGGGTTTAATGCTGTCGTGCTCAGAAAGCACTGAGGGAGTCATTTCCATACTTTGCACCGCGGCTTCCTAGGTCGATATTGCAAACTCCTCTTGCTTTTGAAACATTGGGGAGTTATGCAGGGGGGTGAGCAGAGCCCATGCGAGCATCACTTTCCCTGGTACCTTTTGTAGAGACCCGAGAACCAGGGGCTGGTTGAGAAAGTGGTGTTGTGGACTTGCTGCACTGCGCTTAGGGAGACTCGGGGCCACCCAGACCCCACAGGCATGCTGCTTCTCATGCCATACATAGGAGTGCCTGCTGCATCAGGACAGGGGCTCACTAATCCCTTTCCTAGTCCATTTAGTCACCATGGCCCAGCAGGGCCCTCTCTCCTCTCCTCTGATTCCCTGCCACTGCCATTCAGGTGCATTTACTGTCCCTGACAGTGGAAGCAGAACATAAGCACGAGTGTTAGTAACTATGGTAACTACCTACTTTTTTCTTCGTGAATTTGTCTAATTGTCTTTTACTGCCTCCTGTGGGTGGGAGTTCCAGAGTTCATGTGCTATGATGTGAAGGAAATGCTTTCTTTTTCCTGTCCTGACTCTTCCAAAATTCATCCTCGTCGGATGTCCGCATGTTCTAGTGCTTTCCCCCCACCCTGTGTAGTTTTCTCAAGCTCGTGTCATGCCGCTTCTTGCTCCCCTTTCCCCTAAACTCAAGTGCCCTCTTACGGAATGAGTGTGCCCCTTCCTCTTTATCTTCTCAGGCAGAGAACTTTGACGGCGCTAAACATCCTGTGGTGGCCATCAAGGGAGTCAAAGTCTCGGATTTTGGTGGCCGGACTCTCTCTGTTGTTTCATCGAGCAGCATCCTCATCAACCCTGACATCCCAGAGTCCTTCAAGCTGCGTGGATGGTACGCTTGCTTGCTTCTGTGAGAGCCGCATGGCACGTGTTTGATTTAACATCTTGGCTGGAGTGGGGTGGGGAAAGGTAAACCCCACGCCATTCCTGGCCATGTGCTTGCATGCAAAAACTAGGCACTAGGAAGTTGAGGCGTCGTTCCTCTTGAGAGAGGCAAAACACACACACCCGTAATCCTGTGACCAAACCTTGAAGGATTGGGTGTTGAAACAGGTGGGGTGGGGAGAGAGGGTCAGGCAGAAGCAGTTCCCCGATCTGTGCAAGGCAGCTTGAAATGGGATTCTGCTCTGGGAGCCAAGGGGGCAAGGTGTTTGCTTCACAGGGCAGGTTCTGGGCACTCCAGAGGACAGTGGAGTGCAAGGCAGATCCGACCCATCCGCTGGGAGCTTTTTGCAGGCGACGGCTCTTGCACCAAAGCTCCTTAGAACATAAGCAGAACCCGCTGGATCAGGCCAATGACCCATCTAGCCCAGCATCCTGTTCACACAGTGGCCAACCAGATTTTGTATTTTTGTGTTGTGAAGCACCCTGTGATCGTTGGATGAAGGGCGGCATACAGATTTAGTAAGTAAATAAACCTGATGCCTGTGAGAAACTAGCAAGCAGGATTGAAGGGCAAGAGCCTCTTCTCCCTGTGGCTCCCATCAACTGGTATTCAGAAGCATCACTGCCCCTGACTGCAGAGCCCTCCTTGATAGCAGCCTCCCATAGCCCTCTCCTCCATGAATGTGTCCAATCCCCGTTTAAAGCCACTCAAGTTGGTGACCATCTCTGCCGGAGGGAGTTCCATGGTTGGGCTCTGTGCTGATGGTTCCAGCGAGGTCTCCCGATGGTTCCTGACCGTTTCAGTGAGATCTGCCCACTAGGCCAGCCTGCTACCCTCCAGGTGGTTTGGACTATGATTATGGTTGGCTGCACTGGCTGGGGTGGGGGTGGGGGAGAGCGTTGTGGTCCAAATCACACTGGGCTGCCCCACAAGACTTCCCCGCTGTGTTGCACCCCATGTTTGAATCAGTCAGGAGGGGGCTTGTCCTTCAGATTTCCCCCCTCACCTACCAGATGCCCCTTAGACCAGCCTTCTTCAGGGACGCCCCCCTCCTGCTTGTGTTTCCTTCCACTTGCTCTCTTTTGTAGAATACTCCTGCTTCCTTTGAGCCTCTTCGGGGGGGGGGGGGTGATGCTGCTTTCTTGTTTCTTGCCATTTATTTTCACTCTGGCTTCTGTGTTGATTACAGCATTTGACATGATGCCAAAAGGGCATTTAGTTGCTGGCAACTGCACAGAGGCTGTAGCCGCTCCACACTTGCCTGCTGAAGCACAAGGTTCTGGGGCTGGGGTAGGGGGAGAGTTTTTCCTGCTGCGCCAGTTGACGTGAGGAATCCAGACGTGGCCAAAACATGCTCGGGGAAGCTTGCCTGCATTCCTGAATCAGCCTTAATAAGTTTGAGAAAGTTGCTTGGTTAACCTTGGGCTTCAGTGCCCCCCCCCCATTTATAAACGGGGTGCAGACAATCCCTCTCTGCTGCCTTGTGTGTGTTGCTGAGGAAAGGAATCCATTAGCGGCGGAGGCACTTCAATAAGGCACTCCGTTTCATTTGGCGCATTGTTCCTCTCTAAGTGCTCTTGGCACACTCAAGGCTGTGCCAGAGACAGAAGAGGAGGCAGCAGCCGTGCTCGCCTCCTCCCACTGCCAAACGCTTCTCTTCTGAATTGCTGGCCAGCCTGAGAAGCCACCAGGAGAGGCACAGGATGGTGGCGTCTCTTGTCTCCGGGCACCTCCTGCATGCTTTGAGTGCCGGTGCGTGGGCTGGCGTTCATGGACGGCTCTGCAGGCGTGATGGAGGCTTGGAGGGGGGCTTGGAAAGGAGGCTGAGCCTGCCTTCTTGGTAACCGCGTTGGGGGAGGAAGTGAGCACCGGAGACAGGTGGGGCAGGCAGCTGTGAGGCAGAAGCAGGAGGACCACCAAGCAGGTGGTTGCGAGAGAGTGCCTCGAAAGTGCCAAGGCCCTGGGCCACCCTGCCCAACTTTGTCCCTCTGGGAACAGTCTTGGAAGAAAGAGAAGAGCCACAGCTCCATGGGAGAGATGCCGTTTTGCATGCAGAAGGTTCCAGGTTCAATCTCGGCAGCATCCTCAGGTAGGGCTGGGAATGACTCCCTGCCTGGACCCCTGGAGAGCCCCTGCCAGTTAGTGTGGACAATACTGGGCTAGGTGGAGCCAGTGGTCTGTCTCTGTATAAGGCAGCTTCTGTTGTTCCTCTTAAACACAACTGTGGCTTCCACTTCAGCTCAGACTCTCAGGGCCTGTTCACCTCTTGGATGTCAGAGCTGAGCTGCTTAAGATGTGCAAGCGATGGGCTCATCATGGGCATATGAAACTCAAGTGCCAAGGGCTTGACTTGGCTCCACTCCTTTCCCTTCTGCCTTTTAGTTGTCCGCAGGCAAGGAATGCGGATGGGCCGTCTCCCCGAGGTGCCTGCTTCCACTGCAGGCTTGAGAGGGGAATCCTTGGAACAGGAACTCAGGCCGTGCCCTGCCTTCATAGCTGCCTAGATTGCTGCTCACCCCTTCGGGGAGGTTTTGCAAAGGCGGGCCTGAGGAGCCCCCTGGGAAGACAGGACTCTGCCTGGGCTCTCTCCTCAGCCACCTTCCTGGCTCTTTTCCTAGCAGGCCCTGTGTCCTGCCTCCGTTGAGGGAGGGCTTTGCCTTTGCTCTGGCCCTTGCACACTCCCACCTGGCATTCTGCCTCAGGCTCCTTCAGAAGCCAGCAGTGTTCACAAGTGGGGAAAAAAGCTGAGTTCAGCCCTTTTTCTCTCCCTTCCAACCAGCTTGGTGAAATAAAATTTAAAAAACCAAAACATTTTGTGGAGGGGAACAAAAATCTGAAGCAGAGCGCCCTCCTCTCCCTGCCCTGACGGCTTCTTGCTGCTGTTGGTGTGGGCTGCTTCTTCTCTCCTCTTCTCTCTCTTCTCTGTTTCTCTTTCCGCCTGCGGTACCCGAGAGGTTGTCACTGAGCCCCTCTCCTCCGCCCGACGTGAGCGGCTCTCTCGCTTCCTTGCTTGTTAGCCGTGCCTGGTGGGGTCTGATGAAACAAAGGCCAGCGCTTCGTGCTAAAAAACAAATTAAACTGTGGCGCTGCTTGTTGGTGCAGGGGTGGTAGCACCAGCTTATCTGCTTGGCAGAGGGGCCGGCTGGTTTTTACTTCAGGCACGGGATCTATTAAGCTCTCCCTGCATTTCTCTCCCAAGCTTCTGCAAAGATAATGTGAGCATGTAATTTAGCTCTCACCGTGCAAATGTCCCAGTGCCCTCAGCTCTCCTCCGAAGCGGCTGCAGTGCTGAGCCATGGCCTCTAGTTGGCGCACGAGCGAAACGGAGCGTGTCCCCGTTTTCCAAGATTATAAAATATTGCACTAATTAAAATGGAGTATTAGCGTATCCTGAAATGCTATTTTAGTGAGTAATATACACAAGTTACTGTAATTGTTTCCTGTGCAAGCCATTGATAAAAATCCCTCTTGTATTGAGCGCAGGAGGGTAAAAATAAAAACCCTGGTATGTTTCTGTTTCTTCTTGGAACTGAGAGAAATATTCCCCCCCCCCCCCGCTTTATTTTGCTTCCAGGTTTGACTCTGAAGGGCAGCTCCTGGAGTCCACCTCCATCTCAGGCACAATGAGTGGGCCTATGGGAGGTGGAGACACCAACTGGAAGACTCTGCATGAGGCCAAATCTGAGAACCTGGGGCAAGGAGATAAGGTACAATGGGGACTCAGCATTTTGGGCTGTTCCCTGGGGCTCCTGTGGTGGAGGTGGCGGAGGCAGGCAGTGGCTCAGAAGAGCCCTGCAACTAGAAGGGTGCCCCTTGCTGCCCGCAAAGTCATGCGCAGAGCCTTAGACAAGTTCCCCCTTCAGCATCCCTTCCCTTTCTCGGAAACGAAGGTAGCAGCTACGTTCAGGGGGAGGGCCATAACACCTGCCTGACAAGCAGAAGGTCCTCAACAGCATCTCCAGGTGGGGCTGGGAAGGAGGCTCCTGCCTAAGACCCCGGAGGATGCAGGAGATGCTCCTGAGCTAGCTGGGCACAATGGTCTCACTCAGTCTAAGGCAGCTTCCTGTGTTCCTACCTGCCTTGCAGAGTCACTAAGGACAAAAATTAAAATAATTAAAAAATTGCATATTGGAATTCATTAAGTGTTTCACAGTGAAGTGGCTGTATTTTATTCTTAAGAATGCATGAGACGTTCCCAAACCTTACAGTAAATAACCAGTTAAAAGCAACGCAGTTAAACCACATTAAATCATACCGTGTCTGGAGGCAATTCAATTCCAGTGGAGCAGAAACGTGAAGGAAACACTTTGGTAGCCTAAATGTCAGTCTTGATAACAGCTCATTATCTTTTAAAATAAGAATTAAGAGCAATAACCCTGGTGTCTTGAGGTGTTGGGATGTTAATAAGGCAAGACAAAGGGCCTCACATTTGCAATGGAGGGAAATGTCGGCCGCACAGCCAGTCGGGTTCCTCAGCCAGCTCTATTAGTTCACTCTAAACGGTTCGTCCATTAATCAGTCAATTAAAACACATGCACAGGTTACAATATCTCAATTCAGGTAATGTGTTGGAGGATATTTAATGAACACAGTTCTTTATCTTGACTCTTAACTAGCACAGGCGCATTGTTCAACTCACTGTTGGGAGTTTGCCTGATTATGCGAAGATATGATTAGCTAGTGGATCCTTCTGGTTTTGAGCAGGAGGTGTGCATGTTGGGGTCCCTTTAACACTGGGGTGTGTGTGCGCTGTGAGTGTTGATTCCAGCAGGACTGGAGCTGCAGCGGCCTGCCTGTCTCCCTGAGGCGCTGCTCTGGTGGTGTCTTGTCAGGTTTGAAAAACAAAAACCCACCCGTAGCATTTCCTGTCCCCCCGCAGGCAGACTACTTCAGCTGCTTGGCCACAGTGGTGTTCCTGCGCAAGGAGAACTGCATGTACCAGGCCTGCCCATCCCCGGACTGCAACAAGAAGCTGGTCGACATGCAGAACGGGGCCTACCGCTGCGAGAAATGTGACCGGGAGTACAACAACTTCAAGTACCGCATGATCCTCTCGGTGAGCTCGTTTTCCAGCGGGTCCTGTGCCTTTCATAGGCAGGCTCCTTTTCGGCTTGGGAGGAACAGAGAGCGCTGTGTGTGTGTGTGTGTGTGTGTGTGTGTGTGTGCATGCTCTTGCTAAGGGGAAAGATGAGCACCAAAGAGCTTCTGTCTCCTGCTCCAGCGGACGAGGAAGATTATGCTGAGCCAATCAGCATTTGCAGTGGTCTTCCCAGACCACGTGAGTGTGCACGGAGACCACCTTCTGTTTCTCCCTCTCTGGAGCTGTGGGGGAAGGCTCACTGTCAGAACCCCTGCAGGGAGGGAGAGAGGGAGGGAGGAAGGAAGGAAGGAAGGAAGGGAGAGACCCCCGTCCAAAAGCCTGGAGAGCTGCTGCCAGTCAACGCAGGCAATGCTGAGCCAGACGTCCTGACTTGGCATCAGGCAGGCAGGCTCTTCTTTTCCTCAGCCCAGCCTTCCCATGGAAAGGTGCACTGTGTCATATGCCACGCAGAGGGGCCAAGCAAGCCTTGTTCCCACTCCTCACTGCAGCCTCTTCAAGGAGTGCAGCAACGGCTACTCTCCTGCCCACCCAGGCCAATGATGGGCCCCTTTCAGCCATGACCATCCATTCCTTATTTATATTGATATCTTACTTGTAGAATTTCCTTTATAAAGAAATAAAGTGATAAAAGGGGGGAAAAGGGTGGGGAAAAGAAAAGTGCAGAAAGTTCAGTGTAATACAATTAGTAAAATCAGCTATATTTCCATACATTTTACACACACACACACACACACACAATCGTAGAGTTGGAAGGGACACAAAGGGTCATCTAGTCCAACCCCCTACAAGGCAGGAATCTCAGCTAACGCATCCACGACAGTGATATTACTACCTTAAGTGCTATTTTAATACATCTATGGTCATTAGTAGTCTACTACATTCTGTATAAATTCATTCCAAATGTCAGTATATTTGTCCAAACCACGTCTCTGTCTAGAAGCAATATGACCATCTATTTCTTTGTGCTAAACCATCCAGGCTATTGCAGCCCCTTGAACTGCGCACTCCGTTTGTTGACTGCAGTTCAGAACATGCCCCTTTTTAATGGCTAAGCTTTTAAAGTTGGCCTTGCCTGTCCATTGCACGTCTTTCCGGCTGCTCTGCTGCCATTGTGGCGCTGCTGCTGCATAGCCTAGATCAGGCATGTCCAACAGGTAGATCCTGACCGGTAGATCACTGGACGTCTGCGGTAGATCACTGGTAGATCATTGGCTCCCCCCAAAGAAGCTGAACAAGTGTGGCTCCCCTAAAAAAAGCTCAACATTTTACCTCCTCCCTGAAAAAAACTCAACAACTTTGACCCCCCCCATGGGCCTTCCTCCTTCCTAAAAAAGCTCAGAAGGGGGGGGGGTAGATCACTGCCAGTTTTTAACTCTGTGAGTAGATTGCAGTCTCTTGGGAGTTGGCCACCCCTGGCCTAGATGGTGCTGTGCCATTAAAAGTCCTTTATCCTTGTCCCTCTTTTCCTACTGAACTGAGAACTGGCGCATTAGGATCCCTGCCGCTGAGAACTGTGTGCTCACAACACCTTTGTGCGC
Organism: Lacerta agilis; assembly: GCF_009819535.1. Classification (NCBI taxonomy): domain Eukaryota; kingdom Metazoa; phylum Chordata; class Lepidosauria; order Squamata; family Lacertidae; genus Lacerta; species Lacerta agilis. The sequence continues at coordinate 43,012,742 of NC_046326.1, forward strand.
TTCGCTTAGTGGCTGGTTTTGGAGAGCGTTTTCAGGTGTCCCGACTGCGGCAGGGGAGGAAGTAGAACGAATAGATCCTTTTTGCCCCCACTCAAGGGGGTCCTGTTTATCTGGCTGATGCGGTCCTTGAGCCCTCCTGAGCCCTTTGCTCTCCATCCCTCCCCACCCCAAGGGCCTCTCGCCCGGCGGAGCCACTTTGCGAGCGCCGCAGCCTTCAGCGCAGGAGCATCGCTTGCCCACGTTTCTTTGTTAGGAAGATAAGCTAATGTGGAATGGCATTTCTGGAGAGCTGTAATTGCACTCATTCAGCTGCTCCCTATATTTAGTTCTCTCTTTTGTGGCTAATGTTCTGTGTCTCGCGCATTAACGGGAACCGGCTTTGGAGCAGAGCATCTGAGGGCTGCCATTGTGACGCCTGCTTGCACCTCCAGAGCAACGCCACTGCTTTCCTCCATCCTTCGGTTCACGAAAGTGCCCCCAAATTAGGGCCCCTGCGACTCACCTTTAGAAACTCCCATGCAGGGAGCCTGCAAAGGGGAGGTTGGCGGCTGCTGGAGGCTTCACTTCAGCTAATAGAGCGGCTAAATGAACAGCCTCTCCAAATCAACAGCCTCACCTTATTAGAATGTTTGAGGACGTGGCAGTGGGGGGAGTTGTCCCCCTGGGGGAAGGATTTATTGTACGGAGTGGAGGTGGGAGGGCAAGATGGAGAGGGAAGCCGGAGAAGTGCTTCTGAATTACGGGCCACTCGAGTTCTCCTTCCACATTTGTTCTGCTAGGCTCCGCGGTGGGCAAGAAATTTTGCCTGGTGTTTGACAGGAGCTCCTTTTGAAATCCCTCCTCTGCCTGCCCCCGCACCCCAAATGGTGAAGATAGTGAGCGTGAGGAGGGGGAGAGAAAGAGGAGGGGGGGAATATAATTGCAGAATGGGAAAGGACCCCGAGGGCCATCTAGTACAACTCCCTGCAATGCAGGAATCTTGGCTAAAGTGTCCGTGACAGGTGACCAGCCAACCTTTGCTGCTAAACCTCCCAGGAAGGAGAGCCCCACACCTTCCGAGGGAGTGTGTTTGGCTCTGAGGCCCAAGCAGGCAGCGGGTGGCTGGGCCAGAATTAGAGAGAGATGCTGGTGGTCCCAGGAAGGAGCTGCAGAGCAGAAGAGGCAGGCATTGTGCACTCCTAGGGATGTGTTTGGGCGGCTTCTCAAGAGGTTTCCCACGCCCAGTTCCTGCTGAAAGTGTGTCTGTGTTTGAGTGACACGGTTGAGTGAAGAGGGAGCTATCTCAAATCCCTAAAGAGTGGGAGGCTCTACCCTGTCCATCCAGAAGGGGGCCGATTTGCAGATCAGAAAGTGGGACAAAGGGAAGGCTGCCCCACTTTCCTTGCTCTAAAGTTGGTTCTGACCCCTAGAAATACACAAAAGTGTCTTGGCTTTTTCAGAAGGCACCTAAATGCTCACCAGGCACCATCAGCCTGTTTTCTGTTGCAATCAAAGCCCCAGAGCCCAGCCTCGTTGCCTTTCAGGTCATAATTGAGGGCCAGGCTTACCCTTGACCAGGCTCTTCTGACTCGCCTGTCCCGCCTCTTCCCTCCTAGTTATTGGCCCCACCACTAAGGAGGCACCCCTTGCTTCTTCTCCATGGCTGGGGATGGCTGCAGAACCATCCAGATTGTGCCCCCTAGTCACGGACAAATTAGCTCTTCTTTCCACCTCTCCTCCAACCCCCACACCTTCCACCCATTCAATTCACCCTCTATTTAAAACCATTTCTTATGAGGCAATAATCAGTATTTATATTTGTGGACATATTTTTGGCTGATTTTGTCCCCCCCCCCCCGGTTGCCTGCACCCTTGGCGGGGGCCCACCTCACCACCCCCTAGCTACAGCCCTGATTGTCCCACATGGTCTCAGTAGGATGCGACCGGTTGAAGTGAAGCCTCTTGGCCAGGCTCCTACTCCCCATCCCTCCCTCATCTCTCTCTCTCTCTCTCTCTCTCTCTCTCTCTCTCTCTCGGTTTTTAAAAAGAAAACAAACTTGCCCAAGAACCCCTGAGCTGCTTTCACAGCACAGAAACACTGCTTTGAATAATGGATGTGGGCACTGATGGGGATAAAATGGAAGGACTTTGAAAGACAGAGGTTTTGGGAAGGGCTGTGCAGAAGAGCCGTGCGATCTGCCCTGACTTGTGGCTCTGTGCTGCCTGCTTGTGCGAGAGGAGCTCCTTTCTGCCGACGCCCCCCTGACATGTCGTTTTCTTTGGGGGGGTAGCCGCTAACCCCTGGGATGTGTGCCTCCACTTGTGGTGACTGCCTGCAGGCAGCGGAAACAGGAGGGGTCAAGGCTCGGAGGGGGGGTATTGGAGAGGCTGAGCTGGGGGCACCAGGCTGCCCTTTGTGGTGGGCTGAGGCTGTGCTGCTTTACCATTGGTCTTCTTATCTCTCCTCCACCCCTCCAGATCAACATTGCTGATTTCCAGGACAATTTGTGGTTGACTTGTTTCCAGGAATCGGCAGAGACCATCCTAGGGCAGAATACAGTCTTCCTGGGACAACTGAAGGAAAAGGTCAGGCTGCTTGTGTCGCTTGCCTTGGGGGCTTCTCTTCCCTTAGTCACCTGGATGCTTTAACACTCATTACTGGGTCTGCAGAGGCCTCTCAGGCTCCTTGACAAAGATGAGCTCTCTGGGGAGGGGAGACTGGGGGGCTTGCCCTGAGGGGTCTGCCTACTGCTGGCGTTTGGGGGGGGGGGCTGTGTCTGAAGGCTGCTTGGCAGCCACTGGCGGGAAGACTGCAGGCAAGGCAGCGTCTAACAATTTTGTCTGAAAATGGGAGGCACTCAGGGCACAGCCCTGCTTCTTGAGGACATACCCCACCCCGGTGAGATAATACCTGAAATCCTGAGTAGCTGTGCAGGGCAGCCTGGACTGTTTGGCTTTTTGCGTTTCCGGGGTGGGGGGCGTAAGGAGTCCTTAGCAACTGCCTTCCCTGGGATCCATTTACTTTGGGAGGCTTGTGCCCTGCTTTTCAATCAGAATACTTTGTTTATTTGTTTATTTAGCTAGATTTCTTAATGCGCTTTTCAGCACAAGGACCCTGGGCAATTCGCAGCATACGTAAAATACATACTTATGAAACAAATGAAGCAGTTACAACAAGAATGAAAATCTGTTCCACTTTCTAAATGAAAGCAGTTCTGTATAAGAGAACAATACAGGCGTTAAGAAATAATGTAAATACAAACATTTAAAAACAATTACACCTATAGTGGGGGATGCGGGTGGCACTGTGGGTTAAACCACAGAGCCTAGGGCTTGCTGATCAGAAGGTTGGTGGTTCGAATCCCCGTGACGGGGTGAACTCCCATTGTTTGTCCGCAGATAGCTTCCAGGTCATGTGGCCAGCATGACTAAGCTGCTTCTGGCGAACCAAAGTAGCGCACGGAAACGCCGTTTACCTTCCCGCCGGAGCAGTACCTATTGATCTACTTGCACTTTTGCCATGCTTTCGAACTGCTAGGTGGGCAGGAGCAGGGACCGAGCGATGGGAGCTCACCCCGTCATTGAGGGGATTCGAACCGCTGACTTTCTGATCGGCAAGCCCTAGGCTCTGTGGTTTAACCCACAGCACCACCCGCGTCCCTTTTGAAAAGATACCTATCCATATTCTGCAAATAAATAAATTATTCTGATACTATACTGTACTACACTGAAAAATCTACCGGTAAATGTTTCCTGGATTGTCCTTGCATCTTCCTGCCACCCTTTCCATCCTCTCTTGCCACGCCCTTTAAAAACCACTGTCCTATAGGGATCAGCTGTGGGGTTGTTCCTGAAATTGCTTTTCATATATGTAGGAGTAGCTGGATGTTTTATGAGAAACCAGAGTTGGTTGGGGCACATCTCTGTTGCTGCCCATTCCAGAAAGGGCCGGCCAGGAGTCTGGCTGACAGGAGTTGTGCTGGCTCTGTGCTTCCTCCAGGGCCAGAGGCCCTCTCATGTGCTGCTTGCAGGCTTCTTCCCATTGGGACAACTACTTGGCCACTGTGAGAACAGGATGCTGGCGTAGATGAGCCCCGTTCCCCGCCCCTGGCCTGATCTGGCTGCAGCTTTTCTTACCAAATCTTTCCAGATTGCAGCCGAAATGCTGTGCTTTTGGAAGAGCAAGTCCTTCGTGCCCTGAAGAACCTGTGTTCGTTTAATGTGACAACCCCCCCCCTCCATTTCCTTCCTGTGGCGCAGAGTCTGCCTTTGCGTTAGCAGCTCACCTGCTTTCCTGAACTAGAAAAAGGGCTTCCAACTGACACAGTTAAAGTTCCTGGCATGCGGTTTTGCTTCTGCGACGCGATCTGCCCTCTCGTTGGGCAGACTCCGGCAAGAACGAAAGGTTTTGCTGTGTCTTAATTTTTGGGGAACTGAGATGTTGTGGCTGGCAAAAGAGCCGTGCTCTGTAGGGGTAGATGGGCAGCGGTGCTCTCTAGCAAGGCGTCTTGCCTCGCTGCTTTCAAAGCAGCCATTTTGCCAAGGAGGACGCAAGCTGTGCGTTTAGCACAACAAGATAATAGCATTTCCTTGTTTCTCTGCAGGCCCCTTTCCTGGGCAACCAGTGCCTGATCATTAACCTAAAGTTCTGAGGGTTGGGCTAGCCTTGCTTAGATCGGCACAGATGATGAGTGCGTCTTAAAAGGCCGTGGAAGGAGGGAAGATGCAGATGGACGGGAGGCAAAGGGTCATGCAGTGGCCAGCTAATGGAGAACTCTTTCGGAGCCGGAGAGTTTGGCTGGGTTTGGGGTGGAATGAAGGGAGGCAGCTCCCGTGAGGTGTGTCCTGGGCACAAGTGCTTGGCACCTGAGCTGCTGGTCCATTGCTTTTCTCTCCTACGCGCTGAAGCCTGTGGCTCTATAGCGCTGGTACTATGGATGACCAGAGAGTATTCAGCACCTGCCCATCCCCTACCCCCCAGCTGGAACAACTGCAGCTTCAGGATGTGGCTTGCAAGATAAGCAGGGACAGCTGACTGCCTCTGATAAGGCTCCTGGCAACAAGGAAAGGGCCATCCACGCTTGTGTTTTAAGCCTCCCGCACCTTCTGCCGATAGCGTCTCATGATGAACCTGGGTGTCTGTCTGGCTTGGGAAGGAACGTCTGTGCTGGCTTAGGACTGGAGCTGAAGGTGCCATAATGCCTTTTCTGCTGTGCTCTCCATGCTCACTTCCAGCTTAGCGTTGGCCTCAACGCATCTGTTCTGCTGTTCTTCCACAGAATGAGAACGCGTTTGATGATGTGCTCCAGAAAGCCAACTTCACCACCCATGTATTCCGGGTCAGAGTCAAGCAAGAGACTTTCAACGTAAGACAGACACACGCAGATGTGCACACAGAAACAAGCGCATCTGTGTCTTGTGGGGTTGGGTTGTTTGTGTGTTTGTTTGTTTGTTAAGCAATTTGGGCTCTTCTTTGGCAGAGGTGGAAGAATGAGCATTATAATGAAAAAGTAGCAAGGGGGGCGCCTGCCAGAATAGAACTGGAGGCTGTCCAGTGGAACGTCACACACAGAGCTTAGACAAAATTAAAGAGGGTTTGAAAACCAGCAGCAGGAAATGCTTCGTGATGATCAGTAGCTGCAAGGTGTTAAAACTATATCTGGGGGAACTGCATGCAGGTGTTTTTTGCTTGGGATTGAGGGGAGTTTTGCACTAGAAACTGAGATGGGTTTGAAACGGGTCCCACCTCTGTGGCTCTTCCAAAAGAACCCGTGTGTGTGTGTGTTATATATATATAAAGGCACTTTTCCCCCTTCTCCCTCTTTCCCTCTAAGTAGAGATGTTCCTTAGCTGGAGGGGGCCTGAGAGGCTTTTGCCTGTGGCCACTTTGTGAACTTGAGCCAGCTCACAAGGCAGGCTGTTAACCGCTACGCTTCTCCCTCGATCCGCACGCAGTGTAGGATTCTGCCTTTGCCGGAGAATTGGCCTTTGAGAATTGGGCCTCTCCCAATCAATTGCGGGTTTTGCTTGCAATGCCGGGAACTGTGCAGCCGCGCCAGGTGGTTTGCTAGCAGCGCAGCCGAGCCCAGAGACGGAACGGTGTCCTCACCTGAAGCCTTTTCTCTTTCCCAAGGACGAATCACGCCTGAAGGCGACAGCGTTGGACGTCAAGCCTGTCAACCACCAGGAGTACTGCAGGAGGCTGATCGGGACCATCAGGAAGAATGCTGCCCAGCTGGGATGCTGACGAGGGCAAAGAGCAGCCTGGCACTGGTGTCCCCCCCCCCCCAATCAGAGCTAGGGTCCTCTCTGTAGAATAACTAGAGACAAATGTTTGAATTGGTTTCTCCACACTTGCACAGACCCAAGTTCCAGAATGTTTTGCATCCCCTTCTTTGCCTCTGTTGACTTCTGTGTCGTGTGCCTTACCTGAGTGCCATTGTTGACCGGAGTGGGGGGTGGAGAAGACCTGCTGGCATGAAGGGAGTATCTTCAAGCTGAGCTGGGAAAGGGGAGACCCCAGGCTGCGATAGACCCCCTTACCCCCCCACAAACTTGGGAAATGCTCAAAGACCTGGGTGGGAGGGGTCAGGACTTATGTGAGGGGGGCTGGTGTTGTGTGGAATGGGTCCCTTGGCTCAAAAGAGGCTCCCTTCCCCCCCCCCTTATGTTCAAAGGCTTCATTCCTTCCACAGGTGCCAGGCGACTGTTAATGCTTGGAATGGCAATATGGCAGAATTATTAATCAAAGACGTATCTCTTATATCTGAAGAATATCCTTCCTTCAGGGTTTAATAGACTGAGTCAGATGGGCCCGATATTAATCAAAATTGTCTCTTCTGAGAGAGGCTGATAAGCGTTGACTCTTCATCCCCCTGGGAAATCTAGGCAACTACAAAGCAGTGCTTTAGTTTTGCACTTCAATTAATATTGCATTTTTGGGGCTGCCGACTGCAGTGGCTTTGCTACCTGTCCATAATTTTTGCGTGTGAACGAAATGCCTTCTCTGTTCGTGTCATTGAGGACATAGGAGCCTCCAACCGAGGGTGTGCCTGGCCCCTTCCTCCTCCTTTCTCTTTCTATAAACAGCATTTGGTTCTATATTGTGGTCTCTGCTTTCTGCAAACGCCAGCGGATTCTCATTACTGGAAAGCAATTAATTAGTTTTCATAATACGCTTTCACTTGGGGGAAAGATGCTGGGGCTGAATTTGGCGAGGTGGAAGAGTGGCGATTTTTCTCAGCCTTGTGTCAGCGAAAGCTGATAATGTGATCTTGTTTTGGCTGGTGAAGGTGGCCTCTCTGGCATTTTGGATTTTTTTTATTAATGTTTACCCAGCGGCCTAAGAACTAACCAGGCTTTACATGCACGTGCTCTGTGTGAACTGGTCCTGGGAACAGAGGTGGTGCTGCTGCTGCTGCTGGGCTTTCCAGTTAGCAGAGCCAGAGAGCTGCGCCTGCCTCTGGTCGCATGAATTATGCATTTGCCAGCTGCAGCAAAGCGTTGGCTGCATGGCCGGGCAGCGTTGCAGCTTCCCCATGGGGTGTGAATTGGAAGGCGGCTCTGGGGCAAACAAGATGCTTTTACCCCCACAGGTCACCCTTGTTCAGCGTGCGTCCTCTCTGGCGATGAGCCCAAGAGTGGGGCTTCGCTCGTCCCCTGACCTCTTGGCCCTCCTCGCTCTCTCTCTCTCCGTGGAGCAGAGCATCCCTCTCTGGCTCTCCCAGGCGAGCTCTGGGGCCTTGGCGCTTCTTCCTTCTGACCTTGCTTATGAAATTATGGTCTTCCACCCGCTTCGTGATTGACAAATTGCAGGTTTGGTGAGATCATCTTTCTTTCTGCTCTGCTAATCAGTCTCTACTCCTTCCTGGCTTCCATTCACTACCACACCCACACACCCCCGAATTCAGGAAGGAAAAGGGGACAGGGGCTGAAATGGTGGAGTTTTCAGCGCGTGCAGATGGTTCTCTGGCCTGACGGTTGAATAGGGCGAGGGGAGAGCAGCAGCCTCCCCCACAAAGAAAACACCAATAAGTTTGTTTGCAGACAACCATAGTGGGAGTGCGGTGACCAAGGTCTTCTGTGCAGCCATATGTCCTAATTAGGTTCAAGCACGGAGTCATTAGCTTTTCGTAAAGGCTGTAATAAAAGGCCAACAGTGGCGCTCTGCAATCGAGCCGCTTTTTCACTTAACTCTTTGGGAGTGGTGGGTGGAGAGTTGCGTTCCTCCTCTCCCCCTTCTCTCTGTGGGAGGGAGGGAGGGAGGGAGGGAGAAGCGAACCGAATCATTTCACTTCCAGTTCTTAAATGTTCCTTGAATTCCCCCGTGCCTCGTTGTTCAAGGGACTGAAAAACAGATAGTGATAATCTGGCTCCTGTCTCTTTCCAGTGCTTTATGCTTTCCATTAAAAGGCCCCGGCTGGTCCCTGGTGGGTTCCCCTGGCATTTCGAATCCTCCAGGTCCAAAACGTCCCCCATTTCTCTCCCCTTCCCTGCCCCCCTACTTAAGGCTGTCTCTGTGAACAGTATAAATATTATTGATCCAGGTATTTAATACACTAATGAAACAGACAGATATCGACTACGTAATTAATACACTCCCTTAAAGTGAAGTTTGGCAGCACAGACGGAGAAAGCCGTATTGACTGGGCTGCTCTGGCAGGGAGCCTCCCATGGCCATCTTATTTATAGAAAGGGATGCCGGTTCCCCTCCGTGGGGTGAATCTGGCCCCCACACCAAACACGAGAGAGGAAGAGAACTGCTTTTTACCTGCTCAAAGGCTTCCATTTATCTGCGGGGGTGCTAAAATTCCCAGGCATTTAGCTTTTTCACCTGTTATGCTATCTCTGAGTTTGCGCTAATGGCTGTGTTATTCGCAGCCTCCCTTGATACGGCTGCTGTGCATTAGCAGCGCATTGAGCCGGGGGTGGGGGGGGGGAACGTTATTCCAGAGAAAGGTGGTGCCATCTGCTCCTCACGGGAGCTTCCTACACTACCCTGTTCATAGAATTGTAACGTTGTAAGGGACCCCCAAGGGCCATCTTGTCCAGCCCCTGGCAGTGCAGGAATCTCAGCCTTGGAAGAGAGCCCACCACCTTCCAAGGGAGTCTGCTCCACTGTTGAGTGGCTCTTGCTACCAGGAAGTTCTTCCCGTTTTTTAGTCGGAATCTCATTTCTCATCATTTGAATCCGTTGGCTTGGATCCTCTGTAGCAGCAGAAAGCTTCCTCCATCTTCCACATGACCTTCCGAGGTAGGAAGATGGCTGTTGGTGCCGCTGCCTAGCCCAGCCGTTAAATGTCCCACTCCACACCAGAGTGAGCCTGCAGTGCCAGGAACCCATGTGACCTTTGGGTTTTGAATCTGGCTGGCTTGTTTTCCCATTGTGACAACAGAGAGGGCCAACACTGGAAGCTGCTTTTATAGCCAGGAAGGCCCCTGGCCCACTTCACCCAGAATCGAACTCTGCCTGCCCTTCTCCAGGGTTTCCCAGCCCTCCCTGGAGATGCTGCCAGGGTTTGAACCTGGAATCCTGCAAGCAAAGCAAAGCCTCCCACCCTCTCTGGGTGGGAACTGCAAATGGTTTTTGGCCTCCAGCAGGAAAAGCCTTTTATTTGTAGGAGCAATAAAGGGTGTCCTTTTTTTAAAAAGCCTCTTGTATTCCAGGGAAACTTTCAAAATGATCCCAGCCTGCTGCTTCAAGTGCCTGTTGGAGGCCAAGGAATGCGTCCACACACCCTGTCCCCTCCTTCTCTGCAAAGTCCCCTTGCTGGATCAGGAACAAGCAACAGCCCCTTTGCTGTGTGCTGGCTAAGCAGAACCAATTGGTGGTTAGGACACTGGCTGGGCAGGTGTCTTAATCTGAGGGAGTTTCATGCTGAGCCAGACTATTTGGTCTATCTAGCATGGTGCTGTCTACACTGACTGGCAGCAGCTCAGCAGGTTTCCAGAAGACAATGAGTATTTCCCTGTCCAACCCAGAGTGGTAGGGATTGAACCTGAGGTCTTGGACATATGAAACGGGTGCTCTCCCACTGAGCTGCTGGGAAGGGGAGAGGGCTCTTTGGGTTTCCACTGGGGCATCTGGTTGGCCACTTGTTAGAACAGGATGCTGGACTAGGCTTGATCCAGCAGGCTCCTCTTAAGTTCCCTAGTGGTTAACGATAATATCTCCCTTCTCCCCACCCTCCCCTATGAGTCCCACATACAAGGAGCTGAGCCATGATGCTTGCTGTCCTTGACTCTGGATCCGCCTGCTGTCCGGCCACCCCACCCCATGGGTGCCAGCCTCCATAATTTGTGCAGTGAAGATTCAGGGCAGATAAAGTCCTTCATGCAGCACAGAGTTAAACTGTGGAACAAACAGGATTGGACCAGTTCATGGAAGAGAGGGTTCCTGACGACTCTTCTCTGCCTTCACAGTCAGAGGCAGCGATGCTTCTGAATCCACAGGAGGGGAGAGTGTGGCTCCTGTGCTTGGATCCTGCTTGGGGGCTTTGCCTTGGGGAATCTCGTTGGCCACTTGTGAGACAGGAGGCTGGACTTGATGGGCCGTTGTCCTGATCCAGCAGCAATTAGGATATCCCTATGGAACCTCCAGAAAGAGTCTATGTAGATTCCTAGGGATATTTGGCCACTGTGAGAACAGGAAGCTGGACCAAATGGGCTCTTCTTCATCTTCTTATATGGAAACCATAAAAAGGAGCCCTTTCCTCAATGCATGGGGAACTTGTTTGAACACACTTAACTCAGCAACGCTTCAAAAGCCTCTTCAAGTGGGCCTGGATTATCAACTCTCTAGAGGGGAAGTCCTTGTGAGCGAGAGGGAGGAAGGGGCTCACCTCGTTCGTATTTGAATTGCCCCCACCCCAGTTGATTCTCATCAACAGCTGCAACTATCTAGAATCATAGAATCATTAAGTTGGAAGGCACCCCTAGGTTCATCTAGCCCAACCCCTAGCTCTGCCAAAATCTGTGTCTGGTTCCAGAAGCTGTTAGCCATGATGGTCTGGGCTCTGGAGGCTGCTGTGCTCATGAACACGGTTGCTGAAAACCAGCCATGGAGGAGGAGGAGGTGGGAGAAAAGACTGTCACAGAGAGGTGATGTGAGGAGCTCCTGGTCCAATCCCAGCAAAGCACTTGCAAGACATAGGAGGAGAAAGCATCTTAAAGGTGTAGGAAGAGCCTGCTGGGTCAGGCCAAAAGGGCCCCGTCTAGCTCAGCCTCTGTGGTTCCAAATTGGATGAGGGACCGGGGGTTGAGATTGCAGGGGGTTGGGCTAGATGACCCTCAGGGTCCCTTCCAACTCCATTATTCTATGATTTCCATCCTCATGGAGACCACCTGGAGGCCCCAAAGGGAAGCCTGCAAGCAAGTGGGCCATCTTTAGCAGATGCGGCGCCGGGGTGCAAATATCCGCCCAGTGCCCCCAAATTACCACGGATAGTGGGGGGCAGCAAAGCTGCTCACTACCAGCCATCGGGGGGCAGGGCGGGCGCAATTCTCCCCCATGCCACTGCGGGAGAGCGATTCCTGCAGAGGCTTGGGAGGGAAGCTGTGTGCCCACCAGCCATATGGTTGGCGGGACGCAGCTGGCGGGCGTGCAGGGAAAGGGGAGGCCACCGGCAAAGCTCTGCAGCTCCCCCACTGGCTGGGGCGCCCCTGAGAGGCCGGTGCTCTGGTGCAATGCACCACTAAGCCCTATGGGAAAGGCAGCTCTGTCCCCACTGTGATGCCAAGCAACTGGCATTCAGAGACACACATGCACCCTCTTGACAGTGGAGCTGCAGCTGGATCAAAGGGGGCTCGTTTTGCTCCAGCCTCCTGTCCTCGCAGTGGAGCCCCAGGTTCCCCCAAGGGAAGCCCCAAAGCAAGCAGTGCCTGAGGGCAACAGTGAGCAAGGACCTTTGCACGGAGGATCAAGGCCTTGGCTGCTTGCCCAGGGCCAGCTGCAACAGCCCAGGGGCCGTGTGTCTACAGCAAACAGTTCTTCTTCCGGCCCTCTCAGCCCAGGTTGCTCCCTGCAGGGTGGGGGCAGCCACCCCTCCGTCTCCAGCCAGAAGCCCTTTTCCCAATGGGCTTTGTGAGGAGATGAGGTCGGGGCATTCTTCGCATAAATGTGCCTCAACTCTTGGAAGCACTTTGCAAAACGGTTGGGCGTCTTAAGGCCAGGCGTAGCTATTTACATCTGGCTGTGACGCTGGCATCATGAATCTCATTCTTTTTCCTTCTCCAATTTTGAGCAATTTGGTGGGGTTGGGGGCTGGGTGAATAAAACCCTCCAGCTCCCAAGTGTATTGGCTTTCTGGTAATTGGAGCTTGTGCTGTCATTAAAAATGACAGCTTTCTCTGGATAATATCCCTGCCTCACACTTGTAAAAATACAAGGAACACAGCCTATATTTAACTTGCAGTACCTGGAGTTCTCTCTCTTTCCCTCGGTCGCTGCTGCCTCCAGAATCCTAGGTGGAGGAATGTAAGAAGCCGCCTTTGGCCTGGGTTGGAAACGTCGGTCTGTTTTTCTATGCGGAAAGGTTTTTGGTTTTGGTGAGGAAATGTTTTCGGTACAGTGGTACCTCTGGTTATGTACAGGTGAAACTCGAAAAATTAGAATATCGTGGAAATGTTCATTTCTTTCAGTAATTCAACTTAAAAGGTGAAACTGCGGGAGGCAGTGAAGGATAGGCGTGCCTGGCGTGCTCTGGTCCATGGGGTCACGAAGAGTCGGACACGACTGAACGACTGAACAACAACAACAACAATATAGACTCATGCCAAGCAAAGCGAGCTATGTCAAGCCTTTATTTGTTATAATTGTGATGATTATGGCGTATAGCTGATGAGAACCCCAAATTAACAATTTCAACTTTGGGGTTTTCATCAGCTGTACGCCATAATCATCACAATTGTAACAAGCAAAGGCTTGACATATCTCGCTTTGCATGTCTTGAGTCTATCTCATATATTAAACTCCAGTAGCTAATGAAAACAATTGCGTACATAAATAGACTTTTCCACAATATTCTACAGTAATTTTTTGAGTTTCACCTGTACTTAATTCGTTCCTGAGGGCCGTTCTTAACCTGAAACTGTTCTTAACCTGAAGCACCACTTTAGCTAATGGGACCTCCCGCTGCCACTGTGCTGCTGGAGCACTATTTCTGTTCTGTTAGCAGTGTTTGTAACCTGAAGCGTATGTAACCCAAGGCAACACTGTATTTGTATCCTGATCTATCAGCTAAAAAGGCTCCCCAAGCAGTTTACAGACAATCAAGTCAAGAAAGTCCCTTTAAAAAAGGCACAGCACACAAGGAAAAAGGGATAGGGAGGGAAGAGGAAAACCAAAACTCAGGCACCAGTTTCTAAGCAGGTGTTCCTGTAATGCCCAGCTGGCCCAGTTGAGAGGCAGGAGGTGCCTGATGGAGCCAGCTCTGCCATGAACCCTGTTCCCCATCTCTCTGTTCCCCATAGCACTTGGGGGAGAGGAGGCCTGATGGGGCTGGCCTGCCAGACAGGGAGAAGAGCTCTCTTTCCTAACTTCAGAGCCCAGCAGGGTCGTCCAACAAGACTGAACATTGAGAGAATCAGGACAGACCAAATAAAGACCACAGTGAAACTGTGGGACTCCCTCCTGCAGGAGGCAGCAATGGCCACCAACTTGGATGGCTTTAGAAGAGAATTGGGCAAATGCCTGAAGGAGGAGGAGGCTAGCAAGAGCTGCCAGCCACGATCGCTATGTCCTTCCTCCACGGGTGGAGCCAGCAAGTGCTTTTGGATATGTGCTGCAGGGACCTTTCTGAGCTCTGTCCGGAGAGCCTGTTGAGGATTGGGCTTGGGGCCTACTGCACCCGGAGCTGCAGTTTTTCCTTTATTCATTTCATCATGGAGCTGCTCCTTCCACACAGGCGAAGTCTACCAGCGCCTTCCCTGAACCTCTCCTTGTCTTGCCCGCCAGACTGTCCTGGTCTCCCCCTCTGCACCAGTTGAATGTCCCTTATGATCTCTGCCCCACTTAGGGCCTCGCTTCTCCCTTCTGCCCCTACAAGTGCCCCATTTCCCTCGGACTGTCCAGGTCCTTTCTCATCTTCATAGCCCGTCCTCTCGGTATTTCCTTTTGCTGCCCATCAACAATATTATCCAGGAAAGCTGTGCCGCTCAAAGCCGAACAACGATCTGGGCATCTGTTTGCAAATCCCAAGCAGAAAATTATGCCAACTTTGGAAGACTCGAAAACGATTCTCCTGTTGATACAAATGGCAGATTGAGAGCGTTTGTGTACTCTGAGCTCTGGCGATTGCACAAAGGTCTCTTGTGTGTGTGTATGGGTTGTTGTTTTTTGGTGGAGTGTGGGATGCAAACTTTGCTCACCTCTCTTGAAAGGCACCCCCCCACACACACACACACTCTTGGCGGCCCTTTTGCCAGCCCAACAAATGTGCACTTCATGCCGAAGGGTTGAGGGGCTGCCCCACAACTGAGTCACCACTGTCGCAATCTGCTTCCCCTCCTCTGCCTGGAAGAGCTCCACGCATCGCCTGCTAATTAAGCAGGAAAATGACTTGCTGAGTGCAAAGGTCTCCTTGGCAAACTTCTTTCCGGAGCTGAAGCCCTTTTGAGCCTCTCTTGGAGGGGCAAGAAGCAGCTCCCGCCTCCCCCGGGGAACAAGCGGCTGAGTTGGCTTCCTGCCCTTGAAGCGATGCTCCCATCCTGCAAAGTGCAAATTCTCATGAGGGTGGCTGTTGAAATTGGTCGGTGTTCAGGCAACCAGAGCAGGCCTCTGCTGTTCCTAGAGGTGTGTGAGATAGGGTAGTGAGGCTGTGGCCCCCCCTCCAGACAGCATTAGACTCCCACCAGCCCCATCTAACATGGCTGATAGGGGTGGGTGAACCTGAGAAGAGCCTGCTGGATTGGCCAATGGACCATCTAGGCCGGCATCCTGTTCTCGCAGTGGCCAACCAGATTCCCATAATGGGAAGCCGACAAACGGGACCCAAGCAACAGAGAAAACCTTCCCCTTCCCTCCCCATGGCTTCCGCCAACAGGTTTTCAGAAGCACTGTTGCCTCTGACCAAGAGGCAGAGCCCAGCCACCATAATTGCCACCATTCTTTATTGAATTTGTGTACAACCCTTCAGCTGCAGATCCCACAACACAAAAACACAAGATTAAAAAAAACAACACAGCGGCACACAATACAAGCAAGAACATAAACAAACCAAGAACTACCCACAACACATTTAAAAGGGTATTGGATGTTAATCAGCCCAAGGCCTGGTTGGAGAGGAACGTTTTCTCCTGGGGCCTAAAGGTGTATAATGAAGGTGCCAACTGAACCTCCCTGGGCAGAGCATTCCATAAATGGGGAGCCACTGCAGAAAAGGCGCCGTTCTCGTGCTGCCGCTCTCCAGACATCTTGTGGAGGAGGCGCATGAAGAAGGACTTCAGAGGACAATCTCGTAGCCCTCTTCTCTGTGAATTAGTAAATGGGAGTTGTAGCCTAACAACATCTGGAGTAGAACGTCAGTGGAGGCTGGTCCATTAGGGTAGGCACTGCCTTACCAAATTCCGCCTGCCAACCTCCTCCTGCTCTCCTCCTTGCTGCCTGCCAGTCTCTGGGGCTGCAAGCTTCCTCCTCTTCCTTAGTCTCAGTGTTGCTCCTTGTACAGCACAAGGGAGGAGGAAATGAGACTCGGTTGGCTCTGCCGGTCATTTGCTCTGACTCTGGGCTGCCTGCCTTGCTGCCCACCAACCCCAGCAGGCACAAGCCATCTCCTCAACACGCTTGAGTTGCCCAGGGCTTGGTGCTGCTCCCCGCCCCCCTTCCCGGAGGAAGACAAAGCAGCAGCTCCCCCACCTGCGCTCTGCCCTGCCCACCTTGCCCATCTCTTTCCAGGGAAAGCCATTAGCTCCTTTCTCTTAATGGAGAGAGGAAAACTCAGTCCATGGTGCCTGCGGGCATGGTCCGGATGGAATAGCGATAGCGGCGCTGATTACCAGGTGAAATTGGCTTTTCCCCTCTCTCCCCATCCTTCTTGCCCAGCTCCCTGCCAAACTCCAGCTCATAAGCCGGTGCTTGGAGAAAGATTCTCTCCGCCTAAGAGGCCTCTTGCTACCAGTTAGGCCCTGTGCTATGTCTGGCTCACCGAAGCCTTAATTTAGTGCCTTCATTACCCCCAAAGTCCTTCCGGCGCTGGAATTAGCAGCTTTGTGGGTCTGTGGATTTTTTCAGGGCAGGGTGGAGAGGTCTTGGTGCTTCCTTCTGCTTCCTTCTCCTCCCCCCACAAAGAAAACTGCAGGTGGGCACAGTGTGCAGGGGCGTTGGTTCATCGAAAGGGTCCCCGTGGGCTCCCAGCTTGGGCAGCGACCATCTCCTTCCTCTCCCACCATATGGCTCTCGCAGGACAGCTTCCGTGGGAGGGAGATGACAAATGTCTTCTTTGCTCTCCAATATCTAACCAGAAGCGGGGGGGGGGGGATGATGCTCCAGGTTTGCTGCTCTGCTTTAAATGCTGCAGCAAGACCCAGCAGCCCCCCATCTTCGGCTCCAGAGTTAATGGGAGGCTGAGCTGACTCCCGTCACTGCCTTGGAGTGTATTTATAACTCGGATGCTAATTGATCCTCCCATTGACTCATAAAGGAGAAATCTCCGGCTGTTGCATTCCGGATCCTCGTGGCTAAGATTAATCCGTTCGGATCAGTTGGGGAAGTTCGCAATTATAATTGGGAGAGGTAATGCCAGTTTGCTGCTCTCTTCGGCTGTTTCATTTCGCAGGCTTCGGGGATGAAGCCTCATCAGCAAGGAGATGGGAGAGCACTCCTTAGGCGTTGGCAGAAGGCTTCCTATTTATATAGAAGGGTGGGAAGTGGAACAAGGAGGCTGCTGTGGTCACACATCTCAGAAACAGAGTGATCTACACTCACCTGGTTCGCCTCCATCCACTTAACACTTTTCAAAATGCCTCATTAGCTGCTTTATTAACAATAATTTGAAGAAGTTTCAAGAGTGAGCCACCAGGGCTGACAACCTCCTCCACAAGTTTGCCTAATCCCCTTTCCAACCATCCATCCAAGCTGTTGGCCATCACTACATCTTGTGGCAGCCTCTTTCCTTGTTTATCTATCAACCTTGTGAAGAATTCCGTTTGTCTGTCCTAAATCTCCCTCCATTCAGCTACTTTCGATGACCTACTGTGGTTCTGGTATTGTGGGGGAGGGACAGGAAGCTCAGTGACTCTATGTGACAACTGTCCCACTTTTTGGGTCTTCCAAGGAAGCCCTGTGAGGTTGGCTAGGCAGAGAGAAAGAGAGAGAGAGCCTGGCTCAAGAACAGCATCCTATCTGAGCAGGCGTCTGAACCCTGGTCTCTCTAGGCCAGGGGTCTGCAACCTTTGAGACGAAAAGAGCCACTTGGACCCGTTTCCAAAGGAAAAAACAACAACTGGGAGCCGCAAAACCATTGCGACATTTAAAACAAATATAACGCTGCATATATTGTTTCTTACCTTAATGCAATAATAATAAATAACGTATAGGAGCCAATGCAAAGTATAATCAGTAAAAACAACAAGAATAAGTTCTTACTTTTTTGCATTGACTCAGGGGCGTACCCAGGATCAAAACTGGGGGGGGGGTGCAAGCCATGGTCGTTCAGGTTGTGACATTTCAGCACGGAAAGGCGAATGAAACCAAAATTTTAGGGAAATTATATATAATTATAGCAGTGCTTTATTACAATTATTTGCTTGGTTTTTTAAAATTTTTATTCTAGTTACATGTCTTATACCAGGGGTGGCCAACTCCCAAGAAACTGTGATCTACTTTCAGCAGTGATCTACCCCCGTTTTTTGGGGTTCAACTCAAAGTTGTTTTTGGGGGTGGGGTGGGAGAGAGGGCTTCCCCCTCTAAGATAGGTTGACAAGCGAACTAAGAAAGAAAGAAAAAGGGGGAGAATTTGGTTTAGAAAGGGAGAGGGTGGGACACAAAGGGAAAGAGAGAAAGGAAGAGACGGGGTAGAAAACAGATGGGGGTGAGAATGGAAAAGTGGGGTGGAAAAAATATAAATTGGGGGTGGGGTGGGGAGAATATCTATTAAAAATATGTAGTAGTTTAAAAAATAAAAATAAAGGGGGGAAATCTTTTTCTTCTTTTTCCTTTTTTTGAAAACAAAAACAAAAGGGGAAGAGAAAAGAAAAAGGGGGGATAGAGGGAGAAAAGGGTAATAATAAAAATTCAAATAGAGTGGCTGCAGCAGCTGTGGGGGGTATTTGTTTGTTTTTCGTTCGTTTGTTTGTTTGTTTTAAAAATGGGATTTCCCCCCTTGGATTAAAAAAGGAGGGGAGGAAGAAAAAGAGAGGGGGGGATGTGGGAGAGCAAGGCAAAAAGCCACAAAGCAAAAAACAGGTTTGGGGGGGAAGGAAAAAAAGAAAAGATATGGGGGGGAATTAGTAATAAAAAATATTTTTAAAATAGTTTTTTTTAAAAAAGAAAAGAAATAAAGTAGGGGGGGTCGGGGTCTCCCTTTCCACGGGGGTGGCGCCCCGCCGCCATCCCTTCGGCCACCAAGCGGCCCGATCCCCGGGGGCTCCCGCAGCCTGCCAGGCCCAGCGGGAAGCCCCCACAGCAGCAGCGACGGCGGCAGCGCATCGCGCCCGCCGCCCTCCTTTCGGCCGCCATGCGGCCCGATCCCCGGGGGCTCCCGCCGGCAGCCAGGCCCAGCGGGAAGCCCCCCAGCAACAGCAGCGGCGGCTGCGCATCGCGCCCGCCACCCTCCTTTCGGCCGCCATGCGGCCTGATCCTGGGGCTCTCCCTGTGCCATCAGGCCCGATCCAGGACTACATACCTGCAATGTGGAGCTCCTGGATCCTGGACGTTCCTGAACCCGCGGGAGAGAAACGAAAAGGGGGGAAATCTGGCGGCTCTGCCGCTTTTACCTGGGCCTTGACCCCGCCCCCGGCCTCTGTCCTTTGTCCCATCCTGGCCGGAGGCAGGTCAAAGCCCATCGCCCTCCCGCGTCGCCACCTCCTGGCTCCATCCCCTCCTTTCTCAGCCTCGCCGGGGAGTCACCATTTTGCGACCGCGGGGAGCCACAGCAGGGGTCCCGGGGAGCCGCATGCGGCTCCGGAGCCGCGGGTTCCCGATCCCCGCTCTAGGCCCAGGTCAGGCACTTGCTCTATGCTGGGTTCTGGTGAAGCTGCTAAAATTCGGGATGCTGACTGAATGAAGTGTGTGAACGCACAAAAGATCTGATGAACCTCCCTTGGAACAGGGAGTGCTGGAACAGCCACGTGGAATCCGCTGTGAACAACCCTGGATCCAGGATTTGGCTTTGCAGTGCAGCTTCTGAGGTTGTGACCGTAAACTTCCCCAGACAGATGTATGAAGCATCTTGCCGCTTTCTGAGATTCCTTCCCTCCCTCCTCCCCCCCCCTTCCCAATTGCTCTCAACCAGCTAGTAACTCTCACACACCGTTTGTGTTCTCTTAGCGCCTTTTTGGGTTATAATGTCTGCCATGAAAACTGTGCCAGTTAAGAGGCAACTCAAAAGCCTTGCATTGTGAAGGTGTGTGTGTGTGTGTGTGTGTGTGTGTGTGTGTGTGTGTGTGTAGGCTGCTCTACAGAGAACCTGATTGAAATGTGGTGCTGCCTTGACTCCTCGGAAAGTGGATTGGGAGGGTGGGGAGAGAGAGAGGAGAGAGCAAGGACCAGCATCTTCCCAGCAGCCCAGGAGCTCTTCTGGGGAGGCTGCGCTTTTCAGATCCAGGCTGGAAGCTAAATGCACCAGATCAGTTTATAGACACACTTGAGAGTAAGCAGGAAGGTGCAGCCAATAGGCAGGTTCCAGCAATGAGGGCATAAATGTTCCAAATGTGCTCAGGGTAATTAGTTCTGAATTACCATGTGCATATTTTAAATATCTCACGATCAACCAAGGACTCTATAAACAGCTTTCCTGCAGCTTTGCGTGAGAGTGGGCTTGGGGGACGCACACACCCCTTTCTGCCAAGCGCTTCGTGCTTCGGTCTGGCCTGGAGAGCGCAGATAATTTTGGCTGGGGAGATAAGAGCCTGGAGACAGGGCAGTGGCTGGCCTGCTAACTCCGTTTGCCACGCTGTGGGCATGCACTGAACATGAGAAGAGCCTGCTAGATCCACCCAGCGTCCTATTTTCACGGTGGCCACCTAGAAAGCCCAATGGGAAACCCACAAACAGGACCTGAGCCCCAGAGCCCCCTCCCCTCCTGGGGCTTCCAGCAACCGCGTATTCAGAAGCATTGCTGCCTCCAGCTACAGAGGCAGAGCCAAGCCGTTGTGGCTGGGAGCCATTGGTAGCCTCCTCTGTGAATTTGCCCAATTCTCTCTTAAAGCCACCCAGGTTGGTGGCCCTCACTGCCTCCTGCGGAATGGAGTTCCACAGTTCCTCCACTGTGTGAAGATGTCCTTTTATCTGTCCTGTTGCTTTTGAGCCTGGGCAGAGGGAGGCACAGAGAGGCACAGGAGGGGAAGAGCTTGTTCCCCTCCAGCTGCCGTTGGACTCCAACTCCCATCATCGCTGACTCTTGGCCTGCTGGTGGCTGAGGCTGTTGGGATCCACCTGCCCAGACAGACCAGGGATTGAACCTGGGACTTTCTGCAGGCAAACCGCGTGCTCTGCAACTCACCTGCAGTAAGAACATAAAAAGGGCCTGGCTGCTGGATCAGACTAAAGGCCCATCTTGTCCAGAAGCCTATGGGAAGTCCTCAAGCAGCATCTCAGGTGTAGCACATAGAATCACAGAGTTGTAGCATTGGAAGGGCCCCCGTGGGTGCTCTAGTTCAACCCCCTGCAAGGCAGGGATCTCAGCTAACGGATCCCTGACAGATGGCCATCCAACCTCTGCTTGAAAACCTCCCAGGAAGGAGAGTCCTTCAGAGGGAGACCGTTCCACTTTCAAACAGCTCTGTCAGAAAGTTCTTCCGGATGTTTAATTGGAGTCTCTTGTAACTTGAACATAGCCATACGAACGTCAGAATGAGCCCTGCTGGATGAGGCCAGTGGACCATCTAGTCCAGCCTCCTCCTCTCACTGTGGCCAACCAGGTGTCCAAATGGGGAACCAGCAAGCAGGATCCTCCAGGCACAAGAGCATATCTCCTCTCCTGCGGTTCCCAGCAACTGGGACTCGGAAGCACCACTGCCTCTGACCACGGAGGCAGAGTGGAGCCATCCTGGCTGGTAGCCATGGATACCCTCACCCTCCTTTTAAAGCCAATCAGTTTGTTTGCTCTCAGGAGGGGATTCCATAGTTTAACTGTGATGTTTGTAGAAATGGTCCTTCCTTGCATCTCCAAGGGATTCGTGTCTAATGCCTTGATCATGTCAGTGTCTCAGGAAAAAGCTCTTCACTGAAGGGTTCTGGAGACTCTTCAGGATAAAGATATTACTCTGCGTTTATTAAAAGCCCCCCCCTTTTTTGGTCTACATGCAGAAGTCCTATTTCTGTCCTACACAACAGATACAGGACTTTCTCCGAATCATGATCTCTGTCTCTTCTACCAACCGTTCTCTGTCTGCAGCTAGACTTAATCGCTTCTAAAACTAAATTGGCTGGATTTCCAGGTCTGGTCTCCTGCCTGCTTTTGAAGCTGGGCCTTCTCTGGACTTACGCGTGTTCACATGTTCGGCTCAGAGCGTGGAGAATCGCAAGCAGCTGTCACAAAGCGCCTCGCTGTTTAATTGCAGGTTTTTTTTTGGGAACAGTCTTTGCTGGCTGGTTTCCTGAAGGAGTTTTATAAAGTGACATCTCCAGGGGGAAAGGTCATTGTGTTATCCGGCAAAGGTAGCTGGAAATGCAAGTCCTTGGGGCAAGGATGCCACCATCATTCTGTCGAAAGCAGGAGACCGTGCACACACCCTTTCTCGCTGCGGTACTTGGGTGGCTCTTCTCTTGTGTCAACACAGCCTCCCTGGGCTACTGGGGAGCAGGCGTCAGCAATACATTGCTGGAAAGGGGGTAGGGCAGTGGGGACTTGGTGCTTCTTGCAAAGGTGGTCCAGCATAGAACGTGGCAGTCAGAATGTAAGAAAGCCTGCTGAATCAAGCCAATGGCCCACCTAGCCTCCTGTCCTCACAGTGGCCAGCCAGGTGCCCCAAAGGGAAGCAGGATCCGAGCACAAGAGCCCTCTCCCCTCCTACTGGTCTCCAGAAGCATTGCTGCCTCCAGCTGGGGAGGCAAAGCTGAGCCCTCCCGGCCAGGAGTCATTGATAGTCTTTGTAAAATACGCAGTTCTATAATCTTTCCAGGCTGTTGCTTTTCTTCATCTTCTGCGAGGTGTTTTGTGTATTGTGTAAAACTGTCGTGGTGGTGGGGGTGGGGGGTGACCTATCGTCCTTGCCCAAAATAAAACAAGCATGGACTAGGTCCAGTTTTCCTGCCTTCAGTACCAGACAGTACCAGAAGTCTGCTTTCAGCCATGGTTTAATAAAGGAATATGTTCCTTTAAAAAAAACAAAACAACAACAACAACAGAGAGAGAACATACACTTCTAAACACCCACATCACAGGCTGATATTAACTTATGTCTAGCTTCTAACCTTTTAAGTGGGGGGGAGGACATTTTAAAAAATTGCTTTGAATGCTGGAAGACACCTGTGCACCGTTTTCAGACAGAGGTTGGGTGGCCATCTGTCAGGGACTCTTAAGTCGCTTTGCAGCGGGTTGAGCTAGATGACCCTTGGGGGTCCCTTCTTCCAACTCCAAGGGTCTATGATTCTCCCCTTGCTTTTTTGTGATCCTTTCGCCCGCCCCCCCGCATCCCCAGCTGGCCTTTCCCCAGTGTCCAGCAGGTGGCGTTGAGAGGACAATAAACCACTCCCCAAAGATGCGCCCCTCCTTCCCTCTCTTATTTTATATATCATATATTGAGAGAGAGAGAAAGACCCACTGAGTAGGGGCCTTATCTCGCACCGCGATCCTGATCGCATGAAAATGGCTCATTATGCAAACTCTCTCTGCTTTGGCGCACAGAGGGAGGCCCGGGGGCACGAGGACCCCGAGTCGAGAACAGCTCTTGCCTCCGCTCCGATTAAAACGAACGAGCTGCTTTTGATGTAATCGCGCAACAAAAGTTTAATGGGGATTTTATTTCTTCTGAAGTCAGCTGTCTCCTCCACGCATCGCCCCTCGCGCCGCAGCCCCTTAATGCGGGGCGACGCCGGAGGGGCCCAGCCCAAAGGACAAAGGGGCCTTTTAAAATTTAAAAACAAAAATCTAAATCTTCCCGTCGTTACGTCACGGATCACAATGCATTTAATCTCACGGCCTCGTTTGGAGTTTTTGCTCCCCTTCTCCCCCCCGCCCCTCTGAGGCTGTTTGTCATTTTAATAGGGATGCCGCAAAATACATATATCGCAGAATGCAACATGTAAGCAAATAGGCTGGGGTGTTTTGGCGGAGGAAAAGAGGGTTTTGCAGGAGAGAGATTTTCCCATTAGCGGGCGAAAGGGTTTGCGCAATAAGGAGGCGCAGCGCCAGCGGACTAGCCCTGTCCGTGTCCCCCGGGAGTCCCTTCGAGACCTCAGCCAACCTGACAATTTGGGGAAAGAGCCAGTGCCGTGGCCCAGTGGCGAGAATGTCGGGCTACGACCTGTGTTCGAATTCCGCTCCTGGCCAATCCCCGTCTCTCTCAGCCTAGAGTCTACATCGCAGGGTTGTGTGCATTAAATGAAAAGGAGGGGAGAACTATCTGCCTAACTCTTAGCGCCCTGGAGGAAAAGTTGGGGGCGGTCATCATCAATGCAATAAATAAAGAATAAAACAACCAGCCTGGTCATTCCTAGTGGCGAGAAGGAGGGCAAGAGAGGGAGCATTCTTCTCCCAGTGGGGGAGAGAAATGAACGGGCGGAGACAAGAGAGAATCAATATAAGATTTATTCCAGGCTTCCCTGGGCGCGGAGCAGCCCCTGTCCCGCTTGCAAGCTCCAAGGATGTAGGCAGGGCCGGACGAAGGTACCTCCGGGCCTCTCGGCTTTACTGAACGAGCATTTCTCACCCGAGACTCTCCTAGCGCAAAGAGCCCTTTCTTTGCAGGAAGGTGGGCTCTGCTTTAATTGGGGGGCGGGGGCGGGCGGAATTTAAGCCAGCTTGTGCTGAAGGAAAGCGCACCCCCGCCCTTTCATTGCGCTGCATTCCCCCCCCCCTTTTTTTTAGCAAGCCGCTTTCTTTTCAGAGCCCACCCGGGGCCACAACTGGAGACGCCGCGCAACGCCTGCCTCGCCGGGCCGGATGCGCAAAGCGGCCTTCCCGGCACGGGACTCCTCAGGGTATCCAGCTCCTCCTGGCCGCGCCTCGAAGGGCCAGGTTGGGGAAAGGCGAGCCTCGCAGCCGCCTTCCCGTCGCTCCGGCGCCGTTCGCCGCGACCTTGTTCCTGGGGACTTGAGTGACGCCGCGACGCGGAGAGGTCGCGGGGCCGAAGGGAGGCCCCCCGACGCCTTGCCGGAGCGCAGTCGGCCTGGCGTGGAGGGGCTAGGGGGTGGGGTGTCCCCTCTCGCCCCGCTAAGCCTTTCGGCCTTGCGTGGGCCACCTGCCTGGGAGACGCCGGCGTTGGGCGCTCTTGACCCTACCGGCTGCTGCAAGGCTACGATTCCCAGCAGCACCCGAGACGAACTACAGTTCCCAATATTATTTGGGTAGGGCATTGCGCGCTGTAAGGGCGCGCGCTTAGCCTTCCAAGTCCATGGATATTGAAGAGTAAGGGGAGCGGTGCCTTCGTCGACTCGCCTGGCGCGCCACGCCTTGGCCACGTGCCTCTGCTTGAGGTGCAGAGCTCCGCCAGCAGCACCTACAGCTGACCGCCCAGCTCGGCTCAGGCACCCTTGTTGGGCCGGCTACCTGCAGGGTCGAGGGAAGAGGCAGCAACGCCCGGCTATTTATATTCATCCATGGGGCGGGGTGTGTGTGCGCCTGCGGGGCTGCAGCCCCCCCCCCAAGTTGTTGTATTGACTTTTGAAACTGCCCTGATGGCGGCCTAATCTCCACTGCCGTCTTGGTCTTTGCGCAGTTTCTTATTGCTTGCGGGCTGGGGGGTGCTAGTTTGCCACGCCGTGCCTTGAAAGACCTGCCTAGTTGCGCAGCGGGACTCCCCCCCTTTTAAAAAATGCTTCGTTACCGCCGCTCCCGGCAAGAGGTTCCGGCATCCCTCATTCCGGTGGCTAAATGTCAGGAGGAGCGGGGAGAGGGCCGATCCCGGCCGGGCTGCTTCTCCACCTGGCGGGCGAGGGCTGTTTCTCTGCCGGCTGGCAGCGCTCGGCCTCCCTCGGGGCTCCGGCGGGTTGCCAAGGAGCGCCGCGCGAGGCACCTGCTGGGGACAGAGCCGGCGCGTCTCCGGGCGCCGGCGCCTCGGGAGCGGCCCCCCCCCGCCGGGTCCCTGCCCCGCCCGCCAGGGGGCGAGCAGAAGCTCCTCCGCGGGCCGGCGGCGGGTGTGTCCGCGCGCGCGCGCTGTGTGCCGTCGGACACGTAGTGCTGCCTGCGGAGGAATGTGGAGGAGAAGCTGAATAGAGGGGGGGGGGGTTCATCAAAGACCCGCCTAGCTCTGTGTAAAGTGGGGGGGGGGTCCGAAGGAAGCGCCTTGGCTAGTGCGGCGCCAGGTAACCTTCGAGGGCAAAGGCCGCCGGTGCGCTCCGCCCGAGGGGGCTCCTCGCCGGCCCGCCCAAGCCCTTCCTAGCTGCTGCTGCCGCTGCTGCTGCTGCTCCTTCTCTCTCTCGGCCGCCGGAATGAATCCTGCCCTACCCAGCAGCCGGGAAAGTAGGTCACTCGCTCACTCCCCGCCTTGGCGGCAGCGCGCGTGTGTACCGAATTGCGACGCGCACTGTTCTCCCAAGGGGGCGTGTGCGGGCTAAAGAGCGCTCTTGGGACAGCGCGAGGGCGCGCTTGCCTGACCAGCCTCCCCCTCTGGCCACTCCTGCGGCGCGGATCCCTCTCCAAGCGCCGTTGTGGGGTGGGTGGGGGGTCCGGCGTCTCTCTCTTTGGCAGCATCAGAATAAAATATCTGGGCGGCGGGGTGGGGTAGGGGGCGCGATGAGATGCTTCTTTGGCTGGGGCAGCTGCAGCCCGCAAGTCCCCAAGAGAAAGGCGACCGTCACACTGTCCCAAGCATATTCTGCGAAACCGGAGATCATAGAATTGTAGAGCTGGAAGGGATCCTGAGGATCATATTCTAGTCCAACCACCTGCAATGCAGGAATATGGAGCAGTCCTTTACGGGGCACGAACCTGCGACCTCTGTGTTTTCAGCACCAAGCACCAACCGATCGAACTATCCAGAACAAGACGGAGGCCGTCCGGCTCCCGTCAGTCGTCCAGCGGGGCCAGTGGCTCAGGGGGGGCGGGAGGCCGAGGCTGGCCACACCGGGAGGAAACCCCTCTTGAAGGATGGCCTTGAGACGGGCCCACCTCGCGGAACACGGGTCTCCCCGTTCCCACGAGGCACAGCCGTCAACGAGGAGCATCGATGGGCAGGATGTGGGGGGCTCCCTCGACCTCCCCGTCTCTGCTGCCAAGCAAACCCTCATGATTTGGACGGAGGGGGTTTCCTAAGGGTTCTTGGGCGTTGGGGGGGTGTTAGAAATGTGCTGTGGCTTGGGCGCAGCCGGAAGAGCCTCGCTCGGCCTGGCTCTGCAGCAGAGCCACCTCGCTCCGCGGGGCCGGGCGGGAAGAGTGGCTGGAGTGCTTCGGAGGGGCCCGGCAGCCTGCGCCCCCTCCTCACGATCCTCTTCCGCAGCCGCGATCCGCGCCCCTCCGCGTGGCCCCTCCAGGGCAGCCCGCCTCGCTGGCTGCAGAGCCTTTGGGGAAAGACATGTCCACAGGGGTCTTTGGACGGGCGGCGCCTCCTCCCGGCCCCGGGGGTCGCCCTCGCTCGGCTGGGCGCTGCTTTGGGGGCTTCCTAGGGAGGGGTCCGGCCTTCGCGAGGCTTCCTCTCCCGCAGCCAAGGCGGCTTCGCGAGCAGTCCCCACCCCCGGGCCTGGCCTAGAAAGCGAATCCCGTCTCCACTTTCTGTAGAGGCGAAGCTGCCGAGGATTCGCCTGGAAGTCAGGCGGAGAGAGGAGCCTCCGAGACGTCGGGAAAGAGGGCAGGAAGGGCGGCAAGGGACGCACCTCCGTGCACCCCCCCCGCTACACCCACAGAAGACCCCCATGCAAACTGCCTGGGGTGGGGAGAGGGGAGAGGGGCGGCATCTGCAGGGAATCAAAGGCTTTTAGGTAAACAGGTTGAAAACCTAGGGCGGGGAGCATGGAAGAGTTGTCGTCGGGTCGGGCGTAGATGCGGAAGGGCAGTCTCTTCTCTTCTGACGCCTCCCTTAGCTATGGAGACTGGGCAGAGCAGTCTTCGCCCTCAGATTCAGGTCACCTGAAAGGAAGGACTTCCTCAAGCTGCGCGGAGTTAACCAATGGAACTCCCTCCCACAGGAGGCAGCGATGGCCACCAACTTAGAAGGCTGTAATAGAGGATTTTTTTTGAGAACAGGATGCTGGACTACTGGGCCACTGGCCTGATCCAGCAGGTTCTTCTTACCTTCTGATGTTTTGGACCCTAGTGTGAAGAGGAGAAACCTCTCCTCTCTCTTGCTGTTGCCTCTTAAATCTCTTAAGGAGCCACAAGACTCTCCCTTCTTCACACCGGAGGCAACAGGTGATGCTCCACAGAAGGAAGAGCCAATGGTGTTGGGGAGGGGGCTGGAGGTTGCAGGTGGAGAAGGGCCTCAGCAGGGCTGACCCCAAAGGGATTTAGTCTGTTAGAGGACACCCCCCCCCCAGTTCCCAGATAGGCCACGATAATGTTAGAACAGGATCTGAGGCCCAGGAAGGCCCACCTGGTCCAAAAGGGGGGCATTTCAGGCACTGCGGCCACATGTGGCCCTCCAGCACTCTTGGTTGGCCCTCGTGACTCTCCCCAGGCCACACACCCCCACTCACCCTGCTGCACACCCTCCTTGAGTGATTTCCTGGCTGGGCGGGGAGGACCCCCAAACTCTGACCCTGCCTTTCACTTGTCAGCATGGAGGGTGGAGTTTGCACCGCCCACTTTCCTTCTGGCTCCACCTACCCATGGCATGTTGCCCCATCCCCAAGGTCCAGTGAGGGCTGTGAAACTCATCCCATTCTGAGACCTTCCAGAAGGCAGAGGCCCTTGCCTGCCACTTGTCCTCAATACCTGGCAGACTGGCTTTGCACATAGGGGCTCCATTTAACTGACATCATTCATAGCCCCTGACATCGGTGCCTCCTCTAATCCTAAATCGTCTAAGGTGAAAGCTAGCCACTGCTGCAAAAGCAGAGCCCCATAGCTGAACCTGGAAGTTCCCAGGCACAATCCCCAAACGGCATCTCTAGGGAGGGCAGGGAGAGGATTGTTCTCTGAAACTTTGGGGAGCAGCTGCCAGTCAGCCCTGAGCTAGCTGGACCAATGGCTTCGCTTGGTCCAAGGCAGCTTTGGCCTGGGATCAGCGGCAGAGCTGGGACTGTTGCATGGAGACAGCCCCATCTTTGACCTCCCAGGTGGGGCTGACAGACTCCCTGCCTGAAACAGCCCCAGAGAGCTGTTGCCAGTCAGTGTAAGCAGCACTGGCCTAAGTGGATCAACGGTCTGTGCCTGAGGCAGCTTCCCGTGTCCAAATGTATCTTTCCGTACATGGGAGCCCTGGTCAGTGGGGGGGGGGGTCCTTCTGCGGGGAGGCATGCAAGGGGAGGGGGAGGCCTTTGGGTGCCTTCCAGCTTTATTTAATGGCAAACCTCCCCCCCCCCCGTGCATTGTCTTCTGTGGCTGTTTGGGTGCTGATGAGCTTGCATGCAAGGCTATGGGGCTGCCTTTCTGCTTGAATTTTCGTCCTGGTGTCCCCTGCCCCCACTCCCTGGCCGCTAACCCATGGATCAAACACTGCAGGGGGCAGAAGCTCTCTTCCACTGACAGCAGTGAGCAAGCAGGACCAATGGTCTGACTCTCAAGAGGCACCTTCCTATGTTCCCG
The DNA here is from genome assembly GCF_009819535.1 of Lacerta agilis. Taxonomy (NCBI): domain Eukaryota; kingdom Metazoa; phylum Chordata; class Lepidosauria; order Squamata; family Lacertidae; genus Lacerta; species Lacerta agilis. The sequence continues at coordinate 43,041,718 of NC_046326.1, forward strand.
CACTTTGAAAAACCCTAGACTGGTTCTTCCAGGGGGCTCAGCCACCTCTCCTGAGAAGCTTGGCCCTTGTGGGAACATCTCCTCCTTGCTGGGGGGGGGGGTGGCTGGCTGGTGATTTGGTGCATCCTTGCCTGACACAGCTCATGATGTACATGCTGGGGAGCATGCACAACTCCTGGGGAAGGAAAGAATGAGAGAAAGAGGCCACAGCAGCTGGTTTTCAGACGGTTTCCTTTATTTCCCCACCCCTGCACAGCCAGGGCAGGGCCTCCCCGGTAGTGGCCCAACTTGGAACAACGGAATGTGGCCACGATCCTGACCGGGGGCTCAGGGAGGGGGACCCCTGTGGGCCCCGTGCACAGTGGGGTCACAGCTGGAAAGGAGAAGGGGCAAGAATCAACCCCCACCAGCTCCCCAGCTCCCTGGGCACCCTCCCCGACAAGGCCTGGATGCCCCGCCTGCTAGGCTGCTAAGAACAGGAGCCAGGGAGGGAGGGAGGGAGGGAGGAAGAGCCAAAAGGCAGCCAAAAGGGTTAAGAGGCAGGACCCCCCACCCCCACCCTCACCCCAACCTCTCTGTCGCTCAAGCACTGCTTGGCCACCCCCTGACCTTGCCTTATCCCCTTAAAAAATGGCTGTTTTCATTTTACGCTTTTTAAAAAAGCCATGGGCAAATTGTCCCAATTGTGGCGTATGTTCTCTGCCTTGCCTCCCTGCCCCAGATCCCGGCCCTTCCCTAAGAGCTGCCAGGAGGGTCCTCTCCAAGGATGCCAGCAAGACCCTCTGACCCGGGGCTAACACTGTTGAGGACATGTTGCAGTCGTCCTCCTCCTCCTCCTCCTCCTCCTCTCCCCTTCCCCAGCTCCTGGGGTGTGGGCTATACTGACTGATTCTGGACACACACACCCAAAACTAGACCCCCTCCCTCCCTCCCTGGCAATTTGAGCATTTCACTTGCAAGGAGTGGGGGTGTTCCTGGCCCCCCTCTCTCTCTCTCTCTCTCTCTCTCTCTCTCTCTCTCTCTCTCTCTCTCTCTCTCTCTCTTTTTCATATTGCATACAGATCCACAAAACCACAATTCCTGGTGCGCTACGTTTCCACGTAAATTGGTCCCTGGTGGGTCCGTCCCCCCCGCCCTTGACCTCACTCCAACTCTCCCCCCTCCCTCTCCCCCAAGCCTTGTCCACTCCGGAGGGGTGCCTCTCCCAGCAGCCCACCCAAAGCCCTCCTGTCTGTAGACCCATCCATCGTCCTCAGTTCCACAGGTTGGGGGTGGGATCGGTCCCGTTTCCTTCTTTCCTGTGCGCAGTCTCCTCAATTCAGTTTATAAGCATCGTCATGGGACATGAATCTCCGGGGAGCTTGAAGGCCGAGGGAAAACTTGTGCATTGTGTGTTTGTTTGTTTTAAAATTTTATATGTGAACACAGACATTACAAAAAAGAAAAGGGGGGAGGGAAAGAGAATTGCACCTTTGCTTGGAAAGTTTGTTCAGAGTTCCCACCTTTTGGCTGCTGGCTGGCCTTTCCTTTGGTCTTGTTGTTGGCTGTCCAGCCCTGCCCAGGAGGGGAAGGATCCTGAGCCATCCAGCAACTTGGATATCTGTCCTCCAAGAAGCTCCCTGCCTGCTTTGGCCTGGAGCAGGAGGGAAGCGGAAAGGGGGCCTCGCAGGCAGTGTGGGGTGGGGTGCCCCATGGCCCAGACTAGCCCTCTGTCCCAGTCCATATCACAGAATTGCAGAGTTGGAAGGGACACCAAGGGTCATCTAGTCCGACCCCTTGCAATGCAGGGATCACATTGGCTTAGTTGGTGCGGTCCTGACAGGGGCGGCGGTGGCAGCTCATTTTTTGTAACCCTTGCAGGGTGGGGTATATCCACCTCCCTCTTTCTCTCAAATCAGCAGGATTTCGCAGGGAGCAAAGCAGCTGTCCAGTAGTTGCTAACCAAGGATTCGATCCCGGGCCCTGGGTTCAGGAGAGGAGGGTGGGGCCGGGGGTGGGGAATACCTTTCCGTGGGTGCTCTGTCAGGGCCACCGATGGCGAGCGTTGTGTGATATTGCTTGTAATTCCATCCTGCGGGAGCACAGGATCTGCCTGCCTGCTCGCTCTCCCGCCCTGCACGGTCTGCGCCTACAACCCCCCCTTGCTGGCCATGGGCGGGGGCTTTGAAGAAGGCCCGGGAGGGGGCCTGCCTTGCTGCTGCCAAACCCCCCAGGCAGAAAAAAGGGGGAGGAGGAGGAGTCACAGCGCTGGGGCTCCGGAGACCGGTGGCGGCTCAGCGTGGCTCCTCCGCGGTCAGCGGACGATCACCGCCAAGGCCAGCACCCCGGCCAGCAGGGCGGCCTGGAGGGCCCCTGCAGCCCTGGCCCCGGCCCCACGCACCCCGGCCCCCGCTGCCTGCTGGACCCCGCTGGGGGGCTGCAGAGATGTCCGGTGGCACTTCCCCTTCGGCTTGGGCAGCAGGCCCAGGCCAGGGGATTTGTGCTCATAGTCTGTCCCCTCGTTCTCCTTCCAGGGCCCGGCCGGCTTGGTGGTGCGGTTTCGGCTCTTGGTGCAGTTCTTGCCGGGCTTCCGGTAGCCAGGGCGCTGCTCCCCCGGCCGCCCTTTCCCCTTTTCCGTGGAGGAGTGGAGCGGCGGGTGGTCCCCCGGGGGCGCCCTATCAGCTGACGGCGGGAAGCGCACCCCATTCACCTGGTGGTGCAGCGACTCGGAGGCCGCGCAGCCCCGGAAGCTGTCCGCCGTCAGCTCCTTCAAGTCCACGCCGTGCAGCTTCTCCGGGAACTCGCAGATGGCGCTGGAGCTGGAGCCCCGGAAGCGGTGCAGCCACTCCCAGAGCGACTGGGCCCGGCATCCGCAGTGCCAGGGGTTGCTGTTGAGGCGCAGGTACTCCAAGGCCTCCAGGTGGGCCAGGGCCTCCCCCGGCAGCTCGGAGAGGCTGTTGTTGAAGAGGAAGAGCAAGGTGAGGCGCCGCAGGTCGTGGAAGGCTCCCCGGTGGATGCTCTGCAGCTGGTTCTGGTGGAGGAGCAGCCGGTCCAGGTTGACCAGCCCCCGGAAGGTGTTCTGGTGGAGGCTCCAGAGCCGGTTGCCATGCAGGAAGAGGTGGCTGAGGTTGACGAGGTCGGCGAAAAGGTCATCGTGCAGGTAGCCCAGCCGGTTGTCCTGCAGGTAGAGGTACTGCAGGTTGTGGAGGCCGGAGAAGATGCCGCTGGGCAGGGAGCTGAGGCCACACTTGTAGAGGTGCAGGGCGTGGAGGCGGCTGAGGCCCTGGAAGGTCTTGGCCGACAGCTCTTGCAGGTTGGGGTTGTCTCCCAGGTCTAGCTCCTCCAGGTGGGAGAAGCCGCGGAAGGCGTTTGGGTCCACGAAGGTGACGTTGTTGGAGTACAGCCAGAGGGTGACCAGCGAGGGGCTGAAGTGGCCGCGCAGCAGCAGGGAGATCTGGTTGTTCTGCAGGAAGACGCGCTCGCTGTCCTCGGGGATGCCCTCCGGGATGGCGAGGAAGTTGTGGGACTGGCAGCTGACGGTCATGGGGGACGGGTAGCAGACGCAGTCCGTGGGGCAGCCGCGCGAAGAGGGGAGCCCCAGAGCCAGCAGAAGCAGCAGGAAGAGTTCCAGGCAGCTCCCTGCAAGAGGAGAGAGGGGAGGAGAGACATCAGCGGGGTGCACTTTGCAATCAGAGACACAGAACAGCCGAGTCGGGAGGGGACCCAAGGGTCATCTAGCCCAACCCCTGCAATGCAGGAATCTCAGCATCCATGACAGAGGGCCATTGAACCTCTGCTTAAAAACCTCCAAGGAAGGAGAGTCCACCACCTTTCAGGCAGAGGAGGAGAACCTCTGGGGTCAGCTCTGGCCATGGGCTGTGCCCCACTGAGCTACAGAAGGGCCAGAGCCCGTCCGTGTGGACAATACTAAGTGGGCCAAGGTTTTGGCAAGGCAGGCCTTTTCTGTATATGTGTGCTTTGGTAAGCCTGCAGCCCTGTGAAACTCTTCTGTCTGCATGCAAACAATACAATTTAAAGCACATGGCTCCCCCCTCCCCAAATCCTGGGAACTGCAGTTTGTTATGGGGGCTGGGAGCTGTAGATCTGCGGTAAATGTCAGTTTTTTGGGGGGGTTCATTCATACCACTGGAAGACTCAGGAGACTCAGGACACATGAAAGGAAGTCCTCTTTCATGCAGTGGAACGGTGGAACTCCCTCCTGCAGGAGGCAGGGATGGTCACCAACAGAGAAGGCTTTGAAAGAGGAGGAGGAGAAGCCTTCGTGGAGGGCTCCTGGCCAGGATAGCTATGCTCTGCCTCCACGGTCGGAGGCAACTGTGCTTCTGAATTCCAGTTGCTGGAAACCCCAGCAGGGGCAAAACTTGCTCTTGTGCTCAAATCCTGCTTTCGGGTCTCCCATATTGGGCATCTGGTTGGCACCCTGTGAGAACAGGATGCCGGACTAGATGGGCCACGGACCTGATCCTGGAGGGAAGTTCTGGTGTTAATTTACATCACTGGGCTGAGTGGCAGAGCTAGCACCCCTGCCACTCTGGCTTCGTGCTCAGCCCTCTCCCCTCCTCTTCTGTGGCACCCCCTGCCCAGCCCACCAGCAGCCTCGCAGGCTCCCCCGGCTCCTGCCACGGGTGCCCACAAGCCACAGCTCCCCTTTCCAACTGGCCTCTTGGGCACTGCATTCCCGAATGTTGCTGGAGAAATGGGATCAAGGCCAGAGCAGCCCCCCTCCTGCCTCCATCCATTATTTATGCTCTGAAATATTAATGCCCTGCCCTTTGCCAAGTGGCACCAGGGTTGCCATAGCATCCGACTGCTCTAGATGCTCCAGTGCACTCCTAATTGCCATTTGGGTTTTTAAAAATTTTGTGGTGTGCATATATATGTGTGTGTGTGTGTGTGTGTGTTTAAATATCTACCTAAGACAGCCAGGTGAAGCCTCCCAGAAAAGTTTCTGGGGCTGCTGCTGAGGGGAGTCCCTGATGCCCTGGGCTTTTCTGTAACTCTCAGCACAGAGTTAAACTGTGGAATTCCCTCCTGCCAGTGATGCTCACCAACCCAAATGTCTTTAAAAGGATATTGGACACATTTGTGAAGGAGAACAGGGCGACTGATGGCTCCTAGCCACAATGACTCCACCCTGCCTGCACAAGTCGGAGGCGGCGGCCCTTCTGAATGCAATGGCTGGAGGCCGCACGCAGGAGGGGAGAGTTTGAACCCTGCTTGGGGGTTTCCCATAACGGACATCTGTTTGGCCACTGTGAGAACAGGAGCCTGGACCCGACGGGCCACGGGCCTAATCCAGCAGCCTCTTCTTACTGAAAGCACAAGAGGGGTTCTTCCCCCTCCTCATTCAATCCCATAATAACCCTGCAAGGTAGGCCAGGCTGAGAGGCAGGTCCTAATCCAACACCAACCGCTACACCGCACAGTCTTTCAGGAAGATGCAGGCTTGGAGTGGCGAACAGCACCCTTGCAAAGCCCGCCAGCTTCCTCCTGCTCTCCAGGGAGCTCCCAGGCCTCAGTTTCCCTCTCAGGGGGGAGGGCAGGCAGGCAGGCCCTCCCCTTCCACCGCCCCAGTTCAGCCTGGAGCCCAAAGAGCAGAGGCAGGCAGGCAGGCAGCTTGTCCTTCTGCATCAAGCATCCCCAGCTCTGGTGCAAGCAGGCACGGAAAGCGATGCACTCGCACTGGGTGGTGTGAGAGCGCCTCCTCTGAGCCCTTCAGGCCTGCTCTGCATGGATCTGAAACGCAATCAGGCGCACGCACAACCCCCCTCCAAAGACACAGGCCCCTTCTCCTCCTCTGGCTGGGTGCGTGTGTCTTCCTTCTGCACCCAGGATCCCTGCGCTGTTCCCTCCGCCTCTGCCTCCCCCCCCCCCCCCCAGCCCAGGGCTGCACAGACAGCGAAGCCGTGCTTTAAAAAACCCACATTCCCTGCCAAGGAGAAGCCGAAAATCCAGAGCAAGTTATGCAAAGTAGGCCGCTGCGATGCGCATTGATGTGCTTATCATTTTACATAATTTATTCTTCTGTGGCCAGAAACAAGCCTCCTCCTCCTGGCTTCCCTGTACTTTTGTTTTCCCTGCCACCATGAGGGCTAGAAGATTGCCACCTTGATTTTTTTTATTTTTTTTTAAGCAGGTAAGCAAGCTGAGATCTTTGAGATGCCAACTCCTCAGTTACTTGTTTCTCTGCGCTTGGTGGTAATTGAGAGTTGGCCATCAGAGGAGGAGGAGGAGAAGGAGGAGGACTCTGGGGGACCAGGTATCCTGGCAATGAGCAGCAGCAGCAGCCTCTGTCCCTGCAGAATCTCTGGCACCTAAGACAAGCAACTGCCGAGGAGGAGGAGACCAAGACACAGGGTGAAAATGGCCTTGAGCCGGCGAAACTGTCGCAGCAGTCCCTCTGGCTCAGGAATGCCTGCACTGACTGGCAGCATCTTCCCCAGCCCAACCTGGATATGCCAGCAATTGAACCAGGGGGACTTCTGCATGCCAAGCAGCTGCTCTTGGAACTGAGCAGTGGTCCTTGCCTGCCTCATAGCATGTCAAACTGCTTGTTCAGCTAGGCCACTCTGACTGGCAGGGGCTCCAGTAAAGAGGAAGAGGTCTTCCCTACCACCTGCTAGTGGAGGCTGATCTCATGTCCTGGGACACATTCTGCATGCCAAGCAGCTGTTCTGGGACTGGTTTAGGGTCCTTTCCTTAAAAGTAAACTAGGGTTTGGGACTTGTGGTTGTGAAGGAAGGGAAAGAGGAAGCTGCTGGGGTTTGGGCCTGGGGCCTTCTGCATGTGAAGCACGTGTTCTCGGCTGCTGGGCCGGGGCCCTTTCCTTAAGATGCAGAGAGCTGTCTTGTCTCCCCATCAGTTCTCCGGAATCTCAGGCAGAGGAGCAGAGCCTTTTCATCTGCCTCCTGACCCTTTTAAAAGAGAGACGCCTTGAGGGATTGGAACTGGGGCCTTCTGCATGCCAAGCAGGGGCTGGATTCTCCTCTGCCTCTCCTCCCTCCCAGGAACACATGCACAGGGCTGCAGATTCACGTTGCCCTGCCAGTCTCTGGGTGCTGTGGGGTTTGAGCCAGTGTTGCCGCCCCCCCCCCCTCCAGGCACAAATGCTCTCTCCTTTTTCCCTGCCCCTGGAGAGCAGTGCCTCCCCGCAGCAGCCTGATCTCCCCCTTTCCCACCCCCACACCCCCCCGGGCTTCCCCTCCTGACTCAGGTCTGCTTCCTAAGCCTGTCCGAATTGCACCCCACGTGACTCTTCTAATTGGGCACTAATTAGGCATTGCTTAATGGATGCTTGAAATAATTTATCTCCGGCTCTGGACAGCCAGGAGCACCGCCTCCCTCGTTAGGACTCTCCCTCGTTAGGAGGCTCTACTAGAGGGACGTGGTCAGGGCGGGGGGGGGGAGAGGAGGACCCCCTTCCCTTCCATCACTCTCTCTCCTTCCTGGGGGGCCAGCCTGGCCGGGAGGAACAGATGCAACAGCATAAGGTTCCTTTTCAGGGCCCTGGGCATGGGGGGTCTGCAGAAGGGCCAAAGCAGCAGCCCCAGATGCATGCGCAGGGGATGGGGGTCTCATTCTCCTTAACCAGCTGCAGCATGCCAGGAGGAGATAGCCCCACATTGGGAACAAGGCAGATCGGGGAGCTTTGCCCACATCACAGGGCTGGTGCTACCTGCCCCTCACAGAGGCTGCCGCTGGTTCTGAATACCAGTTGAGTTGCTGGAAACCACAGTGGGCACCTGGTTGGCCACTGTGAGGACAGGACGCTGGACTAGACAGGCCACTGGGCTGATGCAGCAGGCCTATTGTGATAGCAGAACCTCCATGCCCAGGAACAGTCTACCTCCGGATGCCAGGTAATGGGGAACAACAGGAGAATGCTGTTGCCCTCAAGTCCTGCTTGTGGACTTCCTGTTGAGGCACCTGGCTGGCTACTGTGAGAACAGGATGCTGGACTGGGAAGAGGCCCTTTGGCCTGATCCAGCAGCCTCTTCTGATTATGCTCTCCCCGGCCTTGGAGATGCAGCTCCTCCCTCCCTCCTCAAAAGCACCTGGCCCAGCTCTTGTGATGGTCTCCATGGGGCTCTCCCTGCCTTGTTTACAGCTCAGCAGAGAGTTTGCAGCTCGTGGCCGCTTTGGGCTGGGCAGAGCCCCAGCACAACAGGGGGGTTGAGAGAGAGTGGCAAAGGCACCCATGGGGCAGCAGGGGGGCTAGTGCAGCCTCCAGCCAGCCAGGTGGGCCTCTCTGCCCCAGAACAGACTCCAAAAGCTGCCTTGGTAGACTGAGCCAGGCCATGGCGTCATTGAGTTCAGTGTTGTCAGCACTGGCTTGGCAGCAATGCTCTCCCCCCCCCCCCAATCTCTCTCCAGGATCTATGGCTGGGGTCTTCCCCAGACCTGCCTGGGTGGGACATAAGCTCAGCATCGCTCTCTCCCTTTGGCACCCTCGTTTTTCTTAGCGGGAGGGGTCAGAGTAAGTGGGCCTGTGGTGTCGACTCAATTAATCAGTCAGGTTTAATTGGCTTCAGAAAACCCTTCCCGTCAATTAATCCCCACTCGGCCATGGAGCTCGCAGCTTGTGAGACTGCCTCTCAGCCTAGCCTACCTCGCAGGGTTGTTGTGGGGAAGGGGAGAACCACGCACACCGCCTTGAGCTCCTTGGGGGGAAAGGGGGGATGCAGATGCAACCAACCAACCCTAAATAAATAAATATATAAGTAAGTAAGTAAGTAAGTAAGTTTCCCTGATTAGTCAGTCTCTCTGTGTGTGAATATATCACCACAAACTCATGCACACACCCTGTTTTTCATACAAGTGGTTCTAGGAGCTGCTGACAGCCCACGTTTTCACAAGAGGCCTTCTGCCTCCCCTCAGTCCCAGGAGGGGATTTCTCTCCGGCAGCAAAGAGCAGCTCGGATGGAGGCCTCTGAATACCTGTTGCTGGGATCCGCAGGAGGGGAGCGTGTTGCTGTCATGCTCAGGCCCTGCCGGCTTGTGGGCTTCCCTTTGGGGCACCTGTGGGAGCAGGAGCCTACTTATCTCCCACTTAGACTACTGCAATGCGCTCTACGTGGGGCTACCTTTGAAGGTGACCTGGAAACTACAACTAATCCAGAATGTGGCAGCTAAACTGGTGACTGAGATTGGCCGCCGAGACCATATAACACCGGTCTTGAAAGACTTGCATTGGCTCCCAGTACGTTTCCGAACGCAATTCAAAGTGTTGGTGCTGACCTTGAAAGCCCTAAACGGCCTCAAAGGCCCAGTAGACCTGAAGGAGCATGTCCACCCCCATCGTTCTGCCCGGATGCTGAGGTCCAACGCCGAGGGCCTTCTGGCGGTTCCCTCACTGTGAGAAGCCAAGTTACAGGGAACCAGGCAGAGGGCCTTCTCGGTGGTGGCGCCCGCCCTGTGGAACGCCCTCCCATCAGAGGTCAAAGAAATAAGTATCTGATGTTTAGAAGACATCTGAACTTCCCTGTCTAGGGAAGTTTTTAATGACTGGTGTTTTAATGTATTTTTAATCTTTTGTTCTCCTGCCCACCTAGCAGTTCAAAAGCACATCAAAGTGCAAGTAGATAAATAGGTACCGCTCTGGCAGGAAGGTAAACGGCATTTCTGTGTGCTGCTCTGGTTCGCCAGAAGCGGCTTAGTCATGCTGGCCACATGACCCGGAAGCTGTCTGTGGACAAACGCCGGCTCCCTCGGCCTATAGAGCGAGATGAGCGCCGCAACCCCAGTCGGACACGACTGGACCTGATGGTCAGGGGTCCCTTTACCTTTACCTAATCTTTTGTTGGAAGCTGCCCAGAGTGGTTGGGGAAACCCAGGCAGATGGGTGGGGTATAACTAAATTATTATTATTATTATTATTATTATTATTATTATTATTATTATTATTATTATTTATTATCTCCTCCTGCGGTTTCCAGCAACTGGGGTTCCGGAGCATTGCTGCCTTTGACAGTGGTGGCAGAGCCCTTGTGGGCAGCAGCCACAGAGAGTCCTATCCTCCTCCATGAATTTGTTCCATCCTCTTTTACAGCCATCTAGGTTGGCGGCCATCACTACTTCCTGCAGGTGTGAGTTCCGCAGTTGAACCACAGGGCAGTCCCTGTGCGAATAAGTCCTTCCTTTGGTCTCTCCTGAATCTTCCTTTCATTGAATGCCCCATTGTTCTAGTGTTGCGAGAGGAGGGAAACTCTCCTCTGTCCGCTTTCTGCGTGCTTCTTACTCACCTGTTTCCCTAAACGAATGCCGCAAGCCTTCTGGTAGGGGGACCTCTGCTTTGGCCCCCAAGCTGCTCCTGCTGCCTGATTGGGGCAGGAGGACCCGCCCCCCAAGCAGCCTGGAATCTGCCTGCCGGAGTCCGGGGTCTCCGTGTGGCCTAAAGATGTGTAGCCTCTGCGCCCTCCCTCCTTCCCTCTCGCCTCGCAAGCGGCGTCATAAATAACTGACAGATCCCAGCTGTTTGGAATTATAGTTTCTGATAGAGTGACAGCTGCTTCCAATCCCCCAGTAATCGCCCCAGCAGTTCCTGGAACATAAAAATCACGGGAGATAATTTTGTCTTTGCATAATTTGGTTAGGCAAGCTGTGGCTTTAATGGCAATTATGACCTTAAAGGCAGAAGGGGTGGGCTCTGGGGGCCACCAACCTACTTGCCTTGTTTTTCCCGGGGGAAACATCAGGACTATTTAGTGGGGGGAAGCCCCCCCCCTTTTGCCCAACTGAGTCTGAATAGCCTTGGAATCCAGGGATTCCCTTTCCAGGAGAAAGACTGTTCTGGGTTTGCCTGAGGGGACAGGGACCACCCTTTCCCCCTCCCCACCTTCCCCAGTCTGGAAAATGGGCAGGAGGGGCGGAGAGACCCCTTTCACCCCATTCCAGGAGCACCATGCCAGAGGCAATGGAGGGTGTAGCCACGGAGGTGACCCTTAACCTTTGTACCGTAGGCCACATTCTGGACACGCAAAAGTCAGAGGTTGATCTGGGGGCTGCCGTTGGTGCGCGATGTTCAGCACGAGAGCAGACAGGATGAGGCCATATCAGCACCTGTGCTCAGAGATCCCCACTGGTTGCGGATTTGCCACTACCAGGTCAAGTACAAGGAGTTACTATTAGTATACAAAGCTCTTCACAACTGGGGACCAGTCGCTTTGCCCCACACGTGACCATTTGGCCACTTTGATGGGCAGAAGCCACATGGTGCCTGTTCCACATTTGTAAGATCATTTAGTGTGGCAGCACCTACACTCTGGAACTCCCTGCTGATTGAGAATATTTTATTCTCTTGCTAAGTATGCTGTTTTAAATGCACATTTTATACTTGACTTCCTTTGGTAATAAAATAGAAAATTCTTTTCAGTAGCACCTTAGAGACCAACTGTGTTTGTTCTTGGTATGAGCTTTCGTACCACTTCTTCAGATACCTTTGGTAATGTTTTCTTTTCGTTTTGTTTCTTAGTTAACTTTGCTGTGTTAAATGTGCATTCTATAGTTGATCTCCTTTGCAACATTTTATTTTGAAATCTTTAAGATGATATTTTAGTTTCCTGTTAATTATGTTGCCTTGAATGTATACTTGGATGTTTTAATGCGTTGTAAAGCGCTTTTTGAGGTTTTTTCCTTAAAAATATAAAGTGGTATAAACATGAAGTGAACAATGAGAACAAGGTGCCTTTCTGCACTCTTTTCGGCTCCGTAAAAAACAACTTTTCTTTAGACAAGCCTGTCCAGAAAGCTGACACAAGTTTTGATCTGTTCTTTTGTCTATGGTTAACTTTTCAGAAGTCTTAAATTATTGTGGTTAATTCTTCTTACCAGTAATTTTTTTAAAAAAATCTTTTTGGTAAACAGCTTTGAGGTTGTTGTTTTTAATAATCAAGCAGTGTGTACATTTTATTAAATAAATAATGATATTAAGAAGAGGTTGATACATGCTCCTGAACCTTGAGGGCTGGGGGCACCCAAGTGCCATTCTGCACACCTGCAACATCCATGCCCATTGCAGGATCAGGCCAGTGGCCCATCTAGCTCAGGATCCTGCTCTCACAACCAGGTGCCCAAAACGAGAAGCCGGCAAGCAGGACTGGAGTCCAACAGCAACTCTCCCCACTCTCATGACCCCAAAAACTGGCATTTCCTGCCTCCACCCTTGGAGGGCGGGCGGAGCCATTCTGGTTGGCAGCCACACAGACGCCCCACAGATGGGCTCCGGGCAGCCTCAGGACTCTGGGTGGGTGCAGAATGAGACCCTGAAGCTCCCCCTTGCCAGTGGCAAGGGATCTGGAACGGGTGGGGGTCCCACCCTGCTGGGAGGAAGCAAGGAGAGTTGGTGCGGGGAGAAGGAGAGGGAGGGGGCACCGACTTCCCAAGGTCACCCCGAGGCTCCTGCCGCCCCCACACGCCTCAGCTTGCCACTTATTGCAGTTTTAAAGCCAGCCATAAATCCCATACTGTAATAATGGGGAAAATCAATAGCGCCGGCTGAGACTCAAGCTTCCTCCCTCTCGCCTGGCCCAGGACCTCCCCTCGGGGCCCTTCCTTGGACCCAGACAAATGAACGCCAATGGACGGATTAGCCTCCCCTCCGGTCGGGGAATGGGAGGGCGGGTCAGTTGGCTGGGGCGATTTCTTCCCAGGGCTTTCTTTCCTTGCCACCCCCCCCCCCCCGCCAACCGCTTGCATTCAATCTCAAGGATGAAGTTACCAAGGAGAGGCGCTTCCGCAGGAGACCATCTCCTTCCTTGCTCCGCTCGGGGACATCGGGGCGCCAGGAAGGGGACACCGCGCGAGTCAGAGGAGGAGCCTCGACTCCGTTCCCGCAGCTCCTGGCCCACCCTGGCCTCCTGCCGGCCGGCCTGGGACCTTTGCGACAGTCGGAAAGGTCGATGGACTGATAGCACAGCCCTGCTCTGCACGTGGAAGGACTGCTGCTGCGGTGCATTTAATGCAAGCATGCGGCTTCATAAGAATATAAGGAGAGACTGCTGGATCAGGCCTCTGGTCCAGCATCATGTTCTCACAGCGGCTGATAGATCAGTGGATTAGAGCGGGGTGCTGATAACGCCAAGGTTGCGGGTTCAATCCCCATAAGGGATAGCTGCGTTTTCCTGCATTGCAGGGGGTTGGACTGGATGACCCTTAAGGTCCCTTCCCAGTGGGAAACCTCCAAACAAGATCTGAGCACAAGAGTTTCCAGCACCCATGCCTCCTGTGAGAGGGAGTTCCATGGTTTAACGCTGTGCCGCATTGATTTGTCCTTCCTTTTATCTCTCCTGAATCTTCCAATATTCAGCTTCACTGGATGTCCATGAGTTCAAGTGGTAGGGAAGATTCCCCCCGCCCGCCATTTACCCCTCTCAGAGCAGCAGCCCCCACAACAAACTGCGGTTCCCAGGGTTCTTTGGAGCAGCCATGTGCTTTAGACCTATGGCTTGTGTGCAGACGGAAGGGTTGCACAGGGCTGCAGCCTTTGTTAAACATGAACACACAGAGAGAACTTCTACCTTGCCAAAACCTTGGCCCACCTAGTTCAGTACTGTCCACACTGACTGGCAGCAGCCCTCCAGGTTTCCAGGGACAACGTTGTCTCCTCCAGCCCTCCCTGGAGATGCCGTTGGGGGTTGAATCTGGGACCTTCTGCATGCAAAGCAGGCGTCCTTCCCTGTTGAGCCGCTGTCCTTCTCTCCGAACGGGCAGCAACAGGCTGCCACTGGCAGGGGCCAGCAGAAACACGCAGGGCCTTAACCGCCTCTGACACTGCAAGGGAGCTAATGCAAGGAGCCAGCCGCCCCAAGCCCTGCCAGCAAGTGGAAGCATGTGCAGGCATCTATGCGGGGGCTGGGGGGGGGGGTTGGGAGCAGAACCTCCCCCCATCACATCTTTCCTGATGGCTGGCTGGGGGCAGGGCCAGCCAGTAGCCTCCTTTACCCCCTCACGCTGGCTTGGAACCCAGCCCCCACAAGGCCAGGTGCTCTTATGAGCACCAGCAGATGCCTGCTCCTCAAAAACAAATTAGCACCGATCCACCTGGCTGTCGAAAGTGGCCATTGGGGAATGTGCACGGGAAGGAGAGTAATGGCTGTTCCGGCAGGTTCATCCGCTCACTCCTGCTCCCAACCCTGCAGAGGCTGCAGTCGAAGAGGATCATGTGGGCCTTCATAGCAGGGGGCAGCGGTCTGCCTTGGCCCCTGGGTGGAGAGCGTCTGCCTCCGAGGGCTCTGCTCTCCTGCTTTATCTGACAGGAAAAGGCCCTGCCCAGCCCCACTTCTTGCCTCCTCCCCCCTGTGCCGCTCAGCCTCTTTCAAAAGGGTCTGCAGCTCAGTGGGTGGAGCACATGCTTGGCATGCAGAATGCCCCCAGCGATGATGAGAGAAAGGCTCCCTCCCAAAACCCTGCAGAGCCCCTTCTCCTTCAGTGTGGACAGTACTGAGCCAGATGGGCCGGCTGTCGGTGCAAGACCTGCTTCCTGCATCCTGCTGCAAATTGGCCTCCGTCCAGAACCAAGAGGACTGGAATCTTGGTTTCTTTTAGAGAAGGGAAGGGGAAATCCAGTCCAGCCCCCTGCAATGCAGGAATCATGGCTAAAATATCCCTGACAGGTGGCCACCCAACCTGTGCTTAAAAACCTCCAAGCAAAAGGAGACCAGCACATCCTGAGGGAGTCCGTTCTGCAGTCAAACCATCAGAAAGTTCTTCCTAATGTTTAGTTTCTTGCAGATTGAATCCTTTGGTTCAGGTCCTCCTCTCTGGAGCAGCGGAAAACAAGCATGCTCCATCTTCCATGTGAGAGCCCTTGAGCTACAAGTCGTACCTTGGAAGCCGAACACCTTGGCTCCTGAACAAATCGGCTCCTGAATGATCGAAACCCAGAAGGGAGTGTTTTGGTTTTCGAACATTTTTTGGAAGCCAAACGTCCGGCGCGGCTTCCAATTGGTTTTCGAATGGACTCCCAGAAATTATGCATTCTGTTCGAAAACCAAGGTACCACTATATTGAGAGGAGACCCTGACGGTCACCTTCCATCTCCTCTTCTCCAGGCTAAACATCCCCAACTCCCTCAATCAAGGCTTTGTCCTCCTCTGTCATCTCAATCTCTCTGCTCTGCACAAATACCCGGCTGGCAGTGAGCAGGCAGGGCCTTTTTGGGTGTAGCCCCGTCTGGGGGAATACTCTCCACCAGGAAGAGCCCCCGGAGTGAAACTGAATGGCTCTTAGGCCCTGAGCAATGGCTTTTTATTTAAAAAAAAATCTTAAGCCTTTGAAAATAACCCAGCATTTGACTGCTTGACTTCTGGCACATCTACCCAGGAGTAACAAAGGCTCACCAAACACCCAGCAGGGGTGACTTCTGAGCAGCCTGAGAACAGGGGGGCTCCGTTCCTTATTCTGTTTACTTGCTATGTATGTCATTTTTAAAGAAACTGTATTATGGATTACATTTTTGTAAAGAAAAAAAATCATTTTACATTCTTATTAAATGTGCAAACTGCCTTGGAGGCTTTCTGAATAGAGATGTGGGAGGTTAATCTTTTGAGATAAATAAAAATAACAATAAATGAATGAACAGGCCTCAGATCTTGTACTCCCACCCAGTGCCAGAAACGCAACTCACTTTAGTTGTACCCAGGAGAAACTTGGAACTGGTTCCTGAGGTAAGATGGTTTGGTGGCTGGCCACCCAGGAGCTGATGCTACACGGCACATGGTAGCCTTTGCCAAAATGGTGCCTTCCTGATATTTTGGACTACAAATCCCATCTACCCCAGCCAGCAGCCATATCTTAGACTACAACGCCCATCAGCCCCTGGGAGCACAGCCGTGTTTCAGACTACAACTCCCATCAGCTCCAAGCCAGAAAAACCTCTGGTCCAGATTCCTTGGGGCATTTGGCCACTGTGAGAACCGGTGGGTGGGTGGGTGGGGGTCCTATTTGGCCTGATCCTGCTGGAGCCAGAAGCCATTCTGATGCAGGCGGAACCACAGGAACAGTTGGGAATGACTCCCTGCTGAAGAGCTGGTGGATCTCCCTGCTTGCTGGGACACTCCAGCCCAGGATTCCTTGCCTGGACTTCTCTGCCATTTAAATAGGCTGAACCTCTTCCTCTTTCTGCTTTTTTCCAGACGGGTCTTGCAAGTGGGGGGGGGGGGCAGGAGGCACCTCTCCCTTTGGAGGAGCAAGATGCTCAGACCTGCCTCTTGGCCTCAGGGGATCTCCTGTCCCAAAGGATCTCTGTTGTCTTCTGGGCACCTTGGAGTGCAGCGATTCGTGGGCAGAAATTTCCTTCCCTCCTCCCTCCTCTCCTCAAGAGGCTTCTCTAGGAACAACAACAACAGCAGAAGCAGAAGGAGCCGCTGGTGCAGAGCATAAGAAGCTGCCTTATACAGAGTCAGACCACTAGCTCTGTATTGCCCACACCGACTGGCAGCAATGGTTTCGGTCTCTCCCCCAACGCTACCTGGAGATGTTATTAGGGACTGAAACAGGGAGCCCCTGCGTGCAAAGCAAAGGCTCCGCCAGTGAGCTAAAACCTCTCCCTAAAAACAAAGCAAGATGCTAGTCCTCATGCATTTGAATAAAAGCTAAATCGAATAGGAACACAGGAGCCTGCCTTAGAGTGCTGGCCCACCTAGGGTTTCAGGCAGGGGGTCTCACCCACCCCTATTGTCTACACTGACAGGCAGCAATGGCTCTCTCTGGGAATTTCAGACAGGGAAATCTCCCCCAGCCCTAGCTAGGGATGCTGTCAGGGATTGGACCTGGCACCATCTTCATGCCAAGCAGGTGCTCTGTGCCACTGAGACATGGCTCTTCCCTTAAAAATAAAGTTAGATTCCAGTCCTCCTGCTTCTGCACAAAGGGCTGACTTAAATGGGCAACTAAGATGATCAAGGGTCTAGAAGCCAAGCCTGATGATGAACGGTTGAAGGAGCTGGGGATGAAGGAGCGTGGAAAAGAGGAGACTGAAAGGAGATAGGATAGCCAAATATCTCAAGGGCTGTCACAGGGAAGAAGGAGCAAGCTTGTTTTCTCCTGCTGTGGAAGGTAGGACTCGAATCCATGACTTCAAGCTCCAAGAAAAGGGATTCTGACTCAACAGTAAGAGCTGTTTGATAGTGGAACAGCCTCTCACGAGAGGTAGTGGACTCTCCTTCCTTGGAGGTTTTTGAGCAGAGGTTCGATGGCCATCTGTCATGGATGCTTTAGCTGCATTGCAGGGGGTTGGACTGGATGACCCTTGGGGGTCCCCTTCCAGCTCTAAAATTCTAAGATTCTAAATGGGAACCTTGGAAACTGCCATACTGAGTCTGGCCATTGGTCCATGTAGCTCAGTATTGTCAACCCTGGCTGGCAGCGGCTCTCCAGGGCTTTTCAGATAGGATATTTTCCCTAGCCCTACTTGGAGAAAGCAGGGGTAGGAGTGGTGGGGATGAACCAGGAATCTTTTGCCAATGCTGCAACCCTCTCTATACCCTAAGAACCTAAGCAGAGGCTGCTGGATCAGGCCAGAGACCCATCTAGTCCAGCCCTCACCCCTCCCCTGGTTTCCAGAAACTGGGATTCAGAATAATTCAGAATCATTTACTGCCTCTGACTGTGGAGGCAGAGCAATATCTCATCCTGGCTAGTAGCCCTTGGTAGCCCCCCCTCCTCCTCCATGAATTTGTCCAGTCTTCTTTTAAAGCCACCCAGGTTGGTGGCCATCCCTGCTTCCCTCCAGTGGGAGGGAGTTCCACAGTTTAACTCTGTGCTGCTTAAGGGACCCAGGATATCTAAGCAAACCGGGCAAC
Organism: Lacerta agilis; assembly: GCF_009819535.1. Lineage (NCBI taxonomy): Eukaryota > Metazoa > Chordata > Lepidosauria > Squamata > Lacertidae > Lacerta > Lacerta agilis. The sequence goes on from NC_046326.1 coordinate 43,059,516, forward strand.
CCTAAACCTGTTATTTGGGGTGGGGATAGCAGCCCCCCACATAGTGACCAGCCTCTGCTTGTGGGGCTGGTCCAGGCAGGCAACCTGTGGCTCTTAGCTCTCCTTGGGCAGCTGCCCAGCTCCTCCTCCTCCTGCTGCTGCTGCTTCAAGTCCATCTAGCAAAAGTTTCCAGGAAATTAAGAAGTGATGAAAAGAGAGCTGGACAGGGAGGGAGGGGGGTGGCCCTGGCAGAGAGAGAAAGGGCAGGCGCAGCTAATTAAAAGCGGAGGGAGGGGACACGTGCCCCCTCTGTCTCCAGAGGTGCTGCGGCTGCGGGAGCCTTTGAAAGGCCTTGTCAGGGACAGAGCAGGAGGGACCAGCCAGGACTGAACCTTGGAAGTGGGGGGGGGGGGCGCACTCGCCATCTGATGGCTCCTGATAGCATTTATCCTGGCGGCAGCATCTGTGGCCACGTCTCCCCTTCTGAAGCGCGGCTGGGCTTTGTGCGGCCCCTTTCAAGGGCCTTTTATCAGGTCCAGACACCGTCAGAAGAGCCGGCGCTTTGTGACAGGCCTGGCGTGAACCCAGGAGGGCACGCAGGGCTGGCGCTCGAGAGCCACAGCAGCCACGAGGCGGAGGCTGGCCAGCAAGCCCAGCGGGCGGCACCTGCTGCTGCTGCAGGACGTTTATTGTTTATTGTTATTATTGTTGCTGCACTGCAGGGGGTTGGACTAAATGGCCCTTTCGGGTCCCTTCCTAAATCACAATCCTACAATTCCATAATCTATACCCCACCTTTCCCCTAGAACTGGGGGTGCAAGGCAACTCACAAAAATTAAAAACGGGCAAGGCACAGAAAGCTAAAAACTTACAGAAGGCAATACTGTAGTTGAACTGAAACTATAAAGGCACCAATTTGGTGTAAAAACAGGTCTATGAAACTGCAGATAAAAAGCAAAAGGCAGCACCGCACACTATTCAGAGACCAAATAGAAAATTCTTTCCAGTAGCACCTTAGAGACCAACTGAGTTTGTTCTTGGTATGAGCTTTCGTGTGCATGCACACTTCTTCAGATACCAACAAGTGTGCATGCACACGAAAGCTCATACCAAGAACAAACTCAGTTGGTCTCTAAGGTGCTACTGGAAAGAATTTCCTATTTTGTTTCGACTATGGCAGACCAACACGGCTACCCACCTGTATTCAGAGACCTTTCCTTAAAAAAAAAAAAAAGCCGGTTCCCCCAAAGCCTTTTGGGAATCAGCACTTTTCATTTGCTGGAGGAAGGACAGCAAGGAGGAAGCCAGTCTGGCCTCTCTAGGGAAGGAGTGCCAAAACCTGGGAGCGGCCACCCCCAAGAAGGCCCTCTCTGCCGCTCGCTCTCATTTCTGCAAGCTCGTCATATGGGCTTAGCTGTTCAGCCACAGTTTTAAAAACAGCTAGTCCATATGACTGGGGTGCAGGTTTGTGTCAGACCCAGGAATTCCGTTTCCTAGGAGCACAGAAAACTGCCCTATGCCAAACCAGACAGTTGGTCCATCTAGCTTAGTATTGTCAGAACTGACGGGCAGCAACGGATGTTCAAGGTGTCAGATGGGCAACATTTCCATACCCTCCAACATTTCTCTGGTGAAAATAGGGACGTCCCATTGCATAATGATAATTTTACTATTTATACCCCCACACATCTTACTGCGTTGCCCCAGCCACTCTGGGCAGCTTCCAACACATATAAGAACATAACGAAACATTAAACATTTTTAAAAACTTCCCTATACAGGATTGCCTTCAGACAGCTCGGGGGTCAGATAACTTCATACCCTCCAACATTTATACAATGAGAATAGGGACATCCTAAGGAAAAGCAGGACATTCTGGGATCAAATCAGAAAGCGGGACGGATTCTCTAAATCAGGGATGTCCCTGGAAAATAGGGACCCTTGGAGAGTCTGCATTCCCAGCCCTACCTGGAGAAGCCGGCAGGGATTGAACCGGGGACCTTCTGAATGCCAAGCAGGTGCCCTTTGCCCCTGAGCTACATCATTTCCCGGAGGGGTAGGGAGTGAAGGATGGGGCCCCCTGTGGGTCTCCGCTCAGACTTATCCTCCACTTGGCCCACTGAGTCACAACGTAAGAGCCTGCTGGATCAGGCCAGTGGCCCATCTTGCCCAAGAAGATGCTACGCAATACTTGGTGTGTTTGCTTGCAAAGGTTTCCTACCATGCCTATGAGAAAAGGATTACAGCCTCCTCCTCCTCCTCCCGGCCAGCTGGCCCACCCCTTGGACACGGGAGACACCCCCCTACACCCCATCTCCCCTGGCAGTTCTTCCTCTCGGCAAGGGTAGCTGCTTATTGGAATAACCTTTCCGCTTTCATGGGGAGCCTCACCCTCCCGCCAAAGCAAGCTCATCCGTGAACATGCTGCTAATTGCAACTTTTAATATGCTGGATGGGGAGACCATGAGATCAAAGCAAGCGGCTGCCACAGAGATGGCAGGCCCTCCTGAAAAGGCAACTCAGCACTGGGAGAGAACAGGGAGGAGGGGGCGGCCGGGGTGGGGGGTGGGGAAAGGAGAGCCGGCACGTGCCAGAGTGCAAGTCTCCACACACGCGGCGGAGGAGAAAGAGGCCGGGTGGAGCTGCGGACAAGCCCTCCTCTCTAAAATATTACGGAAGCGGACTCAGAAATGGAGGCTGCAGTGTGCCAGGCCCCTAGCTCCTCTGGGGAGGAGGACCAAGGGTTTTTGGCTAGCACCCAGTTGGACAGTGTTTGCAGGATCCTGTGGTCCTCAGATGAAGCGCAGTATAGAAATGTAATAAATAATAATGAGCCAGACAGGTGAGGCTGCAGCGGAAAAGGCCAAGGCTGTGGGTTGAGATTCCTGCATCGCAGGGGGGTTAGACTAGATGACCTGCAGGGGTCCCTTCTAATTCTACCCTTCTATGACCTTGGGCCAGTCACAGTCACCTCCTCTTGATCTGAACTGCTTTGCAGGGCTTTTGTGGGGATAAAACGGGAAGGGCGAGAGAACCGCGTACTCCTGAGCACCTGAGAAAGAGCACAGGTGGAATAATGACATTGATTTGTGAAATATATATTTTAAAGAGTGGGGGGGGGGCAAGCCTGCCTGTGGAATTTGGGGCTTCCTCCCGGCTCCTCGCAGCAAGTGGGGGGAAAGAGACGGGCGCCTGTGAAGCTGAGTGAGACAAATCGTCTGCGGAGAGGCTTCAAGGAACCGCGTTTGTCAGGCAAGGAGCGACGGAGATGTTCGCTGACGCCTGGAGAGATGGGGAAGGATCTCGGAAGCAGCCGAGGTGCGTTGGCCTGTGTCGTGCAGCCTGGACACGAAATCCTGGAGCCACAGGGAGGGAGGCTTCAATTAAACATGAGGAGATCTTTCCTAAATGAGAGAGAAAGAGAGAAGCTGGGCTCTGGGGGAGGGCGAGGCGGCCTGCTGCTCCTTCCCCTTCCTTGAACAGACACCTGTTGGGGATGCGTCTGAAGCAGCGGGGACACAAACGCCATGGAATCATAGACCTGTAGAGCTGGTCATTTAGCCCAGCCCCCTGCAATGCAGGAATATGCAGCTGCCCCTTACGAAGATCGAACCTGCAACCTTGGCATTATCACCACCACACACACTCTCACTGATGGAGATACCCATCACGGACCTCAGAGCGGCCTGCACAGAGTCTGCCTAGATCAGCATTGCAGAGGGCTGGACTAGTTGGCTGTTGGGGGGCCCTCCCAACCCTACAATTCTATGAGCGCTCACTTCTCTGACTGGCAGCAGCTCTCTACAGTCTCAGAGGAATGAAGGGCTTTTGCCTGCCATTCCCTGCTGGCCCTTTTGAAACAGAACGGGTGGCAGTCGGAGCTGGGAGAGGTCTATGGATGTCTACCAGCCAGGATGCCTACTGCTCTGCCTGGAAACCCCAGGAAGGGAGAGTTGCTGTTTTGCACAATGGGCATCTGGTTGGCCCCTGTGAGCACAGGATGCTGGTCTAGAGGGCCCCCCATTGGCCTGATCCAGCAGCCTCTAATGTAGCCCAGGACCAAGACACAAAAAGCCCCTTCCCTGCAGCAGAACTCCCCGCTCCTGCAATGACCTTGAGGCAGGACTGGCAGGTCAGCCATGCTAGTTGACTTGCCAGGCCTGGAGGAGAGTCTCCGAGAGCTGGAGCCCAGGAGCAGAGAGCAGTTTGCCTGTGGCCACACCAAGCCCTGCTGGTTCAGCCCTGCTTGGCATCGCCCCCCCCCCCTGCCTGCCTGCCTGTTGCCCAGCCACCCGCACGGCCCAGTGCCCAGCCAGGCGAGAGCCCCTGCCAGCCGTTGATTCAATTACAGGCAGGCGCCTGCACCCTCCGCCCGTCCTGACAGCTCCACTGCCAGCCCTGCGACAGCACCAGGGCCTTGGCCCATTAGGAGCCCCTAATCCAATCACGGAGGCCCCGGCAGCATGGATAAGAGCCGCTCTCAATCTGGAGGGGCGGCTGCGCAGCAGATCAATTTGCCCTGTCCAGGCTGTCTGATTCACACTTAATGGAGTCAAGCGCCCGAGGGACGCTCCATTACCAGCCGCCCTGGGGAGCGGGGGGAGCAGGGCCGGAGCAGCCATCTCTGTCCCCCTGGAAAGGGGAGGGATGAACACCCCACTCCTTAGTGTGCATGTGGGGGGAGCCCCTTTGTAGCCCGGAGGCTCGGTTCCAACAGCCCAGGCAGCATGGGGAAGTGTATTGCCTGTGGGCCAATTTTGGCCGTGGGGCAGAGCAGACACAGTCATGGGGGGTGCAGCAGACCCAGCGCTGCTCTCCCACCGAAGGACGCAATGCACAGTGGAACTGTGGAACTCCCTCCCACTGGAGGCAGGGATGGCCACCAACGTAGATGGCTATTGCAGACCCTCCCAGTGTCCCCATTTCCCTGATTTAGAGAATCCATCCTGGTTTCTGATTTGATCCTGGAATGTCCCGCTTTTCCTTAGGATGTCTCTATTTTCACTGGAGAAATGTTGGAGGGTATGGCAGGATGTCCGCATAGCGGTAGCCAGGGGGGAGCAGGGAGGGGCAGCTGGATCTAGTAAAACAATAGAAACACTTAACTATCTGACCAATCATGTCGGTTCGGCCCCCCCCTAACAAAAATCCTGACCCCACCCAACAAAGGTCCTGGCTAAGCCCATGGATGTCCCTGTTTTCATTGTATAAATATTGGAGGGTATGAAGTTATCTGACCCCCGAGCTGTCTGAAGGCAATCCTGTATAGGGAAGTTTTTAAAAAATGTTTAGTGTTTTATTATGTTTTTATATGTGTTGGAAGCTGCCCAGAGTGGCTGGGGCAACACAGTAAGATGTGTGGGGTATAAACAGTAACAATATCATTATGGAATGGGACGTCCCTATTTCCATCGGAGAAATATTGGAGGGTATGCTGTTGCGCTTGGGTCCTGCTTGTGGGTTTCCATGGGCAACTGTTCAGTCACTGCGAGACCAGGAGGCTGGACTAGAGACAGGCCTCCTTTGGTCCCTTCCTGTTGCGTTCTTGTTATGTAGCCAGGGGCGGAGGAAGGGGGGGGTGCAGTGGGTGCGGGTCGCCCTGGGTGTCACCACTGAGAGGGGTGACAAAATACCGGGCGGCACTCACCGCGGGGCCTGCAGCGTGCACGGGCCACGCATCTCTCCTGGGAGAGACGCGGCGGCTTGGGCGCATGCAGGCTCTGCGCTGCCCAATCAGTCCGCCCACTGGCTCCCCCCCCCCAGCTGTAGGGCGGCTGAGTGGGAGGAGGCAGGCAGACTCCAGAGGCCCTGCAGTGCGCCCTGCCCCTATGGCCATCTCGCCCCGCCCCAGGTGCCCAAGCGGCTTCCTGTGCCGCTGGATGTAGCCAGGATGCTCATTCCGTGAAGCCTCAGTCCCCATAGAACATGAGGCAAGTCTTCCAGATCAGGCCAGTGGCCCTTCCAGTTCTCCCAGAGGCCAGCCAGACGCCTCTCTTGAAACCTGCATGCATGATCTGAGCTCTCCTTTCTTGTGGCTTCCAGAAACTGGTATTCCGAAGCATCACAGAGTAGAGCCATTGCTAGCCCTCTCCTCCTCCATGAATTTGTCCCGTCCTCTTTTAAAGCTATCTAGGCGGGGGCTTTCCGGGATCTGACACCCGAGGCAGCTGCTTGACGCTGTCTGATGGTAGGGCTGTCCCTAAAGTGGGGCATTTCCTGGGGGTGGAGGGATTTCCCTTCCTGCCAACGGACCCCTTCCTGGCCCAGAGAAAGGTGGGTGTTGTGAACCAGGTCACCACTGCAGGGACCACCCAACCCCCCCCCGGCAGCCCCCCCCCCCAGCATCTCACGGCAGGCCTGTGGCCTGTTTTTTTGTTTCTCCACGGCCAGCTGAGTGAGCAGGCACACATCCTGAGGAAAGGAAATCTCAGGAATCTCAAACCACCCCCCCTCCGCCCATGTTTTCCAAATATTTAAAGGCAGCTCGGTTTCCAAATATTTAAAAGCAGCTCAGGAAAGGAAGACGGGGAGTTGCCCGCCCTGAATTTAAACTACTACACAAGAGAGGTAGTAGATTCTACCTGAGCCATTAGGGAAATTGGCTTAACAGCAAGAGATGTTTGGCACGGGGCTTGGCTGCCTGGCAGAGGGAGGAAATCCTTCCTGAGATGAGAAATAGAGAGGGATGGAGGGTAGAAGGGAGGCAGAGCTGACAGGAGCTGAAAGGGGAGCTTAGATTGGGGGGCGGCGGTGGAGGGGGGGGTTGTGCTGGCTCTGAAGAGCCTGCAAAGTACCCAGGCATAGGCAGGAACCCCCAGAAGAAGCTGCTTGGGTGACAATGAGAGGCTGGGACTGAGGGAGAGGGGGTGGGTGGAGTGAGGGGCCGAGTGCCTCCGGAATGGGATCCGGGCCCTTGTTCAGTCCTGCCGGGTGTTTGGATGCCATGGTGATGAGCGGCACGGAAAACTTCAACGAGCCACTTGGAGGACGCTGGGCGACGAGGATGCGGTGCGTTGGGGCTATATATAAAAGCGCCCACAATGCCGTGAAAAGGGTTCTGGTGGGAGAGGGTGAGATGAAGAGGCACCACAAAGGAGGAGCGCCGAGGGGTCCATTGTTTGGCAGGTGGAGCTGGAGGGAAGCAGCAGATTCACGGAGGGGGAGAGGCCTAGTGGCCGCTGGGCTCTGCCTCCACAGATGCTTCCGAGGGGGGGGGGCTCTTGGGCTCGGTCCCTCTCGCACAATCATGCAGGAATCTTCTGCCCCACGTGGGGCTCGAACCCATGGACCTGAGAGTAAGACCTTCATGCTCCACCCACTGAGCTATCTACATCTTGGGGGCATCTGGGTGGCCACTGTGAGGACAGGAGGCTGGACTAGATGGGCCCCCTTTGCCTGGTGCAGCCACCAGGCTCTTCTTATGACGATGGTCTGTTGTGATAGCAGAACCTCCATGCGCAGGGACAGTGTACCTCTGCATGAGCATGAGGTTATGGGGAACAACAGGAGAGTTGTTCTTGTGCTCAGATCCTGGGGGTGGGTTTTCCTTGGGGGCATAAGGTGGGCCACAGTTCTGATAGGGAAACCAGCAAGCAGGACCTGAGCCCCACAGCATCCTGGGCCAGGCCAGTGGGCCCTCTAGTCCAGCAGCCTGCTCTCTCAGTGGCCTCTCCTGGGAAACCTGCAAGCAGGATCTGACTGCAAGAGCTCTCTTCCCTCCCTTCCAGCAACCGGCATTCAGAAGCATGGCTGCCTCTGAGACATCACTGCTAGTTGCCATTGAAAAGCCTCTCCTCCCTCATGAATTTGTCCAGTCCTCTGTTAAAGCCATCCAAGTTGGTGGCCCTCACAACCTCCTGCAGCAGGGAGTTCCACAGTTTACAACTGGAACCTCCAATGCTTGGAACAGCTAGCTGACTGGCCCCTTACTCTTCCTGCATGGTGAGCACCCCTGCAAATCGGGGCCAGCCAGCCCTGTCACAGCACAGGCTCCCCAGAACCAAAGCGTTTTCCCCAAGATCCTCCCTCCTCTGCCAACGGGGTGCCCTCTGAATGCATTGAGACCTCAGAGCCATAGGGGGGAAAATAGCAGCTTCTCTGAGCGCTGGCAGGAAGGAGGAGAAGAGGCCAAACCTCGCTCTGTCTTTTTATGCGCACGGCCCAGCACAGAGCAGCCACGAGCCCCGGCCTCTCCTCTCTGCTCGCTCGGCCTCACTGTAAAGGGATTTTGCATGCGCCACCCCCTCCCCCCCCCATGCAGCAGTGGTTCATCAAGGAGCCACGGGGTTTTGCTGGGGGGATGGAGAGAGAGGCAGAGAAGCCTCCTGACACCAGAGAGGCAGCCCGAGGCAGCCGAGCGTGGCGGCATTAAGTGCCGCAGCCGGAAGCCGGCAAGGAGCAGCAAAGAGGCTCTGGGCTCCTTCAGGGAAGAGGCCTAGGAGAGGGCTGCCAGTCCAAGCTGGGCTGAGACCTCCCCCCCCCCACCTGGCCCCCTTGAAGTAGGTGGGCTCATAAGGTCCATCTGGCAGCAGCCCTCAACTGCAGCTCCTGCCTTGGAGGTGTTGGGTGGGCGTCTGCCAGAGATTCTGGAGCTGTGATTCCTTCATTGCAGGGGGTTGGACTAGATGACTCTTGTGCTTCCCATTCCAACTCAACAATTCCATGATTCTGTGAAGTGGGGAAAGGCATCTGGCCTGGCAAGGGGGAATACGTGGCTGTCTGGATAGCTGGGCGCTTGTGCCAGGCTGCTGGCAGAGCACCGCCAAGATGCATTGCGGGGGTTCGACTACATGGCCCTCGCTGGTCCCATGCAGCTCTGTAATTCTGCCCAAGATCAGGCAGGTGGCCTCTGGCATGCAGAAGAAGCAGCTGGGGGCAGCACCCCCCAATGGCAAGGCACCCCTTGCGCCTGGTGGTGCTGTCCAGGTAAGAGCACAGGACTTCGCAGCAGGATGGGCAGGAAAAGTAAGAGGCCAAACACCATGTATTCTGGGGGGCTTAGTGGTCCAGGACTCCTGCTTGGCATGCAGAAGGTCGTCAGTTCCACCCCCGATGACCTCTCCAGGTACAGCTGGTGAGGACTTTCTGTCTGAGACCCAGAGAGCCATTTATTCTGGTCAGTGCAGGCAGTCCTGAGCTAGAAGGATGCCCAGCTCGGTATAAGACAGTTTCCGACGTTCAGTGGGAGCCTGACTCCATGGCAGATCCCCTGCTTGCCATGTAGAAGGTCCCAGGTTAATTCGCTCACAGCATCTCTGCCTGAGACCCTGGAGGGCTGCTTCCAGTCAGTGTAGCTGAAACTGAGCTAGATGGACCAGTGTTCTCACTCAGGATGCAGCTGCAAACCAAGGGAAATGCCTTCTGCCGAGCCCAAAAGACTTGGTCCATAAATCCCATCCTGGGAAGGATTTTGGAAATCGGAGGGGAAGCCATTCCTGGGAAGCAGATCAATCGCAAGCCAATGGCAGCGCCAGCATCCCCCCTCCTATTCCTTCCCCCCCCCCAATGCACCTGCCACTCAACCCGCTCTGCCTCTCTCTCCCCGTTTGCAGGTTTATTAAACTGAGAGCCAATTTCTGGCCCCATTTCTCTCGAGGAGCTCCGCCTCGCAGGTGCGCAGAGTTTGCTCAAGATAAAGGAAAGCCATTACGGAGCGACAGCAATCTTCAAAGCCCACCTCCGAGACCGGCGCGGGGGGAAACGAAAACAGTGGCCGGCGCAAACGCACAATTAGGTTTCCAAATACTTGTGGGCCGCGAAAGAGGCCGTCCCTGCAGAGAGCAGGCCTGCGAGGCAATTTGCTAGCCCTATTCAGCCGGGCCTCGCTCAGAATGCCTCGTTTTCTCAAAAGTAGGGAAAAATAACCTGTGATTTTCCTTCCCTCTCCTCACTGCCTCTTCCTCCCTGGTGTGGAGGAGATGCTGAGAGAGAGAGAGAGAGAGAGAGAGAGAGAAGGGGGGGCAGCCTCTCATTTGGCCAGAGATGATAGACTCGGCTTCCATTTGTGGAGGGAGGAGGAGAGACAATCATGCAGGATCCAATTCCAGGCCAGGCATTCTGCAGCCCCGTGCAGGCATTGTCTGATCCAGCCCTTCTACCTCATTAAAAAAAACAAAACCCCACGCACCCAGAGCCTTCTTATTATCTCCCCATGAATTAGCAAGAGACACAAAAAGCAGCAGCAGAAGAAGTGTTTCGCCCCCTGCAAAGCACTTGAGTTTGGGTTGAGTGACTTGTGACTGTGCTGGCAGACAGGCCTTTCTGTGGGGTTGGCTGGCTGGGCAGGAGGCGGGGGGGGGGGGCAGCCCTGCCAGCCACAGGGACCCAATTCCAGGGTGAAACTCACTGAGCACAGAGCTCCAGGGAGGATGACTCACTGCCCGGGAACTGGGTTGAGAAACAGCGGATGCCCGAAATGGCCATTAAGGGAGGGAGGCTCGTTTTTGTGTACTGGGTTAGAATATCCAGCCCTCAGGTGAAAAAGGGAAAGGGGCTGGCCAGGGTCACACAGACGCACACCATATGTGGGGCAGCTCAGGGCCAGGGGGCTACAGCCAGAAGGTTCCCTGAAGCTGCGTCAATTCCACCGGGTCCAGAATCCTGTTTTCACCAATTTGCTCCCTTTCCATGCACATTTGCGTTTTTCTTGAACATTTGCATACATTTCTCCAGATATACACATTTTTGTCTGCCATCTTGCCTAGTATATGGATTGTTGCCAGCAATTCCCGCCTAGCAGGTTTCAATTGTGGCCCGTTATTTTCCACTAATATCCAATTTTTTGCGCGCATGCTTCCGTGGGAGGAGTGCATTGCAAAATTCGGAGCTGTGCGAATTTCGAAGGATCCTTGGATGCCCTTTGCTTCCTCTTTTGGGAGGTGCCCGTTTTTTCTGTTTGCACCAAATGCGCACGGAACCCCTTTCTGCCCCCACCCCTGGCTCCAGGAACCCGAACGGAGCGCACAGCAATCAGACAATGAGCTTTGCAAAATTAAGCCTTGCTGCCCTGACCCGAGGAAGAGCGAGCGCCTGGTTTTATCGAACGTTTCGCTGTTAATGGTTTTATGGCCAGTATTCTTTTTTTATTGCTTCATTGATTGTATTGCAAACTGCCCTGTGATCCTAAGTGGATGGAGAGAGCGATCTGCCAATGAATCATGCGCGCAGCTCAAATGAGGCCGCAGCAACACTTGAGGGTGTGCCTCAGCCGAGGGGACCCCTCCCTTCCCTGCCCTGGGACCAGAGCTATCTCCCCCCCCCCCCCCAGAAGAAGCCAGGCTGCAGCCAGAGGAGTTTAACTGTGCTGGGGAAGTTTGAGACAATAAAGGGTTTGGAAGAACACCAAGTTATCTTCCAGAGGAATGTTCTGCCCCTTCTCACAGGAGGGTCACCTCCTCTCTCTCTCAGCTCCACCACCTCTTCTGGCAACTCCAGCAAGGCTTTTAGGAGGCCTGGAGGGATGGATAGATGGAGGGAGGGATGGAGAGGTGGAGGGGCGTGTGCAGGGAGCAGTGTTGCCAGCCAGTCTCTGCCTCCTGCATTCTCAGGGGTACAAACCCAGCATGATGGCCCTGAGCCCCAGACACCCCACATGGCTGGGCCCATCCACTGACACGGAGCAAACAGGGGAGGCAGAGAAGGGCCTGGTCCAGAGATGCATAAACGGGGGCCTTCTTTCTCCTGGGGAGGCTGGTCTGGTCAGGATCTGGCTTCTCCTCCCTTCTCTCCTCCACCACCTGCCTCCCAGGTAGGAGACCTTGACCATAGGACCACAATCATTGGTCCCTTTTGCTCAGGATGGTCAGCACTGACGGGCAGCGATGGTTTCAGGCAGGGCTTCCTACCATACCTCCCTGGAAATGCCATGGGCGATCGAGCCAGGCACCTTCTGCACTCAAGGCAGAAGCTCTGCCGCTAATCCTAATCCAGGGGGGGTCTGCAAACTTTTTCAGCAGGGGGCCGGTCCACCGTCCCTCAGACCTTGTGGGGGGCCGGACTATATTTTGGAAGGGGGGAAAAGATAAGAACGAATTCCTATGCCCCACAAATAACCCAGAGATGCATTTTAAATAAAAGGATACATTCTACTCATGTAAAAACACGCTGATTCCTGGGGGCCAGATTTAGAAGGCAATTTGGCCGCATCCAGCCCCTGGGCCTTAGTTTGCCTACCCATGTCCTAACCCAGGGGTCAGCAACCTTTTTCAGCCGTGGGCTGGTCCACCGTCCCTCAGACTATGTTGTATATTTTTTGGGGGGGATGGGATGAACAAATTCACCCCTGTCCTAACCCCGTCTGCTGCAGACTACTCATCCATCTAGCTCAATAGTGCCTGCACTGACTGGCAGCAGAGGGTCTCTGGGATTTCAGGCAGAGAGTCTTTTTACCAGCCCTACCTGGAGCTGACCTAGGGCCTTCTGCATGCCAAGCATATGCTCCCTGCCCTTCATCGCAGGGAACTTGGCAGGAGAAGGCCTTCTTGCCTCCCTCCCGCAAGCCATTAGCACATCTCAGAGTAAGCTCAACATATCACAGGAGGCGGAGATGCCGAGTGGCTTCTCTCCCCACCAAGCTCCTCTTTCTGAGATCAGATGCACCGAGTGTAAGTGGCACCCTGCAGAAAGTGTGTGTGTGTGCGTGTAGCTGTCTGTGAATAAGCAGACTTGGGGGAGGAGAGGAAGGTGCCTCTGTCAGGAAGGCATGACCTGCCACCTGGCATGACCCCCCCTCTCCCTGTTCCGTGTGACGGGCAGGTGGTTGGGTGCGTAGCGGCCTCTCTTGCACACACACCCCACCTTCCTCCTCCTCCTCCTCCTCCTCCTCCTCCTCCTCCTCCCCGCCCTCCCCCAGCCCGAGAGAGCCATGCAGATGGCTGGCTGGAGTGGCGGCCACACTGCCCCCCCCCCCCCCCATGCGCAAGTGTCGGCTCAGCACTTTCCGTATCTGGGCCATGGCGCAGGCCAGAGCAGGAAGAGGGAGGCCCAAATCCGCATTTGCATAAACCTCCCAAAGATGCAGCGGCAGCAGCCACAGCTCAGCACAGAAGCTCAGCAGGGGGCCGGACGAGCCTGCGCCACCACCTGCCACTGCACTGCTCTGAATACAGGGTGTGTGTGTGTGCAAAGGGGCTGAATCTGACCCCCTGAACACTCTTCCGCACAAAGATCAAAAAGCCAGACTAGGCAGGGGGCAAACCACTGAAGGGGGTGCCAGCTTTCAGGTCACACAGAAGCCTTCTTCTTCACATTCATAGAATCGTATAATTGCAGAGTTGGAAGGGACCATCAAGGGCCATCTAGTCCAACCCCCTGCAACGGAAGAATCACAGCTAAATAATCTCTCTGCTTCAAAGCCTCCGAGGAAGGAGAGCTGTCAAACAGCTCTGGCCTGTCTGGAAGTTCTTTCCAATGTTTAGTCGGAATCTCCTTTCCTGCCGTTTGAACCCAACATTTACACTCAAGGTAATGCCTAAGTTGGGGGGTGGGGGGAGCCTCCTACCAAGGGGCCTGACCCCTTCCTTGGGACCAGGGGGAGCACCAAGACCCACCTGCTGACTGACCGCTGAGCAATGGAGGAAAGAAAGGGGATCTTGGGGGGGGGACAGAGGGAGGGGAAAGGTGAAGATTCCTACATGCCCTAAACAGCTCACCCCTCCCACAGAGTCCTAATGGGAGCCTTCCTGGAGACGAGGACTAAGCGGATCCATTTAGACTAGTATTGTGTCTCCAAGCAGGACACAAAGGCACAGCCCCTCTCCCGACGCCTGTTCCTCCACAGCTGGCATTCTGAGGTAGCCTGCCCCTGGACTTGGAGGTTCTCCTCAGCATAGGCCCATGGAGACTGGCAGGGTGGAAAGCAGGGAGACCAAATAGGAGCAGTCTGAAGAGGCTCTTGTTGGGTGGGGGTGTGTGTGTCCCCTATTGGGTTAGGGTCCCCCGGCAAGGGACCCCCCAGTTGGCGCTGGTGTTTTGCATGGTGGAATATCCCAGGCAGGGTGGTGTGTTTGTGTGTGACAGGCAGAATGCCATGCCAAGCTCCCAGTCCTGCCAGAGGGTCCCAGGGCTCTGACTCACTGCTTCTTTTCTCTCCCCCCCCCCCCCCCCCGCCAACCTCCCCGCGCCAGTAGGAATTAGACAGACCCGGCTTGCCTGCCTGGGCAAATCTGCTTAATCAGGTCACAGAATTTGGCTCTTCTTCCCTGCCTCAGAATGTGGGGGGATTATTGTTTAGCAGAGAGAGAGAGAGACAGAGAGAAGGAAAGAAAGGAAGGAGAAAGAGGGGGAGAGGAAGAGACAGAAAGAGAAAGAGAGAGAAGCTGTCTAGTGGAAGGACAATGGTGGGCTACAATTGGGGTCAGGGTGAGAGAAGTTTAAACCCCTGCTCTCCGACATCAAGTGTCACAGGGTAGTTGTGATCACTCAAGGGCAATTAGATAGCTCAGTCAGCAGAGCACGGGACTCTTCGCCTCAGGGTCATGGGTTCGAGTCCCACGTTGGGTAAAAGATTCCTGCATTGCAGGGGGTTGGGCTAGATGGCCCTGGGGACCCCTTCCAACTCTACGATTCTAGGATTCCATGAAATAGCCAAAGCACTAAAGGGTGTGTGCAGACTCCTGGATCAGAGGAACGGCCCTCGGGTTACCAAGGCCTACTTGGGGCTGGCTCCTGCAAACACTCTCGCCTGGTTATGACCTTGAAAATGTCCACCCAACACCCTCCTAGAGAAGCTGCCTTCAGGGCAAGAAGATTTCAGCCCCCGCCCTCACAGCTCTTTATTCTAAGGTGCCTTTCTCACAGCACCTGGTGTGCAAAAAGGTGCTTTGAGAAGGTGGGTGATTTAGGGCCGGGCCAAAAGGGTGTTTTTCGGTGTGGGTGTGGGGGTGTGGTGGCAAACGAGGCCTGCAGCTGAGCTCCTAAAGCGATGGGAAGAAGGTGGTTCCAGGTTCAATCTCTAATGGCCTCTCCAGGTGGGGCTGGGAGACACTCCTTGCCTGAAGCCCTGGAGAGCTGCTGCCAGTCAGGGTAGACAGCACTGAACAAGATAGACCAAGGGTCTGAGACAGTAGAAGGCAGCTTCCAATGTCTCTATTTTAAACCAGCCCTTGATTCAGAACCACAAAGACCAGAGATGCTTTAGAGGAAGGACTGTAGCTCAGGAGCAGAGCACCTGCTTGGCATGCAGAAGGCCCAGGTTCAGTCCCCAATGCCACCTCCAGGTAGGGCCGGGCAGAGACACCCGCTGCTGCCCATCAGTGCAGACCTAGATGGGACTGTGGCTTCACTCGGTGAAAAGGAGACTTCTCTGTCAGGGTCCCCGCTCCAACCTGGCCTGGCTGCTCTGTCACACATTCAAGCGCATTTATGCTGAAAACTGGGGGGGTGGGGGTGCAATTGGTTCTGCTTCTGCCAGGCAGCCCCCCCTCCTGGCGCCACCACTCCCCCCTCAATTGCACGGGCGGGCGGGGGGCACCTCTGCCCTGTCTCCCCGTTCCACTCCTAAAAGGCCAGATTAATCGGCTTGTGCTGGTTGTGTCACACGCAGAGAGATATATTCTTCCCGGAATTTACAAGTAGTTCCATCTGAGAAATAAACAACCAGAGATAAAAATTACATTGTCACAGCGCAGGTGTGATAGATGGAGGAGACAAGCCAGCCGCGTTCGCCCGGGAGGAGGTGTGGGGCGGAGAGGGTTCGCAGGGCGATGCTGTCAGGGGCCCCGAGGCAAGCAGGGGGTGGGGTGGGGGGAGGTAGGGGGCTGGTGGCTCGTGAGTCATCGCCCCAAACTGCAAAGCTGCACAGCAAAGCTGCGAGGGCAATTCGCTTTATTAGATATTACTGCCACCTTTGCACAAGCAAAACCCAACCCAGAGAATGAGTTGGGTCTCCACTTGTCAGAGGCAGTGAGCACTTCTGGGTGAATTGCAAGTGGGGAGAGCGTGGCTCTTGAACCCGGGCCCTGCTTGCTTATGCACTTCCTTTTTGGGGCCACTGGATAGACACTGGGAAGACAGGAAGCTGGGCGGGATGTCTCTCCTTTGGTCTAATCGGAGCTTCCACGGACAGAGCCAGCCTACCTTAGACTGCTGGGGAACCGCAGCGGAAGAAGACTGTCCCTCTCGCGCCCTGCTTGGGCTTCCCTTTGGGGGTCCCTGCTTGGCCCCTGGGAGAGCAGGAAGCTGGCCTGGGGGGGGGGGGTTCCCAGAAAAACTCCCCTGATTTTCTTATAAAGGCTTGAATCAGCCTTGCCAAAGGGAGCCCATTCAGTCCAGCCTCTTGCTCTTACAGTGGCCGATGGGTTAATTCGGACGAGGCGAATCCTGCTCCCTGCTGCTTTTCCTGTGAGCCTCAGACCTTCCCTTTATTTGGGGACTACAATTCCCATCAGTCCCAGCCAGTGCTGCCAAGTGATGCCGGCGCCATTGGGAGTTGTAGTCCCAGATATCTGGAGGGCGCTGGGTTCGGGGACGGCCGCTCCATTTGGCTTTTCCAACAACAGCTGGACCATTAAGATGTCACCCAGGGGGTGAACTGGCGGCATGTCAGGAAGGATCAGGCCCGCCTTGGGCCTACCTTGCCTCCAGGACAAAAACGCATCTTTCAGACACAACCCTGGCACAAGAAGGGCAAGGAAGGGGGAAGGCCCCACTCTGTTTCCCTCCTTTGCACCTGGGCCAGGGACAGTGTGGCGCAGTGGCTGGAGTGTCGGGCTAGGAGTTGGGAGAGACCTGGGTTCGAATCTACACTGAGTGTGACCTTTGTTGGCCCAGTCGCTGCCTTTCTCAGCCTCGCCTACCTCGCAGGGTTGGAGTGGGGATTAAACGGGGGGGGGGGAGAACCACGCACGCTGCTTTGAGCCCGTTGGAGGAAAAGGTGGGATACGAATGCAGTAAACAGAACAACAAAAAAAGACTTCCAAAGAGAAGCCCCCCCACCCCCCGCCCACAGCCTGGAAGTCCCCACGGAGCCACGTCGGGTGGGTGGGGGGTTTCGCCACGTTGCTCTCTTGCCTTATCACACCCCCGCCATTTCACCGGCTCTCGAATTCCACAGGAAAAAGTGGGGGGGTGGGTGGGGGGAACATGAAATCAGATGGAGCGTCAGGCCTGTTTGCTGTTTTCTCCAATGAAATGTCTTTGGGTAAACAGCAGACGCCTTTGATGAAATCCCAGCAGGGCTTAAACAATAAAGCTGGTTACAAACTCAATCTGGCAAAGATATCGGATCTGAAATTGTTTCAAAAAAACATGTCAACAGTCGTGTGCCCCTCCCCCCCCCCCAAACACACAATGCAGCTGCAAAAACTTCCATCGCTCCAGACTGCGGCCGGCCGGGCTGCAGGTTTCCAGGGATCAGCCACCCGCATATTCCATCCTCCCAAATCTCAAGGGACGGGTGCGTGGGTCCCGGGGAGAGGAAAGAGTCCCCCTTCTCTGCCACGTCCTCCAGCCCCACAAGATCTAGGGCAGCTCTGCCCATCCATCTTGAAGCCTGCAATTTCCTCACTCACAGAGCTGGAGTTCCTGGCACGCTGAGATAACTACAGTTCCCAGGAGTCTCTGGGGGGGAGTTGTGGGTGTTGGATGGGTGGTGTGGGGCTGCCCCATCCTCTCCCACCCATCGGTTCCTCTCAATCTGGGGCTCACTGTGAAAGAGAGAAAGCTCCTGCTCTGATTTTCATCAGAGAAATGTTGGAGCGTACACAGTTATGTGTCCCCCGAGCCAAGGAGATAAGGAACCATGCAACCTTTAGCAGACATCTGAAGGCAGCCCTGTAGAGGGGAGTTTTAAAAAAAAATGTTTAATGTTTTATTGTGTTTTATATACTAGCTGTGGCAACCCAGTCAGATGGGCAGGGCATAAATAACACTATTATTATTATTATTATTATTATTATTATTATTATTATTATTATTATTATTATTACTACAGTATTTACTACTGTATCATCGTCATTGAAAAGGACGTCTCTAATTTCATCGGGGAAATGTTGGAGGGTATGCCATTGTGCCAACCAGCCCTCAATAGCCCTCTCCTCCTCCATGAACTTGTCCAGCCCTCTTTCAAAGCCATCCGGGTTAGGGTTAGGGGACGCAGAGAGTCGTGGGGTGCTGGTGGCACAGAAGCCCAACAGTCATGGGGTGGCGATGCTTGTGGCTCGTGGGACCCCAGGCAGGGTGCTCTTGCCAAGGCCCAGCTGACAGGGCTGACCCCACCCTGGCCAGCGGATCCCTCCTGCCTCCCTGCCGCAGAGGAGCTGCTGCTGGAGCCGTGAGCAGCTGGCCGTGGAGGGAGACAGGCGGCGGGAGGGGGAGGGGAGCCTCCCTGGATCCTATGAAATATTCACCTTGTTTTTTTCGTGCTGCTTCTTGGCTCTATCGATCTCGGAGAGAGCCAGCCGAGTGCCGGCAAGGAGGGGCTGCGCCTGCTCAGGCAGGTGGGCCAGGAAGAGATGCCAGGAGGAAGAGGAGGAGACCCTCCTGCACTGACCAGCCTGCCAGGGAGGGGGGGGGGGCAGTTCTGGCACAGCCTCTCTCCGCAAGCCTGGGCCCCCTCACCCTCTCCGCCACCCCAGCCGCAACCCCATCTGCAGGAGAGCCCAGGTCCTGGGGCTCAAGGTGGGCTTCTCCCTCCAGCTGCTGCCTTTTGCTTTTGTATTTCTTGGGGTGATGAAGGACATGGGAGGACCCTTAACAGCCAACATGAAAGGCGCTTGCCGGATCAGACCCATGGTTCATCAAAGCCACCATCCTGTGCTCATATTGACCAACAAGATCCCTAAAATGGGAAGCTGAAAAGCATGGACCGAATGAAATGGCAGCTCTCCAGTTACTATTTGGCATTCAAAGGTAGACTGTCCCTGGACATGGAGGTTCTGCTTTTGCAACGGACCTCCATAAGAAGAGCCCCAGTGGATTAGGCTAGAGTCCTATCTAGCGCAGCCTCCTGTCCTCACAGGGGCCAACCAGGTGCGCATTATGGGGAGCTCCCAAGCAGCACAGCAAGAAAACTCCCTGCTCCTGCAGTTTCCTCTTGAGCTGTAGGCACACACCATTCCCACCACCAAGCCCCCCCAAAAAAACCACACACACCCCTAGCTGCCTTATCCCATCTAGCTCAGTCTTGTCTACACTGACTGGCAGCAGCTCTCCAGGGTCTCATCCAGGCTGGAGCAACTCAGGAAGCAACTGAGCAGCACGGTAGACCATTGATCCACCAGCAATGTAGAGAAGCGGGGCTTTCTGGACGCTGAATGGAGACGGTCTCAGCTGCATTTATTATGAGTCATGCTAGACCGCCATTATCATAAAACATAAAGTGGCATTAAAGAAAATATATGTGGCGGCCGCCGTACAATCCTGGCCAAATTAAAGAACGTCAGAAGGTCCTCAGAGCAGCTGGATGAAGCCGGAGGGTGGCCAGCACCTGCCCTCGCAGTGGCTTCCCAGATGCCCCCAAGGGAAGCCCACAAGCAGAACCTGAGGACAACATCCACTCTTCCCACTTGAGAGTCCTGGCGACTGGCATTCGGAAGCCTGACTGCCTTGGTCCTATAATGGAAAAGTGTCAGAACCGAAGAAGAGCCTGCAGGATCAGGCCAAAGGGGGCCCATCTAGAGCAGCCTCCTGTTCTCCCAGCAGCCAACCAAGCACCTGCGGGAAACCCTCAAACAAGAACCCAGCACAACAGCCCTCTCCTCTCCTCTCCTGTGGTTTCCAGCAACTGAGAAGCATTCCTGTGGAGGCAGACTATAGCCATCGATGGTCCTCTCTTCCTCCAGGGGTTTGTCTCTTTTAGAGAGCCATCCCAGTGGGTAGCCATCCCTGCTTCCTGCAGGAGGGAGTTCCATAGTTCCACTCTGCACTGCACAAATAAGTCCTTGCATTTATCTGTCCTGAGAGCCAGTGTGGTGTAGTGGTTAAGAACGGTAGACTCGTAATCTGGTGAACCGGGTTCGCGTCTCCGCTCCTCCACATGCAGCTGCTGGGTGACCTTGGGCTAGTCACACTTCTTTGAAGTCTCTCAGCCCCACTCACCTCACAGAGTGTTTGTTGTGGGGGAGGAAGAAGGGAAAGGAGAATGTGAGCCGCTTTGAGACTCCTTCTGGTAGTGATAAAGCGGGATATCAAATCCAATCCAAACTCTTCCTGCTCTTCCTGCTTCTTGCAATCTTAAACGTAAATCTCCCTTCCTGTTAACTTTAAGCCTATTAAGTATCATCTGCCCACTTCTGGGTGACAGCTGGGGGGGGGGTGTCAATTGCACAGGACTATCATGGCCATCATCCCCTGCTCACCTCCGGATCTGTCTCCTCCCCGGGCTCAGCACTGCCCCTGAGTCACAAGGAAGCAACAGAGAGCGCCTTGTGGCACCTGGAAGCCTAACAAATGTCTCATGGCATATGTTTCCCATGCGCTAATAAGAGTGCGATTCATCAGGCTCACAAGGGTGAAAGGGGGGGGGGGAGATAAAGCTGTTAAGACATTCACGAAAGAAATGCATGAAACCCCGGGCCAATTATTCCAGAGGGAAAGGAGCCCCCTCCTCAGCCTTGCTGGAGAGAACGTGACTGTGTGGAGGATTTGGGGAGGGGCCGAGGAAGCTCAATGGATGCGCTGGATCTATTTAGAGTGCAGCTGGCCGGGGAATACGGTGGAGGGGCTAAAAATAGCCAAACAACCCCCCCCCCCCCACTTTCTCCGCAGCACACTTGCTCGACTTGATACCCCAGCTGAGTTGGCCTCCCCGGGGAGACGCTGAGCCCGCCCCTCCACTCCAGTGGGATGGCAAGGGCTCCTCGTGGGCTCATTCATCAGGCAGGCGGCGGGTGCCAGGCCTGGAAGCGGCAGCGTCGGCAGCGTCACCCAGGAGTGCTGATCTGTCTAGGCGGATCCATCTGCGCAGGTGGGGAAGGAGCAACTGCAGCAAGCAAGAGAGGGATGAGAGCGTGCAGATCGCCTCGTTCTCGTGCAAGCCTCCCTTGGTGTAAAGGGCAGCAGCAGCAGGAGGAGCGGCAGAGGCAGCAGCCAGGCGGAATGCAGCCTAAGCAGAACTCCAAAAGCGCTTCGTGGCGGGGAAGGAGCAGCGCTGAGCGCCCTCTTCCCAGGGCTCCCGGGGAGGTCTGCTGCAGATGGACAGGCCAGCGTCTCTGCCTTGTCAGAAGAGGAGCTTGCTGGGCCAGCCCAGCCTCCAGGTCTCACAGGGGACAGCGGATGCCCGAAGGGAAGCCCCTAAGCAGCCCCCCACAGGACCACAACAGCAGCAGCACTCTCCCCACTCATGGTCCCCAGCATACTGCCTCTGACTGGGGAGGCAGCGCATGGCCAACGTGGCTGGTAGCCCTCCTTGCCCTCAACTCCTCCTGAATTTGCCCGATCCTTTTTAAAAGCCACTCCAGCCATTGCCTCCTGCAGCAGTAAGTTCCGTAGTTCAACTCTGAGCTGTGTGAAGAAGTCACACATTAGAAAGAATTTTCTCATGGCAATAGCTGTTCAGCAGTGGATTGGACCCCCCTCCAAAGAGGTGGACTCTCTTCATTTGAAGTTTTTAAGCAGAGGTTGGGTGGCCACCTGTCTTGTATGATCCAGTTGAGATTTTTGCATTGCAGAGGGTTGGGCTAGATGACCCCTGGGGGTCCCTTCCAGCTCTTCAGTTCTATCTGTCCTGAATCTCCCAAACATTCAGCTTCATTGGATGCCCACGAGGTCCAGAGTGATGAGAGAGGGAGAGAAACTTTTCTCTGGCCACTTTCTTCACGCCAGGCTTCATTTTGCAAACTTCCACCCTGCCGTCTCCCTCGCTCCTTTTTCTCTGGACTAAATGGCCCCCAGCGGGCTCCGTTGCCTGTCCCCACTCCCTCTCCACGGAGGCACCAGTGGGTACACTCTATCCCCATTCAGAGTTGGCTACCGGGGGATTTATTTATAAGCCGCGCTCTCTGCCAAATGGCCCTGGAAGAAGCACTCTGCGATAAACGCGGAGCTCAAGACAAGAGCCGTGATGGAGACAGTCATAAAACATTTAAAGCTAAAAGCAACCCTAAACCTCCCCCCACCACCCAAATAAAGGATGGAAGCCAGCTGGATTGAAACAGCAACAGGCGCTGGACGGAGGGGGGGGGAGGTACCTCCAAATAAAACCACCAGACTACAAGCAGGAGCTGTCACCAGCCACATTCGTAGGGTTTCCAGAGGCGCGGGTTGCAAGAGGGTGCCCGATCTGCCTATCCCAGCATCCTCTTGCCACAGGGACTGCCCAGGATGCCCCAAAGGAAACCCCACAAGCAGGATCTGAGAGCACAGCCTCTCCCCGTTTTTGTTCATTGTTCCCAGGTAGACTCCGTCTGCCCATGGAGGTCTGTTTAGGAATCATAAGAAACAAAGCAGAGCCTGGCTTTGCTGGATCAAGGCCACCTCATTCGGAATCCTGTCCCCCCACAGTGCCCCAAAGGGACACCCCCCAGAGCCAGGAAGCTGCCTTAGACTGAGCCAGGCCATTGGGTCCACCTGGCTCAGTTTTGTCCACACGGACTTGGCAGCCATGGCTCTCCAGGGTTTGGGGTGGGGCATTTTTTCCACAGCCTACCTGGAGATTTGCAAAAGCCACGGGGGCCAGGAAGGTGGCACCCACCCCCTCAAGAACCTGCAACTCCTCCAGAACTTGCTGGGCTCCCATTATTGCCACCATCTGACCATTGGCCATGCTGTCTCCTGCAGGGCTGAGGGAGTCTGGCCAGGGTCATTTTGCAGGTTCAGCCAGTGGGTGCTGCTAGCACCCAGCGCCAAGGGAGGGGGCTGCTTCGCCCCTCCAACGGAGTCATGACCTGGCCTTTGGGATTACACCAAGCCTTGCTAAGCCAACCGCCAAGGCGCTACAGGAGGGTCTGCTTGCTGCAGCCTTCGGCAACCTGACGCCCTCTGGCATCTCTGGGGCTGTTTTAGGAACCGTAGTGCAAAGCACCTGGAGGGCTGGGTTAGAAAGCAGGGAGAGAGCCTGTCCTCTTTACTGCACTGCCCCTGCAACACAGAGACACACAAGTACGAGAAGTGGGCTTCATGGCTGGGCCTCTCTCTTTACACCGATTCCCACCCCCCCCACCCCATCTCCATCAGTGGCCTTGGCTTAGAAACCTCCCTCCCCTCCCCTGGCTGCCTCCTTTCCCAACCTCGGAGGGCGGCTCCTTGCAGAAGAGGCCTCAGTCGCTGGCAGTAAGAGCCCTACTTTCCCCAGCTTTAATCCTTTTTTGCTTAAAGGATTTTTCCCTCTTTCTCCCACCCCACCACTTTTTTTGCACTCAAGGAAAGATGCGGCCTGATCAGAGGAGAGGCGCTGGGAGCTGACAAGCTGCGGAGGGTGGGAGGAAGAAGGAAGGAAGGAATGCATATTTATTACTCTCAATTATTTAAAAAATAAGAGAGCGGCACACGAGGCACAAGCCCTGGCAGTGGAGGGCCTGCACCCCCCCCCCTGTGTCTCTGTGTGTGTGGCTTTTAAAATTGGCTGCTGAAATCCCAATCGGCTGGGCACCTAAGCTAAGGACGGGGGCTGGATACAGCCCTGGGCTTGCTGAGTCTCCCACTTCCTGCAGACCCTCCACCAATGCCATACCTGGAGGGGGGAGGGGGCTAGCTGGGTTTTTGGCCCGGGGTGAAGCCTCCAGAGGGGCGCCATTGAGGCTCCACCGTGTGTGTGTGTGTGTGTGTGGTGTGTGTGTGTGTGTGTGTGTCCACGCAAATGTGCATCGGGGGTGTGCCAACTGGGTCTTTGACTCGGGTGAAATAAAACCTAGTTTCACCCCTGCCCTCCACTCCAAACCAGTGGGAGACAGAGACACGCCCAGTTCCCAGCGGGGTTCACAGCCCTCTTGGCAGTTGCAGCAAAAGCAGCAGAGAGGAGACTTGTGCCACCTTAGAGGCCAACAGATTTGTTGCGTCATCACGAGCTTCTGTATATGGACCCCAGTCCCCTTGTCATCACAGGCACATAGGTGATGTTTGGCAGGTATATGCGCACACCTGGGCATGGGAGGCAGGTGGAAATAGCTGTGAAATGCAAACATCCAGAGCCTCAAGGCGGCTGGATCAGGCCAAAGGGGCAGAAGCAGTATGAGGAAGGATGTGAGATTGATGAATAAAAGGCATCAAGTGTGGTGCTGAAGATAAGAACATGAGCAGAGCCTGGCAGCTGCAGGATCCAGCCAAAAGGGATCCCTCTAGTGCAGCATCCCTTCCTCACAGTGGCCAGCCAGGTGCCACCAAAGGGAAGCTCACAAGGGGGCCAGAGAACCACAGTCTGTGACTGTTCTCTGCAAAACCTCAATGTCAACAAGGTAAGCTCAGAGGCTGCTCAAAATTCCCAGCGCACTCACCTCTCATCCTGTGTTCAGAACCACAGAGTTACAAAGGGACATTGAGTCTTTGCATGCAGAATGTCCCGGGTTCAATCAGCACTTGAAATTTGCCAGGAGCATTTTGCCCCTGGCTATCGGCCACTTGTGACCAAGGGAAGATGCCTGGGTGCCAGGATGACACCTGACGTCTCCACCATCTGCAGGTGCATGCCTGGGGATCCTTGGATCTGGACTGTTTTCACACTCTAGCAACACAACCTGTAGGATTCAATCCATGATATTTTATCTGCACAATCAGAATGAATTTCAGGAACCAAAAAGTCATACTGAAACATACAACTTTTGAGCTGTCTGCCCCCAAAATGGCAACAAGGCATTTCTAACACTGGGTTCATTCCTCATCAGCTTCCTTCTTTCCTACTGAAATCAGACCTTTATTCCATAACCATGAGACCTGGGACCTTAGTTTATTGTTTGGGAAAGAAATCTAGGGTCGGGAAAGACTTGTGTCTGAAACGCCAGTGAGCCAAGGCTGCCAGTCAGTGTAGGCAACGCTGAGTTAGGTGGAAGTGACTTTGCATAACCATGCCAGCTTCTTTTGCTGCTGCCAGCTCGTGCAGACAACACAGAGCCAGATGCACCCAAAGGTCTGGCTTGGTCCAAGGCAGCTTCCTACACACACACACACCCTGCCCAATCTCTGCATCTTTCCCAGGAATGGCACTAGACGTCCGTCCATCCTTCTGTTCCCTGCTCCCCAGCCAGCTCTAGGCCACATGAAGACGGACACACCCCAATTGCAGAGCCAGGAGCCGACCTCTCTGCCCCTTGCTTCCTTGGGGGCACCTTTGCAGATTGAACTATTCCCCCCCCTTCTTTCCTCCTCCTGTGCATTTTTCTGCCCCCGTGGCTTTTGCTGCTGTCAGCAAATTGGAATCAGCATTAAATTCACACCAGAGTGAAGCCCGTTTAAGGGGAGAGTCTCATTATGGGCATCAAAGCCTGCCCAGCAACCCAACAGGCAGGCGAGCACAGGGGGTCCGGGAAGGCAGGCAGAGAGTGTGTCGGGGGGGGGGGGGGATGTGCACCTTTCAAGTATTTGCAGCACACTCGGATCCAAAGCTCATTTATTTAAATTGTTGTGAGGTTTTGGGGTGGGCGGGGGTGGGGGTGGGGTCCCTCCGTCTGCCTGATTCCCGAGTCCCCTCTAATTCCTGGAGCCTTGTACCCAGCTAGGGTTAAGGTCTAATGGAGGACTCCATTCTTCAACTAGCCAGGCGAATTTCCGTCCTTGGGGCCACCTTTTGTCTAGGCAAGGGCTGTGTGGCTGAAGGGTTAAGCTCCCTAATGGCAGGCTAAGGGGTGGGCCCTCCATCCCACCTCACCTGGATGGGATTTAGGAGGACAACAGCCAGGTAGGGAGCTATTCTTTCAGCTAGAGTGAGCTGAGCTGGGAGAAAGATGCAGGCAGAAGCCAGAGAGACAGAGCCATGCTTGATCCCAAGGCTGTGACGATGGGAGAAGCAGATGGGGGGGGCGTGTTACGGCTGTGAGTTCCTCCATCTTAGCCTTAGGTTGCACAGACATGTCAATAAAACCATATCTAATAAACCCAACAGCTCGACTGGTAGAGCATGAGGCTCTCTTCATCTCAGGGACATGCGTTTGAACCTCATGTTGGGCAAAAGATTCCTGCACTGCAGGGGGTTGGACTAGATTATCCTTGTGGTCCCTTCCAACTCTACGTTTCTACGATTCCATACACTAATGACACCACAATCTCTGCTGTCCCTCGTTTCCAGGAAACTGGAACCTGTGGAAGCACTGGAACCCCGGAGTCTCTCAGCGCTTGGAAATGAGTGATATAATCTCAGCCCCGCCTTCCTATAGCAAAATTCCAGCAGGCAAGGCTGTCTCCCACCCCAGATGTTGAGGGATGAGCAGAGTGCAGCAGGGGGGTTGTGCTGGCCAGGAGCCACCTCGAGACAACGCCAAGCCTTCGGTCCAGCTACATCGGCACTGCCAGTCCCAGGCAAGATGGACGGAGGGAGGTGTACAAAGGAGTTGGGCTCTTGGTCCACTCCAGCATCCTGTTCTCACAGTGGCCAACCAGATGCCTCTTCTGGGAAGCCCACAAGCAGGATTTGAGCACACAACAGCCCTCTCTTTTCCTTCAGCTTCCAGCTACTGGTGTTCCGAAGCATTGCTGCTTCCAACCGTGGAGGACAGAGCAGGGCCATCGTGTCTTAGGAGCCATCAGTAGCCCTCTCCTCCATGAATCTGTCCAATCTTTGGGTCCTTGGCAAAGCATGCTCACAGGAACACCCCAACAGTGCCTGCCCCCCAAGAGCCCCTCCAAAGTCCAAAGGGAAGCTTCCTTGAATTTGGCACATGGAGGGGGGGGGAATCCATGATAGTAACACAGTCCTTTGGAAAATCCTTTTCCAAAAATGTGCACTGAAGCTTTCCAGTCCTGTGGGCATCAGGGAGCCTCTGCAGTTGACCTCCAAGGGTCCCCCTCCCCCCTCAAGCCTTCATCTCCCCCACCCCTGATTTTCCTGCCCTCTCTCTGCTGTGGTCCAGCTCCTTCCATGGGCTTCACCAGACTCCCCAGTTGCCTGGCTCCAGGCCTCTGTCACTGTTGTCGTGACATCATTTCCCAGCTGGCCAGTGCTCTCTTACCCCCCCCCCAAATAACCCAGCCCCTCTGGACAGGAGAGAAGTGTGTTCTATTTCCATTAAACACTGACCTCAACTGCACTTCTTGAGCCAAGGCTGGGACACGGTTGTTGTCCTTCCAAACCCAACATTTCCCTGAGTTCTGCCATGTGTCTTGCACACCCAAAAAAGCATCTGTTAGGGGAACGGGGTGCACTCAAAGGAAATGAAGTGCAAAAATGTGTCGTACGAGGTTTGCTATATGGCAAGTGAAATGCACACGGAGATTTGCATATGGATTTTCATGCGGGCTTTTTTTGGGGGTGGTGGTGTTGGAAATCACAAACAGAAAAAGGAGGAGAGCTGAACCGGATTGCCAAGACGAGGAAGAGAAGGAGGTTGATCCCTCCCTCCTCCTCTGGGTGGGGTTGTTTGGGGGCAGCTGTGCTGGGAGCTCTTGGCCCCAACTTTGCTGGTACACTCAGAGTGAGGACAGTTCACAAAGAGAGTCTTTGCTCTCTTACTGACCTGGAACAAACTGTTCCATCGGATGCCAAGTCCACCCCAGGAATCACCAGCCCCCAAATTCCCAGATGTGGCCCTCCATGCCTCTCTGCCTGGCCCTTGGGATTCTTCCCTGGACCACAGCCCTTTTTCTTCACAACCTCTTTGAGTCTGGCTTCTAATAGTGCCTCTTGGCTTGGCCTGGATGGAGGACAGAGAGCAGATCGACTCGAAACCAGGCTACTGGAGAAAAGGCAAAAATTCGCATCTGTTGCTTGCCCACTGTTTCCTCTGGCCCTGCCCACTACCGGCATGTGGCCCCTAGAAGGTTGCATGGAAGGGAATGTGGACCTTGGGCTGGGAAAGGTTCCCCACCACGAACCTAAGGTCATGTAATCCGACTATACATTAAGAAAGCTCCATTTAGCATAAACAAAATAGAAAATTCTTTCCAGTAGCACCTTAGAGACCAACTGAGTTTGTTCTTGGTATGAGCTTTCGTGTGCATGCACACTTCTGCAGATACCATTTAGCATAGCGTGTCTACTCTGACATGGAGCATTTGCAAATTGAGAAACAGCCTGAGATTTTTTTAAATGGGGTGGAAGACCCCCCCCCAAACTCATCCCTGTAAAAAGAATTGGACTCTCATAACCCCACTGCTGCATTCAGGAGCTGGAACTCAAACATGCTCCTCTGCACCGAAGAGGAGGAGGCTAGCAGAAGACCCTCTCCGCTATGGGTGGGGGAAATGGGTGGGGCACAGATTCCTGCACTGCAGGGGGTGGACTAGAGGACCCTTGGTGCCCCTTCCTTCCAACCCCACAGTTCCTGGGCCCCAAGATATGCCCCGGTCCCTGCAATTGGTGATTTGCTCATTAGTCACCTTTCGAGGGGTTGGGGCAGTGAATTATTCAAAGCACCTTGCCCAGAGAGCAACGCCACGCATCCGTGATAAGATCCACTAAAAATAGAAACAATAAATTTGCCAAACAAAACGGGAATAAGGACCCGACACAAGGCCATCATTCAAATCCAGCACCAGAGAAACGCCCCCGTTTAGTACTACTACTATCGCTACGCTGGCGGTGGAGACGGAAAAGGAGCCCTTGGAGCTGGAATCACTAGATGGGAGGCTGTGGTAAGACTAGACCGGGAGGCAGCGTGGCGCAGTGGTTAGGGTGTTAGACTAGGACTTGGAAGATCTGGGTTCAAATCCCAACTCAGCCACTGCCTCTGAATGCCAGGTGGGGAGAGTTTCTGCTTCCCTCAGGCTCTGCTTGGGGGCTTCCCTTTGGGGAATCTGTGAGAGGTGGAGGCCAGACTAGGTGATCCAGCAGGGTTATCAGCCTTATCATAGAAGCAAAGAAATGTAGAGTCGGAAGGGATACCCAAAGGCCACCCCGTCCAACTTGCTGCAATGCTGGAATCTCAGCTAAAGCATCCAAGACGGATGGCCACCCAACCTCTGCTTAAAAACCTCCAGGGAAGGGCAGTTCCCCACCTCCCGAGGGAGACGTCATGTTCTTATAGTCTATATTTCTAAGGGAAAAACTCCAGCTCTGTGGGAGAGCCCTGCTTGGCATGCAAAAGGTCCTGAGTTCAATCTCCAGCGACATCACCCAGAGAAGGACTGAGGGAGACCCATTTCCCAGAGTCCCGGGATGCTTCTGCCAGTCAGTGTAGGCAATACTAAGCCAGACGGACCAGTGGCCCGACTCAGTATAGGGCAGCTTCCCAAGCCACTAAGTTCCCCGCCTGACTTCGCATCAGTCACAACCTCTCAGGGTTGTTGTGAGGATAAAAGAGGGCAGTGGAGCACCCGAGATGCCTTCTCCCGCCACCCTCAGCAAGTGTGCTGTCTCCTCAGGACACCAGCTGTGCTGCTGCTCCCTCCCCTCTTGGCTCCCTCCCTGGGCCCCCCTGTCTTCCCACCCGCTGGCCAGCTCTGGCCTCCATGGCCCCTCCGAAGCAGATCATCACGGCTATTTCCTGAGCTCTCTGGGCCAGAGAATCATAGAATCTTAGAGTTGGAAGAGACCCCAAGGGCCATCCAGTCCAACCCCCTGCCAAGCAGGAAACACCATCAAAGCATTCCTGACAGATGGCTGTCAAGCCTCTGCTTAAAGACCTCCAAAGAAGGAGACACCACCACACTCCTTGGCAGCAAATTCCACTGCCGAACAGCTCTTACTGTCAGGAAGTTCTTCCTAATGCTTAGGTGGAATCTTCTTTCTTGTAGTTTGAATCCATTGCCCCGTGTCCGCTTCTCTGGAGCAGCAGAAAACAACCTTTCACCCTCCTCTATATGACATCCTTTGATATATTTGAACATGGCTATCATATCACCCCTTAATCTTCTCTTCTCCAGGCCGTTCCTCATAAGGCATCATTTCCAGAGGATGGTCTTAGCAAAGGCTAGGATGTGGCCCAATCGCCTTCTTAATCTGGCCTGTGGACGTTCCGGGAATCAGCGTGTTTTTACTGAGTAGAATGTGTGCTTTTATTTAAAATGCATCTCTGGGTTATTTGTGGGGCATAGGAATTCGTTCATATTTTTTTTCAAAATATAGTCCGGCCCCCCACAAGGTCTGAGGGACAGTGGACCGGCCCCCTGCTGAAAAAGTTTGCTGACCCCTGCCTAAGAGGAAGGGGCCGCAATGACAAGGCTGCCCATTATCCAGAAGGCAGGATCTTCTTCCCTACCCCCAAGCCAAAAGCCAAGGGGGGGGGCTCCATTTCAATTTCTCACGCTAATCTCACTCCTAATCTTAAATTCAGCTCTCTTACATTTATTTTCGCAGCAATCTGCAATACAGTTTTTTAAAAAAAGCTTCCTGAAAATTCCTCAGCATCTTAGTCAAATTCCTCCTCATAAACACATTTCTGCAGAGCAATTTTCTCTAATGCTCTGCCACTTTTGGCATGTTACTTTCAGTGATATATTCATTTATTGTTGTTGTTGTGTTGTTGTTGTTCAGTCGTTCAGTCGTGTCCGACTCTTCGTGACCCCATGGACCAGAGTACGCCAGGCACGCCTATCCTTCACTGCCTCTCGCAGTTTGGCCAAGCTCATGTTAGTAGCTTCCAGAACACTGTCCAACCATCTCATCCTCTGTCGTCCCCTTCTCCTTGTGCCCTCCATCTTTCCCAACATCAGGGTCTTTTCTAGGGAGTCTTCTCTTCTCATGAGGTGGCCAAAGTACTGGAGCCTCAACTTCAGGATCTGTCCTTCTAGTGAGTACTCAGGGCTGATTTCTTTGAGAATGGATAGGTTTGATCTTCTTGCAGTCCACGGGACTCTCAAGAGTCTCCTCCAGCACCATAATTCAAAAGCATCAATTCTACGGCGATCAGCCTTCTTTATGGTCCAGCTCTCACTTCCGTACATTACTACTGGGAAAACCATAGCTTTAACTATACGGACCTTTGTCGGCAAGGTGATGTCTTTGCTTTTTAATATTCATTTATATGCACACATAAAACCCAGTGCATGCATTCTGTATGGAGAACTGCGTTGCGAAATTCGGAGAAGTGCAGATTTCAGAAGGGCTGGCGAGTTTCAGTTTGCATCGTTTTTTGGAAAGCATAAATCGGGACGGTTTGCAGTTAAAAAATAAATTGAGTTAACTGTCTCCCACAACCAGCACTGTGCCCCCATTTAGGGTCCCTTGGGGGTGTGTGGCCTGACTGCACCTGTTTCCTGCCTTTCTCCCCAACGGGAATCCTTTCAGGGACCCCTCTCAGATCAGCTACCTGGGCCTCAGAATCTCAACCTTCAGCATCAAGCCCTAGTCCCAGGTGATGTGTGGTGTCAGAAAAAGAGAGCATGTGCAGAGAGCTTTTGATTGTTATTGTTGTTGCTCAGGAGGGAGGTCTTCCAGGACAGGCTTCCAAGAGGTGCTGAGCCCTCCCTAGACAGTCCCAGAAGAATCCCCCCCCCTCTCTCCCTCATCCCCCAGGAAGAGTGGCTGCCTTGGGATGTTGAGAAGCTGCCAGTTGGTGTCTGGCTGTCTGCACCCAAGTAGCGAAGGCCTGGGAGAGAACGGGGAGCCAGTGTGCTGTAGTGGTTAAGAGCGGTAGACTCGTAATCTGGTGAACCGGGTTTGCGTCTCCACTCCTCCACATGCAGCTGCTGGGTGACCTTGGGCTAAGTCACACTTCTTTGAAGTCTCTCAGCCCCACTCCCCTCACAGAGTGTTTGTTGTGGGGGAGGAAAGGAAAGGAGGTTAGCTGCTTTGAGACTCCTTTCGGGTAGTGATAAAGCGGGATATCAAATCCAAGCTGTTCTTCTTCTTCAAATCCCCTTGGATGACCTTGGAAAACAGGCCCTGCCTCTCAGCCTCACCCACCTTGCAGGGCTGTTGTGGCACAGGGGAGAATGAGGCCCGCCACCTTGAGAAAGCGGTGGGCTACAAAGGCAACAAATAAATAATGGAGATTAGGGAGCCCACTGGTTTAGGGGAGTGGGTGGCACACGTACACAGCTCTGAACACACAGCATTGCTAGGGGTGGACTAGATGTCCCTTGGCGGTCCCTTCCTACTGTACAGTTTGATGACCTCCAGTGGTGGGGCATGGCCAGGGGGCTCAGGGGTCATGTCCAGAGGCGGGTGGTGGCAGCACGGGCAAAACCAGACACACTCCTGGATCTGCACCCTGCGGCTCTTGTCAAATGCTAGAGCTGACATATATTTCTGCAAAGCCCAGGTGCTGCTGCCTACCTTGCGGAAGCAGATTCACAGTTCCTGAAGAGCAGAAAAGGGAAGGCCTTTTGTGGGGGGGGGGTCCCTCAAGCCCAGGCCAGCTCCGTGCCCACCCCCTCCTGCCCCCTCCCTCTGACTCTCCCTGCAGGCTCCCTTCCCTGCATTAGTAGAGCAACTAAGTGCAAATAACTTAATTTGATTCTGTTGCCCAGCTGCCAAGTGAACCCTTTTAGCAAAGCAACAGAGGCGTGGGGGGGACGACGACAACACACCGTCTTTGCTGGGGTTCCTGCAGGCCCCCGCCCCACTCCTGCCCAACCACCTTGCCATATGCCTTGACCTTGAAGCGACCTTCCTCTCCCCACACGGCTCTGCCAGGCCAGAGTCTGGCGCTCCAGGAGCTACCCGGCCTGCCTTGCTCCCTGCCTGCTTCCTCCCCACACTGGGGTGACACAGCCCCTCACGGCAAGGGGGCACCAACAATAATACCCCCTCAACACACTTGCACAACAGCAAACACTGACAAAGCCCCCCCCCAGCCCCCAAGGATGTCAAACTAGGCTATCACCAGCCAGGGCTAAGAGAAGTGGCCCTTCTCCACACCAGGGTTGGGGGGGGAGTTAATCTGGATTAAGTCGCCATGTGAACGGGATTACACGTCTTGCAGGCATCTCGATCGGAGGACTTGCTCTCGATTTGCAAGCCCCTTAATCTGGATTAGAGGCAGCCGCTAACTAGCTCTCCTCTGGGTCTGGGGTTATTTCCATCTGCCGTCCCATTTGAAGGAGGTGACACCCCAGTGGGGCTGGCAAGGAGGACAAGGCCTCATTCCCAAAGTTTGAGCCCAATAAAGATAAGGTGGGGTGACGTGGGGGTGTCCTGGGGCTGTGATCCACACCTGCACCTCACTTTCCTGCTCCATTAGGGCCCTTTCTGTTTGCAGCACCTGCTATGAGTCGCTGGCAGCTGTCTGGCTGGGCATCGCAGAAGGAACCCAAGAGCTCTGCTTAAATGCCTGCAGACAAGGAGAGACCAGCAGCTCCTGAGGCTTCTGGTTGGCCACTATGAAAAGAGGGTGTGTGGGGAGGGGGTTTTGGTGGTGGGGTTGTGCAAGGAATAATTATAATGTGATGCAATATATTGTATGACTTTGATATGTGCAATGCAATGTAACAGCTGTAAGAATGTAAATAAAGATAATAATAATAATAATAATTTTTAAAAAGAGGGTGCTGATCCAGTT
The DNA here is from genome assembly GCF_009819535.1 of Lacerta agilis. NCBI lineage: Eukaryota > Metazoa > Chordata > Lepidosauria > Squamata > Lacertidae > Lacerta > Lacerta agilis. The sequence continues at coordinate 43,092,953 of NC_046326.1, forward strand.
GGGCCACTGGCCTGATCCAGCCAGGCTCTCTTCTGATGTTCTTAAAAAGATCAACCCAGCTCTCCCCGAAAGCTGCTGTTCCCAGGGGGTCTTGTCAGCTCCCAGGCAGCACTGCGATTCCCTCCAGAGGCAGACCCAGGCCTATCAACAGATTCAGGTGTTTGTTTTCTCCCCACAAGCAAGGAGTCTGCAAGGCACCGTCAATCATACTGGGATGTTTACACAGAGCAAGAAAAGAAAGCTGCCTTAATTCCAAGCCAAACCATGAGTTCATCTAGAGTCCTCCCTTTGGCTGACCAGAGGCTGACATCTGCCAAGGGTCAATCAAGCTCAGTGTCGTCCACACTGGCCAGCAGCAATGGCTCTGCAGGGTTTCAGGCAGGGACTCTCTCCCAGTCCTGTCTGGTGTCATGGACTGGTTGGATGCAGAAGATTGGTGGGAGGAACCGGTTGGGGAAACCCCAAGGGAACAAGGTTCAGAGCCCGGGGAGTGGGGGCGAACAACAATGAGTGGTCAGAGGGAGAGGCCTGGGAGATGGAGGTGTTGGAAGCTGAAGCAGAACAGGGCTTAGTGAGCTGGGAGAGTCTGTGGCAGAGAGCAGTCCAGAATCAGAGGCAGAAGCTGAAGCAGGAGAGGAAGGAAGCCAAGAGGCAGAGATGAGTCTGGCTGGTGAAGAGTCACAAGTGTCTCCTGCTCCTGCTGCAACACACTCGCCTCCCACTTGGACTCCCAGAACCAGGAGAGGCATGAAAAGAGTGGGGGAGAGGTTGGCTGCAAGCAGACACAGTCTCAGATTGCTTGCAGGAGGGAACTTAGCTGTGGGGAGGCAGGGGCCTAGTTCAGTCTCTGCAACTGCTTCCTGGGAGCAAGACCTAGTGAAGAAGAATTGCTGTGCTCATAGGACGGACACTCCTTTGCGGACTCTGTCTTGCTAATAAAAAGTTAAGTCCAGCTTGCTCAGTGTGATTTAATGCTGGCTTACTCCTGTCACCTGGAGATGCTATCAGGGATTGAACCTGGGACCTTCTGCATGCAAAGCAGATGCTCTGTACCACTGATCTATGCCCCTCCCACCCCAAATATTGGAAAGATAGGGCAAGACCATTAAGGGAAGGGTGAGAGACGACTCCTACAGAGCAGGGAGCTCCATGTGGTGGGTGCTGTGCTAAAGTAGAGGAAAAATCGCTGTTTCCTTATTCCCACCAAGTGGGATGTGGGGAAAGAGGCTTCTCCCGCTGGTCAAAACAGAGGGATGAGAGGTGAAATGAGGAGACCAGGAACAGCAGCAGCAGCAGCAGGGATGAGTTGGCCAGGGTTAACACACTTCATTTCTATCACATCACAAACACCTCTGGTTTCACGCAGCCCCCTTCTTCCCTCCTGCTGTATATTTTGGAAGGCTCAGGTTTCTTGTGCCGGCTGTGCACTTGGACACCTTTTGAGACCTCAGAGCCAAATGTTCCTTGAACACAGAATCACAGAGTTGGGAGGAACCCCAAGGGTCACAGAATCATAGAACTGTCAAGTTGGAAGGGAGCACAAGGGTCATCTAGACCAACCCCCCTTGCAATGCAGGAGCCTTTTGCCCAAAGCCACAACCCTGAGATTGAGTCTCCTGCTCCACTGACCGAGGCCGTCTAGCCCAACAACCTGCAATGCAGGGATCACAGCAAGACCACAAAGCAGGTTTTCACCTGGGTTTTGATTAAATTGGGGCGCCATTTCGAATCAAGATGGCGGGTGGAACCTTCCCCTAATAGGCAAGTATGTTTACTCAAACACCCAACTCTCATTTCCGGCTCACTCAGCACAGCCAGGCTTAATCTCTGTTGCCATTTCTTTTTTATCCCGCCTTTGTTATGTGTGCGTTACTTTGCATTTCCACTTCTGATGTAATCTGGCTTCGGGAAAACACGGAAATGCCACAAATAAATAATTTAAGGACCTTCCTTGTCTTTGCAGCCCTCGAAGTGAGCGAGGGATCTGGTGGGGGGTAGAAGCCTGGGATTCCAGTTTTGCATCGGGGATAAAGGGAGGTGCGGAAGAGAGGAGGAGAGGAAGATCAGCAGAAGGGACCAAGGGGCGGAGGGAACTTCTAGTCCAGCATCCTGCTTTCACAGTAGCCAACCAGATCCTGCTCCCCCCCCCCATGGACTGCTTGCAAGAAAGGCCTGATCACAACAGCAGTGACCTCTTATCTGAGATTCACAGAAAGTGGTATTTCAGAAGCATCACTGCCTCTGACTAGGGAGGCAGAGCAATAGCTCATCTGGCTAGTAGCCAGCCACAGCCCTCTCCTCCTCCATGAATTTGTCTAATCCTCCAAGTTGGTGGCTGTCCCTGCCTCCTGTGGCAGGGAGTTCCAGAGTTTAACTCTGTGCTGCGTGAAGAAGGGCTTTTTTTTTTGGTCTGTCCTGAATCTCCCAGCATTCCAATACCACAAGTTCACGTGTTCGTAGAAAGGTAGAAAAACATTTCTCTGTCCACTTTCTCTAGGCCTTGCATCATTTTATAAGCCTTTATTGTGTCCCCTCTTACTTGTCCTTTCTGTAAACTGAAAAGTCCCAAATGCTGCAACTTTTCTTCATAGGGGGGTGAGTCATTCCATCCCCTCGATCATTTTGGCGGCCCTTTTCTGAACCTCCTCCAACTCTACAATCTCCTTTCTGGGATGCAGCGACCAGAACTACATTCCTGCCACAGATTCAAATAAAGGCTTTCCAATTCCAAAAAAAGGGGGAAAGTTTCATTTCCATGAGAGCCAGAAATGAGTGACTTTCCCAAGACTGGAAAACAACTCCATAGCAGAGGCAAGACTTGAACCCAGGTCCCCTGGTCCCAACTATCTACCGCTGGCTCTCTACCCCAACTTGGCTGGAGGAAAGCTTATTCTTGCTCTGGTCAGGGCCTTCTGGCACTATTTCTGCTTCTCCTCAATCAATTCGCAGGTTTATTTATTTAAATATTCATTCTCCGTCTCCACTGCCAAAGCCCCAAGATGCCTCACCATTCACCTGTGACATCTCTGTGTGGCACATGTTTTCTTTTCCTGTGTTGGGAAGGTCTCGTCTCTTTGGTAGGACTGTTGTTGAGCTTCCTCTTTCATCGAATCATCGAATTGTAGACTTGGAAGGGGCTACCCCAAGAGTCATGTAATCCAACTCCCTGCAATGCAGGAGCCATGGCTAAAAAAATATCTGACAGGTGACCACCTGAGTCTGCCACCTTCCGAGATCGTCCATTCCCCCGCCAAATGGCTTTGAAATTTCTTCCTAATGTTCCATCAGGATCTCATTTCTTGCCACTTTCCAGTACTGCTAGGAGTCTGGGGCTCCTTTCAACTCCTCACTAATTCCACTGTTTTGTCGGAGAGACTGTCGGGTCATGACCTCCCCAATCCCCAAGCCTTAAACTTTTATTTATGCCCCACCACCACCTGGGGAAGCCTTAAACCAAAGCAGCAACCCCTCCTGAATTGCTTCCATCCCTTGATCTGATCTGGCTGGCCTGTTCTTAGGATGGGGGTGGGGTGGGGTGTAGGTCCCCCCTGTTTCCTTATTCGGCTTTTGAAATTAAGCCCCTTCCTTCCCTTTGCAAGTGGCACAGTCTTGATTTTAAAATAATGGATGGGGTTGCTGTCTGCCCCCCTCGACAGCCCAGCCCACTGACTATAACTGGTGTAAGAACTGGACCTGGGAACACTAAGGGAATCTCCAGCTGGCCTCCGGAATTCGTATGCAACAGCAGAAGTAAACTTTGGTGAAATGGGTCTTTGGAGAACACCTCTGAAGACTGAGAGAGTTAGTATAAAATAAGGAAGCTGGTGTTTATTAAGGGAAGTGCACTGGGCAGGATTCTATCGTCCTGAATCACTAACCAGCGGCAGGGTCAAAGAAGCTCTGCTCTCCAAGAGGGCCTCAAAGGTGCGAGGGGAGAGGCGGAAGGGGAAGGGGTGCAGCCAACACACATCCCTTGGCCTTCAAAGGACAGGTCAGCACAGAAGTCAAAGGGGGAGGGGCAGGAATCTGGAAGTCTCCCTCTCTATCTGCCTGGACCACAAACAGACCCTTCTAGGCAGCGTCTCAGCATCCTGACATCTCATGCAAGGGAACCTGGAAGGGATCTGAGAAGGCGTTTCAGAGTGGCTAAGGAGCCTGTCCCCCCCCCACAAAAACACACCTGAGTGCGCCACCTCCCATAGCAACATGTGATTTGGCTCACTAGCCCGAGCCATCCAGAGCCGTTTGCTGGGCAAAGGCCTCGAATGGAAATGGCCGTCATTTGTCCCGCCCCTTTGCTCCGCAGGTGTATTCTAAGGGGCATGTTGGTGAGAGGAGCAGCTGCTATGGGCTGCAGGTGATCCTGCCTTTCCAGGTCAAGCCAAGGAACTGCAAGACACTCCTGTGATCCTAACAAGGGGAGGGGGGCCTCAGACTGGGAGCCCCCCCCGGCCTTCCTTGGGACTTTCCCCAGGCCACGCCCCTCACTGGCTCTGCCTCACACCATCCTTGAGTGTTTGTGCAAGGCTGCAAATGTGTCCTTGAACTCTGCACATGCCTCTGGGCTGCCTCGGTGGAGGGTGGAGAGAGAGGCTTTGAGAGTGTAGACCCCAGCTAACCATTCACATTCCTTGCCCTGCACACTTTTGTTTTCTGCCCCGCCCACCATCAAATCATAGAATTTTAAAGCTGGAAGGGACACAATGGGTCATCTAGTCCAATGTCAAAAGTGGCCCTCATAAGGTTGCCCAGGATGGAATTTGGCCCCTGGATTGAAAAGGTCCCTCCCTGCCCCAGGTCCTATAATATGTGCCTTGAGACAAGCTCAGACACTGGATTTTAAAGAGAATAGGTTTTTAAAAGCTTTGGGGTATGGTGGGTCCCCCAGGAACAACCTCCTCAAGCACAGAAGTGGGGACCCCCAGTCGTAACTCTGTGGCTGCAGCCCTTTCACAGAGGCAGGAAAGCCAGTTCTGGTGGAGGAGGTTGCTTCAGGTGACCCTCAGCAGTGCTACAGCATGTCCCCCCCCACCTTGGGGGTTCGGCCCCTTTGAACCGGGCTGGCTGCTGTTCCCAGGACTGGGGTCTGCCCTTTCACCCAACAAAGCAGCCTTGGCCAGAATCCAGCTCCGGCTAGACTACAATTCCCATCATCCCTCTGTGGCTGTGCTGGTTGCTGGGAGATCTTGTCATCATGTCGCTTTCCCCCACAAAACCTCAAAGCAACTTGGAGAACCGTGAAAAATAAGCAAAATGTGCAAAACAACCTCAGATGTGCAAATGGTCGACTCGGTAGTGAGGGGAGGGGGCCTTAAGAACACAGGAAGAGCCGGCCGGATCAGGCCAGTGGCCCATCTAGTCCTGCGTCCTCCCTTCCCAGTGGCCAACCAGTTGCCCGTCCCCCCCCCCCGTGGGAAACCAGCAAGCAGGATCTGAGCAAGAGACCCCTCTCCACTCCTGTGCTTTCTAGCAACTGGTTGTCAGGAGCATAGCCACTGATATCCTTATCATTAACCTTGCTCATCTTCTAAGTTGGTGGCCATGCCAACACTGCTTCCTGTGGCAGAGAGTTCCACAGTTCAACCCCAGTCCTGGCCAGATTTATTTACCTGGCAAAATATATATACCGCTTACTGGGGGGAAATTATCTCTCTAAACATCTTGCAGGATGTGAATGCTTTCCAGTAGCCTCATCCAACAGAAGGTCAGGATCCAGGAAAGGGGTGTTTGTGGCCGAGGGGTCCATGTTCTGCCCTTTGTGCTGGGACCAGGGCATGCATCAGAAAAACAGCTCTGCCTGCCGTGCTGGACCAGGCTAAAAAAGCACCCCTAGTCCTGCCTCCTGTCCTCACAGCGGCCCACCAGATGCCCCAAAAGGGAAGCCCAGCTGCTCTCCCCACTTGGGGTTCCCAGCATACTGCCTCCAACGGTGGAGGGAGAACACAGCCAAGGGGGGCAAGTGGTGGCCGCCTGGTTCAGGCCCATGGGATCTTCAGAGGCTTCTCCAGATCTACTTACAGATTCCTGCCATTCAGAGGTGTTAAGTGGGGAGGGCCAGCCTCAAGTCACTGGCACCAGCCCTAGGATCTCCTGAACCTTCTTCCATACAGGTGGGTAGCCATGTTGGTCTGCCATAGTCGAAACAAAATAGAAAATTCTTTCCAGTAGCACCTTAGAGACCAACTGAGTTTGTTCTTGGTATGAGCTTTCGTGTGCATGCACACGAAAGCTCATACCAAGAACAAACTCAGTTGGTCTCTAAGGTGCTACTGGAAAGAATTTTCTATTTTGTTTCTTCTTCCTTACATTATTCCTTTAGATAACTGCTTTGAGCGAGGGTTGTCTTCTTGCAGGTCTCTTAATGAGATATAGTATTTATTTATTTAATAAAACATACATAGTTTTACAAGCGGTTTATAAAATAAATAAATAAAACAAATATTTGGCAAGATTAAGTGGCATGTTAATCAATTAAAATAAAACCCTAAGTGGGTTACATGAAACCAAGTTGGTTTGATATGAAATATAGAGAGATAGAGAGATAGATAATATTAAATCTCTGTGTATATGAGAGAATATATGCGCCTGTGTTTATATCCCCACATACACACATATCTCTTCTCACAACAACCTAAACTTTGCTTCCGGCCTGACTGTCCCTCTGAATGGCAACCTAAGTATGCAAAGATGACTATATGCAAATGGGATGCAAAAATGTGCCTGGCGGCAGTTGCTGGACACCTGGAGGGGTCCCCGGCTGAGCTGCTCTCCCTCCAAAGCAAACCTGCTCCTTCCGGGGCCCAGAACCAGCGAGGCCGGTGCCAAGAGGGGGCCGGGGTCCTTCTCCTCTGGGTGAGTGCGAGTGGGGGGGGGGCGTGGCCTGCCTGAAGCGGGCCCGGCTGCTGAATTATTCAGGGCGGCGATATTAGCTCGGAAGAGAAGCGCGGGCCGGGCTGGCTCTTTTCTGCATTTCTCCCGCGTGGTTGACGTGCAGATAGATCCAAATGAAAGACGGCTTCGAGACTCGCAAGAATTCATCGCGGGGCCACTCAGCCAAGTCGCCTCGCCGCCCGCCCGCCTTCGCGGGACCCAAAAAACTTACTCGCCCGGCCTTCCGCCCCCAGTGGCCAACTTCTGAATGGGGAGAGGTGGTCCTAAACTGACTTCTTGATCCCCACATCAAAGTCTCACTCCCCCCTCTATTAGGGGGACTGCTGATTCTAGCTAGCGGGCTTCAGGGGCGCTCTGTGCATGCTCAGGAAGCTGTGGTCCTTTACAAAATACGGTAGGTGCTGGGCCCTCACTCCCGGTCAAGAAGGAGGGCAGTTGATTTGGCACGGATTAAGCTTCGGAAACTGGGGCAGAAAGCGGGGGTGGGGGTGGGCAGGGAGAATGGGAAGGAGGGAGGGCGAGGCCTCATCCTTCTTTCCTTCCTTGCGAGGGGCCTCTGTGTGGCACCGTTTTGCCAGATGTTGCCGTGACAAGAGCAAGCGCCTGAGCCCAGGCACGGGATCTGCCTCCCCACCCCACCTCCTGAGCCCATCTTAGAGACCCCGCCACGACTGTGACCCCACCACCGCCGCATAAAGATTAGAGCCGAGCGCACTAGCTACTCGTTCCCCTCCGCCCTGCTCCACTTCTGGTCCCGAGAAAAGATCCGCGCTCAGCCCCACGGAGCAAGCCTGCCCCCGAGCAGGCGGGCGGGCGCACGCTCGCACGCACACAAGTCGGTCTCAGAGCGACATCCCAAGATTGGGCCGGCAAAGTTGGGCGCATTTGGGAAGGGGGAGACCCCACGCCCCCCATACTTTGACTTGACAGGGCGTGCGGAGAGCTAGCCAGGTCCCAGCAGCCCCGACCTGTCGAGGAACCCCCAGATGAAGGCGGCAGCGGGACGCGCGAACCAGAATGCGACTGCGGATATCGAAGCAAAAGAAACCGTCCTTACACCCGAGGAAGCCGGGAGGGAACGGCCTCTCCCCACCCCGCTGGGCGCTCCGATCTTCTTGCCCCCACTTACCCCGCCCCGTCGACTCCTTCCCTGCAGCGCCTCCCAAGCCCAAGTAGCGACTCAGCCCCGCGCTCCGGACCTTCCAGGCCGGACACCACCTGACCCTCCCCAGTTCGACGGAGACCCCCTGCCACAGCGCTTTGGAGAGACTGCTCTGCCCTCCCCCCCGCCTCGCCCCTCTTTACTCTTTGCCACTTGGCCACATTGCGGCCCCCCCCGGTACCCCGAGAAGCCGAGCGGAGCGTGCGGCTCACTGCTCTCGTCCGGCCGTGATTCCGGGGACCCGCGGGAAGGAGCCCCGACGCCCCCACTTTCCCCCGGAGGGGCCAGGAAAGTTTGCCGGCCTGCGCTCCCCGGCTGGGTCCGGCAGCCCCCGGACAGCACAGCAAAGTTTGGCGACGGCCGCCTGCGTCCCTCGCTTCCTTCGCGGGCTCTGCGGACTACTCACCTTTGCGGAGCATCTTGGAGGCGCCGCGGCGGCGGATCCCGGAGCGGCGCTCACAGCGGGCGGCGACTGCGACGGCAGCAGATAATCCGAGCGGGGCTCGCGGGAGCTCCAGGCAGCCGCATCGCGCGGCCGGCGGCAGCGTTTCCCCGGCAGGCAGGCAGGCAGGCAGAGAAGGCAGATAGAGAAGGCAGGCGAAGCGGTCGGACGACTCTCCTTCTCCGTTGCGCGCCTGGCTGCTCGCTGCCGGCTCGGCTCCGCTCGGCTCGGCGCTTTTAGGGGGGGGAGCCGCCCCCTCCGGGCTGCCTTCTCCTTCTCCTCCTCCTCCTCCCCCTGCCTCCCTCTTTAACGCGCAGAGCCCCCTCTCCACCCGCTCGGGTTTGCGCCTCCAAAGGGCGTCGCGCTCCTGCGCCCCAGCTCGCCTCGCCTCTCTTCCCCGCAGCAGCGACGGCTGGGCAGGGCTGGGCTGGGCTCGGGCTGGGCAGGGCCAGGTCCCCCTCCGCCTTCTTCCCCGCCTCCTCCCTCCCTCCCTCCCCCCCACCCGCTCTCCCTCCCTCCCGCTTCGCATCGAAAATTTATGAAAGTCTTGGCGGCGGCGCCCCTCCCGACAGCTCCCCACGGAGGGACAGGCGGAGCCCGCACGCAGGGAGGGAGGGAGACTTCGCTTCGGAAAAGGGGGCCTGGCCGGGAAACGGGGAGCGCCTCCACCCGATATAATCTCTCCTATGCTTAATTCTGCGCCCTGCGGGGAGGGCAAGACCCGGAGAGCCACCGGGGCGCGCCTAGACGGCCGGCAGAAAGAGCCCAGGCGAGGCGCACTCGCCTTTCCCTAGTGGGACAAAGACCCCGGCGGGGCTAGGGAGGAGGAAGAACGCGATGCGGGGTCCCCTGAGTCCCTCTCAGCGGCGGAGAGGGGACCCCGGCCCACTTTTTCCCTGTCACGGACGGGGTGGGGGAAGGGGGCTGTGAGCCCGGACAGGGGAGGGGGAGGAGCAGGCGAGGCGAGTTGACAGACAGCCGCGGCCGCCATGGCAACGCGACGGCGAGCCCCTCTCCCTCCTTATCTCCATGGCAACCAGCTGGAGTTGCGCGGACCCTCCCTCGCCGCCGCCACGCCCGCCGCCGCCACGTGGAGGCTCCTTTGTCCCAAGACCCGCGGGCGAGGGCGACCCCCTTGCTTCTCGCCCCTTCTCTTTGCCAGGGGGAGGCTGAGAGCGCTTTGCGCACCGCGGCGGGGAGAGGAAGGTGCCCTGTGGCACCCCAGAGTGACCCCACGCCGCAGACCAGGCTCTGCCCCGCCCCGGCTCTCCATTTTGGAGAAGGGACAGAAGAAGTTAGGGGTTAGGGCGCTCCTTGACCGGGCGGGGGGCATTGTGCACCTCTTTGGACGTTGATACAGGAGAAGCCCCGTGGCTGGAGCAGATCAAGAGTGCCGCCTGGTCCAGCCAGCGCCATGCTACCCAGGAAAGGGGCTGCTGCAGCAGGCTAGGTCAGGAATCTTTACGACAACCCTGCTAGGCAGGACAGTTGTGGTCTCAGACTCCAAATACAGATGGTTGGGGGAGGCGGAGGTTGCGGAAGGGCGAGGCGAGGCCGAAAATGCCAAAGTCCAGCGACGGGCCGGAGCGGAGATGGACGCCCTCCACTGCGAGCAAGCCACACGGGTTGGGGTGAGGGCACAAAATGAGACAAGGGGCGGGGAAAGCGGGCAGAGGCGTCTTCTGCCTCTGGCACCACACAGGGACCCAACAGGGTCATTTAAAGAAGCCGAGCGTCTGAGGAACTCCTCGCAGGAGGCGGGGATGGCGACCAACGAAGACAGCTTTACCAGAGGGTTAGGCAAATGGAGGAGGAGAAGGCTCTCGGCAGCCACTACTTGCCGCGATGGCTGTGTTCTCCCTCCCCGGTCAGAGGCAGTAAATGCCTTTCTATCCCCGGTCTCTGGGAATAGCGAACCGGGAGCGTCGCTGCTGCTGCGTCCAGCTCCTGCTTGCGGGCTTCCCATTTGGGCACCTGGTTGGCCACGGTGAGGTCACGATGCTACGCTAAGTGGGGGCCCTTTGGCCTGATTCGCCTTCTTATGTTCTCAAGGGTCAAGATTCAGAATTCCCAGTTCCCTGACCTCTTGGCCAGGACACCCGTCTACACCTCTCCAATCTGTTCGGTTTGTATTGGGGACACACTTACACTTATTTGTCAGGACAGGTACGGGGCTGCGGGAGGAGGCAGCAAGCACTTTCAGGCTCTGGGGCTTCAGTCTGGGAGGCAGCGTGGCATAGTGGTTAGTGTCCCGGCATAGGACCTGGGAGAGACCAGATTTCAAATCCCCCACTCGGCCATAAAACTTGCTGGCTGTGACCTTGGGCTAGCCATTGCCTCTCAGCCTGACCTCCCTCACAGGGTTGTTGTGTGGATTGACTGAGGAAGGGGAGAACCATGTACAGTATATCATTTCATATTGAACTCATTGGAGCGGGGGTAAATGCAATAAAATAACATAATCCCTTGATCAAACCCCAGGAGCACATTCAAGTCCTCCTGCCAACAGCCGCACCAGGGGCAAACTGGGTATGGAGATGGCAGGCAGTGTGAGGTAGTGGTTAGAGTGACTGCCTAAGACATGAGAGAGACCCCAGTTCGAATCCCCACTCAGCCCTGAAGCTCACTGGAGGTGGGCCTAGTAACCTCCCTCCCAGGGTTGCTGTGGGGATCAAGTGGAGAGGAGGAAGAACTGGGCACCCACCATCTTGAGTGCCTTGGAAGAAAAAGGTGGGATTTGAGTGGAACGAAGGGATGAATCCTGGCATTTAGAGATAGACTGCCTTCGGATGTGGAAGCTCCATCTTGAGCTATAGGCCGCTGGTAGACGGAGGGCCTGGCGAGTTAATGGGTGGCTGGTGCTCTTCAACGTGCAAGTCAATAAGTATTTGGCTCATATTCGAGTCTGAATACTGAACTGGCTGGGGGGGGGGCGTCTCTGTGAGCGGTCACCCCTCCCCGCCTCTTCTGCCGCCACTCGCGTCCCAGAAAGCCCCTCGTTCTCTCTCCCTTTCGCTGCCTGGGCACCCAGTTACCATCTGCTCCCTGGAACAGCCGCTCCCTCCTCTGCTCTGCCCACCTCTAAAGCCTCTTCTTCACGCATCTCCTGTCGTCGCTTGGAGTCATCGCCTCGGAACGTCTGACCGGGCCAGATTCCCCCTCCTCCTTTTTTGCACGTAATTGAATCACACCCGGACTCCTCCACCCGGTCGCACGCGCGCACACGGAGTGATTAAGTCTCTTCGTTCCGAGTCTACGCGCTAAATTGAGGAGGTGTGGACAATTTTGACACTTTAAATGCACGCACGCTGGTTGTGCTTTCAAGCAAAGGAGCATCAGGGTCACATTTCTGAAAATCGTCGCTGGAACGTCTTCGGGGCGGGGGACCAGGGAATGCAATTCACAGCTGATGGGAGCCATCTTCAAATATTTGAAGGGCGCTTCATTGGAAGATGGGTCGAGCTTGTTTTCTGCTGCTCCAAATCACGGGATGCTCATTGTACTGCTCTGTTTTGCCTTGGCCAACCCCCGCACCTGGAGTCCCGGATCCAGTTTTGGGCACCGCAATTTAGGGAGGATATGGAGAAGCCGGAAGGGGTGCAGAGGGGGACGACCGAGATGGTCTTCCATGGATAGGGCCGAGATCCGAGGCTGCGTGGAGCCTCCAGGGCCCAAGGCAGTCTGCCTTTGCTGGGGAGGGGCTGCGATGTTCAGGCCTTGCTTATGCTCTTCCGGAGGCCTTCTGCAGTCACCAAAACCTAAGAAGAGTCTGCTGGATCAGGCCAATGGCCCATCCAGTCCAGCCTCCTGTTCTCGCAGTGGCCAACCAGATGCCCCCATGGGAAGCCCACAAGCAGGATCTGAACACAAAGAGCAACTCTCTCTCTCTCTCTCTCTCCCCCCCCCCCCCATGACTGGGAGGCAGAAAAGCCTCCGAGCGTGGAGGGAGAACAGAGCCATGGTGCCTAGGAGTCATCGAGAGCCTTTTCCTCCAAGAATGTGTCCATTTCCCTTTTAAAGCCAAGCCTTCCAAGTTGCTGCCCATCGCCGCCCCCTGCAGAAGCGAGTTCCACAGATCAGCTGCGTGAAGAACGACTTCCTTTTCTCCATCCCGATCCAGGATCCCTGGCTCGGCAAGCTGGGCCTGCGTTTGACGATCGCCCCTCTTCCCGCTGGCCCAGACGTTCTTGCCCAGAGCCGGGGGGGGGGCTTGAGGGGCTCCATCCTGCCCGCCCCTCTGGACTCCATCCATCTGGCGGCATCGCCTTCGCCGGGGGCTCTTTCCAGCGCGCGGAGCGTGAGCCGCGCTGGTGCCGATCGCTCACCTCGCTGCGGGGAGTGGGGCGGGCAGAGACTGGAGTGGCTCCCGGTGTTTACACGAGGATTTAGGTACTGAGCCTTCGGAGCCTCGCCGGGGGGGGGGGCAGATTGTTTGTTTGCTGGCTTGGCGCGAAAGAGGCAGGACGATCCACCGGCTGGGCTGGAGAAGCCTGGTTTGACACTGCCCCGATTTCATGGGATTGTAGAGTTGGGAGGGACACTAACCCCCTTAGTTTATTTCTTTATTCTTGCATTTCTATCCCATCCTTTTCCTCCAAGGGCCCTACATGACTCTCTCCCCTTACCATCTAATCCCCACAACAACCCTGTGAGGGAGGTGAGGCTGAGGAAGGCAGTGGCTGGAACCCAAGGGCACATGGGCAAGGGAGGATCTGAACCCAGGACTCCCAGGCCCGAGTCCAGGACTCTAACCACTATGCCACCACTGGCTCTAGTCTTATGTCTGGATTTTCTCTCCCTTAACAGCCTCCTCAAATCACCTACCTCTTCTGCAAAGCTAGGGGGCACAACCTCCCCACTCCTTGTCAATAAATAACCTTAACACCCCACTGCAATTTAATGGGTCCTGGGCCGAGGACATACCCTATGTTTAAAGCACATCCTGGGAATCCTGGAAACTGTAGTTTACCCCTCCCACAGCTACAATTCCCAATTTCCATTGGTGCTGCTGCACATTTGCTGCTAAGAGTGACCCACTGTTTCCCTGCCCTCTATCCTATTCATCTGCTGGCCTTTCACTCAAAGATGGTTTGCTTGCTCCTAGCGGGCAGAGACCTGTGTTCCCTTCCCTTGTTGCGGTCTGCAACTTTACAAAAACATTTACAGGAAAAAGCAACCAATTAACACCCCCCACTCCAAACGTGTGGCAGGCGTCAGGGGGATTTCTGCAGGCAGCAATGAATTAATCTGGGGGGCCATTTAGGACCTGCAGGCTGTGGATTTGCCAGCTCTGTTGTAAAGAAGTGACAGGGCAGAAGTTTTTCTCTATCCACTTTCTCAGTGTTGTGCATTATAATTATGAACAACATTGAGAAAGTGGATAGAGAGAAGTTTTTCTCCCTCTCTCATAACATGAGAACTCAAGGACGTCCAAAGAAGCAGAACGATGGGAGATTCAGGACAGGCAAAAATAAGTCTCTCTTAATACAGCGCAGATTTAAGCTGCCTGTGGAACTCCCTCCCACAAGAGCCAGGGATGGCCACCAACTCGGAGAAATTCATGGAGGAAGAGGGGCTGTCAATGGCTACCAGCCACAATGGCTCTGCTCTGTTTCAGCAGTTGGAGGCAGTACCAGTTGCTGGAGGCTGCCTTAGGTGGGCCACTGGCCTGATCCAGCAAGTTCTACTTGGGTTCTTCTTAGGAGTGCCAGGTGCATCGATGTGCCAGGCTATTTACAGACTAGCACAAGGGGAGGAAAGGGCAGGTCTCTGCCCGCAAGGAGCTCTCCGTCACCCTGTTTCCTGCGCGGAGGGTGCTGCACAAGAACAACAGGGGTGAATTGGGGAGAGGGGTGGCGCTTGCCGGTGGCGTCTCAGCTCCTCTCCGCTGCAGTGGGGACATGACGAATCCTCCCTTCTGTTCTTCTTTGGGGTCTGGGCCAAGCAGATTGCAGTCAGAGGCACACACTGTTTTGTTTTCTGTTTCCCCCTCCTCGGAGGAAGGAGGTCTTTTCTGCCGCCTCGGATGCTGACTCTGGAGGGCAGAGCCCCTGCTTGGCATGCAGAAGGCACCAGGCTGAATGCCCGACACCATCCCCAGGCCATAGAATCAAAGAGTTGGAAGAAGGGACACTGAGGATCATTCAGTACAACCCCCCCCCCCCCGCAGTGCAGTTAGCGCTGGGAATGTTCCTCGTCCGACTCCCCAGAGAGTTGCTGCAATGAGTCACGGGCAATTCTGAGCTGGATGATATAAGGCAACTCCCCATGGCCCCATTTAAATCAGCCAGAACCTGAGGACTAGAATCTTGCTTCATTCTAAAAGGACAGATTTTTATTTGTTTATTGCGTTCATATCCCACCTGTTTCTCCTAGAAGCTCTGTACATTATTCTTCTCCTTCTCCATATTTTGCCCATAACAACCCTGCGAGGTAGGCTCAGCTGAGAGCCACTGACTGGCTGAAGGTCACCTTCAGTGCGGTTTGTTGGAAATGCACACATAGCATCACGTTAAGGGCAGAAAGGTAGTGATGGCAATGATGTCAACTGCTTGACCCATTGCAGCAATACTCATCGTATTAAACGGCCTTACACATTGTAGACCATGCTGGTGACACTCCTGAATTCAGGCCCCTCACTGCCCCTCCGTAGACCAGGCTGCTTTCTAGGGGACGATCTCTCCTCTCAGCCAGGACAAGGAATTGACTGGCACAGAGAACTGGCTGCCAACCCCCCTCTGCCAGTTCAGCCCTGTGGAACAGGCTGCCTCAGGCCTGGAGACCCACATGGGAGAGGAAGCTGTTCTCGCAGAATCACGGAAATGACCACAGGGGTCATCCAGTCCAACCCCCTGCAATGCAGGAATCCCAGCTGAAGTATTCTCGGGGTGAGTCAAGCTCAGGATATCATTGGCTACATATCTGGGAGGCTCAGGAAGCCTCCTCGGGGACCCCCATGCCAAGCAAAGAGGAGGAGTCTATCAGTGGCCACTAGCCAAAATGGCTACCTTCTACCTCCAGAGACTATACACTGGGAATCCCAAGTGATGAGAGTGTTGCTGTTGTGGGGCTCGAGTCCTGCTTGTTTCCCATTGGGGCATCCGGATGGTCACTGTGAGAGCAGGATGCTGGACTATGATGGGCCTTCTTTGGCCTGATCCAGCAGCCAGGCTCTTCTGATGTTCTTATGGAACCTCCAGTTCCAGAGGCAGTCTATCTTGGTTCCTAGGTTCTTTGGGGCATTTGGCCACCGTGAGGACAGCAGGCTGGACCAGGTGACCCTCTACTCCTTTGACCCGACCCAGTTGCTGCAAGGTTCTCCTTTATGTCCTTAAACAGGTGCTGTGAGCCTAGTGACACTCTTCCCCAGGAAAGTTGGCAACGTAGACAAAAGCACCAGGGCGGGAGAGGGAGAGAGAGAGAGAGAGAGAGAGAGAGAGAGAGAGAGAGAGAGCGAGCGAGCTACACTTGGTGGGACCGTGTGAGCTTTCCCCTCCCTTTCCCAGGGTGGGGTGGTAGCCCACTTGTGGCCGCATCTGACCAGCCGGAGGGAGGCGAGAGGATTACTCAGGCGCTGAGTAAGAAGCCATGCGCGGCGGAGGGGGCTGAGCATCTGTCGCTCAGCCTGCGTGTGGGGGAAAGAGGGTCTAATTTAATTAGCGTGTAATAAAATGTCAGAGAACAGGAATCCAAACGTGGCGGCGGAATCTGAGGCTCTGTGATGCTGGGGAGGAATGTGCGGTGGGGCTTGGTTCTTGGGCCCGCAGGAGGAGGAAGGAGGGAGAGGCGCTCGGAGGTTGAGGGTCGGCATGTGCAGGAGCCTGCAGTGGCCTTAGACTGACTCCTGGAGCAGCAGACGTCCTCTGCACAGAATCCTAGAGTTGGGAGGGACCCCGAGGGTCATCTAGCCCAACCCCCGGCAATGCAGGAATCCCAACCAAAGCATCCAGGCTCTGCTTAGAAACCTCCAAGGAATGAGAGTCCACCACCTTCTTAGGAGGGAGACCTTTCCACAGTCAAACAGCTCTGACCCTCGGAAAATTCTTCCTGGCGTTTAGTCAATATCTTCTTTCTAGCCATTTGAACCCGTTGGTTCAGGGTCTTCCTCCTCCCCACCCTCCCACCCTGTTCCCTGTCTCTGGGAAGCAGCTGCCCCCTGGGCCTGTTTTTATGGCCTTCCTACTGGGGTATCATGTTGGGCACTTTGAGAGCCAGGTGCTGGGCTATTTATGTATGTAATCACCCCACCTTCCCCCCCCACACAAGGAGCTTAAAGTGGCCAACATGTTTTCCCATCCCTATTCCTTTACTCCCCATGACAACGACCCTGCAAGGTAGGTCATGTTGAGAGGCAGTGGCCGGCCCAAGATCACACCTAGTGAGCTTCAAGGTTGAGGGGGGGGGGAATTTGAACCTTGGCTCTTCGTAGGATCTTCACAGCACATCCTTTCCCCCAAATAATCCTGGGAACTGTAGCTTGTTAAAAGGTTCCAAGAATCGTAGTTGCATGATGGGCCAAGTACAGCTCCCAGGATATTTTCCGTGCTTTAAAGCGCTGGTGTGGCTTCGCAGGCAGGAGCAGGCAAGGCAGGGCAGCCGGGCGCCATGGCAAAGCGCCCCCCCCCCAGGGAGAACCGCCTGGCTCTGTGGTGCGCGGCAGGCAGCAGCAGGCGCTGGGCCAATCCTGGCTCTCCGGAGGGAACCCCAAGGGGCAGGACCAGCCACCCCCCGCCTCCCCTCTCTCTGTTTTCCCGAGGGGGTTGAGGAAATAAATAATCTCTGATCAACCTGCCGGCCCTTTTTAACGGAAAGGTTCCAAGGAGATCCGGATTGATTTTGTTCCTGTTTTAAAAAGGCAGAGAGGAGGCAGGTCAGAGGTTTGCCAAGTCCAGAGCCGTGTGGAGAAAGAGAGAAGATGTGACTCCCTTTTTCTGCAAAGGTCAGGCAAAGCTTGGAAGGTGCTGGGAACCCACTGGAAGAACTGGCAGCAAGAGGGAATCTCATGGACTAGAAAGGCAACCAAATAAGGGTCTCATTCCCAGTCTCTTCCCCCATCCCTGCTATGACCCACACGTTTGAGGTCTGTGGGGCTGGAAGGCCCAGCACACCTCTCACTGTCTGTCACCCCACCTGCCATTTTTGGAACATGCAATATGCATTTTTAATCTTTTGTTGGAAGCTGCCCAGAGGGGCTGGGGAAACCCAGCCAGATGGGCGGGGTATTAATAATAAATTATTATTATTATTATTATTAATAATATTATTATAAAATTATTATTATGCCCCCCCTCAAATGGGACCTTCCCACCCCCACAGTTGGGGAGATTTCCTCTTGCTGTCCGCTCCTCCAAGGGGATCCCAGAACCTTCCAAGCTCTGCCTGACCTATGCAGAAAAAGGGAGTCACATTTCTTAATGCATTTCTGGTCCATCTCTTTCTCCAAGGAGCTCAAGGGGACGTACAAAGTTCTCCGCTTCCTCGTGGAATCCCCACACCAGCCTAAGTTGTGAGGCAGGCGAGGCTGAGCGGCAGTGAGAGGCCCAAGGTCACACGCGGTGAGCTTCATGGCTGAGTGGGGGATTTGAACCCAGGTCTCTCCCAGGCGCCTAGTCCTCAATTAATTTCCACAACCACCCTGTGAGGTAGGTTAGCCTGAGAGGCAGCAACTCTAGCTCTCTAGCATGCCTACAACCGGCGCCACTCTTTGCACCCAGTTTTGCTGCTCACCTGTGTGGTTCTTCGTGACCATCAGAGAGCGGGGATGCACTTCCCCTGATCCTGGAGGTCCAGCTTGGGGGGAGCCTGGTCTGTCAAGTAGCAAGGCAGGATACATCTCCAACCAAGATCCTCAAGGGCACCCGTGAAACCTTCAGTTTTTCAGGACAGACAAGGAAGGAGGCCTGTTTCAATGACAGAGGCACCATTCCTCTGAATGCCAGTTGCTGGAAACCGCAGGAATGGAGAGTTGCTTTTCGCACTCAGGACCTGCTTGCGGGCTTCCCTTTGGGGCATGTGGGTGGCCACAGTGGGAACAGAAGGCTGGACTAGATGAGCCCCCTTGAGCTTGATCCAACAGGCTCTTTTTATATGGAAGTCTACTGAGATAGCAGAACCTCCATGCCCAGGGACAGTCTACCTCTGAGTAGCGGGCGATGAGGAACAACTGGAGGGTTGATGTTGTGCTCGTTTCCTGCTTGTGGGCTTCTCTTTGGGGCATCTAAGAACAGGATGCTGGACCATGTGGGCCCCCTTTGGCCTGATCCAGCCCCAGGCTCTTCTGATGTCTTCTGTTCTTAAGTTTGTCCTGGGCTCAGAGGACTGATGAAGGGGTGGTGTGGTGTGGGATTCGTTTTCCCAGGTGAAATAAACAGACTTCCATGTCCAGGACAGATAAAAGAAAGGACTTCTTCATGTAGTGCACAGTGAATCTATGGAACTCTCTTCCACTGGAAGCAGGGATGGTTCCAACCACCTAGGGTGGCTTTAAAAGAGGGACAGACAAATTCATGGAGACTACTGCAGGAAGCTACTGGAGGCTGTGCTCCGACTCCACGGAGGAAAGAATGGAAGCGAGAGGGAGCTGTGTGCCAGCCTTGGGGGGCCCTGGCATGCCCACGCTGGTCCAGGGGCTGATGGGGGCCCACTTTGCCACTGGCCTCTCTCTGGGTGGCCATTTTTCAGAGGGGCCCCCAAGGTCCGGGTCCCCCAGAACACTGCGCTGATCTACCCAGCTACCTGTTTACCCCCAGATGAGATGCTCACAGTTCGTATACACGGCATGGATAAATACAGATTTGCAGGTCTGTGCGTGCAAATTTATCATCTTACGGGACAGGGAAATAAATCATGCATTTCGAATCGTGCATCAAAGTCATGAAATGGGCTACAAATGCAGTTAAATGGAGCAGGGAGGCATTTGGTTTCAGGCCAGCCCTGTGGCATTCTATATGATGCATATAGTACCGGCACTGAAAAGTGGAGGCAGTGCTTTGGGGCATGTACAGAGTGCCTTCCACATCAGTGGCACACACGTCCTTGACAGGGGTTGGGCAGAAGTGTGGCGGGGTCGTCTCCCTTAGCGCTCTCACCACGACTCTTTGCAACTGAGGCCAGCGAATGGCATTTTTGTGGTGTTAAAACACCCTCAATTTCCTGAAAAAAGGTTCCGGAGCTTAGGACGGCCTATTTCGAAATTTCGCCCTGTGATTTTGAAACTCTGCTCACCCGCGAAGTGTGGAAACTGCGCCTGTAGTTTCTGTGCACTCTGCACGCGCTCAAGGGCACCCTCGTCGCCTTTTCTCGCTGCATCCTGATCTATGATGCCATAAATGCTAATAGTAATCATGAGGAGCCACGTGAAACAGGTGCTGGGGCCGGCTGAGCCCAGGAACCCACACGAAAGGCCTCCCTCCCTGCAGCCCCACAAACTGGGGTTCGGGTGTGGTCGCCGCTGCCTTTCTTCGCTCCCCATCGATGCGCTCGGGGGAGGCTCGCTCCTGCCTGGCTCGCGCGACCGGCGCTCCACTGGTGCTGCCTTTCTGGGCTCCACGTGGGTTTTGCGGCCATGGCGGATCCAGCAGCGGGCGGAGCGAGGGAGGCGAAAGGTCCCACTCCGGATCCGACGCCAGGTGAATTCGGAGTCGCTCCGGAGCGGGCGCGCAGGAGGCGTGGAGAAGGGGCTCTGCCTTCATTTAGTGGTCTTATTTACTGTTGTTGTTATGTTCTATCTGCCCCCGTTCTTCACAAAAATCTGGAGGTGGCAATGTGTGGGGCTTTTCCCCCTGCGTGGTCCTTGCAGGAGGGAGTCAGGCACTGCCGGGTGGGAGGAAAAAGCCACCCGGAGAGCCCCCTTGGCCCGAGGTAGTGTACCCCGGAATATCAGCTGTTGAGCGGAAGAGCGACGGCGCCGGGGGCCGGGGGCATCCCCGAGTGAGACCTGTGGTCGGCCGCTGTGGGGAGCAGGTGGATGCTGACTTTGATAGGCCTCTGATCCTACCCAGCGGGGTGCTGAGGTCCATCTCAGCCTCGCTGCAGATTTCATCTAATTTAAATTGTAAAGTTGGAAGGGACACTTTAGAGGGCTGGGCTCTCACAGCTGAGAGGAACCGGCTTGGCTGAGGGAATCTCTGAGGCTGACCTTCCTGGCAGGTTACAGGTGGGTAGCCGTGTTGGTCTGCCATAGTCAAAACAAAATCAAAAATTCTTTCCAGTAGCACCTTAGAGACCAACTGAGTTCCTGGCAGGGTTGCTGTGAGGACAATATGGGGAGACAAGAGAGAGAGAGAGAGATTTTATGCTTGTGCATGCTACTTCCTGCTTTTCAAATTAAAAGCGCTGCAGGGCCCAATTGCCCTGGCCCCAAATTAAGAACCGAAAAAAAGCAATTGCCTTGCAGGGTGAGGCCCTCCAAAGCTCCTTGCAGCATCCTGCTCCCAGATGCAGTGCTTTTGAATCCCAGTTGCTGGACTGGAAACCCCAGGAGGGAGAAGGGCTCTTGTGCTCAAGTCCTGCTTGCAGGTTTCCCATTGGCCGCTGGGAGAGCAGGAGGCTGGACTAGGTGGGCCCCCTTGGGCCTGATCCACCAGGGCTCTTCGTGCATCCTTTTGTTGGGGAGGAGCCTGAGACCTTCTGCATGCAAAGCACACACTTCCGCAGTGAGCTATGGCTATTCCCCCCAAAATAAACAAAGGCTCCAGTCCTCATTGTTCTGATTGAAAAAAGGAAGGTCAGAAGCTGCCTTCTCCCGAGTCAGGCCATTGGCCCCTCAAGTTCAGCATCATATGTTGATTGGCAGTGACTCTCCAAGAGCCTAGAGATGCTATTGGAGATTGAACCTTCTGCATGCCAAGCAGCTGCTCTTACAGAGACCCACACCCTTCCGCCTCGGACCCCGCAATGTGTGCTCCTCTTCTGCTTCACTTGCCTCTCCCTGATGAGTAGGCAAGACCTCCGGTGATTCATTTTTGCTGCTCCTTCCTACAGTAGCCGCCGCCTATTGGGGTGTGTT
This sequence comes from Lacerta agilis, assembly GCF_009819535.1. Classification (NCBI taxonomy): domain Eukaryota; kingdom Metazoa; phylum Chordata; class Lepidosauria; order Squamata; family Lacertidae; genus Lacerta; species Lacerta agilis. The sequence goes on from NC_046326.1 coordinate 43,114,454, forward strand.
TTGGGGGGAGCAGGGGGGCACATTCACGCAGGAGCATAAATAGCCCCCCCTCAGACTACTTTCTGTCACCTCTCCACATCCCCCCATCCCAAGCAACTCTTTGCCAAGTTGTGTTCTCCGGGAACTCTTGTCACTTTGCTGATTCACAGGATGGCGTTTGTGTTAAAAAGAGGGGGCGTCTTTTTTTGGGGGGGGGAAGAATAGAAGAATAGCAGATTGCCCTTTCTGACGCTGGCATTCAGCTGAAGCAATCGATGCCCACCAGCCCTTTCTGGGCAGCTCCATGTACACACACACACACCCTGCCACCGTGGGAGGGTGCCAAGCACCCTGCTAAAAGGTGACTCAGATTTCACCCTACGTCCCCAAATGGCACTCTTGCCTCATCTGCCCAAAATACTAGCACGGGGTGTGTGTGTTGAGGAGGGAAGATCTCTCCTCTGCTCCCTGCCCTAGGGGAGCCCCCATCTTGAGAGGGAAGGTGAGGGTGCCCCCCACCTATGCATTCTCTTAATCTTTCCTTTCCCCCTAAACTTGCCAGAGTTCCTCCCTCCTGGATCTTATGGACCAAATTTGCCCCTTCCCTTGGAAGGTGGAAGGTGGCGGACTCTCCTTCCTTGGGGACTTTTCAACAGAGGTTGAAGGATTCTTTCGCCGTGATTCCTGCATTGCAGGAGGTGGGGCTAGATGACTCTTAGGGGTCCCTCCCAACTTTACAATTCTCTTTTGGGATGGAAGATAATGGCTCTCTGGGTGGTGGATTAAGGGAACCAAAGATTCAGGGCAGTGCTAGAAATTAGCCCAGTGCCAGGCGCATTTGGGGCTGGCGCAGGTCCAGTTGTGACCACGTGGAGATCTCTGGATGCCCTTGGCCCTGGGCGACTGGGGAAGGCAAAGTGCCACTTAGAGAAGGAGCTGGAATATTTTCCTTGAAGCTTGGATTCGTTTTGTTTGATGTTTTTAATGTGTTGCAAATCACTCTGACATTTGTTCTTTAAACTGTAAAAGCCATATAGCAATGAAAATAATAATAATAATAATAATAATAATAATAATAATAATAATAATAGAAACGCCATTGCAAACAGGAAAAGGAAAAAATGGTGCCTAGAAATTCAGTTGTGGTGACTGCAGCCTGGGTTTAAGGTGCCATTTGGTGACTAGATTACAGTGGTACGTCGGTTTAAGAACAGCCCTGTTTACAAACTATTCGGTATACAAACTCCGCAAAACTAGAAGTAGTGTTCTGGTTAGCGAACATTACCTTGGTCTACAAACATAAGCCAAACAGTGGAAGGGAGCCGGCGGCGGGAGGCCTCATTAGGGAAAATGGGTCTCGGTTTAAGAACGGTTTCGGTTTATGAACGGACTTCCGGAATGGATTAAGTTCGTAAACCGAGGCACCACTGTATATATTTGGGTTTCTAGCACTGCTTCAGGGCCAGTCGGCCTCTGAATACCAGCTTAGAGGCAACAACTGCATTTGTTGTTGTTCAGTCGTTGAGTCGTGTCCGACTCTTCGTGACCCCATGGACCAGAGCACGCCAGGCACGCCTATCCTTCACTGCCTCTCGCAGTTTGGCCAAACTCATGTTAGTAGCTTCGAGAACACTGTCCCACCATCTCATCCTCTGTCGTCCCCTTCTCCTTGTGCCCTCCATCTTTCCCAACATCAGGGTCTTTTCCAGGGAGTCTTCCCTTCTCATGAGGTGGCCAAAGTACTGGAGCCTCAACTTCAGGATCTGTCCTTCTAGGGAGCACTCAGGGCTGATTTCTTTAAGAATGGATAGGTTTGACCTTCTTGCAGTCCATGGGACTCTCAAGAGTCTCCTCCAGCACCATAATTCAAAAGCATCAATTCTTTGGCGATCAGTCTTCTTTATGGTCCAGCTCTCACTTCCATACATCACTACTGGGAAAACTATACGGACCTTTGTCGGCAGGGTGATGTCTTTGCTTTTTAAGATGCTGTCTAGGTTTGTCATTGCTTTCCTCCCAAGAAGCAGGCATCTTTTAATTTCGTGACTGCTGTCACCATCTGCAGTGATCATGGAGCCCAAGAAAGTGAAATCTCTCACTGCCTCCATTTCTTCCCCTTCTATTTGCCAGGAGGTGATGGGACCAGTGGCCATGATCTTAGTTTTTTTGATGTTGAGCTTCAGACCATATTTTGCGCTCTCCTCTTTCACCCTCATTAAAAGGTTCTTTAATTCCTCCTCACTTTCTGCCATCCAGGTTGTGTCATCAGCATATCTGAGGTTGTTGATATTGGCAACTGCATAGAGGGTTTATTACAGTCAAGCAGAATACAATTTTTCTTAGATGAATTAAATAAAAATTCACAAATAATGGCTGGGGTTGTGGAGATTGCTGCCTCTGTGCCCTGCCTGATGTCCCCCTGACCTGATCAAGAAGAGCTGCTCTGGTCGCCCACCTGGGCTCTTGCTTTCAGCCCTGGGACGCATGAAGCAGGCAGGGGACCTCTAACCATGTGCAAAGTGCCTTTCTCTCGCTTCCACCCAGCTTGAGGGAAGGAAGCAGAGAGGCTGTGGTGGTTCCTCGATCCCGACCTGGCTGCTGATTTCCCCCTCCTCCTACTGCAGCAGCCCGCCGGGGCCCCCGCCGGGTGGCTCACCAGATCCCGCAAGAGATCCTCTCGGACCCTGAGCTCCAGGCAGCTGTGGTGTCCCTCCCCAGCAACTACAACTTTGAGGTCCACAAGACGGTGTGGCGGATCCGGCAGGCTCAGGCGAAGCGGGGTGAGTGTCTTGGCCAGGTGGGGAGATGGCAAAACTGTGGAGTTGGGAGGGGACCCCCGAGGGTCATCTAGAACAGGGGTCCCCAAACTAAGGCCTGGGGGCCGGATGCGGCCCAATTGCCTTCTAAATGTGGCCCACGGACGGTCCAGGAATCTGTGTGTTTTTATATGAGTAGAATGTATCCCTTTATTTAAAATGCATCTCTGGGTTATTTGTGGAGCATAGGAATTCGTTCATATTTTTTTTCAAAATATAGTCCGGCCCCCCACAAGGTCTGAGGGACAGTGGGCCGGCCCCCTGCTGTAGTTTTGTTCAGGGTGCTGTGAGGTGATGGAAGACCCCTCTCCCCTCTCAGAGCTACAATTCCCACATCCCCCTTCACAGGGAACTCGGGAATTGCAGCTCTCTGGGCTGCCTTGGGGGCATCTCCTAACACCTCTCGGCACCCTTGACAAACTACAGCTCCCAGGATTCTTTGGAGGAAGCCGGGACTTTCCACCCCGTCCCCCTGGCCACATTGGTGCCAAAGCATTCTGATGCCGCTTGTTAGACAGCCACGGCTTCTCCCAGAGAGTCCTGGGGGCTGTAGTTTGCTCAGGGTGCCGAGTTGTTAAGAGCAGTGTTTTTCAACCTTTTTTGGGCAAAGGCACACTTGTTTCATGAAAAAAATCACGAGGCACACCACCATTAGAAAACATTAAAAAAATTAACTCTGTGCCTATATTGACTATATATAAAGTAATTTTTCAATTTTTCCCACGGCACACCAGGCAACATCTCGCGGCACACTAGTGTGCCGCGGAACAGTGGTTGAAAAACACTGGTTAAGAGAGCCCTCTACGGTTCCCGGGGTTCCCTGTTGAACCACTCTGGGGGTGGTAGCTCTGGGAGGGGAACACGAGGAGACTGAGAGGAGAGCTGAGAGCCGTTTTCAATATGTGAAGGGGGAAGGCCGGACTGGATGGGACCCCTCTGGCCTGATCCTGCAGCCAGGCGCTTGATGCTCTTACATTCCCACAGCCGTGCAGCCTCCCCTCTGGGGCTGTGCATCCTTGTGGGGAAGCCCTGTTTCTGAGGAGGGGGGGCGAGGGTGGCAGACCTTGGCTTGTGTGTGCGGTGGCTGCCGGGGGGGGGGGCAGGGCCTGGCACAGCGGCTGCTGACTGGTGCCATCCGTGCCAAGACAAGCCGGCTGCGTGCATCCGTTGCCCAAGCAAGAGTCACGTCGGCCCGATGCTCAGCCTCCCTGTCAGGGTGGTAATGGGATCGGACAAGGCAGAGTCAGCTGCCGACGGGGCTGGGAGCTCTGCCAGGCGGGGCTGCGGAGCCAGGCCTCTGCTTGTGCGGCTGGGGGGGGGAGTGGGGAGGGGCCTCGGGAGGGCAGCTAGCCAAGCTCCTCCGCCAAGCGGGCCCCACGTTGGGAGAGATGGGGAGCGGGGATGGAAGGCTCACGGCAGACGAAAGGAAGGGCTTCTTCTTCCCGAAGCACGTGGTTAATCTCTGGAACTCGCGCCTGCAGGAGGCGGCAACGGCCACCAACTTGTAAGAGAATTGGGCAGATTCATGGAGGAGGAGAAGCCACAACCCACAATGGATACGCTCTGCCTCCTCGGTCGATGCCAGTTTCTGGAAACCGCAGGAGGGGAGAGGGCTCTGCTTGCGGGCTTCCCTTGGGGGCACCCTGCTCGGCCATTGTGAGAACAGAAGACTTAATGTGCCTGATCCACCAGGCTCTTCTTATGGAGAGGTCTGTTGTGGTGGCAGAACCTCCATGCCCAGGGACAGTCTACCTCTGAATACTAGAGGTTGCTCTCAGGTCTTATTTGTGGGCTTCCCTTTCAGGCCACCTGCTTGACCACTGTGAGAAGAGGATGCTGGACGAGAAGGGCCCCTCTTGGGCCTGATCCAGCTGCATCTTCTCTGCCTGTGAATGAATGGAAAACCCAGAGGAAGTTTATTAATTCTACTGCATTTGTATCCCAACTTTTTCTCCCAAGGAGCTCAAGGTGGCCCACATAATTCTGCCCATTTCATCCTCACAGCAACCCTGTGCGGTAGGCTAGGCTGAGAGGCAGTGAGCTTCATGGCCAAGAGGGTATTTGAACCCTGGTCTTTTCTGGGTTCTAGCCCAGCACTCTAACCACTCGGCCACGCTGCCTTGGGTTGAAAGCTCTTGTCCGGCTGGAGTAGCCCCTTGACTCCTGGTTCCTCTTCCCACCTTAGCGGCAGCCAGGCCAGTTTCAGCCACCGGCATTGGAGATGCAGCCATCCCATAATGCTTCGTGCAAGGACCCTGCAAAGGGAGCATTCAAGGCATGCCCAGAGGTTGTTCCACCTCACCCCGGTGTGCCGTGATGGGTCTGGGGGAGAAGGGGCACAGCCTCCTCTCTGGTTGCTCAGAAGCCCCCTTCCAGTCTTCTGCGCAGGGGTGCGAGGTGAGAATTTGGCCGGAAATGTGGAGGTCCTAGGACCCTCAGCTTTGAGAATATTTTTATCCTGCTGTTCTGCTAGAAAAAGGCCCACGGAACTGCTTCAAAATCGCACATGCAAAAGATAGTTGCTGCCCCGTCCGGGTTGCAATATGAGAAGACGCAGCACAAAAGGAAAATGGATGAGGAGGGAGGAGGAAATGAGCTTCCCGGGGATGTGAATTAGGCCCTCTGTGACACGTGTCCCTCCCTCCTTTCTCTCAGTGGCGCTGCAGATGCCCGAAGGCCTCCTCATGTTCGCCTGCACCCTGGCAGACATCATTGAGAGGTGAGTAGGGGAGAAAGAGGTCAAACATGGACTGGCCCCTGGCGGGGATTGAGAGCAGGGTGGATTGCGAATGGGTGGGCTGGACCCTGAGAGGGTGCACTTGGCCTTGGGGGGGGCAGGAATAATGCACCCTGGTATAAATGGTTTTCTCAGAGTAATCCGTGGGCACAGGAGAGAGAGATTCTTGCAAGTGGCAAGCTCAGTGGGGAGAGAACAGCTGCTTTGCATGTAGAAGGTCCCAGGCTCAGCCCCTGGCTGCATCTCCAGGGAGGGCTGAGCCGTGGCTGCCAGTCAGTGCAGACGGCACTGAGCCACAATCTATCTGAGTAGAAATCATCTTCCTCTGCTGCTGCTGCTGCTGCTTAGACCAGTCCTTTCTGCAGAGCTGCGAGGGACTAGAAATGTCCTTTTTAGGGGAAGGCCCTGGAAAGCTGCTGCTGCCAGCCAGTGCAGACTGTACCGAGCTAGATGAGCCAGTGGCCCGACTGCAGGTGTCCGGTCCCTTCCTATGGGCGGCCACTTCTGCGCCAAACGGGGAGCTGACAGGATCTGCCCCTGTTTGCAGAGACTCCTTTGCAGGGCTGCCAATTATTATTTTTCATTTCGTTTGAAAATGCAGCCCTTCTTCATCTTCCTGGCACCTTTGCTGGGTGGCCTCGTGAGTGGGAGGGGGTTGTCTGGAGGGGCCCCTGTGTCCAGACCAGGGAGCAGGACTGTGGCCAGGCTGCCACCCCCTTCTAGGGGCCACAAGGTGTGGCCTTGCCACTCCCTTTCCGGGACTGGCGTGATAAGGAAGCCTTGCCCGGATCTACCACTGCAGGGCATCTTCTTTCGGATACCTTTCCGTTGTGGCGCAGGTACTTTCTCTTGCCCCCAAAACAAACCTGGCCTGAATAAAGTGTCCATTTAAAAGGGAACGTGGAGAAAGCTGCCTTCTGCTGAGTCAGGCCGTTTGCCCATCTAGCGCAGGATTGAACCCGGGAGCTTGGCATGCAGAGCAGGGTCTCTGCCACTGAACCACCCAACCAGTACTCTAAGTGAGGGGCTGGCTTAAACAGGAATGGAGGAGGCTGAGGTGGTCATTGTCCCATCTTGCTCAGTGCTGTCTGCACTGGCTGGCAGCAGCTCTTTGGGGTTTGGGGGGCGGGAGAGTCGCTGTTGCCTCCATGTCCTGCTCAGGGGGGGTCCCTTAGGGGCCCTGTGATGACAGGAGGATGGACTAGATGGTCCCCCTTTGGCCCAATGCAGCGGCTGGTCTTGTTTTAAGGAGGGTGGGTGCCTGCGGGGGGGGGGGAGGTCCCCTTTCCTTCCCTCCTGCCACAGCTGCAGTCAGTCCCCCCCCCCCCGCTGGTGTGCTGCTGGCCCTTTAAGGGAGCTGGCCTCCCTCCCAGCATGGGGCCGCTTTCATGTCTCCGACTTCAAAGGCAGCTGATTATGGCGATCCTTTTATCTGAATGAAACCTGAAGCATGACTTTCCCTGGCAGCAGCTGCCTCTGATCCTTGGTGCTGCAGGCAGAGGAGGAGAAGGAGGAAGAAGAAAAAGAAGGAGGAGGAGGGGGCTGGGGGGGCACATCGCAGGGCCAAATTGCCCCAACCAGGGGGCTGCTCTCTTGTAAATGCCGCTGGTCCCGTGCTTTGCTCAGGGCTGCTTCCCTTCCCCTAGAAGAGAGGCCTTAACTGCAGCCACTTATCTGCCTTGGTGGAACCTCCAGCTTTAAAGGCACTCTACCACCCAGACGTGGCTTCTGTTGGTCTGCATGCAGAAACCTCAGGGCACCTGCCAGGTTTTGCCCGCATGTTTCCCTTGACCCAACCTCCCAGAGATTGCAAACGGAGTGGCATAAGTCCTTTTAAATGCCCCTCATTGCCGCTCTTAAATGAGGAAAAAGTCCAAACCAGCAAGCCACAAACCTCCGTTCCCTTCCCCTCCTCCCTCTTGAAGAAGAGCCTGGCAGCTGGATCGGGCCCCATCGGGTCCAGCCTCCTGTTTCCCCTCCCCGTGGCCGATCGGATGCCTCAATGGGAAGCCCGCAAGCGGGGGCACCAGAACCCCCTCCCCTCCTGCGGTTTCTATCAACTGGTACCCAAAAACATCCCTGGCCTTTGGCGGAAGAGCACAGCCATCACCCCGGCTAGTAGCCATTCTTTGCCCCCTCCTCCAACCTGCTTTCCAAGCCAACCCTGCCCCCTGCCTTGAAAAGTCTTTCTGGGGGTGGCGCGGGGAGGGTGTCCATGTGTGGTGCTGGGGGGGGGGGCGGACGGATGTAGCCGCTCTGCCAAAGCAGCGGACAGACTCGGCCTCGGATCCGCCTGGCTTCCTGCGGTGATTGCCATGCAAGGGAGGGAGCGTCCCGGCGGCTGCATTTTCTCTCTACTGTATCTCTCACCCCCCCCCCCATCCCCTACCTTTCCTATGCAACATCTATTCCAGAGATTACTCTTGAGTAAAATATTCAGGAGGCCATGGGGGGGAGGTGTGGGTGCGTGGAAGGAGGGGGGGTCATGGGGGGTGCCATCTTCCTAGCTCGGCAGAGCTGCCCACCTTGCAGGGTGGGTGGGGGTGGAGGCTGGGTGGGTGTGAATTCTCCCAGCCCGTCATTCTGACACAGCCCAAACCCAACACAGGATTCGAATGTGGTGCTTTGTTGGGACGGGTATTCTGTCTCTTTCCTGGATATGTTGCCCTTGGAACCGGCTGCTTCTCTCCTGGAGAGGGCGGGGGCCCTCTGTGGATCAGGCGGGTGAGAGTTAAGCAGAGTGCGCCAGGCCAACTCACCAGGAACGGCGCGGCGTGCGCAAGTCTCCGGTCTTGGCAGAGATGTTGGGCATGAAAGGAGCCTCTCTGGCAGAAACTTTAAAGCCCTCTCTCCCCACTCCCAGAACAAACCAGGACGGGGGGAGATAAGGAGGATCAAAGGAGCCAGAGTGGCGCATCTCGCATGCCAAGGTGCCCACAGAGTTGGCATGGGGGGGGCTGGGAGCCCTTCTCACCGCTCCCTCCCTCCCTCCCTCCATAAGGGCATAAGCCTGCTGGATCAGGCCAGCGGCCCATTGAGTCCAGTCGTCACAGGGGCCAAATACCCCTCGGAGAACAGGAATCAAGATAGACTGCCCCTGAACTGGGAGTTTTCATAATCAGAAGAGCCCAGTCTCCTGTCTTCAACTCTCTGGCAGGAACTGAGCTCTACGGAGGCTTCCTGAGCTGCGGCTCCTGCGTTGGACTGGATCACCCTTGGGGGTCCCTTCCAAATGCAGAATTCTGTGATTCCAAGAAACAGCGAGGGATTCGCCCTTTAGGCGGTCCCAGGAAGGGCAACTGCTGGCTGAAGCTGTGGGATCGGAGGTGGGTTTGGGCACATCTCCGGGGCTGATGGCGCAGCATCCTTCCTTCGCTCCCCCTCCTCACAAGGAGAAGCGCATGCAAATGCCGTCCTGCCGGATTTGCATAGATCTCTGGCGGAGCTGCAGAGTTCGGCTTCCCAGGCGGGCCCAGCCAGGGCGATGCTGCTGCCGTGGCTTGAAGGCGGCTGCTATTTCCGGCTTCCCAAATTTGCAGCCTTCTCGCAGGTGGAGTCTGGCACCTGCGTGGCCCAGCCGCCAAATCTCTCTCCCGCTTTGTCTGTCAGCCCCCCCCCCAAAAAAACACGACACCCCCTCAGTCGCTGCCTGAGCTGCAGCAGAACTGAAAGACCTCTCCCTGCCCCCCCCCAGCAGATTACACACCTCTCCCAACATGGCAGGCAGAGTTCTTCCCCGCAAACCTGATCCCCACAACAGCCCTGCAAGGGAGGTCAGGCTGAGTGGGGGGGGGATTTGACCTCTCCCAGGTGCTAGTCCGCATTGGATCCCCACCACAGCCCCAAACGCAGCACTTCTGCCCCCCTCCCCTCAGCCCCGTTCCCCCGTTCCCCCCCCTTTGCTGCTTCTGCCACCGCCTGCCTTTCGCCCTGGGAAGGAAGGCAGAAAGGAAGGAAGGAGGGAGGCTGTTAGCAGAATAGTGCCCTGCGGCCTTCTCCAATCAGAGTTAATGATCTGTTTATCGTGTGACATTTTGACGGGAGAAGAACCGGTGGAGCTGAACTGCGAAGCGCCCTCTCCGCAGGGGCGGCGGGAGCACTGGCAGCTGCAGCCGCCGCCAACGGGGGAGTCCCTGGCCTGCCGGGTGCTGCCTGCCTTGGTGGGTGCAGTGGGGGGGCGACGGCCAGGTTCTTGCAGGGGCAGGAGGATCAGGGCCTTGGCGCCCTCGCGTGCAGCTTTGATGCATCCAGCTGGCTTCCTTGCCCTGCAGCGCCCAGATAATCGCAGATGGCATCAGAAGAGCAGCTGGCCACAGCTGGATTGGGCCAAAGTGGGGCCCACCAGACCCCAACCTGGCCAGCCAGATGCCCCAGTGCGAAACCATCAGCAGGACCTGGGAGCCCTCTCCTCCTTCCTCCTCCTCCTCCTCCATAGATTTCCCTAATTAGCATTTCGAGCCATCTGGGTGGGTGGACATCGCTGCCTCCGATGGGAGGGAGTTCCACAGGTTATCCATGTGCTGCGTGAAGAAGCCCCTCTGTGGCCACCCAGATGTCCCCAAAGGGAACCCGCTGCAAGCAGGACCTGAGAGCAGCAGCCTTCTCCCGCTCTTGTTCTCCCTCATGCTAAGGTAGACTGGCTCTGCCCATGGAGGTTCCGTTTAGGAGTCCTTAGAAACTAAATGTACGGAAGTGAGAGCTGGACCATCAAGAAGGCTGATCGCCGAAGAATTGATGCTTTTGAATTATGGTGCTGGAGGAGACTCTTGAGAGTCCCATGGACTGCAAGAAGATCAAACCTATCCATTCTCAAAGAAATCAGCCCTGAGTACTCACTAGAAGGACAGATCCTGAAGTTGAGGCTCCAGTACTTTGGGCACCTCATGAGAAGAGAAGACTCCCTGGAAAAGACCCTGATGCTGGGAAAGATGGAGGGCACAAGGAGAAGGGGACGACAGAGGATGAGATGGTTGGATAGTGTTCTCGAAGCTACTAGCATGAGTTTGGCCAAACTGCGGGAGGCAGTGAAGGATAGGGGTGCCTGGCGTGCTCTGGTCCATGGGATCACGAAGAGTCGGACACGACTGAACGACTGAACAACAACAACAACAACAGCAACTAAAAGCTCTCTCAGTCCCCCTCGGCCACCAGTGTTCCCACGTGCAATGTGGGAATCATTGGAGTCCCTTAAAACTCTCGCTGCGACTTCACGCCCCCGTCTCTGCCGCGTTCCCTTGGCCTCAGTTTTCTCCGTCTGTGGAATGGGAAGACCAGTCGTCACGCAGGAGAGTGCAGAGGTGGGAAACATCCTGCCCCACAGCGTCAGCCCCTGCAACTGGTCGGCTCCTGCTGCTCATGAGCAGTATATGATTATCCTACTCCGTCCAGGGGAGCGAGATCTCCTGCAGGCCGCAGACCCTGCTCTAGCCAGCGCAAGGTCTGCATGGGGCTGCCCCCTTTCTGGTGCTGTGGGGCCAGCTGTGGGTGTGGGTGTTCTGCCTGCCTCTCCTGCTTCTCTCTTCCTCCTGCATCTTCTGCCTCTGAGAAGCGCAGCCTCATTTTTTGATGAGCGCCTAATCCCCTGAATTGCAAACAGCTTTCCCCAATTGAGGAGGTGGATTAGCACACTCCAGTTTAATCATGTTGACATCTCCGGCGGAGTGGCCTGGCTGCTGGGGCAGCGGAGGGAGGGGGCAGCGTGCCAGGGGTCTTCCAGTTGGTGGAGGGAGAGGTTGGGGTTGCCTCCCCTGCAGGGGTGTGGGGTGGCCTTTGACCATCCTGCTTCTCCTCCTAACTTGCAGCCCCAGTGGCCTCTTCCTAGAATCGTAGAGTTGCACGGGACCCCCAAGGGTCATGCAGTCTGACCCCCTGCAACGGTGGAGTCACAACACTCCCCTTTGCTGCCCTTGCAAGAAGCCCCTAGAAACTCGCGGGAATCTGGCAGAGCTGACCGTTGGAAGATTCGGGATAGATCAAAAGGCTTCTTCACACAGCACAGAGTTAACCCGTAGAACTCACTCCCACAGGAGACACAATGATGGCTACCAACCTGGATGGCTGTGAAAGGGGATTGGGTAAGCTCATGAAGGAGGAGACGCCTATCGATGGGCGACTAGCCAGGATGGTGGCGCTCTGTCTGTAGGAGGAGAAGGAGCTCTTGTGCTTACATCCTGTTTGCGGATTTCGCATTTGGGGCATCTGGTTGGCCACTGTCCGAATACTGGGCCGGATGGGCCATGGACCCTTCTGAGGTTGTTAAGATGGGCCTGTTCCCATTTCCCGTCTGGGAGAACTGAGGCCAGAAGATGGCGACTGGCTCGAGCGTGTGAGGATTCGTCTGGGTCTTCCCCGGTCCAGCGCTGCACCTGCCGCTGTTCCCCAGCTGGGAAGTGGGGCAGAGCGGCTCCCTCTTTCCTCAGCCCACCTCCTCCCCTTTCCTCTCCTCTCCTCTCTCGCAGGTTCACAGAGGCAGAGGCCGTGGTGATGGGCGATGTGACCTACGGGGCCTGCTGCGTGGACGACTTCACCGCCCGAGCGCTGGGAGCCGACTTCCTGGTCCACTACGGCCACAGCTGCCTGGGTACGAAGGAGACGAGGGCCGGGCCTGGGCCAGTCTCTCCGCTCGGGAATTAGAGGTCTAGTCGTGGTGTGGCAGTTAAAGAGTGCCAGACTGGGGAAACTGGGAGAACTGGGGGTTCACATCTCCACTCGGCCTTGTAGTTTGCTGGGTAGGTCACCTTGGGTGGGTCACAGCCTCTCTCCCCCCCTCCCTCTCTCTCTTTCTTTCTTTCTTTCTGCCTGGCCTTCCTCGCAGGGTTGCAGTGAGGACAAACCAGGGAGTGGTGGGCAGGAGGTCCTTGGGCGCCCCCTTGAGCTCCTTGGAGGAAAGGCAGCCTTTGAACATAAAGGGAACTCTGGAGTTTCGGGGCAGGATTATTTCTGGCCTGCCTGCATCCTTTCCTCTCCTGTTTTTCCTTTTTTTCACAGTGTCCTTGATTTCGGGAGCTTCTGGGGACGGGCTGTGGCCCCGCTTTGCCCCATGGAGAGTATTTTGGGTTAGAGTGGGGGGGGCTTTGCTGCACTGGAGGAGGAAGAGGAGGAAGGCTTGGCTGGGTGGGGGAGGGGAGGCCAGGAAACCCGAAAAGAGGAGGGCTGGCTGGCTGCTGCCGCTGCCTTGCATCTCCCTAGGCGGAAACGGTTCTCTGGATGCTGTTGCTATGGCAACTGCAGCGCTGTCCCAGATGCTGCTAACTTTGAAGTCCGCCCAGGATGGAATCCGGGCTCAAAATAACAGGGAAAGGAAAGGAAAGGGGGAGGGAGAGGGAGGGAGGGAGAGATAGAAAGGGAAAAGGGGGCCATGTTAGCTTTTAAGGTGGATCTGCAGAATTATCACCCCGGAGGGAGGGAGGTGGAGCTTCCCTGATCCTTCATCCTCTCTCCTCCCTCTGGCCCATCTCTGTGATTTTTTTTTGGCATTGTTGCTAGGGCTGTTGCTGGGTGTGTGTGTGCTGGGGGGGGTCACAGTGATGGAGTGGGGGTGGGTGGGAGATCATTGAAGGGGTGGGGAGAAGCGGGTGAGTGAGGAGGAGGCTGTAAGACCCCCTGGCACAGGAGGATTTGAAGTGGGGAGGAATCTTTCTTACCTATTTTATTCCCGCTTTTCCTGGCTTCTCCTCTCCCCCCCCCCCCGCAACCCTCTGCCACTTTTCCAGGTCAGAGACTGCTTTTGCAAAAGGAGGAGCAGTCTGTATTCTGCACACACACACACCTCCCTCTCCGCCCCCCCCCCAACCACGATTTTCCATGTGCCAAGAGGAGCAGGGCAAGCTGGGGGGGGGGTTGCATTATGCAGGGACACCCCACCCTTGCCAAGTGGTACACCTAAAGGGCAGCCTGCGTCCCTTGGGGCAGCCTTTGGGAGCTTCTCACAGTTAGCAGGCAGGGTAGTGGGATGGGGGGGGGCTGGCAATACAACTCCCCCCCCCTTTCCTGAGCTAGTGGCCCTAGAGCGCCAGCACCGCAGGGGTGTTGTGGGCAGGCAGACGTGTGGCAACCAAGTTCTGAGTTCCGTTTAGGAGAGGTTTAATTGACGCTGCATGCTGTCTCTCTCTCTCTCTCTCTCTCTCTCTTTCTCTCTCTCTCTGGCGGTGAGATTGAAAAGCCACCAAAAGCGAAGCACCCAAACCGCTGCTCAGAAAAGCCTCCTTGGCGAATTGCAGAGTTGGAAGGGACCCCCAGGGGTCATCTAGCCCAACCCCCCTGCATGACAGGTGGAGGCACAGCTTTGGCACGACTTGTGTCTATGTGTTTAAATTTTTGAGTGGGCTCCCGTTCCTTTGGCTAAGATGGGGGCCAGGAGGGACACCTCCCCCCCCCAAAAAAAAGTTCTCTGAGATTTTGCATTTAGAGACAGTGGAGCGGACTCCCTCAGGAGGTGGTGGACTCTCCCTCCTCGGAGGGCAGGCAACTCCGTCATGTTGGGAGGGATGATTGGGTGCTGAAGTCACACCCACTGCAAGGACAGGGGCGGAAATGGCTTTCCGTCACAGAACAGCCACTCACGCAGAGGAGCGATGGGAGGTGCTCCTTCTGGAATGAAATCCCGTTCTGTGGTGTGCAGTTTGGGGAGGAGAATCCGTCTCTTCTTGGAAGGTGTGGAACACCTTGAGTTCCTTGAGTTGTGGGGAGTCCCCTCTCTTTGCAATCTGGTGTCTTTATGCCACCGCCTCCCTCGGTAGAGCCATTAAATGCATTACGGACTCATGGAATAATAGAATTGTAGAGTTTGAAGGGACCCCAAGGGTCATCTAGCCCAACCCCCTGCAACACAGGAATCGCAGCCAGCAATTCATTCTTCATTCTTATCCTTTTCTGCCTTGTGTTTCGACCTGCAAAGGGGCCAGAGTCAGCGTCTGTGTGGATGTGCTCTTTGCAGCGGTGGCTGGGTAGCCAGAGCTACTTTCCTGCTCTGCTTGGCTCTCCCTGCACCTCATATGGGCTAGAAACTTGATGGAGGTTGTTGTCTGTTTCATTTTGCTGGGACTGGGCAGAAGGCAAGTCACACTTGGCCACTTTCTTCACCCAGTGTTTGCGCATGTTGCGATTGTGGCAGTGTGGGATCTTCCCACCTTGGGTTGGTGGGGTTTGCTGCTGAGTAAGAATATTTATCTTAATGGGAATATTTATCTTAATTAAGAATATTTATCTCACCCCTTGCCTTTCCCTGCAAGACTAATTGCAGCCGTTTAGAGTCGTCAACAGGTTTTCCACACTTATCAGCCTATCACCCATTCCCACCACCCTTCTGAGTAAATCCCCTCCCCACTCCCCCACTATATTTAAGGATCTGGTGACTTCTGTTTCAGTGTATCTGAAGAAGTGTGCATGCACACGAAAGCTCATACCAGGAACAAACTCAGTTGGTCTCTAAGGTGCTACTGGAAAGAATTTTCGATTTTGTTTTATCTTAATGGGGTGCGACCTGAAATCTATTGAATGGAGGGGTGGGGGGGTCAGTGTTCTTCTCTCCCTGGTGCCCCCCCAAAAACACGCCCTGTCCTTTGCTCTACCCTCTCCCTCCAGTTCCCATCGACTCCACGCAGGGAGTGAAGATGCTCTATGTCTTTGTGGACATCAAGATTGACACGGGGCACTTTGTGGAGACCCTGCGCTTCAACTTCCCTGCGGGGGCCGCGCTGGCCCTCGTCAGCACCGTCCAGTTCGTCTCGGCGCTGCAGGTAAGAATAGGGAAAGAAATCACAATATTGTGTGCGCTGGGAGTCCTGCGCGCATATCCTCCTTCAGACAGCGTGTTGTTAAACGGTGGAACTCTCCTCCGCAGGAGCCAGTGATGGTTTTAAAGGTGGACTCCTCTTTATTCATGTAAGAGGGTGAGGATGTCCGTGGCTTCCGACCACCAGGGCTGTTGGAGGGAGGATGTCCCCGAATACCAGTTACTGGGAGTCACAAGGGGAAGAGGGTTGCTGCTTCGCCCGGGCCCTGCTTGTGGGCTTCCCATTGAGGAAAGGAAGACGGACGAGATCAGGCATAGGCAAACTCGGCGCTCCAGGTGTTTTGGCACTACAACTCCCATCATCCCTAGCTAACAGGACCAGTGGTCAGGAATGATGGGAGTTGTAGCCCCGAAACATCTGGAGGGCCGAGTTTGCCTATGCCCGGACTAGATCGTAGAATCATAGAATGGTACCCAAAAGTCATGTAGTCCAACCCACTGCAATGCAGGAATCTCAGCCAAAGCATTCACGACAGATGGCCGTCCAATCTCTGCTTAAAAACCTCCAAGGAAGGAGAGGCCACCACCCCCCGAGGGAGACCGCCCCACTCTCGAGCGGCTCTGACTGTCAAGAAAGTTCTTCCTGATGTTGAGTCGGGATCTCCTTTCTTGTGATCTGAATCCATTGGTTGAGGTCCTCCCTCACAGAGCGGCTCCATCTCCCTTCAGATATTTGAAGATGGCTCTGTGTGTCACCTGCCTTGCTTGGTGCTAGAATTTCAGGGTACAGGGGGACCGCCTATCCTTTGTGGAGACCCTAAAGAGCCACCCCACGTAGGCTCCCCCCCCCCCGGAGGTTTTTAACCAGAAGTTAGATGGCCACCTGCCAGGGATGCTTCAGCTGCAATTCCTTCATTGCAGGGGGCTGGACTGGATGACCCTGGGGGGTCCCATCCAACTATATTCATATTATTCTCCTCCCTGCTTTCTCCGAAACCCGCTTTTAATTGGCGGGATCGGCAAGCTCTCTAACATCCCAGGGTGGCTGTCTGAGCTCCTGTCTGCCGCTTCTCTCACCACATCCCCGCTTGGCAGCCACTCTGTTACTGTCACCCAAGACAGCCCGAGCGAGCGTCACAAAGCGGGTGGCAGGCAGGGAGGGGTCCCAGCAGGGCCTGCGGAGCGCCTGGGTGGGCAGAGATGGATGGGTGCCGGGCGCCGGAGCCGTCTGAACACGGCAGCATTGGAGCGTTAAGGAGGCAGACGCAGCTCCTGCCCTTTTAATTGATGCCTTGCCAAGCCCCACGTGGCCCAGATCAGTTCCCAGGGGTGCCGTTTTGGGTTTTGGGGGGGAGGGGGGAGCCCCCCTCATCACGCAACGTGACAGTCGTGTGCCCAGCTCCCATCCAGGGTGGTGCTGAGCCTCCAGAGCACCTCTCTTTCTCGGTCAGGAAGATGGCCGTGGACCCAGCTTTGGGGAACTGGAGCTCTCAAAAGTAATTTTAGGGTTTTTCATGTGTTTGGGGTTTGTGTGTTCCCAGTGAAGTCCTTTTTCTTTTGGTTTTATAACATATATAAAACGGAGAGAACGGTTAGGACAGCAGACAAAATTGGAATGATGGGAAACAAAGCCCTAAAACAGGCATGGAGGACTTGTACAGTTGCAGGTGGGTTAAAATAAGGAAGCTCAAGCAAAGAATGCCAGCATTGATCTGATGATCCAGATTCGGCAGCCTTGGGTTGAGGGTCGCCTTGAAAAGGATCATTCTGCTGCATTTGTAAGAACGGAAGGACAAGCTTTAGAAAAGGTGCCGGGAGGCTCTGGCCCTCGTCGAAATCTCAAATTATGCGCATTTCCCCCTATTATTGCTCTGTTCCGAAACTGGCGGTACCAAGCGTCCAGTGTCAGATTTTGGGCTGTTTTCTGTTGAGTCACAAGCAACTATTTGAGCTGCCGAGATAATAATTTAAGGTCTCTTCCGTTGACAACATCTCTACATTGGTAGGAGGTTTGGTGTGCTGATTTTATATTGCGAAACTCCTTTACTCGAGGTGCAGATGTAATAACAACAGTGAGAACAACCGTTATTAATCTCAGCCCCTGTTTTTCTGCGTCCTCCTTCTTGCCCCCCCCCCGACAGGCTGCCCGGCAGGCTCTCCAAGCTGACTACTCCATCTGCACCCCGCAGTGCAAGCCTCTCTCGCCTGGGGAGCTGCTGGGGTGCACAGCCCCCCGCCTGGCCCAGGCCACGGACGCCATCGTGTGAGTAGGAACCCCACGTGTGGGCCTTGCTTGGGATTGGGGCTCTTGGCTAGACAGATGTGTTGGGAGACAGTGGAGCAGGGTGCCTTCGGGGCTGGAGTCAAATTGCTGGAGGGTTGCAGCGCCTGCTACGGGCGCAGAGGCTGATGCGGCAAAGACATGTTTCGTTGCATCTGGGCCAGAGGAAGATGCACGTGTCTGTGGTTTGGCAAGATCAATGGTAGCACAGATCACAAAATAAAATCTATCCAGTAACTTATCACAGATCACCTTTTACGGACGGCAATAATGCTCAGTAAAAAGTCACACACAAATGCAGAAAGTCAGCCTTGAGCTGTCTCTCCGTTATGCAGGTGAGCCCAGCCGTATCTGGGTGCTCAAACACTTCCTGTTCCTCAGGAAGTCCTTCCGTCCCTTTTCCGGTACTGTATAGGGAAGCGAGTCTTGCCGGTTGTCGGCTGACCAAAAACCTCTCACGGGTTCTTTTCCTTTCGTGACTCAGACGTTACGGACTATTTTCTGCACAATGGCAAAGTTCCACGCAGTTTTCGTGCCGTAATTCAAGAGATGGGTCTTGCGGGTTCTTCCCTTTTTTGTGCTGTGGAGAATCTTGCAGGACCCAGAAACCATGTGGGGGAATTGATGTGCCTCCCCCAGCATCCGTAATGGGATCGGGGGCTACGGCAGGTTTCCTGCCCCGACTTAACTCTGAGCTGAAGGGACGAAGGAGAAGGGGGCCTCTGAGCAGACGCAGAGTGCCTCGCCCTTGACCTTTGGGAGCTTCAGGAATGCCGCTTCACACAGCTTGGCTGGTGGCGGTAATGTCCTATGGGTGGGGGCCGGGGAAGGTCCCATGGATCAGGTATCAGTGGGGTGGGGTGGGGTCATATTTACAAGCACCATGCCCAGAGACTGTGGTGCCTCTCGGCCTGGAGACCCCACAGAACCCCCTTGTGACATCTGGAGATCTTGGCGGAAGTTTTTGAGAAGTTCTGGCTGCTTCCGCCACGCACCTTTTGGTCCTGGATCGACTCCTGTCTGTGGGAGGCATGGGTGGGACTTTGCCCCCCAGATGTGGGGCCAGAGGGAGAGTGTGTGTGTTTGGGGGGAGAACTTGGCACTTTGGGGGAAGACAGACGACTCTGGGCCTGATGCGGCAACCCCATTAATTTTCTTTAAGGACAGCGAATTAGCCGGCCCCTGCCTCCCGCACACCTAATTATGAGAGGTAATGGAAATGCTTAATGCGCTGTGAACGGCGCAGCGGGGAGACAGAGGGAAATAAATAATGCCCCCCCACTCTGGGAGGGGAGGGGGTGGGCAGGCCACAGGGAGGGGAGGGGGCTTTTCTGGCCAGCCCCCCAACCAAAATGATGGAGGGTTTTTTGCCGCCACCGTGGCCAATCTTCCCCAGTTTCCCCTCCTCCCAGGGGAACTGGGTGGTTTGGGATACGCCTGTTCACAAGCGCAGCCAGGTTGGGGCTGCCTTCCTAGGAGTCCAGAGACTTGCGGGATCGTGGGGTTGGAAGGGTCCTCTAGTCCAGCCCCCTGAAAGCCGAACTCTGCTGCTCCTGATGGGGACCAGCAACTCGTCAGTCAGGGCAGGCTGGGACCCCAGCAGCAGCAAGAGGAGATGCGGAGGCAGAGGAGGCCTCCCGCTGTACCTCTGTGTGATGCACAGTTCCGTCCTGGTGGCTGCCTTTCACCAACAGACGGAGGGTTGCCTCTAAGTCTCGGGTGCCATTAGGCTGCATGTTCTTGATACTGGCGCCACAGGGCAGGCCTTTCCTCCAGGGAGGTTCCCTGTTGTGTCTCTGCCCTGGTCAAGCGCAGAGCAGCATCCGAGGGGCATCTTTGAGGAGAGGTGCTTCGGGGTCTTAAAAGACGCCTTAAGACCCTGGGAGGCAAAAGGGGGTCTCTGTTCAATCCCCCTTGGTGACATCTGTTGGGTGGGGCTGGGAATGACCCCTCCCCAAATCCCTGGAGAGAGGCTGCCAGACCAGACTCAGCAGTCGGGATCCATCGAGCGACACTCCTGAGCGCCCCTCCAAATTTAATTAAATTTGGCAGCAATGAAGGCGCACGCCAACTATTAGATGCCGGTGCGGAGTCGCCAGCGTTGATGGATGGCGCTTGCCGGAGCGGGACCTCGTACCGCCAAAGGCCACTCGGAGGGTTACTTCTCAGGATTTGGAGAGTGATGAGTAGCCCTGGCTCCTTCCGGACCCCACAGCGTGCCAAAGCCTCTGTTTCTTTTGGTCGGAGGGCTCACCTTTTGCCCCCTGGGGGCCACATTCCTTGGTGAGCCGTTTCCTGGGGGCCGCATGCTTTTGTCGGGTGGCCAGCCCTGCCGCAGCCAGGGGTCTCTCTGTCCAGGGGGGCAAGAGGCGTGGCTACAGTTCACGGAGGAGCAGGCAGAGGGGCGTGGCCTGTGGAGAATCCTAAGGGCCGGACAGAGGGGCATGGAGGGCCACAGCCACCCCCAAAGCCTGAGGCTCACCGCCTCTTGTCTGTAGACTACAACTCCCATCAGGCCCTGCCAGCATGTAATGCCTTGCGCTGTGTCTGATGGGAAGCACCCTCTGTCCTGGCAGTGGCTGATGGGAGTTGTAGTTTATCACGTCAGGAGGGAGCCATGTTGGTGATGCCTGCAGGGGGTGTCAGGTTTTCTGGGCATCTTAGAGTTAATGATGCAAGAGGCGTTCTGATCCTGGGAGTTTAGCCTTGCCCACTGTAATACGGGCACTTTTCCTTTGTCTAGAAAAGGGGAGGTTTGGTTTCACTTTCCCCTTCTCTGCATTCATTCTGCCTTATTGCTTTGTGTTACTGCTGTATGTTAGTTTGCTGCAAGCATGCAGCTCAAGTCTGGAGGACTTGTGTGTGTGTGCTACTAAATAAAGTCTAGTTTAGTTTAGTAGCACTGGCGTCTGTCAAGTTATTTCACGACGCCACGGAGAAGCAGACCTAAAAAGCCATCGCGACGCTGTGCTTAACTCTGCAATTGGAGAACGCTCAGGGCGAAGCAGAAGTGTGCCTGGGCGCCATTGATGTCGGAGACGATCGTAAAGGTGATTGATTGCAGTGCCGGCCAGCAGCACTACTTGGGTCAAAGGTTTTATGACCCAATATCAACACTATTCAAAACAGGTTATGGCTTAATGGCTTAATTGCTTTATTGCCAAGAAGCTACGCTTTGATGGCGAGGCGTCCTGAGGAGATTGATTGCCAGGACGGGAGGTCTGCATGTCTGCTGGGGCCGGCAGCCGATAGCCCAGCTGGAGGACTGTTTTGTGCCATGCTTTTGAGGCACAAAGCAGGGAAACCTCGCTGGTGAAGAGAAGCCGTTTTCCGGAGCTGGGAGCTGAGAGGCAAGTGCTGAGTTTGCAGCCACGTGAGTTACCTCAAGCCCCAGGGGGGAGATGGCGCAGTCCCATGAGAGTTTCGTGCCACCCTTTCCAAGGTTGGATGGGAGGAATTGGCAAGATTGGGCCAAGAAAATGGAGATTTTTCTGATTGCTAAAGATCTTTGGACTTGTACTCAGAGCCCACCAGTTCAAGCCCCTGCTGCTGAAGCTGCTGCAGCACTTAAGAAAGACCAGAGGGCTACTGCTCACATAGTCATGGGCATAGAGGAAGAGCTGATGGTGCACATAGACACTGCCACTAATGCCCACCAAATTTGGGAGTGTCTTAAGCGTGTGTTTCAAAGAACGTCAGCTGGTGCCAAACTTCATACAACTAGACAGCTGTTTGAGTTACGTTTGCAAGAAGGAGGCTGTGTGCGTCAACATGTGGCCAAAATGCTGGCACTCTTCAACAAGTTGAGACAGCTGAATGTTCCTTTCTCAGAGGAACAAAAGGTCTATATCCTTTTGAGCTCACTAGACCCCAGTTATGAGACTCTTTCCCTAACGCTGGAGTCCATGCCTGCAAGCCAGTTGAATCTGGACTATGTTACTGGGAGGCTGCAGGACGAACAGGACCGGAGGCAGAGAGAGAAAGGGAAAGCTGTTAAGGGGGGTTGCTTTTTGCCTAAGCCCAGGAGTGGAGAAAACGCTGAGAGCTCTGTTAAAGCTTTTGCAGCTAAGCGTTGTTATCTGTGCAATTCTGATAACCATCTTCAGGCAGACTGCGATCAGGCTGACTTCAAAGATGGTTTCCATGGCAACTGGGAGATGAAAGGAAGACCACGTCGTGGGAGAAGAGGACCTTCCAGAGCAAGCAGAGGAGGGGCTGGAGCCCACTGCAAAGCAGCTGCATATGCTTTGGTTGGAAAGACAGTTGCTACCCCCAAGCTGCGTTGGCTTATAGACAGTGGTGCGGGGAGACATCTAGCGCCACCTAGCAGCCAGTTGCGGAACTGCAGGCCGATCCAAGATGCAACTGCAGTCACTCTGGCTGATTCAACCACAAGACCTGTTACCAAAACTGGTGTTATGTTCATGCCTTGTCTTAATGATGATATTGATGTGTATGTTTTAGATGGTATGAAATTTGGTTTACTTTCTGTTTCAGCTTTAGACAATGCAGGTTATCTGGTCAGTTTTGGGAACCAGGTATGCACCATCTCCAAAGATGGGAAACAATTGGTCCAGGTGAAAGGCCATGATGGGGTGTATATGCTGGAAACTGACAACAGCGCCACAGAGAGGGCGCAGGGTGCTGAAACAAGTAATGGCATCTCTGAGGAGACTCAAGCTCAGTATGCCAACTTACCCACGCATGATCAGTGTTTGCATTTATGGCATCGCAGATTCTCGCACGTGAATTGGAAATACGTGCGCAAGCAGGTAGAGTGCACTGATGGTTGTAAAATGAAGGAGTGCTCCAAGTTTCTAGACTGTAGAGCTTGTAAAAGAGCCAAAGTGCATTCTTGCAGCTACCCATCATCTGATAGGGTGACCAAGCAAGCTTTCGAGCTTGTGCATGCGGATCTCTGTGGTCCGATGGGGGTGCCAAGCATGGGTAATTCTCGCTATGTTCTTTGTCTCACTGATGATTTTAGTCGAGCAGGATGGATTTTCACGCTCAAAGACAAGGGGCAAACAGCGAAAGAGATTATAGAATGGGTGAAAGCAGTAGAGGTGGAATTTGGAACCCGCGTGAAAGCGTTTCAGACAGACCGAGGCACAGAATTTACTGCATCTAAGCTGCAGGATTTTTTTCGTGCCAAAGGTATCAAGCATAGAAAAACTGCTCCTTATTCTCCTCAAGAGAATGGTGTTTCTGAGAGGCGGAATAGAACAATGCAGGAGGCAGTAGATGCTCTCTTGTTTGATTCAGGCTTGCCAAGATGCTATTGGGCTGAAGCCTGGAGAACTGTCTGCCACACTCTTAACAGGACATATAGTTCCGTGATAGGGACCACGCCCTACTTTCTACTCTATGGAAAGAAGCCCAAGGTCCACTATTTTCGGACTTTCGGGGCAGAAGCTTGGGTTCTTATCCCCAAACATTTGCGTAGAAAGGGCAGTCCAAGATCGCAAAAGTTGATTTTCTGTGGCTACGAGACAGGTTCGAAAGCCTGGAGATTTGCTTTCCCAGATGGCGATCGTTCACGAGTCATAATCAGCAGGAGCGCTGAGTTTTGTGAGCAGCAAGGCTGGAAAAGGATTCACGGAAATCCTGAGGTGCTCACAGATCCGTTCAGCGATCTTGACTATGAAGATCAGCCAGTTACACCTGCTAGTGGTGCAGAAGGTGGTCAACCTGCTGGTGTTTCAGGCCGCATTCCCGAACACGACCAGGGTGCAGTGTCAGAGGGGGCAATCCCAAAGAGACAGGTGAAGACAGAACCAAGGAGTGCACCCACATCTCCAGAAGTAGGTAGGAGAGGCAAGCGAGGTAGGTCTCCAAGGTCTCCAACAGGGAAACCCAGTCCAGGGGGACATAGCAAGCGCAGTAGGTCGCTTGGTGGTTCACCAGGCGCCAGGGACTCCCAGGCTGAGTCTAGCACGTCTGGGTCAGGGGGCGAGTCACCGGTGGTGCCACGGCGTTCCAAGCGCACTACAAAGGGGAAACCTCCTGACAGGTTCCAAGCCACTAATGTTTGGGCTGGTTTTGCTCACTGCGAACCGGAAAGTTTCGCTGAGGTGCAGAGATTACCTCAGGCAGAATCCAGCAAGTGGCAACAAGCAATGGAGAAAGAACTTAGTGCCATGAAATCTCTTGGAGTTTTCACGCTGACAACTCTGCCAGCTGGACAGCAAGCTGTGAGCTGTCGCTGGGTCTATAGATTGAAACCCACTGCAAGTGGAGAGCCACAATATAAGGCTAGATTGGTGGCAAGAGGTTTCAGCCAGAGGCCAGGAGTGCATTACTCACAAGTCTATGCACCCACGTCCCGTAGTGAAACAATGAGATTGCTTCTTGCTGTAGCAGCGCAGAGAGGCGCAGAAGCTGCTCATTTTGACATTGATGTCGCCTACTTAAATGCACCGCTGCAGGAGGAAATCTATATGCTACCTCCTCCGGGTTTTGAGGGCGACAGGCCAGGTCTAGTATGGAGGCTACACCGCTCCATTTATGGTCTCAAACAGTCCGCGAGAAACTGGAATCAGTGTCTCGACCAAGCGCTGGAGAAGCTAGGCTTCAGGAAAAGCCATGCGGACAACTGTTTGTATATAAAAGGGAAAGGTCAGCAACAAGAATTGGCCCTGATCTTTGTCGACGACATTGTTCTAGTGGCCAACACAAACAAACAGGTGCAGGAGTTTGCAAGTAAGCTGAGGCAGCACTTCAAACTCAAGGAGTTGGGTCCTGTGAACATGTATCTAGGGGTTCAGATTCACAGAGACCAAGATGGCAGTTTTGTGTTGAACCAGAGCGCAAAGATTGATCAGTTGCTCAGAAAATTCAATATGGCAGACTGCAAAGGTGCAAGGACACCAATGGAAACGAGTTTTGTAACTGACAACCAATTTGTTGAAAAAAGAGAGTTTGAGAACCAAGAGGTATATCAATCTGCTCTGGGAAGCCTGCTCTATCTCTCGCAGTGGAGCAGGCCCGATATTGCATTTGCAGTTAATCTGCTGAGCCAAGAGGCAGCAAAGCCCAGTGTGATGGCATGGAATGGGGTCAAAAGAGTTCTTAGATATTTGCAAGAGACCAAAGAGTTTAGCCTCACACTGACAGCCCAAGGTGATGAACAGCTTCAATGTTGGGTGGATGCTGATTGGGCTTGCGGCTCAGACAGAAAGTCAATTTCTGGAATAGTGGTAAAATTTGGAGGTTCTGTAATTGGCTGGGGGTCAAAAAAGCAGAGTTTAATTGCTCTATCGTCAACTGAGGCAGAGTTCAGTGCTCTTTCAGAAATGTGTCGAGAGCTTGAATTCTACAAGTGCCTAGTGCAGGAAGTGTGTGAGAAGTGTTACCTACCCATCACCATATGGGAGGATAACCAGCCATGCCTGAAGTTGGCTGAATCCGGTCAATTCAACGCACGAACCAAACACCTGGATATTCGGTTCAAAAATGTGCATGAGAGCGTTAGGACAAATGTGGTCAAGCTGAAATATTGTCCTAGCGAAATGAATCTTGCCGATGGATTCACAAAGCCCTTGAGTTTCCAGAAACACGAAGTTTTCTGTGATGGGTTAAATGTTGAATGAAATGTATATATGTCTACCCAGGATTGCGAACGAGAGGGGGTGTCAGGTTTTCTGGGCATCTTAGAGTTAATGATGCAAGAGGCGTTCTGATCCTGGGAGTTTAGCCTTGCCCACTGTAATACGGGCACTTTTCCTTTGTCTAGAAAAGGGGAGGTTTGGTTTCACTTTCCCCTTCTCTGCATTCATTCTGCCTTATTGCTTTGTGTTACTGCTGTATGTTAGTTTGCTGCAAGCATGCAGCTCAAGTCTGGAGGACTTGTGTGTGTGTGCTACTAAATAAAGTCTAGTTTAGTTTAGTAGCACTGGCGTCTGTCAAGTTATTTCACGACGCCACGGAGAAGCAGACCTAAAAAGCCATCGCGACGCTGTGCTTAACTCTGCAATTGGAGAACGCTCAGGGCGAAGCAGAAGTGTGCCTGGGCGCCATTGATGTCGGAGACGATCGTAAAGGTGATTGATTGCAGTGCCGGCCAGCAGCACTACTTGGGTCAAAGGTTTTATGACCCAATATCAACACTATTCAAAACAGGGGGTCTGCTTTTGCAATGGGTCAGTCATGCAGAATTTAACCTTTGCGGCAACCTCTTGGGACAGTTTATCAGCTGACAGGGTGGAAGCTCTTTAACTGCATCCTTGGGTCGGATGGGAGAAGGATTTTTCTGTCTTTTGTCACATTTGTAAAATATATTTTATGTATTATTCGGTTTTTATCTCGCCTCTTCTCCAAGGAAATCAAGGTTGTGTCCCGGTTCTCCCCTTTCCTCATTTTATCCTCCCGACAACCCTGCGAGGTAGACCAGGCCCTGCAGTCAGCCACCGAAATGTTGCTTTTGAGTCGGGCCCTTGAGCCCAGGGGTGGCTAATCTGTGGCCCTCTAGATTCCCTTGAGCTCCCAGCTCCCTTCATTTCTGACCAGGCTAGGGGGCCAGTCGGAGCAGGGGAGCTCAGCGATATCTGGAGAGTGACATGTTAGCCACCCTCGGGCTGCCTGCTGTGCCACACTGCAGTTTCGCGAGAGAAGAGCAGTACCCAGTGGCCATGAGTTCCGCAGATCCACCCTGGACAGCTCCCTTCCCTTTCGCAGACCTTCCACCTCCGCTTGACTCCTCACCCTCCCAGGCTCTGGAGGGCTTCTCCCTCGTTCCACAAACGGGGGTTCAGAGGGGCGACAGACCCTCCTTGCCTGTGCTGCACCCCAACTGGCCCCCGGCCCCCTTCCCTGCTCTGGGTGCTGCTGCCGCGACACCAGCTCGGGCTCAGTAATTATTGTGCCCGTCTCCTGGGCGGACGCTTTCAAAGAAAGCAGGCAAATTAGCTTTGATCCTCCGAAATGTCATTCTACAATTAAAGGCAAAAAATCTAGTCAGGTATTCTGTCCGGATTCATTTTCCGACCCCTCACTCCATTAGGGCAGCCGAACGAAAGAGTTTGAGGTGTAATTGCTGACTCGGAATCTGATTACAATGGGAAGCGGAGACTTCTCCCTCGCTAAGGACCCATCCTGGAGCTCCCAGGGGTGCTCTCTCTGGGGACGGGGGTCCTGGGAAAGAAATGGGGCACAGGGAGGCCTGAAACAATACCCAGCTCAGCACTTGGAGTGGGGTCTCTGCCAGGCCTATCTGGAGATGCCAGTGGGGGTCAAACCAGGAAGCTTCTGCCTGCTGAGCTGTGCCCCTTTTCTTAAAAAAAAGAGAGCCCAAGAATCTAATCCTCGTGGTCCCAAATAAAGGGGTGATTTAAGCAGGGACAAAAGAAGCTGCCACAATTCCGCACAGTCAGCTCCATCTAGCTCAGCCTTGCCTGCACTGACCGGCAGCATTCGCTGGCCCCTGGGGGACCAGGATGCTGGGCTGGACTGGACCCGTTTTGGCTCTTCTGGTGTTCTTATGGAACCTCCAGGTGCAGAGGCAGTCTATCTCAATTCCAAGGTGCTATTGGGGGATTGGGCCCCTGTGAGAACAGGACACTGGACCAGATGGGCCCCCTTTGGCCTGATCTTTCAGAACTCCACCTCCCACCGTCCCTAACCATTGGTCCTCCTGGCTGCGGGGAGTTGAAATCGCCACCATCTTGGAGGTGGGGTCCGTGTGTGTGTGTGTTCGACAGGCTGCCCCTCCCTGTTTTATATAAAAAGTCAAAAGTCCATTCTGGAGATTAAAAGGGCCGTGCTTCATTGGCATGAAATGGTACCTCCACGTTCAGAAGAAGTCTACCCAGCTGCGTCCCCCGTTGCCTTTGGAAATAACGTTTTGCTGGCAAAACAAACAGGATGCAGTAACAAAGAGCCAGATTGTGTTTACGTGTTTATACTAAAGTTCCTTGCTTGCCTTAAAAAAAAAGGGGGATATGTTTTTGCACAACAAAAACATCAAGGTGTAATGGCAAACGGAAAAGCACGATCCATTTTTTAAAATGAAAATGCAGCGTTAGCAGGAGCCGCGAGAGAATCTGCAGGAAAGCAGCCTGAGCGGCACGGGGGGGGGAGGCGCCTCTTGAGAAAGCCAGATTGCTTCAAGCGAGGTTCCTTTTGGAAGATTCGGGACAGATAAGAGTTAAACAGTGGAACTCCCTCCCACAGGAGGCTGTGAGGGCCACCAACTTTGAAAGAGGATTGGAGAAATCCACGGAGGAAGAAGAAAGGGCTCTGGAGGGCTCCCTGCCAGCGTGGCTCTGCTCAGAGATGCTTCTGGGTTGTCCCAGTTACTGGAAACCACAAGAGGGGGCGCGGGCTCTTGGGTTCAAATCCTGCTTGGGAGCTTTGCCATGGGGGCATCTGGGTGGCCACGTGAGAACAGGATGCCGGACTCGATGGGCCACTGATTGCCCTTACGTTCTTACGTTCCTTCAGAACAAACGGTGGACCCTCTTTGCGGGGCTGGAGAGGGGCTTATTTTCAGACCCCCCCTCCCTTCCTGGGGGTCTGGTGGCCCTTCTCGCCCTTGGCTCTGGGAGCCGCCCTCCCTTTGACTGGCCGCCTTCCAAGTCAGACCATTGCAGAGTAGTACAGTAGTAGTAGAGAGTTCAGCATTCTAGTCCTCATGATTCTAAACCAAGGGTTTGCTTAAGCAGGAAGCCCTGCCTGGAGATGCCCTTGGCAATTGGACCCAGGACTCCTCTGCATGCCAAGCAGGCCCTCCTCTGCTGAGACGCAGCCCGCCCTTACCTCTTCCGTTCCTTTCTGCTTCCAGGTACCTGGGAGACGGCCGTTTCCACCTGGAGTCCATCATGATTGCCAACCCAGGGATTCCTGCCTACAGGTATTGGAGGGGGGGCAGGGGGAGGGGCTGGGGAGGGAGGGGTGGCCTGGAGATAGGAGGTGTGGCTAGGGAGGAGGCGTGGCCTACAGAGGGTGTGGCCAAGGAGGGAGGGGTGACTTGGATATAGAGGGCATGCCTAGGGAGGAGGCGTGGCCTGGGAAGAGCGTCTTGGGGGCCAAAGAGGCCTTGAGGGCCGCATTCGTCCCCAGCTGTGTGGTTCTCCACTTCTGTAAAAGTGCCTTCCTTGTTATGGAAACTTTAATTTCCAGGGGACTTTGGGAGCAGACGTTGGGCTGGACTGATTAGGAGATGGTCAGCTCAGAGGACCACGTTCTCAGCCTCCACCAACTGGAGCCCTCTGGCTCTACGACTCCCAAAAACCCCAGTCCTGTGCGCCCCACCCTTCACCCTCTCACACCTGGCCCCCCCTCAACACCTGCTGCCTGCTCCCACCCGCTCTCCTTAGGACCCCAACGCAGCCCCTCCGTGCAGCCTGATTTCCCGCTAAACGGGCGGAACAATCTTGTTAAAGGCCGGCCTGGGAATTCAAGGTTGGGCTGAGCAGGAAGGACAGCAAACAGCGATTACCAGAAGGCAAACAGGAAGGCAGACGTGAAGAGGGAGTTTGCGTGTGGGGAGGGAGCCTTCCTTCTGCTCAGAACAGAAGAAGAGCCGACTGAATCAGGCCAGGGGCCCGTCTGGGAGGACAGCAACTAGGATGCCCCAAAGAGAAACCCGTAATCAGGATTCGAACGCAAGAGCAACTCTCCCCCTCCTGTGGTTTCCAGAAGAGGGCAGAGCAGAGCGGTCCTGGCTAGTGACCCTCTCCTTCTCCCTGAATTTGTCCAATCCTCTTTTTAAGGGTGGCCACCACGTGCCTCCAGTGGAAGGGAGTTCCACAGTTTACCAAAGTTCTTCCTTATATTTGTCCCACACTCAGCTTTATTGGACATGCACAAGTCAGGAGAGGGAGAGATTACTTTTATAAAAGCTTCTGTCACGCTGCCTCTTACTCACCTTTCCCCCAAGCTAAAAAGTCTGAAATGCTGCAGCCGGAGGGGAGTCTCTCCATCCTCGGGGGCCATTTGGGTGGCCCTACTCAGAACCTTTTCCAAATCCACGATATCCTTTTTGAGTTGTGGCAACCGGAACTGTGCAGTTTTCCCGAAGGCGGTCGCTTCTTCCGCAGCCCAGTGCAGGGGTCGGATCCTGCTTGCAGCACAGCCTTGCAGCGTGTGTTGGCTCCCTGTTTCCTGCTGCCTTTCTGCTTTCTGGCTGCGACGACTGTGCTTCTGCCTCCTCTGCTGAAGGTGGCAAGGCCGGTTGCTGCGACTTCTGGCCAGTAGCCATTGGGCACCCTCTCCTCCTCTGTAAGAGCCTACGGGATCGGGCCAGTGGCTCATCCCGTCCTTCCTCCTGCCCTTGCGACTAGCCACCCTGGCCAGTAGCCATGGGCAACCCTCTCCCCCCCCCCCAGCAGGAGAGGCCAGATTTCCGCAGGCGGCCACGCTCTGCTGCGCTCTCTCTCCCCATCGCCGCTTCCCTGGAAAACGGGTGATTTGTTACCCGGCTTGGCAGAGGGAATTTTAATCAAGCTGCGGCTGGGCTGGGCCGCCTCTCTGCCCCATAAAGCTGCCGTCCCCCCCGCCCGCCGCTAACAAACGACCTGCTCAGGAATTCAGATTTGGGCGGTGGGCAGGCGGGGTCCCAGCAGAGCGGCGGATATTTCATTGCTTCTGAGCAGGGCTCATCATCGCCTCGTTTTATGGCCCATCTCTGCCTCCAGAAGAAGGGCAGCTGGGGAGGGGGGGGGCGTAATGGGAGACCCACGTTTCTGGAGGTGCTTGTCAAAATGTTTAGATTTCAGGTGGGAGAGAGGTAAACTGCAGTGGGTGCTCTGCTGGGCGGAGGAAGACGGGGGTGCGCCCCCCCAACACACACATACACACACACACACACACAATCCCCCACCTGGTGCAGCCCCATTCCTTTAGTACGACTGCTTCCCATTCCAAAGAAGCAGTTCTCCCCCTGTGATAAAAGCTGGAGGGATGTGCCGCTATATTATTATTATTATTATTATTATTATTATTATTATTATTATTATTATTATTATTATTATTATTATTAACATTTATATACCACCTTTGCTTTCCAAGAACCTCGTGGTTCTTCTGGCTTTTAGAGCATGTGCAGAGCCCAAAGGATGTCAGAAGAGCCCTGCAGTGTTGGGCCGGGCCAAAGGGGGCTCAGCATCCTCTTAGAATCATAGAATCCTAGAGTTGGAAGAGACCCCAAGGGCCATCCAGTCCAACTCCCTGCCAAGCAGGAAACACCATCCAAGCATTCCTGACAGATGGCTGTCAAGCCTCCGCTTCAAGACCTCCAAAGAAGGAGACTCCACCACACTCCTTGGTAGCAAATTCCACTGTCCAACAGCTCTCACTGTCAGGAAGTTCTTCCTAATGTTTAGGTGGAATCTTCTTTCTTGTAGTTTGAATCCATTGCCCCGTGTCCGCTCCTCTGGAGCAGCAGAAAACAACCTTTCTCCCTCCTCTATATGACATCCTTTTATATATTTGAACATGGCTATCATATCACCCCTTAACCTTCTCTTCTCCAGGCTAAACATACCCAGCTCCCTAAGCCGTTCCTCATAAGGCATCGTTTCCAGGCCTTTGACCATTTTGGTTGCCCTCCTCTGGACACGTTCCAGCTTGTCAGTATCCTTCTTGAACTCTCTTCTCACGGTGGCCGACAGGAAGCTCCCAGGCAGGACCCGCAATTCTCCAGCTGTTTGTTCCAGACAAAAGGCAGCTTCCTGTTGAAGCAGCCCCTTTAATCATGAGGACTAGCGTTCTTGGCTCTTTTATTTTTTGAAGGGAAAGGGCCCTGGGCTCAGCGGCAGAACACCCGCTTTGCCCGCAGAAAAGTCCCAGGTTCAGTCCCCAGGGGCATCTTCAGATTGGAGAAACCTCCTGTCTGACTTCTTGGAGAGCTGCTGCTGCCAGTCAGTGTGGGCGGCTCTGAGCCAGCCAGACCCTAAGGCCTGACTCTGCGTCAGGCAGCTTTAGGTGTGCATACGGGATGCCACGTTCTGCGCTTGGCCCCTGTGGGAAGTGCATGGGGGGGTGCTGTCGGTGGGAGCTGCTGCCTGCCTGAGTTCAGGGCCTTTCTCGGGAGGTGGGGGTCCCTCCCCACCAGCCTCTGACCCCTTCCCTCCCCCCTCTCTGCAGGTACGACCCCTACAGCAAGGTCTTCTCGGAGGAGCACTACGGCCACGAGCGCATGCAGAGGATGCGGAAGGAAGCCGTTCGGGAGGCGTCTTGCGCCGGAAAGTGGGGCCTCATCCTGGGGACGTTGGGGCGCCAGGGGTCCCCAGCCATTCTGGAGGTGAGCTACTCCCTGCCTTGTCCCTCCTCTGGCAGTGGAGGGGGGGATTCCAACCCTGGGGGCTAGGGGGCGGGGCCAGGAGCAAACGTGGGCGGAGCAACGGGTCTGGATCTCTCCCTTGGGTGCAGCTGCTACCCCTCTGCGCCCAGGGAAACAGAGGCAGGACCTGAGTTCGAGGACACGGCCCAGACAGACAGAGCCGCCCAGCCAGGCTGCAGAACTTCCAATATGTTGTGGTTCTCTTGTATGGTTTTATCTTTTTTATAGCTGCAAACCACTTTGGTGTGGGTTTTATTTTTAATTTGCTTTTGTATGGTAGAGCAGTATACAAATACTTTTAGGAATAAAATGAGCTGTGGAACTCCCTGCTGCGTGGGGTGTGTCTGGCGCCTTCATTGTCCAGCTTTTGGAGAACGTCAAAGATGTCCCCCTTTGCTCTAGCTTTGACACACAAGGTGTATATTTTAGGGCCCATCTGTTTTCTGCCATTGTAAGTTGTTTCAAGGTTGTTGTTAATGCTGTCACCTGCCCTGGGATCTTAGGGTGGGGGGCAAGGAATAAATCAACAGAAGCATGGAGCCGTAGTGGGTGAAGGGGCCCTCCAGCAACAGAGATCAAGTCCTGTCCTCCCCCGGCCTCCATTCCCCCTTGGCCAGCTCCTGTCCTTGTACAGAGTCCTTATTACATTCTTAGTTGGGGGGGGGAGAGGGCAGGTGTCAGAGGCCGCAATGCTTCTGAATGCCACGGTAAAGGCAGGAGGCTGGGCTAGACGGACAGCTCCAATTGGAGGCCTGCTGTGATAGCAGAACCTCCACGCCCAGGGGCAGTCTACCTCTGTGTACCAAGCAATGGGGAGCAAACAGCAGAGAGTTGCTCAAGTGCTCAGGTCCCTTTGGAGCGCCTGGTTGGCCACGGTGAGAACAGGGCGCTGGGCTCAGGGGTCCTTTCAGGATCGTTAGCACCTCCAGGGCCCCCTCCTTCAGCTAAAATAAGCCGCTTAGAGACGATGGTAAATAAGTGATGTGTAAGTTGTTGAAATAAAATGCAGTCGTACCTCGGCTCCCGAACGCCTTGGGAGTTGAACGTTCCGACTGTTCCGGTTTGCAAACTATTTTTGGAACCCGGACCTTTTCCCGCGGCTTCTGATTGGCTGCAGGAGCTTCCAATCAGAAGCCGCGCTTTGGAAGTCAAATGTTTCGGATGCGGAACGAACTTCTGGAACGGATTCTGTTTGACTTCCGAGGTAAAGGAAAAGCATTCTGGAATAGAGAGTTTTTCCGCAGACGAAGAGATCTTCTTTGCGGGGGGTACATGTTTGGTGCCACCACCGTTAAGGCTCCGTCCTGGGTCCCAACCTCTCCTCTTCTCTCCATGCTCCGCCCCCCCTTCTTTTTTGCAGCACTTGGAGTCCACCCTCCGTTCCTTGGGGCGCCCCTACATCCGCCTCCTGCTCTCGGAGATTTTCCCTGGCAAACTGCAGCTGTTCCCCGATGTTGAGGCGTGAGTATCGATAGGAGCCGTGGGTCAGAAGACACCCCCCCTTACCCCTCCCCTCTCTGGTGTTCTTGGTTCTGCTCCCCTTCCTCATTTAACCCCCACAACAACCCTGTGAGGTAGGTGAGGGTGAGAGAGGCAGCGACTGGCCCCCAAGGACACCCGGTGAGCTTCATGGCTAAGTGGGAGGATTCGAACCCTGGTCTCTCCCAGGTCCTCGTCTGACACTCTGACCACTGCACTGCACTGGGATATCTGAGGCCTCCTCCCAGCTCTTCCCCCATTTCATTGTTTGTCGGGGAATTTCGGCCGCCGTGCCCAGAACTCTGGTGGCAGGACCCTGTCATTGGGCAAGCTTCTTTGCTGTTTTTAAAATCAAAGCCAAGGTTCTAGTCCACCAGGCAAGCACAGATTTGTTTGCTTATTTATTTCATTAAAAAAATTCCAAATCCTGCTTGACTGTAAAAAAACAACCAAAAACTTCAAAAAGGAATAAAACAATGAAATTATCAGTTAAAAAACAAACAAGCAGGCACATGAATTTTCTGAAATAATTAAAAGATGTAATCCTACCTTTCTAATAACATGAACTCCATACACAATGGAGCAAAATACAGAGCAAGCATGAAATAAAACGTATCGGAAATCCCAGCAGCAGATGCACCAAAGCAGGCTTGGAACGGGCCGTTTCGTCCTCCCAACAGCCCTGCGAGGTAGGTTAAGCTGAGAGACTGGCTGGCCTAAGGTCTCGCCTTCCTAGCTGGCCGGATTTGGCCCATTTGGGACCTTTTCTTCCTGGGGATTGAGCCTGGGCCCTTCTGCATGCCAAGCAGGCGCCCTGCCCTGTTGCCCTACAGCCCCTCTTCCTCTTCCTTCCTGCAGGTGGGTTCAGGTGGCCTGTCCCAGGCTCTCCATCGACTGGGGGGAAGCCTTCGGAAAACCTCTCCTCACGCCCTATGAGGTGAGCCAACGACAGCATCCGCCTTCCTTCCTAATCTGAGGTGGCGGGACTCCCGACCCCCATCACTCCCTGGGCCTTGAACCCGCAGCCCAAACCACGACAGGATTCAATGCTCCCCTGGGCACCGGAGGCCACCCTGAGCTCCTCCTTCTCCTGGAAGTTGGGCCAAAGTGGCAAAAAAGCCCCTCCGGTCAGGGAAGGGTCTGGAGCCACCAGGATCTTGATCCCCCCTGCTGCCCTTGCCCTCATTTCTGCCCCCCTCTTTTCAGGCCGCCGTGGCTCTGCAACAGGTCCAGTGGCAAGAGACCTACCCCATGGATTTCTACGCCAGCCAGTCTCTGGGGCCGTGGACGGTGAACCACAGCAGCCACCAGCCGCAGAGGGGGCGCCGGGAGAAGGAGGTGAGGGGCACGGCAGCCCCTGGGGGGCTTCGGGGAGTGGGGCGGGGGTTCCTCCTGGGCACAGGGGCCCACGCCCTCTGCCACTTCTGTTGGAAGGGACCTCAGAGGGTCCTCTAGTCCAGCCCCCAGCAATGCAGGAAGTGGGGCTTTGGAAGGCCTCCTGGTTCTCATAATTTGATCTGACTGGGGGATCTGTATTCTGCTTTTCCAGCAGCAAAACGTTGAGCACGAAGCGACAGCGTTAGGGGGGGGAGAAAAAAGGCATTGCGATCTCTATAGTATCAAACGCAGCAGCATATAAATAAAGAAAGCAAACAGCAACGGACTCATCAAAACAATGGATGCAATTCAGTCAATTCATAGTAATTCACAGTAATAACCAGCGGCAAAGTGCTTTCGTGCGCGTTTCGAAACTGCAGTCCCTGGCGGGGAAGTGTTTCCGCTCGGAGGGCCGCATTCCCTTGCAGAGCTTCCTGAGGGCCGCACGCCAGTGGTGGGCGGGGCAAGAAGCAAAAGTGGAGGTGGGGGGCCTGCAAATAGCCCTCTTTATCCTTGGACAGGAGCCGGCTGTTTTCTCTGCCCTCAGCCTCTCCTCCCCCAGACCACTGGAGGAGGGTGCAGCCTGGGGGGGGGACTTTGGGGGCCAGAGAGAGAGGTATGAGGGCCACGTGAGGTTCCCCACCCCTTACTGGAGCAGGAGGTCAGCATTCTTCTCTTTATCCCCCAAATTTCAGGAGGGGTGCAGGGGGCTGAATGGAGACCCAAGAGCTCACAGCATTTGAACCGGGACTTCCTGGTTCACAGCTCAGGGTTTCATCCCTCCCCCCTCTAGTTCAGTCTCCAAGCACTGTCTGCTCTGGCTGGCAGCCGCTCTCCACGCTCTTGAGGGGAAGGCTCGGTCAGTGGCAAAGAGCACCTGCTTTGAGTGCAGAAGATCCCAGGTTCAGTCCCCACTTGCGGCCTCTCCAGGGAGGGCTGGAAGAAACACTCCCTGCCTGAAACCCTCCAGAGCTGCTGCCAGTCAGTGTAGGCAATACTGGGCTAGATGGACCGTGGCAGTCAGTAGCCATCTCACCAGTAGCCCTGCCCTTTCTATTTGTCTATCAAGTTCCCTCTCTTTCCCTTCGGCTTCTTAACTGGGACACACAGGCTTGCTGGGTTGATCCTGCAGAAGGAAGCCCCGTTTCTGTGGTTCCTTTCCTAGGTTCTCGAACTCGGCTCTCTGCGCTTCACTTGCAGGGTGGCATCTCCCCCTAGCGGCCAGTCAGGGTGGGTGGCCTCTCGCTTTGTGTGAAGTATTTTCTGTTAAGCGGGAGTTGCATTAGTGCAGCGAAGGCGCAGCCACATAGAGGACACAGGAGTCCTATATCCTCACGGTCCTTGGATCAATTTTTTTCTGTTTCATTTGCCTTCCCTGCTGATACCAGATCTGGCTTTTCCTACCATGACAGCTTCATGTGCAGTGGACAATTTAAACAGAGGTTTGATGGCCCCCTGTCAGGGGTTCTTTGGCTGTGATCCCTGCATTGGAAGGGGGGGTTATTTTATATTTTATAAGATTTGTAAGATCTCAGGGCGGCTCAGAAGGGGTGGACTAGATGAGATTGGGATCCCGTCCAACTCCACTATGCTTTGATTCTGTGATTCTATTTAATAACTAGCAACCTCATTTCTGATCTTGCTCAGGAAGTCTAAGAACACCCCATCCCACA
This sequence comes from Lacerta agilis, assembly GCF_009819535.1. Taxonomy (NCBI): domain Eukaryota; kingdom Metazoa; phylum Chordata; class Lepidosauria; order Squamata; family Lacertidae; genus Lacerta; species Lacerta agilis. Next base: position 43,150,810 of record NC_046326.1, read on the forward strand.
AAATCAGCGCAGTCTTGCAAAATCAGGGGCTAAATTGCAAGAGACCCGGTTCCCCCATCTTGGATCAAAATGCGTTGGATTGCATTTATCTGCCACCTTTCCCTCCAAGGAGCTCGTGGTGATGTGTAAACAGTTCTGCCCTCCTTGTATAATCCCCACCACAACCCTGCAAGGTAGGCTTGGCTGAGAGGCAGTGACCGGACCCCAAGGGAAGGGATTTGGAGCCTGGTGTCTCCCGTGTCTCAGTCTGATGGTGTCCGATGGGATCCAAACACAGACGAAAGGCTGATCCTTGGTCTTGGGAAGCACCGTGCAAAATTTGGTTACGATGATCTTGAATGGGGTGTCCAGATATGTACCAGAAAAACCGCTTTCCAAAATGTATGCTAGATCTAGCAGTACAGTGGTACCTCGGTTTACGAACTTAATCTGTTCTTGAACCAAGGTGGGCTTTCCCCAATGAGGCCTCCCTCCGCCAGTGCTTCCACCATTCGGCTTCCGTTCGTAGACCGAGGTAAAGTTTGCTAACCGGAACACTACCGGTTTTGCGGAGTTCTTATACCAAATAGTTTGTAAACAGGGCTGTTCTTAAACCGAGGTGCCACTGTACTTAATAGTCAGTAAAAGGGACCTTCCGGAGTTCCTATTGAAATCAACCCTGAGGACTGGAACCTTGCATATCTTTTTAGAGTGACTCTACTCTCGGACAAGGCAGCTTCCCGTGTTCCTGTTTAGATCCGCCCTCAGCTCAAAACCATGAGGGCTGGGATCTTGCCACGGCCCCTTCAGCTTCTCAGGCGTTGCCCAATTCTTGCAGGTGATCCCGGCGAAGGCCACACTCCAGCCTGAGAAGAAATCCTGTGGGCGCTGCGACTGCCGAGAGGAGGAGGAGGAGGAGAAGGAGAAGGAGAAAGAAGAGGTGCCGGTGCCCAGCCCTCAGCCTTGAGGCTCCGTGCCAGACCTGGGGGGTTCAGGCAGGTCCTGGGACCACACTGAGCTGTTGGGCTAGGCAGCCCCTCTGAGGAACTGCAGGGCTGGCGCTCTGGGGCACAAACACCAGCCAAGCCCAGAGGATGCGCCTCCAAGGGGGCAAGTGGCCATTGCTGCCCTGCGGTTTGGGGGCCAAAGTCTAGCCCAGTGGCTCCCCAAACGGGTGGCACTAACTCCTGGGGGGCGGTGGGATTACCTAGGGGTGATAAGAGGAAGGGGGCAGCAGGGGGCGCTGAGGAAGGCCTCTCCGAGCTCATGCTGTTTTACGATGGACCAGACTAGAAGCTCAAATGAAACTTTTTCCTCGCTTCGTTTTTAAAGGTTTACTGCTCCTGCCACTTTAAAAGCTGTTTTCCTTTGGGGACGTTTCTTTGCATTTACAATTCTGCGTTGTCCCGATATGGCCAATTATTGGTAATAGCTATCGATTTTCTTATAAACTGGTTACCGTATGTCTGTGACGTGAAGGTTTGTGCCTGTTTGGCGAGTACAAACCATATGCTATAAATTTCCTTCTCCCTTATGTTTTCCATTGTTAGAATGCGTAAAATAGTTTCCATACATTTCTCCTGGAAGACAACACTTAATGCTTGGCAATTGTTAAATTCCCCCCCCCCAATAAAGTTTGTAATTAAATAAATAAATAAATAAATATATTTCTATTTTTCATGCAATATTCTTTGCTACGCGTTCTTTTTTCAGCTCCATGATTAGAGCGGAGCATATAATTATTTTTGCCAATGTTTATTTTTTTGAAATAAATGTACAATGAATTGTTGGTCATTTTGAATTTCATTTTGTTATCTTCTGTAGTGGGTCGTGCAAACTGCTATTTATAGGGTGGGGCAGGGGGCACTGGGGTGAGTTTATGGAACCAATGTGCCAGGGCCCCCCAAACATTTGGGAAACCCTGGTTTATCCCCAAACTTCCAGCTCTGGAGCCCTTGCACTAAGAAATGGAGGGTGTGTTTCATCTATCTCTACTTACTGTCAATCCATGTTTACGACAATATTTTAATCTCTTTCCGATTTTGCTGCTTTAAATCCTTGACCTTCCTTTGTTGTTTTTTTGACATCTTTTAAGATAATATTTCTGTTTCCCGTTAATTGTGTTGCTTTGAATGTATGTTCTATATATGACTTTCTTCTGTCAAGTTTTATTTTGGGATGTTCAGTTTGGGGTATTAATGCGGGTTGAGAACTTTTTCTTACAAATATGAAGCGGTATAGAAATGAATCATAAAAATAATCCAGGAACATGTCTTGGGAGAAACTCCCGAGGTGGGACGCTTGCAATGTCTCCACTAGCCTTGAGAAGGAGGAAGGTCCCCAAACGCCTGGCTGTGGGTGCAAGAGGAGAGCCAGGCCCCTCTGCTATTCAGCCTGTCTGGGACAGGAGTCCCTCTTTACAAAATACAGTAAAAAATGCAGTCAAAACTAAAAAGTGGCTGCTGCACAGTGGAGAGGGTTTATTCCATCATCATCTTTTTATTGTTTGTATCCCACCCATCTGCCTGGGTTGCTTCAGCCACTCTGGGCAGCTTACAACATATGTAAAAACATAATAAAACATTAAACATTAAAGGTTGTATAGTTACTCATCTCTTTGGTTCAGGGGTCACATCTCCATACTTTCCAACCTTTCTCTGATGAAAAGAGGGACATCCTAAGGACATTCCAGGATCAAATCAGAAACCAGGGTGGCTTCTGTAAATCCGTGGAAAATAGGGGCACTTGGGTTTATAGGTTTATTTGCCCAAATCTGAGTCTGTATTGGGTCTCCCATCTGTCTTAATGCAGAATTAATTTCTGTTCCCCTAAATAATTTCAGATCTGCCTTAGAAACCCCAAAGTAAATAAGTACCTTAAGGCTGCCATCCTAAGCATGCACACTTACCTGGGAGCAAGTCCTGTATCACTCAGTGGGGCTTACTTGTGAGTAAGCATGCGCTGTTAGGGTTTGTAGGCAAGGCGGTGGAGGGAAAGGGTCCTCTGTGTGAGATTTAAAATGACCATGGCAGGATTGCTCTCTTTATTTTTGCACAGAAAGAGGAGGTTGGGGCAGGCGGTGAATTTGAGGCCACTGTTTTATCCTACCTTGCAGGGCTGTGGTGAGTCCTCCTCTCTGGGGGCAGGCAGGCAATAGTTTCGCCTTCGCAGGCATCTTAAGTGTTACGTGCATAGATGCAGATCGAGTCCACGCGGCATCGGACCTGAGAGCGAGATTTCCATGAGCGAGCCCGGAATTCACCTCTCCGAATAGAGTTCACTCTACATCTTTGCTAGCTCTACGGGGCGAGAAGTGCGTTTCCGGCCTCCTCAACCATAGAAGCTGCAAAGAAGAGCGTCGCTTCCGGCTTTCCTCGTTCTACTTCCCACCTGGCGCAGATACCCGGATGAGGCATGTCCGACCGTAGTGGTGGCGGGTTGCGGTTGCTCTGTCTCCATGGATACCGGCAGAGCGCGAGCATCTTCCGCGCGCGAACCGGGTCCCTGCGTAAAGCCCTGCGCGGGCGCGCAGAGCTCCTGTACGTGGATGCGCCCCATTCGGTGGACGCGCCTTTCCCGTCAGGTGAGAGGTGTGACGTCACGGGCCGCCTCCCCTGACGTCACTCCAGGAGAGCCCTGCCATTGACCAGGCTGATTGGGTGTGGGGTGTTCCTCTGAGCATGTGCAGAGTGCGACCCCCCCCCCAAAGAAACCCTCTTCCGCCTCCCAGAGGGGCAACTAATCAGGAGAAGGTCTCGTTAATCCATTTTGTGAATTTATATTCACAAATGTCTCGTGGCGGGTAGAGGGCTGTGGAGGACGGGCTCCTAGGGGCCACCGCGGGCGGCTCCGCCCTGACTCCAGAGTCGGAGGCAGTAAATGCTTCCCAAGGCCAGGGACTGGGAGCCCCAAGAGGGGAGGGTGGCTCTTGGGCTCGGATCCCGTTTGCTGGGGGTCATCTGTTCGGCCACCGTGAGAAGAGGAGGCTGGGCAAGATGAGCCCCTCTTGGGCCGGACCCTGCAGCCTCTTCGGGTGTCCTCCTGACCTGCCAGGAATGAGACCTTGGAGTTTCCCAAACAGGGTTTCTCCAACAGTTTTTGGACTACATCTCCCATCCCCCCCCCCCCTAGCTAGCAGGACCAGTGCTCAGGGATGACGGGAATTGTAGTCCCCAAACAGCTGGAGACCCAAGTTTGGGAAACCCTGCTCTGGTTTAATGAAGATGTTGCCTTTGGTGTGCAGCAGCTGCCGCCCCCTGGGTCCTGCTGCTTCATGGGCTTCCCTTGGGGGCATCTGGTTGGCCACTGTGGCAACAGGAGGCTACGCTAGATACCTCCCCCCCCCTTTGGGCCTAATCCAGCTGCTGTAGGGCTCTTCTTAGGTTTCTCCATCTGTTCTCAGCCACAGATGAGCAGGCTCATGAGGTGTGTTTGTCAGGGGAAGGAACTGGAGTGTAGGGGGCAGACCAGCTGCTTTGCTGGAAGAAAGTCCCAGCCAGGTTCAATCTCTGGCCTCTCCAGTTAAAAAAAAAGCTCCATCAAAATCCTAGTTTCCAAACCCATGGCAAAAATCCCAGTGAAGCCTCTAAAATACATTGCGGTTGGCAAAGGCCCTGTTGCCTTAAGCGAGTCCCTTCTGTCTCCTCGGTAGGGATGGAGACCCTACCATTAGTGGTCTACCCACAGGCTGATTGTAAGAATTACTGAGAGAAAATCTGTTCTGAGGTGGGAGGAACAAGTTATGGTTTGTATTTGAGTGGCAGGTCTGTGGCGTTGGGCCCTCGCTTCCTATCCCTGTATAAAAAACACATTAGTCACTGTATGGTTCGATCATGAACATTTGTACATACTCCTATTTCTCACCCTCTGAAAGCGACGACACTTCATGAGTGATTGTTAGTAGAAAGGTCAGGGACCAGTGAGAAAAAACGGAGACAGTTTGCAGCAAAAAAAAAAAACCAAGTCTTGCAATGACACCTGCTGGAAGCCTTTGCCTGTCCTCTGCTGGTTTAGAGGCTGATGGGATTTGGATCAGGCCCATGCTGTTCTCACAGACAGTGGTGAACCAGATGCCCCAAAGGGAAGCCCTCCAGCAGGATTCAAGCGCAAGATCAGCTCCCCCCTCCTCTGGTTTCCAGAAAAACTGGCATTCAGAAGCATCGGTGCCTCTGACTGTGGAGACCACTGTGGCTAGCAGTCATCAGCAGTCCTCTCCTCCTCTAATGTGTCTAATCCTCTTTCAAAACCAACTTTGTCGGTCGCCATCGCTGCCTCCTGTGTGATCGATTTCCACAGTCTGCGCTGTGTGAAGTCCTTAATTTTATCTGTCTGAAATCCTCCAACATTTTGAGATTCATGGGATGGCCACAATGTCTAAGGTTAAGATTTGTTATGCTGCAAGAGAGGCAATTAACGAAGAGGGTTCCGACGAGTTGTCCCTCATTTGCAGGGCTTGGCGTCCTTGCTAACCCCACCCCTTTCCTCTCCATTGCAGGGGAAGCTGCCTCAGGCTCTCTAGAAGCCGACTCGAAGGGCTGGTGGTTCTCCAACCCCCAGGAAGGGACGTTCAACGCCCTGGAAGAAGCTTCTTTCTGCAAAGGGCTGGAGGAGTCCCTAGACAGCATTGCCAAGGCCTTTGCGGAGCAGGGCCCCATCGATGGCCTCCTGGGCTTCAGCCAGGGAGCGGCGTTGGTGGGCATCATTTGTGCTCTGAAGCAGCGCGGAGACCACCGCTTCCCCTTTGACTTTGCCATTGTGGTGGCTGGCTTCAGGAGCCACGCCGCCCCACACCAGGACTACTACCAGGAACCCATCGCGGTGCCCAGCCTGCACGTCCTGGGCGAGACGGATCGGGTCATCCCAGCTTTGATGAGCAGGCAGCTTGCCTCCTGCTTTGCAGAGCCCTTCACCCTCATTCACACAGGGGGCCACTTCGTCCCGGCCTCCGCACCCCAAAAGAAAGCCTATCTGGAATTCTTGGATCAGTTTGTAAAGTGACTGCGCTGGGGCCCAGTGCCCAGGCGGCTTTGGGGCTTGGCCGGAGTGGGACCTCCGGCGGATGAAGGTTTAAAGGGCAGCTCTTGGCCCGCCTGGTCACTGCTGTGTGATGGCCAGAGAATCCTATTAGTTTTACAACCACTGCCTTGAGGGATGAGTAAACTGGGACTTGTCAGATCTGAAAATCTTGTCTGTCCCTGTGTTGAAAGTTATTTTAAAAGAGCCCTTTATTCTTTGGGGTTTTCATGGGGGAGAGTGTCAGCTACCCTTGAGGCTGGCGGTTAACGCATGCAGGATATCCGTGGGGTGTGCAACAATTGCTGAGGCTTCTTCAACTAAGCACTGCCCTGAGGGCATCCCCCTGGGTCCACCTGCAGCTGCCCCTGTAAGTTATAAGTTATGGATATTAGGTTCCTCGGTTTGTTCCACACTCCTCCTCTCCTACTTCCTGAAATGGGCAAAGCAGACAATGATATCGAGTGCTGTGCAATCGGAGATTGTGAGGTCTAGAAGCAGCGATTTCAGCCACGTGGCAATAAACGGTGCAGGATCATTTTCTTCCACTTCCTCTTCAGAAAAACAAAAACACAAATTCTCCTATTTTAATTTTCTGCATCTTCAAGCTTGTTGCGTATATTTGTATTTTCTTTTTGTAATTCTCTGATCTTTTTGTCGTGGGTTATTTTGTTAGGTTGTGTTTGCTATTAAAGAGTCAGGCCTTGTATTAAGCTCTGTCAGTTTCCATTGGAAGCCTTAGTTCTTCCAAAATGTTTTTAAAGTGCTCCTTTACAGCTTCTTGTTTTTATGCAAATTCTTACCTTAAGATACTGTCCCCCATTTTCTTTCTCCAGTGAGGAAGAGGCCTCTTTTGAGGGTGGCATTGGTGTCCTTGTTGAGCCTTCCCTCTCAGGACAGGAAGAATTGAGTGAGGTCTTTTCTTTCCAGCTTTTCTGAATCCTTTCTTCAAGCTTTGGCATCTTTTAGACTGCAGGGGCTTTTGCTCCCAGCTACTTTTCTGGGCCTTGGAGCAGGGATTAGAGTTTAAGCAGCCCTCATCTTTTCTTTGTGCCCTAGTCCCCCCTGCAGCTGCCACAGGGTAGACAGGGAGGCGAGACGAGACGTTGGAGCCTGGGCATGCTCTCTTCCCACAGTGTGTCATTAATCCCCACTCACACAGAGGTCGTTGCGGCGACCAGTTTGGACTGCATTAAAGAGCCCTGCTTGCTGGCTTCGCAGGGGGGCATCTTGCTTGGTCCCTGTAAGAACATGATGCTGGACTAGAAGGGTCTACTTTGGCCTGGTCCACCTGCTGCAGCAGGGCTTTTTCTGCCGCTCTGATAAAGGATCAAATTCATGGAGGAGGAGGGGGTTCCTAGCCACCATGGCCCCTTCCACTGCCAGATGCTCCCCTTCCACTGCTGGTGCCATCAATGCCCCTCTCAGCCACTTACTGCAAACCTCAGGTGGGGAGACTTGCTCTTGCACTCAGTCCTGCAACTGGCTGGCTGCTGGGAGAACAGGGTGCTGGGTGACACAGGCCACTGGCCTGGTGCTTTAAGGACCATCAAGGCTCCAGGAAGTATTTTGTAATTTTCCCTTAGGCGCTAGAGGGCAGGCATGTCCCAGTCCCCCACAAAGCCTTCCCCTGCCTGCTTCGGGACAGATATCTCTCTCTTTCCATGTGACTTGCTCTCCACAGGCAGGGATGAGAAGGCAGCCAAGCTGCAAGGAGCCAGCCTGGCCCTTGGCTGCAACTGAGGGCTCCTTCCTTGGAGCGCCTGGTGGAGCCAACTTGGCTAGTGAAGACGGCAGAAAAAGCTGGACGGGGCTAGGAAAGGGCTCCGTCTTGTGAGCCCCCCATCTCGCGGCTGTGCCTGGGTCCGGAGTGGGGGGGAGGCGCTCGGAGGGACCCAGGAGGAAAAGGAGGGCTGCATGCCACCTCATTCATTGCCAGGCGCATGCAGGCTATTTTTCTGTTTGCAAAAAGGCAGCTGCTGTTGCTCTGCAGAGCCTGACTCACCCGCTCTGCCACTCCGCAGGGGGCTCCTCTTCCTCTCCATGGTGACAGGCTTTGGTCGAGAGCGCTGGGATGGCGCTGGGCTTCTGCGATTGTGCTGGGGGGAGGCAGGTTGCCAGCGGAAGGGGAGGAGGGTGGGGAGTGAGAAGGGGGGAAGGGGTCCCTTGGCAGAACCCCCACCCCCAGGCATGTCAAGCAGTGCAGAAAGAAGGGAGGAAAGAAGGAAGAGCAGATTACTCGGCAGGGAGGTGTTCTTTTGGAGGGGGAGCATTTGGGCACTGATGAGGGTATGAGGAAGGCCTGTAGCCCAGCCGGAAAGCACCCGCCTGGCATGCAGAAGGCCCCCAGGTTCACTTTCCCACGTCTCCAGGAAGGGATACTGTCAGGAGACCCTGAAAAGCCACTGGCGGACAGTGTGAACGAGTGTGATCCAGATGGGCCAGCTGCCTGACTCTGGAAGGCAGCTTCCTATTTCAATTAGCCCTTCCTTCATGAGGACTAGAATCCTGCTTTCTTCTAAGGAGCAAAGGCTCCAGGGCAGCTGAGCTCCTGCTTTGCATGCAGAAGGAACAAAGCCCAGTGCCCAATGGCACCCCCAGGTGGGGCTGGGAAATGTTTCCTGCCGGAAATCCTGGAGAGCTGCTGTCAGTCAGTGTCGACAATACTAAGCTAGATGGGCCAATGACCTTCCTTTGCTTCTGTTGGGAACACTTACTCTGCAGGCTGGGAACCTGTCGCTTCCCCACCTAAAATTAACTCAGGCAACAGGAAGCTGCCTTACAGTTGGGCAGCTTCGTAGAAACAGCGGAAACTGCTTTAGGCCAGCCCATTGTTCTCCACACTGGCTGGCAGCAGCAGCTCTCCAGGGTTTCAGGAAGGGAACACTTCCCAGCCCTGCCTGGAGATGGCGCTAGGGACAGAACCTAGAACCTTCTGCATGCCAAGCAGATGCTCTGCCCCTGAGCGAAGCTGCCTTTGTACCGAGTCAGACCACGGGGCCATCTAGCTCACTGTTGTTGACACTGACTGGCAGCACCTTTCCAGGGTTTCATATAGGGATTCTCCCAGTCCCAGCCCTACCTGGAGATGCTGTTGGGGATTGACCTGGCGACTTCTGCGTGCCAAGCAGGTGCTCTGCCATTGAGCTATGGCCTCTCCCTAAAAAGAAAGCAAGATTCTAGTCCTCATTGTTCCAAATAAAGGGGCGGGCTTAAATAGCTTGGGAAGACCATTCGCCCATTCAGCACAGTACTGTCCCCACCAAGAGGCAGAGCACAGGCATCCTGGCCGGTTGCCATCGATAACCTTCACCCCCTCCGTGAAGCGGCCCACCCGAGCTGATGGCCACCCCTGCGTCCTGCAGCAGGGAGTTCCCTAGTTGAGCTGCAACCTCCTCCCCTCGGGCACCTGCAGCCTGTCTCCGTGGCTGATCAGTTTGCGGCCTGCTTGGTGAGGCTGCCTTGGCTCCCAGCCCTCCTCTCCCGGAGCCAAGCTGCCTCTTGCTTCTCCCCTCCCCAGCCGCGCGTGCTGCTTTGCTCCTCTTACTCATCCTCTGCTTCTTCCTCGTAAACAGGAGAGGCCTCCTGGGATGAGCACAATCTGTGGGCGGCCACAGCAGAGGACCTTTTGCCGTGGCAACTTGAAGCCTCTCGGCTGGCAATGGGCTCTGCCAGGCCCAGGTGGTGGTCCCTCCAGATCTCTTTAATCACACCAGCTGCCACTCTGGTTTTGAGGGAGGCTTTACGCAGAAACCCCTGCCAGACCAGAAGGAGCAGTCGCCCGATCTGGTCCATAAAAGGCTGCAGTCCCTGGGAGAGAGGGAGGGGACTGTCAAGCAGGGCTGGGGCTCCAGAGCTGGGCTTTCAGTAGCCTAGGACTTGAGGGGCTTCCTTCCTTGCCCATTTCCCCACCCAGAAGAAAAGCCCAGCAGCTGGAGCAGGTCATAGGGGACACACTTAGCCCAGCCTCCTGCTCCCACAGCGGCCAAATGCCCCAAAGAACCTGGGGGGGTCCAGATAGACTGCCTCTGGACCTGGAGGCTCCATGAGAGCATAGGAAGAGCCTGGCTGCTGGGTCAGGCCAAAAGGGGGCCCATCCAGTCTACCATCCTGTTCTTGCAGTGGCTGGGTTGGAGTTCTGGGCCGATGTTGCCGCGCCCCCTGGGCATGTGCAGAGCGCCTCCTTCTTGGGCAGCCCATGCAGGCAACCTCCCACCCGCGTTCCCTTTGAGTCCCCGGAGCCCAGCAGGGTGGAATCCATGGCATAAACAGGCAGGTCTTGCTCCCAGCAGCACCTGGCAGTGGAATCCTCTCCCTGGCTGGGTTCCTGTCTGGAAAACAAATAAAAATCAGGTTGCAAATCCAGGGGACGGGGCGACAACGAGGTATATTGGGTGGGTGGGTGGGTGTGTCTTCCTCCATGCATTTAACTTTGTACCCATCTCTCCCATCCACCAAGGAGTTCGCAGTGTCTATGCGTAGGCAAACTAAGGCCGCCGGGGGCTGGATCCGGCCCAATCACCTTCTCAATCCGGCCTGTGGACGGTCCGGGAATCAGCGTGTTTTAACATGATTAGAATGGGTCCTTTTATTCAAAATGCATCTCTGGGTTATTTGTGGGGCATAGGAATGGGTTCACACACACCCCCAAAAATATATATATAGTCCGGCCCCCCCACAAGGTCTGAGGGATAGTGTTGAAAAAGTTTGCTGACCCCTGATTATTTTGATTCCCATTTTTTATTTCCTTTACTGCCTTCATATCCTCCTCTTTCCGCCGTCTCTGGGGCTCACATGCTCCCCCACTCCCCTTATTATCCTCTCAGGAACCCTGAGGTATGCTGAGAAAATGCCGGGACTGATCGCTCCCCCAGATCACCCAGCGAGCTTCATGGCCGAGTGGGGAATTTGAACTCTGTCTCTCCCGGGTCCCACTACCTGGCCACTGGACCACCGCTGGCTCCTCTCGGGGTTGCTGGAACTGGCACTCGGCCCTCCCCACCCCATGTCCCATAATGGGACCATGACACAAGATTTTTATTGTTACTTCTTTATCAATTAGATTCATATACCGCCTTTCATCATAAGAGCCTTAAGGCGGTTCACAGAGCAATATTTGTGCGGCTTCTCGGGAATGCCCTAACCCATGAAACCCATGCCCTAACCCAGGTCGCGATAAAGCTGTGTGATTTTAAGGCCCAAGGGACATTGGGGCAAGCTAGGGAGCTCTTCAGAACCCCCTGGAGAACTGCTGCCGGTCAGTGCAGGCAATACAAACCCGCTGCTCCGACGGCCTGATTTTAAGGCCGCTTCCTACCTTTCTTTTAAAACCAGTCCCTTTCACCACAAGAATACTACTTTCTTTTTAGGGGAAGCTCCCAGATTCTATGCGCCATAGCATCTCCAGACAGAGCGGGGCGGGGCGCCGTTTTCCTACCCCCCTTATGTTGGCGGGGAGGGGGGGGGGTTAGTCTCTGGGGTTGCTAGTTCACATTGAGGCAGGACTGGACGTCATTAGGAAGCGGGACACGAAGGCTCTCGGGCTTCGCCACGCACGCGGAGAGCGTCGTCTGCACGCCACCATCACGACACGTGTTGAGCGCAGAAAAGTCCCCAGGTGATACCACCCGGCTCTGCCCAACCCTTCCGGGTTGGAGTTCTGGGCCCATGTTGCCGCGCCCCCTGGGCATGTGCAGAGCGCCTCCTTCTTGGGCAGCCCATGCAGGCAAACTCCCACCCGCGTCTGTGAAGGGATGTGGGTGGAGCAGCAGCGGCGGCCGTGCCAAGGGCGCCCCCTGCTGGCGCGGTGAGCGGCCACCGACGGGGCGGGCGGTCCTGAAGCTTGGCCGGCGCCGCTGCTCGGCGTCGGGATCAGCCCCGGGTCGTCCCGGCCAAGCCAAGCCCGGCTTGCGCAAGTGGCTGACGCCTCCGCCCGCCCCGTGAGAGGCCCCAACAGCCCGAGCTGGCGGCGCCGTCGGGCGCACAGTCCTCCCGGGAGCCGTCGAGGAAGAGAGGAGCGCGCCGCGCCAGGTAAAAACGGGGTGCAGGTCCCTTGGAGGACCTCCCCCCCCACATACCACTTTGCGGGGTGGGCTGGGCTCCCCGTGGTAGGCCCCTCTGCACATGCTCAGAGGCGCAGTCTGGACGGGGTCCTTCCCCTGCTTTCGAAAGAACTTATGGGGTTCATTCTGAACACCCCCGTCCGTCCCTCCCGACCCTCCGCCACCCCAAGCTGTCTCCGGGGGGTCCCTCTTTCTCAATCCCCGCAAAAAACCGCTTGCGTGAGTAGCAGAAAAAGGAGGTGTCAGATGTGCACCCCCAGTGAGACATGGGAGGGGGTGAAGCGGGGAGGGCCCTCTTGAGGCTGCCGTTGGGGAGAGAGGCAGGACCCCCCCCCCATCCTCATTGGGCCTTGATTTCTACGGACGGTGGGACCCAATTTTAATCCTCTTGTAGCTTTCTGGGTTGTTTAATCCTACTGCCTTTATATCCTGCCTTTCTCTCAAGGATCTCAAGCCAGTTTTCAAGGTTCCCTCCCAAGCTATTTACCCCCCCCCCCAACACCCATGCAAAGTAGGCTGGGAGGGGGGGAGCTCCATCTTACCCAGGAAGCTTTGTGGCAAGAACGGAGATTCGAACCCAGATCTCCCCTGCCCTGGTTAAAACACAGAAGCTCTCTCCCTTTGGGGTGCTCTGAATGGATTTGAGGGATGTGCAGAGTGCCTTTCAAGAGCCAAGGAGCCTGAACTGAGGATTTCAGATTCAGAGGCTGATTCAGCACAGATTCTTCACAGGGACAGGGAGCCAGCGGGGGGGGGGGGGGGGAGACACAGGCTGATGACTGGACTTTGTTTTCATTGGAAGAAGCTTAGTCAGAAACTGGGAATGTCTTAAAGTCAACAATAAATGAAATAAAGTGACTGACAGGTAGCATAAGTTTTGGCGGAGGAGTTGAAGATTAGTGGCAGGGGGGTGGGTTGGCATATGAGCTTCCTTTTGGGGGCATCTGGTTAGTCCTAGGAGAACAGGATGCTGGACTAGATGCCCCCCCAATCCAGCTGTAGTCACCTGCTCTTCCAATGCCCCTGTTCCCCTGTTGTGATTTCGCCCTGTCAAAGTCCCACAGAGCATGAACCAAGAGCAAACTGTGTCTCTCTTGCACCCACATCCCTGCGGGAGACGAGGGAGGCCACTCATTATTCTGCATGGAATGATGCCCGGGGTGGTGGTCTTAGCTGTGATTCCTGCATTGCAAGGGGTTGGAATAGATGACCCTTGGGGGTCCCTTCCAACTGTACAATTCTGTGATTTGATGGGGACATTTCCCCTGGCTCGGTGGGGAAAGGGGGAGGCAGATTGCCCCAGCCCTTCCTGGGGTGGCTGGAACAGTGGCCAGGGGGCGGCCCAGGAAGCGTGCCTTGGTAGCAGTCTTGCCACCGCTTGAAGAGAGGATCTGCCCTGACTCAGACTTCCTGGCGGTGGCTCAGTTCAGTGACTGAGAGTCAAAGGCACTTCCTGCGCTGGGAACAGCGTGTTCCCAGGGCCAGGCCAGACCCTCTTGCGCAGCCGAGAGCTGGCACAATCCGCAGGATGGAGAAATTGCTTCCAGATGCTGAGGCTGGATGTGTCACTCAAACACACACAGAGAAAGAGGGGGGGGGGGAGAAGAGAAGGGAGGTGGCGGGGAGCGTTTTGACTCCCTTCTCACTCCCCACCCCCCCATCACTCACCCCATCACCGTCTGCCCCAGAGAACGGGACAACACAGAACCTGACAAGGATCTTCCTCGGCCGGCCCACTCATTGGCGAGACTTGATGCCTGTCCCAGTTTAAACCATCCTGCAGGATAATTCCTCCTGCCCCCTCCTGGCACCTGCGGGAAGGTAAGGGCGGGGGAAGGACTGTTACCCAAGGGATTCTCCCCACCTATCAGAGTCCAGCACTGACAGAAGGAAAGCTTAGCCCAGTGGGGGGAGTTGGGGTTCAGCACATGCACCCCAGTTCCAGTTACAGGTAGGTAGCCGTGTTGGTCTGCCATAGTCGAAACAAATTCCTTCCAGTAGCACTTTAGAGTCCAACTAAGTTTGTTCTTGGTATGAGCTTTCGTGTGCATGCACACTTCTTCAGATACACTGAAACAGAAGTCACCAGACCCTCTCTTTCAGTGTATCTGAAGAAGTGTGCATGCACACGAAAGCTCATACCAATAACCCAGTTCCAGTGTTGTTGTTGTTTTGCTGGGTCCTTTCTGAAAGCCCTGAAGAAGGCAATCCAATGGGATTTGTGTGTGTTAACCCTACGGGCCAAGGGGCCTTCTACAGGAACATGGGGGGGGGGTTGAGTTCCTCAGACCCAGGGAATTGGGATTCTCAGGCTAGGGTGCTCCCCTGGGGCACCCCTTCCCTCCAAAGCCAGGGAGAGGGCAGGCATGTGTGTTTGCACCCGCCAATGTGAGGGACCCCAGGGGTCATCTAGTCCAACCCCCTGCAATGCAGGAATCACAGCTGAAGAATCCATTGCAGATGGCCTTCCAGACTCTCTCTCCAGGTAGTCCGTTCCACTGCCAAAACAGCTCTTAGACAGGTCTTCCTAACGTTTAGTCGGAATCTCCTTTCTTGCCATTTGAATCCTTTGGTTTGGGGTCCTGCCCTCTGGAGCAACAGAATGCAAGCTCACTCCTTCTCCCATGGAAGAGCCCTTCGGGTGGCTCTCAGGTCACCTGCAGTCTCCTCTTCTCCAGGCTCATGATAAGTCAATGGAACCATAAATTTAGGGCCAGATGACTCTGAGACACGTCCCTTTCATGTCCTCATCAGCTGTCCCCTGTTGGAGGCAGAATGCTGCGCTGGATTAAACTGAAAGAAAGATTTGCCCAGAGTTCTCAGGATGGAAGCAGCCCAGCGAAGAGGAAGCCTACCTGTTGGGTGGCTGCCTGCCATGTCCAAAGATGTGTCCAACTGTGCCAGGGCTATCCACTTCCCAGGACCAAATTGCTGGCTAAACCAGGGGTAGGGAACCTAAGGCCCGTGGGCCGGATGCGGCCCAATCAGCTTCTCAATCCTGCCCGCGGGCGGTTTGGGAATCAGAGTGTTTTTACATGAGTAGAATGTGTCCTTTTCTTTTAAATGCATCTCTGGGTTATTTGTGGAGCCTGCCTGGTGTTTTTACATGAGTAGAATGTGTTCTTTATTTAAAATGCATCTCTGGGTAATTTGTGGGGCATAGGAATTTGTTCATATTTTTTTTTCAAAATAAAGTCCAGCCCCCCACATGGTCTGAGGGACGGTGGACCGGCCCACAGCTGAAAAAGGTTGCTGACCCCTGAGCTAGACCTTTCCCTCCTACGCTTCCTTGATCTCTTAAAGGCCCTGAATCGAGGGCCGCATTCCCTCCTGGGGCCACATGCCAGAGGCAAAAGTAGCTGGAGCAATTATACTCACCTGTTCCTCTTTCCACCCTCCTTCCAGGCATGAAAAGAGGCAGGGTCAGAGTTCAAGGACACACTTCTAGCCTGGAAGGTGCAGAGGGCGTGTCCTGGAGAGAGGGGGCGTGGCTGTGGGGGCAGCAATGCTTCCGGATACCACTTGCTTTGAATCTCAGATGGGAAGAGTGTTCTTCTGCCTGAGGGCCAGGTGGAGAGGAATGGAGGGCCGATTCTGGCTCCTGGGTTTAAGGTTCCTGATCAGTGAGCTATTAGAAGAGCAATTTAGAATCTTGGAATTGCAGAGTTGGAAGGGACCCCAAGGGTCCTCTAGTCCAGCCCCCTGCAGTGTAGGAATCTCAGCTACAGCATCCATGACAGAGGGCCACCCAACTTGCGCGTGATTACCATAAGAACATAATGAGAGCTTGCTGGGTCAGGCCAGTGGCCCATTCAGTCCAGTTGCCTCTTCTCACAGTGGCCAACCAGGTGCCCCAATGGGAAACCAGAAAGCAGGATTTGAACACCAGAGCCCTCTCCCACCCTGAGATTTCTAGCAACTGGCATCAGGAACATCGCTGCCTCTGACTGTGGAGGCAGACCTGAGCCACTGTGGCTAGTCTAATTCTCTGTCAAAGCCATCTGGGTTGCTGGCCATCACTGCCTCCTGCAGAAGAGAGTTCCACAGTTTAACTTGTGTGAAGAAGTCCTATCATTTATCTGTCCCGAATCCTCATTATCGATCCACCTCCTTTCTGTGACTGTAAGTTGTTTGACACTGTTGTGTTTTAGTTGTTGGAACCTGCCCTGGGGCCTGAGGGTCAAAGGTACCAACTGGTGGATGGATGGATTTGCTGTTTATGGGTGAGGGGCGATGCCTCCCTCCTGCAGCAGCCTGCAGATTCTAGGATGCGCTGGATCCGCCCTGCCCCTGCCTGGGGAGCACACAGGCACCTTCCCTGCCTCTTGTGGATTTCTGCCTGGCATCGGAGGGAGCAGCCACCCAGAAGCCCCTGGCATTCCCCAAACAGTAAGAGTTTATGTGCAGTGTCATCCAGAATCTGCACACAAGCTCCTCCTGTGTGGGGGGACCAGGCCATGCCTGCCTCTTGTGGGAGCCAGTTCCAGTGCTGCTTGGAGGACTGTCTTTTATCCATCCAACATTCAGCTTCACTGGGTGTCTGCGAGTTCTAGTGATAGGAGGGAAGGAGGAAAACTTTATCCCTCACTCTGGGTGAGATGGGCTTCTGCTCTGGTCCTGCAGGGCCCTGGTCCACACATGCACATCTTGTGGAAAGTAATCCACTGTGAGCAGTCAAACACAACATTCCTTGTTTTCCTAGAGAAGACATGGGGGGGGGGAATGTTTGGTCCAGCCAGTCAACTCGAAAACTTCCTGTTTCTTCCTGGCTGGAGGATCCTTCCTTTGCATGTGACTAGAGGTGGGTGTGACCTTACCTGTCCAGGTAACAAAAGGACAAGGCATGCTGCCACACACTCTCTTTTTCACTTCCTCTGTCGCTGGACCAGCTTCTTAGCTAGAAATGCTCTGCTAGCTTCTCAGCTAGCGGAAGCATTGGGATCAAATCTCCCATATGGGGTAGATGCACATGTATATATTTGTAACTAAGTGTGCCTTCAGGGACCCAACTGTGAACTGATGTGAGTAAATGACTTTTATTGCCTTTAAATAAGATTGTTGTGTCTTTATTCTTTCAAGAGGGGTAAAAGGGAACTTACCAGGAATATACAATTCAGTATAAAATAGTGAGAGGCTTACACAAGCCTGCAACCAGCTATCTGCTGTGAATGTAAAAGAGGAATGTAAACTCTGCTAAGGAACTTACTAGCGCAAGTTAGGAAGGACATTACTAAACAATATATCCTCTCCTGCCTCGCTGAACATTCCCACACATCTTTTAATGTGTGCATTAAAAGCAGTGCATTTGGAACTTTTTGAAAGCCATAAATTATTGTTAGCTTTTCTTTTTGATAATTTTATTGTTTCATCTTTTTTTCTAAACCGCTGTGAATGTTCCCCTCCCTCATCAAGCAGTGTATGGATTTCATGAAATGAATGAATGTGTGAATCTGTTCTCGGTATAGAATGTGAAAATGCTGAAGGACAACATCAGAAAGGGTATGGAAAACATCAGAGGTCTATGGAAGGCAATGGAAATTCAACGTTGATTAAGACTCCTAAAAGTCTGAAGCATGGGAAGTCATATAAAATTAATAATTTGGCAGTTTATTTGGACTTATTTGGATTATTTGATATTCATATATAAAATTGGAATATTTGAGGTGATTATTATAATTGGCAAAAGAAAGAAAGAAAGAAAGTGAAAATTGTGTACATGCCTCCTTGGCACTATAATCCTCAAATTGGGCTTCAAGTCTTAGGAAGAAAACATGAGCCAAGAGCTGAGCACACCTTTCTTCTGTAACCTCAGTGCCGTCCCCCAATCTTAAATGTAACCATTTCAGGCATATCCGTTTTCTCCTTAATTTTGCATCCCTTCGTTTAATAGATGCTGCTTCTTAGTTGCAGAGGAGCAGAGTACATTTCCCAAAATGCTGCTCTGATGGTGGCTGCAGATGTGGTAGGTCCCAGGGCAAGTGGGCAGGATCTGGTAGCTTGAGGATTGCCTCTTGGGGCCTGGCCAGGATCTTGTGGGAGAACCATAAAGTCCTGAGCAGCCCCTCCAATAGAAAATTGCGTCCGTTCTCTCCCTGCCCTGCCCTGCAACACACACACACACACACACACACACACACACACACGTCCCTGCAGGAATGAAGTGTGTAAAAATAATAGACCTATGCACAGCAGATGGTGCAAATGTGTACAATTTATGCAGGCCGCAGATTTTAAATTTATATGAGATGAAAGGAAAGGGGGAGGGAGGGTTATAACCCCCAAAGGATTCCAGATTCCACGTAAGTTCCTTGTTGCTGGTTACACAAGAGGAGCTGGCTACCCACAGAGAGAGGTTCACAAAGGGAAAGCAAGAAACAGCTGCATCTTCCTCACCACCTGCTGCCTGACCCCCCCCCCCCATTTACCTGCAGGTGCTTCCAGGGATTGAATCCAGAACCTTCTGCATGCCGAGCATCTGCTCGGCTGAGCTGCAGCCTCCCCGCATTTGCCACTGAACATGGGAATGCAAGCAGTAGCATGTCCCTGTTGCTTTGAGTCCCCACTCCTTTGGATGAGCATGTGCTTCCTCATTGGACTAGTCCTCAGTGAGTACAGATCTGCTAACCTGCACTAATCAACTTTCAGTAAATGCTCAGGGCTGCTTGCTGGGGAAATGGACTGTGGGATGTGAAACACGGGAGCAGTCAAATACAACATTCCTAGAGTGGACATGAAAGGGGGTCTCAGTCAGCCAGCCAGAACTTCCTGCTTCTCCTGGGGTAACACAGACTTCCTCTGTGTAACTAGAGATGGGTGTGGCCTCACCTATGCAGGTAAAGACAAAAGCACAGGGGCCAGACTCCATCTTTCTCTCTTTTCGACTAAGCAACATGTGCTTAGGCAAGATGCTCTCTTGGCCTCCAGCCAAAAGAGGAGAGGGAGCTATCGCCCTTAAGGAATAGTCTCCTAACGTATATTGCATTTTCTAAGCTAAAAGTCTGCTTTCTGGGATCCGATTGTGAACAGATGATACTTGTAAGTAAACTCTTTACAGTGGTACCTCTGGTTACTACTTAATTCGTTCCAGAGGTCTGTTCTTAACCTGAAGCGTTATTTCTGGGTTAGCGGAGTATGTAACCTCAAGCGTCTGTAACCTGAAGCGTATGAAACCTGAGGTGCCACTGTATACTTTTATAGAAGACTGTGTCGTGTCTTATTTTAGGAGGGAATTAGAAGGGGAAAATACCAGGACAGTATTACTAAAGAAAGTTCTAGCAAACCTGAGCAAGCTATCCGCTGTGTGTGTTTAAAAAGGGGAATGAAAACTCTGCTAAGTTCTGGGACTTGTTAACACAAGTTGGAGTAGGATATAATAAACAATATATCTGCTCCTGCATCCCTAAACATTCCCACATGGACATGCAAACTTTGTTGCCCCTAGATAGACGTACATGGGCTGGACAAAAAGAGCCCCCTTTCACTGGAAAGAGGGGGCTGCCACCCAGGTCAGAGTTCTGCACTAGGGCCTGGGAAACTAGGGTTCAGACCCTGACCCAGCCCAGCGGCCACCTCTCAGAGCAATCTCCTAACTCACAGGGTTGTCATGAGGATTAAGGATGTCACCTTGAACTTCTTGGAGGGAAGGAAGGAAGGAAGGAAGGAAGGAAGGAAGGAAAGAAAGAAAGAAAGAAAGAAAGAAAGAAAGAAAGAAAGAAAGAAAGAAAGAAAGAAAGAAAGAAAGAAAGAAAGAAAGAAAGAAAGAAAGAAAGAAAGAGCTAGCCAACCCTTGGTTGTTTCTCCCCCACCCCAGCACATTTCAGCAGCCCAGAGGCCACTTGGCAGGGCCCAGCACCCAGGGAGGGGTGTGTGTGCGCATCAGCCCAGCCTCTCTCCCAGGCTGGTCTCTGCCTTGGGGGCCCAGAACCAGGAGCTTTGGAGAGAAAGCAGCCCCCACCGCCCTCCCAGGATGCCCACAAATAATTCCTCCCCCTCCACCATCAAGGCTGCTGTTGCTGCTGCTGCTGCTGCTGCTGTTGCTGCTGCTGAGGCGTCCACTCCAGGCAACCATGGCTGTAGACTGTTACCAGCCCACATCCACACAGTAACAATCTAAAGCCACGGTTGCCCTGGAGACGCAGGATGAGCTGGCACCGTGGCAAATGGCATCCCGAAGGCTCCATCTCTCTCTCTCTGATTGCTGCGAAGGGGAAGAGGGAGAAGCAGAAAACCCAGGAGCACCCCCTTCCCAATCTCCCACTCGCCGTTCCCCCAAATAAGCAGCAATGCACACTTGGACCCACTTTGAGTCCAGGTCTGGGTCTGCCCAAATCAAGCTGCACGTCTGGTTGTAAGATCTGCAGAGGTTGTTGTGTTCTCTGTTGGGGTCTGCATGATGGGGAAGAGTCAATAGAGAGAAGACCCTCCCTGTTTGCCCTTTAACCTGTGCTGGTGTTCCCTCCATTGTTAGATGGAGACTCTTGAATTCTTTGGTCCTCCAGTGACCAGTAGCTGAATAACCCTTTTTACTGAAGTGCGGAATTTCCATCCACTGTGGACCAGAGTAAGTTCATAGAATCATAGAGTTGGAAGGGACCCCAAGGGCCATCTAGTCCAACCCCCTGCAATGCAGGAATCTCCGCTAAAGCATCTCTGACAGATGGCCACCCAACCTCTGCTTTAAAATCCCCAAGGAAGGAGAGTCTGCCACCTCCCAAGGGAGACTGTTCCCCTCGTGCCTGTACCACATTTCGTGGACCCAGACAGACCACTGGCTCCATCCAGCTCTGTATTATCTACACCAGGGATGAGTAGCCCCTGTGGCTTTCCTGATGTTGCTAGACTCCAAATCCCAGCATGTCTGCATGGGAAGAAGGAGTCAGTGAGAGAAACCTCCCAGCTTCCTAAGCTGCCCTTTAACCTGCGCCGACCATCCCTTTGGTGATAGACTGATATTCTTAGGGTTGCTGGCCTCATCTCCTCCTCCTCCTTCCATACATTGGGAGAGGTAAATCTTTGTGACTCCTGCTGAGAGCAAAGAGCAGGCAGAATGAGGGTCTCTCCTGCCCAGCATGCATTTCCTTCAGGAAACTTAGCTTCCAAACTCAGAGTCTCAGTGTGATTGTATCCAAGGGGCCATCAGTGGATCAGTGCTCAATTCAAATTTCTGATGGGGGCACTCAAACCTCAAGTGCCATCCTTCTGATGGGGGCACTTTTCTGAGGGGGTCCCACGTACCCCCAAGTTCCAGCTGGTTCCTATCAGGAGCTGAGGCTTCAGTGTAGCGAGCCCTGCCCTGTGGAACTCCTTGCCACTAGGTGTCCCTGCTTGATTTTAGATGACTTCTGAAAACAGTCAAAACAAAATAAAAAATCAAAAAATTCCTTCCAGTAGCACCTTAGAGACCAACTAAGTTTGTTCTTGGTATAAGCTTTCGTGTGCATGCACACTTCTTCAGATACAAGTCCTCCTAATCTTGTTTCTTTGTCCATACAACTCACCTTCCCCAACCCACTGTTCGCTTTTTCTTTCCTTTTTTTAACCATCTAGCCTTATGGAAGAGTTCTGGGGAACTCAAAAGTGTTCACATTATTCTGGGTTTGTCTAATAAAAAAAAAAAAATCACCATATTATGGAGGGGGGGGGGTCCTTAATTCTTGCTCTTGATGCTCCGGCAACAAGAGGAGCACCATCCAAGGCAGGCACTTCAACCTCAGAAAGTGCAATTGCTTCCCCCAGTTAAGAGCAAGACAAATCTCCCTTTTTGTCATCTGAATCCATTGGTTTGGGTTCTCCCCTCCAGAGCAGCAGAAAAACAACTTGCTTCACATGCCATGTGTTAGTACTTCAGGTATCTGAAGACAGCAGTCATATCTCCTCTCAGTCTTCTTCTCTTCTCCAGGCTAAACACACCCAACTCCCTCAACCATTCCTCATAAGGCTTGGTTTCCAGATTCTTCATCATCCTGGTTGCCCTCCTCTGCCACATCTTCTAGCTTGTCAATATCCTTCTTAAACTGGGGTGCTCAGAACTGGACACAGGACTGACTTTTACTCTTGGGGCGGTGGAGATGGAGGATGGGGAAGAATGGATTTTGCTCTTACCCTGAGCTTCCTCCTCATTGGCCAGACTGTATTGGGAACACTCACTACTGTGCAGGTCTCTCCTTCATAACTATTGGCTGGCAAAGGCTAGAAAATGTGCCAGTAGGGGGACAGCCTGTACCCCCACCCCACACCTTGGGCTCCCTCTTTTGTTCTGGAAGTGGGAATCCCTCTTCATTGATTCTCAACCAGCCGGCATCCCAGAAGCACCCACCACCTCCAAGTGACGTCCACAGAGCATCAAGAATTAAAGGCAAAACCTACCTGGACCTTTCCAGTGTGGGAGGCACCAGACACCCTATCGCTTGGTGGTAGAGCCCCTGCTTTGAATGCAGAAGGCCCCTGGTTCAGTCCCCAGAGACATCTCCTGAGAAGGAGAAAGGCTCATTTCTGAAACTCTGGACAGCTGTTACCAGTCTGTGTTGGCAATACTGGGCTAGGTATAGCAATGGCCTGACTGGGTTTAAAGCAGATCCCTACATTCCTGGAGAGGGAGCGTGGTCAAACACAGTCTTAAGGACTCACAGATTTATTGCAGCAAAACCTGGAGATGACAGCAGTTAATCTGATCAGGCCATTGGTCCATCCAGTTCAGTATTGCCTCCTCTGGCTGGCAGTGGCTTTCTGGGGCCTTCAGCAAAGAACCCTCACCTGCTGCTGGAGTCCTTGCATGTGCAAAAGAATAGGCTATGCTCTACTGAACTATGGATGACACCCATGAATTTTACCCTGTAATAAATCTGTTCGTTTCTATGGTGCTGCAGGATTCTTCATTCATTCATAAACATTTCTGGACTACGACTCCCTCCCACCCGCCCCCATTGCTGCTCATGCTGTCTGGGGCTGATGGGAGTTGGAGTCCAGCAACATCTGGGTCCCTGGTACAGACAAAACAGAGCTTTGTCAACCAATTGTCTGACTCAGTGCCTTTGGTTGCTTTGGCCAAAACAAACACAGTTTCCCTTTGGAAAGGGGTCAAAGCCAGCCATTCCTCTCACTCTTCCAAGGAGGAGCGGGGCCCAATGCTGATACGGGAAAGGTATTTCCCGCCCTGGTACAAAACACAAGGGGGCCTGAAACTGTTTGGAAGTGGGCGGTTTTCCAAGGGAGACTGGAGATCAGCACCATGGACAGCAACCCACAGGCAAGGATCCCTTTTGGTGCCAGGAGGGAGGCTATGTTTGGGCCCCAAGGACAGGAGATGGTTGAGATTCCCTACCCCACATACTCTCCCCAACCGGGTCCAGAACCACAAGAAACTGGAGTCCAGTTTGAAGAAAGTGAACTGCAAGTGACTTCCCTAACCAACTCTGCCAGTTCTGCCTAAGACCTGCAATACAGGAGTGGCACCAGCCTCCCTCTCCGCACTTCCCAAAACCTTCTCAAGGCCCACATCATATGAAGAGCCTGTTGGATCGGGGCAATGGCCCATCTAGTCCAGTGTCCAAATACCCCAAAGAACCTAGGAATTGAAATAGACTGCCTCTGGACCTGGAAGTTCCATAAAAGCATCAGAAGAGCCTATCTGCTAGATCAGGCCAATGGCCCATCTAGTCCAGCATCCTGTTTTCACAGTGGCCAGCCAGGTGACTCTTCGGGAAGCCCACAAGCAGAACCCAATTTCCAAAGCCCTCTTCCCTCCTGATTTCCAGAAACTGGTATTCAGAAGCACAATTGCCTCCAATTGGGGTGGCAGAGCACAGCCACCATGGCTAGTAGCCATCAATAGCCCTCTCCTCCACCAGGAATTTGTCCAAACCTCTTTTAAAGCCATCTAGGTTAGTGGGAGGGAGTTCCATAGTTTAACAAAGTGCTGCCCTTGTTAGACCCCACCCCCCCACCTTCCTCTCCAACCATTATGAAATTTTAAATACCTGTTAGCTGCACTGGCTCGCATCCACCCACCTGTTCAACCTCTGGACCACCCCACCCCCTGTTGCATTGGTTGAAGGGCCAGCAGTAGGAGGTCCCCATTTGATTGACAGACAATTGATGAAACATATGTTTAAGTACATGGAGGGGCTGCTCAAGGTCACAGATACCCCATCCATAATCTAGTTTTACAGGTGAGAAACACAGAGGTTAAAGAGGTAAGCAATTATACCACAAGGCCCACCATGTCAAGTTGTATTTTTTTTAAAGGAGCAGCATTTTAAACCACCAGGGTCCCATTTTATAGCCAGGGTAAACTGAGGCCCAGATATAGCTAGACTGTCTATACCTTCTTTGCTAAGCTTTCTTCATTTCAGAAGCCTGGTTTATTAGGGGAGGGGGTGGAGATCTGTTTCTGCTGCTGTTAAAGAACCGTGAGCCAGAAACCCCTTTTTCAGGATCTGCTGCAGAGACCTACCACGAGTGGATCCTGACATGTCTTTGCCCTGGCACAGCTGAAAGGAGACATACGCCCCACACAAAGGCCCCCCCCTCAGGTGAAGAGGCACTGTAGTTGCTGTCAGACTTCAGTAGCCATGACTGTAGACTGTTACTGTTCCTGTCGTAGCACTTAGCAGTAAGCAGTCTAGAGCCAAGGTGCCGACGCACTGACCTGGCAGGGAGGGTGTGGGAGGGAGGAGGTTGGATCTTCTCACCAGGGTCTCTTCCACAAGCGGATCCCCCTACTTTAACCCGGAGGGGGGAAGGCCACTGCAAAGAAAAGTGCAAAAAGCCTCCTGCCTGCTGGTGTGGCTGCCTCTCTGTGCTTCCTTGAGAGGCCGTTAAAAAAAGAGAGAAATCAAGATTCTGCATCTCATGATCACAGCGTAAGCTGAGGAGCAACGGAAAAGGGAGAGTGCCTTCTTGTTGCGCTCAATTTCAGAGTCTGGTAGAAGGAAGTTCCTGGATTTCAGGGCTCACCAGCGAGTTAGGGGCAGATTCCTGCCCACCTAGCAGTTCGAAAGCACGTCAAAGTGCAAGTAGATAAATAGGTACCACTCCGGCGGGAAGGTAAACGGCGTTTCCGTGCGCTGCTCTGGTTCACCACAAGCGGCTTAGTCATGCTGGCCACATGACCTGGAAGCTGTATGCCGGCTCCCTTGGCCAGTAAAGTGTGATGAGCACCGCAACCCCAGAGTCGTCCATGACTGAACCTAATGGTCAGAGGTCCCTTTACCTATACCTAATGTTTTGATAGAAATGGTGTGGGGAAACTCCAGGCCATCCTGGAAGAGGCTGGGGTTAGGAAGGGGGTGATATAGACCTGCCGTCTGCTGAAGAACTAACTGGCAGACAGACCTTCCCCAAATAGCACATAGAATAGTAGAGTTGGAAGAGACCCTGAGGATCGTCTAGTCCAACCCCCTGCAATGCAGGGATATGCAGTTGCTGGCAAGGGATATGGGGTCCAGATCAATGCTCTTGACTCCTTGGTAGACTGCCTCTAAGGAGAGAGGCTCCACTGAGCGAACATGGCTAAAATTTTCTCCATAAATTTCCCCCATCTGCTCCCCTCCTAACTTTCACCCTCTATGGCAGGCTAAGGGGGTGGGGTGAACTACAACTCCCATCAACCTTGGCCTCTGGCCATGCTTGCTGTTGATGGGAACGGTTTCAGCAGCACCTGAAGAGCCGAAAGTTCCCCACATCTGCTTCAAGTCCTAAGACGAGCCTGGCTGCTGGATCAGGCCAAAGCAGGACTCATTCCGTCCGGCATCCTTTGTCTCAGCTGCAAGCAGCGTCTCAGTACATCAGCAGTGTGGCTTAGTGGTTAGCCTGGGAGAAATTAGGGTTTGAATCCCCACTTGGCCCTGAAGCTTATTGAGTGACTTTGGGCCAATCACTGCTTCTCAGCCTAGCCTACCTCACAGGGCTGTTGTGGGGATTAAACAAGGATGGGGAGAACCAAGTAGCCATGCAGAAAAAGTGGGACATAAATTCCTGCATTGCAGGGGGTTGGACTAGATGACCCTTGGGGTCCATTTCCAGCTCTACAATTCTATGAAGTGCAATCAGTAAACAAAATAAAAACAACAACACCCCTCATTCCTTCCCTCTCTCATTCCTATGGATTCAGGATGGCCTTTCGCACACAGCCTGTGATCTGACTCTCAACCGCCAGGATGGCCATGATTATGTTGAGGGTGGGAGCTGTCCATCAAAGAGGGCACCAGGTTGAGAAAGGCTGAGACAGGGAAACAGGGGTGTGTGTTCAAGGGAAATAACTGGAACAGAAGAGCCTGCAGGATCAGGCCAACAGCCCACCTAATCTAGCATCCTATTATCACAGCGGTGGACAAGATGTCCATTATGGGAAACAGATCCCCAGTTGTTGTTCCCCATCCTCTGGTATTCAGAGATAGACTGTCCCAGGGCATGGAGGTTCTGCTATCACAATAGACCTTTGTAAGAAGAGCCCTGCTGGATCAGGTCAAAGGGAGCCCATCTAGTCCAGCATCCTGTTTTCACAGTGGCTGAACAGATGCCCATTACGGGATGCCTGCAAGCAGGATTCAAGCACAAGAGCTAGAACTCTCCCCTCCTGCAATTTCCAGCAACTGGGACTCAGAAGCGTCGCTGCCTCCGACTGTGGGGGCAGAGCAGAGCAGAGCCATCGTGGCTATGAATGAATCTGTTGCTCATTCTTAAAAATGAATAACTAAACCCCACAAAAGGGTAGGGCGTTAGAGAAGGCAGGTGTCTCGAACTCTTCGCTTCCGGGTGTGTGTGTGGGGGGGGGGGCAGGGGTGTCAGAGGAAGGGAGAGGTCCCCTCTCCTTCTTCCACCCCCAGATCTTCCTCTGATATTCAACCACCCACCCCATTAACAGCCCCTCGTTCAGGAGCTTCTCGCCTCCTGCTTTCTCGTTGGGCATCTCAGATTGGAAAGGGTGGGAGGGCGAAGAGAGAGCTTTTTGGGGAGGGGGGGGCGCTGGTCTGAGGGATGCTTATGCCTGGGGAGTTGGGGGGGGGAGAGAAAGGCTGGTCGCTGCCGCCCTGCGCCAAGCCAGCCCTCCCCCTTCAGCATTTGCCAAGCGGACACGGTGTGGGGGGGGGGGTAGACAAGCGGCTGGCTGACTGCCGCTCCCCCCGCCCATCGCTTCCGGCGACGCAGCAGCCCCTTCCAGCCAGTTCTTGTTCCGGCTCAAGGTGAATGGAGCGGCAGGTAGGCTGGTGGTGGGGGCGGGAAAGAGAGGGAGCGGGAGGCGGGAGCAGTAGGGGAGAGAGAGAGCGCTGCAACAACGTCTCCCCCGCCCCCCGCAGGAAAAAGAGAGGAGAGAGCGCCAAGCAGACGCAATGCAACAGGTGGCGGATCCGCAGGAGGAAGAAATAGGGGGGGGGGGGGTGAGAGAGATAAAGGCATCATCTAACCAGCCCCCTCCAAGCTCAATTGCGGGGAGGGGGCGCTAGGGAAGAGCCAGACCCCTCTGCGCGCCCCGCACCCAGGCGCTCCTCACCCGCCCGCCCCCAGTTGAATTCCACCAGCTCCCCCTTAGCTGGGCTTTTTTGGGGAAAGGGGAAGTTGGCAAGGCACAAGGTGCTGGGGGGGGCAACGCCCGAAACTCTGCCGTGTCCCCCCCCGCCCGCTTATTATAGTGGCAAATGCCTCTCTGGTCCCATTAACGTGGGAAGGGGGTCTCTGTTCCCTCAGTGCCCCCCGCCCACTGAAAAGAGACATCCCCGCCCCATCCCTGGTGGGGAAGAGGTGAGGAAAGTCGGTCCCAATTCAAGACCTACTTCCTCTCCTTTGATTGGGGGGGGGGGGGGTAGGCAGTCGCTGCCCGGACAAGTGCCACGTGTTTGGCACGGGAACCAATCGACTCCGGGCGAGTCACGCTGTGGGGACCCCCCCCCCCTCTCCCCACAAACCGCCTGGGACGGGACTCTGTTGGAGGCGAATCTACGTCGCGGAGCAGAGAGAGAATAAGTGGGGGGGGGGAGCCCTGACACACACAACCCCACTCTTGAAAGCGGCGATAAGCCAGTCTTGCAATGGGGAGAGGGACTCAGAGCTGGATTGGTAGAGGGCAGCGGCAGCCCACTCTCCGCTTACCTGTGCCTCGACGGGGCGTCCTTCCCGTCCATCCGCCCGCCGGCCCTTCTCCCCTCCATCCCTCCGCGCCGGAGCCCCCTTTTTCTCTCCCGGCTTTGGGGGGGAGAAGCGCCGGACTTCGTCGGCAGTGCAGGCTCCGGAGCGGTGTCTGCAGCCATCGGGGTTTTTATAGAGTCCGGCTCGTAGTAACGGGGACCTCGCGGCTCATTCATAGAAAAGAATCAACCTACACAATGACGTGAGCACGACGTCAGCGGGAAATTTAGGGAACGGGCAGAGGCAGCTATTTATATCACGGGGAGGGGGGGGGAGAGAGAGAGGGAGAGAAAGAGGGGCGGGGGAGAGAAACTAGCCAGCCAGAGAGGGGGGATTTATGGGGGGGGGGACTCTAAGTGGGTCTCCTTAGCATCAGTTTGCTACATGACACTCCTGATGCCCATCAAAACGACTGAGGGGGGGGGGAGCAGAAAGCGAGAGCTTTATAGACCTCTGAAACTGCCAGGTTTCCCGGTCTTGGCACACACACACATACCCTCCAGGGGGGGGGCATCCATCCCCCTGGCATGTGCCAAGATGCACCCTAGTGGCAAAAAACTCACAAAGTGTTAACTCAGATCTAGGAACACAGGAAGCTGGCTGAGACTGAGTCACCAACTGGTCTATTTAGCTCCATATCGTCAACACGGACTGGTGGTGTCTCTCCGGGGGTCTCAAGCAAGCAGCAAGCGGAGGTCTTACCGCCAGCTCAACAGAGAGTGGATCATCTGGGACATCCTGCAGGCAAAGGACAGTGAGCTGCAGCAGCCCCCATCCCCTAAAAATAAGGTAAGTTTTTGATCTTCAGGACTCTAGAGTTGGTTTATTGCAAACCGCCTCATATACTGAGTCAAATCAGTCAGCTCAGTATTGCCAACACAGACTAGCAGCAATCAGTCAATCAATCGTTTTATTTTTAAGTTAAAGCTATGCTCAAGCTGGTCGACAACATATAAAAACCACATAATTACGAATATAACAGAAGTAGTCTATGAACATTGAATAAAACACCAGAAAGCACAATTTCCACATAAATCATAAGAAGATGGAAAATAAAGATACAAAAAGTATCAGTAACAACCACCCCCCCAAAAAAAACCCTAAACAATCCCCCAGCCCAAGAGTCTGTTCAGCATTCTCAGCTTTTGCAGATGGAGTCAGTCCGAGGGCTGCCCTCCCAGGCCTGGTAGGAAAAGGCCTGCAAGGCAGAGAGAGAGCAGGTCTCCCAGGACTCGCAGCCAAGAGCAGCAGCTCTTCAGGGCTCCAGGCAGGGGGTCTCTCCCCAGGACCTGCCTGGAGATGCCACTGGGAGCTGAATGTGGACCCTTCTGCATGCGAAGCAGGCGTTCTGCACCCCTAAACTACAGCCCCTCCATACATCAACCCAGGAAGTTGTGTTGTGTTCAGTCCGACTACTGGTCCATCTAGCTCAGCACTGCCAGCACTGATCGGCAGCAGCTCTCCAGCGTTTCAGACTGAAGTATTTCCACAGACCTACCGGGAGATATTGGGGTCTGCAGTGCATGGTTAAGCTGTGGAACTCCCTCCCACAAGATGCGGAGGAGATGGCTTTAAAACAAATTCATGGAGGAAGCGAGGGCTGTGGAGGGCACCTAGCCAGGCTGGCTCTGCTCCTCCATTGTCTAAGGCAGGCA
Organism: Lacerta agilis; assembly: GCF_009819535.1. Classification (NCBI taxonomy): domain Eukaryota; kingdom Metazoa; phylum Chordata; class Lepidosauria; order Squamata; family Lacertidae; genus Lacerta; species Lacerta agilis. The sequence continues at coordinate 43,180,640 of NC_046326.1, forward strand.
TCCCCAACCTGCAGCCCTCCAGATGTTTTGGCCTACAACTCCCATGATCCCTAGCTAACAGGACCAGTTGTCGGGGATGATGGGAATTGAAGTCCAAAACATCTGGAGGGCCGAAGGTTGGGGATGCCTGGTCTAAGGCAGCAGTGCTTCTGAATCCCAGTGGCTGGAAGTCGGCTCTTGGGCTTGAATCTTGCTTGTGGGTTTCCCTTGGTGGCATCTGGTTGGCCCTTGAGCCGTGGAAAGGGGCATGGGGCCACTGGTGGGGCAGGAGAAGAAATGCCCTGCCACACGAAGGACACAGACATTTCTGGCAAAAGATTCCTGCGCTGCAGGGGGTTGGACTAGATGGCTCTTGTGGGCCCTTCCAACTCTACCAGTCTATGATTCCAGCAGCCTTCCCCGATTTTCTACCCTCAGGATCACACAGCTAAAACAGCACTGGGGCGTGGTGACTCCAGGAAGCCGGCTGCGGCAACCCAGCCAGATGGGCGGGGCACAACTAATAAAATTATTATTACTATAAGCAGCCCTATACCAAGTCAGCCCATTGCACTGCCTGCACGGACTGGCAGCAACTCTCCAGGGATCTAACCCTACCTGCAGATGCCATTGGGGATTGAACCAGGACCTTCTGCATGCAAAGCAACTGCTCTGCCACTGAGCTACAGTCCGCGGATGTGAAGCAATGGATCATCTAGGGAAGCCTTCTCTATAGGATGTCTGGGGCTGGTGGGAGTCGTGGTTCAAAACCTCTGGAAGCCAGTCAGTTGGCCAAGGCTGACTTTAGTCCACCTCAGTCTGTTTCCAAGCCCAGAAACTGCTTGAGTCATCCGGGTGGGTGATCAAGACTCCCAGCCCTTCTGTAGGTTCTGGATAGCTCCTCCAAGATGGGAGCTGGAGGGGTCATGTTTGGGTGTGGCTCTGCTCCTACCTGCCGGGAGTTCCAGAAAGAGGTGTTGGGCTTGGCCTCGCTGCTGCTGCTGCTCAGCCCCAAAGACCTGTTGCTATGGAGCTCTGCAGGATCCCACCCTCTCCTACATGCACATGAGACCTTGTGGAGTGCCTGCCCAGTGTTTGCGGGTGAGCCCTCAGCATTTTCTAGATTTCCTCTCCTCCTCGATGGTTCTGAGATCCAGTCCTGACAAGGTGGAGGTGCTGTGCATGGTTACTATCACAGAATCATAGTTGTGGAAGGGATCCCAAGGGTCATCCAGTCCAACCCAGGTTGGTTTGTCTGCTTGGGGCAATGGTGCTCTATCTGTTGTCGGTGGAAGCTGCACTCCCACACCTAAAGGATCAGATTCGCCATTTGGAGGCACCCCTACATCAGAGGTGGGAAACGTAGCACCGCCTCTGATGACGGTCCTGAAACTTCAGCGGGTGCGGAATTTGGCAGCCAGGTTGCCCCCCAGGGCAAAACGGTTTGAACCATCTGAAGTGCTGGTTTTGATCTATAAAGCCTTAAAGCGTTCAGGACAGCAAAACCTCAAGGACCACATCTCTTCCACATGAAACAACCTGGACCCTGAGATGATCTTCTGAGGCCCTTCTCCATGTGCCTCTTCCAGAGGGTGGCAACACAAGAACAGGGTCTTTTCTGCTGTGGCTCCCCCTTTGTGGGATGCTCTCCCCAGATAGGCTCACCTGGCACCTTCATTATACACCTTTAAGCACCAGGAAAAATGTTCCTCTTCAACCAGGCCTTTGGCTGTTTAAACTGCCTATAGACTTTTAAACTGGTGGGTATTGTTTCTGTTGGTTGCTATTGTATGTGTTTTCGTGTTTTTATATTGTAAACCACCTCAGATGAAGAGCGGTATAGAAATTTAATAAAACAAAAAATAAAAAATCTGGCCTCCAGATGTTGCGGGAGTTCGAGAGGATCTGGAGTCAGTCACAGGTCCTGCGACCCCCGTCCTTCACCATTGGAGACATGAGCAGCCTCTGTGGCACCCAGGAGCATTCGTCAGATAAGACAGCATGGTGTAGTGGTTAGAATGTCGGAATAGTACCCGGGAGAGACCAGAGTTCAAATCCCCACTCAGCTATGAAGCTCTCTGGGTGTGACCTTGGGGTAACAGGCACTGCTTCTCAGCCAAACCAGCCTTCCTTGCAGGGTTGCTGTGGGATTAAATGAGGAGAACCATGTACACCATATTGAGCGCCTGTCAGGAGTGGAAATGTGGGGTATAAATCCAATCAATCAATCAATATGAGGCCGGTGCAGCTGTTGCAGCCCTTTTGGGACAGGGATAGCCCGACCACAGTCATCCAGGCTACTGCAATGCATGTCATGTGGGGCTGCCCTTGAAGACTGCCTGGAAAATGTCACGAGTTCAAAATACAGCTGGTAGACTTCCAACTGGGAATGGACTGAGTGGGTAGGTGGGAGGCTGTGCTCAAAAAACTGCACTGGGTTCTTGTCCATGGCAAGATGTTGGTGGTTTTAGCCCCCATACAGCTTGGGGTCAGTGTACCAGAATGGAGATCTGCTGCTCCCAGCTCAACCCGGGTCTTGTGGAAGCACTGCTGCAGCTGCCCCAGTTGCTATGGGTGTGTGAGAGACAGAGCGAGTGGTACCTGGAGAGAGGGTGTTTTGGGTGACTATACATGGTTTATGGGTTCTCCTCCTGGGTGCCTGCAATGTTACTTCCCAGCCACCAGGCGATGAGTCCTGAAACTCCTTAGAACAATGCATTTACACTGCTGAGTAGTAATCCTTGTACTGCGTTCATTCACTTACGTATTTATTTAAAACACAACATGTTGGAAGGTTCCGGAAGCACTTTTTTTATGCAGAGCAGAGTTAAACTCTGGAACTCCCTCCCGCAGGAGGCAGTGAATGGCCACCAACTTGGATGGCTTTAATCGAGGACGAGACAAATGCATGGAGGAGGAGAGGCCAGAGGGCGATCGGTGGCTGCTACCCAGGATGGCTCGGCTCTGCCTCCATGGTCAGAGGCAGAAATGCTTCTGAATGCCCATTTCTGGAAGCCACAGGTAGAGAGAGAGAGTTGGTGTGCTTGGTTTCCTACTTGCAAGCTTCCCATTAAAGGCATCTGGTTGGCCACTGTGAGAACAGGTTGGTGGACAAGAAGGGCTCCTCTCAAGAACCTCTGCCCATCTTTCCTTCAAAGGCCGGGTGGGTGGGTGGGTGGGTGGGTGGGGTAAAGGTGGGTGGGTGGGTGGAAGCAACAGCAAAACATGGTAAGGGGTTTACATTTTATTACAGACATAGTCCACCCACCCTGCCACTGCTAGACACCCTCCCTGAGTGAGACTCAGTTTTACTATGCTGAGAAACGGACTTAAACGGCCCTATCCTCACACGGTCCAAGCCCCTACCCCTGTCCCTCCCAACAACCCAGTTCATCTCTTCCAGAAGTGAAAAGTTCCCAGCGAGACAGGCCTTTAATCTGACCCAGAAAGCCTAGGTCCATCTCCTCTCCATCATAGATTCATAGGATTGTAGAGTGGGATGGGACCATGAGGCTCATCTAGTCCAGCCCCCTGAAATGCAGGAATCTTTTGCCAAACATGGGGCTGCAACCCACAACCCTGAGATTAAGGGTCTCGTGCTCTACCGTGTGTCCCCTGTGTGGCAAGCATGCCCCTGAGAAAGTGTCAAGTGCAGTTTCTGCGCCACGAGGAAAACATGACTAGCTCTCACTTAAAAAGTGGGGTGTTTGGGGGCAGATGCTTTAACCCCCAAACCTCTTCTCCTCCCGCTCAACCCTGATGCAGCCTCTGAAGAATTGCCGGCTGCAAGGCATTTGCAAACATATAAACCAAACAGAGGGCCATTCTCAGGGCTAGGCAACATCTGCTCCCCTGGATGTTGCTGGACAACAATGACACGGATGGGAAGCTTCTCTGGCCAGCCAGGTGTTTCTGGAGCCCCATCATCTCCCTGGCCAGCTGTTGGGAGTTGGAGTCCAACAAGATCTGGAGACCCCATAGATGTTCCCTATCCTAAGACTACAAAGCCCATCATCCCTGGCTATTGGCCATGCCGGCTGGCACTGACTGATGGGAGTCGGAGTCCAACAACGTCTGGAGGGGTGGAAGCATGAACTCACCACACACCCCTGTTATATATGGACCTTCTCTTGTCTACCCCTGCCTCCCCTTCTCCTCTGCTCAGCTCTTCCTTTCCTGTCAGCCTCTGAAGTGGTTTTGTAAGACGCATTATGTGGGAGGCAGAGCCCATTATCTCTCAGATAAATGCAAGGCTCAGAGGTGGGAGAAGACAGTGATAGGCAGCAGGGAGGTGCCCCCCCCCCACCGCTGCCGCCTATTGAGAGAGGCAGAGAGGAACACTGGCATCTGCACCCAGGCATCTCTCTCTTATCTCACGCTTCAGGCTTGGCAATATCTGAGCCTGCCTCTTCGCAAAGAGTCCTTTTGCAGGAGGAAATGCTTCCCATTTTAAAGATGGGGAAGTGGAGGCCGAGAACGAGCGACTGACCCAAGGCCACAAAACGAGGCTGTGTCGGTGGGAGGGGGGCATAGCTGAGTGGTAGAGCACCTGTCCACATGCAGAAGGTACCAGGTTCAACCCCTGCCAGTATCTCCAGGTGAGACTAGGAAAGTATGAAATCCTCAGGAGCTGCTGCCGGTCAGTGCAACCAATATTGAACCAGATGGGCCTTTCATAAGGCAGCTCCCCAAGCTGGATCTGTGCCCAGGAGTTTCTGGCCTCCCACAAAAGCAAGGTCATAAAGTAGAACCACCATATAGGCTTTTCAACGAAGAGCTAGAAATCCATACAATCCAGAATTTTATTGTTGGAAGGGACCCGGAAGGGTTATCTAGTCCAACTTCCGTCAGATAGCAAGTTCAGGCCTACCTGGAAGCTGCATGTAATTTATTTCATTTCTGCAAGATTCTGAAAGAGCCCACATGGAAATAAAATGTGAGAACATGAGGATTTCTGGGTGATCTCTCCCCACACCCTGTGAGATGTTTGCCCTCTCCTGAATTTTCTTATGGAATCTCCAGGTCCAGAAGTAGTCTATCTGAATTCCTAGGTTATATGCAGTATTTGGCCACTGTGAGGAGACTGGGCTGGATGGGCCCCCTTTGGCCTAATCCAGTAGGCTCTTCTAACATTCCTATGGAACCTCCAGTTCCAGAGGCAGTCTATCTAGATTCCTAGTTTCTTAGGGGCAGTTGGCCACTGTGAGAAGAGGGTGCTGGGCTAGATGCCCCCCGTGGTCCTGATCCAGCTTCTGCAAGGATCTTCTCTGATGTTCCCACTGAGTTCTCAGTGAGCCTAAAAGGGGGGGGGGCTGCCTTGGGGCTTCTGGAATGGAAGGAGTCTGTGGGACATGCATTCTGTGATGGGAGTTGTCTTGTAGGGCAGATGTTAAGGTGCTGGACTAGGACCTGGGATAGCCAGGATCAGGTCCCCACTCAGCCATGAAGCTCACTAGGTGGCCTTGGACATTCCTAATCCTGTTTAGAGATGCAGGATTGTGAACCTGGGGTGAACCTGGGGTCAGGGGGTGAACCTGGGACCTTCTGTGTGCAAAGCGGGTGTTAAAATTCCAGTCCTTGTGGCTTTGAATAAGGGGGTTATTTGAACAGGAACTTAGAAAGTTACATCTGGCTCAGTTCTGCGTACTCTGACTTGCAGAGGCCCTCCTGGTGTCTTGCAGGTTTCCGACAGGACTTCCTCAGAAGGTGGCGGACTCCCCTTCACTGGAGCAGAGATTGGATGGCCATCCATCAGGGATGCTTTCACTGTGATTCCTGCATTGCAGGGGGTTGGGCTAGATGACCCCTGGGGTACCCCTTCCAACTCGACAGACAGTTCTAGGATTCTGTGATTCTACCAGTTGCTGCAAACTGCAGGAGGGGAGGGGGCTCCCATGCTCAAATCCTGCCACAGGCAGTTGCTGCCACTGAGAGAAGGGGATGCTGGACTAGATGGGCCCCTTTGTCCTGACCCAGCAGCCAGGCTCTTGTTCTCACGTTTGTGTGTGTGTCTGTGTGTGTGTAGTGGGAGTTCTGTTAGTAAAATCGAACAGACCTCCCCTCCCCACCTCCTGCTTCCAGCCACAGCGTGACCCTTGGGTAAATACAGTTGCTAACGGGTGCCCAGCAAAACAGAGACTCTGGCTTTAATCTAGGATTAATCTATTCTCTTTTCTCCAAATTACACGTGCCAACTCACCAATGTGAGCGCTTCCTGCCTCTAGCAAAAGCTGCATCAACCCACCCACTGAAAACCCCCTGCCAGAAGAAACCGGTTCAGCGGAATGGTTTGTATGGCACTGTTACCGGCTTGGCTCCAAATTCAGCCAGGCGGCTGCTTTTCTCAATCTGGATCGAAGCCAGTTTGCATGCAGGGTGCGGGGGAAGGCATCGAAATGCAACGTTTCAGAAGAGCCAGCAGGGGAGGTACGGGATAGATGCGGGTCGTGGTTAAAGCCGTGTGCCCAAACCAGCGGCAGATGCGGAATAAACCCGAGTGTGTGTGTGTGTGCGCGCGCGCGCGTGTGTGTACGTGGTCGAAGAGGACTCTCTCCTTTTGCGGTTTGACTTCGCTTAGCCAATAACAGGCTGCGACAGGATTCTGAGGACAAGGGGGCTACTGATATCTAGATGACAACCCCCCCAGTCCACACACACACCCAGCCTGATCCTAAGGAAGAGGCTTTGGGGGGGGGAGTGTGTGTGGGGGGGGGAGCGCCAGAGTACTTAGAAGTAGATTAATATGCGGGGGGGGGGGTGCGTTAAGTTGCTAGCCTCTCATTATGCTTCATTCTCCTCCTCCCCCCCTTTCTACTCTGCATGAAACACGCACAGCGGTTCTGAAAAGGGACTTTGGGGGGTGGCAGATATTCCAGGAATATTTTCTCTCTCCAGACACAACATCCTCTCCTTCCCCTCCCAGGGTGGGGCGCCCACCCACAACCCTGGGCAAAGCGGCAGCAGGAAGAAAGGGGCCGAGGTGGGGCACCAGCGTCCCCCCCCCCCCACACACATAATCCTTATATCGGAGAGCACACACCGCGGGGCTGGCAAGGGATAAGTCAGCGTGGGAGAAAGTGGATGGGCAGCAGGACGAGGAACTGTCAGCGCCACCAGAGGGAGTGGGGGCCATCGCCGGCTGGCTGGCTGGCTGCCTGGCTGTGGGAGGGGGGGGTCATTACAAGCCAGCCCCCTCCTGAGAAAAATGGGCGCTTTCTTCTCCCCATAGCAAGCTCCAACGGAAGCGTTAAAAATGCTCCCTGGCCTCTTAAAGTCGTGCCAAGGTGCTAGTCCGTAGGGTGGCTAAACGTGCTTCTATTACTCCGGGTCTGTTAACCCAGAGCGTGGGATGAGGGGGGGGGGGCTTTGCCAGCGGGCTATGACCTCCGCTCCCCACATTTTGTCTTACAGATAACACCGGAAAAGACAAACCACAAATTCCTGTCGTCCTCCCCCAGCGCCACAACGGTTCACCTTCCCAATTCCTGCTTCATTCCTATACTGCAATCTGCAAAAGAAGCAACCCCCCCCCCCGCTTCCCGGCGTATTTACTGCCTGGAAACCATATCCGAGCGCCGCCCCGCCCCCGCCCCATCGCCTTCTCCCCACTCCCAATCTTGTTTGTGTTGGAAGCTGCTCGTCCTCCTCCCGCCCCCCTCCCCTGACCTCACATTCTGCCCTGGAAAAGCATCATCGTGGTCTCCATGGCAACCAGGGATGAAGGCTGGTGCTGATGCAGGGAAGATGCCTGGGTCCCTCGCCTCGGGCTAAGGTGGGGAGGGCCCCCCGCTGAGCTGGTCCACCCCTCCTTGTCCAAGTTTGGGCTCCAAGTCCAAACCCGCTCCCCAGGTGAAGGTTCCAGTTCACCCTTCTCTCTGCCCATGCCCCGGAACTGCTGCAGCGCTAGGAAGAGGGGAAGAGAAAAGTCTAGAAGAAACGGGTGGATGGAGAGAGAAATGGAGAGAGGGATGCATGAGGCGTGGGGAGGGAGGAAAGGAAGTATGGGGTGGGTAGGCGCAGAGCTCAGGTTAGTCACCTCTTCCTCTTCCTCTTCCTCCCCCGCAGCAGCCCACACTCCCAAGGACGCCCCCTCCCAACACTCTGCGCCAGGTTTGCAGGCGCTTCAACCCCTTACAGGTATTCCCATCGCGATCTCGAGCTCTCCACGCGCCCCACCGCCTTTGAACCCCACTCCCCCCACCTCAGAGAGACTCATCTCTCGCTCCCGGGACTGAAACAGTCATTTCGCCAACGCAACTGTTGCCCGAGCTGAGCGTTGGCAGGTGTCCTCTGAGCATGTGCAAAGTGCATTTCCCTTCCTCTACTGGACGCAGGAGCAGCCGGACTCCTCGCTTTCTCTCTGGATGCGGGTGGGTGTAAAGAAAGAGTGTGTGAGATACACACACACACACACACACACACACACACCCCTCATGGAAAGCAAAGCCAGATGTTGCTGGACCGCATCTTCGTATTATTACTGTATATTTTATTATTATTTACCAAATCTCTCTCTCTCTCTCTTACTGCTGGGGCTGATGAAGAGGTCCAATGACATTCAGAGAGCCATATCCCTATTTTCATAGAAGTCTGACAGACAGAAACTCAGATGGGCAATCAACCTCTGAAGGGAAACGCGGAATCTTCACCTTGATAATATCACAGGAACCAAACAATTTTGCGGATCACAGAGAAACTTCAGCATCCCTCGTGCCCAGGACTATTCCCTCCCTCCACCCTGTGCCACACAGTGGGGAACCCCTTCTCATTTCCACTCCAAAGGAATCCCCAAGCTTCTAGTCCTCATGGCTGCAGAGGAGCATTTGAGGGTCGGTGAAGATTGGCTAAAGTTAAACCAAACAGTTGATCCTCGCAGGCGAAGAAGCTTCTCCCAGGCCCTTCCCACGTTCCTTTGAGGAGGCTCAGGCCACCCACCCCGTTTTTATGGTGGTCCTCACCACCAGCCCTGTGAGGTCCATTTTAATTCCGATGAAGCAGATTGAAGCTCCTGAAGGTCTCACGTCGGGCTGATCCTGAGCGCAGTCCCTGCAGAGTTAGCACCCTTTTGCTCAGCTGGGCTTCCTTCTGGGTAAACTGTTGTTGGAATAAGAAAATTAAATTTATTATAGGAAATGCGTATTTGGATAGGAAAATAGTTCCTAGTTCTAGGTGATTTGGCAATACAGGGAAGCCAAGTTTTCCGCCTTTGTTCTCCCCGCAGGAATAGAGCCAAAAAGACAAGAACTCCCCCCCCCCAAAGAGAAACGAGGGGGAGGCAGGAAGTGAGAGCTGCAACCCGAGAGTATCAGTCTAGCGTTAAAGGAGAGGTCAGCGCGGAGATCAAAGGACAAGGAGACAGTTTAGGAATTTGGGAGTTCCCTTCTCTGTCTGCTTTAACCCTTTACAAACCTCTGTACGCCAACACATGCAAGGCAAAGATTCCTAGGTTTGGACTGCACATCATACAGGGCCCAGCAGGGGGTCATTAACATGGAGTGGGGGCATCGGTTGCCATTCACGGGATGTTGTTGGTTCGTAACTCCCAGCAGCCAGAGAGGATGATGGGAGTTGCAGTCCAGCAGCGTCTAGAGAAGACATGGGGGGGAATGTTTGGTCCAGCCAGTCAACTCGAAAACTTCCTGTTTCTTCCTGGCTGCAAAATCCTTCCTTTGCATGTGACTAGAGGTGGGTGTGACCTTACCTGTCCAGGTAACAAAAGGACAAGGCATGCTGCCACACTCTCTCTTTTTCACTTCCTCTATCCTTGGACCAGCTTCTTAGCTAGAAATGCTCTGCTAGCTTCTCAGCTAGCGGAAGCATTGGGATCAAATCTCCCATATGGGGTAGATGCACATGTATATATTTGTAACTAAGCCTGCCTTCAGGGACCCAACTGTGAACTGATGTGAGTAAATGACTTTTATTGCCTTTAAATAAGATTGTTGTGTGTTTGTTCTTTCAAGAGGGGTAAAGGGGAACTTACCAGGAATATATATACTGAATTGTATAAAATAGTGAGAGGCTTACACAATCCTGCAACCAGCTATCTGCTGTGCATGTAAAAGGGGAATGTAAACTCAGCTAAGTAAAGGAACTTGCTAATGCAAGTTAGGAAGGATGTTAATAAACAATATATCCTCTCCTGCCTCCCTGAACATTCCCACAATATATATATATATATATGCTTCTTGGGAGAAAAGCAATGACAAACCTAGACAGCATCTTAAAAAGCAAAGACATCACCTTGCCGACAAAGGTCCGTATAGTTAAAGCTATGGTTTTCCCAGTAGTAATGTATGGAAGTGAGAGCTGGACCATAAAGAAGGCTGATCGCCGAAGAATTGATGCTTTTGAATTATGGTGCTGGAGGAGACTCTTGAGAGTCCCATGGACTGCAAGAAGATCAAACCTATCCATTCTCAAAGAAATCGGCCCTGAGTGCTCACTGGAAGGACAGATCCTGAAGTTGAGGCTCCAGTACTTTGGCCACCTCATGAGAAGAGAAGACTCCCTGGAAAAGACCCTGATGTTGGGAAAGATGGAGGGCACAAGGAGAAGGGGATGACAGAGGATGAGATGGTTGGATAGTGTTCTCGAAGCTACTAACATGAGTCTGACCAAACTGCGGGAGGCAGTGAAGGATAGGGGTGCCTGGCGTGCTCTGGTCCATGGGGTCACGAAGAGTCGGACACGACTGAACGACTGAACAACAACAATATATATATATAGTGTGAGATGGGAAGTGCAATCGGCAAGGTCATGGAAAGGAAGACAGTATGGTGCAGTGGTTAGGGTGCCGGACCAAGGTTCAAATCCCCACTCAGACATGAAGCTCTTGCTGGGTGACCTTGGACCAGTCACAGTCTCTCAGCTTAACCTACCTTGCAGGGTTGTTGTGAGGATAAAATGACCCACTGATGATTTGGTCGCTTCAAGAAAACGTACACGCTGCTGGGATCTGAAAGCCCATATTGGCTTTTTAAATTTTCTGGTGCATTTTATTTATTGCTTGCTATGTTTTGCTATGTGTAGAGCTTACATTTTTGGAAAGAGGAGTTATAGATCCGATTTGTTTCATAAAACGTATTATATGCCACTTGACTGTAAAAACAACCTTCAAAGCACTTTGCAAAAGCTATCAGTTACAAAGCAATTAAGGTAAGAACAACTATTTGAAACCTTCAAAAAACAATTAAAATAATAACGAGCTAAAAACCAGATTAACAGAATCACGGGACTGTTGGAAGGGATCCCAAGAGCCATCTAGACCAACCCCCTGCAATACAGAAGTCTCAACTAAAACATCCATGCCTAATACACCTATCAACAGTACAAAATTGCTTTGAGCAGGTCCTGAGCACCTAAGGGCTTGACTGAATGATCGCTTGGTCGCATTTATATTCCCCCTATCCCTCAAGGACTTGAGGCGGAGTACACAGTTATCCTCGCAACAACCCTGTGAGGTAGAAACAAAATAGAAAATTCTTTTCAGTAGCACCTTAGAGACCAACTGTGTGTGTTCTTGGTATGAGCTGCTTTCGTGTGAGGTAGGTTCTGGTCCTAGCAGTCCATACCGGCTCCTTATAAACAAACATTAGTGATGCAAGATTAGGAGGTCAGGAACAGGAAGCCGCCCATGTGTCCTAGCCAATGTTTTGGGTACACAGTAGGCAGAAAACCAACAGGTGTAGCTTGCTGTGAGTGTCCCCTTTTGGATATCTGCCTGTCGTGCAGCTGTCGAAGGCAGAAGAGCTCCTGCTTCTGTCTTTGTAACGAGGCTGGGAGCTGCCAGCTGCCTGCTGCCCCCTGGGTAAAGGGTGCCAGTGTTTGTGGGGCTCCGTGGCATTCGGGGCACGTCCTTCCCGACCCACCGAGCAAGGCAAGGCAACGCCAAGCCAAGCCATGCCAACCCCCCAGTTCTTCAACACCCCCCACCCCGGCTGCTACCTTCGTCACTCGCTGAGCAGCGTCAGCAAGCGCCGCTGCTGCTCCGGCAACAGGCGTACTAGCAGGGGCAGGTGCTGCCACCCGGTGGTCACAGGAAGGTACTGCAGAGCCAGCGCGGGCGTGACGCAAACACGCGGCAATTATCACGCCAGCAGCACCAAGGCGAGCCGGGCACGCTCAGCCCTCCAGAGGGTTGGCGAAGAGGGGTGCCAGCAGCATCTCTGCTGCCTGCACCCACAGAGGCTGGCCTTTGGGGAATGGGTAGGATGGTTTTATTAGGACGCGGGTGGCGCTGTGGTCTAAACCACTGAGCCTAGAGCTTGTCGATCAGAAGGTCGGCGGTTCGAATCCCGCGATGGGGTGAGCTCCCGTTGCTCGGTCCCTGCTCCCGCCCACCTAGCAGTTGGAAAGCAAGTCACAGTGCAAGTAGATAAATAGGTACCGCTTCGGCGGGAAGGTAAATGGCATTTTTGTTGTTACTGCTCTGGTTCGCCAGAAGCGGCTTAGTCACGCTGGCCACATGACCCAGAATCTGTACTCCGGCTCCCTTGGCCAGAAAAGCGAGATGAGCACCGCAACCCCAAAATTGTCCGCGACTGGACCTAATGGTCAGGGATCCCTTTACCTTTACCTAGGATGGTTTTATTACGGAGGGGGGAAGGGGGGATACCCAGCCAACACATCAGAAGCGTTGGTCTCCTTGAGCTTGTGTGCTGCGCTGTAGGGGTTTGACAACATCCATTTCCAGAGCAGAGGAGCTCGTTCCGCTGCACAGCATTACGGGCAAACACCACCACTGATTTAAATAACCCCCCTCCACTATATAACCTGCACTGGGCTCCCAGCGCCATAATAAGACAAGGAGACCCCGTTCCCAAACATAGAAATTCACAAAAGAAATAGCCCAATAGATGGTTTCATTTAGTTCCAAAGGGTAATAAAACTTGTGGTCCAAGGATGGAGGAGAGGGGACATGACTCATGGCACGAACGGAACTGGGATGCCCACACACACCTAGGATATGTAGATATTTTCATTAACTCGCGTGAAGAGTGCACTTGAACCACGCATGATGGGCAGGGGCATGTCTGGATCTCAAGGTTTCTGCCTAGCGCCACAGCTTTTTCTGTGACATACCAATGTTTTGATGCTGCTGTGTTAAATGTATCATGGGGGAATGTGGGAACTCTTGTGGGAATGTTGAGGATAGTAGGAGAGGCTATATTGATTAAATATTATCCTTCCTCACTCCTCACGCTAGTGAGGTAATAGCAGAGTACATTATTGCAGGAAGCTAGTTGATGGATTCGTGAGAATCATTTGAGTTAAGCAATCCAGTCTGGCTTGTCCAGATTGGATTGTTCCTGGTAAATCCGCTTTAGTTCCCTCTTAAAAACAATAATGACACCACAGTCTTCTTTTAAAAGTAACGATAAGGTTTACTTGCATTCAGTTCACAGTATGAAGGCAGGCTTTAGCTCAGGGGTCAGCAACCTTTTTCAGCTGTGGGCCAGTCCACCGTCCCACAGACCATGTGGCGGGCCAGACTATTTTTTTGGGGGGGGGGGAATGAACGAATTCCTATGCCCCACAAATAACCCTGAGGTGCATTTTAAATAAAAGGACATGTTCTACTCATGTAAAAACACGCTGATTTCCGGACCGTCCACAGGCCAAATTGAGAAGGCGAATGGGCCGCATCTGGCCCCTGGGCCTTAGGTTGCCTACCCCTGCTTTAGCTTGTAGCTACAATTACAGAGAAAAGTGTGGGTTCATCCTCTGTGAGGGATGAGCCCATGTGCTGCTGGCTGATGGAGAGAAGGGATCAAGAGAGGAAGATGGCTGCGGGACTGGCCCTCCCGCAGGGGGAGGATGCTCCAGACCAGGTGTGACAGGAAGTCCTCCTGGCTGGAGCAACATTCCCCTGTGTGTACACTCTGGGCAAACAGGAAATGTTGTATTTGACTGCTTCAGTGATGTCACACCCCACAACTCTTAAGAGCCCATATGCCCTTTGTTCTGGGCTTTTTTCTTCCTTCCTTTTGCTTGGGAGTTGGGAACCTTATTGCAACAAGAAAACGATGGAGGCTTCCTAGCCACTGTTTTGCTTCGATTTGCCTGGCTGAGGTCTCTTGCTTGAACCTGATCGATTCTGAACCCGCAGGTCTCTAAACCCTAGCGAAGTCAGGAAACGGTTTAAGTACCATACCCCAAGATTTTGTCCTTATCAACCTTTCTGGGATCCCTTCCAACCTGACAATTCTAGGATTCTTTGCTTCACTGGAGGTTTTTAAACAGAAGTTGGGTGGCCACCTGCCAGGGATTCATTAGCTGCATTTCCTGTATTGCAGGGGTTGGGCTAGATGACCACTGGGGGACCCATCAAGCTCTACCATTCTGATTTTGCGTACACACAAGGGGGCACCCCTTCTCTCCACCACCCACTTCCTCGCAACCCTTGTCCCTCCTGGCTGTTTCCCACCCAACATAAGCCGCCCATCTGCCAGACCCAGGCCAGAGCCTCCCTCTCCTGCTCCAGTTCTCCTTTGTCAGTCTCCTTTGCCCAGTAAGATGGGCCTCTCTCTCCCTGGAGAAACTAGAAGGGGGGTCTGGCATTACTGCAGGGAACGTCCCCCCCCCTCCTTCCTTCCTTCCCAGACCCAAAGGAGACTTTACGGCTCCCCCACTTTCCTCCAATCCAGAGCCAGTTGCAAAAGGATTAAGTCACAATTATGGAGAGCAGGATGAGGCCTGAAGGTGCGAATGGGCTGAGTGGAGGGACCCCTCAGATAAAGAGGCTTGGAGTGGGGGCGAGGGCTCTCTGGATTCTCAAGGAGGAGGGATAGGAAGGCTTCTTACCACACCCCACCCTCCGAAGCCCGCGTGGGGATGTTGCCAGGGATCTTGGCCAACGGGCCCGAGAGAGAGAAAGAGAGAAACCAGGGCAGGGTAGCTGGGCCTTGGGCCCCCACCTCCCCAGGAAGGGATTCCTTGGGCCTGGGTCCTCTGGCCTGGCACGGGGGAGCCAACAGGAGGATTAACAGTTCCCTGCGCCTCCAGCGTGGCGTCGCGCTGAGAGTGGTTTGGAGCGGGCAGCCAAGGCGCTGCTAATCGAAGCCAGGTGTGGGGGGCTTTTTTGAGGGGGGGAGGCTCGGAAATGGGGGCTTGTATCCTGTCCAAGTCAGGCCGGTCCTGGGCCCACCGCTGAGCATGCGCCAAAGCCGCAGCTGCTGCTGGAGGAGGGAGAGGCGCGCTGGCTCCCCGCATCTGGCCTGCCTGCGTCGCCTCCTCGCGCGGTGATTAATGGCGGGGAAGGGAGGGGGCACCCAGACCCCCCTGCCGCGCCAATGAGTTCACCAGAGCCTCGCTACAATGTGCGGAACTCGTTGAGGGGAAAGGCGCCCTCTCCTGCGCGCGCGCGCACGCCACCCCGAAATGCGCCTCGCGCTGCCCGCGCGCAGCCAGCAAGGGGCCACGAAGCCAGTTTCTCGCCCCTCCTCTCCGGAGAGTCATCCGGAGAGCCCTGTAGAAGCAGGATCAGGCCAAAGGGGGCCCCTCCTAGTCCAGCCTCCTGTCCTTGCCAAATGCCCCCGACGAGATAAAGTGCCTTTGGAGGTTCCATAAGAACATAAGCAGAGCCTGGGGGTTGCTGGATCTGGCAAAAAGTGGCCCATCTAGTCCTGCATCCTGCATCCAACCAGATGCCCCAAACGGGAAACCCACAAGCCAGACATGGAAGCAACAGCCCTCTCCCAGCTTGAAGTTTGGAGGTAGGCTGCCCCTGTGCCTGTAGGTTCTGTTTAATGATCCTGGTTAATGGCCTTCGCAAAGGAGGCCCATCGAATCCAGCGCCCTGTCCTCACTGTGGCCAACCAGACGCCCCAAAGGGACCTGAGCAACTCTCCACTGTTTGTTCCCCATTGTCTGGTATACAGAGGTAGACTGCCCCTGGGCGTGGAGGTTCCGCTATCACAGCAGGCCTCCAATTGGAGGTTCTGTTTTACAATCCTGAAGGTCCCTTGAGTCCAGCTTCCTCTTCTCTCAGTGGCCCAATTGGGGGAAGAAAGGAAGCCCACAAGCAGGACCTGAGTGTGACAACTCTCCCCAGCCCAGTTGGGATTCCCAGGAACTGGCATGCAGATGCATTCACTGCCATCCGAGTTACAAGCCACTGACAGCCTTACCTTCCTCTGTGATTTTCATAATCCTTTATAAGAGCATTGGAAGAGCCTGGCTGCAGCTGGATCAGGCCAGTGGGGGCCCATTCAACCCACCTGGGGGATGTGGCCCTCCAGTCCTCCCTTATCTGGCCCTTGAAAATCTCCCCAGGGTGGTGAGAAGGGTGTGTGTAGAAAGCAACCTATCCTGGGAAGGCAAAATTTGCATGTTTCCCCACCCACTTTTGCCTCTGGCCCTACCCACCACTGGCATGCGGCCCCCAGCTGCTGCCACAGAAGAGAATGTGGCTCTCAGATGGAAAAGGTTAAAGCAGCACACCTTGACCTCAGATCTCAGCAAGGTTTCCCAACTGAGGACAGGATATTGGCCTAGAGGGGCCATTGGCTTGATCCAGCAGGGCTATTCATACTGGATGTATACTGTGATAGCAGAACCTCCATGCCCAGGAGCAGTCTACCTCTGAATACCCGATGATGGGGGAAAACAATTAGATGGGTACTGTTGTGCTCAGGGCCTGCTTCTGGGCTTCCCATTGGGGCATCTGGTTGGCTCCTGTGAGAACAGGATGCTGGACTAGATGAGCCCCCTCCCCATGGGCCCGATCCTGCAGGCTTTTCCGTTCTTATGTTCCTGCGAGTCCTGCAAAACACCACCTGTTGATTATTGCAGATGAAAGCAGACTCTTGATGTTTTCCTGCTAAGCTGATTTCACAAACCTTACTTTGTGCTTGTTAGGAGTGGGGTGTGTGTGTGTGTGTGAGAGAGAGAGAGGGTGGGGGTCTTTGCCCCACACCTTGTGGCAATGTTCTCTCCCCCCTCCTCCCCCTGCCCCTTTCCTCTCCAGGAGGGGCAACCTCAGATGTCAGTCAACGCAAGGCCTCAGGGACGCAGCGGCTTGTCTTCAGGTTGCCGGGAGGTGGGGGGTGGGCTGCCTGTGTGATTTATACATAACAGACCAATAAATTACCTGGATGAGGCCTGGGGGACCCATTCCTCACACCAGCCGTGCGGAGTCTGATGCCAGAACCTCTCCAAAAAAAGAGAGAAAGAAAAGGAATTGTTTCCAACAATTAGCTGAAGATGAGGCAAAGATGAGAGGAGAGTTAACTTCGGGGGGGGGGGTGGAGCTCAGTACCCCCCCTTCCAACCCCGCTCTCCTCCTTACTTAAGTCTGTACCTTTTGGGGTCTTTGGTAGTGCCTCTTTTGTGAATTTGGTCAGGAAGGAAATGCAATACAAGGGGAGCTTTTCTTCACAATGCACAGTATTTATTCATTTTGTTTTGAAATCCATTCATTTATATTCCTCTGACTCCTTGGTCTCACCATTTGCTCCTCAGAACAATCCTGCAAGGTAGGTTAGAATAGTAAGAATCATAGAATTGTTGGAAGGGGTCCCCCAAGGGCCATCTAGTCCGACCCCCTGCATTGCAAGAATCACAGTCAAAGGATCCCTGACAGGTGGCCACCCGACCTCTGTTTAGAAACCTCCAGGAAGGGGAGCCCACCCACTTCCAAGCGAGTTTGTCCCACTGACTGTCAGAATGCTCTTCCTGATGTTGAGTCGGGTCAGGACGAGAGATGGCAACTGGCCCAAGGTCACCCCAGCGAGCCTCTTGGCTGAACAAGGACTTGAACCCAGGGCCTCCCAGGTTCTAGGCAGGCACTCCGACTGCTACACTGCCACTGCCTCATTGCCTGGCATCTTGACTCAGAAGTATGAGTCAAGTTTTGTGTCTGGGACCCTGCCTCGCCAAGTCTCAGGCTGTTTTGTCCTGCTGGCTCAAGCGCCTTCTTCTTTGTTTTTGAAAATGTGGGAATTGAACCAGGGAACTTCTGGATGCAGGACACGGGAAGCTGCCTTGCACCAGACTCCTTGCTTACACAACCCAGTACTGTCAGCTCTGACCGGCAGCAGCTCTCCTTTTGCAGCACCTGTTGCTCCTTGAACCTTTATAACTGGAGACGCCACGGGGGAATTGAACCCGGGATCTTCTTTCTGCAAAGCGGGTCCATTTCATGCAATGCGGGAACAGGGCCTTGTGTGTGGTGGCACCTTCTCCATATTAGATATCTCTGTTGCCGTTTTGCTGCCTCCTGAAGGCCTTTATACCAGTCTCCATCTACACTGGAACAATTTTCATACGTGATATTTTTTGGTAAAATGGGTTGTATCATTTTCTATATATGGAATCATTACGGAAGTGTTTTAATTGGATCTAAACACTTGTTTTACAATTGTGCCTATTTTTTCCCGTTTTACAGTTGCATGTTTTATTGTTGTCGCCCATCCCTGGGACCTTGGGGTAAAGGCGAGAAATCTAATAAAACTAAATTAAGAGCAGCTGCTCCACGCCTGATATGTGGCTCAGTCCCCAACAGCATCTTCAGGTAGGGTTGTGAACGCTCCCTGCCTTAAATCCTGGAGACCCATTGCTGCCAGTCACTGAGTTAGGTGGACCAGTGGTCTGACTCAGTATAAGGCAGCTTCCTCATAGAATCAAAGGAATGCAGAGTTGGAAGGGATACCCAAAGGTCATCTTGCCCAACCCGCCGCAATGCAGGAATCTCAGCTAAAGCATCAAAGACTTTGCTTAAAAACCTCCAGCGAAGGAGAGGCCACCACCTCCCGAGGGAGTTCGTTCCACTGTCAAACGGCTCCTACTGCCAGAAAGTTATTCCTCTACGTTCCTATTGAAATCAGTCCTTCATTAGGAACCATGAAGACTGGAGGCCCACCTTATTCTTAAGGAAAGGAATGTTGCCTAGTGGTAGGAGTTCTCAAATTCAATCCCTGGCAGCATCCCCAAGTAGTGTGGGATATAACACAGGCATCCCCAAACACTGCCCTCAAGATGTTTTGGGGACTACAACTCCCATCATCCCTAGCTAACAGGACCAGTGGTCAGGGGTGATGGGAATTGTAGTCCCAAAACTGCTGGAGGGCCGAGTTTGGGGGTGCCTGATGTAACATAAGCAGTCAAGTACAACACTTCCTGTTTGCCTAGAGTGGACACAGATAGGGGGGTGTTGATCCAGCCAGTTGAACTTCCTGTTCCACCTGGTCTGGAGCATCCTCCCCCTGCATCATGTGACCAGGTAGGTGGGCGTGACCCTGGCAGACCCCACCAAAGGTCCAGTCACGCAGCCACTTCCCTTCCCAGCAGCACATGGGCCCATCCTTACAAGGATGTAAGCCACACTGTATCTGTAACCACAAGCCAAAGCCTGCCTTCAGGGATCCAGCTGTGAACTGAATGCGAGTAAACTTCTGATTACTTTTAAAAAGAATCTTCTTGTGTCTTTATTCTTTTTTAGGGGGGATTAAAGGGGTCTTACCAGGAATATACTCCAATCTGAACAAAGCCAGATTGGATTGCTTAAGTCAGTGATGGCCAAACTTGGCCCTCCAGCTGTTTTAGGACTACAACTCCCATAATCCCTAGCTAACAGGACCAGTGGTCAGGGATGATGGGAATTGTAGTCCCAAAACAGCTGGAGGGCCAAGTTTGGCCATCACTGGCTTAAGTAAAGAGATTCAAATGGATCTACCAACTAGCTTCCTGCTATATATTGGGGAATGAACTCTGCTGTTGACTCACAAGCGTGAGTTAGGAAGGATACTATTAAATCAAAATATCCTCTCCTAGTATATCTACAACATACCCAGAGGTAGGACTGGGAATGTCCCTTGCCTGAATTTCTGGACAGCCACTCAGTGGCAGTACTGAGTTAGACGGACCCAAGGACCTGACTCGTATAGGCCAGCTATTCTGATTTAAACCTGTCCTTTATTTGGAATTACGACTCGCTTCCTATGCTCCAGATGAAGCCAGCCCTTCACTAAGAACCAGGAGGACCAGAGTCTAACTTTATTTTTACAGAAAGGGACGTTGCTCAGAGGCCTCAGTCTCAACCCCCGGACTCTCCAAGCGGAGCTTTTCTGAAACTCTGGAGACTTGAACTCTGGATAGCGCAGCCTCCTCTGATCAGCCGCCCTGGTTCCCAGCCATGCATACAGAACCAACAGTGAGATCATCGGATGCCTTCAAAGCCGGGTTCTGCCTCCTGCCAAACATGTTCCTCCTCTCTGCATGTTTGGCAAACCCCTTGCTTTGCACCCATTGCTGAGCGGGGGGGGGGGGAGGGAGTGGTGGGAGCATCCCATAGTCTGCGGTTCAGAAAAGGACTTTGCCTCTAACCTGCCCTCTCCAAGTGACCCAAAGGAGATGGAGCATCATTCGGAAAGATCTCTTCCTCCAGAGAGATTATCACAAAGGGCAGTCGAGGGGAAGAGGGCCAGCCGTGCCTGGTGAGAAGGTCCAAGATTCAGTCTCTGGCAGGTAAGGATGGGGAAGAATATCAGAAGAGGCTGCTGGATCAGGCCAGTGGCCCTTTAGTCCAGCATCCTGTCACAGCAGCCAACCAGGGACCCCCGCGGGATTTGAGCACAAGAGCAGCACTCTCCACTGCTGTGGTTTCCATAACTGGTACTCAGAAGCGGGGCTGCCTCCATCCAGATCAGTGGCCACCACTGCTTCCTGTGGGAGGGAGTTCCACAGTTTAACTCTAAAGCTGCCCCGAATCTTTCCACATTCCATTTCATTGGATGACCCTGCTGAGTTTTAGAATTACATTGAGAAGCCCATGCACTATCTAAATGCTCTGCAAAGTTTTATATTTCAGCTAAACATCAGGAAGAACTTTCTGCCAGTAAGAGCTGTTGGACAGTGGAACAGACTCCCACGAGAGGTGGTGGAGTCTCCTTCCTTGGAGGTTTTTAAGCAGAGGTTGGATGGCCATCTGTCCTAATGCTTTAGCTGAGATTCCTGCATTTCAGGGGGTCAGACTAGATGAGCCTTGGGTCACTTCCAATTCTGCAGTTCTCTGATTCTCGGATTCAACAGGTACAAATATTATCACATTTATTATTAACATAAAATTAAGATCACACATTCGTTTCATGCGCTGTGTAAAGGTTTTCAGCCGGTTTGCCCCTTGCTGGGGGGGCCCAGGAAAAAAAATCACTGGGACTTGAGCCAGCCCTTGTTGGCCTGGGAGCGCCTTCCTTTTAATGAAGGGGTCATCAGGTCGGAACAAAACGTTGTTGAAGATCTCTCCATTGCAACCAGACGAAGGGGAGGAGGGTGGCGGTCGTCCTTGAGGAAGGCTCAGTGAGAAAGGGAAATGCAAGAATCTGAGAGCTGTCCTCAAAACCTCACAGGCATCAGAGCCCTGCTGGGTCAGGCCAAAAGGCCCTTGAGGCAAACTTCCTGTTTCTCACCAGATGCCACAACAGGAAGTCCAGCAAGCAGGACACGGCAAGGCCTCCTCACCTCACCCGTCCCTAGAAAGTGCAAAGCCCGCTTTTAAAGTCATCATGCGGCAGTGAATCCCATAAGTTGGCTATGCAGTGGGGACGTCCTTTGGCCTGTCACAAGAAAAAAAAATCCCCTACCACTGTTTCACAACAACATTATAGCACTGGCTGACCATCGGGCAAATAAATTTGGCTACCACCTGTTTGGCAGTCTCTCTCTAATGGGATCTCTTTAACAGAGGCCAGATTTGCCCAAAATTGAGGAGGAGGGCTATGTTATGTATTGAAGTTCTCACCCTAGGCCACTAGGGGTGTGTGTGTATAGTTCATTCTGCTGCAGTTTTCACTCAGGTCCGCACATGCAAATGAGGGGTTGAAAGTGACGTTCAGGGATTGGGTAACAACAGAAAGTTGTTACTGTTGCTTGTAGCTGAGTTCTATATAAGCAGGCTGCTTAGCCCTTCAGTCAGTTCTGTTCCAGCCTGAGAATAAAGGGAGCTGCTTGGAGAATCACTGTGTCGTCTGCTGTGTCCACCCACTATTTAATAGGCTATTAGTCCAGAGGTGGGGGAGGGGGCCTTTTTCAACTTGAAGACTGTGTTCCCTTCTAGGTCCCCCCCCCCAGGGGGCCCTATGTCAGTGGTGGGCGGGACAACAAAGGCACATTTCACTATTTTAAAAATGCATTATCATGTTTTACTTTAAATAATCTCAACAACGCATCAACAATAAACGTAATACACAAACAAGCGGGTGTCACAACTGGAACGTAAGTAAACAGCTTTGAGGTTGCCTGTTGCTTTTTCACAATCAGAAGGTGCCCAGGATCCTGCTCTGCTTTCCTTTGGAGCGTATCAGTGAGGCCGAGGGGGGGGGTCTTGTCGTCTGGGCAGCCCAGGACCTCCAGGCACACTGCCCAGGCTTGTGCATTGGGGGGGTCACTTCAGTGCTGCGAATGCAGCAGTTTGACCCCTGGAGGCGCACTCCGTTGTCTCTCGAGACAGATGGATGCCATCAAGGTGCATAAATGTTATAGAATAATAGATAAACATTAATTAAGTGTCCTGGAGCAAATTTTACCTCTGTACAGCAGGCAAGTTTCTACCCACACTAACCCACCCACCCACCCACCCACCTGTCTCTCTCCATCCTCCTTGCAGAGAAGGGAAGGGGCAGGATCAGAGCCCAAGGAGGGGAGTGGCCTGGGGAGAGTTCCGAGGGCCAGAGACAGAGGCCTCTGGAGGGCCGCATTTGGGCTCTGCCCTGGAGGGTCCCTGGCTCAGTGGGTGGGCGCCAAGGAGGGCAGGTCTGGGTCTTCTATACCAGTGCGCATGCAAGTGGGTGGTGGAGCCCCCTAGAGGCAGGGTTTGAAATTAGCAGGGTGCCAGGCACATTTTGCACCTAAAGATTCTCCATTTGTGAGCACCTCAAAGAGTCTGGGTGACACTCAAGGATTTCTGAAAGGTGTGTGCTTTGAAGCCTCAAAGTATATGTTAAAGATAGACAATATGTTAAGGAATTTAACAATAAAGAGTAGAGTGTTTTGAAAACTGAAGTATGGTACAGTACCAATATTTTTATTGTCAACACCAAATTAAACACATATTAACAATTTCTGCTAAAAATGTCATATTAACAATGTGTTACTTATGTGAATTGCATATTAATTCATGATTATCCAGAATAATAAATAAAAAGTGTCGCTGACCCCTCCAGTGGCTACTAGACATTCTGTTTTGGCGCCCACAACCCAGCTCCCAGGAGCCATTTGGCTCCTAGCTTTTCTATCCCAGTTTCTAACACTGCCTGGAGAGGCTTGCCTGGGGGGGGGGCTGCTAAGAAGCAGGGGGTGCTGGAGGTGATAGTGACTATCAGACTGAAAAGTTGGACCGATTTCATCTGCTGTGTTGAATTAATCAAACTAAATAGTACTTATTGGCTTTTGAATAAATGTTTACTGTTCTGATTTTTACTGCGTTCTGGTCTGTCCTCAGAGGGTCATGCAAACCACTATTCTGAGTGAATAGTGATGAAGAACTTAGGCAACCAAGCCGGGGGGGGGGCAAGTGTGGCCCATCAAAAAGTTTGGGAACCGCTGATTCTCAAAGGTCATGCAGGCTGCAGTCTCTGAACCAGGGGAGCAGGAGTTCTTGTGCCCAAATCCTGCTTGTCGGTTTCCCAAAAGAGGCACCCTTTGTTTCCCCTTGAGAAGCAGCCCTGCAGGGGTGCAACTCTGCACAGAGGCAGGTGGAGCTTGGACAAGGCTGCGGTTGTGTGTGGCGCAGTGGGAAAGGGGAAACGAAAGCTGTCAGCCTCCACACGGTTCTTTCTCCCTTGGCCAGGCCCCACTCCCCCCAGCAGCCATTTCCACAACAGGAGAAAAAGCCAGCCTGACCTTAGCCCTGGGCCAAAGCCCACCCCCAGCCTCATTTGTGGCACTTCTGGGCAGGAATCCAACAAGGACTTATCCAGCCTTGTTCCCAACCAGGAAACTATGATGGAAGCGTGGGGTGTTGTTTAGGATGGATGTGTGTCAGGAAGGATTCAGCAGGACAAGGCTCAGGGGGTGGGGATTTTTCAGCCTGAGGGCCACACTGCCTCGCTGGCAACTTTCTGGGGGCCACATGGCAGCAGTGGGTGGGGTCAGAGGGAAAAGAGGGCGGAGCCACAGGTGTGATTTGTACTTTTGTATCCAAAACAGAGGTCCTACACTCTCACACATAAAACTTTCCATCTTCCATTCAGGCAAGCGAGCGAGAGGCAGAATCAGAACTGTAGAGTTGGGAGGGACCCCCAAAGGCCATCCAACCCATGCAATGCAGGGCCAATCAGAGGCTAGGGAAAGAGGTTGAAGAAAGCTGCCATGTAGGAAGATAAGATAGGAGGGTCAACCGTTTCCCTCATATCTTGGCATTTTAAGGTGCAAGCTTCTGAGTCACACAGGACCCTATCTTTCTCTTTTGAGGACTCGTCCTGAAGCAAGCGTCCTGTGTGACTCCAAAGCTTGCATCCAGCAATTTTGTTTGTTTGTTTGTTTGTTTATCAAAGCTTGATTGTCAACAACCTTGATTTACGTTTAGGCACTCGGGGGACATTTCCACCTGCCAGGATGAAGCCAAGTGGCCTGAGCTATTATGGGTTTCAGGGAGCCCATTTTGAAATGGGTAGACCCTCTTTCTTAAACTGAGGCAGCAGTCAAGAATGGGCATTTGAAAAGACAGAAAAATGAGAGTAGAGAAGGAAAGCTACAGTTCATAAAGAACCATCTGTATTTTTTGCTTGTCTGCAGAAGTCGGCAAGCTGGAGCCTCCACTGGGGAGGCCACACTCCTTTTCTGGGGCCATGGGATGGGATGAAGATGTTGGGACTTTCCCTTCTGTCCCCAAGAGACAGGCAGGTGCCCAGACCTAAGTCTCCAAGTTCCTCTTGACCTCTCCTGCTATTGTACACATGTCCATGTCTGCCTGATGGTGACTTAGACCAGCATTTCCCAAAAAGGACAGTAGCACCTCCGGGGGTGGGGGTGGGGCAGTGAGATTACAGGGGTGTGTGTGTGTGTGTGAGCGCGCGCTAAGAGGCAAGGGGGGCACCGGAAATGACAATCAGACTTTGAAATGCTGCTGTCACTGCATCAGGTTCATCAGTTTTTAGCATGGATTAAACAAAATTTACTTGGATTTTTAATAATAATAATAATAATAATAATATATTTATATCCCGCCCTCCCCAGCAAAAGCCAGGCTCAGAGCAGCTAACAACAAGTAAAATTAGCACAGTGTACATAAAATCACAGTCAGTTAATTAAAATACATTCTAAAATCAATTCAGAATCAAATTAATGGCAACCATTGGGCTAGAGTTCTATGAGGATTACAGAAGGGGAGAGGGGGTCAGACTGTGCCTTGGCCAAAGGTCTGGCAGAACAGTTCCGTCTTGCAGGCCCTGCGGAAAGATGTCAAGTCTCGCAGCGCCCCAGTCTCTTGTGACAGAGCGTTCCACTTGATCAGGGCCGTGGTTGAAAAACCCCAGGCTCTGGGTGAGGCCAGCCTAACCTCCCTGTGGCCCGGGATCTCCTAGATGTTTTTATTTGAAGACCGTAAGGTCCTCCGTGGGACATACCAGGAGAGGCGGTCCCGTAGGTACGAGGGTCCTAGGCCGCATAGGGCTTTAAAGGTTAAAACCAGCACCTTAAACCTGATCCTGTACTCCACCGGGAGCCAGTGCAGCTGGTAGAGCACTGGGTGAATGTGATCCCGCGGCAAAGACCCCGTAAGGAGTCTCGCCATGGCATTCTGCGCACTCTGGAGTTTCTGGGTCAGTCTCAAGGGCAGCCCCATGTAGAGAGAGTTACAATAATCAATTAATAATCAAAAGTGCAATTGATTGTCAGTTTTGCATTTCATTATTTCACCCTGGACACACCTCTGAAAGCCTACTGAAGGGCAGCAGAGAACCCCAGATTAGAATAAGTGGGATCCCCACTAAAAGTGGGTGGGGGTGACGAAGAGGATGGCGAACCGGGTTTAGCAGTTTTTATAATGGAAGCAGGGCCACAAGGAGTGATCCCTAACTCAGCTCTACTCAGAGTAAACCCACTACAATCATCAGACCTAATTACAGGTAATTACAGCTGTGTTGGTCTGCTGTAGTGGAAACAAAATTTTAAAAATTCCTTCCAGTAGCACCTTAGAGACCATCTAAGTTTGTTCTTGGTATGAGCTTTCGTGTGCATGCTCACTTCTTGCGTGCCAGTTAATACTCTACTCCGAGTAGGACTAGCCCCGCCTGCAGACTCCGTTTCTGTTCCTTCCTGCCTCCTTTCGTTGTGAGTTCGTGATTGCTGCTTTTGCTTTCGAGCAGCTGTGTCACACACCTCAGACTTTCATATTCGCTAAGCTTCTTATTTGCAAATCTTCCGGGCGGTGAACTGGCGGGGGAAGGCGACGAGCGGAGCCCTTTCAAAGCGGGATAAAAGCGAACCTCGTCTCCCCAGGTCCCGGGGCGGGGCAGCTCCTCCAGGGCAGACAAGTTACCTCGCTTTCCGGGTTTCTTCTCATTTCTCTCCCTCCCCCCGCGAGATGGGAAGGGGTCCGCGGGCCGGGTGGTGTGGCCCCTGGCAAAGGGAGCGGGCGCCAGAGCAAAGCGTTCGATCCCACGGAAATAATCAATTAATATTATTCATTGGAAACATTCTGAAGTCGCGAAGAGACTGACAAGGTAGTTGAAAAATAAATAAAATAAAATAAAACAAAACAAAAAAATAAAACAAATACTACCTAGATTCCTGTTGGTGTTATTAATAGCAACAGCAACGGTTATTATAATAACTAAATTAAATTAGCAATTAATAAAATAGTAATAATAGCAATAATAATTATAAATTGGGGTGTGAGGATTTGCACATGCTATTCATGGAATGCAATTGTTATTCTCGCTCAAAAACCGGGAGAAATCCATGGTAACGATTTCGAAATTCGCCTCGCAAAGCGGCAAACACGCCAGTCTTTTAAAATTTAAAGCCCCGGAGGAGATGAAGGCTGGGCGTGCGCCCTTGTGTGTGTGTGTGGGGGGATATTTTCAAAAGTGGGGGGGGGATCTCCTAAAGAGCGATGGAAAGGAGAGCCGTCCTCCTGGGCTTGCGACGCAAGAGAGGCGAAAATGAAACCAGCCTCAGGCCCCCATCCCCGGGACTGCGGGCCTGCTATCTCCAAACACCTATAAAAACGGCCTCTTCTCCCTCTCCATAGTTGGGCGCGCCTGGGTGGCTTCCAGCAGAATCCATCGATCCTTGCCCAAAATCCCCTTTCAAAAGTTTTTGTTGCGGTTGTAAATTCAATTGTGTTGTTTTGTTTTAAGTTGAGAAGTTTTTGTTATTAATTCATTAACGCGTTTCTTGTCGTTTTCAAGCCTTTGAAAAGGCGGAGAAAAACCGTCTCGCTCTTCCTGCCAAGGAAGCAAACGTTCCCATTCGATTTAAATCCTTTTTTGGAAGAAGAGGCGCAATAAAAAAAAATGCCTTATATTCCTCGGGTCCATTTTTGCTCCTTAGCCGAAATCGCCGGCGGCTAAGCTTAACCCTCGATTTAACCCGGGGGAAGCAGAGCTGGAGAATCTCTTTCGATCAAGCGTTTTATAAATCTTCAAAATAAATGAAAGAAGCAAATAGTTTCACCCGTCCAACCGTTTGTCAATCGGCGACGAGGGGGCGGGTTCGTCTCCAGGGAATATTAGTAGAGCTCCCCCCCCAAAAAAAATCCAGTCTCCAAGTCCTAACCCGTGTTCAGAGAGTGGAGGGATTTGGTATTTAGAGCGCTGCCGCTGCTCATGCGGGTTTTTATGCCGTGGTCGTCTGAACACGGACTCCTGTAGGATTATAATATTTTTATTCCTCGCCGGCGCAGAGAAATGCACTGAGGTTTTGAAGGCGCGCCGTGGGGAATAAAACACGGATCTTACCATCTCTCTCTCTCTCTTACATGCACGTTTCTGGGTCTGGGTCTCGTGTGGACGATGCCTCCCCCTGCTCTCCCGGTTCAAAATCATATCGCGCCTGAACTCCGCTGTTAAACCGCTTTGGGATGTGACCCCTCGCTACTTGAAAAGCTGTCAAAATCCCACCCCCCACCCCCAAATAATGAAGAAATGGAAGAAATGCATTTCAGGGCCCAGAGCTGGATTTCACATAATTTGTGAAGTGGGTCTGATGGTCTTGAGCGGGTCAGAAGGGAATCAAATGGAAGACACGGAGGAGCGGAAAGCACCGAGACCGAAGAGGGTCCCTGCCGATAAGATTCTGTGTTAGGCCTGCTACTTTATTGTAACTTGTCAAAGGGAATTAATTCTGTTTATTTACTTATTGCATTTAAATCCCACCTTTTTTCTCCAAAGAGCTCAAGGTGGTTCTCTCCCCCCCCACACACACATTTAATCTACCCAACAACCCTGCGAGGTAGGTTGGGCAGAGAGTGACTGACTGGCCCCCGGTCACCTGGCGAGCTTCATGGCCGAGTGAGGGATTTGAACCCTGGTCCCTCCCAGGTCCTAGTCCGACACTCTAACCACTAGGCAACGCCGGGTCACTGGAAATGGAGGGGGGGGAAAGGAGCGGGGTGGTTAGCGCTGGAAGCAGCTAAGGAGAAAACAGGACTCTGGTCCCAGTCTCCTTTCGAAATCTCATCGTGCAAAACCAAGGTGCGCTCTCTCTCTCTCTCTCTCTCTCTCTCTCTCTCTCTCTCTCTCTCTCTCTCACACACACACACACACACACACACACCCATATGGATAAACATCACTTTCTCTTTCACACACTTTCCCCGGCTGAGGACCACAGCCGTCGCTTTGATAGCAACGGGGGTCCGGGTTGGTTTTGGCTGCAGGAGAAGACCCGACGCGGCGGGGGCTCTTTCCCAAATTTGAGAGAGGTTGCAAAGAAAGAACCCGAGGAAGCAGGAAGGGAGACCCATTGTCCGTGCAAAACTCCCGGTTTCTGCGGCTCCCCAAGTCCTCACACACCCCAAGCCAATGAAAACATGCAAACAAAGAGAAGATCGCCCGAAGGGCCCTGCAGTGCAGGACTGTCTTCACAGCGCCTAACTAGATGCCCCAAATGGGAAGTCCCCGAGCAGGACCTGTGTGACTTCTGAGTGAGGAACTGGGTAGATAGAATCCTGCTTGCATGCTCAGTTCAGAGCGACTGGGGATTTATTTTGGTGCTGTGCTTTAAAAGAATGAAAAGTGGACATTGGTGCGGGGTGGGGTTACCATAAGCCCTGATGGATCGGGCGGGGGGGGGGGGCATCGAGCCCAGTACCCAGTTCTCACAGTGGCTAACCAGACGCCCCCAAAACGAAGCCCCCAAGCAGTACCCGAGCGCAACAGCAACGCTCTCTGGTATAAAAACCTATGTCTCTATAACGAAAGAGACGCTATATATTCAGATAGGGGGTGCTACTGGAGCAGATCAGGATCCCAACTCCCCCGCTGCCAACTCCCCGTTTGGAACCCTCGCCCCCGGCCCTTCAAAGCGGTCCCAGGCCTCCAAAAAAGCGCCCGACAGGACGGAGACCCCCGGAGCCGCGCGCCTGAATGAAGCGGAGCGCCGCTTTGTTGTTCCCGCGGCGACCGCCAGGTGTCGCAAGCCCAGCAGGCTCCTTCAGCACAGCCCGAGAGGAATTGGGTCCGTGTGTGCGCGGGCGCGCGAGTGTGCGTTGGGGGGCAGCGCGGGATTCCTGGAGGAGGAGAGAGGGGGCTGTGGCCAGGGGGCAGGAGAGCGTCTGGGGAGCAAAGCTAGAGGAAGGGCTATTCACCCCTAGGATCCCCCCAAATCGCCATATCCCACAGAGACATGCGGGCGGTGCGGGTGGGGTGGGGGGGAGAAGCAGAAGTGGGGCAGGGGAGGCGGAAGGAGGGGCGGGCGCTGGCCGCCTGGCCCCGAAACCCGCAGCACCCACCTCCTGGACGAGAAGCGCTCCCGGGGCCGGACGGGGAAGGGGGTGCTCGCCAAGGGCCAAAGACGGAGCTCCGAGTCCCTCGACGGCGGCGCTCCCTCTTCTCCTTCCCCTCAGGGTAGCCGAAGCCGAGGAGATCCCCGGCAGCGCGCATCGGCAAGGGACCCGCCCCGGCCTGAAGGTCCTCCCTCCTATCTCATCCCACGGCGGGGGGCGGCGGCCGCTGCTTCTCCTCCTACCTGGGGCGATTCCTGCGGGAGCCCCGTCGGCGCGGCAGCTCCTCCTCCTCCTCCTCCTCCTCCTCTGCCCCATCCGTCCCGCCCGCCCCGTCCTGCTCCGCTTGCTTCTCTCTGGCCCGGAGGAGGAGGAGGAGGAGGAGGAGGAGGAGGAGGAGGAGGAGGAGGAGGAGGAGGAAGCCGCGGCGGCTCCTTGAACACGCCCGAGTTCAGCTCGGGGTCAGGCGGAGTTCGCGGCCCGGCCTTTACCTTTTCCGCCGCCGCCGCTGCGCTCCCGGCACATGGGGACTCAAGCGCAGCAGCAGCAGCAGCAGCAAGAGCGAGCAGCGGCAGCCAAGAGGTCTGAGGCGCCGGTGAGGGGCGGCCGCCGCCGTCGCTGCTACCGCCACGGCAGTAGCGCAGCCCGCTAAGCCATGCGCGTCCACACGGACCTCGCCTGCCTGGCTGACTCGACGGGGCTCCCGGGTAAGACGGCGCGGCGGGCTGGCGGGAGGCACTCCAGATTGCGCGCCCCTTCAGAAGAGACCCAACGAAAATACTTCACTGTCCCGTACCCCACCCCCAGGAAAAGAAACCCCCTTTCTTTCCTCCCCTTCCCCCAGTCCCAGGCGCGGCGCGGCGCTTTTTCGCGCGCCCGATCCTCAGCTTGAGCTGCGCTGCGGCTCTCCCTGTTCGCCCCGCCATGCTAGTCTGCAATGCCCGACATGTCAAGCCGAAGCGGGAGGCACAACCGAAGGCGACTTTCCTTCGGAATAACTTGGAAAGCAGAGGCTGGTTTTTGCCCCGTGACCCGGGACGCCTTGGAAGTTTATTCGGGGGGCTCTTACGTCCTTCCTCGGTCCTCTACTGAACCCCAATTCCTCTCCCGAGCTCGCTCTTCGCTCTACAGTCAGTCCTGGGGCGGAAGATCCCTCTTCGGCCGGCCGAGCGGCCTGCCCTCCTGTCTCCTCCGAGGCCAGCGGCTTTTGGAAGCGCTTTTCCCGGCTGCGGAGCTGGCTCCGTCGGACTGTCAACTCTGCAGCCCAGAGAGCGTGGCAGGCAGGCAGGGCGGCTCCTTCTTCTCTCCCCGTCAAAAGTAATCTCTCAACTTTCTCTTTCTCCTCCCGCCACTCTCCTTCACATTTTGGAATTTGTTTGTTTTTAAACTTTCCCGAAATGCATTTTTGACATTTCCGTGGCCTTCACCAGATCGCACATATCTGCACATAATGTG
Organism: Lacerta agilis; assembly: GCF_009819535.1. NCBI lineage: Eukaryota > Metazoa > Chordata > Lepidosauria > Squamata > Lacertidae > Lacerta > Lacerta agilis. The sequence continues at coordinate 43,211,958 of NC_046326.1, forward strand.
TCCCCCCCCCTTTTTTGGCAGGGACCTATGACTAACAAACACCACAATTTAGGCATGGCTCAGCCCCGCTTATGCACCCCGCACCTCACCCCCGGGACGGAGCCGACCCTCCTAACGGGCTGGTGAGGAGTTGGAAGAGGCAGACCAGGCCTCGCCCTGTTTGCGGCTGGAAGGGAGCGCAGGCCGCTTTCGCTTCGGCCTGGGGGCTCCCTGCAGACGGTGCCTCGAAGCCCAGCTCCGAACTGGAGCAAGGGGAACAGTTTAGTGGGCCCAGAAGCCCCCCCCCAGCATCTCAGTTTTGTTCTGCCGACCCGCTAGCTGGGTGCAAGCGGTGCCTTGTGCTCCCCGGGCCCGGACGGATCCCTCGCGAAGCGCGCTTGAAGAGATGGTTGGAAGAAGGGCAGGGACCTTGCAGGGCTTACTCGGAAGCCGGCCCCGCTGCATGAAACGGGGCTGACTCTCTAGTAACGAGGCTCGTTTAGGATCGCAACCTTTAAGGCTCACGGCTAGAAAGTGCGCAGAGAATAGGAAGGGGTGGGAGCTGCGTTTTGACGCTTGGGGCAGCCGCCCCTTGGGGACCTCCGGAGGGCAAAACACCGGGGCTCGCTGTGCTCTCTGGGGTCTCCCGAGGCGAGCCTTCTGAAAGCCGGATCGTGGCCAAAGGAAGAGGAATGGAAACGGAGAGGCCGGCAGCTGCATTAGTGCTTTTGGCCGGTTGGCTCCGCAGGGTGGTTGCGCTGGGCGAGGGGAGAGACGTGGATGAGCTCTGCAGGCGCTGCCCCCTCCAGGTTGTGAACGCTTAGCCCTGCCCCCCTCCCCACCCGGAGGGGGGCGTGGGATGCGATCGGCAACGGCGGAGATACCGGGGGGCTGAACATCCCCCCTTTCCTCCGCACGCCGCCGCCTCCTCCTTCCTTGAGAGGGAAACCCCTCTATAAGGGCAGACTGGCGGGGAAGGAGTCCAGAGTGCCCTGCGAGGAGCCCGGGGCCGAGGCAGAGTCACACACCCTGCCATCGCCCTGCGCGCGGGTTCCGAGGGGGCGTCCGCGCCGTCGTGGGACATGAGAGGGTAAGCGGTGCGGGCAGGCTGGGCCCCCCGCGCTGACGCTGCCCGCCGGGCTCTCTCTCTCTCTTTCCGTGCGTGTCTTTCTGCAGGAGAGCGCGGCGCAGCGATGCTGGACGCCTCGTCGGAGGTCTGCGGGCCACTCCCGGCAGCTGCTGCTGCAGCTCAAACGCGCAGCGCACCAAGGGCTTCCTGTGCGACGTGATCCTGGTGGTGCAGAACGCGCTCTTCCGCGCGCACAAGAACGTGCTGGCGGCCAGCAGCGCCTACCTCAAGGCCCTGGTGGTCCACGACAACCTCATCAACCTGGACCAGGAGATGGTCAGCCCGGGCGTCTTCCGCGCCGTCCTCGACTTCATCTACACGGGCCGCACTGGGCGACTCTGACGGCGGCGGCGGCGGAGAGGGAGAGCCCAGCCTGGGCGCCGTGCTGGCCGCCGCTAGCTACCTGCAGATCCCAGACTTGGTGGCCTTGTGCAAGAAGAAGCTCAAGCGTTCAGGCAAGTACTGCCAGCTCCGCGGCGGCTACTCGCCCTTTGGCAAGCTGGCGCGCGGCTTGCGCGCCGCCACGCCCGTCATCCAGAGTTGCTACGCGCCCCCGGGGCTGCCGCCGCGCCCCGCCGAGCCACTCAGCACCCACTGCGGGGAGCTGTATGCTGCAGCCTCCGCGCACCCTCATGGGGCCGGTCTATGCCCCCCGGAGCGCCTCTGCTCCCCACTCTGCGGCCTCGACCTCTCCAAAAAGAGCCCCAACGGGCCCTCGCCGCAGCTGCCCGCCCCGCCGCCCGCCGCCGGAGAGCCGCCTGCGCGCCACCATGGAGGGTCGCGAGAACGCCAGGCCCGAGAGCCCGCCTTGCTGCCCAACCACTCGGCCTTTGGGGAGGCGGCCCCTTCGCAGCTGCAGGCGCCCTACCACCACCTCCTGCACCACCACCGCGCAGGCAGCCCGGGTCGGAGCCGTCGGGGCGCGCCGGCGAGCTGGCGCCGCCGGAGTTCTTCTACCGCTGGATGAAGCACGAGCCGCTGGTGGGCGGCTACGTGGAGGACGACGACGAAGACGACGACGAGGGCGGGGGCGGGGGCGATTGCCGGGGAGTGCGGCGGGACAAGGAGGGCGAGCTGGACCACAAGCCTGAGTCGCCCTCCTCGCAGGAGCAGCCGCCGCGGCGCTATCCCAGCTTGGAGAGCGGCGGTGGAGGCGAGCCCGACGGGGAGGACCTGGAGACGACAAGAGCACTAGCGAGGAGACGGGCTGCAGCAGCGGAGGGCCATCCCCGGCGGGCGGCAGCCTGGAGCGCTACCTGGGCTACGAGCCGGAGAGCTTCGGTGGCGACAACCTGTATGTGTGCATCCCGTGCGGGAAGGGCTTCCCGTCGTCGGAGCAGCTGAACGCGCACGTCGAGGCGCACAACGAGGAAGAGGAGCTGTACCGCAAGGAGGCCGCCGAGGCTGCTGCTGCCGCCGGGCAGAGTTCTCCTTTTCTGGACAAACCTCTTCCGCCATCGTCGCTGCCGCAGCAGCAGGGGCCTCCACCACCGCCGCTGCCGTCGGGGGCGTGCGACCTGCTGCGCCCTTACCGCTGCTCGTCGTGCGACAAGGCCTACAAGGACCCGGCCACGCTGCGGCAGCACGAGAAGACGCACTGGCTGACGCGGCCCTACCCCTGTTCCATCTGCGGCAAGAAGTTCACGCAGCGCGGCACCATGACTCGCCACATGCGGAGCCACTTGGGCCTCAAACCCTTTGCGTGCGAGGCGTGCGGGATGCGCTTTACGCGCCAGTACCGCCTGACGGAGCACATGCGCATCCACTCCGGAGAGAAGCCCTACGAGTGCCAGGTGTGCGGGGCAAGTTCGCCCCAGCAGAGGAACCTGCTCAGCCACATGAAGATGCACGCGGCGGCGGCGGCGGCGGCTGCAGCGGCGGCGGCGGCGGGCCCCGACGGCAAGCTCAAGCTGGACTTCCCCGAGGGCGTGTTGGCCATGGCGCGCCTGGCGCAGCAGCAGCAGCACGACAAGGAGCTGCTCAGCCACACGTCGCACTTCCTGGCTGCCGCCGCCGACCCCAAGGCCGCCATGGAAGGTCTCTACCTCGGGCTCAGCCCTGACAAGGCGGCCGAGGTGCTCGCCCAGGGAGCTGCAGCCGCTGCAGCTGCCGCCGCCGCCGCCGCCGCCCACCTGCACAACGACCACCACGCCCGGACCATAGAGCGCTTTTCACCCCCCTGACGACCCCCGCATCACCCCCCGCCACGGACCGCGGCTTCTTGGGGAGGAAGGGGGCTCCCCCAAGTTGTTTGGGATGTGAGAGTGCCTGTGTTCTGCCCAGGAGAGGGGGTGACTCTTGCCCCCACTGCGGGGGGGGGGTGGGAAGGACAGATTCCTCCCCAAAAGTGACTGGCGCAGCCACCCAAGGGAACAGTTCAGCCCCCTCGTATTGTGACGAGGGAGGGGACGTCATGGAGTCGTCGTCCTCCCCCCCCCAACCACTCGTGAAGCCAGAGCTCACCCCACTCTCTGTTCTCTATTTCTGTTCTCTGCCAAGCTGTGGAGCGTGCCACCCACGCCCCCCAAACACAGAATTGTGATTTGTCCCTACCTCAAGATACACCCCCCCCCCAGACTCATCGAGTCCAACCTCATTGCTGGCGTTTTTTGTTCGTTTGGTTGTTTTTTTTGGGTGGGGAGGATGAGAATAGCCTCCCAATGGCCTCTGTCACTGTCAGCTGATCTCGCCATTGGGCAAAAGGAAACAGGCGTTCCTGCTGGGCCTGACAACCTCTGCAAGTTTCAGTGCTCTACCAGAAAGGAGCATCCCAGGGGTGGAAAACTAGCGCAGCAGGGGAAAGGGTGTCTGAAAAACTTTCTCCTAGTTTTCTACATGCCAGGGAGATTATATTGACACGCTGGTTTTTTGGGAGGGTGGTGGTGGTGGTCTATAAATGTTCTCCAGACCCTTAAATTTGAAGTGGTGCAATCAGAATGATACCCCAGCTCTTTTTTTTTGAAATATCGGAGAGCTCTCTCCTCAAGGACAGAAGGGAATATTGGCCGGCCAAAACTGCAAAAGAGCTCCAGTTGTCTGACTTGTAGGGATCTGCTCAGGAAAGGGGCCTTGGTGCAATTTCTCAGGAATTGGGACATATGGGTTGTTTTTTTGGGGGGGGGGCAATCCCTAACTCCAGCTCTTAAAAGCTTTTACAACAAAGCGACAATCAGTGATGCTACCCCAACGCCTTAAATCCTCCCCACTCCCTTGAGTGCCCAGGGTTTTGAGTTGGGGGGGAAAAAGAAGCACGCTAATAAATGGTCAAGTATATCCAGAGAGCACCATGAGGACCCTCCCCCCTTGCTTGGGAGGGTGAGGCCTGTGTGTCATGGGCCTGATCCCACCAACTCCATTCCTCCTCCCCTAGAGGCTTCCCTCTGCCCCTCCAGAAACGGCCAGGAGGTTGTGCTCCTGACTGCCGTTTCACTCTGTCCCCATGCTTTTCCTGTGGGGCAGACCCACATTTCTACCTGTCTCAATTGGGGGAAGCCCCAGAAGCGTCCCCTGGGCAGGTCTGGACTTTAGCAAAGAGGGCAGCAGCTCTGTTTGGGTCTACAGGAACAGCTGAAAGTCTTGTGGCCCCCCAGAAACCTTTGTGGACTCTGGTTCCCTGTGCTCAGCGGGGTATCAGTGGCCAGGGAAAGGAGGGCGAGAGGGAGGGTGAGTGTGCACAGAATGCACAGAGTACCATGTGGTGGTCTCTGCTTATGCTGTGTACATTTCAGCTGCCCACAGTCCCTTTTTGCATCTTATAGACACCTGTCCCTCTATACTCAGATATCTTGACGCACTGAATTGTCATCCTATGCCTTCAAACCGCCACACCTGTTGATTTTCTGCCGTCACAATGGGCAGGGTGGGGGTAGGACAACAGGTGTGGAGGCCTTAAATCTTGAAAGTGTGAGAATCCCTCTTGGCATGGGACCCAACTCTTTTGGGTTCAAGGTTACAGAGAGCTCCAAAAATGTGCCTTCCCACAGAACTAGGGGAGTGAGAAACTCCTGGCTCTGCAGATATTGCTGGAACTCCCAACTCCCCTCATCCCTTTCCAGGCTGGCTGCTGTGCAGTGACTTTGGGAAGGTGGTGAAGCTCCCAGAGCAGCCTGGCTCACTAGCATGAGCTGAGCAGAGTCCAAGTGTCTGGAAGTCTTTCACAAATCCTGTGGTGGCAGAGGAAGGGCGGGATGTCCTGAAGTTTCCTGCATCCCTTTTGCCAGAGGCAACAGGTGAGTGGATGCCCTGGGCCTCACCTGAGCAAGCACTTAACTCTCCCCTCAACCTCTTTTGCAATGTGAATAGGAGGGGCCCTCACTCCCCTTCTCCCCCTATAGACCCACACGGCTGTGACCAAAGGGGCTGTGATGGGTGTGTGTGTTCCTTCTTACCACAAAGGGGCCTTCTCCCTTTGAATCAGTTCCATCCAGTCTTCCAATCCAAGTCCTGTCTTCCACTGTCTCACTTGGAGCCAAAGATTATTTGGGGTATTTGTGTGTGGTTTGGGGGGTGCCCTCCTCTCCTCTCCGCTTGTCCCTCCTCCCCAAGGACTGTTTGACAAAGACAACACACTCCCCAGATTGTCAGCTCTGTTGACGGCGGGATGGGCATCCCCACGGCAGCTTCTTCCATCTTCGGGGTTGCAGGGGGGCAACCCAAGCTTTGACCAGTGCACTTATTGCCAGACTCTCTTTGCACTTATGGGGAGAGGGTGGGGGTGGGGGGGGCAAGATGTGCCCTTTGCCTTCAGGCCCGGCCAGAGCAGCTGCCTCCCCTTCCTCTCCAACTCTTTTTAACCAAAGTCAGGTTAAGATGTGAATCTTCCTTTTACCTCTTTTTGCACACACCACCTCCCCCTGCCCCCCCCCAAGCGTGGGGCTGGGCCTTCTTTGTCTGAGCCAGCTGCCCCCCAACCCACCCACCCTGAAAAGCCCTGGGAGGACACAGCAAGGACACCCCCCCCCAACAAAAGTATTCAAAAGGGGGCAGCCTGCTGTTCCCACCGTAGCATTTTGTACACGGGATGTGCCTTTTCCCCTCTTGTTTTATACCGGAACTAAAAAATAATATGAAAAAAACCTCAACAGCAATAAAGTTTTCTTTTGACACCACAAGGCTGCTTCTGGTTCCTCGGGGAGGGGGAGTCTGGGGTGTGTGCTTGATGGAGGTGTTGCAGACTGGACTTTTGGGAGACTCAAATCTGCCCCCCCCAAAAGAGCTCGCTAGGTAGCCCTTGACAAGCCGGTCATGGTCTGCCTTGCAGGGGTGTGGCGATAGCCAGTGAATCCTTGCACCCCTTGGGGAGGGGTAAAAGCAGCAATAGTGACAACATGGGGGTGGTAGTGGAGAGAGCAACTGGGGGTGGCTGGCAGCCGGAGGCAGCGAACTGGGAGCCCCCAACCAAGATTGAGTGTCTGTGCTGAGGAGAACCAGTTTAAAACAGGCCTTACTGGGTGCCTGACCCAGCCAACATCATGTACATGGAACCATCAGAAGGGCCTGCTGGATCAGGCCAAGGGGGGCCCACCAGATGCTCATGATAGAAACCTGCAAGCAGGACTCAAACACAAGAGCCCTCCCCTCCATGAATTTCTCTCATCTTTTTTGGAGTTGGTCTCATACCATTTATTGGCCTGCTGGTTTTTTTTTGAAAAACGTGAAATGACTGCGGAAAACTGGCTCAGTGAAATCTTGCCCCACCCAAATGTGATCTATGGCTGGGCCAGGATGAGGCCAGCTGAGCTGTGGGTCCCCCCCCCATGTCACTGGACTTCAGCTGCCCTGAGCCCTGGTGGTCAGCGATCAGGGACATGGGAGCTGGAAAGCCAGCAACCTCGGGAGGGCACCATGTTGGAGACTCTGGCCGTAGACCTCCGCTTCTCCAGCCTCCAGCAATGGTCCCAGCCAAATTCTAACTGCACTGAATTCAGTGGCACTTACTTCTGGGTAGTGCGATTCCTGCTGGTCTAGATGGGGTCTCTTCCAACGCCACAATTCTGTGACATAACCCATTACGGGAAAAGAGATGGGTCGTTTAGCTACCACTCTGCCCAAATCAGCGTCATGTACACCCCTCCTCAGAAACCCCACCCAAGGCTGATGGTTCCCCAGACCGCCTTCTCCCCCTGACCCCACAAAACGAGGCAGCACAAAACAGCGTTTCCATACTAAAAATTTATTAAGAAAACAAAGGAACTTTTTTTTTTTACTTTGTCTGTCACAAGCCCCCCATCAAACCCAGGCAGGCCAAAAAGCAGAACAAAAGGGGTGGGGGAGAGACACACCTGCCTGTAGGAGGGCCGCCCCTCCCCATCCCCGTGGGGCTGGGTCCACGCCTGTTTGGTGAGCAGGTGGGGCTGAGGATCTCGAGTGCAGCAGACCTCAAAGGTGGATTCCCCCTCTCCAGACCAAGGTGGAATTGTGACCCCAAACCATCTGGCGTGACCCCCTCCAGAAGCAAAGGGTTTTATCTAAAAAGCGTCCTTCAAACACAGGACAAGTCCATTTCCATGGCTGGCTGGCTCTTTTGGTTTTGTTTTTTGTTCCCAATCCTGGGCTCCCCCCCACCCCGCCACCGACCCAAAGGGCCTGGGGATGAGCAACGATGCAACTGACCGGGGCCAGTTAGGCTCCCCACCTATTGAAATACAGGCTCCCGAGGGGACAATCCTTCTTTTTCACGGCAGCCCTTCTCTGTGTGAGCTCCAACTGCCCCCAGAGCCTGTTCTCTCCACCCCCCAGCCCTGACACCACACTCCCCAAACCCTGCAGCCTAAAGGTCTGATCCCAACGCCCAGGTCCCCCCCCCCTGCAACCTACACCACTGGACCAGGAGTGTGTGTGTGTCTGGGGATGATGATAATGGATGCGTGTGAGCTCAAGAAATCTGCGACACAGGTAGGCAGGTGTCAGGATGGCAAAAGGGAAGGATAAGGGGGCTGGAAGAGGGCAAAGAGGATGTCAACGTGGGGGGCGGCAGGGAGGGGATCGGGGCTCACACACTTCCACACAAAGTATCCCCCTTGCCCCACCTGGCCAAGTAAAAGGAGTATGGGGGTGCCCACTTGAGACCTCTCTGGCTGTCCTATCCTCCCCCTCAGCGGGGGGACATGACACGCACCTATCCCCACCCCCGCTGGCCTGTTCGGACAAACACCTCCCTCTCTCTCACACCCACAGCACGGCCATTCCGGGCGGGTTGGAGACACGTTTATTGTTCATTGGTGGGTGTCAGCCGGGAACGGTGGTGGGGGCGGCAGTGGCTTGGCGCAAGGCCCCCCCTCCGCCCGCCTCAAGGCTGCCCCCTGCTGGTGGCACAGAGCGGCACAGCTTCCTGGGGACGGCGCCCCCCTGCACGCTGCCTGGCTCAGCCCTTGCGCCCATCGCAGGAAGGTGGGGATGTCCCGGACGGGGACGTTGCGGGTCAGCGCCTTCACCCGCAGGTTGCGGTCGTCCGTCAGCAGCACCACCTCCCGCAGCAGCCGGAGGGTCGTCTGCAGGGGGCGAGAAGAGGCGGGAGTCAGAGCGGCTCAGATCCCCTCGGAAGAGGGCGGGTGCGTGCGTCCGTAACAATAACCATCCCCTTGCTGCGCTCAGGGCCAGGCGACTGTTACAAACCAGAGGCTGTCACGTTTGTCAGGCCTCATCCACCATAATCCCCTGATCGCCTGGACTGCACCCCAGGCGAGGCATAAACACTCCGGGAACGCCTCCCTCTGTCAAGATGACAAGTTAAGCTGAGGAGGATTTGGCCCAAGGAAGATGGAAACCGGGGCCTTGGCGGGGGGTGGGGTGGGGGTGGGGAGATGGTGAGTTGTGTGTGCCTCCTTGCCAGGAGAGCTGGTTGGGGGGGATGGAGGAGGAGGAGGAGAGGCCCCCAGGCGATGAGGAGGGGCCAGAGGAAGAGGGGTGCCCGCGTCTTCCCTCCAGGTGAGGTACTCCAGGTGAGACGGCCGCTTTTTGCTTTATGTTCCAAAAGAAGCGTTCTTTGCATCGGGCGACGGAGTGAATATTTGCCCGTCCTTGCTTGGGAACGAAACGGTCCTACAATCCTAAAGACGTTTACTTAGGGAGTAAGTCCCACCCCCGAAAATACAGGAGAGTAAACATGGAGAGTGTTGGGAACAACTGCAAGGAGGGTCTCCTCCCTGGCACGGCAGACCCAGGAGGGGCATCTTAGTGCCCCCCCCCGAAACATACCTTTGTTGGCCGGCATGAAGTCCTTGGCCTTGTCGTTGCAGTAGTGGAGGCAGCAGGAGAGGATCAGGTCATCGTTGTTTCCCTGAGGAGGAAGGAGCAGCAGCAGCAGCAGCGGGAGAGCAGTGAGTCCGGGAAAAGGAACAGCTCAGCTTGCCCTCTCACAGCCCCAGGGTGTGTTTTAAAAATACAGACTGCCTATTTGCATTTCTTGCTCTTATGGGCGCAGGTGGGTGTTTTGTGTGTGTGTCTGTATTCCTGCACTGCAGGGGGTTGGACTAGATGACCTGTGAGAGTCCCTTCCAACTCTATGGGATGAATCTGATGGAAGGCATAAGGTATTCACATTCTGTTTCTATCTGCTTGGAGATCTTTGGCGAATGAGAGACCAACAAGACTAAATATTGATAATTAAGTAAATAAATAATCTAGTCAGTGCACAGCCATTGAAATTAATGGCTCCAACTTAGGCATGTTATTTCATTTCAGTACAGTGGTGCCTCGCTAGACGAAAATAATTCGTTCTGCGAGTATTTTCGTCTAGCGATTTTTTCGTCTAGCGAAGCACCAATGTAAATCGCGGTTTTTGCTAGACGGAAAAAAATGTTTTTCGTCTTGCGAGGCAGCCCCATTGACGAATTCGTCTTGCGGGGCAGCCTTCCGCTAGACGAATGCCTTCATCTAACGAGTTTTTCATCTAGCGAGGCATTGGTCTAGCGGGGCACCACTGTAGGTCTACAGTGAGCAGGCCAAATGTTGGATACGCTAAAGAGCACTCTGTCAGAAGGAAACGACACTCGTAAGGTGCCAGCCCTGGTGCAGAGGTCACAGCAGCCACTGTCGCCAGGCAGAGACCCCTTGGGAATATGAAGGCGATGCCCACCCCTGGCATGTAGGCATGCCGCAGGTAGGCTGCCCTTGGAAGTGGAGGATCAAGGCAGCTGATAAGGACCCCAAACCCTTTGGAAAAGCTAAGGATGCTCAGCGCCTTCCCAGGCAGAGATGGAGCTGATGTTCTCTGGGGTCTCAACCCAGAACCTTCTGCACACCAAGCAGCTGTCCCGCTAAGCCCCTCAAAGGCTGTAAAACTTGAACCCAGGACCTCCCTGCCGCCCCACCGGAGAGTGGGAGCCCCCTCCCCAGCACCTGTTGCCTGGAGATGTCCTCGCTGCGGAAGGAGATGGACTCCAGCTCATTGCCGCGGCTGGTGAGGGCTCGCATGTAGCTGTCCCGCTTCTCAAAGCGCGCCTCCAGGAACTCCACCGCCTTGCGGGCCCGCTCCTGCAGCAGCCGCGCGTAGCCCCCCCCACGGTGCTCCGACTCGGGGCCCTTGGCCAGCCCGTCCAGCTCGTTGATGACTGGCAGGGAGGAAGGAAGGAGAGAGAGAGAAGAATGTGAGGGGAGCCTGGGGGATTGTGCTGATGGCGCTTTGAGCCCAGCCTCCCAGGAATAGGGATAGACTGCCTCTGGGCCAGGGGGCTCCATAAGAAGCAGAGTCTCCTTGGCCAACCAAGTCCAGCCTCCTGTTCTCACAGGGGGCGACCAGGTGCCCATTATGGGAAACCCAAACGCAACAGTGGCACCCCCCTCCTGCCCTTCCCAGCACCCAGCATTGCTGCCTGACAGTGGGGCAGAGCACAGCCACCCTGGCTAGTAGCCATTGGCCGCCTGCTCCTGCTCCATGGATTTGACCCAACCTTTGTCAAAGCCTTCCAAGCTGGCATTGGTGGTTTGATTCCTGGGTGGCACGTTTCCGCCCCCACGCCAGGCCTTGGGAGACCCCTGCGCCTGAGGCTGGCCGTTCCCTCTGGGCATGGGGGCAGCAGGTTCAGACTCTGGCTGTGAGCGGGAGAGAGAGAGAACCCAGAGGAGGGAGAGGCAGCGCTGGCTAGGAGCAGTCAATGCAACTCCTCTCCCTGCCTCAGAGGGAGGTCAGGCAGAAGCTGCTGGAGGGCCCTGGGAACGGCTTTGTCTTTCTTTGCAGCGGGCAGGGTGATAAATATGTCTGGGAGCCCCAGGAGAGCCTGAGGGGGCCTGACAGCACCCCCAGCAGACATAAGTGAGGCCACGAGCACCAGGGAAGTCCCGGAGCTAACGTGGAACCTAGGAACCTAGAGTGAAGTAGCTCCATGCTGTCTGCACTGACTGGCAGCGGCGTTCTAGCATTTCCAGCAGCGTCTCTCCCCACCCTACCTACCTGGAGATGCCACTGGGACCTTCTGCATGCAAGCAGGTGCCCTACCCTTGAGCTACATGGAACCCCCTTCCCCTAAAATTGAAGCAAGAGTCCAGCTCTTATGGTTCTGAATAAACAGCAGCATAGGAGCCAGACCTTGGGCCCACTTGGCCTTGTGCCGCCTGCACTTTCTGGCAGCAGCTCTCCAGGGTTGAGAGAGGGGCTTTTCCCAGCTCCCTTGGCAGATGGATGGCACCGGGGGACTGAGCAGGAGGCCTTCTGCCGTGCCCTAGTCTACTGCAATTCCTGCCCTGCAGGGGGCTGGGCTACATGAGCCCTGGGGGTCCCTTCCAGCTCTCCAGCTCTAGGATTCTACAGGGCTATGGCCCTTCCCGTGTTGGCAGGCACCTCTTCCCAGGCACCCACCCACCGGCTCTCCGAGTGGTTAATCCGGCTGCTCTTTTTGGCTTTCCTCGCCAAGAGCTGAGATCAAGTGGGAAGTATGCATTCCTCAGAGAGGCTGGGGGGTTGGATGTGCGGAGGGAGAGCCAGAGGGGGAATGTGGGGTGAGGCCTCTCCCTGGCTTTTCCAGCGCTGGTGGCACTTCTTGCCATCCCTGGGAGATCCGGCCTGGTACAGTGGGACCCCCCCCCCATCTGGGCCAAGGCCTCCTCCCCCCCACCCCCGTTGCTTTGCTCTGGGGAGGATGGACTGGGAGGGGGAGAGAAGAGCCCAGCACAGGGAACATCAAACAGGAGGAGAGCGGCTGGTACTCCGAGCTGAAATCCACCACTCGCAGCCGCTTCCAAGCAAAACAGCCTTCAAAGAGGAAGCTTGTTTGCGCTCCTGCCCAAGCTGCCTGGCTGCTTCTCCCCATGCGGTTCGGGTTCAAGGAGCAGGGCGCAAGAGGGGGAGCTTTAACCCCTTCCCTGCTCCATAACAAGTGCCTGCTGGATCAGGCCAGTGGCCCATCTAGTCCAGCCTCCTGTTCTCACGGGGTGGGTGGTGGGTGGGGAAGGCAGATTCCTCCCTGGTTATTGAGGGGGGGGGAGTAACTCTGGAGGAGCTGTGAGGGCAAGTCTGGGCCTTCAGTCTGTGAGCCAGAGTGGTATCTTGGTTAGAGCGTCAGGCTAGGGCCTGGGTTCAAATTCCCCACTCGGCCACGAAACCCTCTTCTCTCAGCCTAGCCTACCTCGCAGGGTTGTGGTGGTGATTACAGAAGGAGGAGGAGAACCGTTCACACACCACAGTGAGCTCCTTGGAGGAAAAGGCGGGATATAAATGCAGGAAGTAAACGTTCTTCTTCTCCCAGGTCTTTGGCTGACTGAACAGCCTATGCCCTTTAAAACTGTGCGTTTGCGTGGCATTATGGCTTGTTGTTCTGTCCTGTAATTTTGCATTTTTATACCGTAAACTGCCCTGTGATCCTCAGTGAGGAATATCCTCAGTGGAGGAAGCTCAGATGGGGTTCCCAGGGGAGTTGGGCTGCTGTCTAGCTGGAGCAGCGCACCTCGCTTTACCCCCAGGAGTTGAGAGAGGGGTGGGAGGGTGATGCCACACTGACTGGCAGCAGTGGCTTTCTGGGATTTCAGACACTGCTGGGGACAGGAGCCAGGACCTTCTGCCTGCAAGGAGGATGCCCTCCCCCCAAGCTTCCGTGAGGGAGAGGGACGTGAGTGCCCAGCGCCTCCACCCTCCTGCCGGCCCGGCCAGACCACCCAGCAGCAGCAGCAGCAGCAGCAGCAGCCGCCTGTTATCTGCCAGGGCCGAGTGTTTACCAATAACAGGAACCAGCTTTGCTGAGTCGCCGGACTGCAGCTTTATAAGGAGAAAAGGGAGAGTCAGGGCCAGGCAGCTGGGACAAGCGCCTTGGCTCAAGACCTCTCCCCCCCCACCCGATACAGAAGTGCTGGCTGCCCTCACGGGTCAGACCCCACCTCCCTCACCCCAGAGGGCCTATGTGAAGGCCATACGCAGGATGCCAGGGCCATGGACCTCATCCCCCTTCTTGCTTCTGCCTCCCTGCACCTCGGATGTAGACTGCCCCTGAGGTGTGAGGCTCCACTGAGCCTGCTGCTTTCCCCTGAGGCCTGGGAGGCGGCAGCTCCAAACAGGCACTTACATTGGTGAGGAGAGGAGAGGATAGAGCCTCTCCTGAAATGGATGATGGGCAGTTTCCTCTGGCAAGGAGTTCCAGCAGTGAATGATGCACCGCCTGAAGAAGAGGTCATATGCCTCTGAGGGAACATGCACAGGAGGGCCCCATGCCCACTGCCTAGTTCAATGGAGGGGATATAAATCAAAATCAATATACCCAGCGTTTCCTTTGGGTCCCAAAGGATGCAGAGAGCGGGGTGGGGGGGTTGGGGGTGGGTGTGGGGGCTAATCAAGCCCTTTTTGTGGGCCAGGTGATGTGGCTGCTCCCCGCTTGGAGACAGCGCCCGGGTCCATCTTTGCATCCGTGAGCGCACACACTCACCAATCAGGGGCACCACGAGGATGAACTGCCGGCAGTCCAGGAGCTTGACCAGGCTGCCCAGATGGTCAATGAAGCCGTTGGTGTCCGGCACCAGGAAGACGGGGCGGATCTCCAGCTCCATCTGCCGCACTTGGGCCTGGTCCTTCAGCACCGCCTAGCACAAAAAAATCCCCCGCCTTTGAGCCAAGGGGGGATTCTCCCAGCATGCACCAGGGGGTCCCCCCCCCCCAAATTCTGAACAGTCTGAAGCATGATGGAAAGCAAGCAGCTGGGTGCTGAATCCTTTCCCTCCCGCGCAGACCTGCCTGGGCCTTTCAGATCAGCCTCAGATATGTCAATGTAGAATTGCAGGAGTTGGAAAGGACCCCAGGGGTCATCTAGTCCAACCCACCTGCAGTACAGGAATCACAACTAAGCTCGCTCCAGGGCCATCGCCTCAAGCTCTCAGGTGAGTGAGGGGCCTTTTCAGTGGAGCCCCCTCCCAGAAGAGACATTGGTGTGTGCCATTGGTTAAAAACATTTATGTTTTGACAGGTTTTTCATTCTGGCTTCTCTGCTTGAGGGGCTCTTTTCAGTTTTGTTGATTATTATGGTTTATTCCGTCTATTAGTCATTAGTCTATTAGTCTCCACCCCCCTCGTTCTGCCCGGACACTGAGTTCCAGCTCCGAGGGCCTTCTGGCGGTTCCCTCACTGCGAGGAAGCAAAGTTACAGGGAACCAGGCAGAGGGCCTTCTTGGTGGTGGCGCCCTCCCTGTGAATGCCCTCCTATCGGATGTCAGGAAATAAAGAACTATCTGACTTTTAGAAGACATCTGAAGGCAGCCCTGTTTGGGGAAGTTTTTAATGTCTGATGTTTTATTGTATTTTAATACTTTGGTTGGAAGCCGCCCAGAGTGGCTAGGGGATAAACAAACAAACAAACAAACAAACAAACAAACAAACAATAAAGAGTCACAAGCTTCTATGATGTACTTCTAAGAGGTGACCTGATTTAAGTTTATGAAATGATGTCTGGCCTGGAGAAAGCGGATAAGGGAAGTTTCCCTCCCTCTCTCCTAACTCTGGAAATGCTGAACATTCCTTGAAGCCGAGCGCCAGGAGATTCAAGGCAGACACAAGAAAGTCCTTTTCATGCAGCATGTAGTTTAAACTATGGAACTCCCTTCTGCAGGAGGGAACGATGGCCGCCAACTGGGATGGCTTTAGAAGAGCATTTGACAAATTCGCAGACGGGGAGGAGGAGGAGGAGAGGGCTACGGAGCTGTGCTCTCCCTCCACAAAGGCTGTGCTCTCCCTCCTCAGTCGGAGCCTGAGTCCCAGTTGCTGGAAATCGCAGGAGGGGAGAGTTGCTCTTGCTTGCTGGGGCATCTGACTGGGACTAGACGGGCCCTGCTTATGCTCCTCTGCTTCTTATTTGTATGTCACGGGAGCCGAGGAGGCGGCACTTGTGAACACACCCACCCTGAACTACTCCTTCAGCCCCGTCTGCATTTAGCTTCGCAGGAACGGCACAGCAGCGAGGAATGTAAAAATACTGTCGCGGCGTCACGCATGTTCCCGTGGGAGGAGCTGTTCCGGCAGTGCCCCTGACATGCGCATTCCGGTGCCCAGGAGGTGCCTCCCTCCCTCCCCAGGCTCCTTGGCCCAGACTCCCGGGCTCCTGGCAAGGCTGAGTGAGGCCTGTGCCGGCCGTCACGTCCCATCCTGCCCCCCTGGCTGGCCAGGGAGAGGACGACAGGATGCGCATGGTGGTGGTGCTGGGGAGGTGCCAAGTCCCCCCCTCCCCTGTGTTCAAGGAGCCGGAGGGGAACTCGCCTCAGCAGGGTTCAGAGGCCAGGAGGAGGTTTGTTTGTGTTTGGCAGGGGCTGGCCGAGGGGGTACTGGGGGGGGGGAACGGCGACATCCGCCTGGGCCAGAGAGAGGGGCGTCTGCAACAGGGGTGGAAAAGGCTGTGGAAAAGCGGGCAGGTGGCTGCAGGGGGGCACCCAGAGGCAGCTGGGTGCCCCCTCCGCTAGAACCCATCCCCAAAAGGCTTCCTTGAGAAGAATGGCCCTGAGGGTGTGCAAAGCTGCTCTGCCCTTCCTGCTTCAGGTTGGGGAAGAGGAAAAACAGTTTCCTGGGGAAGACTGTCCCTGAGCGCGTGCAAAGTTGCAGGCGTCGTTAGGGAAGAGAGGGAATGGGCGCAGAGGAGGCCAAAACTTCCATGCCATGGAGAGGCTTGGCAACTGGCGAGCGGCAGGTTCCGCCGCCCCGTCGTCACTGCCCCCGCCCTGGAGCCGCCTGGTGGCGGTTGCCCTTCCGCCGCTGGCAGGTGCCTGGCTGTCCGTCCGCGTGCGCACGTGCTGGACGACTCGGAGGAGGGCTAAATATAGGCAGAGCGTCCCCCCGCAGCTGGACCTGGCGAGGGGGGCGGGAGCGCGGCTATTCCGGGCAGCCCCCCTGGGGAGAGCGGCTGCCCTGCTCCGCAGTGCCCAGAGGAAGAGCTGTTTATGGTTCAGGTGGGAATGTTTCAGCTGGGCAGGAAATGCCTCCACTCCAGGCAGACAAAGGGACCGGGCAGAGGGGTGGGGGGCAGAAAGAGTGCAAAGCGCGTGGGCGAGACTCACACGGTGCCTCTGAGCTTATGGGGAGTTGAGCGTCTTCCCAAGGCATAAGAATACCAAAACAGCCTGGATCAGAGCGGAGCGGGGGGGGGGGGGATACTAGTCCGAAATCCTGTTCTCAGAGTGGCCAAGCAGATGCCCCAAAGCGAAACCCATAAGCAAGCAGGACCTGAGTGCAAGATCAGCTGCTCTCCCCATTTACGAATCCCAGAAACTATTATCTGGAAGCATTTACTGCCTCCGACAGTTGTCTGGATTTGGGGCCAAACTCTGGCCATCAGCCCTGCTGCTGCCTCTCCTTCCGTGGCCTTTGCTGACCTGGCAGTGGTCTTTACGTAGAGAATGCTCCCCCAGCCTCCATTTGGGTAGAAACCTCCTTTGCATTTCTGCTTTCTCCTGCTTCCTACTGTGGAGACGAAGCAGAGCCACTGCGGTTAGGAGCCACCGACAGCCCTCTCCTCAAGCCATCCAGGTTGGGGGCCACCCCTGCCTCCGGCACAAAGGAGTTCCAGTTTCAACTAGGCACTGCGTGGCTTGCCACCTTGAACTGCCTGCGCCCATCCCAAGTGGGATTTTAAAAAATCTCTCGCTGCTTTTTGAATGACCCAGGAGGGCAGAGCCACCCCCCCGAGGACGCACGGCTCCCTGCCGGCTCTCCTTGCCGCCTCGGCTCCAGCCAAGAAAGCTTCACGCTCTCTCTCCCCTGTGCCTCATGTGCTGGGTCGCTCTGGCTTGCCAGAACGCAGGACCCTTTCTTCCTCTCCTCTCCTCTCCTCTCCTCCTGGCAGGCAGGCAGGCAGGCAGGCGGGCAGAGCGGCTGGCTGGCTGCAGCCTCAGCCATCGGGCCACAGTGGGCCTGGAGAGCAGAGAAAGAGAGAGCACAAGGGAGAGCGCTGGTGGTTCTGGGCCCGCAGGCCAACAGCCGGCGGGTACACATGTGCGCTGCTCTCCCAGTAGGGCCTTCAGCGGCCCTGTTTTACAACCACCTCGGCACAGACTCCAGAGTTCACGCATATGGCTAGACAGATGTGTTTGGCTGGCGTTCAAGGCTGGGAAATGAAGAGTTATGGAAGTGAAGAGGGCCCTGGGCACTGCAAGGAGAGAGATTTGGGGGGGGGGTGTGGAGAGAGGGGAGAGAGCGAAAGAGAGAGAAAGAGAGAAAAGAAGGAGGGAGGAGGAATTTCCCCTGGCTGCAGGGAGCCAGCCAGCCAGCCAGCCAGCCTGCAGGCTCAAGAGGCAAGTCAGCCAACGCCCTAGGGCACGCTCTCTCTCTCTCTCCTGCAGTTGGCACAGTGGTGCTTCAAAGTGCCGTTTATTTCTTTCTATTAATTAATGAATTAATTAAATTTGCCCGCCACCCTTCATCTGTAGATCTCAGGTTGGTTTACGGCAGAGTCAACAGGGCTACGAATGGGGGGATGTTGGGGTGAGCTCTGCTGCGGTTTGGGGGATGTGGGACTCAGGCGCAGCAAAGCCTTCCAGTTCAGCTCCTGTCCCATGTGAGATTTATGG
This sequence comes from Lacerta agilis, assembly GCF_009819535.1. Classification (NCBI taxonomy): domain Eukaryota; kingdom Metazoa; phylum Chordata; class Lepidosauria; order Squamata; family Lacertidae; genus Lacerta; species Lacerta agilis. Next base: position 43,230,031 of record NC_046326.1, read on the forward strand.
AGCAGAGGCGGTTTGGGACTTTAGGATTGCCATGACGGTCCTAGAGACTGCTGCCCCCAGCAAGGGGGGAGGGTGTGCCGCCCTGATGGTTCTTGGGATTGCGCTCCCAAAAGCTTCTCAGAGATGTGAGGTTGACATCGCCACTGAGGCTAACCTACCCATTTCTTTAATTCTTTTAAAGCCACCCAGGTTGGTGGCCATCACTGTCTCCTGTGGAGGGAGTTCCACAGTTTAACTTTGCATTGTGTGAAGGAGGGATTCCCCCCCCCGTCCTGAATCTCCCAACATTCAACTTCTCTGGATGCTCACGAGATGTAGTGTTAGGAGGAAGGGAGGAAAGCTTATTTCTAGACGCACCTCGCATATTTTATGTTTTTGTTCACAGCTTATTTTTGCTGTACATTTGTTAAACTCATCTGTTGGTTGTTGTTTTTTTAATTAAAAGAATTCCACTTATATGTTGCATGAAGCATGTGATATGCCACCTTGGAATATTTTCAATGAAAGGCTGTTAAGAAATATTTAAAGTCGGGGGCAAGGAACCTTTTGTTCAGGCCTTAGGGCCACATTCCCTTCCAGGGGCCACATGTGCAGGGCCAGATGCAAGGGCAAATTATGCAAATTTAATTTAGCTTTCTACACTAGGCTAGCTTCTGCAGACACTCAGACACCTCCCAAAACCACGTGAAGTATTAAGCAGAGCTGGAAAGGGGCTTGGGAGATTTCCAAGGGCCGGGCGCTGAGGCCTGGAGGGCCGTATTTGGGGCCTGAGGCTTCCTACCCCTGCTAGACGTAAATGGATACATGCATACAAACTGAGATTCCTGTGCTGCGGGGGTTGGACTAGAGGACTCCAGCTTTGCAATTCGACCATACTCCCCAATGCAAACCTGGATCTTGTCTTGCCGGCGCTGCTGTTCGGCCACCTTCCTGGTCAGTGCTTGCTTCTTGGCCCGCAGCTCCCTGATGTCCAGCTCTCCGCCGCTGCCGTCGGCCTCCGAGTCGTCCTCAAAAGCCTCGATCCGGACATCGTCCTCCTTGTCACCAGCCAGGAGGAGGGGAGGAAGAAAAGAAAGGGTGGTTGGGAAGGACAATTGCAACCAAGGAAAGCTAACAAGCTATATGCAGCACTTTTGGTCCCCCTCTTCCAGTTCCATCTTCCCACCATGAACACTGGGAATGGCATGGTCGATCTCGCTGCAGGAGGATGGGAGGCCCTTTAGGGAACTACAATTCCCAGGGATCCTTGGGAGCAGGTGCTGCACCGTGGCTCACCCCTTCGCCTCCTCACTGCAGGAAACTCCTCCTCCTGCTACCGCTGGGAAAGGGGTGGAGAGGACCAAGGGCAGGGAGACGTTCCCCATCACAGAACTGCAGAGTTGGAAGGGACCTGAGTCGCAGCTGAAGGATTCCTGACAGACTCCACCACCTCCTCCCAGCCCCTGGGCTCCTGCACACGCACCACATGTTTCACAGGGACACGCAAGATATTCTGCTCCAAACCCCAAAAGGGTCTCCCCAGCCTCAGAACCCAAAGTCTCTCCTCGGAAGAGCCAGCTGGATCCAGCCTGCTGTCCCCACAGGGGCCAACCAGGCGCCCATTACGGGAAACCCGCAAGCAGGATCAGAGCACAAGAGCCTTCTCCCCTCCTGCAGTTTCCAGCAACTGGGATTCAGAAGTACGGCTGCCTCTGACCGTGGAGGCAGAGCCAAGCCCCTGGGCTAGTAGCCACTGGCAGCCCTCGCCTCCTCTAGGTCTGATCCTCTTTTCAAACCTATCTGTGTTGGCGGCCATCCCTGCCTCCTGTGGGAGGGAGTTCCATAGTTCAACTCAAATCTCTTTTATCCATCCTGAATTTCCCAACATTCAGCTTCATCCCATATCCTTGAGTTCTCACGTTATGAGAGGGAGAAACACTTTTCTTTCTCTGCTTTCTCTGCCATGCATGACTTTTATAAACTTCTGTTGTGCTGCCTCTCACTCGCCTTTTCTCTAAAGTAAAAAGTCCTCAAAGGTGCAACCTTCCTTCACGGGGGAGTCCCTCAATTCCCTCAATTATTTGGGCTGCCCTTTTCTGATCTCCCCCCCTACTCTACTCTACCAGAACGGTCCTCCTCCGTGGATTTTACCTGTAAGCCACCTTGCGTCCCAGTCAGGGAAAAAGGAGGGGTGTAAATAAACGTTATCTGCCCCACCCTCTTTCAAAGCCATCTAGGCTGGTGGCCGCCGCCGCTTCCTGTGGGAGCGAGTTCCACAGTTTAACTCTGTGGCAAACGAAGGAGGGCTTTCTTTTGCCTGCCTGCCACCCCCTTCCCGTTCTCTGACCTCCTGCGAGATCCTCCTCAAGGCAAGCGCAGCCTTGCAGAGCAGCTGGCAGGGATGCTGAACGAACACCAAGCGCTCACACACACTCACACACGGACGGCCTGCAGAGAACCCCGGGCTACAGGAACAAGCCGGGGCAGAAAAACAAGAGGAGAAATTCCTTAATCACATCAGGATGTGTGTGTGTGAAAGAGAGAGCGCGAGAGGCAAAGGGAGGGCAGGGAAGAGGAGGCGGGGGGGGGGAAGAGAGAAGAGCCAGCACCAAGCCCCTCTCTTCCTGTACGTGGGCTGCTGTTCGGCGCTGCTTCTCACCCCCCCCTCCACCGCCCCAATAAACTCGATCCTGAGCCTGAACCCTCACCCTGCTCTGCCTCCCACCCCACAACCCTTTCCTGCTGGGCCTGAGCTGCACGTTATTAAAGCTGTGCCCCCCACCCCGAAAGGAATCGCTATTTGGAAAGCGCATCTGGAACTCATCGCTGCTGCCAGAGAGAGAGAGAGAGAGAGAGAGACACACAGAGAGAGAAATAAAGGCTGCTGGCAGGAAGGGGCACACATGAGTGCAGCAGCGGCAGCAGCAGCAGGACCCCCCCCCCAAGGGCTGGTCTTCCTCCTCCTCCTCCTCCTCCTCCTGGCCAGCTATAAATAGCGGGGAGTGCAGCCAGCCCAGGCCCCGCTGGGGCAATTGCTCCTGCTGCTGCCTGCACTGATCTCTCTCTCCCCCCCCCCTCCGGTACCTGATCTTCCAGTTGTTTTCCCTCTTGGCTGGCTGCTTCCTTTCCCATGGCGTCTGGGACGGGGGCCACTGACACATACTTTCCACCCTTGAATGCCAGCAATGGCTCTTCTTGGCCACAGAGGGCTTCCAGGAAATACTTCAGCACAGTGACCCGCTTGCAGTCCGCCGCAATGACCTACGGAGGAGCCAGGATGAGAGAGATGGGGGGGGGACACACAACAAGATACAGAGGTCAGAGGGCATTGTCTGGGCAGGGGGGACGGGACAGGGCGCAGGCACGTAGCAGAGCCAGAGGGAGACCCGAGTTTGTGTCCTGCTGGCAATACCTCTCTGACACTAAAGAAGCTGCTGGACCACTGGCCAGAAGAAGAGAGGGAATCTGTGGCTAAGGAGAGAAGCAGTGGGACGTAGTGGTTAGTGTGCTGAGTGAAGGCCTGGGATCATATCCCTACTCAGCCAGGAAGCTCACCAGCCGACCTCACCCTGGTCACTTGTCTCTCAGGCTCACACTCTTTACAGGCTTGTTGTGGAGATTGAAGGGAGAGGGGGGGAAAGCACACACCATTGTGGGCTCCTTGGAGGAACAGCGGGATATCCTGTTCTCCAGATCCTCAGAGCTTTAAGTTGGAGGGGGCGCCTCTTGTGGCATTATGAGGACATGATCCGAGAGACTTCTCTGCTCATGACAGCAAACGGGCTTCCAAGGTGGACTTTCCCTTTTATGCATCTATATTTAAACCGTATCTCTATCGATTTCTATTTTTGAACCATCGTATCTATATCAATCTCTAAACCTGGCAAGCCTTTGAAGCTGCTGAAACAATAAAAAAGACAAAAACAGTAACAGGCGGGAATGTAGATACAGAAAAGGGGTGCGTTCTAGGGCGCTCCAGCATGAGTGCTTGTTCCAGCCACATGTCGGATCCACCCAGGAAAGAGGCTTCCCAGGTTGGGCAGGGCAAGCTGCCAAAGCGCCCCACTCCTGCAACCCGCAGGAGAACCTCTGATGGGCACCAGGTTGGCAAAGGCTGGCCAAAACTGTGCCACCTTTTCCTCCTTGCAGGTTTCCCTTTGGGCATCTAGGTGGCCACTGTGAGGAAAGGATGATGGGCTAGATGGGCCACTGGCCTGATCCAGGAGGCTCTTGGACCAGACTAGCACCCTGTTCTCCACAGCGGCCAAGACACCCAAAGCAGGTTTTGAAAGGAACACCCCTTTCTTGCTGCAGCTGCCCAGTGAACGGTGCTCAAGAGGGTAGACTGTGCCTGGATATGGAAGTTCCCTGTGCCCATCAAGATCAGCAGCCCCTGCCAGCCCTCTCCTCCCTCTCCATGGATATGTCCAGTCCTCTCCAAAGCCTCTTACGCCAGCAGCCATCACTGCCCCGTGTTCCAAGTCAGTGACGCAGCCGGGTGAAGAAATCCTTCCTTCTCTCGCCAGCCTGGGAGGGCTGCGATGCTTGACAGGCTCGGCTCTGGTGGACAGAGCTGCCGGCAAGCTTCCGAGAGAGAGCCTGTAGGGCGGTCCAGCCAACATCCCTCATTGCTGAAGGAAGGCTGGGGAGGGAGAAGGGAGGGGAGGCATCTCAGCATTGCTGCTGCAGACATCTGCTCCTCCATGGCCGTTCCAAAGGCACAAAAAACAGGGTGGTTTTTTTGGGGGGGGGGGTGCCCTCCTTCCTGCTGCCCTCCTTCGCTTCAGGGAATTGGTGTCTCTGCTGAGGCCAGGTCCCCCCCCCCCCGAAGGGATAAAAAGGTGAAAATGGAGACCCACCCACCCACCCCACATGGCAGGTGTCCATGCTGGCTGACTGCAATGCCAGCCAGCCAAAGGAGTCACAGAACTGTAAAACTGGAAAGGACCCCCCCCCAAGGGTCATCTAGTCCAACCCCCTGCCATGTAGAAGTCACAGGAGCCCCAAGAGTCTGAGAAAAACGAGTTGGGAAGCTGCAGGATGGAAGATGGCTGCTGGACAGCTGTTCCCTCTGTGTCCTCAGCTCCTCCCGTCCTGCCCCATCCTGTGCTGCATCCTTCAATGAGATACAGCACTTTCCTTGAAAATAAAGGAAGATTCTAGTCCTCATGGCTCTCAATAAAGGGCTGAAACAGGAACCTAGGAAGTGGCCTTATCAAACCAATGGTCTATCGAACGCAACAGTGTCTACACTGACTGGCAGCAGCTCTCCAGGATTTCAGGCAGGAGTCTCTCCCAGCCTAGGAAATAATCAACAATTTGACTTCTAGAAGACTTGTGAAGGCAGTCCTATACAGGGAGGTTTTAAATGCTTGATGTTTTATTGTGTTTTTAATATTTTGTTGGGAGCTGCCGAGAGTGGCTGGGGCAACCCAGTCAGATGGGCGGCACATAATCAGTATGTTGTTGTTGTTGTTGTTGTTGTTGTTGTTGTTGTTGTTACCTGGAGATGTCTTTGGGGATTGAACCTGGAAACTTCTGCCTGCAAGACAGCCGCTGTAACCCTGAGCTACGGCCCTCCCCTGCCTGCAGAGAAGACGGTGAGCTCTTTGGGCACAGTTGTCCTTGACCGTGAGCACTGGAGGCCTGGCCTGCGAGAGGGGATGCCTGCTGGTCAGGAGAGGGATCAATGGGGAAGAAGCGTGCCCCACAAGCAGCACCAGCAGGGAGGCCCCCAGCACTCTCTGGGCCAAGGGGGGTGGTGGGGGGTGCTGGCCTAGCCCAGGTGGCTCCCTGTGGACGCTGACTCAGAACTGCCAGGGCTGGTGGGGAAAGGCAGCTCTGCTCTGCCCGGGAGAGGAAGTGCTTGCGCTTCCCCTGCCCCCTCGAGCTGCCAGCTTCCTCTCTGCCTCAGGGTAATCGGAGTCCCCTGGCGCATGGGCCATCAGCTGCCTCACCCCGCCGTGACCTCCCTGGCCTGACATTGCCCCCTGCCCGGCAGGAAGCAGGGAACATGCTGCAATGGGGGGAGGAGGAGCTGCTCCCCCTCCCCAACAAGTGTGGGTCTGTCGGTGTGTGCAGAGTCCATGGGACGCAGCAGGGTCAGCTACCAGCTGGGGCGGGGAGGCCTCGGACATGCCACAACTGGCCAGCAACCCACCTGGCCCGCCTTAAAGTGTTGGGGTATGGGAGCACCCTCTGAGCACCCAAGTCTGGGCACGGGCCTTGCATGAATGAGATCCCAGGTTCAATCCCCAACGGCATTTGTCGGCAGAGAAAAAAAACTCCTGTCTGAAAAGCCGCCCAACGGCCTCCCTGTGAAAGGGAGCCTAGAAACAGAGCTCAGAGGGAACCGTGTGGAGCGCTCAGGATGTAACTGGCGCTGCCAATGTCCTCTGGGAGTTCACCCCCCTCCTGGATCACTCTGGGTTTGGGGCATGGACTGCGGCCCACCAAGGGTGTCAGCCCTTTGTGGCTCCTGGCTTCTCCCCCTCCGCCCTTGCAAGCTGAAGCCCAGCTCCTGAAGTTTCGATCCTGCAATTGGAAAAGTTTCCCCTGCCCCACCCAGCAGACCTGACAGGAGACAGGAGACGGGTCTGGACGGGGGACAGAGGGCGGGGTGCTGACTGGAGATGCTGGCAGGTCTGAGCCCCTGGCAAGACAGCATGGCTCGCCTTGGCCTACCTTGTGGCGCGGCTGAGAGGGTGCGAAGGACGATAATGCACTCTTTGGCACCAGGTGCGTCATAAATCCCGCGACCGGGTTTGTGGGACGTAAGAACATGAGAAGAGGCTGCTGGATCAGGCCAGTCGGGGCCCCTCTAGTGCAGCGTCCTCTTCCCAGAGTGATCGCCCAGGTGCCTCTTGTGGGAATAACCTCCGTCCAAGGGGCTTCTCTGGGTCCAGGGGAGCATCGGGATGTTGCTGCCTCCCCCCTGCATGCCCAGCTGAGTGCAGCAGAGAGAAGGTGGCGCTGGGAGAAACTGTGCATGGGGAGGAAAGAGGTGGCAGGATCTGGCCAAGACTTGGGGCTCTGTGCCACACCCCCCAGAGGCACAAACTTCCCCTTCCCCTGCAGCTCACGTTCCCTGAACCACCTCGAAAGGAGGCTTGATTTACTGATCGCCTCCCCTCTGTTAATTCCTGACACCATTTGGCTGGCTTTCACAGTTTGTCTGAAGCGCTTGGGAGCGAGAGAGCCAGCACAGGGTTGACACCAGCCTTGACTGGAGAAGGTCAACCTTGCCAGCCCCTTGGCAGCAAAGCTGGGCAGCTGCAGCACAGCACCCGGTGGGGGCAGGAGATGAGGTGGGGCTCAGGAGAAGGCCCAAAAGCTCTCCTGGCATGGAGCTGGTGAAAGTGGCTGCCAGAGACTCCCTTCCTCCTTTGCTGGCAGAGGCTCCTCGGAGCACTTAACAGGTGATTAAAACATCAGGACAGGAGAGACCCTGAGCCAAGCGCTCCACTTGGCCACATTTTTGCACACCAGGGGAAACCGGAGGCAGCCCCATCTCTCTGCTCCCCTGACCATGCAGCTACCCCTGTGGTTCCCAAAGTGGGCGGTGTCACCCCTTGGGGGCAGTGCTGTTTCCTGGCAAGGGGGCAGCAGGGGGGCACTGGAGGTGCAAAGGGCTGTCGGACTTGGAAAAGCTGGTATCACTGGATCAATTTCACCCGTTTTGTTGAATTAAGCTAAATAGTTCCAACCGGATTTTGAATAAAAGTGCAACCAACTGTTCCTGTTATGTATTTCGTTGTGTTGTTATCTTCCTTAGTGGGTTGGGAAGACCACCATGCTGAATAATGCTTTTTATAGGGTAGGGGGCACTGGGGAGGAGTTTGTGGAAACAAGGGGGTGGGGGCCTGAAAAAGTTTGGGAACCACTGAGCAACGGACCTATTTGCCCCCCCACTCCTGGCTGGAGGTCTGTCCCGGAGCAATGGGAGAGGCACCCCCTGAAGTCATGGTGGCAGGAGTGGCACAGGGGCTGGCAACCTGGCCACCCTGAGCTGCAGGAGCACCAGGCAGCTGCTCTGTCCCTGGGGGAGGAGAACATGGGTGCAAGCCTGGCAAAAGAGGGGGGCAGGGTGACTATGGGAAGCAGGAGAGTGGCCTCATCCCCACTGGCGCTCTGGCTCGCCCTCTTCCGGGGCAGGTTCCTGCCAGAGAGGGCACCAGAAGGTGCAGGCTCAGCAGAAGGGGTGGAGGCATGGCATTTGGGGGCAGCGTTCCGCTGAGCTACCAACAAGTCATCAAAATGCTGTTCTGCAAAAAAGGCTGAATCCTCTGCAACCGTTTTCGAGTCACGCAAACAAAGCAGCGCTTGCACAATATGCAGTGATGGGGGAGGGGCAAAGAGCCACTGCAGGCAAGCTCAGGCTCCCCGGCCCGGCCACAAAAGCCTCACTGTTTTCCACGACTGTGGTGGCTGCTGCCCACATGCTGTCAAACCTGCTTGGCAGACTCAAACAAAGCCAAGCTTCTAATTCTGCTGCAGCCAAAACCTGAAACAGATGCAGAATCCTGCAGTGGCAGGAAGTGCTTGCATGGAAATGTGAGAACCTAAGAAAAGCCTGCTGGATCAGGCCAGTGGCCCATCTAGTCCAGCACCCTGTTCTCGCAGATGCCTGGGAGAAACCTGCAAGCAGGATTCAAGCACAGGAGCCCTCTCTCCTCCTGCCTGCTGTTTCCAGCAACTGGCATTCAGAAGCACCGCTGCCTCCGGCTGTGCAGAGTCGAGCCCTGGGGGCCAGCAGCCTCCTCCATCAATGTGCCTACTCCTCTTTGAAAGCCATCCAAGCTGGTGGCCATCATTGCCTCCCGAGGGAGTGAGATCCACAGTTTAACTGTGCACTGCGTGAAGATGGACTTTCTTCTATCTGCCCCAAATCTTGCAACTATGGACAACCTTGGCAGAACAGGAAGAGTCGAGGGTGACCTGGGGAGGCTTTACAAGGGCAGAGAGAGAGACCGAAGGAGCTTTCACTTCCTGTCCGGACACCACAAAAGCGCCTCGCTGCTGCTCCAGCCTTGGGCGAGCGGCACGTCCTAATCTGGGCACTTGCTCTGCCTCCTTCCTATTCACAGGCGCTGGGACACATCTCTTGCAAGGGCTGAAAGCCTTCTGAAGGTGGCCGGGGCCTGTCCGGGGGACTGGATACATCCCGCCCGCATCTGTTCCTCCTCCTCCCTGGCTCCTCCGGAGGAGAGGGTCGGAGGGGAGGAAGCCCCCGTCCTTCCCCTCCACGCCCTCAACATGATCTAGCTCTTGGCGGAACCGCTGGCCAGACATTACCAGTGCTGGTGGAGCAGGAGCAGGAACGTTCCAAGGAGTGCTGCAGGGACCCAGAGAGGAGGAGGAGGAGGCAGCAGCGGCGGGGGCACCGGGAGGGTGGGGGGGGGGAGCAGGCCAGAGAAATGGGGAGAGGCTCAGCTCCGGGAGTTCAAGGCAGGGTTGATGGGCTCTCTGGCTGGCTCTCTGGCTCGAGAGGGACATCCCACATTTTAGGGAGCTGCGACTCCGCAATCCATCTCAAATCTGCAGAGAGCCCAGCTGGGCAGGCACCTCTCCACATCCTCTTCCCCCCCGCCCTGCACCTTCAACAACAAATCTCAAGCCTTGATCGGAGTTAGCTCAGCGTTTCCGAGCCTCTGACAGGAGATGGGAGGTGGGGATGGGCCACAGCTGGCCAGCTGCAAACCTGGGCGTAGTTTGTTCCGCTGCCCGTGGGCCAGGCAGCCCTCTCTCTCTCTCTCTCTCTCTCTCTCTCTCTCTCTCTCCAGATGAGGCTTCTCCTACCGGCTGCCTCCCCAGGCAGGTCCTCCTGCCAGCAAAGAGCAGGAAAGATTTTCCAGCCCATTGTCTTATCCGCCCCAAGATGCACATTTCTCCCCACTCGCTCCTGCCAGCTGTCTCTCTTCCCCAGGCACGGGGCGTCCTGGAAAGAGAGATACTTGCCACTAATGAGGACAGGGGAGGAATGTTCTGCACCCTGCTTCTTCTCCATGTCACCCCACAACAGGGCACTCCAGATGAGGCAGCAATGCTACTGAATGCCAACTGCTGGAAACCACAGGAGTGGAAAGAGCTCTGTCTGTGGGTTTTCCATTCAGGCATCTGGTTGGCCACTGTGACAGCAGAATGTTGGACTAGGTAGACCCCTGGCAAGGTCCAGGGAGCAACCAAAGAACCAGGGGCTATTGTGGGGCAGCTCTGTGGGGCCAGAAGGAGCCAAGCGTGCCACCCTGCCCCTGAGAGAAAGGTGCCCCCAAGCATCCCCGGCAGACGTCCTTTGAGGAGGGAACTGTAGCTCAGGGGCAAGGCACCCTCCTCTCCTCCCACCCCCAACGGACTCTACCTCCACATAGATGGGTGTGAAAAAAGGGAGCCTTTGCTAGGAGGAAGAAGAGGCGCTCACTCCTGGCTTGACAACTCATTCATTGCACCAGGGAGAACCAGCAGCATCAGCAGCAGCAGCAGCAGCGCCACAGACCAAGTCCCTGCACAGAAGCCCAGGGAAGAAGAGCAGAGGAGCCCCAAATGTTCCCTTCAGCCTCCTGCTGAGGCTCTGGGGGCTTTGGGAGAAAGGGGGGGGCTGTAAGGGTGCTGTAAATAGACAACAGAATCATAGAGTTGGAAGGGATCCCTAAGGGTCATCTAGTCCAACCCCCTGCCTTCACAGCTAAAGATTCACAGAACTGGAAGGGGGTTCCTGCAGGGGTTGGGGCTGCTCCGGGCTGCTCCTGCCCCTGGGAGAAAGAGACAGTTCCCCTGCATGTAGGAGGGAGCCTCCATCCCTCCCCAGGCCCAACCTGCAGATGCCACTGGAGGACTGAGCCTGGGACCTCCTTCTGCATGCCAAGCAGGTGTACTCTGCTGCACTTTCCTGCACCCTACCCCAATTCACCTTGAATCTTGGGGAGAGGGGTTACCAGGAACCGTTTTCTTTTCCAGAAGCCACTCATAGGAAGGAAGGAATTTGGGAAGAGAGCTGGCTGGGTCAGGTCAATGTGTCCAGCATCCTGTTCTCATGGATGGCAGCCAACCAGATGCCCTAAAGGGAAACTCACAAGCAGGATCTGAGCACAAAAGACCTCCTGAGGTTTCCAGCCACTGGCACTCAGAAGCGTTGCTGCCTCTGACTGGGCAGTCAGACCAGAGCCACCACAGCTAGTGAATATCAATAGCCCTCTCCTCCTCCATGAATTTGTCCAGTCCTCTTTAAAGCCATTCAGATTGGTGGCTATGACTGTTTCTTGTGGGAGGGAGTTCCACAGTTAGTCTGTGCCACGTGAAGCAGTCCTTTATCTGAGCAGAAGAGGTTTGGGCCCAGGGCCTGCAGTAAGCCCTCTCCTCCTCTGTGCTGAAAGGGTTGTTCCCCCTAGCAAGAGGCCAGCCCTCATGGAGGTGCAGATGGATGGGCTTCTCCCTCTCTGCCTGGAGGGCTGCCTCTCTCCCCCCAGTTGCCTCCTGGTGACCCTGCTCTTGACACCCCAGCAACCAGGTGCAAATATTTCCCCACCAAGCCAGAGGCTCTGCTCCCCCCCCCCCCTTGGGAGGCTCCTTGATGTAGATCCAAGGGAGGTGAGGACATCAAAGGGACTGTGCAGGTTCCCTCAAGAGAATCAGAGGGGGACTCACGCCAGCTTTCAAATGCAAATTTGCTCCAATTTCAGTACTTAAAATAAAAAAGCAAACCCCAAACCAGCCCCACCACCAGCTTATAGATGTTGCTGGAGTCTAAAAGGAAGCCAGCCTTGCCTGGAGGCTGTGCAAACTCTCAGGAGGGGTCATGGCTGATGTTGGGCACCTTCGCCCACCTGGTGGCCCCATGCAGACCTCGTGCAACTTGCTCATTGCACAACAGAGTTTGCTGCCCCTGGATATATTGCCAATGCTGTAAGGGGGCATATTAGAAATGAATAGTAACATTTCATGCAGGCTGTCCCCAGCCCAAGAGCATTCTCCCCTCCTGTGGCTTCCATAAGAAGAGCTTACTGGTTCAGGCCCACTGAGTCCGGCATCCTGAGAGCCAGTGTGGTGTAGTGGTTAAGAGCGGTAGACTCGTTATCTGGGGAACCGGGTTCGTGTCTCCGCTCCTCCATATGCAGCTGCTGGGTGACCTTGGGCTAGTCACACTTCTCTGAAGTCTCTCAGCCCCACTCACCTCACAGAGTGTTTGTTGTGGGGGAGGAAGGGAAAGGAGAATGTGAGCCGCTTTGAGACTCCTTTGGGTAGTGAAAAGCGGGATATCAAATCCAAACTCTTCTTCCTGTTCTCAGAGGGTTACGAGGACTAGGAACTTGCCTCTTAAAAACAGCCCAAGAGGAGCCTGCTGGGTCAGGCCAATGGCCCATCTAGTCCAGCATCCTGTTCTCACAGTGGACAGCCAGATGCTCGTTACGGGAAACCTGCACTCTCTGCTCCTGTGGTTTCCAGCAACGGGTATTCAGAAGCACTGCTGGCTCTGGCTGTGGGGGCAGAGAGTAGCCAGAAATACCTCTCTCCTCCAAGAGGACACTTCAGGAGCAGTGGCTCTCACCCTCGGCCGACCCAGGGACTGTCTTCAGCCCAGATGTGCAGCTCGGCAAACACTTCCTAATTAATTCTTTTTCAAACACAGCGGTTCTGCCACCCTCAGAGATGTGGGGAATGCCAGCCTAGGAGAGGGGCTTTCTCTGCAGGACCCCCTCAATTCTGGAAGTCCCTCTCTGCAGAGGTCTACCTAACCTTTGATGGTTGGACCTTCTGAGGGACTCAACTCTCTGGGTGCAATTTTGATGCGGCTCTATTCTATTTCGCTTGTTCTCTAATTGCAATGGCTTCATAAACGTTTTGGTAATTGCATAATTATAGGGTTGAAACCTGCCCCGGGACCTTACGGTAAGAAATCCTATTAGCAAACAAATGTTATCTGGACGGTGGTTAAGTGCTGCTGCTGAAAAGCCACCTCAGGTGACTCTGCAACCTGGAGGCTGCAGGCAGGGACTCTGGAGCAAGGGCAGCCAACAGGGCACCCTCCGGGGGGTGCTGGATTACAACTCCCAACTCCATCCCTGCCCACCGGCTGTGCTGCCTGCCAGGGCTGCTGGCCCACTCTGGAGGCTGACAGCGCAGTCATGCAGTGCGCACCCCACTCCAAGGCACCTCCAGAGCTCCTCTGTCCAGCAGTGCCAGCACAAAGGTCCTGAGCAAGGACTGAGAGAGGATGCAGAGGGCGATGGTCAGGGTGGGCAGAAGAGGGGAAGCTGGGAGATCCCACACACTGTCCAAAGTTGCCCAGGCCACTCTCTCTCTGGGCAGGAAGCTGACCCTGCCTTGAGCCTCCTAAGAGGCATGGCTTGCAAGCCCAAAAACCACCTGCTTCCTGCTGGAAAGACCAGGGAGGGTATGGTCCTGATCCTTGTGCCCCCCTCCAAAAGCATAGGTGGGGTGCTCCATCACTTCCGGGGAGAAGCTGCATCCCCAACCTTGAGCACATGCCCCCCACAATTGTGGCCACTCCACCAGCTCTCCTGGGGGTGGGGGCACCTCTGGCTGTCCCTTCCCAGCTCGGCCCTCGGATCCTTGCCACGGATCCACATATTTTTTTAATTTGATGTAATTATCTCCTCGGAATTACTGTACGCAGCCGCTCTCTGGGGATCCGAGGCAATTAAGGGGAGATAAATTTCGTTCCGCGGAGCGAGCTGTCAAGCGGATGAAGCAATTCCATTCCCCCATTTGAAGTGGGAGCTCTGGGTCATGCCTGGTTTATTTGAAACGGTGCCATCACCTCAAGCGGCTGATCTTATCTCGCGCCTCCCCCCCCCAACGGCAGGGGCACTGCCGCAAGTGATGACACCTGGCCGGCCGCCAGCTCCTCCCAAAACGCAGCTGACACAAGAGAGGGGCCGGGGGTGTGTGTGCTCCGATCCAAAGGAGATTGGGGGTGGGAGGAGCGCTGGGAACGCTCAGGGCCAGAGTAAGAAAGAGTCTGCTGGATCAGGACAGTGGTCCACCAGGCCCAGCCTCCTGTTCTCACAGGGCCAGCCAGAGAGATGCCTGGAAACCTGTAAGCAGGACCAGAGCACCAGAGCCCTCTTCCCTCCTGGGGTTTCCAGCAACCGGCATTCTGAAGCACGGCTGCCTCCAACCATGGTGGCAGAGCACAGGCACAATGGCCAGTAGCCATCGATAGCCCTCTTGCCCTCCATGAATTTGTCGAATGCTCTTGTAAAGCCATCCCAGTTGGTGGCCATCCCTGCCTCCTGTGGCAGGGAGTTCCACAGTTTAACCATGCCCTGCTGCACGAGGAAGCTCTTCCTTCTATCTGCCCTGAATGTTCCAACTTTCCGCTTCTCGGATGTTTGCAAGTTATGAGAAGAGTAAAACTTTCCCCTGCCACTTTCCTCATGCCAGGCACAATTCAATACACTTCTGTCACGTCAGCTATTGCCTTTTCTCTAAACTAAAAAGTCAACCTTTCCTCCTAGGGTTGCCACTCCATCCCCTTGATTGTTTCAGTTGCTTCCCCCCCCCCCTGATGGCCCTCTGCCTTGGATGCTTTTAGCTGAGAGTCCCTTCCAACTCTACGATTCTTTGATTCTGTGAGTGGCCAACCAGATGACCCAACGGGAAGCCCAAGAGCCATCAGGAGCAGAGCTTAAGAGCAGGGCTCTCCCGCTTGCAACTCCCCAGTAACAGGCATTCAGAGGAATGAGGCCTCTGGTCCTGGAGACAGTATGCAGACATCACAAGAAGAGCCTGGCTGCTGGATCAGGCCAAAGAGGGCCCATCTAGTCCACCATCGCCATGGCCAACCAGATTCCCCCATGGGAAGCCCGCAAGCAAGCAGGACCTGAGCGCAACGGCAGCAGCTGGGTGTCCACTTGGGTGTCCCAGAGGCATTCACATCCTCTGGCGCTGGAGGGAGAACAGAGTCCTTGGGGTTTGTGGCCACGGAGAGCCTTACTCACCTCCATGAGTTTGCCTGGGGATCTGCCCTCCTAAAGGCCTATGGCTCTTTTGCTCCCAGCCATAGGCCTGCAAGGAGGGCGAGTGTCTGAGCAGCCCCATATCCCTCCTCCTCCCCACCTGCTCCTCGCTGGTGCTCACTGCCCTTCCCCTTCCACCACTTCATTAAGCACTCTGGGATTCCCTGGAAGGGAGAGGGCAGAAGAAGGAAGGCAGAAAAGCTGCTGAGTCCAGCATCATTCTTGGCCAAGAGGCTTGCTGGGAGCCAAGCTGGCAAGGTGAGTGAGCTTTCTTGGGGTGGGATCTCACACTTTGCCAGTCCTCAATGACACTCCCTCCTGTCAGATTAATGCCAGCTTGGGCACCCATATGTCCCCAGTTGCTTCTATTTAAAGACCACTTGAGTTTGACGTTTAAATCTGTATATACCTGCAGAGTCTCCCCACCTGCCTTGTGGAAAGCAGGACCAGAGCACCAGAGCCCTCTTCCCTTGGCTTCCTCATTTCCTTGAAATCTTTCCATTCCAGCTGGCCATGACATAAATTCTGTAGCTTAAGG
Organism: Lacerta agilis; assembly: GCF_009819535.1. Taxonomy (NCBI): domain Eukaryota; kingdom Metazoa; phylum Chordata; class Lepidosauria; order Squamata; family Lacertidae; genus Lacerta; species Lacerta agilis. The sequence continues at coordinate 43,245,523 of NC_046326.1, forward strand.
CACAGTGCCTGGTGTCTGCTTTTTTCCTCCTCCCTTCTGACAGCTTTTCCTTTCATGCTGTGACTTTTTAGATCATAAGCCCGAGCAGAGGGACCATCTTATCACTGACACCTGCAAGGTTGCTTTGGTGGTTTATATAAAGTAATGTGCATTTGTTGCCTGATTAACCAGGGACGCCTTTTAAAAAGCGCATTGTGGGGCTTTTGTTTTAGATGAAGCAACCGAGCACCCCAGCCCTAGTGTTCCCCCTGTACGCTACTTTGCTAATAGCAACCTGCCCTTACGTGGCCAAGATAGGACCAGCCCAAGGGAAGAGGGAGGGGGGACGTCAGCTGGCTCAGACAGACCAAGGCTTGCAGGGGTACCAAAGCCAACAGTGTTTCCCGCAAGAGGCATCTGGTTGGCCACTGTGAGAAGACAATGCTGGACTAGATGGGCTCCGTTTGGCCTGATCCAGAAGCTAGACTCTTCTTTGGTTCTTAAGAAGTCAGCAGGTGAGGCTCTGGAGAGCCACTGCAAGGCTGGGATAGACAGAGGAGCCCACAGCCTGCAAGGTGGGCAAACGGGAGGGGGACTCAGCCCCTCCTCTCCACCTCACAGTGCAAGGGGGCTCTTCCTCATGGGTGCCTGCCTGGCTGGGTGCCCCCTGGCAGGCACCCAGCCTTGTGTCATCGCACCTGGGTGCAAGAAGCACTCCGTTGCCGCTGGGCCGTTTCCTCCCCCCCTCCCCATCGTCTTCCCGTCTTTCTACCTGCACAGCTGTTTCCTTCCTGGAGGCTGGAGCAGACCCCCCCCCCCGCCTCAGTGGGACGCGAGAGGCTTCTGTAGGTGCTTGGGAACAAGACGGAACAGAAATCGCTTCACACCTGGCTCCGAAATTACAGAACGCTGGCGCCCGGCCAACGCAAGCCTGGCAGAGCCCCAGCTCCAGCGGACATCAATTACGAGGGGCCGACAGAGCCTCTGCTTCCTGCAAATCTGGGGCGCCCCAGAAAGGGAACCTCCATCAGCCGCCCAAGACTTCCAGGTGGGAGCCTTTTCCCTCGGATTCCGCACCCGAGATTTATGGCTCAGTTCAGCCTGCCCCCCAATCCTAGCTCCTCTTTCCCCTCCAAGTCAGAGACGCTCCTGCGGAAAACCCTCCAGGGCTCACCTCTCCTTCGTCTCAATGCAAGGCTGGCCTCAGATTTTAAAAATTAGATTTTCATAGAATCACAGAATTGTAGAGTTGGAAAGTATTTCAAGGGCCATCCAGGCCCACCACCTGCAATGCAGGAATCTCAGCTAAAACATCCATGATTCTGATGGAAATGATAAATTTTACAAAGCAAACAATTGTTTGCCATCCAGAATTAATATTGCTGAACACTGTCAAAAGAATTGATCTCGGCAGCTCAAACAGTCCTTGCAACTCAACAGAAAACAGCCCAAAATCTTATATTTGTTACCTTCTGGAACAAAGCTAGAATGGAGAAAATTAGGCACAGTTTGAGATTTTGAGGAGGACTAGAACCTCTAGATGCTTTGAATATGGTTTGGAATTCCATTGTGACATATACAAGGGAAGGATCACTTTCAAGACAACTCTTGGCCCAAGCCTGGCAAATCTGGATCTAGACCATCAGACAAAACTGATATTCTTTACATGGGACTGTGCAATTTTCACCCATGTGCAACTGTACTCATTCAACGTGCCTGTTTTATAGTTTTGTTTTTCATCTTTACCCGTTGTTGTAAATGTTCTCTGTTTTATGTACATTATATAAATAAATTAAAACTTTACCAAAAAATAAGGCAGCGCTGGCTTCCACTTGCCACAAGTCGCCCCTCGCTGAGTCACAAGAAGTATTTGCCGGGGGTGTTATCCCGCCTCCCCCAAGCCACAAGCAGAGGCAGTGCACTCAGAGGCTGCAGCATTCCCTGTAAGGGACACCAGCATCACAGAGGCGGAAAGGGCACCCCAGAGTCCATTAAGTCCAACCCGTTGCTGGAGAGAGGGACCATGTGGCTACAGCATCCCTAGTTAAATGTCCCAGGGAAAGGTGAGCTCTCTGGGCCTACAATTCAGGCCTCTTTGGGAACAGAGTGGTGGTGGTGGGTGCGGGGGGGGGAGTGATGTACATGTGCAACATCAGTTTCTGCACTGGACAGGCACTGGAATAAACATGTGGAGGTGGGGGGGCTTTCTGCCCTCTCATTCTGCTTGCCACCTGCAAAAGAAGGGCTTCAGCTCAGGGGCAGAGGAGCTCCTGTTTTAAGGTGGGGACATCTTTCTTTGTCAGAGACCACAGAAAGTTAAGAAGAACTTCCTGATGGTAAGAGATGTTCTACCGTGGGGTGAACCACCTGGGAAGGTGGTGACCTCTCCTTCGTAGGAGATTTTTAAACAGAGGTGGGATGGCCACCTGTCGGGGGTCTCTAGCTGTGGTTCCTGCATTGCAGGGGGTCCCTTGAGGTTCCTTCCAGCTCTGCAATTCTGTGATCCTACGTCTGAGGAGCCAGCAACCTGAGTCTGGATAAGGCAGCTTCCAAGGTTCCCACATTCCCTACAAAAGCACAGTTGCCTGGGGTTGGGGAACTTGCCCCTACACCCTGTGAACCTTTCCTTTCTCTTCACCCCGCCCCAGCATGCCCCTGCCCTCTGGGGCCCAAGGCAGAGTTGGAGAGCCTGGTTGGAGAGATGGTGCCTGGGGACCCCATATGCAGCCCCCCAAGCAAGGAGGGACGCCAATGTAAGGAACAGAGCAAGTCAACAAAGCCACAGAGAAGGTCTGCTACAGGGGGGGGGCAGAGTTATCACCCCTGACACAGCCAAGTGAGACCCTCGCCCAGCAATCTCTGCCTGAACGCTGGCCCAGCTAGATTTCATTTCATTCCCCTTTTAATTTCTACATTGCCTTTCTGTATCGCTATACGCAAGGCGCTTTATGAGCTGCAGAAACAACAAAATACACAACACAGGTTGTGTACCAGTCCGATCCAACTAAGTCATAGTTAAAAAATGTGACATCAAAATAAACAACTTCATATCAAATAAAGGTAATATTCCATAATCCATTCAAGATATAATATTGCGCAGGTCAAAAAAAAGAGAGGGGGGGACGGGACTCTTGCTTCCACCCTGGACCTGAAGGAGGCAACCCCCCATCCCTGGGTGCATTGCTTGTGACAGCACAACGAAAGGGGCCTGGTGCATGAAAAGGAGCCCCCCCCATTGCCTCCCATAGCAGATGCAGCAGGAGAAACAGGCTGCTGCAAGGCTATGGGGAGGGGGAGGAGGGGGAACTCTCCTCTCTGGCTGGTCCTGCAAATGAGAAAAACACAGCCTGGTTTCTGCTGGGGGCCTTTGCTGGGACCTCGGGGTTGGGGGGAGGGGCTCCTGGCCTTTTTTATTATGGGTATTTAAAAACCTCTCCTTCTTCTTCTTCTTCTTCGCTATTAACATGTGTCATGCTTAGGGGACGGTTCGGGTTTCAAGACCCCCTGTGCTCCAGTGTGCAAAAGGCATTAGCCCTTCCCGCCCCCCCCCCCGCACCTTGCCAGCTGGACTCTCGGTAGCCAAAGCCAGAGGTTTGCAGCCCAGAACGGGGCAGCCGCCACTGGCCTAGCCTCCTTCCCAAAGACAGATTCGAGGGGTAAAGCTCTTGGGGGGGGAGCAATTTTTTTTACGTACAGAAGGCAGGGACATGTGATGAAGTTGAGAGCTGGAAGATTCAGGGCAGATGAAAGCAAGTCCTTCTTCACGCAGTGCATAAACTATGGAACTCTCTTCCACAGGAGGCAGAGATGGCATTGAAACAGGATTAGACAAATCCACGGAGGAGGACAGAACTATTGATGGTTATTCACCCTAATGGCTCTGCTCTGACTCCACGGTCAAAGGCGGTGAAGCTTCTCAATCTCAGGGTTTGCCTTCAGGGCACCTCATGAGTGAGCAGAGGATGCTGGACCAGATGGGCCACAGGCCTGATCCTGCAGGCTCTCCTTTTGTTCCTATCCAAGGTCCAAAGAGGAGAGCTCCCAACCCCAACTCAGGAGGTGTCATCTTCATAGGACATGGGTGCTAAGAGAGGCCTTGATTTGGGGCCAAGGGAGGCCAGTGTTGGCGGGCTGTGCAGGGTCCAGAACTGCACCAAACCAATGCACAAATACCCTAACCTAGCAACAAAGGTGCTGGACACAACAAGAAGGGAGAGGGGCTGCTCTTGTGCTCAAGTCATAGAATCCTAGAGTTGGAAGAGACCACAAGGGCCATCCAGTCCAACCCCCTGCCAAGCAGGAAACACCCTCAAAGCATTCCTGACAGATGGCTGTCAAGCCTCCGCTTAAAGACCCCCAAAGAAGGAGACTCCACCACACTCCTTGGCAGCAAATCCCACTGCTTGAGTCCTGCTTGAGGGTTTCCTATTGGGGAATCTAGGTTACCGATATGAGAACAAGATGCTGGACGAGATGGGTGCCCTTTGGCCTGATCCTGCAGGCTGGTCTTATGTTCTACAAAAGAGGAAAGGGAGAGGTGACATGAGAGCCAGCTTCAAATACGGAAGGGCTGTCACATGGAAGATGGAGCAAGCTTGTACTCTGCTGCTCCAGAGGCGAGGACATGTGACAAGTAAGGAGATTCTGACCGAACATCAGGAAGAACTTTCTGATGTTAAGAGCCATTCAGCAGGGGAGAGGACTCCCTCGAAGGTCGTGGGCTCTCCTTCGTCGGAGGCCTTTAAACGGAGGTTGGGTGGCCACCTGCCAGCGATTCTTCAGCTGTGATTCCTGCTTTGCAGGGGGTGGGCTAGAGGACCCTTGGGGATCCCTTCCAACTCTACAATTCTGTGAACCCCCGAGAGCTGCTGGTGGTGGGGCAAGGGAAGCTGCAGGAGGTTCTGGCAGCCCCCCCCATCACCCCCACTGGGTGCTTCTTTTCACTTCCCCGCCAACCTTCTTTATCGCCTGGTCTTTAGAGGAAGAGAGATAGATCTGGCCAGCTTCCTCCTCACGCAGGGCTCTGTAGTCAGGGCGGGGAGGGGGAGAGGAGGAGGCTGCTCCGAGGAGCGTGATGCAAGCCATTTGGAGGAGCTGCAGAGAGCTGCCAACGCAAGCTGCGCTCTTTAAACAAGGGAGGAAATGACCGTATCCACGGCATGCCAGCGAGCGCACTCACACACACACACTCACACACACTCTTTCTCTCTTACACACACACACACACACACACACACAGAGCAAAAGGAAGTCAAGAGGGTTTTTCATGACACAGAGCGGGATGTCAGCGGCTAAAAGGTCGATATTTTCCCTTAACACCCTTTTCTCAATGACTTAATCGTGTTCCGTTTGCACAAAAATGCTTCCCAAGAAGAAACGGCCTGGAGGGTTGCGGAGGGGGGAGACAGAGAGGAGGAGGAGGAGGGGCGCCATGCCCCGGCCCTGACCTTGTCCGAGGATTTCTCCACGTAGCAGGGCTCCTGGGGGGCGACCAGCAGCGGGACGAAACCCGAGAGCAGGCGGTCCTCCTCCAGGCTGAGCAGGGCCAGGTCCTCGTCCGGGTCCTTGTAGAGCGGCACCTCCGACTGGTTCACGGCCGTCAGGATGTTGCAGAAGTCGGCCAGGGTGGCCCACACGTCCACAGAGACCCTGCGGGGGGGGGGAGAAGGAGGGGAGTGCTGAGCAAGGCAGGAGAGGCCCCCCCAGCACCTCCCCCCCCCACTGCAGACACTCTTGCTCAGGAGATGCAACTTCCTTGCAGGGCTGGGCACTCTGTTACAGGCAAGGCACGGGCACCCCTTCCCCTTCCCCACCCCCAGCACCCTGGTCATCCTCATAGCTAAAAGACACCCGCCACCCATGTCACATAGGCTGGAGAGGCCTCTTGGCCATTCTCTGTTGCATTTCTACCCCACTGTCTTCTCCAATGAGCTCAAGGGGGTGGATGCCATTCTCCTCTGTCCCAGCAAGGTGGCTCAGGCTGAGAGGTAAGGGTGACTGGCCTCCAAGGTCACCCTGTGTGCTTTACGACCGAGCGGAGACTTGAACCCTGGTGTCTCTCAGGCCCCAGTGCTGGACTCTAACCACTACACCACCATTTTCTCTCAACTACTGGCATACAAACTCAACGTGGACTGTATGGAAGAGGGAGGCCCAGGGACACAAGGGGGGCACACGCACACCCTTAAGGCTATAAAGGGGCCAAAACTAACAGGCTTTGTCTGGGTGGGGAAGGATCTCGCAGAGAGAGCAAAGGGAAAGTACAGTGAGGGGAAGGATAAGTTGCTCTGAGTCTGGTGGTGAGTGCCAGGCTCTTGGGCACTCCTCACTTGCTATTGGAGCCACGCTGGCTCCTAGGGGAAGCACGACGACAGCTGCGGGAGGGCCAAACCGGGCCAGCCGTGGCCCCTGAGTACCTGCTCTGCATGCAGAAGGCTCCAGCTTCAAACCCCAACCGCATCATCCATAGGGAGGGCTGGGAAAGACACCTCCAAGGGATGCTGCCAGTCTGTGTAGGCAAAACTGAACTGGATGGTAGCTTCCTATGTCCCAGCTTCAACTCTTGGAAGCATCCCCATTAAACTGTGGGTAGCAGTTGCCAGCAACCAGCATTCAGAAGCACCAGTTTCCGAACATGGAGGCAGAGCACAGCCATCTTGGCAAGGAGCCCCCCATAGCCTCCTCCATGAGCTTGTGCAATGCTCTTTTAAGGCCACCCAGGTTGGTGGCCATCAATGCCTGCTCCAGTGGCAGGGAGTTCCGCAGTTCAACCCTGAAGAAGGGCTTTCTTTCGCCTGCCCTGGCTCTCCCGACATTCAGCTTCAGGTCTGCCGTGAGAGATGCGAAAGGCGAGGTGGGGGTGTTTGCTGGCATCCTGACACCAGTTTCGCTTCTGGCCGCAGCTTCACCCTCAAAGGCACCCTGGGGAGGAGGGAGATGGGGGTGGTGCAGCGTGTGGGTGGCTCTCACACCCCGCAGAGCCGAGAGTGAGAACAGAGAGTGCCATTTGGGAGCCCTTTCAAGTGCTGCAAAGAGGTGCCTGGAAGAGCATGTCACCACGGCTGGCGAAACCTCAGAAGCCAGGCTGGGCAGGGCAGGGCAGGAGGAAGCAGAAAAAATGATGCAAAGCAGGCAAAAAGGGTGGAAATGGGCCAAGCAAGTTGTGCTCCTTTGGCATCGCTTTCCACAGAATTGTGGTGTTGGAAGGGACCCCTGAGGGTCATCTAGCACAACCCGCTGCAATACAGGAATCGCCAGTGAGGGAAGTTCAACGGGGGTCCATGCAAGCTCTGCTTAAAAGCCCCAAAGGAATCGCAGAGTCGTGAGGGACCCCAAGGGTCCTCTAGTCCAGCCCCCTGCAATGCAGGAATTGCAGCTAAAGAAACCCAGGCGACAGAAAGCCCTTTTTATCCCAATTCTCAAACCAATCGCGCCCGGTTCCTAAACACTGGCGATGTCACCTGCAGCTGCCATCTTGGGCTCCAGAGGGACCTGGCACACCAGCTCACTTTGAGGGCTTGCTCCCCAGTGAGCCTGCATTAAGGATTGCAGCCCCAAGAGGACGATAGTGACACCCTGCCCAACGACAAAACGTTAACTGGGTGCCTTGCAAAGAACTGTATTCTTGAGGGGCAGGAACGAAGTGCTGAGAGACAGAAGGAGTCTCAGTGGTGCCGGACATGGCAGTCATTCCTAAGGTGTAGCTGTGGTGGTGGTGGTGGGGGTGAGCAGGGAGAGGAAAGGCCAGGAAGGGGCACAGCTGGGCATGACCTTGGGTGGGTGTGACCTTGCCAGCTGCCTCACTCAGCTCAACCCACCTTGCAGGATTAAAATGAGGAGGGGGACAACCATGGACGCTCCTCGGAGAAAAAGGTGGACTAGAATTGCCAAAAATGAATGAGTAAATAAATATTGTTGGAAGCAGCCGGCCAAGGACAATGAGGGTCAGTTTGCAGAAGCAGGGGGTCATGTTCTCATGCTCACTCCTTAAACCTCTTTTTAAAAAGTGTTCATTTTTCTCCGTGGGACCAGAGAAAAGGGTCACTCCAGTGGTGGCAGGGAAAGGGAACCCCCTCCTTGCCCTCTCTCTGTGCCCGCTCACCCTGGGACCAGGAAGGGTCTCTTGTCCTTGGGGCCTACGACAAGCCCCCTACCCCAACACCTCTCCCCCCCCAAGCAAGTGGCTCCAGGTGGACAATCTGCACTCATTTATTTGCTGGAATCAACATGCAGGGAGGGGGGAGGAGAGAGAAAAGCCTTGCATTGAAACGAAACATCTTGTTTTCAAGAGTGTCCTGGGAGCTGGGTGGAATGAGCTGCCATTAATCAAAGCCCAGCACACCATCAGCGCCTGCCTGCGCCCCCAGAGCCTTGGTCGGAGGGAGGGAGGGAGGCAGGGAGGAGGGGGCCCCCAGATCATGGCTCCCCCTCCCCACTTTGCCCCAGCCAGGTCTGGCTGTCAGAAACATTTAAAAGGTGGAAAATGCACATAGAGAGAAACAGGAGTAAATATGTGGGGCTTTTTGGGGGGGCGGACGGACGATGTCCAAGGGTCCCCCATGATGTAATGGGAAAAGGCTTGGCTTGCGCTACCAGCTTGAAAATAAACAGAGCCTGGAGGGTTAAAAGGAACTGAACTTTCCACGAACTGCCCCCCCCCTCCTGATCCGCACCAGAGGAAACGTATATGAGGAACAGTGCTGCCCCCCCGCCCTGCGCTGCCCCACGGCCCTGAGCTTATCCTCAGGGCCTTGGCTGCAGAGACAAGGGCCGGATGCAAGAGGACAGCTCTGGGCCACCTCCGACGTGCGATGCTGCTGCCCATGGGGTGCGGGGTGGGGGGGAGGAAGGATTTGGCCAGGCTTTAGGCCTGATGCTCCCACCCCAGCTGGCAGCCCCCACCAGCAGTGTGAGTTCCTCACCATCACCCGCCTGGGGCAGGAGGCTGGGAGGCGGCAGCAGAGGGAGGCAGAGACCCCAGGCTACTAGCCACAATGGCTCTGCTTCCGAAGCTCTTGGGCTCAGATCCTGTTATCAGATTCCCCCCGAGTCGTCTGTCTGGCCAGTGGAGGACGAGGCCGGGCCAGGTGAGCCACTGGCCTGATCCAGCAGGGCTCCTCCTATGCTGTCATTGCCTATACGGACTGGCAGCAGTGGCTCTCCAGGGTCTCTGGCAGGGGCACCCCCAGCCCTTGCCGAAGCAGACTCCTTCTCTGTGCAATTCAGGCACTTCGTTCCTGAGCTGCACCTTCTTCCCTCAAAAGCAAGGTCCCAGGCCTCACGGTCCTGAATTAAGGGTGGATTTAACAAGAACAGCTGCTTGACCCCCGGCTGGACTGCAGCGGCCCACCGAGCGCAGTGTGGTCTACTTTGGCTGGCAGCAATGGCTCTCCAGGAGTTCAGAGAGGGGGGGGTACTCCACCAGCCCCTCCCGAAGCTGCCCCTGGGGGCTGAGCCTTGGGCCTTCTGCACACAAAGCAGCAGCTCCCTTGAGAAGGGTGTGTGTGAGAGCAAGGAAGGGCCCCCAAGAGCAATGCTTTAGGCCACAGGGCAGTTCATTTACCCCAGGCTGCTGGGCACAGTATGGGGTGAAAACAACCCTCTCCTGGCCAGCAGAATTCCTGCTGGAAACACCCAGGCCCTCTTCCCAGCTGCAACCGGACCTGGTGAGCAGCCTGCATGGCAGGGAGGGCGTAGGGGAAGGACAGGTGCACTGCCTTGGTGCTGGGCAACCCTGAACCAGGCAAGGAGAATAGCCGCCTTCTCCCCAAAGCACACCCTCCTGGGCAGAGCAGCAGAGAGCCCCTTGGCTGGGATTGCCAGGCTGCAGGAGGAAGGGCCCGGGGGGGACGAGGTTTGCCCCCCTTTATCTGCCCCCCACCTCCCAGCAAGGCCAAGCAATGTCTTTTCCTTCCTTCGTCTTCCTGAATTCCTGGGCTCCAAGGGCAGGGAGACTGCCAAGCCAGAGCAGGTCAGGGTGACCGGGAGGCTGAAATGGGGGCACAGCCTGGAGAGGAAGGAAGCGGGGCATGGATGGTCGGGGTGGGGGAATGGGAAAGGACTCTCTTCCAAAACCAACCTGGGTTGGGGGTGAGGCCTGGGCTCCGAAGGCTTGCAGGAAGGGACCCCCGAGTGCCACGGGGCTGCCTGGGGCCTCCTCGCACGCACTCCCCGCCCTGTGCTGAACGCCAAACACAATGACCCCATGTTCCAGGCCTGCGGGGGCCCCATGGAGGTGGCCATTTCCTGTGTAATACCAGCCTGTTTAAACACTCGCACTCACCAGCCCCACAGCTGCAGCTCAAACCCGGAAGGAGTGCGGTGGAAGGAGCCCAGCGCTGCGCTCCAGATGGCAAACCGCTTGGGCCTTTTGCTCTTGCTTTGGGGGGGGGGGAAGGGAGGCAGCTCAACCCAGCCGCCTCCCCCAGCAACTTCTTGTCCAGCCCCCATCCTGCTAAAAGCAGCCCCTACAGACAGCCCCCCCCAAGATGGCAAAGATCAAAGAGCAGGCAGTGGCAACTGGGGGTCCTCCCACCCCACAACTTTTCTTGGGGCTTGTTCCTTGGGCCACAGGCAAGTCCAAGGTGGAAGGGAGAGATAGCCCCCATGAAGGAGAGCAGGAGGCACCAGGCTCCTGGTGGAAAAAAGACTTCTGATTGGGGCAGAGGGCTGTATGTGGCGTGTGTGTTTCTTATCCCTTCCTTATCTTATCTTCCTTTCTTATCCCTTCCGCCTCTCCATTTCCCTGGCCATCAAACTGCATCCAAATAGTACCTGCATTGTTCTAACCTTTGATAACAAACAAAAATAACAACAAGCACTATGGATCGGCAGTAAAATATCAGTTTTAGCAAGTAGTCTTTCTCTAGCAGTTGTTTCATGGGACGGCTCACTCCCAAAGTAAGTCATCACTTGATTCATTGCAGCACTGCGGTGCGTTGGACTAGATTAGCCATGGGGTCCCTTCCAACCCTGCAATTCTCTGGTAAGAACGCAAGAGGAGCCTGCTGGATCTGGCCAAAGGCTGGATCTCACAGTGGCCAAGCAAATGCCCCAATGGGAAACGCTCAAGCAGCATTCAAATGCAGGAGCTCCCCTCCCCCCCCAGGGCCACTCTCCCTCTTCTCCCAAGGAGCTTCGGCCAGGGCAGGAGATGTCCCTGAACGCTGACCATGCATCTGGGTTACCTGGGTGAGGAGGGTGCATCCTTGTCAAGGATCCTTTTGCTGTGATTCCTGCACTGCAGGGGGTTGGGCTGGATGACCCTCAGGTGCCCCTTCCGACTCTACCATTCTATGTGCATCTGGCTGAAATGTCACTGTACAAAAAAGCCACTGCTCTGGCCACGCCTGCCACGAAACCCCACGGCATCGGGACCGTATGTGGGATGTGACATGGCCCTCTGGTCTCCCCTCTGCCCCCCACCCCAAGGAAAAGCCACTGCTGCCCTTGGGCACAAAGGAGGCGTCCTTTCTTCTTTTTCCTAAGGGGGTAAAAACCGCCCCCCGCTCTGAGCTAAGCTGAACACTGGCTGCCGGACACCGGCTTCCTTCCTAGGCCCTAGGAAATGCCTGCTTCCCCCCAGCACATGCTCCCCCCACCTGGCCCGAGCGCCAATGCCACATCCTCCGTCCCTGCTCCCCCCCCCCCCGGCAAGAGGGGAAGAGGAGAACGCCGTCCCGGTTTCCACTCGGAGGACTTTGGCGTAAAAGCTCCAAGCGGGTGATAAATGCATCCGAGGGCCAATTAGGAAGATATATGGCGGCAGAGGCAGCGGCAGGAGCGCAGGGGAAGGGGCCTGGGCAGCCTGGCGAGGAAGAGGAGGGGGCAGGCGGAGGGGGGGGAGGCGCAGAGGGCTCTCCAGAGTCCCAGCTATGTTTCCCATTATGTAACCCTGGTCATGGGCAGGCCGCCAGGCGCTCCAAATGAAAAAGAGACTCTGGCTTGGCACCCGTTCTATTTTCCTATCCTCATTCAGGGTCAGCGGAGTGTCATACAGCTGCGGAGAAAGCTCCGGGGATTAAGCCTGGGAAGGGCTCCAAAGCCCGGGACCCGGGTTCAAGTACCAGCTGAAAGCAATAAACCAACTGCCGCAGCTGGGCTGAGTTTAGCCGGCCTTGGAGCCTGCGCTGGCTCCCTGGGAAACAGGCTGCCTGCCTGCTTTTTTGGGGGGGAGAAAAGAGGGGTACAGGGGTGGAAAGGACAGAGGTTGCCACGGCTTGGGCCTGGGGGAGGGGCAGCGGCTGGAGGGTAGCGGGGACCCGATCCTCCTCGTGCTACTTTAGGGCCCTGTTCCTGCGCATCAGCAAAGGGGTGTGTATGTTCACACTTCCCCCGGTCAGCAAGGACAAGTTGTTTGCGTCCAAATTGTTTGGGAGCCTGGATGTTTCGGGGTGTGTGTGAGTGTGTGTGTAAGGTGTCGTAAGTCACGCCCTGGCAGATTTTGGCAGGGGGAGCGCCAATCCTGGGACATGAAGCCCAGCCCTGTCCAGCCCCATGAGGCTGACTCACGGTCAGTGGTCCTGCCACTCGCCTAAGTCCATGAGCTTCACCACCTGGATGGGGCTCCCCCACCTGCGTTCCTGAGAAAGGTGAGGAGGACAGCCTGTCAGTGTCCTGGGGGGCCTCCCCGAGAGAAGACCGGACAGGGGGGCCTCCACCACCCACTGGCCATTTGTGGAGAAGCGGGGGCAAGAAGGGAGGAGGTGGCCTCAAGCAGCAGTCCTGGGGCAAATCTGCCCCTGCCGCAGAGTGATGGGGAGGCAAGCCTCAAGTTCTCCGCTGGTTCCCCCCTTGCCCCAAAGAGGTTAGGCACAGGCTAACATACCACCCCAACCAATGCTGTTCCCTACATTGCAGGGGATTGAGCTAGATGACCGTTGGGATCCCTTTTGACTCCACAATTATATGATTAGGAACATAGGGAGCTGCCTTATATGGAGCCGCACCATTGGTCTACTCAGTAATGTCTACACTGACTGGCAGCAGCTCTGTAGGGCATCAAGCAAGGAGGCAGGGGGGTGGCCTTAGCCCTACTTGTGGACTCCAGCAAGGATTGAACCAGGGACCTTCTGCTTGCAAGGGAAGCTCCACCAATGAGCTATGGCCCTTTTTAGTGACCACGGATCCCACTGTGCTAAAGGGGGAGCAGCGAGGCTGGAAGAGGAAGAGGAGTGGAACCCCACTGGGAAAGGAGTCGGGACCGGCAGGAGGTGGGCTCCTGTGAGCGTCCTCTCTGGGGTCTGAGCTGCTGTCCAAAGATGGGCAACAGTTCACATAGACAGGCAAGCACCCCCCACCCCGCCAGCCTACCAGCCAGCCAGCCGGCCCCAAGCAGCCAGCAAACAGAAAACAGACTCTTTTTCCCGCTCCCCCAAAATGGGGCCCGGCACTTCCTGTGTGAGATTTCCATTTCCTCGGCCAAAATGAAGCGAAAAAAAGAGAGTAGTGGCCATAAACGAGGGAAGAGGCTGGAGATGGACGGACATCCTGCCTCCTCCTGCCCCTGTGCAGCAGGAGAGCTGAGGAGCCATCTTTGAGCTGCAGCCTCTTTGCAGGATGGAGCCCCCCTCCGCTCCCGGGAGCCTCTTCTTCCCCATCATCACCCTCAGCCCTGACTCTGACAGATTAACAGGACTGGCCGGGGGGGGGGGGGTGAGCTGGGGAGGAGAGGGAAGAGGCCAAGGGGATCCGGATCCGGGCGCAAAGGCCTGCAGGGAAGGGCAGAAGGGGAAGAGCATACTGGGACAAAGGCCTCTGGGGCAAGAGTGGCCCAGAAAGATGCAAACAAAATGTGCGTGGAGCTGCCCAGGGGGTCGCAGCTCAGGGAAACGGGTGCCAAGGGGCGGGGGGGGGGATCTACATGCCCCAGGGTCCTGCTTGCTTCCAGCTTTTTCCAGTTGGGCCATCTGGTTAGCGGCTGTGAGGACAGGTTATGCTGGGATACATAGGCCCCCTTGGGGTCTGACCTAGCTACAGGGCTCTTATGGAACCTCCAGCTCCAGAGGCAGTCTATCTAGACTCCCAGGTTCTTAGGGGGTGTTTGGCCACTATGAGCACAGGATGCTGGACTAGATGGGCCCCCTTTGGCCTGATCCGGCAGCTAGGCAGTTCTGATAAAGGATTACTTCCTAATTCAGTTAGTGGTTGCCCATGTGCCCTCTGGATGATGCCAGGATCTCCCAGCCTCCATCTGCTCCAGGCACTGTGGCCGATGGAAAGGTGGTGGGAGTTGTAGCCCAGAACTTCCAGGGTGACATCATGCTGGGTGACATGGGGGGGGGGATTGTCAAAGTAGGACTGAGGAGATCTGGGTTCAAACCCCCACCCACTGTTAAGCTCATTGGGTAGTCTTGTGCCACCCACTGACTCTCAGCCCACCCTGCCCTGCAGAGTTGCTGGGGGGACAGAATTGGGGAGAGCATACGCCCCACCCAGGGCTCCTTGGAGGAATGGCAGCAAGCAAAGGTCACAGGTAAGATAAACGGAGGCCGAAGGTGCTTAGTGGCTGACAGCCACCCACATACATGGGGGGGGGGGGCGGGGCGGCACACGGAAAGTCCCTGCCTGGGTGAGGAGAGGAGAAAGGGGCGCATGGCCCCCAAGGGTGCTGACGTACGATCTGGGCAGCTCCAGGGTGCTGGGCGGGGGGTTCCAGGTGTCCGAGTGGCCCAGCATCCAATCCGACCAGACCTTGATGCTGGGCAGGAGCTCCTTCAGGTCCTGCGGCAAGGAGGAGACTTTGATGTCATCGTCCTCAGAGCCCTCCTGGCCCTGAGCAGCTGCTGAGAGAGAAAGAAACGCAGAGTGGGCCGGGCAGCTCCTGGGTACGGCCTCCTCTCAAGCACGCCCCTCGCCCGCTCCTCTGCCACCACCCCCTCTCCCGGCCCTCTGAAAATCCTTTGGGAAGGAGTGAGATCTGAACCAGGGACAGAATCTTTGTTGGAAGATTCAGGGCAGACAAAAGAGAGTGCTTCCTCTCGCAGTGCACAGCAAAACTATGGAACTCCCTCCTGCAGGAGGCAGGGGTGGACACCAACCTAGATGGATTGGCTTAAAGAGAGGACTAGACAAATTCAGGACAAGGCTATCAGTGGCTACTAGCCAGGATGGCTCTGCCTCCGCAGTCCAAGGAAGTACATGCCTCTGAATATCAGTTGCTAGGAATGTTTGACCGTGGAACGGACTCCCTCGGGAGGTCATGGTCTCTCCTTCCTTGGAGGTTTTTAAGCAGAGGTTGGATGGCCATCTGTCTTTGGATGCTTTAGTTGAGATTCCTGCATTGCAGGGGGTTGGACTAGATGACCCCTGGGGTGCCTTCCAACTCCACACGATTATGTGAATCACGTAGGAGAGTTGCGGCTGCTGGTGGCCACTGCAAGGACAGAATCCTTGGGGCTGATCCAGAGCCAGGCTCTCTTCTGGTGGTCTCTGCCCTTCAGAGCTTCAGCCTGGCCTTGCTCCTTCCTCCCTCAACTTGCAGAAACACCACCCCAAGGACAGTCTAAGGATGCTCTGGGTTTTCTTGATGCAGCCATGACTGCAGCTGAAAGGGGAGGGGGAATGGCAAAGGACAGGGACAAAGGAACTGAGCTATCCAGCAGGTGGGCAGAGGGCACCTGCTTTGTACGGAGATGGTCCCAGGTTCAATCCCCAACTGTCCCTCCAGGCAGGGCTGGGAGAGATCCCTGCCCCAAAGCCCTGGAGAGCTGCTGACAATTAGAGAAGACAATATGGAGTCGGCTGGAGAAAGCCCCCTGGCATAAGGGAGCTTCCCACAAGCATAGCCAGAGAACAGTTCCTAAATAAAAGCTGAGCGTCAACTCCAAATCCAAGCACTAAGAGCTGCGAAATTCCGCAGACAGCGTAAAATCAGGCACACGTGCTGCGTCTTTTCTTAGTTTCACCCAGTGGATTCTGCCTCAGCTGGTCGCAGGGAGAGGCAGAGTGCTGAAGCCTCTGCCCCGCCAACGAACAGCAATTCTCCTCCTCTCCACCACCTGCCTTCTGCCAGTCCATTAGGCGTCTTCACAGCCATATGGGCTGGGAACTTTTTTTAAAAAAATGAAATTTAAGGCTTCCCGATGCCAAAATGGGGGGGAAGAGGGTCCCTGCTGGTTGGTCCCCACCCTGAACACCAGGAGGAAGAAGAGGAGGACTTGGGCAGGTCTAAATCTAGGAAGACTGCAAGCTGCCTTGGGTCCTTCTGATGCAGCACTGTCTACTCTGACTGGCAGCCATGGCTCTCCAGGGCTTCAGAGAAGGAGTCTCTCCCCACCCTGCCTGGAGATGCCTCTGTGGACTGATGCCGAGACTGTCTGCATGCAAAGCAGGGTCTCCACCACAAAGCTATGGTCCTTTCCTCCGAAAAGAAGAAGATCCAAGCCTCAGGTTTCTAAATACAGGGGCGGCTGAAATGGGAGGAAGGTGCCTTCTACCCAGTCCCACTGTTGACCCACCTGGCCTAGTACTGCCTGCACTGACTGGCAGGGGCTCTCCTGGGTTCTGGCAGGGAATCTTTCCCAGCTCGACATGGAGATGCTCTCCCAGGAGTGAACCTGGGGTCTTCTGCCCTCCCCCTGAGCTCTCCTGACCCTCCAAGGCTGGGGAAGCCCTGTTCCATTAGCAAGAGTCCTCGCACTGGCTTCTGGGTCCCCTGAATCTAGCCTGATTTCCTGTGGGTCTCCTCAGAGGCGTGTTGAGGGAGGGGAACTCGGGAAAAGCAGCCCTTCTTGGCAAGGGAAAGATCTGCCTGCTTCTGCTCACCTGGGGAGACGTCCCGCAGCAAAGCAGTGCAGCGCTTGACCAGCAGGGAGAACATGGAGAGCCCCAGGGCCGTGGCCTGCTCCTGGATCACCGAGCGGCAGTCTTCAGAGAGGCACTCTGCAGGGAAGAGGGAAAACGAAAGGAAACACGGTCAGCGCCCTCCCAGGAAACCTCGGACAAAACCCCACCAAAGTAGCAGCGACAGAAGTGCTTGTCCAGGGGGCAGTCAGGAAACCAAGCCTTATGAGGAACGGTTGAGGGAGCAGCGGATATTGAGCATGGAGAAGAGGAGCTTGAGAGGAGACACGAGAGTCGCCTTCAAATATATCAAGGGCTGTCACATGCAGGAGGGAGCAAGAGGAGAGGACCCAACCAATGGATCCAAATGACAAGGAAGGATATTCTGACCCAACATTAGGAAGGACTTTCTGAGGGTGAGAGCTGTTCAACAGCAGAACAGACCACCTCAGAAGGCAGCAAACTCTCTTTCCTTGGAGGTTTTTAAGCAGAGGTTGGATGGCCATCTGTCAGGGATGCTTTAGTTGAGATTCTTGCGTTGCCAGGGGTTGGGTTAGATGACCCTCGGGTTGCCCTCCAACTCTACCATTCTGTGGTTCTATGAACCTCACGCCTCACTGATCCACCAAGGGAGCCCTGGAGAGTTTGTGCCAGGCCACCACCATTGCCACCAAGCACGCTCTGGATGCAGGGATGCAGAGCAATGATGCTGGGCTAGGAGCAGGGTGGCATTGCCTGACCTGGACAGGAGGGCTCATCTGAGGCTCTCAAACATAAGGAGAGCCTGCTGGATCAGGCCAAAGGGGGCAAATTTAGTCCAGCATCCTGCTCTCACAGGGTCCAACAAGATGACTGAACGCAAAACCCGCAAGCTGGACCTGAGCCCAGGAGCCCTCTACCCCCTCCTGCAGTTTCCAGCAACTGGCATCCAGAAGCACCGCTGTCTCTGACCGTGAAGGCCGAGCCGAGCCACTGTGGTTAATAGCCATCAATAGCCCTCTCCTCCTCTTTTAAAGGGCAACTGGTGACCACTGCTGCCCTCTCCTCCATGCACCTTTGCAAATCTGACAGATGCCAGTCTGGGTGGAGAGCCTGGTGAAAAGGCAGAGAGTCTTCACACACTGACCCATCCCGCTTTGCCACCCAGGCCCTGGTGCGCCAGCGGGGAAGGGCGGCCACTCAACCCGGCCCCTTCCCCTCGTGCCAAGAGTCGCTCTGCTGAGTGTCAGAGGGATAATTAGCAGCGCAGCCTGGCTCCGTCCCAAGTCACAGCTGCTGAGGCAGGAGTGGCAGCTCCTCCACCGCTGGACTTGACCAACGCAGATGCCAGGCAGCTTAGGCACTTCTGAAGGGAGGAGGGCACGGAATCACCCCACTCCCTCCCCCCAGAAGCTGCCGGAGGTGATGTGGGGAGGACGCCATGACTCTGAAGCTATGAGAGGAGGGCAAGAGCCCAGCAGTATTTTCGGAGGTGTCCAAATGCACAGCGGAGAGATAGGCAACTTTACAAAAGGCACAGCAGGCAGCATGATCTGTCCTGTTTGTCACTGAGAGCCAGGCAGGGCACAGCTATGGCTGGAAACCCAGCGGAGTCTTCTAAGACCCACCAGGCCTCCCTTGCCTACACACTTTCCAGTCTCGCTTTGCAGCAACAGGGTCTACGCACTTGCTGCCTTCTCTCTCGCACTCGCTCTGAGGAAACCGAACTTGGCGTTCAGATTCCACTGACCCTGCAGTTTTGTGCGGGAATCGCAGGACACCCGCAGAGCAATGCAGGGGGGCGGCCTTCGCTCTGAAGCTGCTGCTCAGCCCAGAAATCTCTTCTCCTTTGCTAAGCGATTCTAAAGGTGGCGCTTGAATTGCTCACGCCTACGAACTGGAGGGGCGGCCGGGGAAGCCAAGCTGGGTGGGTGGCTGCCATTTATTTCCCTTAGGCACTAAAGCTCACTTATAATATCACAATAAAGTGAGGCGGGGGAACCTGGTGCCCCTCCAGACGTTGCTTGCTCCCAACAGCCAGGGATGATGGGAGTTGTAGTCCAGCAACCTCTTGTCCAGTGTTCTAAAGCGAGGCTCATTTGTAGCACAACTCTGAATATTTATTACTTTACATTTATATCCCCATTTAATCCCCACAACAACCCTGCGAGGCAGGTTAGGCTGAGGGGCAGGGATGGGCGCAAGGTCTCCCCATGGGCTTCATGGCCAAGTGGGGCTTGGAGCCCTTGTCTCCCCCAGGTCCTAGTCTAATGCTCTAACTACCCCACAACATGACACTGCCCCTTGCCTAGCACTGCAGGTCCCACTTGCCAGGCCTAGGGGGTTGCAGGGTCCCAAAGCAGCCGGCGATCAGCTGGGCAGAGGGGCAGCTGTGAGGACATTCTTCTAGCACCCATAGAGCTGGTCTCTCTGGGGAGCCAAGATGGAAAGAGGAGACAACCAGGCGACCCAAGAAGGGGCAACAGATCAAAGGAAAATTCTTCTTCACGCAGCATGGAGTTAAATGGTGGAACTAGCTCTGACAGGAGGAGGTAGTGACAGCCACCCACTTGGATGATGATAGTAATAGTAACAGTAAATAATAATAATAATAATAATAATTCATCGCCCATCTGACTGGGTTTCCCCAGCCACTCTGTGCAGCTTCCAACAGATATAAGAACACAATGAAACATCAAACATTAAGAACCTTCCCTTTCCAGGGCTTCCTTCAGATGTCTTCCAAAGACTGTATAGTTACATATCTCCTTGACACCTGATGGGAGGGCATTCCACAGGGTGGGTGCCACTACCGAGAAGGCCCTCTGTCTGGTTCCCTGTAGCTTCACTCCTCGCAGGTGACTTTTGAAAGAGGATTAAACAAATTCGAGGAGGAGAGGGCCATCATAGATGGCTACTAGCCATGCTAGCTACACTCTGGCTCCATGGTCAGAGACAGCCAGGCTTCTGAAGCCACAGGAGGGGGGAGTGTTGCTCTTGGGCTCAAATCCTGCTTGCAGGTTTCCCATAGGCATCTGTTCAGCCGCTGGGAGAAAAGGAGGCTGGACTAGACGGGGCCCCCTTTGGCACGATCCAGCAGACTCCCCTTATGTTCTCAAGTGGCAGAGAGGGCCTTGTGGGTGCTCCTTCTCCCGGGTTCGCCCCGGCCAGTCTGCTCTCCAGAGCACAGGGGATGCCCTGCCACTCACACACACGCCCTGGTGTCCGTCTACCTGGGAGCTGCCTCCTGCTTGGCTGGGAAGGCTGCTTTCGTTTCCCAGAGAACAAAATATTCGTGGAAAACATAAACCAACTGTCGTCAAAGTTGTCGAGGCTCAGGAAGCGGAGAAGGGCTGCCATGTGGCCGGATGTTATGCCTTTCCAATTAGCGCTATACATCTTTCAGCGGCAGGAGAGTGTCCCCTTTTTCTGTGCTGGGAAACCGAGAGCGCGGCCCTTGTTATTGTAACTGTCAAGGAGTGCTTAAAACAGATAATCTCCAGGAAAAGTGATAAACACCCAGCGCTCCCCGCCAGGGTGTGCTGGACACCATCGGCTGGGCCTGAAGGGCAGCGAGAGAGGAAGGAGCCAGGGGGGAAGAGCCTGGGAAGAAGAAGCAGGAGAAAGCAGAAATGCCACCGACAGTGCCAGCTTCCTCCTCAATGCCCGGATGGGAGCAGCAAAGCAAGAAGAGGGAGCTACTGTATGTGAAGGCCACCGTCAGGTCAGGGGAGCCAGTGGAAAGAGAGAGAGCAGCAGCAGGGCCAATGCCCAGGCAGAAGGGGCCAGAGTTTGGCCCCCAATGGAGACAACCTGCTCCCACGGGAGGCAGGGAGGGCCACCAAGCGAAATGGCTTTAAAACAGGGTTGGACAAATCCACAGAGGAGAAAAAGGCTACGGAGGGCTACGAGGCACAATGGCCCTGTATTGCCTCTGAAACCTAGTTGCTGGAAACCACAAGAGGAGAGAGGGCTGTTGTGCTCTGGTCCTGCTGGAGGGTTTGCCTTTGGGGCATCTCACTGGCCACCATGAGAAGAGGATGCTGGACCAGATGGGCCACAGGCCTGATCCAGCAGGCTCTCCTTCTGTTCTTATCCACAGTCCAAAGAGGAGAGCTCCCAACCCCAACTTAGGAGGCTTCATCATCGTCTACCTGACAAAACACACAGGACATGGGTGTTAAAGAGAGACCCTGAATTCGGGCCAAGGGAGGTCAACGTTGGCGGGCTGTACAGGGTCCAGAATTGCACCAAACCATTTGCCAATGCAGAAAAACCCTAATCTAGCAACAAAGAGGGGAGAGAGCTCTTGTGCTTGGATTCTGCTTTTGGGCTTCCCTGAAAAAGCACCCACTTGGCCCCCTTAAGAGGATGGTGACCTAGATGGGCCACTGGCCAAATCCAGAGTCTTGAACAGCCCAGGCTGAATGAGACCCACCTTTCCAGATGTTACGCCAGAGAGCTTAGCCTTTGAGAGCAGAAGGCATTATCACTCTGCTCCCAAAAGACAAGAGTGGATGTGTCCGGATGGCCAGGCAGGCTGGGGGAGCCACCCCAGGAGGCAACCTCCTGATGTCTCATCGACTGACTCTGCAGCCTCCACCGCCACCACCACCAGACCCCTCTCCACCAGCTGGCTGGCAGGGCGGCTGTGGGGCTGGCTCCCCCCACCATCTCCCTCCCAGCTGACACCACCTGGAGGCGATCATCATTTGCCTCTTCCCTTATCACTGCTGCTCAGACACTCGCTGAGTTGTTGTCTTCTGAGTCACCCTCAGCCAGACAGTCCTGGCACCGCACCCTCCACCTCCCCCCTTCCCAGCCCCACAGCTGGCCTTCTTGCAGGAAGTGGGCAGCCAGAGAGGAGGCAAGCACCCAGGAGGGCCTGTGGATGCTTCTAAGCCCCCACTGGGATGCAGAGGGATGGGGGGGGGCACAGAGAGGCTGGTATGTCAACCAGACAGGAATGCAAATCTCTGGGGTGGGATGTTGGGGGTGGGGAGGAAGAGTCCCAGCTGGGGGGCATTCCTCCAAAGCCCTAGCTTAATGTGTGCCTGACACATGGCTCCCCCCACCTCCTCCCAAATGACAGTCTCCTGCCAGACTCAAGCAGCATGTAATACCCATTGAAGGGAAAGAGGAGTGGGAAGGAAACAGAACCTGCATTGGGTAAGCAAAAGGAGGCACAAAGATTCCCAGTCCCACTAAGTTCACCTGGCGAAGTTACTCTTAGGGGGAGAGAAAGAAAGACAGGCTCCTTGGAAGTTCAGCTGAGCCCCTTCTCAATTACTGTATAGGTCTTCCAGCTGGTGGGCCAGGGCCTGATCCGAGGTGGACCACAACAGGAGCACTACCACCCAGCAAATATATGGGATAAGACTAATAAATGGGTCCCCAAATGCATGTTTGGGTGAAAAGTGGGTCCTGGGTCTGAAAAGGTTAAAGGTACCTGATCTATCAAGACCAGAGGGTGTCTACTCAAGAGCCTTCCCCCACCCACCTGGATCATTGGCCTTAGCATAGATGATGATGATGATTATTATTATTTATATGTTGCACATCTGACTGGGTTGTCCCAGACACTCTGGGCAGCTCAGATACAAAATATTAAAAACACAGAATGGATCTTGATGTCCACACACGTCTGAATGAAATCTCCCCTCCTGTAACTTTCTAGCCCTTTGGGGCACCAGAGGACAAAAGCTCTTCTCTGTCTGGGCATCAGGAGATCTCTGCATGGAGACTGGGAAAAGGGCCACGGTTTTCTGCGCTGGATTCACACAAACACCCCCCCCCCACCTGCCAATGTCCTAAGACAGTCGCTCTGCAGGATAATTGCACAGGGCTTTGGGGGGGGGGGCAGGTGTGGCCTTTGAGAGCCTCCTTTGCAAATCACTCTTTCTTGGAGGGAGGGGGAGAGAAGAACAAGGTGAGGCCTGGTGGAAAGTGTGGAGCAAGGGGTGGGGGAGAGAGAACAGAGGGGCTCTCCCCATGGAAGCCATTAGATACTCAACACTTCATTTGTTTCTGCCCCCCAGCCCCCCCCCCCAAGCCGGGGAGCATAGCTCTCTCTTTCGGCTCCAGGACGGGAGGCTCTCCTCTGACGTAACCAGGAAGCAGCTGCAGAATTAAGGAATCCCTCCTGACATCATAAAAAGGGTCGGTGGTTTACAGGGGAAAGTATAAAAATTAATGGCATATTCCCAGACGGGGCCTTGGGCCTGCGCGGGACTCGCACAGGAAGCCCGGCTGCGAGAGGGGCTTGCCCTGGCCAGGGTCCTGAACCCCATGTCCAACCCCTGGAGCCCCACACGCTCGTCCCCTTCGGCCTGGAGAGCCAATAGGAACAGGCGGCAGGAGGGAGAGGTGACTCTGAGGACGGCCTCTGGGTTTGTTTTCCCTCTGTGAGGTGACTGGGCAGTGCTACATCCTTGCACACACACACACACACACCGGGGTCTTCAGCCTCGAGCTCGCGTCCCCTCTGAAAGCGGAAAAGGGCGCTGGAGCGGCTAAAATTAACTCGGCCCTTTTCCCGGAAGCTATCTGTGGAAAGCGGCTCTCCCATTTTTAGAATGTTATTCTCAGAAGTTTCCTGAAAAGGCCCCTAATGACCAACAGGCGGAGAAGCCATTTCCACAGGCCCACCATGGGGCAGAGCGGGTGCCGCCTAGCTGCCATGGGGTGAGCAGGGAGGGCACGTTGGCCCTGCAGTCCCCCACCCCACCCTTGCCTCTCTGGAGAGCCTCCCCACCTGGGGGACCCTGCACGGGTAGCAACACACAGGCAGCCAGCTCTCGGCAGCAGCCCTCCGAGGCCCAGGGCATAGCAGCGTAACAAGCGCCTGCCGGATCAGGCCGATAGTCCACCTGGTTCAGCACCCTGTTCTCACAGTGGTCAAGCAGATGCCTCAGTGGGAAGCTTGCAATCAGGACCTGAGCACTACAGCAATTCTCCAGTTGTTGTTCTCCACCATCTGGTATTCAGAAGTAGACTGTCCCTGGGCATGGAGGTTCTGCTATCACAACACTTGTCTGTAACCAGGCCAAAGAGTCTAGCATCCTGTTCTCGCAGTAGCCAACCAGGTGCCCTCAAAGGGAAGAAGCCGACATGTGAGAACTGAGCGCACCAGCAAATCTACCTAACTGTGATTCCCAGCAACTGTCATTCAGAGGCATCTGCCGTCTCCAGCAGTAGAGACAGAACAGAGCCATATCGGTGTCTGTGCACACCCACCGCGATTAACCCCACATAACTGCTTTGGAGGGAATGCGACTGCTGGGGTCTGCGGGAGGGTCTCCCATGGCAACACCCCTCACCAGGACTAGCAGAAACAGCAGAGACCTCTGCTCCCCCAGGGCTGCACAACTCAGAATTCTCCTGGAGATTTGGGGTCAGTGTTTTAGTGCCGTTTGGGGCCTCCTCCAAGGAGGTGCTATTTGGGGCCTCCTCCAAGGAGGTGCTGTTTGGGGCCCTTACTGCCTCGCCAGCTCAGAAGAGGAAACACAGCTCCCGTATTTGAGCAAAGTGCGTCCGCATTTAACTGCAGGATGGCTAGAAGTGGGGTGGGGGCAAGTTCCTGATGCTCAGCACCCACATCTCCAGGGGAAAGCGCAGGGGCTTGCTCTGGCAGCCCAACTGCAGAGAAAGCTGCCGGCCTCTGCAGGCTGCCTCGGATCACTTGCAGCTAGAAGGGAGCACCCATTCACCCCGCAGGAAGCTGAGACTCCATCGCTGGGTGGGAGAGGCCAGGCGGGATTCCCTCAGCCCTGCGCCAGAGGCTGTCTGGAGCTCGACAGCCGTGTGCGGATGTGTAGGAGGGAGACCCAGTTTCCTTGGAGACTCCTTTGTGTGTGGCTGGTGGGGTGGCAAGGAGGGAGAGGCACGGGCCCAGGGAGAGGGGCAGCTCTGCCATCAAAGCCTGCAGGGCAAGGGCAGCGCTCCTGTCCCATCAGCCCTTCCTTCCTCACCCGCAAGCCCACCTGCCCTACCAGCAAGACTCTTCTGGCGACATGCCCTGCACCCTCCGCCTCTCCTGGAATCGGCGCCTATTTTAAACAGCGTTAGGAAGCCACCTTTGGCGATGCAAAGCAGCGTTAACAGCTCAGTGCCAAAGACAGATATATAAATAGTCGAAACTGACAAAAGCCGCTACATCGACGTTCAAAGGAACCCAGGAAGCCGTTCTAAATGGAGGTTGGCCATGGGCAGCAGCTATCCTGGGCTTCAGAGATGCCACTGGGGACCTTCTGCATGCAAAGCAGCTGCCCTCCCAGTCCTCCCCCTAAAAATAAAGCAAGATGCCAGCCCTCATGGTTCTGGCTTAAGGGCTGATTTAAACAGGAAGTAGGTGGGTAAGGGCTGGATCTCAGAAAGTCCCAGGCTCAGTTCCCAGCTGCATCTCCAGGTGGGGCTGGGAGAGCCTCCTGCCAGCCCAACCCTAGAGGGCCACAGCTGCCAGTCAGTGCAAGCAATACTGGGTAGATGACCCAATGGCCTGACTCGGTATACGGCAGCTTCCTATGGGAACTGCCTCTGGGACTTCCTGTGTACACCACATTGTCTATACCTGGCGCAGACTCTGGACTGCCTGGGGTGTGTGTGATTTTAACAGCCGCCCTCCCAGCAGAAAGCCCTGCAGAGCAGACTCATCTCAGTGCAGATTTGCTCTTAAAAGCCCCACCCCAAAGTGCTGATTTGCGGCAGAGTCTCTCTTGGGCCGGCCGCAGGGCCAGTAGCCGAAGGGGGACTCCTCTTCCTCTTCCTCCCCCCCCTTTCCTTTCTGGGAGAGGAGAAGCTGCAGAGGCACTGGGAAAGGCCCAGCAAGCTGCCCGGGCTTGGCCGCTGCGTCTCCTGGCAGGTTTGGGGGGAGCCCGATTCCGAGCCGGGGGCTTGGGTTTCAACTCTGACCAGCCGCTCCGAGGCTCCTCTCTCTTTCTGGAGCACACGGCCGAATAAAACATTTTTTCATAAATTTAACGCCAGCATGTCTGTGTTTGGAAACTCTTGAAAATCCATGTTGTATGGTTTACTGCGCTGGAAAAGGTGCCAGCAAGAGTTTCAAAGGAAGGGAAGTGTATAACTGTTTCCTTTCAAAATGCTTTTTGTTTTTTTCCAATGGGATCCATTGAGGGAAAAGGGCTGGAACTAACTAAAACATTATTAAAAACTGTTACGAAGAGAGACAGAGAGATGGAAAAAGATAGACCGGGGGGGGGGGGAGAGAAAAAAAGAGGATGGGGTGGGGGAGAAAACCCCAGTGTGGAATTGAGGAGGACTGCCGGGGGGGGGGAGCAGGAAAGGAAGGGCAGATGCCATGAGGAGGAAAAATAAGTAAAAGCTCCCCGGGCAGGGGGCATTTCTCTTGGCACTGGCACCCATGGCTCAGGATGCCAGGACAGGGACAAGCGGAAGGCTGGCAGGGAGGCACTTCTGACCAAAAGTGTCTTTCTTTTCTGCAGGAGGGAAAGGCTCCTCTACTACCCTGACCCCCACCCGGTGCAGGAGATCCAGCCAGCTTTACCAAGTGGGGATGTGCCTGGCACCCCCCCCCCCAAGCTGCCCTCAGTTAACTCACAAGCACAACGCCAAGGCTCACCTAGTTCCAACTGAGAACTGCAGAGTTGGCAGGGTCCCCCAAAGGTCATCCAGCCCAGCCCACTGCAATGCAGGGAGCACAGCTCAAGAATCCCTGATGGGTGGCCGTCCGAACTCTGCTTAAAAACTCTTCCCCCCCCCCCGCTCCAGCTTTGAGACTCCCCCCACTTGGGAGAGCATCAGACTGTAGCTAAGGAAACAGACCCGGTCTGGTTTGTGGCAAGAACTTCTTGAAGGAGTCAGAATCCTGCGCTGCGAGAATCCTTGCTCTGCCGCTCTCTCTCTCTCGTGCAGCTTTTCAGGGATGGGCTTATTCTGAGCTAGAATTCAGGGCTCCAAAGTCCTTTGGGCACACACTGATACACACACAGCTTGCTGCCTGCGTGGCATCGCTGTTGCATACTGAGCAAGCTCTTTGCTCCACCCGCTTTGGCATTTGGGGTTTCCAAGGACCATCTAGTCCCACCTCGCAATCCTAGCTAAAGCATCCCTGACAGACGCCCACCTGGCCTCTGCTTAGAATCCACCAAGGAAGAAGAGCCCACCACCTTCTGCCTTTGGCTAAGCCTTTCTTCCCAGCTTCTGCCCTGAGGGCAGAGGGGGTCCACACCCCAGGACTCAGGAGGACACTTGCCTTCCACAAGCCTGACTGGCGGTTGCTATTCCTGCAGCCGGTGTTGCATTTGGGCTGGTGCACAGAACACTGCGTCCCCAAGCAGAGCAGGCTTCAAAGGCCAAGTTCCTAGTCCTCATGGGATGGCACTGCAGCATCCTGCTCAGTCCCCCTGTCCTTCCCTCTGATCATGGAGCTTCCTGTGTTTGTTACTGGGGCTGCGGATGAGTCTCAGCATCCACCAGCCTGCCGTTTTGGACTGCTCCCTGGGTGACCCCAGGGGCTGATCACTCACTCTCAGCCTCTCCTACCTGGTAGGGCTGTTGTGGGGATTAAATGAGGGCCAGAACTGTGTACCTTGAGCCCCACTGAGGAAAAGGTGGGGTGTAAATGCAATGGGTAATTTTTTTTAAATTGATTCACGTTGGTGGTTGGGAGTTGTAGTGCAAGCACACCTGGAGGGCACCTGGTTGGCAAAGGCCGGTGCAACAGTCCTGGGCACTTGGGTCAGGGTCAGGCACCTTTCCTGGGCCTGTTACAGTTAACAGATATTGACAGACCAATTCCCCACCAGCGTGTAAGAAGAGTCCGGCTGGTGGACGAGGCCCAGAGGCTGGGGGGCCGATGGCAGCCTGCACTCAAAAGCATCTCCGCTTGGCAGAGCCTTGACCCTTCCCAAGATTAAGCCTAAGCTGAGCTGGCCTCCTCTGCCCCGTCCTCCTCACTTGGAGCCTTGGGAGCCGCTGCCCGGCTGTGGAAAGAGGGGGTCCTGGCACGGTCTCCGCACCACGTTTTCCCAGCCTCCGGGTCTTGGGGGTGCCTCATCCGTGGGCTGCCGAGCACATGTGGAGGGATGAGGGGAAAAATAAACAGGCAGACAAAAGAATGAGGACACCCTGCCAATTCCAATCGAGCGGCGTTGCGTTCAAATGCTTATCAAGCTGAGAAAGAGCAGAGTTCTTGGAAAAAACGGGGCTGCCTTTCTTCTGGTGCCAGCGTCAGCCACCTCTCAAGGATGGGTACAGGCCAGGCACAGCGGCCGGTGGGCCCACCCTCGCCAAACGGCCCCTCCAGGGGGGCTGGTAAGCATGCATTTTAAAAAAAAGTTAACTAAAGGGGTGGGGGACACACACATTTTTTATTGTTTCGAATATCGGATCCTGCTGCTGCAGGAGAGCCAAACAGCCTGCCATCAGTTTGTGCAATAAAAAGATTCCCCCCCTGCTTTTTTGCTAGCCCCCCCCTAATTAATAGGAGAGATGTCTGCCCTGCACCAGATGTCAGCCCAGGGTGCTTGGGGATGTTTGCCGTGGGCCAGTGGCTGCCTCTGCCGCTCTAGCCCATAGCCCAGTGTATACTGGTGGTGGTGACGGGGAGAGTATCCCGTGTGACCCTTCCTGAGCGCCAGTTGCTCCACGCCTCCTCTGAGCCACACAAGAGACACAGGAAAGCAGCCCAGGAAGCCACACGCACATGTAATGTGTTTCAAAAAGAAAGGGGGGGGGGATGTGCCTTTTCTGGAAAGGAGTTGCATGAGCTTCTGAGAAATCTTCCCCCCAAAGGGGGCAGAAGACCTAAAGTTCCATTACTAAGCTGGCAGTGGAAAGGACTCCCCTGGCAGCCCTGTATAGGGAAGCTTTCAATGTCTGGTGCTTTATTGTGTTTTTAATATTTTGTTGGGAGCAGCTCAGAGTGGCGGGGGCAACCCAGTTGGATGGGCGGCTAATACTAATACAACTATGAATACTAATTCCTTGGAGGCTTTTAAGCAGAGGAAGGGTGGCCAACTGTCAGAGAATATTCAGTTGCGGTTTCTGCATTGCAGGGGGTTGGACTAGATGACCCCTGGGATCCCTTCCAACTCTACCATTCTATGGCAGCCTGGGCTGGTGCAGCAGAAGATCCCATCTGACCATCCAGAGGGAGGGAAGGAGTCTGGACGCAGCAGACAATGGTCCTCAGCTTCTTGCAACCGTTTAGGGGGCTGTAGGCAGGGGAAGTGGCTGCCCTCCACGCACGGCCCTCTGCTCCAGCCCCAGGTGGCGATCTTGGGAAAGGAAAGAAAGGCCTCGCTCGCTGCCCTCCTTCACATGCATCCTGAGCGTAGGGCCCAGGGCACCCAAGGCGGCCTTCTTCTTGACCAGGATGACTTCAATTTGCAAGCTAACCGTCTCCGGCTGCGAGAGGGGCAGGAAATTTGACAGTAGTGCAAAGGCAGCCCTCTAAGCGCTGGTGTGAAGGCTGCCGAAGCCACACACACACACACACACACACACACGGAGGGTGTGCTATAAAAAGAACAGGCACAGCCATTGCAGCCCCTGTCAATTCAAGCCCTGAAGATGCAGGTCTTTGCAGAGCTGTCTCTTTCTTCCCTCAAACCACCCATCCCAAAATATTCTGGCTTCTTCTTCAGTGCCTTTGGGTGGGTGTCTTTTTTGTGATGGTCAGAGGGAAGAGCAAAAAAACAAAACAAACACAAAGCACGCCCCCCCCCCCAGTTGATAAAAGGAAACGAGGGAGACGCGGACAATTGAAAACTACCTAAAAGCTCGGGGAGAGGTTTATTTTATTAGTTCTTAATAAATATCTTGCAGATTTCCTGCAGGAAACACACCAGATCACATGTAGAATAGTTTGATACTGATGTCAACGGCATCGACATATGAAATCTATTAGGGGCGAAGCCACAGCAGGGCGATCAGCGAGCAGAAAAGCTTCGCGGCACCAAGGCGAAAAGGGGGGGGGAGGAGGGACTCTCACGGCCCTTCCAAATTCTTCGAGAGGTAAAAAAGTCAGCCAAGACACAGAGAGAGAGAGAGAGAGAAAGAGAGAGAGAGAAAAATCCCACATCCTGCTTTGGGCTGCCAGCAATCTGAAGTGCCCAGAGATTAATTCTATGTCTGGCCTGGAAATGTGACTTTAAAGCATCAGTTGGGGGGTGGGGGGGAAGGTTGGGGGGAGGCCAGGCTAACTGGGGCTGGCATGGTGCCACCGGCTCCCCCCACCCCATTCTGAGCCCCAGCCCCCCACCCCCCAGCCATGTTTCAATGTAGACAGCAGTAAACCCCAACAGACAGCAGATCTGGCTCCCTCCCTCTCTCTTGCGCTGCGCCAGCGACTCGGAGCAACAGCAGCTGCGCTGTGTCTCCCTCGGCAGGCGCAGATGGGCCGGAGTGCAGGGCTTCCGCTCGCTGGCCGCTGCAGGCTTTTAAGAGGCGGGCGGGCGGGCAGGCTCAGCAGCCTGGGATGCAGCTCCCTCCCCGCCCCACGTCCCCACCAGAGAGCTCCCCTCACGCTGCCCAGAGGACGCTCTGCTCAGGCCTGCACTTTCTTCCTGCCGCGGCTCAGGCAGAAAAATGGAGAGAGGAAAAGTTCAGGGGAGGCAGGCTGGATGCTGCACTAGGAGGGCCGGATCCAAGGGCACTCCGTTCTTACAGAACCTCCAGGCCCAGAGGCAGTCTATCTAGACCCCCAGGTTTGAAGGAGCATTTGGGCACTGTGAGGCTAGGGTGCTGGGCCAGATGGGTCGGTCCCCTACAGGGCTCTTGGGGGTAGTGGCCCTAGGTTCTAATCCTGGCCCAGTTCTGAAACTTGCTGAGTGAGGGATCAGGCAATATCACACACACACACACAGGAAGCACGGGATGGTGGTGAGAGAAACTCCCCCACAACAACCCTATGAGGTAGATAGACAGAGGAAGAGCAGCCTCCTCCCAGGCCCTCCTCTGCCACTCTAACCCGACAGGGCTTGCAAGGCAATCTGCCATGGCTTTTCAAAGAGGGCACCACAGTTCAGACTCTTCTTTGCATAGTCCAGTGTTGCAGGCTCTGACTGGCAGCAGACCCCTTTCCCCACCGTCAGCTGCCGAGTCCCTTTTTGGCCGGAAACGGCAGGAATCAAACTCAGGAGCTTCCACGTGCAAGGAAAAGCTGCTCTGCCAGCCCTTCATAAGAATGGAGCTGGATCAGGCCAAAGGGGATCCAGCGCCATCCAGCTTCCTGCCCCACGGGGAAGCCCACAAGCAGAACCCTACTCAGCAAGACGTGAGATGATGGCAAAGGGTGGCCCAGGAGGATTCTGGGAAACAGGCCCCGACGGACAAGGCAGGATTTAAGGGCGTCTGCCTGGCTGCTTTGCGGACCCCAAAGGGGCTGCTGCCCACAACCAGCTGGCAAGTGGACTCAGGGGGTACCCCCTTCTCACAGTCACACAATGCAAGTTTACTCCTCCCAGACAAATGTAGGAAACGGCCTTCCTCCTGAGACAGGTCGCCAGCTCATTTAGCTTGCAAGCGCTTGCGCTGGCTCTCCTGTATTTCTCAGCTCCACCTGGAGAGGCAGAGGACTGAACCGCGCCCCCTGCCATTATCTTTTTCAAGCCATCCAAACTGGTGCCCACCAGCAGCTCTCGTGGGAGTCAATTCCATAGCTTAACTACCCAAGTGCTGCAACAGGGAAGGGGCGGTTGGTCCAGCCCGCCCCAGCCCGAACAACTGATGGCCTTGTGGGCACCTTAGAGGACGATGGCACGAGCCTCTGGGGGAGGAGCGGGCGCGAGAGAGGAAGCTCCGCAAACAGAGCCTTTCCTTCCATCACGGAAACAAGCAAGGAAACCTTCGGGTGATTAGGGTTTGGTTTTTTTTTAAATGCATCCTGCCTTTTAAAAAATGGTTTCAAGGTAGCTCAGACCTTGAAAAATGAAATGCAACCTAAAAAGCAAAAAAACAAATAAAAATGCTGCAGGCTTTGGCTCCCTGGTGAGCTGCCCATTCAGATATACTGAATGGAGACTTTCCTGCTCTGGTTGCCCAGAATTTAACTGGTGAACCAGCCTTTGTCAGCCTGGCGGTGTCTGTTTGCCCTGGGCGAAGGCACTGCTGGCTGGGGCTGGTCAGAGGTCATGTGGAGGGCACAAGGATTAAAACTTCTTCAGCACCTACTTCTGCATGCAGACGGTCCCAGGTTCGACCACCAGCATCATCAGTTGAAAAAGGATCTTGAGCACATAGGAAGCCGCCTGATGCGGAGTCCATCTAGCTCAGGGTGATCGTCACTGACTGGCAGCAATAGCTCTCCAGGTTTTTAGGCAGGAGTCTTTTCTTCAACCCTACGTAGAGATGTTGCCAGGGATGGAACCTGGGACCTTCTGCATGCAAAGCAGGCGCACTACCGCTGAGCTAGGGCTGAGCAAGCTTCCAGGTCTCATGATTCTCAATGAAGGGCATGGGTCAAGAGGTGCAGCGTGGAGGCTGGGGTTTGAGAGTGGGGTTGGGGGCCACTTCCCCACGCGGCTCTTTCTGTTCCCAGGAGCCTGAGGTTACGCTCAAACACCCAGAAGGGGCTAATTTTAAAAGGCCACTAAACCAAGGCTGCAGCAGATGAGCCGCTGTTATTTTTATAGGCGGCTGAGAAAACTGGACTCGGCTTGGGGCTTCCTGGTCCTGGTGGATGCCGAGTGGTTTGCACATGGAGGAGGCACTGGTAAAAAGAGGTTGCCGACAGGCTTCGGAGGAACTCTGGGGAACCACAAGGGCCCTTCTGAAAGGGTCCAGGAGTTGGGCCCCAGTTGGGTGGGCGGGCTGCTGATTTGATTTATTTCATAAAATTTATCCACAGCTTAACTTAAAAAAAAAGAAATCCCTCAAAGCAGTTTGCAAAACTAAATGTTATCAGTAAAAATAGTCAAAACCAACTATTTAGTTCCAAGAATAAAACCAGCAACGAACTGAGAAGAGATTAAAATGTAAATCAATGTTCTACATTCCTGGTATTGCAGGGAGATGCACCACATGGGGGCAGTTGAACTGCGGAAATCGCTGCCACAGGAGGCAAGGATGGCCACCAACCAGGATGGCTTTAAAAGACAAGTCATGGAGGGCTCCCAACCATGATGGATGCTCTACCTCCGCAGTCGGAGGCAGCAACCATCCCAAATGCCAGTTGCTGAAAACCGCAAGAGGGGGGTGTTGCTGTGGAGCACAGGCTTTCCACGGGGGCACCTGGCTGGTCCGTGAGAACAGGCTGCTGGGCTAGACAGACCCACCTTGGCCTGATCCAACAGCTGCTCTTCAGAGGTTCCTTCTCCACGTAATACAACGCAGAGGGAGGGGGTCACCTGCTAAGCACCGTCGCCAGAAGGCCAGTGCAAGGCCTGCCATTTGTGCACAGGGCTCCTCCCCACCCCTGACCTCCCAAAATTGGCTCAGGGGAGAACCTTCAGAGGAGTGTATGGGGGGAGGGGGGGTTGTTCTGCCCAGCAGGCCAAAAAGCTCGTGTGGACGGAGCATCTGCACCAGCACTATGCTGAATTCCACCCTGGAAGTCGCTTAAGAGCACCCAGATGGAGCCACAGCCTGAAGTTGGCTGGGGGGGGGGCACCTCTTGCCCTGCTCAGCTGGGAAGGGCACAAGAAGGCCAGAAGACAAACTGCCTGGGTATGTGTGTAAGACGTGCGGGGTGGGGGGTTGGGGGGGGGTTGCAGCAAAGGGAAGTGATCCCGGCGGTGGCCCTATGAACATCCCTCCAGTGATTTATAGGAAGTATAATCCAATAATATAGTAAAACAGAACAGTGTGTCTGAGATGGATTTGATTCCAGGAATTATAAAACAAATTATTAAAAGGGGGAGAGAGAGAGAGAGAGAGAGAAAGGGGGTGGGCTTGGGAGAAAAGCCCCACCGAGACCAGATTGGAGTAAATTGGGCACAGATGGGTGGGGGAGGGGGCTCGTAGGACTCCCCCCGCCGGAGATGCCCTGCCACAAGGCACGGCTTCAATTAGCTGCCTTGCAAACCAGGACTCCGTTGCGGCCACCCCTCTCTCCCTGTGCCCAAATTACAGATTTTTTCCCCTTAAAAAAAGCAAACGCCAACCACATTCTCCACGCGTCTGTGGTCAGGATAAAGGCACCCCCCACTTCCCTGCCAGGCGGATGTGCAGCTGGTTACCAAAGCGCCCAAGGAGGACACCTGGGGCAAGGTGTCGCGCTCGCCTCCTCCTGGGAGCAAAGGGAGCCCACCAGCACCTCCTTCTGGAGGTAGACGGCATGCAAGGGACAGAGATCGCAGCTTCGGGGGGGGGGGGAGGGATGGCACTGTTCCGGACTGCCAAGGAACTACCAAGAGGGGGCTGGCCAGGCATCACCTTCCCCTACAGCACTTCTGGGGCGGAGTGGGGTGGGGGGACAGGATGGGACCGTCAGTCAGCAAGATGCTAATGGAGGAGCAAGGAAGACCAAGGTTCGAAGGAAAGAAAAAGGTTGCATGAGCAATACTTTCTGGGTGCCACAGAGGAGGACACAGCAGGAGAGCCACAGATCTGACCTGCTAGCCCCAGGATCTGCTGGCGCTGCTCTCCTGTGAGGATGACCCCAACTCCACGGCCAGAGCAGGAGGGTTGCAGGGGGAGAATTTGGGGAAGGCCCAGGCTCGATCCCAGCATCTCCAGGCAGGGCTGAGAAAGACTCTTTCCATGTGTCAGAGACAAACACTGAAGGGAGCAGGGGGAGAAAAGGGGGCCCTTCCTTGGACCAAACCCACTGGCTGCTTCTGCCCACCAAGAATGACAATGGCAGCCTGCCTAGGGGTACCACTCATTGGGAATGGCAGGTGGGGAGTGCCCTGCTGTAGCCCTCAGGTCCTGCTGCCGGCTTCTTCCCCCTGGGGGCATCTGGTTGGCCAACGAAAGAACAGGATGCTGAAACAAGGTGGCCCCCTTTGGCAGTAGGGTCTATTGTGATAGCAGAACCTCCATGCCCAGGGACAGTCTACCTCTGAATACCAGATGATGGGGAACAACAACTAGAGAGCTGCTGTAGCGCTCAGGTCCTGCTTGCAGGCTTCTTCCCATTGGCTGGCCACTGCAAAAACAGGCTGATAAACAAGCTGGCCTGATCCAGCTGGCACAGGGCTCTCCTTAGGCTCTTACAAACTCCTCTCCACACAGGAAGCAAATGGTCCCATGGGAACCCTGAGATGGATGCTAACCAGCAAGAGTTGCTCTCAAGATCTCAATTCCGCCCGCTGGGGTTTTGGAATTCAGCAGTTTTCTCAACCTGTGACTTCCAAAGGGCTTCCTGGGCACCAGAGTTGAGTCCTGCCCACAAACCCAGCGCCTGAGGACAGAGGCCTGGGGCTCCTTCCTGACAGTTTTGGGGGCTCTCCTGGTTTCCCCACCCGTCCCCCTCCAGTACCTTTGGGCTGGGAGTTGTAGACGGCAAACATGTTGATGGCCATGAGTTGCAGCAGGCGGGTGCTTCCGATGGGAGAGGGGCTGTGGCCCAGCAGCACCCGGAACTCGCTCAGGACCTCAGCAGCCACAGCAGGGAAGCTCTCCATCCTGAAGAAACCAAGGAAGGAGGGCAGGCAATGTTTGCATTGTTCATTATTTGCATTGCGCTATTAACAACACCATTTGTATTGCATTGCATTGTTATCATTATCATTATCATCAAGATCATCATCATCACCATCATATCTTCCATTGCAATTGCAAATACTCAATAATTATAGCAGGCATCTCCAAACTGATGTTTTGGAACTACAATTCCCATCACCCCTGACCACTGGTCCGGTTAGCTAGGGATGATGGGAGTTGTAGTCCCAAAACATCTGGAGGGCCTGAATTAAAGTAACGACAACCTGAGGGCAGAGGAGTGCAAGCAAGATGATAAAAAGGGGCAGGAAACCAAGTCTTGTGAGGAACGTTTGAGGGAGCTGGGGATGTTTAGCCTGGAGAAGAGGCGATTGAGAGGAGAAAGGATAGCCCTCTCAAGGGCTGTCACATAGAAGGAACAGGCTCGTTTCCTCCTGCTCTGGAGGGTAGAACTCGAACCCATGGCTTCAAGTTACAAGAAAGGAGATTCAGACTCAACATTAGGAAGAACTTTCTGGTGGCAAGAGCCGGACGACAGAGGGGTGGGCTCCCTCAGATGGTGGTGGCCTCTCCTTCCTTGGAGGTTGGGGGGGTCACCTGTCCGGGATGCTTTAGCCATGATTGGTGCATTGCAAGGAGTTGGACTGGAACCAGGTGAACCTCGGGGGTCCCTTCCACCTCTACAATTCTATGGGGATGAAAGATAACGGCAGAATCTGCTGGAGAGCCAGCGGTTGTGGAGAGGGGTCGAATGAACACTTGAGAGACCAAGGTTCAAGTCCCCACTCAGCCACGAAACTCCCTGGGTGACCTTGGGCCACTCACTGCCTCTCAGCCTAACCTACCTTGCAGGGCGGTTGATAAAATGGGGAGAAGAACCACGTGTGCCACCTTGAGCTCCTTGGCGGTCAGGTGGAATATAAATGTAATAAAGAATAAGAATCGGGTGGGGGGGCGAGCAGGGGAGGCTGTGTGGGATTGAGAAAAGCCGCTGTTTCTCAGCAACACTGGCCTACTTTATGGGGCTGCCGCCGAGATTTGCCGAGCATAAGGAGACAAAGTAGAAATTACCACTTTGACCCTATGCGTGGTTACCACTGGAAAGTGTGTGTGTGTCTCAGTGAGTGAAATCGCTTCCGTTGTTTTGTCACAGGAAACATGAGCACCTGCACTCTCATTCACAGCAGAGGGAGCTCTGCAGGTTGCCCAATTACGAAGCCAACTCAAACTCGGCCCTTGCAGCAGCTGACCTGAACCCGTGGCCCTGCGGCCGTTGTTTGGACCCGGCAGTCAGCATGGCCAGTGTTCAGGGATGGTGGGTGGGAGTCCCAGAGAAAGGGCATAGGCTGGAGCTGACTTCTTCGGCACCCGTATGGGAGGCTCCTCCTTCCTCCCACCCAGGGAGGCTTCCCAAGAGGGGCAACGCCAGCTCCTCCGCCGTCACCCACCCGAGGGGAAACCTGGGAGCCAAATGCTGCCCGGGGCAGAAGAATGAATGCCAGGCTTGCTACCCAGAATTCGGTAGCAAGTGAAGATGGGGGAGAAAGACACTTCTCTGCCAGAGAACCTGGGGAGGCTCAGCCGGTCAGAGTGGAAAGTGCTGGGCTAGATGGGCAAGACAAAGCACGCAGCAGAAGAGCCTGGTGGATCAGGGCCCTTCTGGCCCAGCATCCTCTTCTCACAGAAGCCAACTAGATGTTCCCCTGGGAAACCTGCACGCAGGATTCAAGCACAAGGGCAGCAGCCTCCCCTCCTGCGGTTCCCAGCAACAGGGACTCAGAAGCACCCCCATCTCCGGCTGTGGAGGGAGAGCAAAGCCCTCAATAGCCTCCTCCTCCATGAATTTGCCTAACCCCTTTAAAAAGTCGCCCAAGCTGTTGACCATCACGGCCTCCTGTGGGAGGGAGTTCCACAGTTCAACTCTGAACTGCACTAAGAGGGACTTCCTTTTCTCTGCCCGGCATTTCTCTGACAATCTGCCTCAGTTTGTCAAGAGCCAATCCCTGGAGGACATGATTTAGATCAGGGGGCATCAGACCTCAATGCTAAACAGAACCTCCACAGGCAGAGGCAGTCTAGCCCTGAACTCTGGGTGGCAGAGGGAAAATGGCACTAATGGCTGGGGACAAATTTGTTCTGCTAAAGGAGGGCAGCTGTTGCGCTGGGCAAGGAGGGCCAGACCTGCGTTGCTGCTGCGGTGGCGCTCCCAGCCCCAGCCCTGGCCGGAGTGCTGACCCTCTCCCTCGCCCCCACCCTCCAGAGCCGGCCTGGGAGGGGGAGGGAGGAGGAGGCGGCTTCACACCCTGTGCCCTCCGCTCCAAACACAAGCCCAGTTGCTAACAATATTGGAATTCCAAAAGGCCTCGTAATGTAGGAAAAATAAAACAAACATCCTGCAGCCTTACCCAATCCTGGTAAACAGCTTCCCATGGGCATGGAGAAAACTCAGGACGAACCTTTTGTTCAGCTGCATGGGAAAGAGGGGGGGAAGCAGAGAGAGAGAGAGAAAAGATGATGTTGAAGAAGATGAGAAAACAATTTGAACGCTCCCTTTTCCTGTGAACGAGCCCAGAGTCCCGGGTGACAGGATAACCTGGCCTGGGATATGCAGGGAGGGGGGGCGGCAGATGGGAACCAAATGTCTGTGCCCCAGCCCTCCAAGCGCGAGGGCAAGTGCCAGACAGCTGCATTTTTTGAGGGGGGGGGGAGCCGTGCTAGGCCCATGGCACCCTCTGCTGGCGGACAAGGTTCTCTGCAAGCGACGGGAGCGTGTGCATGGGCAAGGAATCCCAGGGGTGCCCCCTACCGCCACCTTCCAGAGGGGAACGCGAGGGCAACACGCAAGGACCTCAGAAGTCAGGCCAGGCCAGCATCCTGTCCTCAGGGGCCAAAGCAGGACCTGAGCCCAGCAGCAGCAACTCTCCAGTTGTCCCCATCCTCTGGTTTTCCGAGGCAGACTGTCCCTGGGCATGGATGGAGGTTCTGCTTTGGCAACAGGGCTTCCTAAGAGCCCGGCTGGAGCAGGCCAAAGGGGGCCCATCCAATCCAGCCTCCCCAGTGGCCTTCCAGATACCCCAAAGGGAAGCCCGAGAGTGGGGCCTGAGCAACGACAACTCTCGCCCTCCTGTGATTCACACCATCCCCATAAAGCATTCTCAGACCACTGGAACAGTCACGGCTTCCCCCAAAGTATCCCGGGAACTACAGTTTGCTGGAGGGCATCCTACAGGGTTGGCCTGAGGCGGAGATCATTCTTAGGCTGAATGGGAGGTGCAATCACAGGATTGTACAGTTGAAAGGGACCTGAGGCTCATCTAGTCCAGCCCCTGGCAATGCAGCAATCTTTTGCCCAACATGGGGCTCAAACCCACAACCCTGAGATTTAAGAGTCTCATGATCTATCAACTGAGCTATACAGAGCAATGTATTGAAACCAATACATTCACTGGAACGACAACAAACTGCACATGGAGGGAACGCAGCCAGACAGAGGGAAACAAGGGGTCCCCCCCTTTTTGACATATTCTACCACCACCAACCCCCCTTTGCTTTGCCAACTCTCCTGCACTGACCCAACTGTGGCACAAATCCATTTCCAAGATAGTAACTGGCCCAGGAATCCCATATCCTGCCCCTCCTCGATTTTGCAAGCAGGTTGCCATGCAATGCTTGGAGCATGGTGGCAGGGAGTCGGAACCCAGCCAATTCCTCCAATAGGGAGGGACACACACAGAGCATGCGAGTCCTGTCAATGCGGCTCCTTGCGGGGAAGATCCGAGTTCAAATCCCTCATCTGGCCACAAAACTCATTGAGTGAGCTCAAGCCACCCACCTGCTTTGTCCTTTGGCCAGGCCTACCTTACAGGGGGGGCCTGCAAGGAGAAACGTGGGGGACGGGTGCCCACTGCCCCAAGTGAAAGGAAGGGGATGTAAATTAAATATAGGTGAAGCCTCAGCTAGTTGAGGTGCAACCTGGGAAGAACAGGAGAGAGGTAGTGCAGAGCAGTGGTCAGAGCAGGGGGTTTCAAGACTACTGTACTGGTAAGCTTTTAATGTTTGATGCTTTATTGTGTGGTTTTTTGTGTTGGAAGCTGCCCAGAGTGGCTGGGGTAATCCAGCCAGATGGGTGAGGTATTCTTCTTCTTATTATTAACTCCCCATCAGTCCTGAATGCTGGCCATTCTGGCTGAGCTGCAGTCCTAAGCACCCGGAGGGCACCAGGTTGGCTACCCCCTGGGTTAGAACGCTGGGCTAGGATCTGGGGATGGGCCAGGGTCCAAAATCCCCTGAAGCTCAGCCCTCCAGAAGTTCCAAGGGCCAGACACTGCCTCTCTCTCAGCCCAGCCTGCCTCACAGGGTTGTTGGGAGGATAACATGAGAACTTGTGGACATCCAACAAAGCGAAATGTTGGAAGATTCAGGACAGATAGAAGGAAGTCCTCTCTGCTGCAGGACGCAGCAGCGATGGCCACTGACTTGGATGCTTTTAAGAGAGGGTGGGACAGATTCACGCAAGAGAGGGCTATCGATGGCAACCAGCCATGAGGCTTCCGGACAGCAGTTGCTGAAAACTGCAGGAGGGGAGAGGGCTCCTGGGGTGGGGTCGTGCTTGGGGGCTCCCCCTGTGAGAAGCGGAGGCTGGGCTTGGTGGGCCACTCCCGCAGCCAGGCTCTTCTATTCCTGTGCTAGTGGGGGAGAATCCCACACACCACCTTGAGCTGCTTGGAGGAAAAGCAGAATATAAATGTCACGATGATGATGATGATGCTCTGGGGTGGGAGCAGAAGGGCAAGGAAAGCCCCTTCCCGGCTCCCTCCGAGCGTGCATGTGTGCGTGCCTGCCTCCTGCCTCCCGCGTGACCCCGATGAGCTCAGCCCTGGGAA
This sequence comes from Lacerta agilis, assembly GCF_009819535.1. Classification (NCBI taxonomy): domain Eukaryota; kingdom Metazoa; phylum Chordata; class Lepidosauria; order Squamata; family Lacertidae; genus Lacerta; species Lacerta agilis. The sequence goes on from NC_046326.1 coordinate 43,285,731, forward strand.
GAGGCCGGTGGGAAGGTTCAAGGGCAGGCCAGCGGCTGCTCTCCAAATGACTCTCTGCGTGGTTGTGCTCTTGGCGTGACTCACCTGCCGGCAGGGCCCCCCCTGGGAACCTCCTGCTTCTCACAGCCAGAGGGAAACGGAGCCCCCGGGAGAGGAAGTGGCACCACCTGCTGGTTGCGGCGGCTGCGCGAGGGGAGGGGGGGCACACGGGCACTTCCCCAAAGCGGTGGTGGGATGAGAAATGCGCCTCCCGTGCCCCCCACCACAAAACACGTAGGGAAAGGAGATAGCCCAGTGGCTGCCCTTTCTCACTGCCTCACAGCCCATTTATGCAGAGGGGGTCCCCCCATCTCCTGCTACCCCATGCAGAACACACCAAAGCAGACTAGTCCTCAGTGAGGAAGAGGTCACGGGCAGCACTTGTGTTTGGGCGGGGTGTACGGAGGATATTCGTGTGGCGTTTTGTTTACATTGTGCTCTGCTTTGCAACTGCTACTGCATTATCTTGAAATGTTGTTTTATTTTAAATCTCATGAGCTGCTTGCGCGTGGCTCCATCATGGGAAGGCAGCATACCAATCAAGTCACAATGGTAAGGCTGAAGAGTGTTCACCCGCTCACGCGTTTCGATCTGAAACACTCGGGTGCTGCCCTGCAGCAAAACTTCCCAGGGAAAGCCGATTACGGGAGGTCTATATGATCTTGAGTGTGACTGATGGTGACGAGGGCGCCGTGAGCTCCTTTTCTAAGTAACTCTGATTCCGGGGGTGGGGAAGCTCCCAGAGCAAGTAATATGAATAAAGCAATGCCGTATCTTTAGGAAGGACGTAAGGACACAAGGTCACCCATCACATTAAGAATTTACCGAATGGTGAAGTCGCTCCTGAATGTGGTATCTAAAACTCTTGCTAATAATAATAAGAATAATTTTGTTAATTATATAGCCCGCCCATCTGACTGGTTGCCCCAGCCACTCTGGGTGGCTTCCAACAAAATAGAAAAACACAGTAAAACTTCAAACATTAAAAACTTCCCTGATAGCTAAATGGTTATCAGACTTCGAAAGGCTGGTTTCGCAAGATTAGGTTCATCGGTTTTGTTGAAATTATAATTAAACTAGTTAGCTGTGATTGGATTTCAAATAAATGTGCAAGCAACTGTTACTGCTTTGAATTTTATTGTGTACAGTAATTATCTTCCTGAGTGTGTTGTGCATATTGCTATTCTGAGTAATGCTTCTTACAGGGTAGGGTAGGGGGCCTTGGAACCAAGGGGGCAGGAGCCCCCCCCCCATTGGGAACCACCAGCCTAACCTTTTAAGAAGAGTCCTGCAGCAGGTGCCCCGAAAGGGGACCACCCAACACAACACCCTCTGCATCAGCAACACTCTCCTCGCCTGCAGGATATGGAGGCGATTGCTGTCTCCCACAGGGGTATCGTGCTGAGGAGCCACTGACAGCAACAGCCCCAGCTCTGAGCACCCGATCCACCTGGCCCCGATCCGGGGGGCTGGGGCTCCGCGCTCGGCACCTGAGCCCCAGGATCCCTGGTGGGAATGAGGGCAGGCACCAAATAAGGGCAGGATTCCAGCACAGCTGCTCCAGTAGGGCTGGGATTAGGAGGAGGAGGAGAGGCTGCTTCCAGTTAAAAATGGTTACTTCAGGTTTGGAAGCAGCACTCTGGTATCTGTTCTTTATCAAGCGAGGAGGCAAACTTTCCCCTCAGCAGCCGCGACGCATCTGCGGAGCAGAGAAGGGTCGGCGGAACCAGCGCGGGACAGCGGAAGGACAAGGCTTGTTTCTTTGCCAGGGCACCGGATGCGGGAGGGGAGGAAGCAGCGCCACGGATGTCACGGTGGGGGGCAGTTTGGGTGGCTGCTAAAAAAAAAAAAAAGCAACACGGAGGAGCGGAGGGAGCAGATGCACCCAGGGACAAACCCAGCCGGGCTCAGCAGAGAGAATGTCTCCTCCAGACGCCCTTTCCCAGAGCAGGCATGCGGCCTCCCTTGGGGTATGCGTGGGCCAGCCCCTGCCACGGAGAGCAGCGCTTCCTCCGATCTCCTGAATGCTCACAAACATCAGGAGAGGCCTGGAGCAGCAGCTGGATCAGGCCCTCTTGCCGAGCATCCTGTTCCCACAGTGGCCAAGCAGATGCCCCCATGGGGCATGGGGAACCGGAGGCAACAGCCTCCGTGTTCTTCCCACTTGGAATTCCAAGCCAATTTTCATAAATGATGTTTTGGGGGGAAATCAGAATATTGTGTATTTATTGTCGCCTGTCCTGATTATCCTGTGATGAAGGGTGGGGTGCATATCTTTTAATACATAAATTAATAAAACCGTGATTTAGCTATTCACTTTAAAAAAAAAAAAAACTGTAGCACTTCCACATTAAGCAGAGCAACCTGGAACTGGCCCTAGAATTCAATATCCTAAACCTCTTGGTTCCTTCTTTCAAAAGAAAAAATAGGCTCCTAGTCCTGATGGTTATTGATAAACTGGGGTGCATGTGGGGAACACTGAGGGAGGGAATGGATTCAGAAGCCAGAGAGGGAATGGGGAGGATTCTGTGTGGCTGTGGCTACAGAGGGGAGGGATTCTGTGATCTACAGAGTACTGCCCACAAGTTGATGCAGAGAAGAAATGAGCAAATATAAGCCAACAACCAGGGCACAAAAATGGGACAGTTTCTCAGTTCACACTCACACACACACACACCAGCAACCACAATGCAACTGGCTGCAAAAAATGCCTGCACAGCCTTGGAGCTGAGGGCCTCTGCAGAATGGGATCCTGCCTGATCCTCTCCTGGGTCAAGGGAGCCTGGCACCCTCCTGCCATGCCCAGCGGCCCACCTCTCCAGCCAACCAGCTCCCCAGTAGTCACAGCAACCTGCTTTCTCTCCCCTCTTTTAAAATTATGATGCTGAGCCTCTTTTCTTTCTTTTTTTTTTTGGCCTCTGCGTGCCTGGAAACTCTCGCTTCGCCTCACCCCGGCCTCCTTGTGGGTGGCAGCGAAAGGTCAAGTGGGGCCGGAAGGAAGGGGAAGGGGGGCAGGCTCCACGCAAGGCTGCCCTGAAGAGGGCTGCAGGCAGCAGGGAGCTCAGCCCCAGCAGGGAGCAGGAGCAGCGCTTGGTGGGACAGTTTCCCCCAAAGCCTCTTTCACTCCCGAGACGCAGAGAACCAGGGAGGAGGGGTGGGTGCAGCTGGTGGTTGGGAGGCAGAAGGGGACGGGGGTGAGCCAGGCGCTGCGTGCCGAGAGTCACGTCCCCAAGCCCGCGGGGGCTGGGCATGTGGTTTCCGCGTCTAACCAGCCCAACTGCAGCCTGGCACCCGCGGCTTCCTCCTCGGAGAACTTCTCTCTCCGTTAGAGGAAAGAGACCAAACCTCAGGGCTCGAAACAAAAACGGGACCGGCGTAAAAATAAAAGCTGAGGGGTGGTTTTGGTGACCGGGTCAAAGGAGCTCGAGGAGGAGGAGGAGGGGGGAGAGAGAGAGATGCAGCACACACAGCAGCGCTCTGGGTTGCCCGTCACGGCACCAGCGAAGGAGGCTGGGGGGAGCGGAGCCTCTCTCTCTCTCTCTCTCTCTCGCCTGGGAACCTGCTTCAGAAACAGAACGGAGGGGGGAACCCCCCAGCGCTCGCTGAGTCAACCTCCAGGGCTTTCAGCAATTGCTCTCTGCAGGCCTGGCACAGCAGGGCACCCACAGGGTGACCCTGAGTCAGTGGGATCCCAGGAACATGCAAGTCTAGGCAGGTGGGGGGGTGAAGGGGAGCCCCCCTCGAGGCCAGGCTCCAGTGCTATGAAGTAAGAGCTGTTCGAGTGTGGAAGGGACTCCCCTTGGGAGGTGGTCGACTCTCCTTCCTCGGAGGTTTTTAAGCAGAGCTTGGGTGGCCATCTGTCAGGGATGCTTTAGCTGAGATTCCTGCATTGCAGGGGGCGGGACGAGATGACCACAAACAGCACCTTCCTACGCTACAATTCTATGGTTCTATGAAAGCCCACTTGCCAAGGCACCCCAGGGAACCTCCATGAGCCCAACGGGCGAAAGGCTTAAAGTGACAGCTGAGCACCAACTCCTGTGTGACACTGATGGGCCTGGAAGGAGGCAGCTGAGCTCTGGCAGAAGAAGGGCTAGAGGTCGGGGCAGAGAGCATCTGCTGGGCATGCAGAAGGTCCCCGGCTCAATCCTTGGCAGCATCTCCAAGAAAGGCTGGGAAATGCTCCTTGCCCCAAACCCTGCTGCCAGTCCGTGTAGGCAACACTGAGCTAGTTTGACTTGGAATAGGAGCCACCAGCCCTTCTTGCCCAGCTCAGCCAATGTGCCTCCCTTGACCCTCTGCTGGCCTCCTTCCTGCCAACCTGCCCCTTTGCTACTTGGAATAGGGCAACATATTGGCAAGGCCCCGGATCTCTCAGGCCAAAGCACCCACCGCAAAGCAGCCCACCTACCCAAAATGTCAGCCCATTGCTTAATTAACACTGTCGTTCCAAAGGCTGGAAGGGCCAAGGTACTCCCCCCCCAAAAAAAAGAACCACCCCCCATCCATCACTGCAAGTTGTATCATCATTCTTTATTACATTTACATCCCACCTTCTTCTCCTTTTCCAATGCTTCAAACTGCACACTTCTTTCCTCCAAGGAGCTCAAGGTGGCCATACAGTTCTCCTTCCCACCTCCCACTTCATTCACACAACAACCCTGTGAGGTAGGGTCAGACTGAAACTGAGTGACTGTCTTCCAAGGTCACACGGTAAGCTTCATGACAGAGGGCAGATTTGAACCTGGGTCTCTCCCAGGTCCTGGTCCAACACGGCTGTTGTTATTATTGCTACTGAATTGTGCGTTAAATGCTTCTCTGTGCCAAAAGTCACCTCAAACACTTAACGGGAAGAAACACCTTTAGCAAAGGAAGTTATTCTGAGCTGGGGGGGGTTTCAGAATAAGAGTGCCTGAAGGCCGCACGTGTCCCAGTTGACTGGGGTTGGCCTAATCCTGCGGACAGCCTGCCTCCTCCGCAGCTTGGAGCCCCTCCCGCCCCACCGGGGACCAGAGCACCCGCGTGACTTTGGCCTTGTCCCCACGGGCTACGCAAGACACTCTCCCAAGGCAGCTCGGGATGGGGATGGGTGGGAAGGGAGAAGGGGCCAGGAACACCCCTGCCACAGACAGACCCCCCTCCCTCTGCATTCTGCTGGCTCCAGTTCCCCTGTGAGCTGCACAGGGCAGAGCATTTCAGCGGGAGAGGGTTGCCCCCCCCCCAACATGTCAGCCCATCCTGCATAGCAAGAAGAGCAGCGCCATCCAGTGGCCAGAGGGAGCCTGGCGGCAGAAGCTCCTCTCGGCCGACTTGTACCCGTATGTATACACATTCATCTCCCCATCCTGGGAAGTTGTGTGGTGCAGCGGTGAGAGTGCCAGTGGACAAAGGCCTGGGAGAGACCAGGGTTCAAGTCCCCACTCAGCCACAAAGCTCAGCCCAAGTCCCTCAGCCTAACCCACCTCATGGGGTTGCTGTGGGGATTAAACGAGGAGGGCGGGGAATCCTGGGAGCTCCTGGGAGGAAAAGGCGGGGCATAAATGCAATAACCAAACCAATTCCGCAAGGGGCAATGCTCTTTACATGACGCTACACAGATTTCAGCCACGTGGAAGGTACTCACATCACTGGGGCTGAGGCTGCCGAGGCCGTTGTCCTGCTCCGAGTCCCGCCCGGACTCGTGCCCCTGGCTGGTGCGGGGGTGCGAGGGGTGGATCCAGAGCTCCAGGCGGGTGGCATCATCCCCGGAAGGCCGGAAGGCCGACTTCTTGCCTTTACTCTGCCGGCTGGGGCTCTTCTTCTGCTCCACCTGCTCCACCTGCACAGGGAGGGAGAGGGAGGCGCTGTGGTCAGGGTGGGTGCTCCGGGGCAGAGAGGGAGGCTGGGGGCAAGGAAAGGGGTCCGGAGCCCTCACCCCACCCCTTACCTTCCGCTTGGTCTCCTCAAAGAGGCTCATGAGGCTCTCCTTGGCAGTGAGGATGGGGTTGCTGGCAGCAAGGCTGCGCATGTAGTAGTAGACTGCGTCCAGCTTCCTCCTCTGCGGAGACAACAACAGGAAGGTCCCCTTACAAGACAGTACCCTACAGAGGGGCGATTAGGAGGGGGATCCAAAGGGAAGAGCCTCCTTCTTGCTGATAAAGGAGAGGTGGCAATGGAAGGAGAGGGGCAGGTGAAGCTTCTAGGTCTGCAACAAGCCCAAGCCCCACAGGATTGAGGTCTTTGCCAGGGGCAAAACATAAGAAGAGCCTTCTGGATCAAGCCAATGGCCCAGCATCCTGTTCTGGCAGTGGCTGAACAGTTGCCTGTAGGGAACCAGCAGGCAGGATTCGAGCCCCCTCCCCCCCTGTAATCTCCATCAAGTGGCACCCGGAAGCATTGCTGCCTCTGGAGGCAGAGCAGAACCATTGGAGCTAGTGAGCAGCCTTCTAGTCAAAGTTTTACTGCTATTTCTTTTAGCTACATTGGTCTGTATTTACAATTCTGAGTTATCGTAAGATGGCCAATGATCGGTAATTTTCCTATGTCTTAGTTACCGTATGCCTGTGGTAGGTGAAGCTTTGTGCTTGTTTGGTGAATAATTATATAGAAATACTTTATGCTATAAATGTTCTTGTAAGGATGCGTAAAAAATAGTTTTCACATGATATTCGTTAGTAAAATTCATTGTGTTATTATCTTCCTTAGTGGGTGGTGCAAATTGTGAATGGTGCTTTTTATAGGGTAGGGGGTCCTGAGAATGAGTTTTGGAACCAAGGGCTTGGGGCCCTGAAAAAGTTTGGGAACCACTGCTCTAGACTCTCTTACAAAGGAACTCCTGCTAGCTAACAGAATGGAGAGTAGCCTCTCCCAACCCTGCAACCTTAACACGTTTTTGGACTACAACGCCCATCAGTCCCATCCAACGCTGTTGGGAGTTGTAGTCCAAAACATCAGGAGGGACGCCAGGTTGGGGAAGACTGACACAGAGCGTTTCTGTTTTCCAGTGGTGCTAATAAGGACCTCAATCAGAAATGAAGTGTGTGGCTCTTAATAACTGCCATATATATTTCTGGGCACCTTGTTCCAACACCCCTTACGCTGATCTGGGGGGAGGGGGGAGCAGGAAGCCCCGCCTCTGACAAAGTCACACAGATGTGACTCAGCCACATCTAGGGCTGCATCCTTTAGAGCAGAGGAAGTTGCTTTATACAGAGTCAGACCACTGGGTCCGCTTAGCTCAGTGCTGTCTATGCCGACCGGCAGCCGTGGCTCTCTAAGGTCTCAGGCAGGGAGTCCTTCCCAGTCTTGCCAGGCATTGAAGCCGGGACATTCTGCACACAAACCTTGGCTACCCAGCAGCTGGTCTAATTAATTTAATAACATTTAGATACTCCTTGCTTTAAAAAAACAAAGGGATTTATAAAAAGGGGGGGACAAGAAAATTATCAACAAGAAAAAAATAGCAACAGTAATTTAAGACTTTTTGAAAAGTTAAGATAACGACAGGCTAAAACCGCATGAAAACTCATGCCAACTTAAATTTCAAAAATCAATTTAATCATTGGTTAGCCTTCCACCAGAACAAGGACACGCCTTCCTAGTGCCATGGTCTATCTACATGATGTACGATTTGTCCATGATAACCCTCACCCAGCGAATTTATGTCCACAGACGTGGAGCTTCCTCAAGACAAGGCACTTGCAATGGGTTTTAAGTAAAGAGGCCTGAAAATAAAGGAGGGGTTCTGTCCTGAAGGGGTACTTGCTGCACCCTCAGATCTTTGGACCAGAAGCTGTGCTTGTATGGTCAGACTGCAGGAATAAAAAGCTAGCAAACTCTGTACACCTAATGAACCTTATTGCCAGATTTTTGAGGAATTCTCCATTTCAGTCAGTAAGTGAAAAAGAAGTGATGCCCACGTTTTCATAAAGTCTGCTAATAATTGTTTTTGACAGCTGAATTAATTCGTCTAATGAAATATTAACAATTTGGGAAATAGCTGCCATGCATCTGAAACACTGGCAAAATAATTAAGAAAAGTAAGCATTTTTCCCGAGTGAAGCGAGCCGTGAGGCGCACAACCCTCCTGGGCCTGGACCACCCTGGCTCTCTCCCTCTTTGCATCTCTCTTACCGTGTAGACAGCCAAGAGGGCCAGCTGGTTGTACGGGCGTCCGTTCTTGGGGGCGATGTGCTGGGCCTTCAAGTACCAGCTGGGGAGGCAAGAGAGCAGAGTGACCGGCAGGCTAGGCTGCTTTGGGGCAGGAGACCCTGGAGGGGAGAGGCTGCCACTGGCAGAGTCCTCTCCTAGGTCCTGCCAGTGGCTGTGGCAGAGATGGGGACACCGTGACCCTTCAGGCAGCCCCAGACTCAGCCCTCATCTCCAGCAGGGCCAATAGAGCAGAGGGAGCTGGCCAATTCCCAGTCAGACCCAGACTCTAACTAGCTCAGTATCATTGCACTGACTGGCAGTAGCTTTCCAGGGTTTCAGGAAGGAGTCTCTTTCCCCCTACCTTGAGATGCCACTGGGGAGCTGGAATTGCAGGCATATCTGAAGTGTGGACCCTGTCCCATGCAAGGAAGTTCCCCAAGTACCCCTCTGGGGTGCTATGGTTCTCTCTCCTCTCAAAACCGACATGTGTTATCCAGACCTTGGCTTATCCCCCTCCCCACCACTGGCACCAAGTCCCAAAAGTATGTTGTAACTGCACCTGCTCACAGTTTAGACTGCGGGCTCCTGGAAGGAGAGAGGGAACAACCCCAGCCCTGACTGGAGATTGAACCTGGGACCTTCTGCATGCAAAGCAGGTGCTCTGCAACTGAGCTACAGCCCTTTCCTGAAGACAGAAAATTGTAGGAAGCTGCCTTGTACTGAGTCGGACCAGCTGAGTATTGTCCACACTGACTCTCCAGGGTCTCTGAATAGGGACAGTTGCAGCCAGACCTGAACTTGGGGCCTTCTGGACACAAAGCAGGTGCTCTATCCCAGGAAGTGACACAGTCCCTTCCCCTCCAGAGGGGCCTGGCATATGACGCAGAGAGGCAGATGCCCTCCAGGACCTCCTCCCTCCCTACCTGCGTGCCTTCCCGTAGTTGGCTGTGTCGCTGCTTTGCTCTCGGTATCTGCAGATGTCTCCTTGGCAGATCAGGCTCCTCTGGGCGCTGATGAGGGCGTATTTAACCTGGGGGAGAGGAAACAAGCCCATCCGTTGCTGCTTAACAACCCGGCAGCAAAGGAGGGAGGGAGGGAGAGCTGCGGAGAGGCCTCTGCCGGAATCCAAAAACTCTTCCCTCATATTTTAGATGGAGGCTGTCAGTGGCAAGTCTAGCGTTCCAAAGGATATTTGCAACCCAAACAACAACAACAACAACAAACATACACACACACACATTTTTAAAATGAAGCCAATTTCCTCTTTACAGGTCTTGGCTGTGACATTGTTCCTTGCCTCCCTTGCAAGATTGAGCACCTGCCCCTTGCCGAGTGATGGGAAAAGACAGGACTCCACACACATACACACCACACACATCCTAGTTTGTTTTTGACAGGGGCAAAAGAAGATTTGATCTCCAGCTTAAAACGGAGACACAGCCAGGCTTCAGCACGCCTGCTTCCTTCCCCAGGGAAAATCGCTGAGCTCCCCTGTGCCCAAAGGGGAGGTCTCCTTTACCATCCGTCTTCCAGGGACCCCAGAGGGCCTGATCAACAAAGCTTCCCTCTGACACACCCAGGCCCTGGCCAGGACTCACCACCTTCCGCAGGGGCTTGCTGCGCACAGCCATGCCGTCCATGTAGTCCTCCAGCTTGAACTGGTACGTCCCTTGCAGCTTCTGCAGCAAACTGTCGAAGAAATCGCTGCCCTGAGACCCAGGAGAGAGAAAGTGAAAAGGGATGGGAGAGAGAGAGAGAGACAGAGAGGACGTGGCAGGAGTATTTGAAGAACACATGCCCCGGATTCAGAATCTTCTGATGGAATAACAGCACCCGTAAGAAGAGCCCTGCTGGAGTTGACTCAAAGCCTGTCAGCATCCAATGCACCTGTGCTTCCCACATTGCAGGGGGCTGGACTAGATGACCCTTGGGTTCCTTTCCAATTCTATTAGTCTACAATTTTACCTCCAGTTCAGAGCAGTCCTGACCTCCTTGGGTCCCCCCACCGCCACCAGTAAGAGACTTGGGGACGAGCTGGTTCACTAACCAACTCCTGGGATTCCACCACGGTCCTTCTGGGTGCCCACAAACAAGAGTGCAGCCTCGGAATCACCCAACACAGGCTGTTTATGCCATAAAGTGGGAAGGGACCCAGAGCCTTTGTGCGTTCAGCACTCGTCAGTGGGCCACAGGACGTTTCGTGAACAGCTTGGAGCCGAAGTCATCGGAACATCAGAAATCCATGCAGCTGGATATGGTGAAAGGGGGCTCAGCTTGTCCAGCATCCTATTCAGAGCAGACAACCAGATGCCCCCCAAGCAAAGTCCACAAGCAGGACTCCCTGCACTTGTCAGCCCCTGCAACTGGATTCAGAAGCATACTGCCTCCAACAGCAGAGAGAAGGCAGGCTTAGCCACCCCTGTGAATGTCCCATTATTTTTTAAAAAAAGCCATCAGTACAAATGTAATAGGAGCCCTACAGCAGCTGGATCAGGCCAAAGGGGCCCCATCTAGTCCAGCCTCCTGTTCTCACAGTGGCCAATCAGACGCCCCAAAGGGAAGTGCGCAAGCAGGAGCTGAGGGCAACAACTGAGCTCTCCCCACTTGTGGTTCCCCAGGAGCTGGTTTTGAGAGGCAGGTTGCTGGGGACAGAGCAGAGGGCATATCAGGAGGTTTTGCTAGGGCTACGGCAGCCTGGCCTAGCCTGTTGACCTCCAGACAGTTTGGGCTCCAATGGCTATGCTGGCTGGGGCTGATGGGAGTTGTAGTCCAAAATATCCAGAGGGGTGCCAGGTTGGGCAAGGCTAGGCTGCAAAACATTTCTGACTTTACGCACTATTTGCTGTGTGTTGGGGGACAGACACAGCTTTTTCTTCCTTACATAAGGGGGCCATCATGCTAACATAAGCTTTTGATTTCTGTGTGTTTTTAAAACCACCTTATTTGGGGTCAGGCGTATTCCCACGACCCTTGGGACAGTGCCCTCCCCCCGCCCCTGGCGCCAGGCCATTGGCTCAGTCTCAGGCGTCCATACCTCATCCAGGATCTGGAGCAGCTTGGTGCGGATCTCCTGGGCGTTCTCCCCAAGGGGATCCTTGAGCAGCTGCCGGAACTTCTCAATCACCTGGTAGAAGGCGTTCTTCCACAGCAGCTGGTCCACGTTCTGGGCGTCAGCAAACTCGATGTCAGTCAGCAAGCAGCGCTGGTACAGCTGCAGCATCTCCACCCTGGAAAGGAGCACAGCTAAGCCCAGGGGCTTCCGCCTCAAACACTCCCCCCCCCCACACACAGTTCATCTCTTCCAGAGGACTCTACTCAGACCCACAGTGAGACTTGGGGCAAATATAAGAGGAGCTCGGTGACTGAGTTGGACCAAAGACTCGCCCAAGTTCAGCACCCCATTTTCCCCAAAACGGCCAACCAGAGGCCTCTTCTGGGAAGTCCATAATAGCGCACCCCCAACTGTTTGACTCCCCAGGCAAAAGCAGCCGATTGCCTCTCCATGAGAGATTCCACAGAAGGACTTCTCGTCTTCCGCTAACCGGCTTAACCCCCTTTTAAAGCCTCCGTGGACATCTTCTGACAATGAACCCCATTCATTAGCAATGCCCTGTTTTGGAGTGCAGGCAAAATACATTATTTGCCTGGGCTTCTGGTTTTTAACTGGGAGGGCAGCTGGATACGTCTGTGACCTTGGTGGTTGTGCTCATCCTTTAAGAAGAGAGAATAGGACTTGGACCAGTATTTTAGATTTTGTTTACTGCTGTTTTTCTAACTGATCTTAATGTCTTTGTTTTTGTTGCGTAAGTCACTTTAAGACACACAGATGCAAAATACAACTAATGAATATAAAAGCAATAATGACCTGCGAAAAGGCCTTCCTTTCACCCCTTTTATGTTCTCATAAGGATCCGACAAATGAATGGAGGGCAAGGCTACCAATGGCTACTAGCCTCTCGATATATGTTACACCTCCGCTGCCCTCCCAGTATCCTGCCTTTTTCTGCAGAGTTTAAGGTGGCCTACATGGTTCTCCTGCTCCTCATTTAATCCTCACAACAACCCTGTGAGGCAGGTTAGGCTGGGAGGCAATGACTCGCAGAGTGACTCAGCCAGTGAGCTTCATGGCTAAGAGGGGATTTGAATCCTGTTCTCCCAGGACCTAGTCCGATGCCACACTGGCTCTTCACTAAGCGCCTGGAGGCCAGTTGCTGGGAATCTTAAATGGGGAGAACGCAGCTGTTGTGCTCAGGTCCCCCTTGCTTGTGGCCTTCCCTTGGTGGCATGCTGTGAGGAGGGTGGTGGACACAATGGACCCCTTTGGGCATGACCCAGCAGCTAGGCCGTATCCTTACGGCGAAAGTTGAAGAGCACCCACTGTGGTTTCCCCTACAAGCTGCCTGGCTCTTACAGCAGCAGGTGAAAGCAGCTGTGATGCCAAGCCCCCTCCCCAAGCCCACCTCTCCGCCAGCACCCACCCTCACCCAAGCCCTCGCACCTGAGCTGCCCCATCTTCTCCAGGCCCTCAGGGCTGAGCCGGTCCCTGGAAAGGAGGTTGCTTAGCTGCTGCTCCAGGTTGCTGGCTTCGCGGAGGATCTTGCTGAGATCCTGCTGCTGCAGGCTGCGCACCTGCTGCTCCATCTCGGGGCTGAGAGGCCCAGTCAGGAGGGGGCTGCACAGGAAGGGCTCAGCCTGCCCCGGATAGCCTGGCGGGTAATAGGTGCCCGGGTAAACCCCATTAATGGCACCAACCTGATAGGGCAGGGAGTACCCGGCGTAGGGATAGGAGGGGGCTTGGCCTGCCGCCCGCCCGTAGTAGTAGGGGTTGTCCGAGTTCTGGAAGCGGTAGTAGGAGGCCTGGGCCTGGCGGGTGTCCCCCCGGGGCGGAGGGGCCGCCTCGTCGTCCGTGTCGAGGAAGTGCAGCTGGGAAGCCTGGCTCTTCAGGGCCGGCTTCTGCTCGGGGTTGTTGGGGTCCCACAGCCGGCGGGCAGTGCCCCCTCTGCCCCTCCCCCTGGTCCCTTTGCCCAGGCCGCCGCTGAAGAGGAGCCGGGGCCCTGAGTGGGGGGCTTCAGGGGAGCCGGCACCACTGGCGGTGAAGTCCGTGTTGGCGGGGAGGACCAGGATGCCGCGGCCCCTGCCCTGGGGCTCCCAGCTGGAAGAGCCCTTCCCGACTTCGGCGGCCTCCGTGGAATCGCTCAGGCTGGCCTCCGAGGGCTTCCGCTTGCGCCACTCTGCCTCGGGGGGCTCCCCCCGCCCGCCCCCCCTGCTGCCAGCTGGGGCTCCCTTGGCCTCCCGCCCGCCAGCACCCCGGGAGAGCCAGCCGTGCTCCAGGCGTCTCTTGGCTGCCTCCGAGTCCTTGCTGGAGCCACGGGCTGCCTCGGCCTCCTCCCCTTCCACCTTGTCTTCATCCAGGGAGTCTGTCGAGGAAGCAGAGAGCTGCTTCCGGGGACGGGGCCTCTCCTTGGGTGGCTCCTGGCGCTTCCGCCCGGCCTCTGCCTCCCCGCGGGCCCCGTCGGCGCTGTTGTTGCTCCCAGCCGAGCTGGTGCTGCAGGTGCGGTAGCGGTTTCGCCGCTTGTCCGAGCGCGAGTAGCGCTTTGGGGTGCTCTGGACCTTGCTGTGGGCAGCTGCCTCCTCACCGCCTTTCCGGACCCGCTCGGCCTGCCTGCCCTTCTCCCCGCCACGGAGCAGCTTGGCCCCCTCCCGGTTGAGGCCTCCATCCTGCCCCTCAGGGGCCGCTGGCTTCCTGCAGCCCTTGCCAGCGTCCCCTTCGGGCTCTTCGCCCCGCTCCCCCTTTGCGGGGGGCTCCTCGGCTGCCAGCTGGGGGGCAGCGGGCTCCTTGGAGGGGACCTGCAGGCGCTTCCCTGGCTGGTAGATCTGCTGGTCAGGCTTCTTGGCTCGCCGGATGATGCGGGGGCACCAGTCCTCCGGGGAGACCCCAGGATCTTGTGGGGCCCCTGCCTCGGCAGTGCCTTCCAAGAGGCCATTGGGCTGCTGCTGGGTGCTTCCTCTGGGAGGGTCCTGAGGGGCCGGGGGCTCTTCCCTGCTGGGAGCAAGGGGAGCTCCTCTGTCGCCAGCCAGGGCACCTCCCTTGGCCTCCTCCTGCTTGGCTGAGAAGCTGAGCTTGTTCCGCAGGCGGGAGAGGCCCGGCTTGTAGATCTCGAGGTCAGGGCGCCGATTGTCCTTGCGGTGGCGAGGCTCCTTTGTGGTCTCTGCGGAGAAGGAAAAACACAAAGAGATGGTCAGCCTCGGAGTGGATAAGAAGCACCAGGGGAAATCAGGGAGAAGGGACTGGGGCACGGTTGTGGGAGCACAAGAGCCAAAGAGGCAGGAGAAACTGTGAGCTGTGACCAACGCATAGCAGGACCAGCACAGGGTCAGGAGGAAGACGTCTGACTGAGCAGACCTGGTGCCAACTGGCTTCCCATCGGAGCCAGACCGCTGGTCCACCCAACTCAGTACTGCTAATGCATACTGGAAGAGCCTCTAGAGCAGTGATGGCCAAACCTGGCCCTCCAGCTGTTTTGTGACTACAATTCCCATCATCCCTGACCATTGGTCCTGTTAGCTAGGGATGATGGGAGCTGTAGTCCAAAAACAGCTAGAGGGCCAAGTTTAGCCATCACTGCTCTAGAGCATTTCAAGCAGGACCCTCTCATAGGGCAGAGAGCAGGAATGTTATTTCTCAAGTAGCACAGCTCCCCATCGCTCAGGGAGGACTGGAAGCATCCCGTCTGACATCCTGGAGAGCTGCTGCCAGCCAATGTTGGCAATACTGAGCTGGGTGGACATTTTCCTACGGACGTGAGTGTGTTTCCTTCTGACCCAACCTCTTGGCCCCCACGGGCCTCCCCACTTCAGTTCTTTGGGGTTCACCAAGTAGCTCACCTCACAAAACTGACATTGACCGTTACAAACTTGAGTTTATCTTTTAATTTGCCCACCCCCCGTGCATGGCGCTTCCCACCACATCCCACCCAAACGGCCACTTCCATGGTGATGTATTGCCATAAAGCTTCCCAGAGACGCATCAGGATGCCGCCTCTGCCCTGCCAGGTGCTCTTTTTTTCAGACACAAAGTATTTTTCACGGGCTTCTCCCCACAGGCGGCCCAAAGATGACACGCGCAGCCCCCACCCCATAGGGACCTCTTTGTGCCAATTCATTCAGGAAGCCAGAACGGACCTCCCACAGGGGAGAACATCCTGAGAGTAGCAGGGGGCTCCCACTGGTTGGCTTCCTGTGCCATTGCCAGCTCAAAGGCTGCCAGGAATGCCAGGTGGCCCTACTCAGGTGTTCTGAGCTGGCAGGGATCGGAACCCCAGAGGAAGCAGTGTCCGTGGCAACAGAGCCTTAGTGGGGCGGGGTTCCGGAACCCTCCAGCCAAGGGGAACACTGGGAAAAAACAGGATTGCAGGGGGGAAAGATGGCTCAGCTTTTGGAGTATTGGCTGAATGTGAGAACGCAAGACCGTAAGAACAGCCTAGGGGGTCAGGTGAGTGGCTCATCTAGTCCAGGATCATCTTCTCATAGCAGCCAACCAGATCCACCAAAACAGGATCTGAGCCCAGGAGACCTCTTCCCTCCTGTAGTTTCCAGCCACTGGTGTTCAGAACCATTGCTGCCTCCAACTGGGGAGGCAGAGCATAACCATCATGGCTAGTAGCCCTCTTCTCCATGAACTTGTCTAATTAAAAACATAAGAAGAGTCTGCTGGATCAGGCCAAAGGTGGTTCATGCAGTACAGAAACTCAGAAACTACTCCTTCTCGATCAGCCCCAAGGCCCACCCAGTGTCTAGTTTCTAGCTGCAGCCAGCCAAGGTAACCCCAGAAAGCTCAAAAGTAGGTCATGATGGGACAAACCTTTTCCCTATTAGTCCCTAGATCTGGGTGCTTAGAGGTATACTGCCTCTAAACAGAGGGGCTCCATTTGCTGCTAATGGCCACCACCACCAGGCCTTAGACGTACAAGTGAAGTACTGTATAAGTAAACATTTGTAAACCAGCACAAAGCAAGTAGCCAAGTCAGTAGCAATATGTTACGATTCTTGTTTTAATGGATGTAAGATTTGATTTATTTTGTTCCGTACTGTTCTTTTCTCCACTTTGGTTTTTATACTAATAGGAAAAAGTGGGACGCAAACAATAGACTGAAATGAAGAGTCCCCAACCCCAGCGTTTCCAAACCCGAATGGAAGAAGTACCGATAAATAAAAAGCAAAAGCCCAGCAAGGCACCCAGGCTTCCCATCATCCCATCCTCAAGGAACAGGGAGGTGAGCACACAACCCACTCCATAGAAACTGGCCCCCTGAACGGCAGGAACAACTTTAGGATGACAGCTGAGCTTTGTATTCCAGGCGGGACTTCACTATATAGATTGCAAAGGGGAGAAGCAATGTGGTCCACAGGCTGGAGAGCTGGATTCAAGTTCTACCAGCTCTTCAGAGGAGTTCCTGGCTGGCTGTGAGCAACGTCTCCATCGCTCAGCCTCAGTCCTCCGTTTGCTGTGAGCCACCATCCACTATGAGAGAATCCTGCTTGCAGCCAGCTCCCATCATACAGTATTTACTTGAAAATCAGATTTACAGCCCAATCAATGCAAATCCGGCTCTATATGTGTCTATCACCAGCCTTAATGAAACTTATGTGAGAGGAAACAGCCACGACCCAATGCTAGAACTAAATGTTCGCTGTCTTGGGATGGTGGACAAAAAGTGCATTACATAGTGGGGAGGGTCTTGATCCACGGGACCTCATTTCAAGCCCGATATATGGCACAAACCCACTGTGCAGTCTCAAACGGGACACATTCTGTGCCAGCATGTTTTCCACTCATCTGTTTGTTTCACTTCCATGCTTGCACCCCATTTTTTCAGTGCAATCTTAGGGGGAGGCCCTTCTCTTGATCCTGCCACCCTCACAGGCACGCTTTGTGTGGACGCAGGAGAGAGGCTTCTCAGTGGCTGCTGCTCCCCCAGACAACTTCGGAGCTCCCTTCCTAGAGAGATTAAAGCTGTCCTCCGGAAGGTGGGTGAAGACCTTTCTCCAACAGGCCTTTGGGGAACTGACTGCTTTTTAAGGAAACGGCTCTTAATATTCTTGACTGACTGCCCTTTCCCACAAGGCCCCAGGGCCAGTCACAACTCCAAGCACAACTTTAAAACTACTTGCCATCATCAAAATGAGGCGGGTCCTTATTTTTTAAAAAACAGCCTTCTGCGCTGTTTTTGCTTTGTTTTGTTACTGCTTGCAGTATAATAGATCAAGTTTCTTTCAAACATCGCTCTAACACCATCGATGTTTTAACAAAATCGAAAATTCTTTCTAGTAGCACCTTAGAGACCAACTGAGTTTGTTCCTGGTATGAGCTTTCGTGTGCATGTGTATCTGAAGAAGTGTGCATGCACACGAAAGCTCATACCAGGAACAAACTCAGTTGGTCTCTAAGGTGCTACTAGAAAGAATTTTCGATTTTGTTTTGACTATGGCAGACCAACACGGCTACCCACCTGTAACTGAATCGATGTTTTAATCACTAAAAAAACCCGAACTATGGTCTTTTATGTTTTTAAAATATAATGCATGTATTTTATGCACTGGTAAGTTTTTAACGTTTTATTCTGTTTTTTATGTGTGTTGGAAGCCATGCACAGTGGGTGGGGTATAAATAATAAATAATATTATTATTACTATAATTATCTTCACGTACTCTGTGCTTCACAGCTGTGTTTTGTTTTTAATCTTTCGTGAGCCGCCTTGAGGGAAAGGCGGGCTGCAAATGAATAAATAGAATAAAAACGAAAAACCCCACGAAGATACAATTAAATACAGAATAACGATGAGGATGAGGGTGACAATGGTGGCGATAACGATCCCCTCACGGTAAGAATAACGGCCGAGCGGGGGAAACCGTGACAACCACCACCACGCGGTGGTAACGACAACAAGCTCCCCGCAAACTCGCGTGTCGGCGGCCCGCGAGGAAGCGACCCCGCCCGGCGCGCGCCTCCCCCGCCACGCCCCCTCGGGCCCGTTCACACGGAGCGAAGCCCCGGGCGCGCGCCTCCCCTCCCGCAGCGCGCCCCCGCCCGGCGCGCCCACCTGGTCCTGCGCTGCCCCTGGCCGCACCCGCGGAGGCCGCGTCCGCCGCCGCCAAGACGCCCCTCCTCAGCTCCGCCGCCGAGACGCGGACCCGCTCCAGCTCCGCCGCCGCCGCCATTTTGGCTCCCCGGGAAACAAAACGGGCGGACGGCGGCCGACGCGGGACAAGCCGCGCCGCGTGCGAGAGCGAGAGCGAGGGGCGGAACGGAACGCGCAGGCGCAGCCTCCACAGAGGAGGGAGGGGCGGGAAGCAGCTCTCGGGTCTCGAAAGCGCTTCGCCTTTGCCACGCCCACTAGGCCACGTGGCCTGCCAGGATGCGTAGAGAAAATAAAGGGTAGAGTAGCAACTCAGCTCTCGGGGTAGACGAAGAAGGGGACGCCGGAGTCTTCGGTTAAATCTCCGGCTTCTCTCGCTTCCTAGCCCTGCAATCCGTGAGAGCCTTTTGGCTGCCAGCCGGTGCGGGCAATACTGTGCTAGACGGCCTCAGTATAAGGCAGCATCCTGCGCTCCTGTTTAAACCAACCTTGTGTCTAGAACATTGAGGACTAGATTCCTATTTCACACCCCACACCCCAAAATGAGATTTTTGGGCAGCAGCACGTTCAACTGGTTTAATTTGTAAAAGGTGGTCGCAAAGAGAGGAATTCCTGCTCTGTCTAGAGGGAGAACGAAGTAGGAATGGAAAAATGAGGTTTTAAAATGGCGATGCGTCCGTTTCCCCTTCTAGCGGGGTGCATGCTCTCCCAAGCCCCCCGAAAGGCTGACTGGGGCCCATGAGCTCTAGAGTGGCAAGTGAGAGCGCTCTCCTCCATGCAGATGCCTGAGCCTCTTGGAAAGCCCTCACTGCCTCCCGTGGGAGCGAGTTCCATAGCTGATAACTATTCGGCACAGCTGAAACGCAATTTTGGAAAACGTCAAGGGCTGATATTTTTACACAGATATTTGAGCTAAAAGAGTTTTGCTCCTACTTTTTGCAGGGGAAGGGAGTGTGGTGGGGAGATACATGCTGCTACTATCTGAAGGCAGCCCTGTTTAGGAAAGTTTTTAATGTCTGAAGTTTTATTCTGTTTAATATTCTGTTGGGAGCTGCCCAGAGTGGCTGGGGAAACCCAGCCAGATGAGTGGGCTAAATATTGTTGTTGTTGTTGTTGTTATCACATCCCCAGATGCCCCCATTGCTCTCACTAATCAAGAAAGAAAGGAACATGGTGTCAGAAGGAGCTGACAAAATCTGGGCCGGAGGCAAAGCAATGGTCAGTCGGAGCTAGGACATTGGGACATAAAGACATTGGGGCTGGAGCAACTCCCCATGCTGCATTCATGCACACTAAGGACCACACGAGAAAGGCTGGTCTACCCAGGGCAGGTCATTTTCAAGCTTTTCAGATCCAGGACTGTTTTAACTCAAAACATGCATTTAGAGACTGGTTTCTTTTATCTTTTGCCATATATCGGCATGGCGATAGAGATCCTGTTGCAACCCACCAGTTGAAGACCAGTGGCCTGGGGACCCCCACGACACCAGGGCACACGGATTACTTCAACATATTTTATTTAATAGCGTTTTGTGTGTGTTTTTTTACAGTTATTTACATGACGCACCCAGCTTCTGCCAGCCTGGAAGCACTAATGAGGCTAAGGGAGAGGATTGTCTCGTCTCTTTTAGACGTGGGTGGGGAAAGTTTGCAACAAACACAAGTCCCCTCAGCCCCAGGAGATCTGACTGTGCCCTCTGCCTAAAAATGTTACCACCGCCCCGACACTTGGCAGGGAGCCCCCTCACTTCATGGCACTGCTGGCTTCAACACCTTCCCACAGCCAGGAGGGGGGCACTTCCCCAAAGGGATTGTGCTTCGCTCCAGTTCTGAGCCTCAGTGCGGTTTTGTTTTTGGGTTTAAATGAAGGTCAGTTGACAGGCAGAAAAAATTAAAGAGCAGCAGGATAGAAAGCAAGTGGGTGGTGTGGAGGTGGCTGGACTCCCCCTCCCCTTTGGCATTTACCATCAGCCCTCTGGTAGCTGGGAGAATGTTAATTATATATATGCAAAATATATAAAACCAGTTGAAGAAATGGGGGGGGGGGGAGTGGCAAGGACCAGGTGTGAGGTTTGCCCAGCCCCATACCTGACCTGCCACTACCTAGTCTCCAACGCATGGGGCTTGGCCTTGCTTAATACAGCGTGACTGCTTCTTATGTGTGTTTAACCTGCACCATTTCAACCATCCGTGGCTGAAGGCAGGCTGGTTGAAATGGCACAAGTGAAACCCAAGCAAGGCGGAGAGCATGGTGCCAGGTCTGCTTGGGGTTAGCTGGTGCCTAAAGAGCTTTTAAGGTTTCTGCCTTGCTTGGGGGACAAGGCCGGCTCAGTGTGTCACCTCCGGGATGCTCTCGCGGGGCCAGCCAAGTTCCTGTGAGGTCTTGCGTGAGCATCTCTAGCTTCCCAGAGCCCGTTGGCTGAGTGGGCCTTGATCAGCAAGCAAAGCAGAGTTTAAAAGCTCCCTTGGACCAGGTCCACTTGGCACAAAAGCCTCGTGAGGACTGGGTGTTCTCTCTCTCCCCACTCTCACCTGCTAGCTACAGGGCAAAACCAAGGGTTTGGGTAGATGCAATTTCCATGTAAACACGGAAATCCTGGAGCTGAACTCCCATGTAAGGTGCAATGCTACTGTGCACTCCTCCAGAAACCAGAGAGGAGCTATAAAGCAGCTCCTGCCTTCACATCTTAAAGAGAGCCTTTGCCAACCTTGGGCGCTCCAGATGTTTGGGACTGAAGCTCCTGTCAGTCTGTGCCCCAGGCTGGCTGAGAAACAATTAACCTTCCACAGGTGGCACTGTCCCTGCCAGCACCAGGAGTGCTGTAGCTATGCATCAGCAGAACGAGACGGTTGGCAGCTGCCAAATGGGAGGGGACAACAACAGGTTGTGGCTTTAACAAGACGAGACGACGCAGCATCACCCAGACTGGCATTGCTGGAGCTCCCTGGCCTGGCTCTCATCTTTGGCCTTTGATTCGGAGCAGACCTCTTGCAATTTCTGTTCTGCTCCTAGCAGGGAGCGGACCAGAGCAGGCCGGATCCTGAGAGGAGCATCCTTGAGGCTGCAAACTGACCCGTGGCCCAAGCCCCTGGGGTTGGGAGCCCGCAACATAAATGGCTCTGGAGAAGGAAGGCGAGGCCAGATGGATATGGGATCTAGCGGGAGCAGCACAGCTGGAGGAGGGGGCAACAGTGATCTGCAACAGACACCATCACTTGAGAGCCAGAGGACAAGGACATGGAGCCTGTGGGGATCCTCCAGGTATTGGCAAACCCCAACTTCCAGCAGTTCCGGTGAGAGAGGAGGATGGGGAATCATAGCCTTGTGACAACCAGAGGGCCATAAGCTCCTGGCAGAGGCTGCAGGACAGGCCTCCCCGCACTCCCCTCCCACTCTGGCCTTTGCCCCAAAGGGAGGCAGGCTCACTGCTGGGAGGGGCCAGGCCTGGGACGGATGTCAATCAGGGCAAGAACAATGGCGGGTGGGATGGTGAGGATACAAAAGGAAGACTTGGGCTGTTCGCTGGGGAGGGCCTGTTTTATTCAGAGAAAAACACACACTACCTCGCATTCGGGGGGGGGGGACTCCATGCGTCAGAGACCCTCCCTGTGGGCTCCATCAACAGCAGGTTTGTCCCAGGTAGCCTGGTACTCTTGAGTCCCTGGGGAGGGGGGGCTGATGGCGCCAAACGGCCATGAAACAAGCCAGGTCTGAATTCCAAGCAAACTCTCCAGATTCCGGCCATTGTGAAAAAGAAACGGGGGGGGGGGGGGGGGAGGGAGGTGTTTCCAAGTTTTTGTGTTTTCTTAAAAGAAAAACCAGAACTAGCTTCAGCCCCTGAGAGAGGAAGAAAAGGGGGGAAGTTGGGGGGAAGCCAAGCTGTCCTGAGGGCTGCTCTACCAGTGGAGGCCAGAAGGGGGCGTCTTCTCGTCCTTATTGCTTTCCAGGGAAAAGGGTGGGATCCGGACGTCGAAGTGGGAGCCGTCGGGCCGCTCAAAGCGGAAAGTGCCCCTACGGAGCAAAAGCAGAGCTCAGAGTGAGGGGCGACCCAGAGCAGGGGGTTAGGGGGTGGGCGGGGGGGGACACAACCAAGTCACTCTCTTTGGGGCCACTCCCGCTTATTATTTCTTAAAACCTGTTAGCTCAGGAGGACTGCACTGTCGCAATAGGCAAGAGGAAATATATCTGCACTGCAATGTGAACTCCACCTTCTTCTTTCGACAGGACCATCAAGAGAGCTCTGCTGGGTCAAGCCCAAAGGGGCCCGTCTAGTCCAGGATCCTGTTCTCCCAGTGGCCGACCAAATACCCCAAAGGGAGACCCACAAGCCCTCTCCCCTCCTGGGGTTTCCAGCAACTATTAAAAGCCTTTCTGCCTCTGACCATGGCAGCAGAGAGTGGATAGGAGCCATCGATAGTCCTCTCCTCCTTGTTATCCCTTAGCTCTTCTCCTCTCCCTCCTCCGATACTTTCCATCTTCCTTTACGCTTCCCAACATGTCTGGCAGCTCATGCTGCACATTCTTTTTAAAGCAGCTCATCAGAACCAGGGTGGGTTGGAGGAACTGGGTTGCATCCAGCTGAATTTTACTCAGTGAAATTAACAGACCTAATTTCAGCCGGTCTGCTCTGAGTAGGACAAACATCGGATAAAACCTATTGTTGTCAGATACATCTTAACGGCAAAGCTCTTCTGTTTATGAGCACATTTCATAAACATACCAGGCAGGAAAAGGGAAGCTTCCAATTGTGTGGCACTTAACGTAAGAATGTAAGTAGCGGCTGCTGGATCAGGCCAAAGGGGGCCCAAAACAGTCCAGGCTCCTGTTCTCACAGTGGCCAACCAGATCACCCCCTCCTGTGGTTTCTAGCGACTGGCATTCAGAAGCATTGCTGCCTCCAGCTGTGGAGACAGGGCAGAGCCATCGTGGCTGGTAGTAGCCGATACTGCGTTCAGATTTGGTGATCAGAAGTGGCCAGGGCCAACCTGAGGGGCCTGTAAACACCAGCCCTCTGATTCAATACCCTCCCAAGGCAAGTTTCGCACCCCACCTTGGGGAGGCTGCCCCCAGGGAAGCTGGCTTCCCACCCTCCTCTCTGGCCTTTCCTGCTGTGGCTCTGGAAGCCTCCGGTTCCTTACCACATGTGGCCACTGGATGCTTGCAGGGAGACATGGCTGCTGTACTGGAAGGCTGGCTGCTCTTTGGACAGGACTGGCTCCTGGGGAGAGAAAATGAAGCATGACTGGAGAGCCGCCTCCCTCCCGCCTCACCTCCTGCTCTACAATAAGAACAGCCTTCGCCAACCACCGGGGGAGGGGGGGCTGATGGGAGTTGTTCATGCTAAACTGCTTTGTTGTGTCTGAGACTTACTTCTTCCAGGAAGAAGAACATAAGACCAGCGGCTGCGAGACCTGGAAGACCTTGCAGGCCTTTTCCCACCTGGCCTGGGTGGGTGGGGACCTGGCGGACTCCAGCTACAAAAGCTGAGGCCAGAGACCATCTTGGCTGTCTCTCAGTGCAGACCCGGGTCTTCCAGCCTGAGCTGCCGCTGCCCGCCATGAACCACCATTGGCAGCAACAGCAGCAGACACGTTCTATGCTTCAGACAATATTTCATTCTCTTGCCAATTATGCTGCTTTAAATGTGCATTTTATAGCTGACTTCCTTCAGTAATGTTTTCCTTTGACATGTTTAAGATTTTTTCCTGTTAACTTGCTGCATTTAATGTGCATTCTGCAGCTGACCTCTTTTGCAATGTTTCATTTTGAAATCTTTCAAATATGTCAGCTTCCTGTATCATCTTGCTTTGAATGTATACTTTATATTTGACTTTCTTCAGTACAGTGGTGCCCCGCTAGACGAATGCCTCGCTAGGCGAAAAACTCGCTAGACGAACGGCATTCGCTAGCGGAAGGCTGCCCTGCAAGACGAAAAAGTCAATGGGGCTGCCTCGCAAGACGATTTTTTTTAAAGCGAAAACTAGCGGTTTGCATTGGTGCTTCGCAAGACGAAAAAATTGCTCTACGAAGACACTCGCAGAACGAATTATTTTCGTCTAGCGAGGCACCACTGTAATGTTTTCTTTGATGTTTTAATGTGGGGTTGTTAAACCACTTTGAGATTTTGTATATAGATGCAGAAACGAAATGAATATTAACAATCATGGTAGGTGCCTGCGGCTGCATCAGCCCAATGGCCCATCCTGTTGTCACAGCGGCCCACCAGAAGCCCCAGTGAGTAGACCTTTAGCAAAACCCGAGCACAAGAGCCCCCTCCCCTCCTGCAGAGCCAGCCACTTACTCTGCCCACGACCCCTCGACCACGGACTGTCTCCAGCGTGCCCGACAAGCTGAATATCCTCCAGTGCCGTTCCCGGAGCTGCACAACTTCGTTGTTGAGGTTCTCCAGGCGGATGCAGTAGCGCCACTTGACGCGAGAAGGAATGAGAAGTCACAGTCAGAGCAGGAGAGCCAACTGCAAAGGGCTTCCCAGCCAGAAGGCCTAGCCGCCCTTGCAAGGCCAGAGCCCTCTCCACCACTCCCCCCCCCTTAGCCTGCAAGCCCAGGAGAAAGAGCACTCACCCAGTAGACGTGGGAATTCTGGGCTTCCTGTAGGAGAGAAGAAGAGAAAGCAGCCTTTGTCATAAACCGTGCACTCCATGTCAGGAACCCATGGCTACCAGCCGCTCCCCAGGGGATTTCCAAGCCCTCATCCCTGGGAGAGACAAAGAAGGGCTCACCAACAGAGAAATGATAGGAGCCTGCGCTGGGCACTACAATCTTACTCGGCTACGAGTGATCGCCAAAGAGAAAGAAGATAGCCTTAGCGGCTTTTCAAGAAGACAGGAGGGGTCTCACTCACAGCAGGTTTCTGTGTATCCATGACAACTACTGGGAGTCTCTGTCTAAAGCCCTGACAGCTGATATTGAGAAGACCCCTTCTCTGCACTCCTTTTGGTGCCTGCTAAAAGCATTCCTGTTTAGACAAGCCGTAGGGAATGGCCAGTGCATTGAAGTCCAACTGACCCTTTGGCCTGACCTAGCACAACAACCCTTTCTCCTTGCAACCCTGGGACAGGCTGGGAGAGAACCAGCCACACAGGATGATTTCCTAAAGATAGGGACCCATTTGCTTTGCGATGCAAGATGCAGGCCTGAGGATGGCGTATAAAACCTGCAGGGTCTGCGAGATGTTCCCCTGGAAGGGCCACCCAACCAGCTGCTCCCGTTTCAAGGTCCCTGAGGATTTGGCGGCACCACGACTTGTGTCAAAAGCAACGGCTGCTGCTGACACGCGAGGCCTCCAAGGGACCCCAAGGGGCATGGGGCCAGGCACCTACCCGCATGCCCATGTAGAAGGGGATCACTGTGACCCGGATGTTCTCTGTGGTTTCCCGGTGCACGTCGGACAGCTCCAGCCACGGGTGGTTCTTCTCCTGCCACGCACACAATGTGTCCCTTGCCACAAAGGGTGGAACTGGAGGGGCAGGAGAGAGAAAAAAGTATTTCTGAGGGAACGTATTTAAGCACAGAAGGTGTTTACCCACAGAAAGTAACGTGGACTAGACTTTTGGGGAAGCAAGTTGAAGTGGGAATTACAGTCTGTGCTTTGCTATATAAATTGTACGTGAAGAGATGTGGGGGGAAAGAGTGTGTGAGTAATCTGTTTACTCAGGTTATATTAAGAATGTGTCAAGAATGTTTGCGCAGGAAGAACTCATCCTTGAGCTCACTCAATAAGGAGGGGAGGCTCCCTGTTCCTCTCGATGAATCAGGCACCCAGCTCTAGTCAGGCAGGAAGGCTTGTCCTCTCTCACAGCGTGACTTTATTCCTATGTGCTAAGCTAAGGCAATGGAATGCCTTTTTTTAAGCCTGCGCGGTTTATAGGCCCAGGGACTCCACCTTTGGGGTTCCCCAGCGGCCACTGTTGTTCTGGCCAAGTACAGCTGTCTCAAACGTCACAATGGTGTGTTTGTTGGACAAAAATCTGCCACAAAAGGTTTTTAAAATGTATCATTCACCTTGCGTAAGAAAAAGGAGGAAATCGGAAAAAGGCCACATTTATTGCAGCTTCTGGCTGAGCTGGTGCGCCACCAAAAGCACTGAGCTGTGCTTCAGCCCATGTCTGCTTCTCTTAGAGGGGGGAGAACATATCGGCCTTTGCAGCCTTTCCCCCCCCCCCAGGTAAGAACTCACCTTTCGCCTGATCGTACAGGAGGAACCGTTCGAACAACTCGTGCTGGATGGGCACCTGGTCGGTGGAGGTATATGGAAGGATGTCTTCGTGGCTGACATAGTCAAGTCCTAGAAGAGGATCCCAGACAAAAAACACACACCTAGGTATTTGCAGAGGCCAGGTAACAGCAACCAAGTGCATCAGTTATTACCCTCAGCTTCAGAATCAAAACACAATCCTGTCCAGAAGCCCCAGCTGACACTACCACAAAAGACAACAAATTATCCTACTTTTAGGAACAAAGGAAGCTGCCTAAAGAGAAAGATTCTAGTCCTCATGATTCCAAATAAAGACCAGGTTTCAAACGTTACATAGGAAACTGCCTTATCCTGAGTCAGACCACTGGTCAATTTAGCTGAGTGCCGCCCACACTGACGGGCAGCAGCTCTCAAGGGTTTCAGGCAGGAGCCCTTAACAGCCCTGCCTGGGGACTGAACGCAGGACCTTCTGCATGCAAAGCAGATGCTCTACCACCGAGCAACAGGCTGACCGCTGGTCTAGGTGCCTGATCAGATGGGGGCCTATTTGCTGAGCCAAATGAGATTTCGATACAGTGGTACCTCTGATTGCGAATGGGATCCATTCTAGAGGCCCGTTTGCAACATGAAAAGACTGCAACCCGAAGTGCCATATCTGTGCATGTGCGCAGCGCAATTTGGTGCTTCTGCGCATGTGCAAAGCGCAATTTAGCACTTCTGTGCATGCGCCAAAACCCTCATGTAACCCGATCCGGTACTTCCGGGTTCGGCGCGTTCATATCCCGTAGCGAACGCAACCCAAGGTATGACTGTATGTTTATATTATATAGAACTGACCATAAGAACACAAGTCAGATAAATATGGAATGAGATTTTAAAAAGCAGTCCACAAAGGGGGGAAAGGCTAAACTATTCCTATATACCGTATTTTTCCGCCTAGAAGATGCCCCCATGTATAAGACACCCCCTATTTTTGGGGACTCAAATTTGAGAAAATGGGGGAGATGGCCCCGTGTATAAGACACCCCCTAAATTTTGACATTATTTTTTTTTTGGGGGGGGGGAACCTAGTCCTATACACAGAAAAATACGGTATATCCCAGTAGATAGGGTTGTTGTTTTTTTTAGAAGGCCACCACTTGATTGTAAAAGGAAAAAACCCTCAACAGTTCACAAAGTAGACCCATTGAAATGAATGGCCATGATTCACATAGGTCCATTAATTTAAATGAGTCTACTCTGAGTAGAAGATGGTTGAATAAAACCTTAACAGAGCACTTTTTACCGCTTTGCTCTTTGCCCCACCCTGGAAGTGTGGGGAATAAATGTAATGAATAATAAAACCAGTTTCCCACTCCCCTGCATGAACACTTCAGGGATTTACACACAGAGCCTGGGGAAATGTTGGGCAGCCTCCTGGAGCCTCCCCAGACAGCCACAGGGACAGCTTGCTCACCTGGGATTGCATAGAGGGCTCTGCTGTCATCATGGTTCGCTAAGAAAGTCACTGCTTCCGTCTGCGATCTCTGAGACTGTGGAAGAAATGGCAAAGACGGCACTTGAGAGCTGCAATTATTATTAGCTAATAATAATAATAATAATAATAATAATAATAATAATAATAATAATATACCACACTTAATCTAAGAATCACAGAACGGTTCACAGTTTAAAAACACAAAATTACAAACCACAATGACAATAACACCTGCACAGTTTAAAAGGCCATGGATTGTTTAATTAGCTAAAGGCGTGTGTCAGGGAACTGTCCCTGGCGCAGCGCAAGGTGGTGGAAGGGCTCTCAGGATACTACGGAGAGCTCTGGCCCCACCTGACCAGCAGCACCTCCTCTGGCAGCAGAGGAAGCAGCAAAGCTTCCAGCAGGGAGGGGCAGGCATTTCAGGGTATGGAGGGAAGAGACTCTGAGGATGCTGGAGAGACCCTGCACTCCCCTCGCTCAAGGGGCGATGAAGGAGACACGCAGCTTCCAGCGCCCCAAAGGCATCGAGGAGTGAAACGAAAGGATGGGAGGCGGGGTTTCCGTATACTGAAACTCTTTTGTTGGGGTCAGAACCAGAAGGGGCCATTCCCGGATTCTGACGACGCTTGATACAGACATGAACTTATTAGCTCTGCACTGTACATAGTTTGCACAATGGAAACTTGGAGTTTTGCCTGCTTACTCATGAGCAACTAACCGAGGACCTTACAGCGTGGAAGAAGAGGAATGCTTTTGCCTGCCATCTAAATATATGCAATGATGGCACCTGACAAGCCTTGCCTACAACTGGAGAGCCACCACAGCAAAGGCCAGCTCTCATGTTGCCACCATCCAGAAGTGTTGCAGAGAGGATGTATAGAGAAGGACATTGGATGAAGATTACATGGTCCGAGTCGGTTCATATGGAAAGGGGGGGTCCTGAACATAAGAAGAGCCCTTCTGGATCAGGCCAATGACTCATCTAGTCCAGCATCCTGCTCTCACTGTGGCCAACCAGATGACAATTATGGGAAACCTGCAAGCAGGATTCGACCACAAGAGCAGCGCTCTTTCCTCCCATGGTTTCCAGCAGCCAGCATTCAGAAGCATTGCTGCCTCTGACTGGGGAATCAGAGCATAGTCTTCCTGGCTAGTAGCCAACAATAGCCCTCTCCTCACCCTCTTTTACAGTCATTTAGGTTGGTGGCTGTCACTGCCTCCTGTGGGAGGGAGTTCCACAGTTTAATTCTTTGGAGGAAGGGCAGGATACAAATTTAACCAACACAACAATTAATAACAAAGGCCATGTGTTAACCACCTCTGATGCAAGGCGCCTTTAGATGGATCCTCCGACCGTCCCCTCCCTACTCTGTAAGGCATCCTAGTCGTGCGTGGGGGGGGGGCAAGGGGAGGAAGGCTGAAGCACTTACTATATGTGGGCAGTCCCGAGCATCTATGAGAACCTGGTAGTACGTGTGTGTCTTGCCTTTCACTTCCTTGGATCCGTGCCCAGCTGCATTCTCACCCCTGAATCAAGACACACAGCATGATTTTAGAATCTCTTCTGTTCATATTATTACAGTTATTATTGTTGTTATTATTATTATTAAAATTTGTGTACTGCCCTTCATCCGAAGATCACAGGGTGGTTCACAACATAAAAATACAAAACGAGAACACAAAATACATAATAAAGCAAAAAAACCAAACCAACCCCCTCCCACCCACAAACACATCTAAAAGGCTACAGAACCCTCGATCAGGCAAAGGCCTGGTTCTATGCTAAATCCAGAACAGATTTCACATTTCACAGAGCAAGTGCGGATGGGCTGTCTTTGACATGGGGCGGCAGCTCAGCCTCATTGGGGAAGAAAAAGGAGAGGAAATGTACAAACTGGAAAATCCTAAAAGCCACATATAGATTCCACTACCTTGGTGGACGCAACACGCTTTCAACTCAAAACTGCATGTCTGTAGCTTTCTTAACGAATTTCCTTTATTTTAATTAGATATGTTTTTACTGTGCTAATGAAATTATTTTATTGCTTATGTTAATTGTGTGTAAATATGTCATCATAGTTTTTATAATTTAAAACTGGTTAGAAGCCATTTTGGCATAAATAAATAAATGCAAAAAACCCACAGTCCTTTAATAGGGCAGCAAATACAGTTTGGAACTTAGTTCTTGAACGTTTTCGCACCTGAAGGCCACAAACCCGGAAGTGTTCTGGTTTGTGAACTTTATTTGGATCCCAAACGTCCAACGGGGATTCTGCGGCTTCCGATTGAGTGCAGGAAGCTCCTGCAGCCAATCACAGAATCCTAGAGTTGGAAGAGACCCCAAGGGCCATCCAGTCCAACCCCCTGCCAAGCAGGAAACACCATCAAAGCATTCCTGACAGATGGCTGTCAAGACTCCGCTTCAAGACCTCCAAAGAAGGAGACTCCACCACACTCCTTGGCAGCAAATTCCACTGTCGAATCAGAAGCCACGCCTTGGTTTTCGAATGTTTTCGGAAGTCAAACGGACGTCTGGAATGGATTCCATTAGAGAACCAAGGTACAACTGTATTTTTCAATGACTTTAAAAAATTGTTTACTGTAAACCACTCAGAGTAAGCTGTATATAAATTACATTCAACAAAATGATTAAATAAAGCAGGGCACACTCGGCCCACTCTAAATACCAACGACGACAACAACTTCTTAAAGCACACTGAGCTGCTTAACCTGCTCCTCTCCCTCCCCAATTCTGGCTGCTCGTGAATGAAACACAAATCCTTCCTTACTTTTCAGGCACCGGGGAAGCCACGTCTCTGTCGTACAGCCTGGCTTGCCAAGGGAACAGGACTATCCCCCGGTATCCAAATACACTGTGGAGAAATAGCTGGAAGAAAAGAGCACAGGGGGCAGGATGAGAGAAAGCGTCAAGCAAGGCAGAAGAGAAAGCAGAACTTGCTCCAACCATCACGGTGAGGAAAGGCAGCTCCAAGAGGGAGGGGGGCAGCTTTAGGGCATCTACTGCTACCTAATCCAGAGCCTAAGGGGGGCCAAAACAAACGACAAAGGCTCCAGTAAAAATCATGTGAAGGAAATGCAGCTGTGGGCAGGACCAAAAAAATGCTACAGGTCCTGACAGTCTTCACACATCCATACTGTGTCACAAGAACATTTCCGAGAGCCAACTTTCTCTGCCTGGTTGCCTTGAAGCAAAAAAATCTGTGTGCTCCTGTGGGCAGCCAGACAAGGATCCCTTTATAAGGCTGGGCTTGCAGAATATGATCCGGTGTCCTTTGTAGTATCACCAACTGCAACAGAGAGCGGGGCACTAACTAACAAGAGAGGATCCCAAGCTGGCCCAGTCGAGTGGAGAGCAAGAGGCCACACAAATAACCCACTTACCTGACCCGTGTCATATTTCCCGTGCTGCTTTGGCACTTCAAATACACCCACTGTCTCCAGCACTTTGCCCTCGGGGCGGTTCCTAGGGTGAGGACAGAGAGAAGGCAGGACATCAGGCTCACCCAGGGTTGGTCACTGAGTTGCAAAGTCTCAGCTGGCTTTGGATGTCACCGCTCCCCCCCACAACCACAGCTCAGCTTTCAGACTCCTATTCAGCTGGGAGCCCAGTGGTGCTGCTCTGCCCCACTCACAACAAACACAGCAAGAAAGTAGCAATGAATAAAGCTACTTGTTTAAAGTTTAACTCCAGAGGTAACTGCAGTCACAATGGCCAAGAGCTCAGATGACTTTTGAAAGGAAAAGATAAACTTGGGAGGGAGGGAAGTCTATTGATGGACGTTTGTCATGATGGTTCAAAAGAGCCTTACATATCCCAAAGCAGCATAGCTCTGGGGACAAGAACACAGGGGAGTGTGCCTGTGGGGCCTGTTTTGAAGGCTGAATTAGGGGCAAAGTGAAATCTCATCTTGCACTGGCAAAGTCAGGCAGCAGCAAGCAGGCCTCAAAATGATTTGTGGCAGACCAACAAGGCTTCCTGACTACAAATGCTTTAATCCAGACCTCTCCAACCTGGTGCCTGCCAAACGTTTCGGACTTCAACTCCCATCAGCCCCCAGCATGCAACAGCCATGCTGGATGAGAGTTGCAGTTTAAAACATCTGGAGGGCCCTTAGTTGGAGAAGGCCAAGTTAAACAACAGCAACATGATAACTCACCTCTCACCTCATTCTAATGAGAAAGGGAGGACTTCTCTCAAGGCACCTTTGTGCATTGGGCTCCACTCCCACAAGCCACCATTTTGCCTCCTGGTGTGGTCGGTAGGCCTTCAGGCTCTCTTTCTCTCTCTCCATAAAATTGCACACACCCAGTGTTTGAAAATCCCATTGTTATAGGCACATTTTGCGACAGGGAATTTCATTAGCACAAGCAATTTCTGAGCTCTGGGCGCAGTACTGTGCCTAAGATTTCAGACTAAAACTGTCACTGCTGAAAGAAAATGAGGGCCTTTTTCTTCCTCCCCACTTCCAGAAGACTGGAGGAGAGACCCTCTTAAGAATATTGGGGGTGGGCAGGGGAAGGACTAGACCATTTGAAAAGTGAACAAAATATTTTAGCTGCAGTTCGTTCATTTTCAGCTTTGCATTCTTGTTATAAAAAAGCGTGCCTAGACATTCCGTTGTTGCTCCCATAATTTCAGTTTAAGGTGCCATTTAGCTCCTAGCTTTCATATCTCAGTTTCTAACACTGCACCCTCCCCCACAAAGCAGAGCCTGCAGGCAGATTTATGAACTGTTAACCTCCAGGGACAGATTGTTGTTGTTCAGTCGTGTCCGACTCTTCGTGACCTCATGGACCAGAGCACGCCAGGCACATCTGTCTTCCACTGCCTCCCGCAGTTTGGTCAGACTCATGTTGGTAGCCTCGAGAACACCATCCAACCATCTGTTGCCCCCTTCTCCTTGTGCCCTCCATCTTCCCCAACATCAGGGTCTTTTCCAGGGAGTCTTCTCTTCCCATGAGGTGGCCAGAGTCTTGGAGCCTCAACTTCAGGATCTGCCCTTCCAGTGAGCACTCAGGGCTGATTTCCTTCAGAATGGATCGGTTTGATCTTCTTGCAGTCCATGGGACTCTCAAGAGTCTCCTCCAGCACCAGGGACAGATTAAACTCTGCAAAACACCTGAGTGTACAACTCTGCTTGGGCCTCCTTTCTGTTGGCACTCACCATCACTCCCCTGGTTGTTGGATCAGGCCAAAGGGGACTCGCCTAGTCCAGCATTCTGCTTCCACATGGTGGAAGGACCCCAGCGGGAAGCTTGCCGGCAGGACATGAATGAGAAAGGGGGGGCGGGTGTCCCAACATCAAATGCAAGAGCTGCAACATACCTATGAGAAGCTTAGCAGGGTCTACCCAGTTGGCAACTGTCCATGCGAGAATTTTGGGGGGATCCCGATCAGAGCCCTGGTGGAATTTCCTCGGCCTCAATGGCTTCCCTCACCTCCACTTGGGATACATCCAGAAATCGTTGGAATGTGGGGGAGGGGGTCATCCTGAAAAGGTAAGACCCCCCCCCCTCCCATTCCCCACCTGTACCCTCAAGCCCCTCTTCCCAGCTGTGGTCCCCACCCCACACAAGCAACGCCCCCTACCGCAAGCCCCTCCCCTTAAGGGAAGCTCCTCCCCGTGCCACAAGCCCCTCCCCCCCTCCCTGAAGCCCCTCCCCCGCCGTGGCCCCCCTTCCTCTCCGCTCACCGTGAGGAAAGGGCCCTCCTGGGGATCAGGCCAGGCCACGCCCACAGGCCCGTCCCGCGCGCCGCCCCTCGCAGCGCCGCCGCCCCTCCGCAGGGCAGCCCTGAGCCGCACGAAGACGACGACGACGAGGAGGAGGCCCTGGCCCGGCTCAGCGCCACTGCCGCCCAGCACCGGCTTCGGGCCGCCGCCGCCGCGCAGGCCGCTGATGCCATCCCGCGGCCCTGGCGCAAGAGAGGCCTTCGGAGGCGCCCACAATGCACCGCGCGCCCGCGCCGCCGCCGCAGCCCCACGCTCCGCTTCGTCGTCCGAGGAGAGGACGGGGTCGCTCTGGCCCGCGCGTATGTCATAGAGAGGGGAAGGCTTCCGGGTCACTCGTTCGGCACCGCTTCCCCCCCATAGAGATAAGAACTTGTAGAAGTTCCACGATCACTGCAGATGGTGACAGCTGTCACGAAATTAGAAGACGCCTGCTTCTTGGGAGAAAAGCAATGACAAACCTAGACAGCATCTTAAAAAGCAAAGACATCACCTTGCCGACAAAGGTCTGTATAGTTAAAGCTATGGTTTTCCCAGTAGTAATGTATGGAAGTGAGAGCTGGACCATAAAGAAGGCTGATCACCGAAGAATGGATGCTTTTGAATTCTGGTGCTGGAGGAGACTCTTGAGAGTCCCATGGACTGCAAGAAGATCAAACCTCTCCATTCTGAAGGAAATCAGCCCCGAGTGCTCACTGGAAGGACAGATCCTGAAGCTGAGGCTCCAAGACTTTGGCCACCTCATGAGAAGGGAAGACTCCCTGGAAAAGACCCTGATGTTGGGAAAGATGGAGGGCACAAGGAGAAGGGGACGACAGAGGATGAGATGGTGGGACAGTGTTCTCGAAGCTACTAACATGAGTTTGGCCAAACTGCGGGAGGCAGTGAAGGATAGGCGTGCCTGGCGTGCTCTGGTCCAGGGGGTCACGAAGAGTCGGACACGACTGAACGACTGAACAACAACAAGAAGAAGGAGCCTGAATAGGCAGTTGCCGGGGTTGTTTCTCACTCTCCCCCCCAACTTCCACGCGGGTTTAAATGATTCCAAACATTTGTGTTTTTGGGAAATAGACCAGAGTTTGCTGAAGGCGACGAGGCGTCCTCTCTTTCCTTTTGTTACCTCTGTGTTCACTTCCTCCTCCTTCGGGTCTCCGTGGCAACCCCAGTCAGATTCTTCCCCGCCCCCTTCAGGCCACGAGCGGTCATGTGACCAGCGGCACTTCCAAGATGGCGACCTCCCTGAAGGCGGGTCCTGCGCTGCGGGGGCTCCTGCGGGGATCCGAGGAGCAGCGGCTGCCGGAGGAGCTGCGGGCCGAGCTGGAGGCGGCCCTGGCCGAAGAGGAACCCCGCTTGTCATTCCACTTGGTCCGAAAGCTCCACCGAGCTCTGCGGGAGGCGGGTGAGGAGATCTTTGACCTTCGGGGCAGGGGAGGCCGTTCGCCCCCCACCCCCAGGCTTGTGACTTTCCCCTCTAATCCTTGTCTGAAAGAGGCTGCCTTCCTTCCTCCCGCCCCCCCCCCCCGTGTGCTTCCTCTCGAGTAAACTAACCAACACTTAGAAGGGGCACCTGCATATAAATATAACTGTATCCATGTCACGTGTTTCCATAAAGGAGCTCAAGATAATGTACATGGTTCTTCTCCCCACCCTGGTTATTTTATCCTCAGAACACTCCTGTGAGGTTGTTTGACAGAGAGAGAGAGAGACTGACCCAGGGCCACCCAGTGAACTTCATGGCTGAGTCTGCATTTGAACCTTGATCTGCTTGGTCTCTCTGCCCAAGACTCTTAACCACTACACCACACTGACTCTACACTCAAAACACTACTACATCATACATCGCATAGGGTGCACCACGGTATACACACTTATTGGGGAACAAAATACTGGATGTTGAAATGGGGGTGAATAGTAAAGGGAAACAGGGTGGTCCTCAGAAACCTTTAAAGAGCCCATGTGGTGCCCTAGTGGAGTGTTGGACTGGAGGGTGGGGGGTGAGAGAGGCAGGACCTCGATTCAAAACACTTGCTTAGATGTGAAACTCTCACTGGGGGACCTTGAGTCAGCCACACTGTCTCCCTTTACCACACCTCACAGGCTTGTTAGGATACAAGTGTTCAAATTTCCAACCAGTTCTGAAGGGCTTGCTTGGTGACCTTGGAGCCAGTCACTATCTCTCAGCCTATCCTACCTTACAGGTTTGTCATGAAGGTGAAATGGTTTCCCTGCTGTGCACATGTGGAAGGGCAGGACTTCAATCCTAAATTCTCCAGTTAAAAGAATCAAGGTGAAAACCTTCTCCACACCTGAGACCCTGGAGCACAGCTGCCAGTCAAAGCAGACAGTACTGGCCTAAGTGGGCAAAGAATCCGACCTAGGATAAGGCCATTTCCTATGTGCATAACATTATATATTTTGAATTCCTTTGGCCCAGAATTCTTATTGGTGACACACCTTTTTAACTCCTAGGTTCTCAGGTATATCTTCATGAACTGCTGGAAGGCAGCGAGATCTTCCTTCCTGAAGAGAAAAAGCCTCCCAGGGTTTGTATGAAGCACTTACCTTTTTAATAAAAAATAACTAGGAGGTTGGAATCTGTGGCTTCTGATGTATAAAATGCTTTGATAAGGAGATCACTTTGCATCTCCAAACACACACAAATGTCTAGTTACTTGTATCTTGGGAAGCCTAAATCTCTCCACTCTTCCAACAAATATTTGGCATAAAACCGTGAAATTGCTGTTCCATTGCAAATTTGTCTTCTGTTTCAGAATCCAGAATTAGTAGCCCGGTTAGAGAAGATCAAGGCCAAGCTAGCCAATGAGGAATACAAGAAGATAACAAGGAACATCAACTGCCAGGTGAGGGGAAAATATAAACCTCAACTGTCCCATCCTTAGCAAAGATTAGCCTGATCTTACTTAAGCTATCTGCAGATATCTACTTGATACGGCTCTGCTTTGAGGAAGGTTTGATGGATGTGGATACAGACCCTTAGTGAAGGGCACAGGGGTTCTGGAACTAAGAATTTGTGTTAAGAATGCAAATGAACATAATAAAGATTCAGCTTCAGGGTGAGGCCCTTTCCTTTGGGGAGGGAACCGGAGATCAGTGGTAGAGTCCCTGCTTTGCATGCAGAAGGTCTCAGGTACAACCCCCAATGACTAGGTAGGGCTGGGAGGACTCCCTGCCTGAAACCCTGGAGAGCATCTGCCAGCGTATACAGTATTGAACTAGATGGACACAGATCTGGGTCAGTATAAGGCAGCTTCCTATTTTCCTGTTCATAGAGTTGCTATATAGGCAGCTAATCTCTGGTTAGTATTAAGTATATGTGATGTGACTTGCACAGTTACTATAGTTTCTGCCGTGGGATTTGGGTCATAGAGCTCCACATTTTATATCTGACGGCCTTGGTGACATTTTCACACCACACCTGGGAAGAAGGGAAGGCCTTTAATTGTCTTGGTTCTTGAAGCTGCTTTGTTACCAAGCAGAACAGAGGAATGCCCTGTAAGAAGCTAACAAACTCTTCTCCCTCTTTCTTTTAGGAACTGAACCGATACGGCACTTTGGCTGACCTTGGAAGGCAAGGTGGGTTTCTGTGTTAAGAGCAGGAGGCATGTTGAGACAAGGAGAGGACAGGTGGACGGGCGGTTGTGAGAGAGGGAAAGTAAGGCACCCATTAAAGGTGACAGAAAGGGTGGGGTGGGAACTGCAGGGAAAGGAGACTCCCAAGGGAGGGAGAACCTTAGTTAAATTGATAGCAGCTCCTATGCATGTCTTTTCAGCAGTAAGGCCCATTCATTGGAATGGGACGTATCTCAAGTAAGTATGCACGAGACAGCAACTTTAGTATTTCAGTCTTGATTTGAAATTTATTCCATAAAATTTATACACCATTTGATTGTGAAAAAAAAACTTTAAAGCAGTTTACAAAAAAGGAGAAAACACAAAGAAAAAACCAAAATTAAAAAATTCCTTACAGTAGCACCTTAGAGACCAACTAAGTTTGTTCTTGGTATGAGCTTTCGTGTGCATGCACACTTCTTCAGATACACATGAAAGCTCATACCAAGAACAAACTTAGTTGGTCTCTAAGGTGCTACCAGAAGGAATTTTTTTTTTTTTCGACTACGGCAGAGCAACACGGCTACCTACCTGTAACACAAAGAAAAAAATAGCAATAAGCACTTTTTAAAAGTTAAATTAACAATAGGAACAGATTAAAACTCACATCAACTTTCTTAATGTCTGAGTAGACTCTGGAATGAGTGGTGATGACTTGCCCTCTTGCTCGGTATCAACCACAGGCATAGAGAAGACGGACGATAGAACTGTTAAAAGGGTTCAGAAGTTTTGGCCAACTATTAAATGAAAGATTGGTTCACTTGGTTCCAGCTACTACATATAATATTGGGGGGAAACAATAGCATGCCAGTACCTCAGTGTATGTAATACGTGGTGAAACTCCAGCACTGCTAAGTTAAAATTGAAAGTAAGAATGGGTCCAATGTTCCTGTTTGGGGGTCAGAGGTGGGTCTCGGGTCTGGACTGGTTAAAGACCAACAGGTGTAGACAATACGAAGCTCTAGAGAACCATGTTCTAACTTGTATTATGGCAGCTGCCTCTGTTCCTGTTGAAAGCCAGTCCCTTTGGTCAGAACCATGAGGGCTGTTGGGGGGGCGGGGCTGCATGTCCCTGGCAGAGCCCCCACTTTCCATGCCTATGGCCCCAGGTTCA
Source organism: Lacerta agilis (assembly GCF_009819535.1). Taxonomy (NCBI): domain Eukaryota; kingdom Metazoa; phylum Chordata; class Lepidosauria; order Squamata; family Lacertidae; genus Lacerta; species Lacerta agilis. The sequence continues at coordinate 43,324,227 of NC_046326.1, forward strand.
ATTCCACGGCATCCCCAGGTTGGGCTGGGAAAGAGCCCCTGCCTGAGACCCTGGAGAGCCACTTCTGCCGGTCAGGGTAGGCAATCCTGAACAGGATGGCCCTATCTGCTTATTTCATGGTGTTTACACGCTGCTTGATTGTAAAAGAAACCCCAAATTCGCAAGTTAAAACTTTCAAAAAGTTAAAATAACAATTGACTAAAAACTAGCATAGGCTTGTCTAAGGAATGTTTTTGAGCAGACACTGAAGAGAGTACAGGGAAGGCAAACTGCTTGATATCAACAGGCAGGGAGTTCCCAAGTTTACAATGTTCTAACCCAGTATATGGCAGCTTCCTGTGAGGTGAGGAGGAGTACTGCAGTGGGGTGGGGGTGGGCAAAGCTCATTTCAGAGGGGCAGGGGATTCCCTTTCCTTCTTAGGGAATGGACCTTGCTGGGCCTGGGTCACACACTCCGCCTCCGCTTTTCCCAGTGAGGTCCACCAAAGCCTTGGTTGTCGCCGTCGTCAACTTCCTGGTCACTGTGGGAGCCACGTTTGCCTGCACCTACCTGGGCTCCCAGTACATCTTCGTGGAAATGGCACCGGTGAGTGGCAGCTGGGCCGGGGGGGGGGGGCCATACAGGGGACAGGGAGAGACTTAAGGAAAACTCTGGATATTCCATGGGTGGGGGTGAGGGGCAGCTCTCTTGAACAACATAGAGTTTAACATTTCCAAGGACATTGACAAGCTGGAACATGCACAGAGTAGAGCAGCCAAGATGGTTAAGGGTCTGGAGACAAAGCCTGATGAGGAACGGTTGAAGGAGCTGGAGATGTTTAGCCTGCAGAAGAGGAGACTGAGAGGAGATATGAGAGTCATCTTCAAGTATCTCAAGGGCTATTGCATGGAACAGGGAACAAGCCTGCTTTCTCCTGCTCCGGAGGGTAGGACTCGAACTCATGGCAAGAAAGGAGATGGCTACTAAACATCAGGAAGAACAGTAAGAGCTGTTGAGAGTTGGTGGACTCTCCTTCCTTGCAGTTTTTTTAGGCAGAGGTTTGATGGCCATATGTCTTGGGTGCTTTAGCCGAGATTCCTGCATTGCAGGGGGCTGGACTGGATGACCCTTGGGGGTCCTTTCCAACTCCACAACTCTATGATCCTGCAATTCCTCCACTAGTGCATTTTTATGTAAAAGAGGGGAAGCCTTTAGTTTTGAATCCAAAAAAGCAAAGGTTCTGACTCTAATACTAGATGCAAAACCCCCCAAAGAGTACAGACTAGCCCTGATCCCCCAAAAAAAGTCCAGAGCAGAAGCAAGGCAGGATGTCTTTCAACTGCAACTCACCTGGCCGAGGTGTCTGAGGCCGAGCTGACTTCCTTTCCCCTCTTCCTTCCAGCGTGTCCTGTCAGCCGTGGTTGTGGCCTCCATCGTGGGCTTGGCTGAGCTCTACGTGATGGTTCGGAACCTGGAGGGAGAACTGGGGGAGCCGTAGCCAAGGAGGCCTTCCTGGCCGGCCTTTCTCTTGGCCTGCTCTCTCACAGCCCTCCATCCTTGCTGCTCCCCACTCGTGGCCGGGGAGGTGGGGGCGGCCACCAGAGGCCACCTGCAAATCCCAGTACAAACCACCAAGGAGGAACAGGACCTTCTCTCTGCAACTTCTTCCTCCTGCAACTACAGACAAGTGGGCTCCTTTCCCTTCCCCAGAGGCCTCTCTGCTGCGAAAAGCCTTTCCCCAACAGGCCTCCCTTTTCTCTGGCACAAGTAATCTGGTGTGTTTTCAGTAGTGGGGTTTTTCCCCCCTGCAGGCACTGAAGCTGCAAAGGGTCCAGGACTAGGGGATCTGGTGGGGGAAGCAACTTCACACCAACAGTAGAAGATTTTTCTTTGTGTATCTGGAAGGTTGCTGTTCCCAAAGAGTTGGCCACCTGAGCTAGCAGTGCTAGAGAGGCTGCCCATAGCGATTACTTTGGTTGCCCTATGGCAAACACAAAGGGACACACCATTTTGCTGTTACACCAAGCCCGGCAAGCAACTGTGAAAGGCCGCATCCTATCCCTTGCAGTTTGGAGATGCTTCCCCCCCCCTCCGCAAACCGCCATCCCCCGGGTGTCGTCTTAATGTATAGAAATCAACCTTCGTTGTGTGCAATAAACGGATCAGAATCTGGCATTTCTCTAGCAGCAGGTGTGGGGAGGTTCTGGGGGAGAGGAAGGCTACATATTCTCATTGATGAAGGGATTTTAGATGGAGGTTCTCCTGGTCTTCTCTTTGCTGTGTAATGGTGACCAATATATATATGGGATAACAAACTGTGTTTTGGGGCTGGAGGTGTGAGCTTTGTCCCGTTTTAGATCCCTAGAAGCAAAATAATTGTATGCTTCACCTTTGTTAGAAGATTCAGGACGTATCTGAAGAAGTGTGCATGCACACGAAAGCTCATACCAAGAACAAACTTAGTTGGTCTCTAAGGTGCTACTGGAAGGAATTTTTTATTTTATTTTGTTTAGACAAAAGAAAGTCATTCATGCAGCGCATAGTTGAAACTATGGAACTTGCTGCTGCAGGAGGCAAGGATGCCCATCAACTTGGATGGCTTCAAATGGGGATTAGACACATTCATGATGACTGTGCTCTTCAGAGGCAGTAATGCTTCCCAACACCATCTTGCTTGAGGGCTTCCTATAATGGGCGTCTGGTTGGCCACTGTGAGAACAGGATGCTGGACTGGATGGGTCCCCTTTGGTCAGAACCAACAGACACTTCTTCTTTCTTTGTTTTGTTAAATTTCTATGCTGCCCTTCTTCTGAGGATTGCAAGGCGCTTTACAATATAAAAACACAGAAATGCATAGCATAGTCACAAACCAAAACAGTAAACCTCCCAGATTGTTTTATTAGCCAGAGGCTTGAGAGAAGAGGAAGGTCTTCACCTGGCACCTAAAGGTGTACAATGAAGGTGCCAGGCAAGCCTCCCTGGGGAGAGCATTCCACAAGCAGGGAGTCACTAGAGAAGGCCGGCTCTTGTGTTGCCACCCTCTGGACGTCTTGCAGAGGAGCCGCGTGAAGAAACGCCTTAGATGGCGAGTGCTTGGATCTCAGTGCTCCCACCCTAAGCATATCATCTCTGAAGTAAATCTGTCTGATCATGACAGGGTTAGGTTTCAAGTAAGCATGCTGAGGATTTCCCCAGGGGTGCTGCAGTTGGGCAAGGGGGTTGTCAGGGAGGAGGAGGTGGTTAGCATGCCCTCTTGGCACCGGCTGGTTGCATGCTCTGCATGCAGAACGTTCCGAGTTCAATCCCAGACAGCATCGCCAGGTACGGCCAGGTGAAATATCTACAACCCTATGATTACTTCCTTCCGCTACAAGCATCACTGTGTGTGATTGCAACAGCTGAAGTCTGCTTTCCAACCAAGTTCACAAGCCAGACTCTGCATACCAAGGACCTCCAAACAGGTAACAGGCTCAATTTCAATAGAGGAGGGTGACCAAGATGATCCAGGGTCTGATGAAGAATCGTTGAAGGAGTTGGGGATATTTAGCCTGGAGAAGACAAGACAGGAGATCGGAGAGCTGTCTTCAGATGGAGCAAGCTTGTTTTCTCCTGCTCTGGAGGGTAGAACTTGAACCCGTGGCTTCAAGTTACAAGAAAGATTCCAGTTAAACATACGGAAAAACTTTCTGACAGTAAGAGCTGTTCAACACTTGAACAGACACCCTCAGGAGGTTGTGGATTCTCTTTCCATGGAGGTCGGAAGGCCTGTCATAGATGTGTTAGATGAGGGGTTGGACTAGATGACAGTTTTATGACAGCACCTGGCCATATTGGATAGCAGTTGCTCAAAACTATTGTGTCCTTTTTGCTCCTGGAGGCTTGAAGCAGCGGGTGCTGGCCAGAGGGCCCTCGGAAGCATTGATTAATGTTCTGATGTCTGCTAAGCCCTTGCCAGAAACACACACTCCAATATTAATATTGTCTCTACGTGCCATTCCAGCTGGCTGGGCCCAGACCTTTTCCATGGGCCAACACTGGGATTAGGTAATGTAGTTCAATCATCCACGGATCCCCCTGGAGATTAAGGTATTTTTTTCCCCTGGGCAGATTAGGTGGCATTATCAAGCGATTGTGGGGTCTGAGCTCCCCCCGCTTCTGCATTTAAGGATATTGGATAGGCCTGTGGGGTAGAGAGCACACCCCCCCCCCCGCAACCGAAATCAGAAATGAAAGTGATCAGGCTAAGCTGTGAGGACATCACAAAACATCTCTTTTATTGGAGTTACAAGAGAGATTTGAGGGGTTGGGGTGAAGAGGAGAAAAGCCAGCAGATTAATGCGGCCAGGTGCATTTTTAAACGGGGGGGGGGGTGCCCAGATACCATTGGACTCCAACAGAGACAGCCCTCTCCCCTTCCCAGGAAGGAGCCTGTTACACAAAGGAACGATGGTTGACAGGAGGAGAAACGCTGCTCTAGCCTTCCCCTATTGCTGCTTCCAGCTCCCACCCAGCCAGGCTTCCATCCACCTCTCACCCAGCACCAGATCTTCCTCGACTGTGCGCCCACGCCGGCGTCTAGAGGTCCCCGAAGTTGGCCACCAGGGCGGCGCTGTAGATGAGGTCCGATATGGTGCCCAGGGAGGTGCGAGGCGGAGGAAGGGCGTCCCAGCGGCTCGACAGGGCGGTCCACGCCGCGGCCTCTTCCTCTTCTCGGACGGAGCTCCCCGGCCACCGAGGGGGCGCCGCCTCCTCCCAGCCTAGGAAGACAGAGGCGTTGCCGGGCGGCGGCGTGGGGCTCAGTCCCGGCTGCCCATCGGGCTTGCTGCCAGCCTGAGCCCGGAGGGGCGCGGCGCTGCTCTTCATCCTGCGGGCGCGGCGGTTCTGGAACCAGACCTGGGGGTAGAGGGAGCCGATGAGAGAAAGGGCATGGAGAGGCAGGGGCCCTCCCGAGGCGGAGGAGCCGTCGGGGCTCACCTGGATCTTGGCCTCGGGCAGCTGCGTGAGCTCGGCCAGGCGCTCGCGCGTCCCGATGTCCGGGTAGGGGAGGGCGGCGAAGACGCGCTCCAGCTCGCTCAACTGGCCCCGACTGAAGGTGGTCCGCTTCCTCTTCCTGGGGCCGCCGCCGCAGCCGCCGCCTCCTCCCTCCGTCCGGGGACCTGCGGGGGTGCGAAAGAAGGCAGACGGGGCGGGCAGTGCTCGGGAGGGACAGGGCGCCCGGAGGCGGTTCCTTCCTAGCATCCCCCTTTCCAGGTCCCACCTCCATCCCGCCAGTACCTAGCGCCCCGCAACCCACCTCCACCAGGCTGCGCCCCGCGCTCTCCGGCCGCCCCGTCGGGGAAGAGGAAGGGCGGCGGCACCCGGAGGACGCGCGACCGGTCCTTACTGCCCATCGTGGCGGCAGCTCCTGCGGCTGCTCCGGCTGGTCGTCTAGCTTTTATCACCTCCCTTCGGAGACCGACCAGCGTCATTCCACCCCCACCCCCTCGGGCGGGCTCACATCTGGGACCAGCCACTCTCCCCCCACGCAGTTCGGGCACCTGGAGACGGGAGGGGGAAGAGGAGGGAGCGCCCGTCGGTTCGAGGCGCGGGCGGCGCGGGAGCTGTCCTTGGTGCTGAAGTAGCCTCCCCGGACAACGCCTCTAGGGACCAGCCTGGAGTCCAGCTGAAGAGGAGCGGGGGCTCAGGCGCTTACCTGGAGTCCAACTTCTCCGCACACGCAAGAGGCCTGTCTTTAGAGAGGCAGTGTGGTGTAGTGGTTAGAACCAGGACCTGGGAGACCAGGTTCAAATCCCCACTCTGCCATGAAGCTCACGTTTATGGAGACAGATGAAAGGATAGCTTCTCTGGTTAGAGCGTGGTGCTGATAACGCCAAGGTTGCAGGTTCGACCTGTGTATGGGGTGGCTGCATATTCCTGCATTGCAGGGGGTTGGACAGATCCTTCCAACTCTATGATTCTAAGTCCACACAGCACAGAGTTAAACCATGGAACTCCCTCCCACTGGAAGCAGTGATGGGCACCAACTTGGATATTTTTAAAATAGGATTGGGCAAATTCATGGAGGAGGAGGAGTTGGTTAGTGATGACTACCTGCCAGGATGGCTATGCTCTGCCTCCATAGTCGGAGCCAGCGATGCTTCTGAATACCAGAGGGACCCTGTGCTCAGCTCCTGCCTGTGGGTTTTGCATTGGGTTGCCCACTGTGAGAAGTGGATGCTGAACTAAGTGGGTCAATGGCCTGATCCAGCAGGCCTGGTGTTATTATGAGGGTCAAATGCTTAACGTGCAGCTCCGGCCCCATACATTTATTTACTCCGAGAGCTAAACCTGAGTTCAGTACTCCATAGTTTGTGTGCATAGAAGGCAGCCGTCAGGCAGAGTGAACCCAGCAGCGTCTGCTTCAACAGCAAAGCCCCGCTTACTTCCAAGGAAAGTGTGCATAGGATTGCAGACTAAACCCTGTGCCATGTCCCCGTTATATCCAATTGATCTGCCCCATAAAAGCCCTTAATATTATGTACTATTCCCAAGTTGGAAGAGACACTTCAGAGGCCATAGAATCACAGAAATGTGGAGTCGGGGTCCTTACCAAGTGTCATCTAGTCCAACCCCCCTCCCCACAATGCAGGAATCTCAGCTGCAGCATCCATGACAGGTGCCCCCACAACCCCTGCTAAAAAACCTCCGAGGAAGGAGAGTCCACAACCTCCCAAGGAAACCGTCCCACTGTCAAGCAGCTCTTCCTGTCAGAAAGTTCCTCCTGATGTTTAGTTGTACTCTCCTTTCTTGCCATTGGTTCCGGTCCTCCCTTCCGGAATAGCAGGTAACAATCTTGCTCCCTCTTTCATGTGACAGCGCTTGAGATATTTGAAGATGGCTCTCAGAGCATGCACGTAGCCGGGGGGGGGGGGCAGGTAGGGGCAGCTGCCCCCCAAATCAATAAAATTACATAACTAACTGAGGTCCTGTCTGTCCCCCCCCCCAACAAAAATCCTGGCTACGTCCATGCCTCTCTGTCTCCTCTTCTCCAGGTGAAACATACTCAAAGTTCCTCATAGGGAACCATTCCCCATGATTCCAGTCCCATCTGCTGGAGTAACAGGAAAAGAGTCTGTCCCACTTCCTGTTCAACAGCCCTTCACATTCGCCGCGGTCATGTCACTGTAGCATGGTGTAGTGGTTAGAGTGCTGCCTAGGGTTGCACCATGCATTTAAAGCACACACACCCCAATAATCCTGGGAACTGCACAGTAAGGGTGCTGGGAGTTGTAGCACTGTGAGAGGGAAGCTACAGTTCTCTGGATAGGGAGTTTGCTGTAAATGTACACCCCCAAGGACCAGAGAAGCCAGTCAGTGGCTGGTTGGTGACCTGCGGCCAGTCTCCCCCACCCCCACCCCCTCTCTCAGCCTAAACTGCCTCACATGAGTTATTGCATGGATAAAACAGAGAGGGAGGAGAACCATTCCTTGAGCTTGAAACAGGGTAATTTCAGATTTAGGTGCTGAGAAATATTTGCCTGCTGGGCTCCAAAATTAGTGTTGGACCAGCGCTGGGGAATATTTTCCATCTTGAGGGCCACCCCTGACCTTTAGGCAGCCTTCCAAGGGCCATAGGCCCGGGGTGGGCGGAGCCAGAGGCAAAAGTGGGTGGGGTAATGGATGCACCCCACCCCCTTGGAGCAGTAGCCTAGCTTCCACACTGCCTACCCCTGATCCTCCATCCAGGCTAGCAAGAGGGGCAGGGCCAGTGCTGAAGGGGCATGGCCTAGGGAGAGGGGGTGCTGGGGAGGAGGCGTGGCCTGGTGGAAATTTCAAGGGCTGGATGGAAGGACCGGGAGGACTTGGGTTCCCTCAGCTCATCTCCAGGACGCAGCACTATGTTGCTTTTGCACAATGCAATTCAACACATTACAACCCCAGATCCTGACCGTGGAGTCTAAAATAAACATTGAGTCACCCCCAAATGAAACGTGTCCCCCATGAGGCGGTTTAGCATCACCGTTCTTTGTTTTGGCCCCCAAACTACCAGGTGAAACAGGTTGTCTAAATTTGGGCTGCAAAGAACCCCCCTCCCCACAGGCCTCTAGTCCCGAAAAAACAAGCAGGCGGGTACAGTCTTTGGAACTCGGGACTTTATTTGGCCGCTGGCGACAGTGTGGAGGGCTTTCTGGCTGGGCTCAGGCAAGATCCTCGTCGGACGGGCACCCCAGCCAGTACTTGGAGATGGGGCGCGGGTACCTGGGGTAGACGAAATCCACACGTCGAGTGTTCAGGTTCAGGCGGTAGTACTTGTCTGAGAGGGAGGGAGGGAGGCAGGGAGGGAGGAATCCTGTTAATTTGGATTCTTTTTTTAAAATATATTTTTATTGAATTTATATTAATATACCCAAACAAACAACCAAGAAAAAGAAATACCTTGAACAATATCGAATACATGTATTCGTTAATTTGGATTCTCACTTCTCCAACCTTAAATTCAGCTCTCTGGATTTCTGTAGCAATTTGAGTTTTTTTAAAAAAAATATCCTCATCAAAGTTCACCAGGTGCAGATCGCTTCTAAGAATTTTTTTCTTTGCAGTTTTGACCATATGTGCACTTTTACCCCTAACAGAAAGCATTTTTTGTAGGCATTTTTTCCACTTACTTTTGAATAGTTATGCACGCTGTCCCCTAATATATGCATTTCTGTACCCAACAGTCAGCTGGAGAACTGCAGCCCAAAATGTGGATGTAGGTGAATGTCGAAGGGAGGCTGGTTTTCAATAGTCTTTATTGTGGTTTTTGTTTTTTTGAAACTGCTAATCTGGTAAATTTGAGATCGCCTTACCCCAGCTATGCCCCCTCGACCACTTCGATCAGTGGACCTGGCAGTGTTACAAGTGTCCCATAATCCTCGCCATCGCTACCTGGAGATGCCACTGAGGACTGAAGCTGGGACGTTCTGCATGCTAAGCAGATGCTCTACCACTGAACTGCTGTGGGATAACCCGCCTCACGTAACCAGCATTCTGAAGTCTAATTAATTCATGACGGGGTTAAGACCATAGAGTAAGCTGTCCTGCCAGGCTTAGCTCACCTTGGGAGGGAATAGGTTATTATACCTTTGTTCCCTTAGTCTATCAGAGAAGCTCAATGTGTGAGGTTTGAGTTGCAAACCGCATGACTCTTACAAGCCACTCGAGTTCCTATACCAATTCTAGAAACTTTTGCCACTTTGTACCTAAGCAAAATTTTACTGCCTGTGCATTTTTTTTCTGAATGCTACATGGAAAAGCATATGAACTGGACCTTTGGAGAGTTTGTAAGTAAACCATTTTTAACTTGTGAACCCATCTGTCAGGAATGCTTTGATGGTGTTTCCTGCTTGGCAGGGGGTTGGACTGGATGGCCCTTGGGGTCTCTTCCAACTCTAGGATTCTATGATTCTATGTTTCCAAGCTTTGCCTTGCTGCATATTCTGCAATTTCAAACCTGGACTGGGGTTCTCTCCCTAAAATGTGCTTGCCCCAGACCTGGATCTTGGCACCCAGGGAGTTCCCTTTTTGTGTCTATTTCCCCCCCCCCCCTCACCAGCACCAGCCACGGCCCTTCCTTGATGCCCTGTACTCACCGCCAACGAAGAAGTAGACACTCTGGAAGGGCTGGCATGGGGTGGTTCCGCCCAGCAACCAGTCCAGGTCCGAGGACTCTGAGCTGGGTTCGCCTTGCCAGTCCCATGCATTCCAGCGTCCCCAGCGCTGGCGCCGGCGGTACTTCCTGCGGTGCCGGCGTGACGACTTCTTCGCTGGGCGGCGCTGGGCGGGGCTCTGTGCCACGTAGATCCGGCCGAGCATCACAGCGTCCAGGCCGCTGGGCACCCCTCTCCAGTCGCGGCTGATGAAACGGGCCCTGCTGGCGCCACCTGGAAATGGGGAGAGGGGGCATCAGAAGAGCCGGCTGGTGAGCCAGGGCAGCAGGCAAGGCCAGGCCTTCCCCAGGCCATCCCCATAGCATTGGGTCTCTGCACATGGGCAGAGGAGGGTGACTGAGTCAATTGAGGGACTGGCAACCAAACCTTACAAGGAAGGGTTAAGGCAGTTGGCTATGTTTGGCCTGGGAAAAGGGAGACTTCTTGCAGCAGCAAGTTCCCTAGTTTAACGGCACACTGAGCCAACAGTGTGATGCAGCAGCAGAAAAGGCTCATGCGATCCTAGGCAGCACCTGAAGAAGTCTAGTGTCCAGATCAAGGGAAGTGATATTACTGCTCTATTCTGCCTTGGTCAGATCCACCTGGACTCCCATGTCCAGCTCTGCACACCCCAGTTTAAGCTGCAATGTGTGCAGAGCAAATGGGGTCTTCTTCTGACTTTTAACTGAGTTGAGGCCCTTCCCTTAAAAATATATAGCAAGATTCCAGTCCTCATGGGATGGCATAAAAAACCACTGGTTAAAATCGGAAGCTGCCCTATACCATCTTGCTCAGTGTTTTCAACACTGACTGGCAGCAGCTCTCTGGGGTTTCAGGTGAGGAGAGCTTCCCAGCCCTACCTGGTGATGCTGGGACCTTCTGCATGCCAAGCAGGTGTTCTGCCACTGAGCCACACCCCTCCCCAAAGGTATGAACAGGGCAGGAGTCCCATCCTCTCTTGCCCCCGGCGACCACATCGCGCCAGCTCATCAGGGTGAGGCCCAGCTGTGGGTCCCTGCAGAGTGTGGGGCTCAGCCTGGACACCCACACCCTCCCGCTGCTGCCCTACTCACTGCGTCGCGAACCCCCGAAAAGCGTTTGGAAGATATCCTCCCAGCTGTCGCCCTTGAGCACGGCGTAGTGGTCGAAGACCAGCGAGGGGGACGTGGTCTCACAGTCCTCCCGTGTCGGCTGCTTGGAGAAGTCGTAGGACCAGTATTTCCGCCCTGGGGAGGCAGACAGAGAAGGGATTTGGTGCCGGGCAGGGGAGAACAGATTTCACAGAGGGCTGCGCCAGGATCCACAGGGACAGCAGATCCCACTGTCAACCTCCCTTGTTCCTGGTGCAAATCTTCCCACACCTCTTCTTCAATGGCAGGGAGGAGGGTGCCAGCTGTGAGATGGGTCCTGCAAAGGGGGCCCCACCTTCCCATCATGCAGTTGCAGGGGGTGTCGATTCTAAGCTTAAATTTATAAGGCATCGAGAAAAGGATCAGAAAAGGCTCTTCCATTTACAGAAGGTCAGGAAGAGACGACATGTTAGGTCATGTCAGCCTGGAGAAAGGGGACAGGGAGGAGTTTTTCTCCCTGTCTCCTAACACTAGAACTCGTGGACATCCCACGAAGCTGAATGTTAGACGATTCAGGGCAGAGAAAAGAAAGTCCTTCATGCATTGCAGTGTTAAACTCTGGAACTCCCTGCGGCAGGAGCCAGCGATGGCCACCATTATGGATGGCTGCAGAAGAGTATTGGACAAATGGAGGGGAAAGCTACTGGTGTCTCCTAGACACAGGGGTCCCGCTTTGCCTCCTGGCTCAAAGGCAGCAATACTTCCAGAAACCACTTGCTGGAAACCGAACTTATGCTCAAATCCTGCTTGTGGGTTAAACTGTGGAACTCCCTCCCACAGGAGGTGTGATGGCCACTGGACTAGATGGCTTTGTAAGAGGAGTAGACAAATGCATGGAGGAGGAGGAGACAGGCAGTCAGGTTGTGCATCCACAGCAGTGACCAGAGGAGGAATGACCGCTGGGAGGAGCCCAGAAACGCAGCAGCACAACCAGATGCTTTCCTCTGCCCCAGCTGCAACAAAACATGTCTCTCCTGTATCAGTCTTTACAGTCACAGCAGGAACTGCAACTATCCAACCGCTTGACCTGGCCCCCAAAGACACACGCCTCCATTGTCTCCCAACACTGGCCGAGGAAGGGCGGGGCGTAGGGGGTGGGGCGCCCCAGGCAGCGCGATCCCAGTAGGGTTCCATATCGGCTGCCCTCCCCCGCGCTGCGCGCCCCACCCCCAGAATGCATGCCAGCCCTGCCCCCGCCTGCGTCCTGCCCCCGGTGCTGGAGCATGAAGCTCCACCACTGTCTCCCAAGACAGATGGATGTCAGTCATTATTAAGCATATCCATGGAGGAGCAGGAGCAGGAGGAGGAGGAGGAGGAGGAGGAGGAGGAGGAGGAGGAGGAGAGGCCATCCAGTGGCTCTTAGCCAGGACGGCTCTGTTCTGCGCCTGCCATTGGAGGCAGCCATGGTTCTGAAGAGCAGTTGCTGGAAACCACAGGAGGGGAGAGGGCTCTTGGGCTCGGATCCTGCTTGAGGGTTTGCCATGGGGGCACCTGGTTGGCCACTGTGAGAACAGGATGTTAGACTAGATGGCCAACTGGCCCGGTCCAGCAGCCTCTTCTCATATTTCTTATGCTCGTTTGTTAAGGATCCTGGGAAATGTAGTTCTGCGTCGCCTCTCAGTTGCCTTTTCTCCAAACTACACTTCCCAAGATTCTTAGGGGTCGGGGGAAATGTGCCTTAAGCATGTTTAGGGACCGCACCCCCGGCCTCACCTTTGAAGAAGTAGACCCTCTCGCTGGAGAAGTAGCTCTGGGCGGGCAGCGCAAAGGCAGCGTCCAGGTCGTCCGGGATGCCCTTGAAGCCGCCCGAGATGTTGCGGGGGAAATCCGGCTCCAGGACTCCGTCCGCAAAGCGCCAGTACTGGCTGCCCTGGAGGAGAGAGGAAGCCATGGGCGGGCGGGGGTCAGCGGAGGGAAGGGGGGCACGCTGATCCACAACCAAGTTCAGAAAAATCAAGAGGTGCCCGAGCTGAAAGCCCCCCTGCTCTGAGCTGGGACCCTCCAGAGGCCTGTCTGGGTAGCGGAAGGGCTGGGCCCCACTTAATTTCCCAGCTCACATTAAGTTCTCCGCATTTCCAAATCAGTTCTGTTTGGGTTGTGGGGTGTGTGTGGAAATCATCATGAAAAGTCATCAGCATTTACGGGCGATTTTCTTCCACTCTACACCTTTCAGCATGGAGTTTTGACTGAGAGACCCATCTCTGCAAAGCGATTTCCCCCCAATATAACATTTTTGTAAGTTCCCCACTATTGAGATACGATTTTTTGCATACTGTGATGTGCACTTCTGTGCAATTATTAATTATTATTATTTAAATCTATATGTCGCTGTTCTTCAGGAGACCACAGGGCAGTTTACAATATACAATGCAGTGGGACCTCGGGTTACAGATGCTTCAGGTTACAGACGCTTCAGGTTACAGACTTCGCTAACCCAGAAATAGTACGTCGGGTTAAGAACTTGCTTCAGGATGAGAACAGAAATTGTGTCGTGGCGGCAGCAGGAGGCCCCATTAGCTAAAGTGGTGCTTCAGGTTAAGAACCGTTTCAGGTTAAGAACGGATCTCCAGAACGAATTAAGTTCTTAACCAGAGGCACCACCGTACTATTTTTTTTTATTTAATTGGCTATAATCATCTCAATAAGATTTAAATATCAATATGCAATCCAAATGTCACAATGTAATATCTGCACAACACAAAAAAATCAAACCCATGATAGAAACACCCTTGGCCAAGGCTGGGCCAGGGGACCAGGAGGGGAGCTGGGGTGTGTGAGCCTCTCACCTGGAAGATGTAGGTCTTGCCCTCGCAGTTGACGCGGGTGAAGGCGGCATCGATGGGCCCCTCAATGCCCCACACTTCCTGGATGAGCTTGGGGTACCCCGGCCTCACGCTCTTCTCATCCAGCTCATAGAAATACTTTCCTGGATCAGGGAGGGAGGGAGGGGAAGAGACAGGCACAGGAAGGTGAACATTTGTTCCAGACGGGATCCCTCCTTGCTGTCCTCCTACGGGCACATGGAGACCTCCTTGTTCCTACAGGCTTTGGGGAAGTCACTGTTTTTAAGGAAATGGGTGGTGCTGTGATGTTTTTATTGTAATGATCTGCATGTTTTAAAAGATCACACATGTACACATAATTTGGGGTCACCCAGCCAGATGGGTGGGGTATAAATATTATTATTATTATTATTTCATGTTAATTGTTTTTCAATGATTTGTTTCTTTTTCTAAGTTTTTAGCTGTTTCTAGTTTGCCTGTATGTTGTTTTAAACCATTTTTAATATTGTGTTTTCATGGTTGTAACCTGCCCTGGGACCGTGGGGTGAAGGTTGGGGAATTGATCATAGCAATAGTTCAGAGTAATAATTTTGGCGTGGCAGCCCCCGCCCTTTGGAACTCCCTGCCTATTGACATCAGGCAGCTTTCTTCACCGTCCCTGCCCAAAGCATTCTTGTTTGAGCCTACCCAGCAATTCAGAATGTTGATGCGTGTTTTTAGTTTATCACTGATTTAAATTCTTTTGAATGCTTTAAATAGTTGGTTTAAACAATTTTTCTCAGTGATTTCATAGTTTAACTCCTTTTTCAAAATGGCTTTGAGGTTTCGTAACAATTAAACAGTGTATACATTATATGAAATAATGAACAAGGAGTTGTCATTGTTATTCTGGACTAGGCCCCTGGGAGAGCCCAGGGTTCAAATCCTCACTCGGCCATGAAGTTGACAGGGTGTGGCCTTGGGCCTGCCACCATCTCTCAACCTAGCCTACCTCGCAGGGTTGTTGGGAGGCGAAAATGGGCAGGGGGGAAGTTTGCCTGCCACCCTGAGATCATAAATGGCTGCGTTTGCACCTTGGGCTCCTCTGAGATCCAAACGCCCGGGGAGTCATGCCCCACTGCAGGTCTCTGGGCCCCTAAGAGCCACGTCTGGATTGTGGGTGCTGGGGTCAGCTCCCCACCCCGCCCCGCCCCTGCCCCACCCCAGGCTGTACCGCGGAAAGCGTAGATGGAGCCGTTCTTCAGGCTGGTGAAGGCGTCGAAAGGAGCCCCGCTGCAGGCCACCTCCTCTTCCGGGGCGTCAGTCGGGGCCTCTGTCTCGGCGAGCAAGGGGGCTTCCTCGGTGTGATCGACCACACCCCCATTTGTCTCCCCGTGGTTTGACTCCACATAGTCGTAGTCAAACCATGTAGTTGACTCGGGGGCTCCGGTGGTGGGGGTGGGCTTGGGGGTTGTGGTGTTGGGGAGGTCGTAGTAATCCTGGTAGTCGTCTTCCGGCTGCGTGAAAACGTCTCCGCGGGTCACTGGGGTCGGGGGAAAGGAGAGTCGCCAGGTGAAAGTTGGCAAATGGACAGAAGATCCCGGGAACTGTAGTTTACCCCTTGCAAAACACCCTTAACAAACTGCCCTTCCCACAATCTCCTGTCCTCTGTGCAAATGTGCTTTTATTACAATGGGCGTTTGCTCATTTAAAGCGCACAGCTTCCCCTCGGAGAATACCGGGAACTGTAGTTTATGCCTCATGAAGCTACTATTCCCAGCAGTGGTTAACAAACTACAGGGACAGGGGAATGTGCCTTATTCCAAGTCAGACCCGTGGTCCCTGTAGCTGAGTGTTGTCTCCACTATCTGGCAGCAGCTCTCCAGGATTTCGGGAAGAGATCTCCGACCTGGAGATGCAGGCAGGGGCCTTCTGCATGCAGAGCAGGTGTCCTGTCCCCTGAGCTGGTGACAATACCTTTAGATTTGCAGGCAGTCCAGTAGTCGCTGCAGCAGCTCTGGTAGTACATACAGAGATCATCACACTGGCATTTCCTCTCCTTGTTGAAGCCTTCATTGCAGCGCCCCTCACAAGTCTCTGGGCAGGGGGAAAGAGAACCATCAAAACAGCAAGGAGTAAGGGGAAGAGTTCAGAGCTAAACTATGGAACTCCCTCCCACAGGAAGCACTAATGGCCACCGACCTGGACGGGTTTAAAATGTCCTGAGGGTAAGAGCCCTTCGGCAGTGGAGTGCACTCCCCCGGGAGGTTCTGGACTCTCCTTCCTTGGAGGTGGCTCTCTGTCAGGGATGCTTTAGTTGAGATTTCTGCATGGCAGGGGGCTGGACTAGAGGACCCTGAGGGGTCCCTTCCAACATTCCTGGAGGAGGAGAGCGCTATGGATGGCTCCTCGCTATGATGGTTCTGCTCTGCCTCCACAAATTCTGGAAAGCGCAGGAGGGGAGAGTTGCTCTTGTGCTCGAATCCTGCTTGTGGGTTTCCTATGTGCGTCTTGGGTGGCCCCTGTGAGTGCGGGATGCTAGATCCGGTGGCCCCTGGCCTGATCCTGCAGGCTTTCCCTAGGTTCTTACATTCCAAAGACCAAGGCTCGCGGTCCGTTTGTCCCCAGTCAGGGCTGGCACCAGGGGGCGCCACACAGCAACTCCACTGCCACTTTCTGTTTTGCACACAATGGGCTCTTGTGAATTCATATGTGCCAATTCAGACACACGTTTGGGAGAAGGGAGAGGGAGCCGACTCGGTCTCTTGTTGTCTGGGCCAACTGCAGAGCTGCTGGGCCTCCACTCGGCTTGCAAGCCGTGGGCAAGAATGCTGTAGATTAAAACCAAAGCAAGTTCGATCCGGTGTCTAACCCAGTGGATCCCAAAGTGGATGTAAGGGTTGGAAGAGACCCCCAAGAGACACCTGGTATTGCGTGAGAAAGTGATACCACGGAGGCCGCGGTATCAATGATAGAATCACAGGATTGTAGAGCTGGGAGGGACACCCGGAGTCATCTAGTCCAACCCCCTGTAATGTAGACCCCCTCCCTTTCTCCGTTCCTTTAATGGCAGAAATCCACCATCCCCCCCCCCTACTTCATTTTTCAAGGGGAAATTCTCCATTCACGTGTGGCAACAAACAGGTGCCAATTGCAAGCAGATATAAAGCAGTTTGAATGTTTGCTAAGCGCAAGTGAAATAAACGTGCAAAATCAGATCGCTTCCTAGGACAAGGGCAGGGCGGAGAATCTTTTTCAGGCCTGAGGGCCGCATTCCCTTCTACTTAACTTTCCAGGGGCCACGTGACAGTGGTGGGAGGGGCCATCAGTGAAAGTGGGCGGGGCAACACAGGCTCTGTACTGTAGGCTAGTTTCTACACAAACAGCCCTCCTCCCTTATCCTCCACCCAGGGAGGCAGGATCAGGGTTCAAGGACAGATTCCCAGCTGGGCAAAGACCCTCACCGGGGGGGGGGGGGGGCAGGGCTGGTGAGGTCTGTGGCAAGTCCCAGGGATCATATTCAGGAAACTTTTTGATGCAATTTTGACATTTCCCAATGCAATTCAACCTGCCAGTGCCCCCCGTGAAGGCCACATTATTGCCTAACAGGAGGACTTTAATCAATCTTTCTGTTCTTTCTTTTGTCCTTTCCCATCCTGATTGGCCCCAGTATCATTTGTGTGCGTGTGTGCGTGCAAATTGTCCCTGGAACCCATGGGGGGGGGGCGCCACTCTAAGAAGTTTTACTCAGAGTAGAAACTCTGAACATTAAAGGAACATGACTCAGTTAGGGCCACTGACCTCAACAGCTCTGCTCTGAGTAAAACCCCGTTGAAGGGCGCCCCGTTTCCAAAGCTTCCCCAACAGATGGACTTGGCAGCACCTTGTGGCGGGGAGTTCCAAAAGCTAACGCTCCCTCCTGCTCCAAACAGTTTGATCATGGAGACGCAACTAGGCCGGTTGCAAGTTCCCTTGGGATTCCCCAGTCAAGAGCTCAAATGGGGGGGGGTACTGGGGGGGGGGGTCATGGTACTCACCCTCAGCAGCAAAGCTCCCCCACAGGCAGCCCAGCAGCAAGACCAGGCTGAGGAGCTTCATGGCGAGTGGCTGGGCAGGCGGGTGGCCGTCCTCCTCTGATGGGACCCCGAGGGATGTGCCAGGGATCCTGTTTGCTCAGCCCAGCCTCCCTGCCTCAAAGGGAACACGCAAGGTCACTCGGGTCGCCTCCTCCTCCTCCTCCTCCTCCTCCTCCAGCTCGGACTACCCCTTTCCCTTTGCCACCGACTTTCCCTCTAGAGTCACGGGCGTTGGCGACTGGACGGCTCCATGGCTAAGCCTGCCCTCCTCCCCCCTTTGAGCCTCCGAGGGCAGACGTGCAAAGATGCACTCCCAGTATGGCCACATGCTCACACCAGACATTTATAGAGCTACAATACCCCTTTAAAGCAGCCACGGCTCCCCCCCCCCAAGAATCCTGGGAGTTGTAGTTTGCTCAGGGTGCTGAGAGATGTTAGGGGAGACCAGTGAATAAAACATTGTGGGGGCCCAGGTAAGCCCTGCCCTGAATAATGGATCACATGACGCAGTGGACGCACACCATTGGAATGGGAATGCCCATTAATTTTGGGGGGCCCTGGGCCCCACAAATATTTTATTGTGGGGGCTGAAGCCCCCACAGTCCCTAGGAGTTGGCTCCTATGGGGGAGACCCTATTCTTCTCCTGGAGCTACAATTCCCAGAGCAGTTTAACAATCACAGGGAAGTCTGGGAATCGTAGTTCTGTGAGGGGAAACGGTGTGTGTGTCTCCCAACCACTCTTGGCACCCTTAACATACTACAGCTCCCAGAATTCTTTGGGGGAAAGCCATGCCGATATAAAATGGCATCATCGCGCTTTAAATGTTGAGTTGTGGATGTGACTTTCTTTTGCTTTGAGGAATGTGACCAGAAAGGAATCAGCTCCCCAAATATCTGACGCAGTTTTACAAGCAACTCTTCCCCCCCCCCCGATGGAGTAGCCCTGGAAGGGCCTGTCAAAATGCAGGCAGCTTGGGGCAGAGCCCTACGAGGGCCACGCCAGACTCCCCCCAACCTGGTTCCGAATCTGGGGCTGACTCTGGAGCTCACGTCCCCCACAAGGGGCAGAGCGACCCCACAAAATGTCTAGCTTTTGGAAAGCCACCCACCCAATATCTGACCAATGGTGCCTGATTGGCTGCCATTATTAGACGCACAAGGAAGGCACTTGGCACATGCTCAGAGGCACCTCCGGTATTCAACATGCCACAGTCAAGAGAGCCTGTGTGGTATAGTGATTAGAATGTTGGACTAGGACCTGGGAGAGACCAGGGTTCAAATCCACCCCCCCCACCTCAGTCATTAAACTCACTGGGTGTGACCTTGGGGGTTTGTCAATGCCTCTCTTGGCCTAACCTACCTCACAGGAGAAACCTACCTCCTTGGAGAAAAACGGTGGGATATAAATGCAACAAATGGATAATATGAGCTGGGAGCCCTAACTGTGACACCAGGTCCCACCAAGGTTTGGATTCAAATCCAGCCCATGGCTCCGTGCTACTCCCAAGGAGCCCCATTGAGGTGTGTATGATAAATTTGGGGGGATCTCGGGGAAGTTCTTTCTCTGCAGTTCTTTCTCCACTTCCTGATCCCAGCCGTGAATGGTGGGTGCAGAGGATTCACTTTCCATGGAAAAACATCCCTCCCTGCTCTCTCTCTCCCACTCTGCAAACAAAACCCGGTGGAATTTGCTCCCTGATTCCGCCTGGTTACTAATTAATATGAACTCCATCTGGGAGGCTCCTAAGGCTCCCACCCCCCACCCCACCCCCTGATGTGATTCTGACTCACTTAGGGGGCAAAGGGGACCAAGAGAGGCTGACTCTGGGCAAAGGATCCCCTCTCGCTGTCCATAGAATTGTAGAGTTGAAGGGGACCTTAAGAGTCATCTAGTCCAGCCCCCTGACATGCAGGAATCCCAGCAAAAGAATCCTGGACGGAATCCCGGGCAGGAAGAGCTGTTCTAAGAGCAGCAGACTCCCTCGGATGGTAGTGGACTCTCCTTCCTTGGAGGGTTTGAAAGCAGAGGTTGGATTCTATGGTTCTATTCTATGTGAGCTGAGCTGGAAGCTGGAGACACAGAAGAGACCTGCTTGCTCTGTGCTGAATCCAAAGCCGTGGCTGATGGAGATCTCTTGGTCGTTAATGCTATGGGTGCCTCCATCCTATGCTCAGCTTGTTGGGTGTAGGGATTAGAGTGCTGGACCTTGGGAGACCAGGGTTCGAATCCTCTCAGTTGGCCAGCCACTGCCTGCCTCTCAGGGTTATTGTGAGGATTGATTAAGGAGTGGGGGAGAACCACTCCTTGAGCTCTTTGGAGAGAAAGACGGTGGGATATAAACATAATAAATGGGGGAAATAAACATACATGCGTCAATAAAACCATATACCCTATGTAGCTCCATTGGTTTAGACCACGGTGCTGATAACGCCAAGGTTTCAGGTTCGATCCCCATGTGGGACAGCTGCATATCCCTGCATTGCAGGGGGTTGGGCTACTACATGATCCTTCCAATTCTATGATTCTAAGTCCACACAGCAATCTGTGGAACTCCCTCCCACTGGAAACAGTGATGGCCACCAACTTGGATGCTTTTAAAAGAGGAATGGGCAAATTCAAGGAGGAGGGGCAGGTTCTTGATGGCTACTAGCCAGGATGGTGTGCTCTGCTCAGGGTCCCCCCCAATGCTACCATTCTATGCTCCGTTGACCATTGTCCCAAGGGAGCCAACAGCCCTGCCCCCCCTTGCAGTGTGGACTGCCCACACCTGGTGGGGGTCCCATCTGGCATCAGCGAGAGAATTGAAGGAAGGGATTTACGCACCACCCTGATTCTTTAATCGGCAGGTGCCAAAGCCAGCTTCCCTCGCCCTCCCTGCCTCCTCAGGCCTGGAATCCACTTAAAGGCTCTGCCTGCAAATCCTCTCTCCTGACACTCATCCTCTGTTCTGCCCAGGAAAGCCCCTGCCCCTGCCCCTCCCCCAATACCTCCCACCTGGCGACTTTGCTGCTACTGCAGAGAGAATTGGTGAGTAACCCCCCCCCCCAAAAAAGACTCAGACTTGGGAAGGGGAGTTGGAAAAGATTGAGTCAGACCGTTGGTCTATTTAGCTCAGTAATGTCTGCACAGGCTGGCAGCAATGCCTCTCCAGGGCTTCAGGCAGGGAGTCTCTTTCCCAGCCCTGCATGGAAATGTCAGGGATTGAGCCTTCTGCATGCAGAGCAGGTGCTCTGCCGTACAATGGTGCAAAGTAGGATTCTAGTCCTCATGTGTTGGAATAAAGGGTTGAAATTGGAACATGGGAAGTGGCATTGTTTCAGCAGGTCGGTGTCACCTGGCACTGACTGGCAGCAATGGATTGCCAGGGTTTCGAGCGGAGAATCTCTTGCTAGGGATCAAACCTGGGATCTTCTGCCCCTGAGCCATAGTCCTTTCCAAAACACAGCCCCCCCCCCCCACTTGACAAGACAGGTCTCTCCTGCTCAGAGAGGCGGAGGGGCAGGGGAGGGAATCCCTGCAGACGTAATAAGCCCCTGAACTTCTTGCTTCAGAAACCCAGAGGGGCAGCCCTCAGAGACCTCCCTACAAAGCCCCCCTCTGGCTGCAGCAGACCCCACCCACAACCAATGGCCAGAGGCCAAACTTACCTGCTCAGGTGTGGCTTGGGGGACCTGCTGTGTCTCTGGGGTCAGGCTGCCACCTTCCAGGTCTCCAACCTTCCCTCCTTGCCACCTCTGGGATCTCTTTCTGCGCAGACGGCAAGAGGATTAGTGTCTCTCTCTGCAACGGCCCCCAAACACAGACTTGGCTCTAAAGCTGCAGAGATCTTGCATGGACAGAGAGCTGCCAGCTTTGTGCCAGATAAAAATAAGTTGTGCATGTCTGAAAGAGAAAGAGAGAGAACAGGCTGCATTGTTTCATCATACGTTGAAAGTGCATTATTTCCCACTGGGAACTGTAGTTTCTGCTGGGAACTGCAGTGCTGTGAGGGGTGAACTACAGTTCCCTAGATTTTCTTGTGGGAAGTCATTTTTAAAAAAAGATGCATGTTGTGTATGCAGCCAGAGTCCTCAGAACAACAGGCCATTTTTGTGTGGTTACCAAAAAAGCTACAGAATAATAATCTAACTACAGAGACCTGGAGAGTTGCTCGGATGGAGCAAACTTGCTTTCTGTTGCTCCGGAGAGTAGGACCTGAACCAAGGGCTTCAAATCACAAGAAAGGAGATTTCCACTCAAGCTTAGGAAGAAAGTCCTGGCGGTAAGGGGCGTGGGCTCTCCTTCAATGGAGGTTTTTAAGCAGAGGCCCGGTGTCCACTTCTCAGGGATCCTTTAGCCGTGATTCCTGCCTTGCGGGGGTCGGACTAAATGACCCTTGGGGGTCCCTTCTTCCAACCCTACAATTTCATGATTCTGTGTCTCCTGGTGGGGCTGGCAAAGACCCCTCCCTGAACCCACGACTTGCTGCTGAGGAGCGCATGCTCGCCGAGGCTGATGGGAGTTGTAGAACTGAGTTGAGGAACGCTGATGACCTCTCCTCCAATCGCCGCTCCCCACCAACTTCCCAACCTCACACCTGAATTCCTCCATTTCTCTTAATTGCTCCATTATTACTGAGGTGGGGGCGTACCTAAAGCCCGGAGCGTCGCTGAGGACACGACCAACCATGCCTCGTCCTCTTTGTCTCACCAGGAGGAGAGGAAAGATGGAAGGAGGGAATAAGATGCAGTTGCCACGGCGACAGGCCCTCCTTTTAGGGGGAGGTGACTTCATTCCCGCGGGGAAGGCGAGGCATCTTCGGAGGGGATGGGCTTGGCAGCCTCTCTGCCGGCAGAGAGCTCTGCATCCCGCATCGGGAGGAGGAACAGCTCAGCTGGCAGGCAAGTGGACTGCTGCCAGCTTACTGCTGGTACCCAAGAACGCGCCCGACTCCTTCCTCCAGCCCTGCATCCTCCTCGGCTCTCCATCTCTCTCCATCACTTCTTCTGCCCCGCCCAGACTCACCTTTGCCGCGCCTCGCGGGGCCAGCCTCCTGCCAGCCGGACCCCAGGCTCCCAAGCCCGCCCCGGACACAGCCCCAGATCTGGGGATGCAACTTTAAGGTGCCTTCCCCCCCCTTCCCTGGCGCCCACCCCCACCCCACCCCATGGTGCTCCCTCTCCTCGTCTCTGCCTATAGACTGTGCCGCTTAGCCATGTCTGACTCGGAGAGGCTGGCGGCCGACTGGTGGGGAGACAGCCCTCGGGAGAGCTCGCCGGGGGCCAGCCCGGCCATCCAAGCGGCCCTGAACAGGATCCTGCCCGACCTGCACCAGGCCATCTCGGCCACCAAGCAGGCGGCCGGCCCCGAGGACCTCCGCAGCGGCCTGGCCGAGACCCTGGCCCTGGTGGAGGAGGCCTGGCTGATGCCCACCGTGGGCAGAGAGGTCGCCAAGGGCCTGTGCGACGCCATTCGCCTGGAGGGGGGGCTGGACTTGCTGCTGGACTTGCTCCAGACGGCCGACCACGAGACCAAGTGCCAGGCGGGCAAACTCCTGGAGCAGATCCTGGTGGCGGAGAACAGGTGAGCCAGGCAGGGGAACCGGGGAGGGAGGGAGGAACGGCCGAGGCGTCTGCACTGGCGAACCTTTCCTTCAGCTCACGGCCCACATTCCCTTCATTGCAAGCTTCCAGGAGCTGCATGCCAAGGCGGGCGGGTACAGAGGCAAAACACTGAATGCAGGGGTGTATTTTGGGGGGGGGGGACACAATGAGCTAGTGATTCCTTAGTTGCAGAGGGATGGACTTAGATGATGCTTAGGGGGGAGGAGGCACAGTCCCTACCAGAGAAGAATGGCAGATTAAGCTGATGCAGAAATGGCAAAACTGACCAGAAGAATTAGGAACCAGGAAGACCAAAATTTCAATAAGGAATGGGGGAAATACATCATTTATTTTAAAAATCATTGTCAACAATTACTGGTAAAATTATTAGTAGGATTGGAATGATGCTTGTAGTCAAAAGTTCAACTATGGTGGTGTATGGCCAGTGTGATGTAGTGGTTAAGAGCGGTAGACTTGTAATCTGGTGAACCGGGTTCACGTCTCCTCTCCTCCACATGCAGCTGCTGGGTGACCTTGGGCCAGTCACACTTCTCTGAAGTCTCTCAGCCCCACTCACCTCACAGAGTGTTTGTTGTGGGGGAGGAAGGGAAAGGAGAATGTGAGCCGCTTTGAGACTCCTTCGGGTAGTGATAAAGCGGGATATCAAATCCAAACTCTTCTTCTTCTTCTTATTGAAGATTTAGTAGAAGTGGGTTAACAGAGAAGTTGCAGGAGAAAAAGTTAACATAAGAACCCACAAAAAGAAGGAGGGAAGTCAAAGTAAGCAGAAGTTGGACAGCTGCCTGTAAGAGATTATTTAGCTATGATCCCTGCGCTGCATGGGTGAGGTTAGATGACCCCCGGGGGTCCCTCCCAGCTCTACCTTTCTATGATTCTATGAGACAGGAAAGGGGCTTGGGCATGTTTCCTGCCAGCAAAGAAACTCGAGGGTGTGAAGCAAGGGCCAGACAGGGGGAGGGTGTGTGGTTTTGGATGGGGAGGGGTCACATTTAGCCCCTGGACCTCCGGTTCCCTGTCCTTAGCAATGGGGCAACATTTGTGTAAGAAGTGACACACTCACCAAGATTCCTCCTTCCTATACTCCCTTTCTGACAGCCTTTCTTTCCCAAAGGGATTTTCCCACCCGCTTTTAAAAGGTTTGCTTTTCGAGTGTGCAGGGACCCCCAAAAGGAGTCCACCCCTGTGGTGCTCTGCATGAGTCCCTGTTCTGGACATGCCCTTGCCTGAAGGTGGGCGATTGCTGTGCCCCTACCTCCAGAGAGATCCCCCCCACCACTCACACCTCTCAAGGGCAGAGGTACAGCAGAGGCAGGCTGAGAAGGAAGCGAGGCAGGGCAGGTTTTCATGCAGAGACACAACAGTGGTTTTATATTGGGAGCTCCCAGGGGCCTCCTGTGAGGGCTGTCACTTAGGCAATGCATAGTTAAACTAACTTTCAGTGCTTCTGAATCCCAGTTGCTGAAAACTGCAGGACGGGAAAAGGGGCTCTTGTGCTCAGATCCTGCCTTCCGGTTCCCCTTTTTGAAATCTGCTTGGCCACAGTGAGAACAGGATGCTGGACTAGATGGGCCACTGGCAGGCTCTCTCTTAGGTTCTTAGGGAACCTGCCCTTAATGGTCTTTCAGGGGTGCCAACATGTAACGCGGGCACATTCAATGCTCTGCTGTATTTGAAATGGGCCACCAGCCAGGCCTGTTGCAAATCCTGCTCACGTTGCTGAGTGGAACCCTAGATTTTGGACCCCCCCCTTACAAAGTCCTGGCCTCACCGCGCTGCTGACTCCTGCCCCCCCCCCCCCAATTCTGGAGTCATGTCAGCAGCCATACCTGCCCTGTGTCATACCAGGATGACAAACTATTCGTTCTTGATGTTCATTAAACTAGCTAGGAGAAAAAGCCATCTTAGCTCCAGGGCAGAGCAGCTGCAGGTGTCTCTAGGTAGGGCTAGGGAATAAGACCCCCTTGCCTGGACTCCTGGGGAGACGCTGCTGCCAGTCTGTGTAGGCAATACTGGGTTAGGTGGACCACAGGCCTGCTCCGAATAAGGAGGCTTTTGTACATTCCTATTTAAAGCAGCATTTATTTAAATTCGGAACCATGAGGACTAGCATCTTGCTTTATTCTTAGGGAGAAGGTGCTTTGGTAGAACAGACCTTTGCAGGCAGAAGGTCCCATTTTCAACCCTGCAGGGCAGTCTGGGGATTAAATGAGGGTTAGGACCCGGGAGAGACCAGGGTTCAAATCCCTACTCAGCCACCATGAAGCTCACTGGGTGTGACCTTGAAAACCAGTTGCTACCTCTCAGCCTAAGCTCCCTCACAGGGATGTTGTGGGGATTAAATGACGGCTACGACCTGGGAGATCTGGGTTCAAATCCCCACTTGGCTATGATGCTCAGTATAGATGAAATAAAAATCAAAGTTTGCCAGGATCTTCTTGAGAACAGAACAACCTCGGAACCTGCCCTGGGGCACAATGTCCTTTCTGGAGCTCCACAGGAAGGGCTGAGGCAGCCTCTCCCCTCTGCCAGGTGGGCTTTTAAAGGCCCACCGGGGCAGCTAATTGGGAAAATGCATTAGCCGAGACCCAGAAAGACTTTGGATCCATTGGATGAGTTCCTGGCAGGAGGGAGCGGCTCTTGGCCTTTGCATCTCTCCGGATAAACCGCACACCTCTCCCCTTCCTACCGCCAGCCTGCCGCCTCGCCAGGGTGGGGATCCAAGGCAGCCGCAGGGCAGGGGGTAGACGGAAGCCGCCTTGTTCTGTTCCATGTGGCCAGGACAGGTTGTGCTGCTGCTGCAGCATGCTGATTGCTCCTCACCACTCTGGAGGATGAATCAGCTGGCAGCTGTGCCAGGATGAGGTGGTCTCCAGAGGCAGAGTGGCCCTGCCAGTGTTTCCCCCGATGGCAGCAAGGCAGAGAAGGAAGGAGCTGGAAGCCGCAGGAGGGGAGAACGGCTCTCGTGCTCAAGTCCTGCTTGCAGGCTTCCCATAATAGGCACCTGGTCAGCCACTGTGTGAGAGAACAGGATGCTGGACTAGATGGGCCGCTGGCCTGATCCTGCAGGCTCTTCTCATGTGTGTTTAGCCTGGAGAAGAGGTGATACAAGAGCCATCTTCAGATATCTCATGGAAGAGGGAACAAGCTTGTTTTCTGTTGCTCCAGGACCTGAACCAATGGCTTCAAGTTACAAAAAAAGGAGATTCCAGCTAAAGATTAGGAAGAACTTTCTGAGTGTCAAAGCTGTTGGTCAGTGCAACAGACTCCCTTGGAAGGCGGACAGCTCTGCTTCCTTGGAGATTTTAAAACAGATGGCCGTCTATCCTCTGCTTTAAAAACTGGAATGAGGGACAGTCCCCACCTCCTGAGGAAGGTCAAATGGTTCTTGCCCTTAGAGGTGTCCTTCTAAGGTTTATTTGGGATTTTCTTCCTTGACACTTGAATCCCTTGGTTCTCTGGAGCAGCACAGAACAGGTTTGCTGCATCTTCCACGGCACAGCGATTCAGGTACCTGAAGATGCAGAATTCGTCAGGGCCAAGAACAGAAGAAAGAGAAGAAGAGGCTGCTGGAAGAAGCCAATGGCCCACCTAGTCCAGCCTCTGGGAAGCTGAGCACAAGAGCACTGCTGCGTGAGCTTAGGAGTCAAGCGGTAAAAGGAAGATGACGAAACTGGGATGACTTGAATCTGGCACCACCTCCTGTTGGACTGCCTGCCTTCTGCCCCAACAGTCCCCCTGTTGCCACCCCAGGCCCCAGACTAATGGCCATCTTTCAGAGATCCTGTAGCTCTCTGGATTCCCTGTATTGAACGGCGACCACGCAACCTCTAAGTCCCTCTCTAGCTCTTACGGTGACAGTTCTGTTATCTTATGATATATCTGGGGGTGGCAGGCGGGGGTCCATGCTCTCCACTTCCTTGAGACAGGTCCATCTGGCTGGGCCACGCAGGTCCTGAGTGCGGGACCCAGCCTCCTGCAGAGATGGCATGGGGAACCCTGCCAGGGCTGGCAGATGCAGCGGCTGCCAGATTTTGACAGAGGCCGACATCAGTCGCTCACAGAGAGAGCACAGGTTTTCCCAGAACGGGGCGCTTCGCTCACTTCCTGGAACAAGCCAGCCTGGCAGAATCTTATCTGACGAGTGGGGGGCGCTGTTTAGCCTTGCAGTGCCAAAGCCCTCCCTCCCTCCCTCTCTGCTGGCGGTGATGCTCCCCGTCCCACCCCAGCTATGGGCCCGA
Organism: Lacerta agilis; assembly: GCF_009819535.1. Lineage (NCBI taxonomy): Eukaryota > Metazoa > Chordata > Lepidosauria > Squamata > Lacertidae > Lacerta > Lacerta agilis. The sequence continues at coordinate 43,351,686 of NC_046326.1, forward strand.
GCCCTGGCTGGAGCAAAGTCCCTCCTTCCTCCTTCCTTCCTCCACCCCATAGATGCCGTCTCCTGCATGGCATCCACACACACACACACAGTTAACATAGAATATTCAGCAGAGCCAGTGGTGTCAGCCCTGGAGTCCAAACATTCCTGCTTTGCAGAGGGTTGGAATAGATGCCCTTCCAGTCCAGCTGATTTGTGATTGTTCCACCCGCTCAGGCGACATGGGGTGTAACAAGGAAGGTGCCTCTGAGTACTTTTTGAGTGCATTGAGTGCATAAGTACTTTTTGCATTTTCCGGCAACTGGTATTCAGAAGGCAGAGGATGGCTAGGAGCCATCGATACCTCTCTCCTTCTTCCTGGATTTGTCTAATTCTCCTTTAAAGCCATCTTAGTTGGTGGCGCTCCTGTGGGAGGGAGTTCCGCCGTTTAACTCTGGGCCGTGTGACGAAGGGCCTTCTTTCCATGGCATCCTCCCCCCCCCCCGCCGCTTCCCTGACCCCGTTCTGCCTCCCCGCTCTCTGCCCCCAGGGACCGCGTGGCTCGCATCGGCCTGGGCGTGATCCTGAACCTATCCAAGGACCGCGAGAGCCTCCCTCTAGCGCGCAGCACCTCGGGGATCCTGGAGCACATGCTCAAGCACTCCGAGGACACCTGCTCTCAGCTGATCTCCGACGGCGGCCTGGACGCTCTCCTCTACTGGTGCCGCTGGAGCGACCCTGTGGTCCTGCACCACTGCGCCGCCGCCCTGGCCAACGCAGCCATGCACGGCGGGCCGGCCAACCAGCGGCTGATGGTGGAGAAGAAGGCGGCCGAGTGGCTCTTCCCGCTGGCCTTCTCCAAGGACGGCTTCCTGGTGCAGTTCCACGCCTGCCTGGCTGTGGCCGTCCTGGCCACCAACAAGGAGGTGGAGAAGGAGGTGGAGCACTCGGGGACCCTGGCGCTGGTGGAGCCCTTCGTGGCCACGCTGGACCCGGGCCACTTTGCCCACACCTTGCTGGGCAGCAGCGACAACAGCCAGGGCAGGACGGCCGAGGACCTGCAGCGCCTGGTGCCCCTCCTGGACAGCTCCCGCCCGGAGGCCCAGTGCCTGGCTGCCTTCTACCTGTGTGCAGAGGCCACCATTAAGGCCCAGCAGAAGAAGATGCAGGTAGCTTGTTTGCATGCAGAGCCATGAGGACTAGCATCTTGCTTCCTCTCTTAGTTCAGCGGCAGAGCCCCTGCTTTGCATGCAGAAGGTCCCGGATCCAATCCCTGACTAGAATCTGGGAGAGACCCAGGGTTCAAATCCCCATTCCACCATGAAGCTCACTGGCAAGCTGGTAGCTCCCTCTCAGCCTAACCTACCTCGCAGGGTTGTTGTGAGGGCCAAATGGGGAGGAAGAGGAACCTTGGAGGACAGGGTGAAGCACCAATGCAGAAAGTGAATAAATGCTTGGCTTTGCTCAGATTTTCACAGAGATCGGGGCCATCCAGAGCTTGAAGAGGATTGTCTGCTACTCCCCGGACGGCACCACGTCCTCGCTTGCCAAGAGGGCGCTCTGCATGATGGGCGAGGAGGTGCCCCGGCGCCTGCTGCCCACTGTGCCCAACTGGAAACCCCTGGAGGTGCAGAAGTGGCTCCAGCAGATCGGCTTTGCCAAATACTGCCCAAATTTCCTGGTAGGGTTTGCAAGGGGGCGGTTGTTGTGCGGGGCATGGGGATCGGGGCTCCTGGAGAGAGGAGAGAGTCCTGGAGGAGACTGCATGCGTCTGTCTGCAGGGTTCACAGCTCACTCCCCACGCAGGCCTCCCCCAAAAGCTGCCTCCCTAGCCCACCCCTGGCTCTTGCAGGCCCCTCACAAGAACACAGAGCTCCTACTCCCCTTTCCTCCCAAACACCACAGCCCTTTTTCATAGCGGAGTCCCTCCACCCCCGGGATCATGCTGGTTTCTCTCCCCTTGCTCACACCTTTGGGTGTGAAACTGACCCCACCCTTCCTCCCCCCCCCAGGAACACCAGGTGGATGGCGACCTGCTGCTGAGGATGACGGAGGAGGATTTGCTGGTGGACCTCAAAATGACCTCCAGTATCACACGCAAGCGGTAAGGAGCTCTCAGCATCCAGGAAGGAGGAGCTCCTGCACTGAGAAGCGGGGTTGAGCTGGATGATCTCTGAGGGAACCCTCCGGATCAAAAACAGCAGCTGTGCTATTGCTCCCTGAGTACAGCAGTGCTATAAATCTGCTCGCGTTTGCCATAAAACTCCAACTTTTTTAAAAAAGCACACACCACGTTTGCAGGAAATTCAGCTATGCAAAAGGGTTTCAAGCACCTTGCGGGCCGGCCAGTTCCCCCTCCACGCTGAACCCCCCCAAAGCAGCGTGCCTCTGCTCCAACCTGGCAGGAGGTGTTCCCCCCAGCCCTACTGAGCTGCCCCTCTCCTTCCGCCAGGTTTTTCCGGGAGCTGACAGAGCTCAAGACCTATGCCAACTACTCCACCTGCGACCGCAGCAACCTGGCTGACTGGCTGGGCTCCGTGGACCCCAAATTCCGCCAGTACACCTACAACCTGGTCACCAGCGGCATCGACCGCAACTTCCTCCACCGGGTGACGGAGCAGCAGCTACAGGAGGACTGCCAGGTCCACATGGGCTTCCACCGTGTCCGCATCCTCTCGGCCGCCCGAGGTAACCTCTCCCCCTGCTCTGCAGACCCCCCAAGCCCCGGGAAGGACACCCTGAGGGTCACAGCTGTTTGGCAGTGGAACAGCCTCGCTCGCAAGGTGTCGGACTCTTCTTCACTGGAGGTCTTAAAACGGGGTTGGGCTGGATGACCCCTGGGTGTCCCTTCCAACTCTACAGTATGATTCCATGAAACAACTTGCTGTTGGAAGGGAGGGAACCCATGGATCTAAGGTGGGGAATCTGAGAGCCACATTTCCCTTCCGTGGGAGGGGGGCTCCACATGCCCACTGTGTGCAGGGCCAGTTTCTACTCCCACTAGCATAAGGACATAAGATTCTGGTTGCTGGATCAGGCCAATGGCCCATCTAGTCCAGCATCCTGTTCTCACAGTGGCCAGCCAGATGCCCCCATGGGAAGCCATGCCTCGGGGATTCTTTTGCTCAGATTCCTTCATTGCAGGGGGTTGGACTAGATGACTCTCGGGGTCCCTATGGATCAAGCAAGGCCTTCTCTCCTGCCAAAGGCTGCAACTCACATACATGTCTGAGGCTTTGTGCCAGTGACCCTCCCATTGCTGGGATCTCTCTCCTCTGGAAGAAAGAGTGGGAAAAGGACCGGGTGCAAGTGCTTGGAAACCTCATGGAGAGAATCCACAGCGCCACGTTGCCTGGGCCTGCTTTGAAACTCTGGGGAAGGGTCCCCTGGCCACCCAGCCCATTTCTGTCTCCTCCCAGAGATGCTCCATTCGCCTCTGCCCTGCAGCAGCGGGAAGTCCACCTTGGAGGGGACGGACGTCTTCATCAGCTACCGGAGAGCCACTGGGGCGCAGCTGGCCAGGTGAATGCCAGGGACCATTCACACGTGTGGGCATGTCAAAGAGAAAAGCCTCCCTTCCTCTTTCTGTAAAGAGCCAACTGTGTGATGCAGCAGCAGAAAAGGTTAATGCAATTCTCGGCTGCATCAATAGAAGTCCTGTGTCCAGATGAAAGGAAATAATAGGACCTCTCTATCCTGGCTTGGACAGATCACACCTGGAATACTATTAGGAATAACATTCTGGCAATAAGAGCTATTTGATAGCGGAACAGACACCCCCAGAAGGTGGCAGACCTTCATTGGAGGTTTTCAAAGGGAGCTTGGGTGGCCATCTGTCAGGTGCCATCCTACATTGAAGCGGGTTGGGCTGGATGACCCTTGGGGGTTCCTTCTGTCTCTATGATTCTATCAATTTCTTCTAATCTCTCAACCTCTCTGTGCAAGGAAGCAGGGATTTGCCCGCGGCGGCTGTCCCCAACCCAGTGTCATCCAAAGGGTGTTGGACTTCAACTCCCAGCAAGCCCAGGTTGGCCGATGTTCAGGGATGATGGGAGTTGTAGTCCATGTGATCTCTGAAAGGTTGGTCTAAGAAGGCTGCTCTGTGGTTAAGGTGGTCGGCAGGATCTCTGACAAGCTGGGCTCAGAGCAAGGCTTTTGCAGCCTTGATTGGCCAGAAACATGTAAGGGCACCATGGGGCAGTGTAGAATTAACCTGTGGAACTCACTGCAACCGCACTTTGCGCTCCTGTTAGCAGCAGTAGTAGATTTTTACAAGTTGCATTTCTACAGGAGACCTGCGTTCTCTAGCGGGGACTTAATGAGAATAAAATACACCCATTAAGACTTAAAAAATAAGACTGTGAAATGGATATAATTAGCATTGATATTGTAACACTTTTGAGGCATTCAAAGTGCTCTCTTATTAATTATGCATTTATTATTCTGCTTTCTGAACAATTGTAGTCTCCCATAATGGCTCATGTTAATTAAAGAAGGGGAAGTGGGAGCGGGTGGGGGGCTGAGAAACCACAAGCACACACAGCTGTGGGGGGGGGGGTGCAGTTTGGACTGAGTTGCAGCCGGAGGGGAAAGGGGGTTCTCCTACCCTTTCCCTTTATGCCATCGCCCTAAATCTCTCCGGAGACGCAATCGGAAAGAACCCAATTATGGACGCCTGGGTTCAAACCGCCCTTCCTTTCACGCACCCCCCCCCCCTGCCCCGTTTCCGCTTCTCCAGCCTCCTGAAGGTCCACCTGCAGCTGCACGGATTCAGCGTCTTCATCGACGTGGAGAAGCTGGAGGCCGGGAAGTTTGAGGACAAGCTCATTCAGAGCGTGATGAGCGCCCGGAACTTCGTGATGCTGCTTTCGTGCAACGCCCTCGATAAGTGCGTGGGGGACACTGAATGCAAGGATTGGGTGCACAAGGTGAGAGGGCTTCCCCCTGCCAGGGATCGTAGAGTCTCTGCGTTTGGGGGGATGGGGTGAAACTCAGAGAATCCTAGAAGAGTTGGACGGGACCCCCAAGGGACATCTAGCCCAACCCCCTGCAGCGCAGGAGATGCAGCTACATTCAATGTGCATTTCAGGACAAAGGGCTTCTCCTCGAGCTGAGCTGGCATCCGTCTGTCTCAGGAGACAATGGAGGAGTGTGCCTTGGGGAGGTGAAGTCAAAACGTTGGAGAGTCGCAGCACCTGCTGTGGCTGCAGAGGCCGATATGGGAGAAATAGGTTTTGTTGCAGCTGGGGCAGAGGAAAGCATCCGGTTGTGCTGCTGCAGATGCACCACGGCGTTTCTTCTCTCTGTGCTCCTCTCAGCGGCCATTCCTCCTCTGGTCACTGCTGTGGATGCATGGCCAGATTGTCTGTCTCCAGGCACTGTGGTCGTCTGCAAGGGATCCCCACAGAGCAGGGATCTCCTTGGGGATCCTGCTGCCTTCCATCCTGTGGACATGACCAAACCAGCATAGATGCCACCGAGACAGGAGTGCAAACAGGCCGGGAATGTTTGCTTGAGAGGGCACATCTTTTGGGGAGACTTTGTCCTGCCACGTGATGCCCAAAATCTTCCTGATACAATGTACATGGAAGCCAGCAGGACAAGAGGAAGGGAAATCGTATTGGACAAACTCACCCCTCCCTAAGCAAGATTTTCTTTTTTTTAATAACTGCGTATCTTTCACAGGAAATTGTCACAGCCCTGAGTAGCGGGAAGAACATTGTCCCGGTCACAGACCACTTCGAATGGCCGGACCCCAAGACCCTCCCTGAGGACATGAGAGCCATCCTGAAGTTCAACGGGATCAAGTGAGCGGGCCCAGGAGTGTCCCTGGGGATAAGGCGGGCAGAGGGGCACAGGGGGTGGGGGGCATCTCTGGAAGCTGGGGCAACACCGCCAGCTGCTTGTGGGAGGGGGGGGTGCATCTGGGGAAACGCCGGAGAGACGGGGCTGAATCTGAAAGGGTTTGAAACCAATTTAATGCTAATAAGCTTCAGGTGCAAAGGGCTTGAAGCTGCACCTTTCCCCCTGCCCCACCCCAAATCAATGCTCCAGTTCATGCAGGGGGGGAATTGGGACCCCTGGGAAACACAAGAGCTGTAGATTTCCCACGACCCCTTCCACACCAAGCACCCCATGGCTTGGTTCAGCTCAGGGGTCCTCACACTTTTTCAGCAGGGGGCCGGTCCACTATCCCTCAGACCTTGTGGGGGGGCAGACTATATATATATTTTTGGGGGGTGGACAAGGGACGATGAGTGGCACGCGAAAGGGCTCCGGTTAGGGGCTGTTTTAAATGTGGTCGCTCGAGCACTGCTGCTGCTGCTGCTGGAACCAACAAAGCCCAGCCCCCTTCCTCCTCCTCTAGGCAGGGCAGGGAGAAGCCAGGAGGGAGGGAGGAGGCGCCGCTGCCGCCATGTGAGGGAGAGGGAAAGAACTCGTGCGCTGGCAATTCACGCGGCGATTCCTGGACCGTCTGCGGGCCAGATTTAGAAGGGCATTGGGCCTGATCCGGCCCACGGGCCTTAGTTTGCCGACCCATGGTTCAGCTGTTTCATTTCCACTTCCCCTGCAGATGGTCCCACGAATACCAAGACGCCACCATTGAGAAGATCATCCGCTTCCTCCAGGGCCGCTCCTCCCGGGATTCCTCCGCTGGCTCGGAAAACAGCCTGGAGTGTGGGGCCCCTCAAAACTAGGGAACTGGAAGGGGCTCCCCCCAATGGAGCAGAGGAAGAGGGTGGGGGGCGGAGTGGGAAGGAGAGGGTGACCCTTTGCTTCTGCCCCCAAGTCTGCACTGTCCTAGAGAGGGGCCTCACCCCACTGCCGCCCCGCCCCGCCCCCAGCTTTTGCAGGCTCGGCCACCGCTGCATCGGTGCCCCCTGCTGGCTGCCTTTGGGATATGCTGATTAGGTTATGCAAAACTCTGGAAGAAAATGCTGCTTCCTGCCAGCCCTGTGAGGCCAGTCGGAGCAGCAAACTTTCTCCATCCCTCGTGGCCTTTCACCAGAGGCTCTTAACTCTTTGTGTGCCTGGGTAAGATTTTTGGTTTCTCAACAAATTAGGTTATTCCTTGGCTGTGGGAAAGTAGTTGGGAAGGTGGGCTTTGTAGCGTTTATCTTGTATTAAAGTATTTATCAGATTCTAGGCTCCAGAAGCTTCCTTAGGTGTCTGCTCGTCTGTTTTTTTAAGCTAAGCAAATGGTAAGAGGTTTAGGAAATAACTGCTTTTCCAAATTCCTTCATAAACCATCTAGAGCTGGGAAGGAGCAGCAAAGGGGGCAAGTTTGCCGATGGTGCTCAATTGGTTCAGGGATGTTTACACACAAGAGAGAGTGCAAAGAGCTCTGAAAGGACCTCTCCAAGTGGAGCGGATGGGTGGCAAAATGGGAAATGCGGTTCAATGCAAACAAGTGTTAAATGATGCATGTCAGGTCACAAAAGTCTGACTTTCCTGTACCCGCTCCTGGGCCTGAATTGCAGCAGGTGGCAGACCAGCAGTGAGACCTTGTGGTCCGAAGAGACAGCTCAGTCAGGTTGACCGGGTGACAATGCACATTCCATGGAAAGGTTAGGAAAGGAACTGAAAACAAAACGGCCAGGATCATGGTGTCGTTACGGAAATCTATGGTGCGGCCACATTTGGAGGACTGTGTACAGGCCTCAAAAAGGAGATGTTCAGAAAAGGGCAGCCAAAACAGCCAAGGGGGCGGAACGACTCCCAACGTGAAGAAAGGTTGCAGCATTGGGGACGTGAGAAAGAGGCGCCATGATGGAAGTTCATAAGGTTATGTGTGGCATGGAGAAAGAGCAGGGCTGCTCACTACTCCTGAAAGGGACCCCCAAGGCTCATCTAGTCCAACCCCCTGTAATGCAGGAGTCACAGCTAAAGAATCCCTGACAGGCAGCCATTTGACCTGTTGAAAAAAACCCCGCTGTGCCTCAGGAGTAGCAGCAGAACAAGTCAGGCTTTGCTGTGGCTGCACACAGCCCCTTCTTCTTCCTTGGCTTATATAAAATCTCTACCGTGTTTCTCCTAAAATAAGACACCGTCTTATATTTTTTTTCGCTCAACAAAACACAGTATGGCTTATTTTCAGGGGATGTCTTATTTTAACCGGGTCGCATTGGTACGCTGCATAGCCACGCCTCTCCAGGCTGTTTTAATGGGAGGTACCACGTCACTATGGCTTATTTTCGGGGTATGGCTTATTTTGGGGGAACGGCTTATATTTCGCAAATGCATAGAAATCCTGCTATGGCTTATTTTATGGCTATGTCTTATTTTAGGAGAAACAGGGTATCTATCTATCTATCCATCTATCTATCTATCTATCAATCCATCTATCCTCTTTTTGCTTTCCTGGCTGGACTGCTCTTAGCCGCCGTCCCAGCACCCAGTCTTTCCTGCCCGTGCCAGGCTCATGGCCCTGGAGTGGCGCAGAGTTTGTAGAGCCGGGAGGAAACGTGAGCGGGGTTGGAAGGAAGCGTCAATTACACAGGCGCCCAAGTGAGCCGTTCCCCTGAATTATGGGTGCCTTTCAGTTGGAGGGTTTGCGAGGAGAGGGGGAGGCGGCAGCGCTTGGGTGGGAGACAGGCAACCAAGTGCCCAAGGAAGGTTCCCCCCCCCCCCCGGGCCACCACCCAGTTTTCCCACTCTAAGTCCCTGACTCCCAATAATTGCAGTTTGCACCCCCGCCAGTCAATTTTAAGGACCAGATTCAGGGGTCACTTGGAAGGTGCCTCTATACTGAGCCAGACCGCTGGGTCTGCCTGCACTGACTGGCAGCAGCGGCTCTGCAAGGACATCCTGCATGCAAACGGGCTGGAAATCACAGGAGGGGAGAGGGCGCTTAGGTCCTGCTTTGGGGGGGGGGGAGTCCCACTGGGGCATCTTGTTCGCCACTGTGAGAACAGGATGCTGGACTTGATGGGCCCCTTTGGGCCTGATCCAGCAGCCTCTTCTGATGTTCTTATGGCTTTCCGGAATTGCCAGCTCTTCCCTCTTATCTGTTCTTGGTGCAGAAGGACAGGGGAAGGAGTGGAAAGGCAGCCCCTCCCACGCCAGGCCACCCCAGGCTGAGATGCATCTCCAAGGCCACTCTTGAGGGCCCCAGTTGGCACACCTGAGAGTGCCAACGTGCCGCAAAAGGGCAAAGAGAGGAGCGAGCATCTTATCAGCACACACCTCCAGCTTTATTGCGACATGTCCTTTGATGCACACTCACCAAGGTGGGTCTGGGAGTAAGAATGGGGAAGAAAACTTGAGGAGTGGGAGGGGGCAGCGCCTCCCTTGGCACAGGAGGGCTAACTGCCATCGAGAGACGGGCCACCTCCCCCTTGGCACCCAAGCCCATCCTAGAAGCCGGCTATCTTGGGAAGAACTTGCTGTCTCCGTTTCCTGGAGACGGGAATCCTCCTGCGACAGACTGGGCTGGAAAGAGCAGCAGCTGCCCCACTGGAAAAGGAAAATACTCCCCACTGCTGGGGTGGGCGACGCCCCCAGAACGGGCAAGGAAGAGATTCGTGGGAAAGAAGAGGGGGCTCTCTTTGTGGTCTCCCCTAAAAGCCAATGTGAATGGCACACACAAGGCCACCCCCCCCCTCTCTCTCTCTCACACACACACACACGCACACACACACACACCCCTGGCTAGGATTCCTCCTCCCAGCTCCACAGATCTGAAGAAAGGTTCTAGTCCTCATGACACACCCAATCCAGTAACACAGAAATCAAGGCATGTCTCAGAGGAAAGTTAGTCTCTCTCCCCCCCCCCCCACCCCCAGTTACATTAAAAGGCAAGGAGAGCCAAGAGAAAAAGTCCACCCAGCAAAATGTATTCAAGTCACTGGAGAGCCCCGTGCAGAAATCGGCTCCTGGTTTCTGGAAGGGTGGCAACTCAGGTCCAGCTGGTCATTGTTCCGCCTCCTGCAGCGGACCAGGCACGTCGGCAAAGTGGCTGTAGTCGGGTTTCGAGTCCTGGATTTCAATCCACCTGGCGTAGGGAGGGGGAGAGAGAGAAAAGGGGCAGAGTTAAGGACCTCCGGGGAATGGAGCCGATAGAGCCCAGGGTGTGCAGCAGCTGCGAAAAAGGCGAATGCCATGCCAGGCATCATTAGGAAAATTAAAAGAAAATTAAATTAAAACTGCAGCTCTTATAATGCCATGACACAACTGCATTTGGAATACTGTTTACAGTTCTGGTTGCTCACCTCAAAAAGGACATTGCAGAGTTGGAAAATGTTTCAGGAAAGGGCAACCCAAATGGATCAAGGGGAGTGGAAGAAAAATTGCGGTGTTTGGGACTTTTTAGTTTAAATGGCGACATTACAGGAGTTTATGAAATTCTGCATTCAGGGTGAAAGTGAATAGAAAAGACTGTCCCTCCCTCTCTCATAACACTGGAACTAGTGGAGACCCCGAACCCCCCCCCAGGAGACAGGGATGGCCACCAACTTGGATGGCTTTTAAAGAAGATGAGGCAAACTGGAGGAGAGGGGTCTGGAGGGCTCCTAGCCAGGATGGCTTTGCTCCGCTTCCCTGGTTGGAGGCAGCCAAGCTTCCGAATCCCAGTTGCTGGAAACCGCAGGAGGGGAGAGTTGCTCTTGGGCTCGGATCCTGCTTGTGGGTTTCCCATTGGGGAATCTGGTTGGCCTCCGTGAGAACAGGAGGCTGGACTAGATGGGCAAGCCAGGCTATCCTCATACACTTATACCATTTCTTCCTATATAAATAACAACCAAAGGCTGTCGTCACGCTGCAGTTTGAGTAGCCGCCACTAGGGCTCCCTTTCGCCTGACTCAGCTGCAGCCAGGCTCCTCTTATGGGGTTTGAGGTGACCGTGCGATGCAGGAAATCAGTGTGGTCAAGGTGGAGAGAGGAGGACTTACCCGATGATGGCGGCTGGAACGAGGAGGATGACGGCTCCAAAGAGGAAGGGGAAGCCTTTCATGAAGGAGAGGCTGGCAGGGTAAAGGGAGTTGAAGACCCCCGTGGCCACCAGCGAGCAGAGGCCTTCCACGCAGGCCACGGCAGCAAAGAGAGCCCCTGGAGGGGAGAGCAGAGAGCTGAGGCACGCATGGGACACCCAAGGGGCATGCCCCCAATGCCCCAACCCCAAACGGTGCGTGTTTTCATAAAATCATAGAGATGGAAGGGATCCCCAAAGGTCCTCTAGTCCAACCCCTGCAATGCAGAAACTGCAGCTCAAAGATTCCTGACAGGTGGCCCACCTGACCTCTCCAGTCAAGGAGAGACCATCTTATAAAGGAGTCTGCTCTTCCCAGGGTGCTGGGAACTGTAGTTCTGTGACGTCCAGACCTTCCTAGCTGGGGATCTGAACTTGCTCTTTGTCCTTGGCAACAAACACACAGAGGGAGGTGTCAAATGATTTGGGAGCCTACCCAGGAGAGGGGTTTGGGAGAGAGGTGAGCTCCTCAAGTCTGTTGGGGAAACGACTCCCACCAGCCACCCAAACTACGTCTGAAACTCATGGCGTGCTTCTCCAGTCAATGCACAACCCCTGATTCTTGCAGCTCGTACCAGCACAATTATTTCTGGATTCTGCCATGAGGACTAGGAACTTTTGAGTTTGTTTTTCCTAAGTCTCTAGTCTTTATAGTAGCAATGGGAAGCTTTGGCCTTCCAAATATTACTGAACTACAATTCCCATCAGACCTAGCTGTCGGCCATGTTTGCTGCATGTTTGCCCCAGGGCATTGTGGGTCCGGTGATCTGGCTGTGGGTCACTGAACCCTTGCCCTGCTTACCTTGCTCCTTCTCGTCAACCAGCCTGGATAACTTGGAGCGGATCACAGGCGTGACAGTCATGGAGAGGAAAAGGAGGCCATATCCTGTCGGGGTAAGGATGAGAAATAAAATGAAGAGACCCGCTGAAATGAACTAACATGGCGGACTTTGGTTTGGGGCAATGTTAAGTGTCCTTGGATGTCCAGCAACTGGCATCAAGAGGCACTGACTGTCTCTGACGCTGGACGCTCTCTAGGAATCTAGATACACTGCCTCTGGGTCTGGAGGTTCCACAAGAGCAACATAAGAGCCTGCTGGATCAGGCCCAAGGGTCCTGTTGGTAGGGCAGGAGATGCTTAATCTCAGGGTCATGGGTTCGCGTCCCACTCTGGGCCAAAAGATTCCTGCATTGCAGGGAGCTACCGGTAGATGATCCTTGCATTCCCTCCAAACTCTACAATTCTGCGATTCTAGCATGGCATCCTGTGCCAACCAGATACCCCAAAGGGAAAGCCACTGTTGCACTCGGGTCCTGATTGTGATCTCCTCGCTTGCGCTTCCCTCCCACGGCCACCGGGGCTCATAGAATCTTATAATCTCCCGAGGTGGAGGCACACCCAGGGGTCATCTAGTCCCACCCCCTGCAGTGCAGGAATTCAGAGGCATGCTGCCTCCCGACACTGAGGGCACGTAGCACAGAACGAAATAGATCAGGCCAGTGGCCCCTCTAGCCCAACACCCTGTCCCCACAGTGGTCAACCATATGCCCCCACAAGCAGGACCCGAGGGCAACAGTTCTTCAGTTCTGCACCGCCTTGTATTCAGGGGTAGACTGCCCCTGAGCACTGAGGTTCTGCTCCCACAGTAGGCCTCCATGCGGAGAGCCCGGCAGAAGGATCAGGCCAGGGACACATCTGGTCCAGCATCCTATTCTACACAGATGCTTGGGGGATAGTGGACTCCCATTCCCAGGAGGTTTTTAAGCAAAGGCTGGGTGTCCATCTGCCAGGGACTCTTTAGCTGCGATCCCTGCACGGCCGGGGGGTTGGGCTAGATGACCGCCGGGTGTCCCTTCCGACTCTCCAACCCTCAAGCAACGTCTCCTCTCCTAGGAGCACCTGTGAACATCAGGGGCGTGGTGCTCGCCAGTGCGATCGTCCCCAGGCCCAGGACGTTGGACAGCAAGCCGGCTTCGGCCACCCAGCCGTCCTCGAGGCAGTTCTGCAGCAGGCGCAGCCCCAACAAGCTGGCCAGGTAGGCCAGGTAGTGAGCGGCCGAGCCGTAGCCGATCAGCTCCGAGCCCCAGCAGAGCGGGGTGCTCAGCTCGTACAGCACCAGCAGGTCCGAGGCCCCGAAATGCACGGCGACCACCAGGAAGAAGGCAAGGGAGTAAAGGAGCAGCTTCTGCCACTGCCAGCCCCGGGCGCCGGGCGCATAGAGGTGGAGGACGGAGGCGTAATGTCGAAGGGTGAGGAGCCTCACGGGCTGCCGGGGCGCCACAGACTCCCGCAGGCAGACGGCTGCATAGAGAGCGGCGGCGAGGCTAGCAGAGAGTGCCAGCCAGAAGGGAGCCACGTAGCCTTGGGCATGGAGCCACTGCCCGCCCAGGATGCTGGCGCCCATCCCCGCCAGGCCCAGGCAGGCCTCCAGGACGGCCACACGGAAAGTGCGCCCTCGCCGGTCACTGACGTCGGCTGCGTAGGCAAAGGAGGCGGCCAAGATGAGGTTGTAGTCGCCCGAGAGGCCGGCCAGGATGCGCCCCAGCAGGAGCCAGGCCACGGGGAGCCGGAGGGACATCACCGCCAGGAAGATGGCCGCCTGCAGAGCCATGCCCAGCGAGGGGAGGACGAGGGCCGGGCGGCGCCCCGCAGAGTCGCTCCAGGGGCCGAGCAGCGTGACGGAGAAGAGGCCCACGAGGAAGCCGGCCAGGTTGAGGTAGAGGTTCCAGTGGGCCACCAGGGTCTCCAGCTCCTGAGAGAGAGGGGGGGGGGAAGGCAGAGGGCTGTGAGGCAGGAGGAGGGCTGGACTACTGCAAGGCGCTCTTCACAGGGCTGCCCTTGGGCTTGGCTTGGAAGCTACAGCAGCCAGATTTATGGTGGGAGCTGCTGGCCAAGAACAAGGGATGCCCTTGTGAAGGAGCTGCGCCGGCTGCCCACCTGCTGCTGAGCTGCATTCGAGGGTCTTGCGTTAATCAACAAAGCCCCGAGTGACTTGGGTCTCAATTCCTGAACCCTTCTATCCCAGCTTGCTCACTGAGATCACCTGTGGTGCGGCTCACTTGACAACAACGAGAAACCAAGCCTCTAGGGTCATGGATCCAGTCCTGTGGAACTCCCTGCCACTGGAGATGCAGCGGGAACCACTAAAAACTTTTCTATTCTGCCTGGTCTAGGCAGGCCACGAAGAATACAAGGGTTGGCTGATGTTTGCTTCTAACTGTTTGTTTGCTTTTAACTCAGTTTCAAATTTTTATGATTTTATTGTACAGTTTTATGTTTTTACATTGTTGCAAACCGCTGTGATACGTTTTTATGACACAGCAGCATATAAATACGTATTACAAATAAATAACTTAGAACTGGGAATGTCCCCTGCCTGAAACCCTGCAGAGCTGCTGCCAGTCAGTGTAGGCAATACTGAGTTGGGAGTCCAGAGGGTCTGACTTGGTATATACCGGTATGTTTGCAATCTCTTAGGTACGCCATAAAGGCCAATGCAGTGGTGCTGCTGCTGCTGCTGCTGTTTTTCATTCATAGATCTCAGGTCGGATCACAGCATTAAAATCCAAGATAAAAACACGAAGTACATAATAAAAGCAAGAACAGAAAAAGCCACAAACCAATAACCCCCTGCTATCTTTTATACACACAAACATTCTTCTTCGTTTTCTTTTAAATACGGTATGTGGTTTCAATTCAATTCATATTTAAAAACTTTTTAATGACGACCTTTCCTATGTTTCCAGCTTTTTCCTATCTTATCAGTGTTTCTGCTTTTGTTTTCATCCGTAAGCCACCTGGAGTCCCAAGTACCTGGGGCAAAAGGTGGGAGATAAATAAATGCAGCAACAACAGGTCCCCCAGCCTGAAACTGAGAAGAGAACTGCTGCCAGTCTGTGCATGCAGTACTGATCCTGATGGAGCAAGAACGTGACTGGATCTAATGCACCTTCCCGGCTGCAGAGCGCCTGCCTGTCTGGTGAGCTTCCACGTTCAGGCGCAGTCTACCCCAGCTCCCGAGAAGAGGCTGCCCGTTGCCGCCGGGCACCCTAACGGGGTCGCTGGCCCTAAAGGCGCCCAGAGAGCCCCCCCCCCCGGGCCCGGCCTGCGCCTGGAAGGGCGACGCACCTCCTCCTGCTTCGCGGAGCCGCTCCCGTTGGCGCATCCTCCTCCGGCTGCTCCTTCCTGCCGGGCGGCGCTGCCGTTCCCGGGGCCGAGGCGCTCCCACAGGTACTGGGTGCAGAGGGGGCCCTGCAAGCCCATGGCCAGCGTGGCCAGCAGCAGCACCGGCTCCACGGCCCGCGGGCGCGCGCACCCGGCCCGGCGCGCCCCCTCCTCCGTCTCCGCCTCGTCCCCGGGCGGCTCCGCCGGGGGTCCCGCCGCCTGCTCGGCCATGTCGGCGGCGGCGGCGGTAGCAGCGACCAAGGGGCGGAGCGGCCACCAGCTCCGCCCGGCCCGACGCGACGGCGATGGGCGGGCCATGGCCAGCTCGGCAGGAGGGAAGGAGGCGGCCGGGGCGCGGACGCGGAGGAAGGCGCTGCTGCCGCCGCCGGAGAAGGAAGCGCGGCTCTGGCGGACCTGCCGTGACGTCACGGCAAGACGACGGCGTTCATTTAGAGCGATTACTGGACATTTCATGGAGGTGGGCCAGTAGATGCCCTGCTGGATCAGGCCCCAGGGGGCCCCTCTAGTGCAGCCTCCTGTTCTCACAGTGGCCAATGGGAAACGCTGCGAGCAGGATCCGAGCAAGAGCCCTCTCCTCTGATGCGCTTTCCAGTGCCTGCTCTTCAGAAGGGTTAGTGCTGGTGGAGGCTGAGCATAGAAATAAGTGCCAACAGGCAGCCCTTGAATACCAAGATCAACATCCCAAAATGGTTTTCGACCTTCTAGGGGGACAGTGGTTTTCACAGCTGGACAGCTTCAAGAAAAACGCAGAGAGCAAAACCAACCCTTGATAAGGGAAAAAAATCCTGGGGTGCGGATTTACTCAACTGCCCAGCTCGTTGGGGTGCAACTGTTATAAAAATTAGGTTCAACCCCAGAAGGGAGTCCACGAACCCGGGGGAGAGCCTTAATAGGGCTCCCCTCCTCTCAAGAGCACTTATGAATAAAATAGAGATGATACAGAATCTCCCAAAGCAAGGCGATAGCCCTTTATTAGAAACTGCTGCAGCAGGGTGTTTGCAAGCAAAGACCACGAACAAAGGTCCGCAAGCTCCTATATAGACTTTTTGAAATCCCCCCCTCCAGCTCAAGACCACCCCTCCATACATTAGAATTACATCACAAATTGGGAGGGTCTGGTGGCAACTTGGACGCTGCCCCCATGCCTCTTGCCCTCCACAAAAAAAACCATCAAGTGAAACAAAAGATATTTACATTTCCCTATATCCCAGCCAAACTGCGAGAGGCAGTGAAGGATAGGTGTGCCTGGCGTACTCTGGTCCATGGGGTCACGAAGAGTCGGACACGACTGAACGACTGAACAACAACAACATATCCCAGCCAAGTTAATCACACCCTTTTGTCTGACACTCAGGTATCAGGATGCCAGAGATTATCACTCAGGCAGAGGGCTGCTGAGTAGCTGGAGGGGCAACCCCCCCCCCTTTGTTCCTGAGACAAAAAAATACTTGGCCAGTTGGGAGTCAGGCCTGTCTTCCTGTGCTGGTTTTCAGACATGTTGCCTTATTTGTTTTGGTACATTAATTACAATTATTATATATAAATAAAAGACCTTAAAATTCTTATAACACAACTTCCGTGGGTCTCTCTGGGTCAGCAAAAGAAGGAGTCTCCTCCAGCCAAGTTAAAGAAGCACATAGTGGTCAGTAGACCTGATCTTTATTTGTTGCAAGCAACACACAAACAACCCCCGAGCGTGGGGTTGCGTGAACTTCTAAGACCTCTCCTCATTTCCCATAATACATTTTCCAACAGCATCATGGATGCATCACAAATATGTCACAAAGTCGGAGTGTTTGGCATGTAGAAACATGAGCCCATCACCCACCCCTGTCAATCACCGCAGTTCTTCCCAACACCTTTTAACCACCTTCTTCCCCAAAGAACAATAAAAGTGTTCACACAACCCCCTGGCTGCGCGGCTTTCCTGCGCTTCTCCTTTGAACGTATCAGGATTGAATCAACCATCCCGATGGATTTCTTGCTTTAAAATCAGGTGTGAGAAGGCGCCTCCTTGTGGCTTTGGGCCTGTTCTTTGCCCTCTGAGGAGATGCGGATGTGCTGGGGACAGAGCCCTGTGGTCGTGCCCTCCTTTTGTTCCTCGGGGCTGTGAACCCAGCCGAGGCTGCAAGCAGGGCCAGAGTGCAGAGAGCCCCTCCCCTGCCTCTGCCAGTGAACCCGACCAGGCGTTTATGACCCGTAATTGCAGGTTGCAGGGTGCGACTTTTGCCAGGGACTCTATGTGCTCTTCTCGGCGCTTCCGAAGAGACGGGAGCAGGACAGGAGGTTGAGAAACAGGGAAGCAGCTGTTCCTCTCTCTCGGGACAGCTAAGGGTTAAAAGGGGTCAGGGCAGCAGATCCGTCTGTGGAAAATAAGGCTCTGTTCTCCGAGCCGGTAAATGCTAGGAATCTCAAGTGGAGAGAGTTTCTGCTGTTGGGCTCAGGTTGTGGGCATCTGGTTTGGTTTGATCCACTCGCAGGGCTCTCCATATGGAGGTTTACGGCATAGCTGTCAGGTCTCCCTTTTTTGCGGGAAACTCCCTTCTTCCAAGCCGTTTCCCGCAGCTATCCCTTATTGTTGATATCCCTTAAATTTCCCTTATTTCCGGGAAGGAGAGTTGGAGTCCGGGGACTCCTTGGGTCCCTGCCTTTCTCAGCCCTGCCTGCCTGCCTACCTCACAGGACTGTTGTGGGGATTAAATGAGGACTAGGACCAGGGAGCTCCTTGGAGAAAAAGGTGGAATATAAATACCTAATAACAAACAGACAGACAGACAGATATATAAAGAAGAAGATAAAATAGACGAATGTTTCTTGGCAACAGGTGCTCAGATTAAGCATTGCTGCCCCTCACTGGAGGCAGAGCAGAGCCAACCCGGCCAGAAGCCATCAGTGGTCCTCTCCTCCCGCATGAATTTGCCTAATCCTTTTCTAAAGCCATCCAAGTTGGTGGCCATCGCTGCTCCCTGTGGCAGGGAGTTCCAGAGGTTAACCGTGTGCTGCGTGAATAAGTGCTTTCTTTTCTCTGCCCTGATTTGTCTTTCCTGGGAGCTCTTTCCTGATGTAAATTAATTTGTAGCCTGGGGGGGATTACCGCGGCTTGGACTGTCCCTGAGAACCGTAGACTGTCCCCAGGACAGGTGAGGGTGTGCTGATCCCTTATTTTCATATCCGAAACTTAACAGCTATGGTTTACGGTGGCAGCAGAACCTCCACACCCAGGGACAGTCTATCTCTGAATGCCAGTTGCTGGGAATCACAAGTAGGGAGAGTTGCTGCTGTTGTGCTCAGGTCCTCCTTGCTTGCGGGCTTCCCACTGGCCTGTGGCATCACTCCTGTCCAGCCTCCGGTTGTCAATGGGCCCATTTGGCCTTTGGCCTGATGCAGCCGGGCTCTTCTTCCGGAGGAGGCAGAACCTCCATGCCCATGGGCAGTCTACCTGTGAATGCCAGATGACAGGGAACACTTGCTGCTGTTGTGCTCAGGCCTTGCTTGTGGCCTTCTTCCCTCTGGTGAGTCACAGGGAGAATGTTGAGTGTTGGGTTAGACCCGTTGTCCTTATCCAGGTGCAGCCATGTGTTCTTCTGGAATTCTTAGAGCCCACCTAGAGCCCACCTAGTCCAGCATCCTGTCCTCACAGTGGCCAAGCAAGTTGTAGGGGAAATCAGCAAGCAGGATCTGAGCACGAGAGCATCGTTCTCCCCAGTGGCCTCCCCCCCAGTTTCCAGCAACTGGCATTCAGAAGCATCACTGCCTCTACCCGTGGAGCAGAGCACAGCCATTGTGGCTAGTTGCTCTCAGTTGCCCTCTCCTCCTCTGTGAATGAGCCCTCAGTTGCCCTCTCCTCCTCTGTGAATGAGTCCAAGCCTCTTTTTCAAGCCTTCTCAGTGGTGGCACCCGCCCTGTGGAACGCCCTCCCATCAGATGTCAAGGAAATAAACAGCTGCCTGACTTGTAGAAGACATCTGAAGGCAGCCCTGTTTAGGGAAATTTGTAATGTTTGATGTTTTACTGTGCTTTTGGTATTCTGTTGGGAGCCACCCAGAGTGGCTGGGTAAACCCAGCCAGATGGGCGGGGTATTAATTAATATTAATATTAATATTAATATTCAGGTCGGTGACCATCACTGCCTCCTGTGGCAGGGAGTTTCACAGTTTAACTCTGTACTGCATAGTTGGGCACTTAGATCTGGAGAGCCTCTGGTGATCTTGATGAAACACAGGGAATGGCCCTGCTGGACCTTCCAGATGTTCTTGGACTGCATCTCTATTGTCCCTGACCATTGGCCATGCTGGCCACTGAGGAAGATTGGAGCTGGGGCCCAGAAACATCCGTGAGGCCACAGGGGTGTGCTGAGACAAGACATTTCTGGTGACCAGGGAGCTTCTTCACCTGGTAAGACAAGTCAGAAGTGCAAGATGATAAGGCCCAAGGCCAATCCAGTTGCAGGTAGTTCCAAGGGTGGAACGGGTGATACAGAGGTATACTGTGTGTATGATGTCTGTTATGGTTGTTGCAGTTACACTGATGACTGCAGCACAGTGCATGAATCGGGGGAGGTTGTTGGAGATTCATTCCCCGTGTGCAGTCATGGGTTGATTGTCAATCACATGACTGGGTATGTGTTTTGATTCCACAGGAATAGGATGTGACAAAGACAGGATGTTTGTCTTACTGTGTTCCCTGAAGTGGGACTATTGTCCATTGTTCTTTCTCTTTGCTGTCTGATGCTAGAGAGAGAGGGAGCCATGTTGAAGTGCTCTGTGTGTATTTATATGTAAATAAAGTAGATTAGCCAAGATGCTGAGTTGCTGAGTTCTGTTATGCAACTGCGCAAAGCTCTGTGGATCCCTAAGTGTGCTGATGTCTTCTGGCATCATTCGCTGTGATGTTCGGGCTGAGGAATGCTTTTGAAGCTCCCGAGCGATCACCCAGGAGGGAGGGAACATGCCAGTCGGTCATGTGTCTCTGCAAAGGTTCTACTCATGTGTAGGACATCCTGACAGAGATCACCTTACTCCACAACGAGATCTACGAGATCGCCTTACCCCACAAACATCCACTTGGCCACTTTGATCAGTCAGTGGCTAGCAAGGTGGGGGGGTGTTGAGAGCAGTACGCCCCCTGTTCCAGCCTAGAGGGGGGGTTGACACTCAGCACCACCACCACCCCACGACTCCCAAAGCCGCCGCCCAGCACCACTTCCATGCGGCGGCTGATGGCGTGGCAACTCTCTGCTTGCGCACTGCAGCCTTGCGAGTTGCTGTGTGAGCAGCCGCTGCACGGACGCAGCCGGTCCGTGAGGCGGCTGCTTGCTCCCGGCAGCCCGGATGGACTGTGCTCCGTAACATGTGCGTGCGTGATGATGCACACGCGCTACAGAGCGGCACCCCACCCCCCGGGGGTGCCCCCGCATTTGCCGCACCGGGCAGCAAAGCGGCTCCATACGCCACTGTGATCAGTGCAATCGGCTCTACTGCAAATGATTCCTGCTCTACATTTGCAAAAGCAGCTCCTGCCCCTTGGAACTCCCTGCTGTTGAATGGTTACAGTTTAAGGTTCATTACTGTTCCACAGAAATGTGTATCTCTTTAAAAGAAAGAAGGAAATGAAATGTCCTAGTTTTGCAATACAGCAGGTGATGTTAAGTTTGTATTGATTTAAGGCTGTTATGTACTGAGTTGAATAGGATCCAAAATGCAGCAGTCTGATTGGTCCCAGAACAATAGGATTGAGATTGCAGCAGTCTGATTGGTCCGCAGGAGCCACCCAATCCAACTCCAGATGGAAGTGAATCTGCACTCCAATTGGCATACAGGAGTATCCCGGAATTAGCCAATCACGTGGGGCCCATTGTGTAAATAGTGTATATAAAGCAAACGTTTTGGGGGAACTGCATTCCTCACTACTATGAGCTGAGTAAAGAGCATGAAATTCACACTTGACTCCGAGTATATTTCACTGGCGTATCAGCAATCGGATCCAGTATACAAGGAGGTCTGCGTACCTCTCTCAGTACCCTGGGTGGTGGGTCACTGGATGGGTCATGTTTCTGTAACGTTCTTGTAGTTAATGTAACTTCTGTTATTTTTCTTTAATTAAAACAACTCCTAATTATACTTTGCAGTCTCCTCAGAATGCCTTTTGTTGCACAGTTACTCAGTTTAAATACGCCAACACCTGCCTATTGCAGTGTTTTTCAACCTTTTTTGGGCAAAGGCACACTTGTTTCATGAAAAAAATCACGAGGCACACCACCATTAGAAAATGTTAAAAAATTTAACTCTGTGCCTATATTGACTATATATAAAGTACTTCTCTTGAATTTTTCCATTTTTCCCACGGCACACCAGGCAACATCTCGCGGCGCACTAGTGTGCCGCGGAACAGTGGTTGAAAAACACTGGCCTATTGATATCAAGCAGAGGCCTTCCCTGCATTCTTTTCAGCACTTGCTAAAAACATTCTTGCTTAGACGAGCCTGTCCGGCCACTTAGAAGGCCACTGTGAGTTTCGCTCTTAGTATTTTAATTTTTCTGGTGTTTTAGGTGCTTAACTCTGATTCAGCTCATGTTATTGGTTTATATAGGGCTTTTTACCAGTATCTGTAATGTGTGTCTTTTTGATGCAATGGCCTGTAGGCTACGCAGATAAAGTTTGTTGTTGTTGTTTCTGGTGTTTTAAAGTATTGCTGTGGTTTCTCCTTGGTTTTGTTGTTTTATCTTCTCGTAAATCGCTTCGACGACTTTAATAAACAAAACAAAACACAAGCGGCATATAGGTTTTACGAAAGAAAGAAATACTCTCGGGCGGGGACTTTGCTCCTTGTGCCTGCTCCCAGCTGCAAAAGATAAATGATCCCCTTTCAAGGTTTGACGTCCCTCCGCCCCTTCTCCTTATTATTCCCAGAAGTAATTTACGAGGCTGATTTATGACGAGGCTTCTTGGCTCCTGGTGAAGGGGCAGAGCAACGCTCTTGCGACTGGCATTGTCCTTCCACGGAGAGCGCAATGTTCTCCTTGGCGGAGGGGAACAGGACTGCGATAATTGCTATAGCAGCAGAAAAAGGCTTCCTCCTAAGCCGCTCTGAAGGCGCAGAGTTCATTTGGAGGAAATGAAAAGCATCATAACCACCCCATTACCGGCTAGGATGGGCTGGAGACGGATGTTTGTGCTTTTGACGCCCTGAAGAGTGGAGGGCGCTAGCTCTGGGATCCTTTGCACAATGACTGGCCTTGTGCACACCCCATGTGGCGAGCCAATGTGGGGCAACGGCTCTGGGGCTGAGCCTTTCCTTTGCAGGTCAAAGGTCCCAGGTTCCTTCCCTGGCTGGCAGCATCTCTGGCGACAAAAGGTGCTGGAAAGGAGAAAACATAAGGAGATTGTCCTGCATTGTTAAAACCGTGTTCCTGGAAGACAATCTTACTCGGCTATGTTGTTGTTGTTGTTCAGTCGTTCAGTCGTGTCTGCCTCTTCGTGACCCCATGGACCAGAGCACGCCAGGCACGCCTATCCTTCACTGCCTCTCGCAGTTTGGCCAAACTCATGCTAGTCTCTTCAAGAACACTGTCCAACCATCTCATCCTCTGTCGTCCCCTTCTCCTTGTGCCCTCCATCTTTCCCAACATCAGGGTCTTTTCTAGGGAGTCTTCTCTTCTCATGAGGTGGCCCAAGTACTGGAGCCTCAACTTCAGGATCTGTCCTTCTAGTGAGCACTCAGGGCTGATTTCTTTGAGAATCTATAGGTTTGATCTTCTTGCAGTCCATGGGACTCTCAAGAGTCTCCTCCAGCACCAGAATTCAAAAGCATCAATTCTTCGGCGACCAGCCTTCTTTATGGTCCAGCTCTCACTTCCGTACATTACTACTGGGAAAACCGAAAACTCAGCTATGAGGGATCGCCAAAGAGGAAGAAGGTGTCCCTTCCTACTCTATGATTCCATAAGGTTCAATAAGAGCATAAGCAGCGTCTGCTGGGTTAGGACAAAGGGGCCCATGAAGCCCTGCCTCCTGTTCTCACAGTGGCTGACTCAATGCTGATTTTGGAAGCCCGCAAGCCCAAGAACATAGGGAGGACCTGCTGGATGAGGCCCATGACCCATCTAGTCCTGCCCCCTGTTCTCAGCCAAGCGCCCCAAAGGGAAACTCGCAAGCAGAACCCGAGCCCAAGAGCCCTCTCCCCTCCTGCTGCTTCCAGCAACTGGCCTTCAGAACTTGCATTGCTGCCTCCGACGCCACGGGGGAGGCAGAGCGGAGCCATTGGTAGATTTCTCCTCCGTTTGTCCAATCTTCTTCTAAAGGCATCCATGTTGGTGGCCATCACCGCCTCCTGTGGGAGGGAGTTCCACAGTTTAATTTAAAGGGATGCCCACCAGTGTTATGAGAGGTGGAGAAAAAACTTTCCTCCATCCACTTTCTCCATGTTTTAAATATATATATTTCCACTTTCTCCATGCAAGGCATAATTTTAACAGCTTCTATCATGTTGCCTCTGATCCGCCTTGTGTCTGAACCAAAAAGTCCCAAGTGCTGGATCCTTTCCTTATAGGACCTGGGAGAGATCAGGGTTCAAATCCTCCCACTTGACCATGAAGCTCTTACCGGGTGATCTTGGGCCAGTCCGTTGCCTCTTGGCCTAGCCTACCTCGCAGGGTTGTGGTGGGGAATTAAATGAGGGGAGGGATTGTGCCCACGATGTGACATCATGACTTCACGGTGCAATGTGACATCATGACGTGACGTCATGTCATGTCACGTCATGATGTCATGGCGACAAGCACAGGGCACCTGAGTGATCTGCAGCCGCAGCAGCGACCGGGTCGGGGCCTGTGTCTCTGCAGCTCCCCACAAGCATGTCCACAGCTTCAGCCGGCTGCAACAGAGGCTTCAGAGACACTATCCCTCATCTAGTTGCCATCGCCACCCTGGAGCGCCAGAGACAAGGTGGCAGCCAGTAGTGGCAGCAGGCAGTGTGTGGCAGCGGTGGGGGGCGGATGCAGGGCACCCACAGCAAATAATTGGTGGGTGCCATGACCCCCAGAGCCACCTGGCGTTGGCACCTCTACCACTGATAAATAATTTTTTCTTTGTTCAGCAAGCGTGCTGCAGAGGCCTCTGTGGTTTCCAAGTTGTGGCTGCAGAGGGTCCGGCGAGGGGGATCGAAAGCAAAAAGCCACCCCCCCCCCTCCCCAGACAATCCATGACCTTGGACATGATCCAGTTTCCTGCTCACCCTCAGGATGGCACGTTTCGTTTCCCTCCCTCTTTCATCCGTTTGCTTCTTTAAATATCTGTTTGGAACATGAACCTCAGCCATGTGACCTCTCTTTCTCTTTCACACACTCACAAGTTTGGTGGTTTAATTATTACAGGGATGTTTTTAATGGCTTTATGATCTTACATAATGTGCTAACTTTGCATCATAATATTGCAAAAGGCATCAGATAAGGAAATTATCAGATGAGAGAGAGAGAGAGAGAGAGGAGCTCTTGGGATGGGAAGCCTCAGTCTTGGAAGTCAAATCTGGCCCCCCAGGTCCTTCAGTCTGTACCTCAGAACTCTCCCTAGGCCACGCCCCTTCTCTCCAGGCCACACCCCTGACCGCCCCTGCTCTGCACCCTTTTTGAACATTTTTTCCTGTGTGGAATGTGGCCTTGAGCTGTGATCCTGCCTCTCGCTTTCCTGGAGAGGAGCCTCTCTCACTTCCCAGTGGCTGGAAATATAATCTAACGTACAAAGGTTAGAGGAGTCACATCCGTTCCTCTGCTGCTTTTGCCTCTGGCCCCGCCCACTTTGGCACCCAGCCCATTCATGTCTGACCCCTGGCCCCCAAAACATTTCCCGTGAGACAATGTGGCCCCCAGGCTCAAAACCAGAGCCCGTGGGGTGTAATGGTTGGCCTCCTGGACTAGGGACCCGGGAGAGACCAGGGTTCAAATTCCTACTCAGCCACAAAACTCACATACGCTCCAACTTTTTCCTAACTCGATTCGGGACACCCCCGGCCACCCCCTGCCCACTCTTGCCACTTGCCCTCACCCGCCCTCACCCCCTGCTTGTGCCGCTTGCCTGCTCTCGCCTGGCGCTCTGGCAAATATCCGCAGAGTCGTGCCGCCACAGCTCTGGGCGGGAAAGCGCTTTGATGCGACGCTGCTGACGATCATCCCATGGAGTGGCTCTTGGTCCAGGACTTGCACCAGAGCCCCGGACCCAAAAACGGGACATTCTGGGATCAAAACAGAAGCCGGGATTGCCTTCTGTGATCAGAAAGTCCTGGTAAAGCCAGGACAGTGTGTGGGTCTGAGCTCACTGGGTGGCCTTGGGCCAGTTACTGTCTCTTAGGCTGACCTAACTCACAGGCTGTTATGGGGAGAAGGAGAATGACGAATGCCACCTTACAGGTGGGTAGCCGTGCTGGTCTGCCATAGACGAAACAAAATAGAAAATTCTTTCCAGTAGCACCTTAGAGACCAACTGAGTTTGTTCTTAGTATGACCTTTCGTGTGCATGCACACTTCTTCAGATACACTGAAACAGAAGTGCCACCTTGAGCTCCTTGGAGTAAAGGTGGGATATAATAATAATAATAATAATAATAATAATAATAATAATAATAATATTTATACCCCCACCCATCTGGCTGGGTTTCCCCAGCCACATATAAATGCAGGGTGCTCCTGACTGGTCTGGACTGCAGAACTGTGCAAGGTTGCTCTCCTCCTCCACCAGCCCTGCTCTTCTGCCTCTAAACAGCAGCCTGGCGCTCTGGCATAGGGCTGGCCAAGCATTTTTCTGGGGGGGAAAGCACAGAGCTGCAATTTCTTGCTGCAATTCCTGCTGCCCAGGCTGCTATTAAAAGCAGAGGAGTGGGGTCAATTTAAAAAGCTGGCAACCATTGAAGCCTGGGGAAAAGACAGGTGTTGGTTTGTTTGTTTTTTTGGTTGTTTTTTTGAGGGGCCATAAGATTCCCACAAGCGGAGAGGAACACAATACATTTAAAGCCTATTCAATGCACATCTGAAACGTAATGACTCCTGCTCCCGCAGAGTCCTGGGAACTGTAGTCTAAGGGTGCTGGGAATTGTAGCTGTGTGAGGGGACAAGTGTGGTTGTGCATTGAATATCAATTCAATGTGCTGTTGGGAGATTCAGGAGAGATAACAGAAAGTTAAACCTGGTTGAACTGTGGAACTCCCTCCCACAGGAGGCAGAGAGGGATGGCTTTGAAAGAGGATTCATGGAGAAGGAAGGAGAAGGCTATCGATGGCCGTCAGCCAGGACGTCCCTGTCCTGCCACCATGTTTGGGGGCAGCAATGCTGGAAAGCACAGGAGGGGAGAGGGTTGCTCTTGTGCTCAAATCCTGCGCGCAGGTTTGCCACAGTCCAGCCACTTTGAGAACAGGTTGCTGGACGAGATAGGCCACTTGCCTAATCCTTGTTTTTCTCTTGGACACCAGCTACAGAATCCAGCTTTCTGAGAAGCTCAAGTTCCTAGTCCTCATCATTCTATGGGAACAGGATGCTGGCCTGATCAGTAGGCTGTTCTTAAGTTCTTGAGGGCGCTGGGAATTGTAGCTCTGCAAGGGGGAAGCTACAGTTCCTGGGATTATTTGAATGTGCGTTGAACGTGCTTTAGATGCTGTGAGAGGGGAGGCAGCCTCTTGGTATTCAGTTTCACCCCTTACAGAGAAAGCATGCGGCTGGGTTTCACTTCCTTGTCCTTCTCCCAGGAGTTGGCGCACGGGGCCTTGTGACACCCGCTCCACTCTGCACGTGCACCCACACCCCGAGGATTAAGTGTTGGGGAAGGGTGTGCCTTGCTTTCTCTGAGGATTAACCCCCTCCTCAACCTTCCTTGGCTGCAGCAGGAGCACAAGGAAAGGGAGTCCCCAATTTGGACCTCCTCCCACCATGAGCAGATAGAGGTGAGAAGGGCAAGCTCTGAGTACATTGGAAGCTCTTCCTCCCAAAAACAAGAACTACAGGGTGCTGGGAATTGTAGCACAGTGCAGAGTAAACTATAGTTCCCAGGATGGGGTGTTTTGGGGGTGGGTGGGTGATAAGATATGGTGTGTATGCAGCCATTCAGAAGTAGAGCCAGGAAGCTCCAGCTTTAACCCCAGCCTGCAACATGGGACCCTTTTAGCTGAGATTCCTACATTGTAGGGGGTTGGACTAGATGACCCTTGGGTTCCCTTCCAACCCTACAGTTCTATGATGCTATTATTTTAAATTTAGTCTTGGGGGGGGGTGCTTCCAGAAGGGGAGTTAAAATAACACTTCTGAAGAAGTGTGCATGCACACGAAAGCTCATACCAAGAACAAACTTAGTTGGTCTCTAAGGTGCTACTGGAAGGAATTTTTTTATTTTTTATTTTGTTTTAAAATAACAGAACCATTCAGAAATTGCAAAGCAGGTGTGGTTTGAAATTTTAAACATGCAGGTTTGATGGTCAATGGTTTCTAGCCACGATGGCTCTGCTCTGCCTTCGTTAGAGAGGGCTCTTATGCTTGGATCCTGTTTGAAGGTTTCCCATAATAGGCACCTGGCCGCCTGCTGTGAGTGCAGGAGGGGGAGCCACAGGCCTGATCCCGCAAGGCTCTTCTGATTTTTGGTCTTTTATCTCACTGACTGTGCCCTGCTTCCTTAACTTGGTCGTGAAGCAGTTATCTACCAAACAAGAAGATAATTAATAATAATAATAATAAACATTGGATTTTTCCTCGAAAGGTTAATTCTAGGTTAAATTGGGGGGTAGGTGAGGGGGAGAATGCAGGTTGCCATTCTGATGCCAACCAGGGTGTGCAGGTGCTGTGATAATATTTTCTGCATGATCACCCATCCCATAATAAACACCCCCTCTCCCTCTTCCTCTCTCCTATATTACAGACATCTTGGTTTAACCTATTAACTGTAGCTTTCTGGGAGATTGGTGGACGGGGGACGGGACCAATTACAGTTCCAAAGTTTTGTGGCTGGGGCCGAAAGTTAGACTGGCGCAGAACCAATACAAATGCGTAATGTTGGCAGAGGTTGGACCAGATTCCTGTATCTGAACTTTGCCTACCTCCCAGGGTTGTTGTCAAACAGGGAGGGGGCTTTGGAGAAAGAGCAAGGGGCTGTGCCGCTCCTCTGATCTCGGGGGAAGAGACAGCTGATTCCCTCCAGTGAATGATAGCATGCAAAAAGGAGCAAAACAGGTCCCCCTAAAACATAATATTAATAATACAGAAAGCCTCTTGCAGCCCATTTTTATTTTCAAATTACACGTGCAGAATTTTTTAAAAAGCAAAACAAACAAGTTTCATACATCTGGAAAGCATTCAAGAGTTCACGATGGAACTGAACGTGTGAAAGGCAATGCAGACCCTCCTTACCCCCGCATTCACTGCCTCCAACAGTGGAAGGAGCATAGCCATTGGGGCTAACAGTAGCCCCCGTGGCCTTCTCCTTCCGCACGAATCTGCCCAATCCTCTTTCAAAGTCCGCCAAGTTGGTGGCCACGGCTGCCTCTTGTGGCAGTGAGTCCCACGGTTTCAGGCCAAGGCGCTGTGTGTGTGTGTGTTGGGGCTGCATCTCGGCTTACAGCCCAGGAGGTGCATCCTCCCTCCCCATCGAGCCTGCCTGGTGGTGCTCCTTCCGATATCTTTGGGAACACCTCCCATGCGTCTCGGGGAGCATCTGCTGCAGCGCCCCCAAACTTCAGGAGGGCGGCACTTTTGCGGGGCGGCAAGTCTGGCCTAGAAGTTGCTGCCAGCAGACGCCCACAAACTGGAGCGGCCCCGCCGCCTTGCCGAGGCTCTTGCCGGCTGCCGCGCGTGAGAACTTGGAGGCGGGTTTCGCCAGCCCGACTTGGAGAACAAGATCCGCGCACCTGAGTCACAGGTGTGCGCCGGAGAGCGTTGAACTGGGAGGCTGCCAAAGAGTTAACTTGGCGAGCGCGCAGGAGTTTCTCCCTGGGAAGATTTCGAGAAGCTCCCGGTTCTTCTTCCTTGGCAGGCGGGCGCTCAGGTGCCAAGGTCGGCCGCCAGGTGCCCCGGAGCCTTTATAAAGCCCCGGAGGCGAGATCGAGAGCTCCTTTCGGCCCCGAGCAGGCACCGTCCCCCATCATCATGTGGAGGGAGATTCTGGCGCACAGGAACTACCTGATCGTCCTGCTGACCCCCTTCCTCTTTCTCCCCCTGCCCCTGCTCCTGCCTTACAAGGTAAGTCGCTCTCTGGGTCCTGTGCCTCTGCCATAGAAAAGGAGAGTCGTTGAGGATTCACAGAATCCTAGAATTGTACAGCTGGGTGGGACCCCGAGGGTCATCTAGCCCAACCCCCTGCAATGCAGGAATCTCAAGCATCCATGACAGAGGGCCACCTGTCATCCAGCAAAGGAGAGGTTCCCTTGCCCTGTCCCAGTGGCTGCAGGATCCAACCAATGAAGCCATCAAGACACAATTTTCTTTTATGGGCAGTGCTTAGGGCGAAGTATCAGCTGTTGAGCTGCACAGGGTTTTGTTTCCAGAGGAAAAGTGGGGGGTCGCAGTTGTGACACCACAGTCCCTTTGCAGAGGGAGGACCCCCCCCCCACCTTGGCAATAACAATAGAGAGAGAACACCATGTCCCGAAGAAGCAATGTTTCCTTTGCCGTTTCCAGAACACGCTGAAGAGGCAAGCCACCTTAAATTGTGGCACCTGAAAAGCAGCTTGCCTCTTCAGCAGAAGGAGTGGCTGCTGAGGACGCTGCTGATAAGCCCCCGTTGGTGTTGTGCTGTACAGAGGGCAGATGCAACAGGTGATTTGACATAATGACAGGAATTGGAGGCCCTCCACGCATCTGCTAACCAGATGGCCACAGCGTGGGTGTGGGTGGGTGTGAATCTATATGAAATGGGAACCAACAAGGTGGAAGAGCCCTGCAGGTGGAGCAAAGTGTCTTTAGTGGTGATTCTTACATTGCAGCGGGTTGGACTAGGTGAACTTTGGGGTCCCTTCCACCTCTATGATGAGTCTATGAGGTGGGGGGAAAGGGGGCGCTGGAACTGCAGATCAGGCTTGCTTCCAGGGACTGGATGCTTAAGAACGTACGAGGCAGCTGGCTGCAGCCGGATCAGGCCAAAGGGGACCCCTCTAGCCAGAATCCTGTCTTTACAGGGGCTGACCAGATGCCCCCAAGGGAAGCTCACAAGGTGCAGGACAGAACTCTCCCCATGTGCAACACTCCCCCCCCCCCGCAGCCTTCTCACAGTGGAGTGAGAACATAGCCATCGTGACAAGCGGTAGCCTTCTCTTCCTCCATGGATTTGCCCATCCAAGTTGGTGGCCATCCCTGCCTCTTGTGGGAGGGAGTTCCACAGGTTAAGGTCAAGCCTGGGTTTCTGTTTTGCATGCACTGGCCTTGATGCTGCAAATTCCAAGGAGGGTCCAGGGAGAAAGTTTGGCAGCTGCAGGAGCCTTTCAAATTGCGCCTCCCCGGCACCCGTGGAACCGTCTCCCACAACCTGCTCCAGTCCAAAGCGCCTCTTTGAGGGAAGGGGCTGTGTTGCTGAGTGGTGCTGAGCACCTGTTTGGCATGGGAGAATGCCCCAGGTACAATCCCCAATGGCAGTGCTAGGTAACAACACCAGGTATTCTCCCCAAAGAGTCACTGCCTCAGTCCCAGGCAGGCAGCTTCCTATGCTGGAACCTTCAGAGCAGGGGGAAGTTAAGAGGAAAGAAAAAACAGCTTGAAGCCTGAAACAGCAGGTAAAATCCAGCTGTTTTGGAGAAGAGAAACTACACCATTCTTTGGTAGCACATGATCCCCTCCCATGAAGGAATCCTGGGAACTGTAGTGTGTTAAGAATCATAGAATGGTAGAGTTGGAAGGCATCCCAAGGGTCATCTAGTCCAGTGTTTTTCAACCACTGTTCCGCAGCACACTAGTGTGCCTCGAGATGTTGCCTAGTGTTCCGTGGGGAAAATTGAAAAATTCAAAAGATTTGTGTTTATTTGATTCCTATTCAAGAGAATTACTTTATATATAGTCAATATAGGCACAGAGTTAATTTTTTTTAACATTTTCTAATGGTGGTGTGCCTCGTGATTTTTTTCATGAAACAAGTGTGCCTTTGCCCAAAAAAGGTTGAAAAACACTGATCTAGTCCAACCCCCAAAGAACACACGAGTCAGACATTTGTTCCCCACCCAGTGGTGCTTGCACTGGATAGCGGCAGCTCTCCAGCTGGCAGCAGCTTTCCCCAGGCACTCCCTGCCACTAGCAACTGACCCTGGGACCCTCTGCAGGCGAAGCAGGTGCTCTGTCACGGAGCTATGGTCCTTTCCTTTAAAACCCCACCCCTTGCAAGATTCTAGTCCCCATGGATCTGGAGCAATTTGGGCACAGGACGGCATTTTTAGCAGGACCACCTCCTTCCGTTGAACTCTGCTGCCGCCTTCGTGCCCATTTCCCAATTACGTAAGCAGCCTGACTGTGGAGCATAACAGCAGCCAGCTCCCAATCTGGACGCTCAGTTTTCCTGCTCGGAGCCCTTCCAGCTCACTCCCCGTCTTGCCCTCGAGGTGTGAAAGGACTCCGGCCACAGGGAAGGTGCCAAAAGGAATGAATGCTGGGCAAATGGACCGGAGAGAGGGTTCCCTGGGCCGGATGGGCCAAGCCTTGATTCAGGGGAGGACACCCCCTACCCCCTGCAAAATCCCACCTGACCTTTGGATAGGAAGGTCCCAGGAGCGGGGATTGGGGACCCTGGTCTCCCAGGTCTCAGCTTGACACACCTAACCACTAGGCCACACTCCTTGTGTGGCAGTAGCTGTGGCTTCTTCCTTGCCCCCTGAGATGATCCCCTGAATCTTTCTGAGAGCACGACACCCACCACTTTGGGAAGCTTCTTCAGTGCTAAGTTTGAGCTGCAGAGCAGAGATGCTCACTTTTCCCACCTCCCCAAATTGGCCTCCAGGAACATTGGAATCTGCCTCAAGGGGTCCATCTAGATTCAGGGAAGATGAAAGGAAGGTGCGTCGTTCACACGGAGCATCGTTAAACTGTGGGACTCCCTGTCGCAGGAGGCAGTGATGGCCATCAACTGGGATGGCTTTAAGAGGATTGGACAAAATCATGGAAGAGGAGAGGGCTCTTGGGGGCTGCTAGCCAGGACGGCTCAGCTCTGCATCCATGGTTGGAGGCAGCCCTGCTTCTGAATCCCAGTAGCTGGAAAGTGCAGGAGGGGAGAGTGGCTTTTGTTCTTGGGCCCTGGGGGTCTCCTATTGGGGCATCTGGTTGGCCATTGTGAGGACAGGAGGTTGGACCAGATGGGCCAGTGGCCTGATCCAGCAGGCTCTGCTTATGTTCTTAGGTACCAGTACTGTCTGCACAGACCGGCAGTAGCTCCCCAGGATTTCAGTCAGGGGGTCTCCCCCAGCCCTACCTGGAGACGCCATTGGGGATTGAACCTGGAGCCTTTGTGAAAGCAGGTGCTCTAGCACAGCTGCCTGGTTCATCCCACTAAAACATAGTAAGATTCTAGTCCTCATGGTTCTAGATAAATGGGTGGTTTCAATAGGAACGTAGGAAACTGCTTAAGGCTGAATCTGGCCATTGGTCCATCTACCTCAGCATTGCCTACACTGACTGGCAGTGACTCCCTAGGCTTTCAGATGAGAGATTTCAGTAGCCCTGCCTGGAGATGCTGTTGGGAGTTGAACCTGGGACCTTCTGCACGTCAGGTGCTCTGGCATGAAGCTCTTATTCACCCTCCTAAAGCTTGAAACAAGTCAGCCTGGATAGCTCAGTTGTTTAGAGTGTGCTGCTGAATAATGCCAAGGTGGCAGGTTTGATCCCCATAAAGAACAGCTGCATATTCCTGCATTGCAGGGGGTTGGACTAGATGATCCTAGGGATCTCTTCCAACTCTACAATTCTTTGATTCTGGTCCTCATGGTTCTGGTTTAAATAGGAATCTGCTTTATACCGAGTCAGAGCCACTTGTCTGTCTTGCTCAGTACTGATTTTCCAGGGCAGGCATAGGCAAACTCGGCCTTCCAGATGTTTTGGGACTACAACTCCCATCATCCCTGACCACTGGTCCTGCTAGCTAGGGATGATGGGAGTTCTAGTCCCAAAACATCTGGACGGCCAAGTTTGCCTATGCCTGCTCCAGGGTTTCACAGGAGTGCTCTCCCCAGTCCGACCTGAAGAGGCCACCAGGGGTTGAACCTTCTGCATGCCAAGCAGCTGTTCTGCCCCTGGGCGATGGCCCTCCTTAAACCAAAGTCCTGCATGGTCTCTTTCAACCCACAAAGAAGGTGACGAGGGAGCGTGGGAGAGCCGTCTATCAATTTTTAAGCCTGGGATGCTTTGACCCCTGCCAGCTCTGCCGGGGTCAAGAGGGCGGCAGAGGCTGGGCAGACAGAAGTTACACTTTAAGGGGGCAGAGTTCGCCTCTTTGCTCCGAGGACACCAGAAGAGTCCATGACTAACCTGATCTCCTGTTTCCACGCCAGCAGCGCCAGAAATTGGCTCATCCTTTATTACCTGCAGGTTCTCCTCTGCCTCGTCCCAACTCAAGATTCTGGTCCTTATGGTTCTGAGTTAAGGTTTGATTCAAATAGGGACTGAGGAAGTGGGCTTCTTCCAAGCCAGACCCTTGGCCCACTCAGCTCAGTATTGCAGACTCTGGCTGGCAGCAGCTCCCGGGCTCTCAGGAAGAGAGTCTTTTGCAGCCCCTACTTGCAGATGCCACCGCGGACTGAACTTGGGGCCTTCTGTATGCAAAGCTGGAGCTCAGCCACCGAGGGGTGGGCCTGTAACTAAAGTAAGATTCTAGTCCTCATGAGTTCAGGCAAAGGGCTGGTTTCAAGAGGAAACACCTGGGGGTATTTTGTGAAGAAGGGCCTTAGCTCAGTGTTAGAGCCCCTTGCATACAGAAGAGCCAAGGTGAAATAGCCTCAACATGTCCATTTTTTAAT
Organism: Lacerta agilis; assembly: GCF_009819535.1. NCBI lineage: Eukaryota > Metazoa > Chordata > Lepidosauria > Squamata > Lacertidae > Lacerta > Lacerta agilis. The sequence continues at coordinate 43,385,766 of NC_046326.1, forward strand.
ATATATATATAAATAACCTAAGGTGATGACTTCTGCCTGAGACCCCAGAGATGCTCTGTGAGGCCCAAACTGTTGATGAGCTGCGGTTTAGAAAAAGACAATTAAAAAGGGAGCCGGGGTATAGGTTTACTTTACAAGATGAGGTTCCTCCTGTGGCAGGGAGTTCCAGAGTTTAACGCCATGCTGCGTGAAAGAGTCCTTTCTTTTGTCGGCCCTGGATCTCCCAGCAAGGGAGGTTTTCTTCTGCCTCTCGTCGTAGCGAAAAGCAAGTTCTGCACAGGCCAGAGTTAACAGTTCCGTTTTAAAAGCAAACCCAGAACTGCTCATTACTCATCCACCACAGGCCACATCTGCCAACGTGATAAAGCAGCTGTAAAGCGGTGATTGACCATAAATGAGGTTGTGTAAATCAGCGAAAGTTGTTTCTGCCTTGAGCCAATAAAACTCACCAAACAAGAGGGCCAAAACAACCAGGCAGTGCCTCCTAAATCACGTCCACGAGACACAATTAAAATCCACTTGCAAGCCTGCTGAAATATCATGGCCCTCAGCCAAGGAATGCCTCCGACCTTCTTTCCTAGAGGCAAAGGATAGGACCACCCTAATATCCTTCGGTTTCCATTTATCTGTTGTTGTTGCATTGCAGCGGGTGGGACTAGATGACCGCTGGGGTCCCTCCCAACCCTACAATTCTATGATTCTGTGATTATCGATTGCATTTATATTGCAGCTTTTTCTCCAGGGAGCTTGAAGCTGGCCTACATGGTACTCCCCCCCTCCTTGTTTAATCCTCACAACGGCCCTGTGAGGTAGGTTAGGCTGAAAGGCAGTGACTGGCCCCCAAGGCCCACCCAGTGAGCATCATGACAGAGTGGCAAGATTTGAACCCTGGTCTCTCCCAGGTCCTAGTCCAACACTCTAACCACTGCACTACACTGCCTCTGGCTCCAGGGGAGTCAAATTCCAAAAAAAGAACTTCCCGTGGAAAGTGATCCAAGGACGACCGTCTGCCAGGGATTCCTTAGCTGCAATTTCTGCATTTCAGCAGGTTAGACACCTCCAGACCTACGATTCTATGATTCTGTGGCTGTTTAGCCTTGACGGCATCAGGGTTTTCTTCCAGCGAGAGACCCATCTCGGGTGGCAACAGGGGAGGAGAAACACCAACCCTGCGGGGCGGGCGGTGAACCCTTGCGCCCTTGGCAGCACGCTCGTGCCGCAGAATGGGCAATAAAACGGAGCATTGTGCTGATGTCAGCTGAGGAGAAGGAAAACAGAGATCCATGGGGATGATGTGGCTGATAAGAGGCTGTTGGTTTCATGCAGTTCTTCACCTGTCTCTCGCTCTGTTGCTACGCAGGAAGCAGGATCCCGAGCCAAGACAGAGAACAACACAACAATTTAGAGAAACAAAAGAGGCTTCATGGTCCACGGCCCAAAGAAAGGAGGGCTGGATCTGTCTTGTTCCGGAGGTTTCAGAATACCAGTTCCTAGAAACTGCAGGAGAGGAGAGTGTTGCTCTTGTGCTCAGACTCAGACCCTGCTTGTGGGTTTCCCTTGGGGGCACCTGGTTGGCCACTGTAGGAACAGGAGGCTGGACTAGGTGGACCACTGACCTGATCCACCCAGGTTCTTCCTAAGGAGGTCCACTGTGATAGCAGAACCTCCATGTCCAGTGACAGTCTACCTCTGAATACAAGATAATGGGGAACAACAGTTGGAGCATACTCGGTTGCACTCGGATGCCCCTTTGGGGCATCTGATCGGCCACTGTGAGAGCAAGAGGCTGGACTAGATGGGCCCCCTTTGGCCTGATCCAGCAGGCTCTTATTACATTCCGATGGAACCTCCAGGCCCAGAGGTAGTCTATCTAGATTATTTGGAGGTATTTGGCCACTGTCAGAACAGGATGCAGGATTAGACGGGCCCACCGCCCTGATCATGATGTCCTTAGAGATGAGAGGCCCATCCTTCCCCCTCAAAAAAGAGAGAGAGAACATGACCTGCAACAGGCAAGCAGCCTTGCCCACCTTTCCTCTCTACCTGGGGTGGTGAATCTCAGCCACAATCTCCAGCTACAAAGCTTAAAAACAAATAATTCAGTGAAACCTTTTGGGGGGAGGGGGAGGAATCTGAGGCACAGCTGAAAACAGAGACAGCTGGCAACTTCCTTCTCTCCCCCCCCCCCAAGCATAGCATGGCATCCTCAGGAAAGCCACACCCTCTCATTTGCCAATAAGGGGAATCACTCTACCTCGCAGGGTTGTTGTGAATGTGGAGCCCAAGAAAGAAAGAAAGAAAACCTTCCCCCTTAACACCCCCCCCCAATTTCTGGGCCATTTCAGGGACTCCCCAGTTATTTATTGTAACCAAAGCAGAGTGACGTGCACCAAGATCACCACCTGCAGGCCAAATTGGCCACACACATTTATAACCGGAGTGTAATAGCCAATATGGAAGCCCAACTCTACACATTTCAAGCACTTGTATTCAACTCCTCCCACAAGAACCCTGGGAACCCCTCCCCCCAAAGGTACTGGGAATGGTAGCTCTGTGAGAGGTAAACTATAGTTCCCAGGTTGCTTTGGGGGAAGTCTTAAATAAAGTGTGCATTGATCACAACCAGCAAGAGCTTCGCAGCTGAGTGGGGATTCGAACCCTGGTCTCCCAGGCGGGCCCTAGGCCAACACACTAACCACTATGCCATTCTGGCTCTGCAAAGTGTCTTGCTTTGCAAAATCTCCTGCTCCTTCTGCCCTCCCAGACACTGATACAGACATGGACCCTTTGCCAAACTCCCTTCCCCTCCCCACATTTTTTGGTTTATTATTATTATTTATTTCATTTTATAATGTATATAAAACAGAAAGAACAGTTATGTCAACAGGTGAAAGGTAAAGGATGAAAAACAAAACGATAAAAACAGGCACATAAAATGAGCACAGTTGCACGTGGGTTAAAATAACAAAGTCCAAGTAAGGAATATCGGTGTTATCTGATTATCAAGTTCCAGATTTGCCAGGCTTGTGCCAACAGTTATCTTGAAAAAGATGGTCCCATTGTGCATGTCACAAAGAAGTCACTGAAATTGCAATCTTTGCGCGATTTTCTCCATTGTAGCTCTGTAATGACCAAAGGACAGATCCTGAAGTTGAGGCTCCAGTACTTTGGCCACCTCATGAGAAGAGAAGACTCCCTGGAAAAGACCCTGATGTTGGGAAAGATGGAGGGCACAAGGAGAAGGGGACGACAGAGGATGAGATGGTTGGACAGTGTTCTCGAAGCGACTGGCATGAGTTTGGCCAAACTGCGGGAAGCAGTGAAGGATAGGCATGCCTGGCGTGCTCTGGCCCATGGGGTCACGAAGAGTCGGACACGACTGAACGACTGAACAACAACAATGACCAAATCCAGGTGCTGTTAGCGGAAATTGAATTTCTAGATCGATTTCAATTGAGGTTCCAGCCTGGCTTTGGCACAGAAACTGCCTGGTTCGCTTTCTATAATGACCTCTGTCGGGACAATCTTTGGCTAAAGGGTGGTATATAAATCAGATTAACAATAATAAATAGAATCATAGAATTGTAGTGGTGGAAATAAGAATAACAATATTCCAAAGTGAATCCCACCAAATGCTCAGTGTAATATTTTGGGCTGTTTTCCGTTGAGTTGCGATGACTAATTGTGCTGCCAAGATCATATATGAGACCAATTATTTTGACCAGTGCTTTTTTTTTCTGGGGGGGGGACGCAGGGGGACGCATACCCCTAAACATTTTGTGCATCTAAGTTTGGTCTCATTGAAAGAACCTTTTAATGAGGGTGAAAGGGGAGAGTGCAAAATATGGTCTGAAGCTCAACATAAAAAACTAAGCTCATGGCCACTGGTCCCATCACCTCCTGGAAAATAGAAGGGGAAGAAATGGAGGCAGTGAGAGATTTCACTTTCTTGGGTTCCATGATCACTGCAGACGGTGACAGCAGTCACGAAATTAAAAGACGCCTGCTTCTTGGGAGGAAAGCAATGACAAACCTAGACAGCATCTTAAAAAGCAGAGACATCACCTTGCCGACAAAGGTCTGTATAGTTAAAGCTATGGTTTTCCCAGTAGTAATGTATGGAAGTGAGAGCTGGACCATCAAGAAGACTGATCGCCGAAGAATTGATGCTTTTGAATTATGGTGCTGGAGGAGACTCTTGAGAGTCCCATGGACTGCAAGAAGATCAAACTTATCCATCCTTAAAGAAATCAGCCCTGAGTGCTCACTGGAAGGGCAGATCCTGAAGTTGAGGCTCCAATCTTTTGGCCACTTCATGAGAAGAGAAGAATCCCTAGAAAAGACCCTGATGCTGGGAAAGATGGAGGGCACAAGGAGAAGGGGGCGACAGAGGACGAGATGGTTGGACAGTGTTCTCGAAGCTACTAACATGAGTCTGACCAAACTGCGGGAGACAGTGGAAGACAGGAGTGCCTGGTCCATGGGGTCACGAAGAGTCGGACACGACTGAACGACTAAACAACAACATTTCAATATGAGTAGAAAAGTGAGAGTACCCCCACTGCTTTTGACAAGGTGCCCCCCAAATACCCAGTAACATTAATTTTGGACCTTGGTTCCTTTGGTAACATTTCTCATTTCTGTCAAGATTAAATTCTGAGAGTCTTGCAGCAGCTTACATTCCTCCACCCCCCAATAGATGACATGCACTGAGTTTTAGGCAACCCCTCCAGCGATGAGCTCATTTCTCCTGCCTCTCCCTTGCAGGAAGCGCAATGCGGCTACACCATCATCCTGATGGCGCTCTTCTGGTGCACAGAGGCTCTGCCCTTGGCCGTCACTGCTCTGCTGCCCGTCATCCTCTTCCCGCTCATGGGCATCATGGACTCCACCACGGTAAGGAGACGGCCGGACCAAAGAGGCCCTTGGCTTTGCAACTGGACTGCCATGCAGGGCTGCCATGACCTGGCGCCCTCTGTTAGTAGTATAAATAAATAAATAAATTTATTTTTATTTATACCCTGCCCTTCCCAGTTTAAAAACCGGGCTCAGGGCGGCTAACAGAAAATATAAAACATTGATTAAAAATGCAACATAAAAACAGCATAAAATACAACATAAATGCAGCATCAATATCAATAAAATTCAAAAATTCAGGGGTCATTTTTTTTGGGGGGGGGGAACCCCATTCAGTACACATCAAAGGATCACCAGGGCTAACTAGCCAGGTTTGTCCTACTAGGGCCCACTGGTATAGGAAGGGCAGGGTGCCCTGGCAGCGGGATCCCGATAGGGTTCCATCGCAGCATGCCCTGCCCCCAGAATGTGCGCCCCACCTCTGCAGGCGGCATGACCCACTCCCAGAACGTGTGCCAGCCCCGCCCCCGCCTGCTTCCCACCCCCGGTGCTGGAGCATGAAGCTCCGCCACTGCTAGGGCCAGCAAGGAGACCAGGGAAGAATTTAAATGTGGGGTCCCAGAAAGGATTTCTTCATAGAAAAGGAAAGGGAAAAGGGAATAGAGGATCGGGCTAATTCAAATTGAAGGCCAGGCGGAATAGCTCTGTCCTGCAGGGCCCTAGTCTCATGGGGCAGAGCATTCCACCAGGTCGGAGCCGCCACTGAAAAGGCCCTGGCTCTGGTGGCGGATAGTCTGGGACCTTTAAGCTGTTATTATTCATGGACCTCTGCGGAACATACCAGGAGAGGCGGTCCTGTAAGTACGAGGGCTTTAAAGGTCAAAACCAGCACCCTAAACCTGACCCGGTACTCCACCGGGAGCCAGTGCAGCTGGTAAAGCACTGGGTGAATATGTTCCCATGGCAAGGACCCCGTGAGGAGCCTCGCTGCAGCATTCTGCACCCGCTGGAGTTTCTGGGACAGTTTCAAGGGCAGCCCCGCGTAGAGCGAGTTACAGTAGTCAAGCCTGGAGGTGACCGTCGCATGGATCACTGTGGCCAGGTCGGGGTGGGAAAGGTAAGGGACCAACTGCTTGATACGGCGAAGATGGGAAAATGTCGCCTTGGCTGTTGCTGCAACCTGCGCCTCCATGGAAAGGGAGGCGTCAAGGATTACGCCCAAACTCTTAATAGAAGGCGCTGGCACTAATTGAGTCCCCGCAAGAGAAGGGAATTGGTCCGCCAACCCCATGCCATCCCAACCCAGCCAGAGCTCTGTCTTCGAAGGATTTAATTTCAGTCGGCTCCCACAAAGCCATCAAAGCCACCCGGATTACAACTCAGTCCCAGGCAGGGGAGAACATCAAGCATGGCCCTCAATAACCCCCCAGGGGCTGCAGCTTAGCGGGAGAGCATCTGCTTGGCATGCAGAAGGCCCTGGTTCAATCCCCAGAGAGCCCCTGCCAGTCAGCGGACACAAAACTGAGCCAAGATGAACCAATGTATAAGGCAGTTTCTAGTCTTTCTATTTTAATTAGGCCTTCAGGAGGACTAGAATCTTAATTCGTTTTCAGAATAGCTGTAGCTCTGTAGCAGGACAACTGCTTTGCATGCATAATGCAGGATCCCTAGTGTCTCCAGAGGGCCTGGGAAGACCTCTTCCTAGCAACCCTGGAGAGCAGCTGCCAGTCAGAGTGGACAGTACTGAGCTAGATGGACGACCACTGCAGTGATTAAGTGTAAAGGCAGCTTCCTCTGTTCCTCTTTAAATCAGACCTTCAATTCAGGTATTTAGAAAGGTGGTGTGAGTTTTAATCTGTTTTTTTTTTTTTTTTTTGAAAGTCTTAAATTACTGATGTTACTTCTTATGGGTAATATTAATGTCTTATTGTTTTTTGGAAACCATTTTGAGATTTGTTTGGTTTTCTTCATTATCAAGTGGCATATAAATTTCAGTATTTTTATTAATCAGTAAGTGACCTAGAAATTCTGGCTCAGTGCTAAGAGGTATCTGTCTACCTTACCGGTTGCGTCGCACAGATTCGCATTCGTTAGAGCCAGATTTAATGTGTTCCCCTCAAATGTTCTGAGCAATAGATTTTCTAACGGTAAAACCTCTGTTTTATGCGCATGTGATAACAAATCAATAGAATCCCTTTACCATATCTTGTTTAATTGCCCATTATACAGTGTTCCCCGATCAAGGATTCTGAGTTCAATCATTCTGGAAATTGTTGCTAAACCACCTGAATTGCATCTAGCTTATCTACTCCAGGATATAGACTCTTATAGAACATTACAGGTTGCCAGATTCCTGATTTCAGTTCTTTCATATAAAAGACTTCATGGAATGCTGCATGACTATTAAAAATCTAGTAAACTCTATGCACCATCTTTATCTTCAAGGCCTTAATACGATACATCTAGAGATTGTAAGTAATGCGAAGGAGATTATGCGTTGAAATATTTTAGTTGATATTTTAGAATGTAAAATGCCGTTTTATTTATTGATTTGTTTTACCTTGTAGGCTTATAGCCGAATAAAGAATATCTATCTATCTATCTATCCTCTCCTGGCTGACGATGCCCCCCTGCTGCAAAATGAATCCCTGATCTGGACCTTGTGCGGAGTAGAAAGGAGTGCTCTCCGCCACAAGAAAAAGTTCCAAAAAGATTTACTGCAAAACAGTCTTAAACTAGTTACAAAACAGAAAGTTGCAAAACGCAAAGTAACACATTGCTCTAAACAAACTAGCAATGGGGTCAGTCTTCTTTAAGTCCTCAATTCAGTCCAGGATCTATCCTCTCTCTGGTCTCGGAGAGAGCTCCTAAACACTGCCGCTGGTGCTGCTGGTGGTTCCATCTCTTACTGTGACGCCACCACTCAGCCTACTCACCGAGCCTCTGCTTGCCGCATTTACCTAGAGTTTAACCTCCTGCCTGATGCAAAGCTCTCTGCAGAGCATGTTACATACAAAGCGTTCAAACACAGGCTTTATTAAACCCTTAACACCCCCCTCCTTCCCCACAGGTGTGCATGGAGTACCTGAAGGACACCAACATGCTCTTCATCGGGGGGCTGCTGGTGGCCATCGCAGTGGAACACTGGGACCTGCACAAGCGCATCGCCCTCCGCGTCCTGCTGCTCATCGGGGTCCGGCCAGGCCTGTGAGTCGCGCTGCCTGGAGAGAGGGAATGAGGAAGGGCGGGGGGGGGGGGCTCTGAAGGCGGCCCAGATTCAGGGCACCACACCTGCTTTGCATGGTTCAATCCCTAGTGGGGTCACCATCTCGGGCTGGGATAAATCTCCCCTGCCTCTAGGTCCCTGAAGAGCTGCTGCCAGTCAGTGCAAGCAGCACCATGCCTGACTCGGTGTAAGGCAGTTTCCTCCGTATTTAAATCAGCCCCGAGTTCAGATCCACGAGGACTGGAATCTTGTATGAGAAGAGCTGTGGCTCAGCAGGAGGGCATCTGGTTTGAATGCAGAAGGCCCCAGGTTCGATCCCTGGTAGCATCTCCGGTCTCCCAGTCTGAAACCCTGGAGAGCTGCTGCCAGTCAGTACAGGAAATCCCAAGCTAGTTGGGCTGACTCGACATAAGCCAGCTCCCTCTGCTCCTTAGCTCATTGGCAGAGCAGCTGCTTTGCATGCAGAAGGTACAGGGTCAACCGCTGTCCTCCCCCCTGGAGTGTTTGCTGCCAGCCAGTGCAGACAACACTGAGCTGGCTGGGCCAATGATATAAGTTCCCAAGTTCTCTTTAAATTGGCTCTTAATTCAGAGCCATGAGGACTGGCACCTTGCTTTATCCTTAATGTCAGAGACCAGACTGAGGATGGTGGGAACCCCCCCCTCTTCTGGCTTCTGACCAGGATCCTGAAGCTGCCCAGGAACAGTGGAGCAGCATAGATTTAGAGAATTGGTTTGCGGAGGGACATAGTTCGGAAAACAACAGCTGGGCAGAGCTGAGAGGGGAACAGCTAGGAGGCGCAGAACAGGGAGAGAGAGAGAGAGAGAGAGAGAGAGAGAGAGAGAGAACTGACTCCCCTTGGCCACTCTGAGAATGGCTGCGCTGTTCTTTTGCTGTGATCATTAAACACTCTTAAACTGGTAAGGGACTCTAATTGCTTTGTTCTGCTGATGCACGGCCAAAGTGGGGCAGGGAGCCATTTCTGTATCGTTTTAACATTTGATTGGGAGCCGCCCAGAGTGGCTGGGGAAACTCAGCCAGATGGGCGGGGTACAAATAAATTATTATTATTATTATTATTATTATTATTATTATTATTATTATTATTATTATTATTATTCTCCGAAGCCTGACACTTAAAGGCCATGGCAGAAGGCCCCTTGGCCTCCACCCTCCAGCTTCTCCAAGGAGGGCTGAGCCGCCCTGCTCTCATGGGGAGAGGAGCTGAGTGCCAGCCTCCTGCCCCCCCCCCCCGTCTCAGGCGCTGTCTCCATCCCTGGCAGGCTCCTGATGGGCTTCATGGGTGTCACCGCCTTCCTCTCCATGTGGATCAGCAACACGGCCACCACCGCCATGATGGTGCCCATCGCCCAGGCCGTCCTGGAGCAGCTGCACAGATCCGAGCTGGAGCGGCTGCAGGCCAAGGAGGCCGTGGCCAAGAAGGGGACCGTCAATGGAGGCTTTGAGCTGCAGGAGACCGTCCACCAGCAAGGTAGGTGGGGGTACAGGACCGTCGGTCAGCCCTCCACCTCTGAAGCCACCGGAAGGACATCAGGAGAGCCCTGGAGAAGGATCAGGCCAAAGGGGGAACTTCTAGGCCGGCATCCGGCTCTCTCTGGTTGTCGCTCCCATTGTCTGGTATTCAGAGGTAGACTGTCCCTGGGCATGGAGGCTCTGCTATTGTAACGAAGTTCCATAGGAAGAGCTGGATCGGGCCATAGAGGGCCTGTCTAGTCCAACCTCCTCTTCTCACAGTCAGACCAACCAAAAGCGAAGCCCCCAAGCAGGATCTGAGCCCAAGAGCCCCCTCCCCTCCTGGGGTTTCCAGCAATTGGCATCCGGAAGCATTGCTGCCTCTGACTGTAGAGGCAGAGCAGAGCCACCACGGATGGTAACTGGTGATGTTCTTCTCCCTCCATGACTCTAATTCCCCCCACCCATTTTATTGCATTTCTTTCCTGCTGCCTTCTACACGGAGCTCAAAGTGGCAAAACCGCCCCCCCCCCAATTTCATTTCATCCCCACAACAACCCTGTGCGGTGGGCTAGGCTGAGAGGCAGTGACTGGCCCCCAAGGTCACCCAGTCCTAGTCCACCCCGACTGGGGAGTTGATCCCTGCTCTCCTATTATTATGTTTATTAATTAATTAATTAATTAATTAATACCCTGCCCATCTGGCTGGGTTGTCCCAGCCACTCTGGGTGGCTTCCAACACACACAATAATAATAATAATAATAAATCAAACATTAAGAGTAACAATCAGATCCTATATAAAAAGTCACAATAACTTTAAAATAAACAACTAATACCAAACAAAGCAATATGCAACAATGCATTAGAATCCAATAGTAAACACTAAAATTAAACATCAGTAAGTAATAATTAAACCGTTTACACTTATCAATTACAATAAAGAATTACTTATCTATAATTGATAAAAATAGCAGCAAATCACAATACAGAAAATACCACAAAACAATGTAAAAGGATTAAACTAAGAAACAAGGTCCTAGCCCAGTGCTCTAACCACTAGGCTACCGCTGCCTCTCCCCCAGCCTTGCTTGGGCCAACCTCTCTCCCCCTCTCGCCTCCCGCAGTAAACGGGCACGTAGTGACTGTGGAGAAGGAGAAAGTGTCCTGCGAGCAGCAGCAGCTGGAGAAGAAGCACCTGACCTTCTGCAAGGGAATGAGCCTCGCGGTGTGTTACGCGGCCAGCATTGGGGGGATCGCCACCCTGACGGGGACCACGCCCAACCTGGTGATGAAGGGGCAGATGGACGAGTGAGTACCGAGTCAGGCCCCACCCCACAGACCCCGGAAGAGCGCAGCTCGCCTCCCCCCACCCCCTTCCATGGCAAGCAGGGGTGGATTCTGCACTAGCCTCAGAATTAAAGAGGGAGGGGGGAATTTGCAGTCATTGTAGTCACAGCCCGCACTTCTCATACTGATTCTGCCAACCAAAACCCAGCCAAAATGCTATTCTAGGCCGCACCCACATGCTCAGACCAAGGAGCAGCCCTGGAAGACTGTGTCCAGTTCTGGGTGCCTCAGTTTAGGAAGGTTGTTGACAAGCTGGAAGGTGGGCAGAGGAGGGCGACCGAGACTAAGCCTGGTGAGGAATGTTTGAGGGAGCTGGGTATGCTTTGCCTGGGAAAGTGGAGACCGAGAGGAGATCCGATAGCCCTCTCCAGAGGGAACCAGCTTGTTTTCTGCTGCTCTGGAGGGGAGGACTCAAACCAATGGACTAAAGTAACAGGAAAGGAGATTCCGACTGAACATTAGCAAGAACTGTCTGAGAGTAAGAGCTGTTCAAGAGTGGAACGGATTCCCTTGGAAGGTGGGGGCCTCTCCTGATGTGAGGCTTCCTTGGCAGATTTTAAGGTGGGAGTGGGGGTGGACTAGATTACTCTTGTGGGGGGGGGGGTCCTTCCAATTCTATGACCACCATTTCTTCTCTGCTTGAGCTACACTCAGAAGGAGAAGGAAGAGTCCCTGACTCAGAACCAGGGAGGGGTGAGAAGCTGCCATATTTCAGCCCCTCGTTCTTCTTCTCGTGGTTGTACTGGTTTGGCCGCCTGTCAGGGAATGTTTAGCTGCGGGGTTTTTCTTTGTGTACAGAAGTGTTTTCTACACATCCCAGAAGTATTTCTGTACTGCCCCATCATGAAGTATCCAAGCAGGGTGCAATATTATTAACTGTGATTCATTGGACGAGATCACCCACGGGATCCCTTCCAAATCGAATATTCTATTATTCCTCCATACTTTGCGATGCGATTCTGCAACCGAACAAAATGCGCCCATTGCGGGGAGGGGGAAAGTGTGCACTAATTAAAATGCACGGGGTTCGGGACATGCACTGCGGACCCGCCTCCCCGCCTCCAAGCCAACGCCGCTCGCATTTCACGGCTCCCCTTTCTCCTTGCCAGCCTCTTCCCCGACAACGGCAACGTGGTCAACTTTGCCTCGTGGTTCAGCTTCGCTTTCCCCACCATGGTGGTCCTGCTGATCCTCTCCTGGGTCTGGCTGCTGCTGATGTTCCTGGGCGTGGAGTAAGTCGAGACCCAAGGGTGATGTCGAGGTGGGTGGGAGAGGCGTGCAGGAGAGACCCACCTGGAAGAGGGTCCCTCCTGTCTCTCCACCCGAGACCGGCATGTAAAAAAGAAGGCCACGCTCTGGTCCTTACGCCTTATGCAGAGTCAGACCATGGGCCCATCGATCTCAGGGCTGCCTGCACTGACTGGCAGCCATGGATTGCCAGGGTTTCCAGCAGGGAGTCTCTCCCATCCCAGCCCTACCGAGAGATGAAGTTGGGACTGAGCCGTCTGCATGCAATACAGGGGCTCTGTCCCTCAGCTACGGACTTTTGCAGAGCAGCTGGTGTAAGGCAATTTCCTGTGATCCTAAGTCGGGTTGGGGTAGGGGGTGAGGCCCCCAAGGAGCTGCTGCCAGCCAGAGCAGACAATGCAAGGCTAAGTGAGCAAAGAGTGAGCGGGTCTAAGGTAGCTGCTGAGGTTCATATGTTTGGCCCAGGGACACTCACTCTGCCCAGCTGGCTAGGTCTTCTTTTAAAGACTGGTCACAAGGCATTATGCAATACTCAATGTTGGAGAGACATTAATCTCTGCCAGCCACACACCAGCTCATAGCTATCTATCTATCTATCTATCTATCTATCTATCAGTGCTCTCATATAATTTATACTCTGCTTGATAGTTAAACCAAACCTAAAGATTAATCTAAATGTTTTAATAAGTGAAAGTAACAATAGACTAAAAGCAGATTAAAACTTGCATCAGATTTCTAAGCATCAGCACAAGCTTGCCTAAACGAAATTGTCTGGAGCAGGCGCCGAAAAAAGTACAGTGAAGACGCCTGCTGGATATCAATAGGCAGGGAGTTCCAAAGTGCAGCCACACGAAAAGGGCAATTTATTAAAAATGCAGAACAGGGATTTATTTGGCCCCTATCACAATGCAGATTGAAGCGGCCAAATGGGCGTACTGTGCATGGGGTCAGGTGAACTCACAGGTCAACTGGCCCCAGTTTGTGAAAAGGGTTTGCACCCATATAGTAACACCTTGAACTTGTTTCAGGTAGGTAGCTGTGTTGGTCTGCCATAGTCGAAACAAAATAAAAAATAAAAAATAAATTCCTTCCAGTAGCACCTTAGAGACCAACTAAGTTTGTTCTTGGTATGAGCTTTCGTGATGAGCAGATCTCAATGCCACCAGCAATTATGCTGCAGAATCCCGCACTAATTGCAGCTTCTGGATTGAGCTCGAGGGGAGTCCTACATTGCAGCAATCCAATCTCAAAGGAACCAGGGCACAAATGACTGCGGCACTTTTTTTGCGGCTGGAGCTGTGCTTGGTCAAAGGCACTTCTGACCACGGAGGCTCCCCGAGTCTCTAGGGACGGAGCTGGACCCAGAAGCAGGGAATGGCCTCTCTTAAACGGGTTTTGTCCCCCAGGGGAACCACAACCCCCCCCATCTTATTTCTCTCTGCCTTTCCAGCTTCCGGAAGAACTTTGGGTGCGGCATCAATGATTCGGAGAAGGCGGCCTCTAAGATGGCCTACCGCATCATCAAGAACCAGCACCAGGCGCTGGGGCCCATGAAGTTCTCCGAAATCACCGTCCTGGTCCTCTTCATCATCCTGGTGCTCCTCTGGTTCACCCGGGAGCCGGGCTTCATGCCGGGATGGGCGAGTGCTGCCTTCTCCAAGGACGGGGAGAGGTGAGAGGAGAGAGGGGCTCACTTTCCCTGCTCCTTCCTGCCCTGCCCTAGAAATGTCCTGCCTGCTTGTGGGTTTCCCTTGGGGGCATCTGGTTGGCCACAGTGAGAGCAGGAAACTGGGCTAGAGGGGGCCCTTTTGCAGCTAGGCTCCTTTTATAGAACCTCCAGCTCCAGAGGCAGTCTATCTGGACCCCCAGGTTCTATGGGGCATTTGACCGCTGTGAGACTAGAAGCCTGGGCTAGATGGGCTCCCTCTGGCCCGATTCAGCCTTCTGATCCTCGCCTGCGATGCCCATCCTTTCCCCGCAGCTACGTCACTGATGCCACAGTGGTCATCTTCATTTCGATGCTGCTGTTCCTCATCCCCTCGGAGGTGCCCAGATGCCGAACCCCAACAGGAGGTGAGCAATGATGCCCCCATGCTGCTCCCCCAACCTGCAAGTGGTTCACAGGATTGCAGAGGTGGGAGGGACCCCCAAGGGCCATCTAGTCCAGCCCCAGGGACTCACTGACCCTTTGCATTGTAGGGCAGATCCGGGTGACCCCGGCCCTCCTGGACTGGCCAACTGTCAATCAGAAGATGCCCTGGAACATCGTCATCCTCTTGGGAGGAGGCTTTGCCTTGGCCAAAGGCAGTGAGGTGATCCCCCTTCGGCTGCTGCTATTATTATTATTATTATTATTATTATTATTATTATTATTATTATTATTATTATTATTTTATTATTATTATTATTATTATTATTAACTTATTAATATATTAATATTATTTTTAGTGCTTTTTCTGGAGAGGCGCAGGGGTACGCATACCCCTAAACATTTTGTGATCCTTTGTACTTTTGTCCATTTACTGTATTTATTTCCCCCCCAATTTGAACTATAAAATGGTTATTTTCTTGAGTCAAAATGAGAAAAAAAGCACTGATGATGATGATGATGATGATGATGATTGGTTCTCCTGCTCCCTCATTTAATCTCCACAACACCCAGTGAGGTAGGTTAGGCTGAGCGGGAGAGGGACTGGCCCAAAGGTCACACTCAGTGAGCTTTATACCCAAGGGGGGGGGGTTTGAACCCTGGTCTCTCCCTGGTTCCTAGTCTGATGCTCTAACCACTACACCGCCACTGCCTCTCACTTTCCCACGAGGTCCCAGTGACCTGATTCAGATGAACATCAGCAATGACTCATACAAAGCACTAGGGGGCGCCCAAGCAGCGCTGAACTGGCACGAGCTGCCACTCAAGGGGTGAGTGACGTGGCTGCTCTGTTACCCCCTGGGAAGCTCAGCTGCAACAATATTATTTTGGGAGCCCACCCTATACTTGGGGCTGTAGGTTGCTCTTAAGTCTGCGGTTTTTTTAAATTACTGCAAGACACCGCAGAACTTTACCGTGAAGGGTGGTAAGAAATAGAAATAAGAAATAAGAACCTTAGAACTGGACCTCCAGGGTCTAGTCCTGCCCTCCAGGAATCTCAGCTGAAGCAGAGTAGGGGAGCCACGTTTGTGGGAGAAGCCACGGTCTGCGCCCGCTGTCTGCTCCGCCATCAGTGACACAACCGGCTTGTCCTTTTTCCTTCCAGGCGTCTGGCCTGTCCAAATGGCTGGGGAGCAAGCTGACCCCCCTGGAGACCATCCCTCACCCGGCCATCGCCTTTGTGCTCTGCCTGCTGGTTGCCGTCTTCACCGAGTGCGCCAGCAACGTGGCCACCACCACCCTCTTCCTGCCCATCCTGGCTTCCATGGTAAGCGCGGCAAAAGGGGTTAACCTGCGGAACTCCCTCCCACAGGAGGCTGCGATGCCCACCGACTTGGAGGGGTTCCAAAGAGGGCTGGAGACATTTGGAGAAGAAGGAGAGGGCTATGGGTGGCCACAGGGGCTGTGCTCTGCCTCCGTAGCTGGAGGCCACGATGCTTCTGAATGCCAGTTGCGAGAGACCACAAGAGGGAAGAGTTTCTCGCGTGCTCGGATCCTGCTTGCGGGTTTCCCATTGGGGCATCTGCTCGGCCTCGGTGAGGACAGGAGGCTGGACTAGACGGGTCCTTTAGGTCCTGATCCAGCTCTTCTTACGGAGGTCTCTTGTGATAGCAGAACCTCCATGCCCAGGGACAGTCTACCCCTGAATCTCAGACAATGGGGAATGACAACTGGAGAGTTCCTGCTGCTTGTGGGCTTCTTGGGCCCCCTTTGGCCTGGTCCAGCCAGAGATCCCCCCCCTCATCTCCTCCTGCCTTTTGTTGCCCCCCCCCACCCCAGGCTCAGGCCATCTGCCTCAACCCCCTCTACGTGATGCTGCCTTGCACCCTCTCCGCCTCGCTGGCCTTCATGCTCCCGGTGGCCACCCCTCCCAACGCCATCGTCTTCTCCTACGGGCAGCTGCGCGTCATAGACATGGTGAGTGAGCGTCACTGCGTTGTAGGGTTGGAAGGGACCCTCTGGGGTCATCTAGTCCAGCCCCCGCAAAGCCAGTGTCGTCACCTCGGGTGGGGGTGGCAGAGAGAGATGGGTGGGTGTCAAGTCCAGCGCCCTCTAGTGGCCCCGCCTGCAGTGGCGCCCAGTTGCCTATTCAGACTGGTGGGGACGATGGCAGAGGCCAACAGTGGGCGGAGCCAACTCATTCAGGCTTTGCCCCCCATCCTCCTCCCAGAGGAAGGTGGAGGAAGTACAGTGATATATCAAGGCACATCTAGGATGGCTGCTCTTTCTTGGGGCAAGGGCTGTAGCTCCGTGGGATAGAGCCCCTGCTTGGCATGCAGAAGGTCCCAGGTCTAGTTCCACACAGCATCTCCAGGGAGGGTTGGGAAAGACTGCTGCCTGTCAGTGTAGACAATTCTGGGCTCAGTGGACCCATGGCACAGCTAAGTATCAGGCAGCTTCCTAGTTCCCTATTTAAATCAGCCTTTAATTCGCAATCATGAGGACTAGGGTCTTAACTTTATTTTGGGAGGGAAGTGCTGTGGGCTCCGTGGGATAGAGCCCCTGCTTGGCATGCAGAAGGTCTGTGCTTCAGTCCCCAGTATCTATGGAGCAGGTTCAGAAGGCCCCTTTCCTGAAACCCTGAAGAGCTGCTGCCAGTCAGTGCAGGCAGAACTGAGCTAGAATCTGTCTGACTCGCTCTACGGCCTCTTCTGGCATCCTGATCTCCTCTCCTTGTGTCCCCAGGTCAAAGCTGGCTGCATGCTGAACTTACTGGGGGTCTTGACCATCACCCTGGCCATCAACACCTGGGGCTTCCCCCTCTTTGACCTCCACAATTTCCCAAACTGGGCAAACGGCACCGCAAGTCAATGCTGAGCCCAGGGAAGCGACTCTCTCTCAGATGCGCTTTGGATCCTCGAGTGGCAACTCCTACGCTCCGCTGAGGGACCGGCTCGCTTGGGGGGCCATGGAGGTGCAAACTCAGCCTTCCCAGGCCGGCAGCAGCAGCAGCAGCAGCTGCGGATGGGGCTCTCCTTCCTCCCTCGCTGGGATTTATTCTGCCCCAGTTGTAGCTGGAAGCTCCCTCCAGGCATCTGTGTGGGGCTTAGCAGTGGGGCAGCTCACCTCACAGACCCAGCGTTGTGGGGGAGAAAAGAAATGGCCCCCAGCTCTCCACCCAGCACCATCTTCCCTGGGCAACACACCACAGAGTCATAAACTTGGGAGGGACACCCAGGGGCCATCCAGCCCAGCCCCCTGCAATGCAGGAATCACTTCTCAAGAATCCCTGGCAGGCGCCCATCCAACTTCTGTTTAAAAGCCTCCAGAGAAGGAGAGTCTGCTCCCTCCTGAGGTCATGAAATTGTGGAGTAGGGAGGGACCCCCAAGGGTCATTTAGTCCAACCCCTGCCATGCAGGATCATTTCATCAGACGCAGAGTGCCAGCGTGTCTGGGTGTGTCTTTGTGCCGCTGGTTTTTTTTGCAGGTTGCTGCGGAGTAGTTCTGTGTGAGCCACAACAGCGGGCCGGCAGAGCCAAGACCCCCCCAACCTCCTTGTGACCCCACCAGCCTCTGGGCACCATGGTCATCATGCCCTGTTGGTGCCTGCCGGCTTCCAAGGAGGTCGGGCTTCCAGGCCCCTGCAGGCCCCTGGGAAAAACACAACAGCTTTTTTGTGCAATAAAGAAAGTGTGGGCCAAAACTGTATTGTGATTGTTCTGCTGAGTTTAAGGGGCTCCGTGGATCACACACATACACAGAGTCTATTTAAAGCACTTTTATCTCACTTCAGCCAAAAGAATAATAATCCCTAGTACCTCCCAAATATCAGTGATAACAGAGTCGCTGAGCTCAAGTTTTACAGACCCAAGGAAAGAAGGAAAGAGCGTCCGGAGGGAAGAGGAAAAAAAGCAAGCTCTGGCACTAGTTCTTATCTATGGTTATCACGGCCGGATTTAGGTTTGATGAAGCCCTAAGATACTGAAGGTAATGGGGCCCTTTATATGTCCAGCTGTCCTTTGTCGACAACAAATTGTCACTGTTTTTTGTGTTGAATATATGCTATACGGTAATTTGTGGACCTAATAGGTATCTGAAGCCATTTGCCATGCAACCAGTCCATGCAGAATGTAGGCACCCTATATATAGAAAGGAGCAAACCCAGTGATATTTTAGGGAGCAGGCTAGCAGACAAAGCCCATTACATACACCATAGGAGCCTACACAACACAAAACACTGTTGCTGTACGTGGGTTTTATTTTATTTGTTTTTTATCTTATATTTTGGAAATGTACATCCAGATGTTTTTCCCCTTTAATTTTTTTTGGGGGCCCCAAGAGAGTGGGGCCCTAGGCTGTAGCTTGTTTAGCTTATATGTAAATGCGGTTATAACTGATGGTTCTGCATTTCATTGCATTCCTAGCCCATGGAGCTCAAGGTGGCCTCCTCCCACAACAACCCTGCGAGGGAGATAATGCTGAGAAAGCCAGAGGCTGTGCCTGGCCCACGGTCATCCAGCGGAAGCCACGTGGCCGAGTGGGGATTTGAACCCTGGTCTCTCTCAGGTCCTGGTCTGACCCTCTGACCACTACACCACGGCTCGCTCGCCCAGGAGGCAGTGGCAGCCAACAGCTTTAAAAGAGGTTGGGACCAATGCATGGATGGAGAGGGCGATTGCTGGCTCTGCTCTGACTCGGCAGTTGGAGGCAGCCATGCTTCTGAATCCCGCTTGCTGGATGCCAAAGGAGGGGAGAGGGCTCTGGGGCTCGGATCCTGCTTGCCTGTTTACCATGTGGGCTCCTGGCTGGCCCTGTGAGGACAGGAGGCTGGAGCAGGGGGGCCTTGGGCCTGATCCAGCAGGCTCTTAGGTTCTTAACTCCATGACACTATCCTTTGCTTGTGCTCAGTTTCTGAGTTGACCATCCTTAAAGTTCAGTTCACCCCTTTTCTGTATTAGTTTGCAATATTTTAAATCAAGTTTGCATGAAAATTCGCACACACTTTTGTATGCCTCTCTTCTGATCTATGCATTTCTGTAGGGAGGTTTGTTCAATATATTCCTTTTCCCCCAAGCCACTCTCCCTAATTTAATGTGTGTTTGCACATCGTTTCCCTTAAATGCATGCACTTTTATACACTTTTTTTAAAAAATCAAAAGCTACTTTGCAAAATTCAGAAAAGATGGTCCATCTCCTGATGTTCTTATATTTTACATACTTTTTCACTGTTCTGCCCAGTGTTTTTTTTTTTTTCTTTAAAAATGTTTAGGGATACTCTCATTTTGACTAATTTTTTTTATCATTTTACAGTTCAAATTGGGGGAAATAAATACAGGAAATGGACAAAAGTAAAAAGATTCACAAAATGTTTAGGGGTATGCATACCCCTGCATCCCCCCAGGAAAAAGCACTGGTTCTGCCTATATTTTAAATTTAAAACAAATGCAGCTTCCCATTTTGGGGCTGCCTTTGGTCTCAGGCTTACGACTCCCCCCACGAACCTGCCTTGTTCGGGAACTGCAGCTCTGAGCATCTCCGGGAACAGCCCGGGCACACGCCCTTTCTCTCCCTCCGCTCCAGGCCTGATCCTTATCATGCGGCTGGTAAAACAGGTACCAATTTGGCAAGATGCAGAGCATGGCAGGCGGGGAAGAGAGGCAGGTGCTTCCTCGGAGGAAACCCCAGGCATGGCTCTAGGGATCCCCCTGCCCGTTAGGATCCCAGCCGCCTCACCCCACTAGCTGGGGGGAAGATCATGGAATTGTCGAGTTGGAAGGGTCCCCCAAAGGTCATCCAGCCCAACCCCCCTGCCATGCAGGAATCTCAACTGACTTGAATGCAGAAGGCCCTGGGTTCAACCTCCAGGCAGGGCTAAGAAAGCCCCCACTGGCCCCTCCCAGGTCTTAGTCCAACCCTCTCGCCCAGCCACTGCCCCCTTGTTTCTGAAAACTCACCCCCCCCCCACCCTGTAAAAAGCGTTATTCAGAACAGCAATTAGCACGACCCGCTAAAGAAGGTAACCACACAGCAAAATTCAAAACAGGAACCCTCTATCGCCCATTGATTCCATTTAGTTTAATTAAGTCAACACAACTGATGAAGGTGATCCAGTGATTATTACTAGTAATTGGCTGCCTTGGGAAAACTCAGAATCATAAATACAAACTAACGAGGCCAAAAGAAACAGGTTTGAAAGGGACAATCAGATTTTAGATGCAAAGTGAGGAAGGTGTTTTGCTCGAGGGTCTAGCCCAGTGTTTTTCAACCACTGTTCCGCGGCACACTAGTGTGCCGCGAGATGTTGCCTGGTGTGCCGTGGGAAAAAATTGTTTATTTGATTCCTATTCAAGAGAATTACTTTATATATAGTCAATATAGGCACAGAGTTAAATTTTTTAACATTTTCTAATGGTGGTGTGCCTCGTGATTTTTTTCATGAAACCAGTGTGCCTTTGCCCAAAAAAGGTTGAAAAACACTGGTCTAGCCTAGTAAATAAGTGATCCAAGCTCTCAGGGGGGGGCCCTCCAATACCCCTTGGCCGCCCCCTTGCCTCTTACTGCCCCCCTTAGCAACCCCACTGCTGCCCACTTTGGCCACCGCTGGGTGAAACATTTTCCCAGCATGCAGAAGGACCAGGGCTCCATCCCCAGGTAGGGCTGGAATGTCCCCATGGTTTGAAAGCCCAGAGAGCAGCTGCCAGTCAGTGTCGACACTACTGAGCTAGATGGACTGATGGTCTGAATCTGTATAAGCAGCTCCCTACATTCCGATTTAATGCAGACCAAGAGGACTAGAATCTTAGCTTATTGTTAGAGGAATGGCTGCAGCTTTGTATGCAGAAGGTTCAATCCCCAGAGAAGGCTGGGAGTGTCCCTTTCTTGAAACTTTGGAGAGCCACTGCCAGCCAGTGTAGGCAGTGCTGAGCTAGGTGGATCCATCCATCTGACTGAGGAGCAAAGGAAACTCTCTCCCACCATTTAAACCATCCACACAGCTGCAAATAAAGCGTTTTAAGTGTGTGGTAAAGTGCATTATACAAATTTGACACTAGATGGCGATGGCGGGCAATGGCAAATTCAATATACTTTTCAAAACACATTTTTTAAAAAACATTTTCACAGTGTGTTTTTTTAAATACGTGTCTAGATTCCACCTTTGTTTAGCACCATGAGGACTAGAATCTTGCTTTGTTTTTAGGGAAGGGGTGAAGCACTTGCTTTGCATGCAAAGGGCCCCACATTCAATCCTCAATGGCCTTTCCAGGCAGGGCTGTGAAGGCTCCCTTACCCGGAGAGCTGCTGCCAGTCAGTGCAGGCAGTGCTGAGCTAGGTGGATCAACGGCCTTTGTGTCCGAGGTGCAACACAACCACAAACACACCAGAAACACCACAAGTGTAAAAAAAACAACAACCCAAAACCCACGTCTTTCTCTCACACACTCATGCCCATCCCAGCACCCTACAAACTGATCCTCTGTTCTGACGGGGCACCCATAAAAACTGCTTGCAGGCTGACTCACACCGCTTTACAATGGGAGTCAGCCAAGGCCCAGGTGCCCAAACCGGCACCCAGGTGCCTGGCATGCACTGATCGGGTGCCAGGAGCCCAAAATAACCCCCATTTATTGGGTGCTAATCACCACTGCCAGCGCTGCCGGCCCCTCTTAAACACAGGCTTAGAGGACGGGTATTTATTTTAGTCCTTTCCTCACCCATCTAGCCCAGCATCCTGTCCTCACAGGGGCCAGCCAGATGCCTCCATGGGAAACCCGCAAGCAGGATTCAAACACAAGAGCCCTCTCCCCTCCTGGGGCTTCCAGCGACGGATTCAGAACCATGGCTGCCTCTAACCACGGTGGCAGTGTAGGGGTTAGCAGCCATCGATAGTCCTTTCTTCAATCCAATCCACTTTTAAAGCAATCCAAGTTGGCAGCCATCGCTGCCTCTGGTGGGAGGGAGTTCCATAGTTTAACTCTGTGCTGCGTGAAGAAGGACTTCCTTTTACCTCTCCTGAATCTTCCAGCAGTTCCAGTGTTAGGAGAGAGCCAGAAAAGCTTTTCTCTATCTGCTTTCTCCATGCCAGGCATGAATTTATAAACATCTATGGCGCTGTGGGTTAAACCACAGAGTGTAGGGCTTGCTGATCAGAAGGTCGGCAGTTCGAATCCCCGCAATGACGGGGTGAGCTCCCGTTGCTCGGTCCCAGCTCCTGCCCACCTAGCAGTTCGAAAGCACGTCAAAGTGCAAGTAGATAAATAGGTACTGCTCCAGCGGGAAGGTAAACGGCATTTCCGTGTGCCACTCTGGTTCACCAGAAGCAGCTTAGTCATGCTGTCCACATGACCCGGAAGCTGTACGCCGGCTCCCTCGGCCAGTAAAGCGAGATGAGCGCCGCAACCCCAGAGTCGGACACGACTGGACCTAATGGTCAGGGTTCCCTTTACCTATCACATGGGTAGGCAAACTAAGGCCCAGGAGTTGGATCTGGCCCAATTGCCTTCTATATCCGGCCTGCAGACGGTCCGGGAATTAGCGTGTTTTTATCTGAGTGGAATGTGTTCTTTTATTTAAAATGCATCTCTGTGTTATTTGTGGGGCATAGGAATTTGTTCACCCCCCCCTTCAAAATATAGTCCGGCCCCCCACAAGGTCTGAGGGACAGTGGACCGGCCCCCTGCTGAAAAAGTTTGCTGACCCCTGGGCTAGCTCCTCGCCTCTTCCTTCCCTTCCCTTCATCCTAAAGACTCCCAAACGCTTTAACCTTTCCTCAAAGGGGAGTTTGCTCCATACATGGCAGGAGACCTTTTTTCTAACCCCACCTGCAAAGCACACCTGAGGCCCAGGACATCCAGAGAAAGATTCCAGCAAATCACACACCTTTCTCACAAACAAAGAATTGTAGATGGGTCACCAAGGGTCATCTAGTCCAACCCTCTGCAAATCAGGAATCCCACCTCGAGAATCCACCTTAACCTCAGAAAGTTCTTCCTAATGTTCTGCAGGAAGAGCAGAGCCAGACCCTGGGGTCTCAAATTTCAGCAGCACCCCTGTGCGACAAAGAAATCTGGCGCCACTTGGCCTCTTGTCTTCCATTCCACATCATAGTTGCAGCCCCCCCCCCCCAGGCCTTGGAGGAGAGCAAATAGGTTTGATCTGGCAGAGGACCCACCCTCCAATTCTGCCTGCATTTAAAAATGTATCTACGAAATGTGCATGATCCAATATTTGTGGGGTGCAAGGCACCCTAAATTCCTGGGTCCAATAAATGTCGGAATTAATCAAGGTCCGGGGATTTGAATTATGCCCAACAGCAGGTGTGAAAAATACAAGCCAGGCTGGCCTGTTGATCTCTTGCGGAGTCCGGCGTGGTTTCAAATTGTATAGGAGTCGGCGTGGTGAGATTCCTGCATTGCAGAGGGTTAAAATCTAGTCTGACTCCCTGCGATGCAGGAATCTTTCACTCAACGCGGGGCTCAAACCCACAACCCTGAGATCAAGAATCTCATGCTCTGTCCCCAAATGATCAATTATAGCATTCTATGATTCCCTGATTTATTTATACCCTGCCTCAAGGACTAGATGGGCCATTGGCCTGATCCCAGCAGGCTGTCTTTATGCATCTGTGACCAAATCCTCCTTGGGGCACCTGACTGACCCTGGTGAGAGCGGGAGGCTGGGCTAGATGCTTGGAGATGTGAGTTCCATAGGTGTCCTAGTGAGTCCCATGACCGAGGACCCCACCCCACCACAATGCCATCTTCTGAACGGACAGCGTTATAGAGACCCCGACTTGGGACTGGATCCTGCCCGGGCAGAGTAAGAAAGGAACAGGTCCTCCCCCCCCCAAACTCTGCTCCACCAACCCCCGCTTCGCTACAGGGCTGTCCTGATGAGACTTGCAAGGGAATTCAAAAGGATCCCCCCACCCCCACCACTGCCGCTGCGAAGGTGCCGTGTCCCCCAGAGCAAAGTCGACTCTCTCTTCCTGCTGTTTCATTCCTGCCATGGAAAACATGAACACTCATAAATCACCTGTCTTGTTGGGGAACTGCGGCTCAGCCCCCTCCTGTCACCGCCCCCCTCCAGCCCCTGCTCACACCTGGGAGCCCCCCCTTTCCTGGTCCACCCTCAAATGGAGGCCATGTGGGCAACCGAAGGGGGCTCAGAACATCAGAAGAGCCCAGCAGAATCAGGCCAATGGTCCATCTGGTTCAGCGTTCTGCCCTCACAGTGTCCGAATGCCCCCAAGAACCTAGGAATGGAGACAGACTGCCTCTGCACCTGGAGGTTCCATAAGAACGTCAGAAGAGTCTGGCTGCTGGATCAGGCCAAAGGGGGCCCACCTAGTCCAGCATCCTTTCCTCACAGGGGCCAAGCGGATGTGTTACAGCAGGCACAGGCAAACTCGGCCCTCCAGATGTTTTGAGACTACAATTCCCATCATCCCTGACCACCTGTCCTGGTAGCTAGGGATGATGGGAGTTGTAGTCCCAAAACATCTGGAGGGCTGAGTTTGCCTATGCCTGTGTTACAGGAAACATTCAATCAAGACCTGAGCACAAGAGCCCTCTCCCCTCCGGCGGTTGCCGGAAGCATTGCTGTCTCAGACTGAGAAGGCCCAGCCCAGCCATCCTGGCTCGGAGCCATCGACAGCCCTCTCCTCCTCCTCTCTGGATTTCTCTAGTCCTCTTCTAAATCCATCTTAGGTTGGTGCCCATCACTGCCGCATTTCTAGGCACAGGTCTGTCCTTTAAAGTGCTGTCTCTGAGCACCTTCCTTTTGCCACAGCAGTCCGTGGATCGCCCACACTGCTGTTTGTTGTGATTCAGCGTTAAAGACCGGGGTTTTTTTTTACAGGGAAAGAGCCCAGGAAAAAATGAAAAGCACTCTGGCAAGGTGCTTTAAAGTGCTAGAAGGAATCATAGAGTTGGAAGAGATCTCCAAGGGTCATCTAGTCCAACCCCCTGCAATGCAGGAATCTCAACAATGCAGGGCAAACTGTAAGTGGCCCTGTATGCTCCATGAAGAAGGACTTTCTTTTATCCATTCTAAATCTTCCAATACAGTGGTACCTTGGTTCTCAAACTTAATCCGTTCCGGAAGTCCGTTCCAAAACCAAAGCGTTCCAAACCCAAGGCGCGCTTTCCCATGGGTTAATCCGTTCCAGACTTTTAAAAACAACCCCTAAAACAGCAGTTTAACATGAATTTTACTATCTAACGAGACGGTTGATCCATAAAATGAAAGCAATAAACAATGTACTGCAGACACACAATCAATCAATCCATCAGTAGCTGAACAAAAAAGAGCCACAAAAACAAAAACGCAAAATAAATAGCAAAAACAGACAGACCTCAATGTGACACACAAAACGGAGCACATTCGGCTTCCGAAAAATGTTTGCAAACCGGAACACTTACTTCTGGGTTTGCAGTGTTTGGGTCCCAAGTTGTTTGAGTGCCAAGACGTTGGAGAAGCAAGGTATTCAGCTTCATGGGATTCCCGGGAGTTTTCATGTTATGAGAGAGGCAAAAGGCTTTTCTCTCTCCACTTTTTTCATCCTGGGCATAATTTTAGAAACCTCTGTCACATTGCCTCTTCCTCACCTAAGAAGTCCCAAACTCCACCACTTTTCTTCATAAACAAGCCCCTGCATTCCCTGCAGCATTCTGATTCCCCTTTCCTGATCTTTTCCCAACTCTACAATCTCCTTCTTGAGGCGACCGGAACTGCACACAGTACTCCAAATGCCACACATTTGTATAACAGCATCATGATACACACAATGTGCAAGCTTTGGAGTTTCACTGAACAGTTCAGCCTGCAGAATCTCTGGTATAGACAACGTAGGGTGCAGCGCCCGGCAGCCCAAGCCTTTTTGAGGTGACGTTCCAAACGTCGGTCAATTCCCCTTTCTCGATCCCCTCCCCCTAATCTTAAATCCAGCCATTCACATTTCCACACCTGTTTGTGAATTATTATTTTTAATTCCTCATGAAAATTCAGCAGCATTTTCATGTGACTTTATCACAGTATACAAAAAAAAGCACGTAGATTCATAATCGCGGACATAAAAAATGTTTTATATTACGGAGAAGGGCAAATATACATATTTGTACCGCAGCCAAAATCGCATGCAAAACTTCTTTGTCTTGTGTCTGGAGAAGAAATCAACCCACGAATTGTTTTCAGGCTACAAATGATATGGAAAATTTGTGCTAGAAAGCCATGGAGGTTTTTCACAAGGACTTTTAAAAATTGCAAAACGATGCAGGAAGGTAGAGGTTAGGTTAGAGAAGTCAGATATGTAAATTAGATAAATAAGGTAGAGGAAGCAAATTAAGGATTGTGAGCAGAAACTGCAGACGTGCTTGCAGAAAGACTTAACATTGTGAAAGTTATGTGATGTCGCCGCAGCAGACAAGCAAAATGAAAAATGTCGCTTTTAGGGAAGACATGAACTGCAGCAGAAGGGAAGCAGCCCTGCTGGGTGGAATGAGAAACAGTGTCCCCACAGTGCAGCCTGGTTCTCCCCTTGAGATCTTGGAGCTGCCATCAGGGTGCTGTTGCGGGCAGGAGGGCATGCCAGGATCTGGGAGAAAGTAGGAGGGCAGTGGAATGGGGAGGGGGGGCAGAAAGCAACCCACCCTTTGTTGTGGCAGGGATCTCACTTGCCACACCAGAAAAAGCAGCCTGGCACCACCTCGCAGGCGCTTAATCACAGTAATTACAAAGGCAATAAACTGTTTACTGAGAAAGCAACAAATTGCTGAACCTTTGAACGTCACTCGGCCCCGGGCAGGACACACCACAACTGCTGCTTCCCAAGGGAGGCGCCAGGACATAGGTAAACTGTGGAACTCCCTCCCACTGGAGGCAGCGGCAGCCACCAACTCGGACAGCTTTAGAAGAGCATTGGGCAGATTTGGGGGGGGGGTGAGGCTTCGCAGGGGCTACTGGTAACGCTGGCTCTGCTCTGCCTCCACAGTCGGAAGGGGCAATGCTTCTGAAGACCAGTTGCGGGAAACCATAGGGAGGGAGAGAGGGCTCTTGTGTTTGGATCCTGTTTGTGGGCCTCTCACTGACATCTGGTTGGCCTCTGTGAGAGAAGGATGCTGGACTAGAAGGGTCGTTGGCCTGATCCAGCAGGCTCTCCTTACGTGTTCATGGAACATCCAGGCTCAGAGGCAGTCTATCCAGAATCCTAGGGTCTTGGGGGTATTTGGCCACTGTGAGAGCAGAATGCCAGGCTAGATGGACCGTGGCCTGATCCAGCAGGCTCTCCTTAAGTTTGAACCAAGCCCATTTCTTTGCATAGCACAACAGCCAAGGCTCTCTGTGCCCCCTGCACCATTTCTGCCAAGTAAAGTGCTGCTTTGCTGGGTCAGAAACCTAGGAGGCCCACCTGAGCGAGGGATGGTGAGCACCCAGGGCCACCCTTGCAGGTGTTGCTGGACTCCAGCTCCCATCAGCCCCTGCAGGCAGAACCCTCCGGGGTCAGGGGCAATGCTGGGAGTTGGAGCCCAGTCGCACCCATCCAGCCACCCATCCATCCCATAAAATGTATACTCTGCTTGCTCATTAAAAAACCAACAAACCATAAAGCAGCAAAGTGGTTTATGAAAAGGATTTAGAAATAAGAACATTACCAAAAGGAGGAATTAACAAGAATAATTTAAGACCTCCAGCAGCTAAAATAGCAGCCGGCTGAAAGCAGAGCAAAACTTGCACCAGCTGTCTAAACATCTGGACAGGATAAAATGTTTTTGGTGACCAGCAAAGAGAGGACAGGGAAGGTGACCACCTGCCGTCAAGAGGCGGGGAGTTCCAAAGTATAGGCATTGCAACCTGTTGATGGACTGCAGCTGCAACGCTGGCTGATGGGGTGTGTAGTCAACAACACTTGGAAGGGCACCAGCTTTCGCAGCCTGCCCCAAAACGGCAGGTCAGGAGGCTTCAGTTTTTGCTTACGGATTCAACACACAAAGCCGCACACCCCGTCAGAAGCAGAATCACTAAATGCACCATTAAGAGAAAACCATCTGATTCCAGCTGAGCTTTGGAGTCGCCTGCGTTTCCGGTCCTCCGGGTGGCCTTCCTCCCCCCTCTCCTCTTCCTCGGGCAAATCATCTGAGGAGTTAATTTTGATTCATTAAAGACGGGCAGGAGTTCTCAGGGGAAGAGGGCAGGGTGGGGCCACATGCCCTCCCTTCCCCTCAACAGGCGGTTGGGTTAATTTTCTCTGCAGGATCACCGTGCACAGAACGTAAGAGGATGTGTCTGGGTGCAGGATCAGGCCGAAGGGGCCCGGCCTCCCGTTCTCACCGGGGCAGATGCAGCAACAGGCAGAGGCTTCCAAAGATGCTCAGGCAAATTCCCAGAGGAGAAGGCCGTGCGCGTGGCTATGAGCCACAATGGCTCTCTTCTCCCCGCCACTGTTGGAGGAAGGATGTCTCCAAGGAGGGGTCCCTTTTCTTGGTCCTATAGCTCCCCCTTTGCTTTCTTCACATTTGCCATCGAGCTTCAGAAATCTGGTGTCCTTAAGACAGCTCCTTGCAAAAAGGCAGCACCCTCAGAACATAGGAAGAGCCTTCTGGATCAGGCCAGTGGCCCATCTAGTCTAGCATCCTGTCCTCACAGGGGCCAAACAGGTGCCCCCAAGGGAATTTGCAGGATTCGAGCAAAAGAACGATATTCTCCTGTGGTTTCCAGAAGCCTTGCAGCCTCCAGCTGTGGCTCGTAGCCATTGATAGCCCCTCCTCCATTCATTTCTCCAATTGCCTCTTAAAAATTTCCAGGTTGGAATCCATGGCTGCCTCCTGTGGCAGTGAGTTCCATTGGTTAACCATGTGCTGCATGAATAAGGACTTTCTTTGCTCCGTCCTGAATCCCCCAACATTCAGCTTTAGGGGATGCCCCCAAACTACGAGAGAGGAAGGAAAATTTCTCTCCACTTGAGTTTGCGTCATTTTGTATATTCTGTTCTCACAGGGGCCAACCAGATGCACATTGTGGAAAACCCGCAGGCGGGATCTGAGCACAAGAGCAGCTCTCCCCTCCTGTGGCATTGCTGCCGCCTCCAGCTGCGGAGCCAACGCAAAGCCTTCCTGGGTAGGAGCCAGCGACACCCCTCTATGAATTTGCCCAATCCTCTTTTCAAGCCATTTTGATGGATGGCCATCACTGCAGGGCTGGTGGTGGGGCAGTGCCCTCCAAAAAAGGCCAGGCCCAAAACGTGACCCACAGGCAAGTCCAGGGCCGACACTGCAGGGATGGTGTAGCTCAGCCAGAAGGAGTGGCTCAAGTTGGAGAGAAGGGGACACAAATCTGCGCCATTTCCAGAAAATGGAAGGTTCAAGAAGTAGACCTTCGGTCCTCCTAAACCACACCTGACTCACCGATGGTGGCAGTGAAGGAGATCCAGGGATTGCTTCCTCATGAAGAAACCCCCTGATTCCCGAGGAACACAGTGGCTCGGAGACCACAGACGAGTGCTCCGAAGCTGGATCTTTTGGTACCACCGTTCTTGAAGACAAGGCAGGTGCTGCTCCTTCTCTGATGTGTCCAAGGGCTCTTTGGTGGGTCTCCAAGGAGATCCTGCCTGTCCCCCAAGGTGCACAGCCTGAGGAGGTGCCTGGCTGGTCCTCCAAGGACTCAGTTTCTGGTTCTGGGTCCCAGGGTTGGGCATGGCAGCCCCAGTCCTCAAGGACCTCCTCCCCTCTCGCTCCTCTTTTGTTCATCCGCACCCAGCCCAGCAGTTCAGCTGAAATATCAGGACTCAGCACCAGAGCAAACTGTTTCAAAACGCCTGCAGTCGGGCCGGTAGACAAACCCCGGTGGCAACTCGTAAGGTGAACAAAAAAGTTATAATTCCCATGGTTGGCAGGGTCACAAAGGAAGGAGAGATTTCTATCCGTGGAAATGCAATCACGATAATAGCAGTAATCATAATAGTAATGTCATAATGATAGACCAGAAAATATATTTGCACAGGAGGTTCTAGGACATAAAGGGGAAAATTGGATCCTTTGTTCTTTCAATTAGCATATGTTGAGGAGAGTATATCTCAAGGTCAGAACATCAGGAGAGCCCTGCAGAGCTGGATCAGGCCCAAGGGGGGCACACCTAGCCTGGCCTCCTGTTCCCACAGAAGTCACGTGCCCCTGAGAACCTAGGAATCAAGATAGACTGCCTCTGGAGCTGGAGGTTCCATAAGAATGTCAGAGGAGCCTGCTGGATCAGGCCAAAGTGGACCCATCCAGTCCAGCATCCTGTTCTCCCAGCAGCCAAATCTGAAAGCAGGACCAGAGCACAAGAGCAACTCTCCCCTCCTCCAGTTCCCAACAACTGGCATTCAGAAGCATCGCTGGAGCCAGAAAAGAGCCACCACCAATAGCCCTCTCCTCCTCCTCCACGAACGTCTCCAGTCCTCTTTTAAAGCCATCACTGCCTCCTGTGGGAGGGAGTTCCACAGTTCATCTCTGGACCTGGTGTCTTCTCCATTTCATCCCTACCGCTTCTCAGTGGTCCCATTTGGTTTCCAGGTCCTGTCGACACACAAACTGGCTGTGAGTGTTAGAAGGGGTGATGTTATTTGGTTATTTTTGTGCTGCATTTCTCTCCCACGTTTCCCTCCCAAGAGCTCAAGGTGGCTGGCCTGTGGTTCTCCCCACCTCCTCATTCTCCCCACAACAACCCTGTGAGGCAGGTTCAGCTGAAAGAAGAGCTCACATCCAGTGGGAGCTTCATGGCCGAGAGGGTGTGGGGATTCGAACCCTGGAACCTGGTCTGGCACTCTCACCACTTGGCTACCCACTAGCTCTCATTACAGATATTGCAACTCCACACCCAAGCCACAGGAGACAACAACAATTTGGGGTGCAGTCCCCTTTTACACCTTGGAACTCCCTGCCTATTGATATCAGGCAGACACCTTCCCTGCACACATTTCAGCGCCTGCTAAAAATGCTTTTCGTTTAGACAAAGCCTGTCCAGAAATTTATAAAGCTGGTGCAAGTTTTAATTTTTTGACATATTCTGTTTCTTAAGTTGTTAATTCTTCTTCTTGATAATCTCACTGTTTTCTATCCTTTTCGTAAACTGCTTTTGTTGTTTAGAATCAAGTGGTATGTAACTTTTAATGAAATGAAATAAGTGAACCATTTCCCCCCACTGACACGGGGGGGGGGGAGAGGGCTGGATTTAGGTTTGATGAAACATATCAGTTTATTGTGAGGACCATGTCTTTACACAACTATCTACAAACGATATTAAAATTCCTTGCATACTGTCCCAGCAAAACCCTCATCCCACAAAACAGAAAGAAGAATGCAACAAGAACGAGTTAAGGAGATGATGAAGGGGTCTTTCCTTTGTCATCCCGAAATCTTTCCCTGGCTTTCATGGCCTTCATCACAAAGACCGCTCCCACGTGGGAAGTCCATGGGTTACTCGATCTTCAAGGTTATTTATTGTATTGGGTATGATTTGCAAAATCGCACCTCTAGAGTCCGAGTAAATAGGACAATGAAAAAGGTCATGTA
Source organism: Lacerta agilis (assembly GCF_009819535.1). Lineage (NCBI taxonomy): Eukaryota > Metazoa > Chordata > Lepidosauria > Squamata > Lacertidae > Lacerta > Lacerta agilis. Next base: position 43,417,551 of record NC_046326.1, read on the forward strand.
TGAGATCCTCTTTAGTTCTCATGGGGCCAGGGAACAAGTGGAGCTCTACTGGGGCTCTTGCAAGTCTGCCAGTCAGGTATGCAGTAGGTAATGTTTGAAACTGGGCCATAGTAAAAGCTCTCCGAAGGGGGGGGGGGGCGGATCAGTGATGTCCGCCAGGTAGTTGGCACAAATTTTGACTGCTTTTACTCTGGGAAACCAGTAGGAAAACCCAGATTTATTTATTTTTATCTTCGTGATGTCTAAAGAGGCATCTCTATCAAGGATCCATTCTCAAACTTTATCAGGGCTCCACATTTTAAGAATATTAAACTCGGGTAGAGTGTATCTGGATAGGATATCTTTTGACACCAAGTAGGGTGATGTTGAAGAAGTGCATAGGCTTGTTTAGCCAATAAGGTGTTTGAGGCATTTGCGAGATTGATGAAGAAACGCAAAAAATCTTAAGTGGGCCCTGGCAGACACAGAAAGTAATCCTACTTCCACTCTTAGGAAAGCTGCTGGAGTTCCTTGAGGGAGGCCTAGGATTATTTTAAGATAATTTTTTTGTAAGATTTCGGGCCGTTCTAGCAGCTTCTGATTCCACCCCATCTAGCATCTGGGGAATCACTTTTCCAACAAAAGCTTTTAGTTCCGGGATCACCAGTTGTCCTCCCCCCGTATAAAAGAAACTGAGCAAAGCACCGATGGTCCTACGTGTTGGAAGGGCTACAGCCTTGAAGTGGGCAAGCCAGCTAGATGTAGCCCGGAAAGTGACACCAAGGTATTTTTTAAAAGGACACTGTTCAATTGCATGTTCGTCCAAGGACCATCTGAAAGTGTGGCGAGCTCTAGTAAAAACCACAGGTTTGGTTTTGTCATAGTTGATCTTTAATGAATTGTGGGAGCAGTAAGCTGTGAGCCCCTCCAGGATGCTGTGTGGACCCCTTTGGGTGAGTGCCATGATAGCCATGTCAGCGGCATATAGCAATATATTCAGATGTTTGACTTCAAGGGCGGGAGCAGATGACTTGTCCTTTGCCATATGCTGGACAATGTCATTAACATAAAAATTAAATAGGAACGGCGCTAACAGGCAACCCTGTTTAACCCCTTTCCCCAGTGGCAGTGGATCAGTATAATTGCCTGACAGCCCAGTTCTGATTTTATCTGTGGGTATCTGTGTGTAACTCTCTAAGTATTTTAAAAAGTCGTCTGTCAATGTCTGTTTCGTGTAGTTTTTGCTATAATTTATCTCTACAGATTGAATCGAAGGCAGATGTAAGATCCACAAAAGCCACAAAAAAGCTTCCTCTTGTGTGCCTTTGCATACCTGTCTCTCGTTGCCTGTAGTGACCTATTGTGCTATGGCCCTTTCTAAGCCCTGCCTGTTCCGGGTTAAACAGGTGAGAGTGGTCAGCCCAGTCAACCAATCTGTTTAGCAGGTAGCGAGTAGAGAGTTTATACGCAATGCCCAGGAGACTTACAGGGCGATAGTTTGATGGGTCTTGGATGTCTCCCTTCTTATAGATAGGGGCTACCAGACTCAGTTTCCAATTTGCCGGAATTTTACATGTATCGTTTATTACAGTCAAAAGTTGGGCCAGAATGGCGACCCACCACTGGGCATTTAATTTAAACACCTCCGGAGGAATCATATCCTCACCGGGAGCTTTACCATTTTTAAGTGTTTTAATTAGCTGTAAACATTCTAATTCAGTAACAGGATCCCAGCCGATTAATAGATGGTTTTTAAAAAGAGGAATCAGGCTCAGATTAACAATATTTGGAGCTGCATAGAGCTGGGGGAAATGTGGATACCACAAGTTGGATGAGATGCTGTTAGTTACAATTTTCCCTTTGGGTGAGACTCCCTGGGGGATTATTTCCCAGAATTTTTTGCCAACCCGCAATTTAATCGCCTTGTCAAGTACCTCCCATTGCTCCTTCCTGCAGAGGGATTTCTGAAGTTTTAGGGTGTTTTTATAGTGAGACCACCACCTGTGAAGGTTTACCTTGGAGGACAGAGTCCCTTCCTGCTTCACCTTATTTTATAGTTTCCTAAGCAAGGATCTTAGGTTCCTGCAATTGGTTATGTTGTTTGGGAGGATTAAGGTTTGTGAGTAGCGGGAAGAGCGACTTTGAGAAGGGGTCAGAATTAAGTAAAATACACTGGTCTCTCAAGGCCAGTAAATCAGATGAATGCAAGCGTTGTTTGATTTTAAATTCCAGATCGCTATTCCATTTACGCCTACGGGGGGCGGAACTAGAGGCAGGTCTGCACGGTGATGGTGTTGCAGTTCCCCCAAGTGAGATTGCTAAAGGAAGATGGTCACTCTCAGTTCTATTAAAAGTGCTAAAGCCCTGTGACCTCTCCAAATGTTTTGGGGAGACCAGGATATGGTCAATAACGCTCTCACCTCTAGGCCCAATAAATAAATAAATAAATAAATAAATAAATTATTATTTGTACCCCACCCATCTGGCTGGGTCTCCGCGGCCACTCTGGGTGGCTTCCAACAAATATGAAAAGAAACCCTCTGACCTATCCATATAGGTACCATGCAGACTACATCAATTATGTTTGAAGGCAGTCTCCAATCATCACCTTGCCGACAAAGGTCCGTATAGTTAAAGCTATGGTTTCCCCAGTAGTGATGTATGGAAGTGAGAGCTGGACCATAAAGAAGACTGATCACTGAAGAATTGATGCTTTTGAATTATGGTGCTGGAGGAGACTCTGGAGAGTCCCATGGACTGCAAGAAGATCAAACTTATCCATCCTTAAAGAAATCAGCCCTGAGTGCTCACTGGAAGGACAGATCCTGAAGCTGAGGCTCCAGTACTTTGGCCACCTCGTGAGAAGAAAAGACTCCCTGGAAAAGACCCTGGTGTTGGGAAAGATGGAGGGCACAAGGAGAAGGGGACGACAGAGGACGAGATGGTGGGACAGTGTTCTCAAAGCGACTGGCATGAGTTTGGCCAAACGGTGGGAGGCAGTGGAGGATAGGGATGCCTGGCGTGCTCTGTTCTGGTCCATGGGGTCACAAAGAGTCGGACACGACTGAACGACTGAACAACAACAAAGTCTCCAAGAATGTAATGCCTGCCTTGTTCAGGACCTTATCGTTGGAGATCCAGGGAATGAACCAATCAGCCTTTGGCAGAAACTTGGAGTTGGAGCAGTATGTATTAATATCATTTCCTATCCTGGCATTTAGGTTTGATGAGGCCCTAAGATACTGAAGGTAATGGGGCCTTTTATATGTCCAGCTGTCCTTTGTCAACAACAAATTGTCACTGTTTTTTTTGTGTTGAATATATGCTATGTGGTAATTGATGGACCTAACAGGTATCTAAAGCCATTTGCACATGCAGAATGTGGGCACCCTATATATAGAAAGGAGCAAACCAGTGATATTTCAGGGAGCAGGCCAGCAGGCGGGGCCCATTACTTACATCACAGGAGCCTACACAACACAAAACACTGTTGCTGTCTGTAGGTTTTGTTTTATTTGTTTTTTATCTTAGATTTTGGAAATGACATCCAGGTGTTTTTTTCCTTTAAATTTTTTTGCAGGCCCCCAAGAGAGTGGGGCCCTAAGCTGTAGCTTGTTTAGCTTATATGTAAATCTGGCACCTGGGGGGGGGGAGGCTGGAAAAGGAGCCTTAGACCCCATTTCCTTTTGGGTTTGTGACATCTGTGACCGTGATCAGCCCCTTCGATCCCGCACCCTCCTGGGGGGGTGTTTCCCGGGGACCCAAAGGGCCGGCGCAGGTGGAGCAATGCGGGGCGCACCTTCCCCGGAGGACGTCGTTGCGCGAGAGATAAAGGGCAAGCCCCAACTCCTCTCTCAAGGCACAGCAGCAGACGGTTGAGGGAGCTACGCCCAGGCGTGTTTCCCTGGAGGGGATCCCAGGCCGCTGCTCCGCAAAACACACACACATCGCAAGGGTGGCTGGCAGCCGGAGCAGCAACCTCTCCTTCTCCCTTTGGCAGGTCACGATAGCTCAATTGGTTAGTCTATGGCACGGGTCCCCAAACTAAGGCCCGGGGGCCAGATGTGGCCCAATCGCCTTCTCAATCCGGCCCACGGATGGTCCAGGAATCAGCGTGTTTTTACATGAGTAGAACGTGTGCTTTTATTTAAAATGCATCTCTGGGTTATTTGTGGGGCATAGGAATTTGTTCCTATTTTTATTTGTGGGGCATAGGGATTTGTTCATATTTTGTTCATACCAGATTTTTTTCAATGAATCGGGAGACACTTTTTTTTGAAGCTGAGTAGCAACAGGGAGTCAGTAGTGGGGGATGGTGAGGCCAAAGACCCTGGGCCAAGCACACGTGCATATTGTATAGAGGGCCAAAGCCCTTCTTTTACACCCTGTGAAACATAAATGCGCGGAGTTTTTTAAAACTGGGAGTCACAGGCTGGCGGCTGTTGCCCAGTTTCTTAAAAAACTGCGCATTTATGTTTCACAGGGTGTAAAAGAAGGGCTTGAATTGCGCCCCTCCTGGACAACGCTGTTTTTAGGACCCACCTTTTTATGTTTGTAGAATCATGGAATCGTGGAGTTGTAGAGCTGGAAGGGACCTCCCGGGTATTTTAGTCCAAACCCCCCCCCCCTTGCAATGCAGGGATCTCAGCTAAAGCATCCATGAGAGACGGCCATCAAATCTCTCCTTAAAAACGCCCCAGGAAGGAGAATCCACCACCTCTCGTGTGAGACCATTCCACTGTCGAACTGCTCTTATTGCCACAAAGTTTTTTCCCCATATGTTTCGTTGAAATCTCCTTTCTTGTAACTTGAAGCCATGGGTTCAAGTCCTACCCTCCGGAGCAGGAGAATACAAGCTTGCTCCCTCTTCCCTGAGACAGCCCTTGAGATATTTGAAGATGGCTCTCCTATCTCCTCTGAGTCTCCTCTTTTCCAGGCTTAACACACCCAGCTCCTTCAACCGTTCCTCATCAGGCTTGGTTTCCAGACCCCTGATCACCTTGGTCACCCTCCTCTGCACAGTTTCCAGCTTGTCCCACAGAATGTCCCGTTTTAATCATTATTTTGACTGTGCAATGTATTTTATTTTATTCCATTTTATGTGTTTCATCTTTCGAAATGGCTAATAATTATTTGTATTCATATTTGAAATAATGTGTGATTAGAAGCACCCATCTCAGGTTGGGCAATCCATGTTCAGTGGAGCAGCTCTAGGGGTGGATGCTGGACTTTGGGGTCTAAAATCCAGGGCCTCCCACCTGGGGGGGGGATGACTAGCGAAAGAGTGGCAGAGGATGCCTGGCATCTGCCTCTAGACCGGGGGGGGCGGCCTGGCAGGGCTGGCGGGGGTGTCTGCCGCATCCTCTCCAACTTCCTTTTCATCTTATTCATTAATAAGCTTAATGGGGGGGGGGAGTCTCTCCAAGCAGTTTTGCCTAAAACAGTATAAAATATCTCAAAACATAGCACTAAAAGTCAGAATTTTAAAAACAGCAGACATCATAAAACTATCAAAACAGAATGTTAACAGACCTTTGCTGTGATTCCTGCCTTGTGCGGGGTGTGTGTGTGTGTGTGTGTGTGTGTGTGGACTAGATGCCTCTTGCGATCTCTTCAAGCTCTACGGCTCTATGGAAATGGATTTCATACAATTACATGCCAGGTTTAAAACCCCCCCCACACACACTTTGTTCCCCTAAACCAGTGTTTTTCAACCTTTTTTGGGCAAGGGCACACTTGTTTTATGAAAAAAATCATGAGGCACACCACCATTAGAAAATGTTAAAAAATTTAACTCTGTGCCTATATTGACTATATATAAAGTAATTTTCTTGAATAGGAATCAAATAAACACAAATTTTCCCACGGCACACCAGGCAACATCTCGCGGCACACTAGTGTGCCGCGGAACAGTGGTTGAAAAACACTGCCCTAAACAGGGGGTGGGAAAGGAGCCTTCTTGGCCTGAGACTTTGGAGAGCCGCTACCAGCTGGGAGAGAAGACAAAGAGTCCGACCTCACCTAAGGCAGCTCTTGGCGAGTCTTGAGGGAATGGCCGTAACTCAGTGGCAGCCAGGGTCCCTGCTTGGCATGCAGAAGGCCACCCCCCACAGCATCTCTAGGTAGAGCTGGGGGAGAGAGGGAGAGAGAAAAAAACCTCTGCTGCCAGTCAGTGTGGGTAATACTGAGCTAGATGATGGTCTGGCTTAGTATAAGGCAGCTTCCTGTGCTTCAAACCTCCATTCAGAACCACAAGGACTAGAATCTTGCTTTATTTTTAAAGGAAGGGCCATAGTTCAGTGACAGAGCCCCTGCTTAGCAATCCCCTGGCAGCATCTCCAGGTAGGGCAGGAAAGTCCCTGCCTTCCTGCTGCTCTTGCCAGCTTGCACCAGGCCATCAGAGTACCTTGTGTCCAAAGGGGGGCAGCTCCCTGCCCCAAGGAACTTACAAAACCAGAGAAAAGGCATAAACAACAACAACCACAACAACAACTTAATTATTTATATGCTGCCCAATTGACTGCTTTTCTCCAGCCACTCTGGGTGGCTTCCAACAAAATCCTAAAACAAAAACTACAGTACATATAGCCCTTAAGAACTATTTTAAACAACACCCACCTGAGTTAAAACCCCATCCCCATTAAAACCATAATTTAGCGCAAGGGGTCTGGCCCACACCCTCTTTCCACCCCCAAAGTTGTGGGACGCGCCTAAGCTGCGATCCCTGAATTGCAGCGGGTGGGACTAGATGACCCTTGGACCCCCTTCCAACGCTGCAATTCTGTGATGCTATGGGAAGGGGGAAGGAGGTGCGCAATTGCCTCTGTTTAGCTACAGGCTGGCGCCGCCCCCACGCCTTCACCCCACCTGCGGAGGTCCGAGCACCTGCCCAGGTGACCCTCGGATAGCCCATCCCCACTCCTCTCGAGAGGGAGGCAGGGGGAAGGGGTGCGTGTACTACTAGTAGGCGCGCAGAGAGCGGGAGCCTTCTCCTTCGCAGTCACTTTTTCCCCGGCCTTATTCGAGGCTCGATTGCCCAAGGCTAGGAGTTGCTGATATCATAATTGCCGCCTTGCCTCCTTCGCCAAATGCCTCTCCGCCTCACCTGGAGAGCACAGCAGTCTCCTGGCTCCCACAGCGCGGAGAGTCGCTGAGCCGTGCGCGCCGCAGCAGAGCCACCCAAGGGCGCCTCACTCCGCATGACCTCTCCGCGTCTCGGAGGTGCCGCTTCGGAGCAGAGAGGTAAGCAGAGACCTCTCCGCCGTCCCCTCCCCAGCTCCACTTAACCCGGGCAGCGCGCCACTCCCGGCGGAGGGAAGGGAGCCCCAAGGCCTCTCCGGCTTCCCGGCGGCGAGGTAAGCAGACCCTTGGCACTCTGCGTATGCTTGTGAGACGTGTTGCTCGCTAACGTTTATGAGGCGGAAGAAACTGATCCAGGGGGAGCCTTCCGCTTTCTCCAGGAGGATCCCCATACCCTTCCATAATTCTAAAGTTTGTCTGTTCCCGTCACTTGGGGAAGGCGCTTGTGTGACGGATGGATGGCGCATCCCCATTGGTAGTTCTTATTCACCGCGGTGACATTTTTGCAGGTTGCTGACAACTGGGCATTTGACCTCGCGGTTCCCAGAAATTTGCTGTCAAATTGCCGATGGAAGATCCGGCAGCGGTTGAGTGTTGGGGGATTATTTATTTTGGTGGGGAGGAGGAACGACGGTTCAAAGAAACAACTTTTGGAGTTCCAGAATTCCTCCTGGGCAGGAGTCACAGAATTGGAAGGGACCACCAAGGGTCATCTAGCCCAACCCCCTGCAGTGCTCAGAGACGGGGTGGCTGACTGAGGCGGAATGCCCCATTTAAAAGATTGCTGCCCCTTCCATCATTCCTTCATCATGCGATGGACTTGGGGACAGCCAGAAATCAGTCAACCTGGCACCCTTCAACTGCTTTGGAGACCCCATCTCCATCTGGAGGACTCCAAGCCGGCAAAGGCTGCCTTCGAGGAATTCTCTAAGCAAGTGCCAGAGGGGTGAGGTCCTGGCAGGAGGAGACCATTCTGGTGCAAGGGGGCAAATGAAAGCTTGGCATGTTTGGGGGGGGGTCCCTTTTCTTCTGGTGACCATGGGCAACTGATTTGACCAAGCCAGACACTTGTCTCCATCCAGAGCAGTGTTGCCGACTCTGACCAGCAGTGTCTGCCTCCAGGCTTTCAGAGGCAGGTTGTTTTTTCCTCAGCCTGCTTGGGACGGGGAATCTTCTCTGCATGCAAAGCAGGTGCTTTTGCCACGGAGCTGCCACGCTTCCCTGAAGCATAAAGTAAGATCCTAGTCCTCAAGCTCTGGAAGGAGAGCTGGTTTAATGAGCCACACAGGGAAATGCCTTTGGCTCGGCCTCTGGGGTCTTTCCTAGCCGTACCTGGGGTGGTCTCTGTGCAAAGGTGGCACTCTGCCACTGAGCGAAAGGAAATGTTTTGCAACCTCCTACCTGGGTGCTGGCCAGGTGCCCATCCCTTGACTTAGAGGGTGTCAGAGCAGCAAGGGCCAGTGGTGGGCTTGGCAACATTGCCAGCTCCTCAGGCATCACCCAGAGGTGAGCTAGTGTGGTGTAGTGGTTAGAGCATCGGACTAGGACACAGGAGAGACCAGGGTTCAAATCCCCACTTAGCCATGAAGGTCTCACCTTGGGGGCCAGGCACTGCCCCTCTGCTTCACCCACCTCGCAGGGTTGTGGTGGGGATTAAATGAGGAGGGGTGAGTCATGGATGTCACCTGGAGCTCCTTGGAGAAAAGGACAGGATATAAATGCCACTGGTCTCTCCTTGCAGCTGCACCAGTTGCAGAACGACCCTCAAGCTCTGTTGACTTGGAGTCGCTCAGAGGATCGGCCGATGGATGGATTTTACTTGTATGACTGAGCTTTGCCCAGAACGGCTTACAGCAACCTTTCGAAACAGAGTATTGAAAATACAGATATACAAAACTTGGAGCCGATCAGTAAATCCAAAAACGACAAAAGCCAGTAGTTTGGCAAACAGAACAAATTCAGTATTGCAACAGATAAAACAGAATAAATTACAACAACAAAACAATCTAGGCTTAAGTACACAAATGCAAAGCAAGAAAGAGTTAGCCTCTGTTCTGACTTCGGATGCCACGGAGCACCTCGAAGCGGGCAGGTGCCTGGCGAGGCGGCTGCCAAACCGATGCACCTTGCTCTCCACTGGCAGCAGCCTCACCACGCCAACAGGTGCACAGAGTAGCAGGGGAGCTCATGCCACACCCCACCTTTTGCTCGGCTCTTCATCCAGAGGGAAGGAGGCAGGCCCAGGCAGGCATCGGAAGCATGCTCTGTGCGGAGCGCTGGTGCGAAGTGATGGGAGGATTGCAACAGGGAACCCAGAGGCAGGGCTGGGCACTCACCTTTTCAGCAAGCTGGAGCTCTGCAGGTCTCTAGTCCACATCGGGGCAAATCGTGGGCAGCAATTGTTCTGTGGCTTCCCAAGCCCCCTCTGCTCTCCGTTAAGTGACGGAGAAGGGCAGCTTAAGTGATGGACAGGGTGGAGCAGCTTCCCTGTGAAAAGAGGCTGCAATAGTTTGTAGACCTGTGGAGTTGAGAAAGGGACCCCCAAGAGTCATCTAGTCCAACCCCCCGCAATGCAGGAATCTCAATTAAGGCATCCATGACAGGTGGGGCCCCACCTCTGCTTAAAAACCTCCAAGGAAGGAGAGTCTGCCACCTTCAGAAGGAAGAAGAAGAAGAGGAGTTTGGATTTGATATCCCGTTTTATCACTACCCGAAGGAGTCTCAAGGCAGCTAACATTCTCCAGAAGTGTGCATGCACACGAAAGCTCATACCAAGAACAAACTTAGTTGGTCTCTAAGGTGCTACTGGAAGGAATTTGTTTTATTTTTTTATTTTGTTTCCCCCCCACAACAAACACTCTGTGAGGTGAGTGGGGCTGAGAGACTTCAGAGAAGTGTGACTAGCCCAAGGTCACCCAGCAGCTGCATGTGGAGGAGCGGAGACGCGAACGCGGTTCACCAGATTATGAGTCTACTGCTCTTAACCACACCACCACACTGGCTCCTCCACAAGGAATCTGTTTCACTGTCAGGCGGCTCTTGCCATCAGCAAGTTATTCCTGAGGTTTAGTCAAAATCTCCTTTCTTGTCATTTGAATCCATGGGTTCGAGTCCTCCCCTCCCGATCAGGAGTAAAGAAGCTTGCTCCACCCTCCATGGAACAACCCTTTGGATATTTGAAGATGGCCATCATGCCACCTCTGTCATCTCCTCTCCAGGCTGAAACACCCCCGACTCCCTCACAAGGCTTGTGTGGTTTTTGCTTATTAGTTCAGAGCAAGTAAGAGAGGGCGTTTAAACAGGGGTCAGAGGTTACACATGGTGGGGGTGAGAAGTGGGTCGGCCTCTCTCATCACACGAGAGCCCAAAGGCGTCACCCACCAAAGCTCAACATTAGAAGATTCAGGACAGGCAAAAAGAGAGTTTTTTCCAACGATGGAATTCATAGTTCTGGTTACAGGTAGGTAGCCGTGTTGGTCTGCCGTAGTCGAAACAAAATTAAAAAAAAAAATCCTTCCAGTAGCACCTTAGAGACCAACTAAGTTTGTTCTTGGTATGAGCTTTCGTGCGCATGGTATCTGAAGAAGTGAACAAACTTAGTTGGTCTCTAAGGTGCTACTGGAAGGATTTTTTTCCCCTTTACTGCCACAACAGCAACACTCCCCTCCTGAGCTGTGGTGCTCAGGGGCATCTGCTTGGCTGCTCTGAGGACCAGATGAAGCTCTTACATTAGCTAGAGGATGCAACTTGCTTCGTCGGGGTTGTATCCAGCATGAGTCATACTCAAAGTAGACCAGCCGAAATTATGTCCCAGAAGGCAGTGGACTCTCCTTCATTGGAGGCTTTTAAGTACAGGTTGGTTGGATGGCTGTCTGTCAGGGATTCTCTAGCCGTGACTCTTGCATTGTGGGGTTGGACTAGATGGCCCTTGGGGGTCCCTTCCAACTCTAAAATTATCTAATTATATTAGTATTATTATTATTATTATTATTATTATTATTATTATTATTTCACTCTATTAGTCGCTAAAAGACTAGCATAAAATTAATAGATTCAGATAGGTAGCCGTGTTGGTCTGACACAGTCAAAATAAATTTTAAAGATTAAAAAATTGTCCAGTAGCACCTTAGAGACCAACTAAGTTTGTTCTTGGGATGTGGGTGGCGCTGTGGGTTAAACCAGAGCCTAAGGCTTGCCGATCAGAAGGTCGGCATTTTGAATCCCCGCCATGACGGGGTGAGCTCCCATTGCTCGGTTCCAGCTCCTGCCAACCTAGCAGTTTGAAAGCACGCCAGTGCAAGTAGATAAATAGGTACCGCTCTGGCGGGAAGGTAAACGGCGTTTCCGTGCGCTGCTCTGGTTTGCCAGAAGCGGCTTAGTCCTGCTGGCCACATGACCCGGAAGCTGTATGCCAGCTCCCTCGGCCAGTAAAGCAAGATGAGCGCCGCAACCCAAGAGTCGTCCGTGACTGGACCTAACGGTCAGGGGTCCCTTTACCTTTACTTTAAGTTTGCTCTTGGTTTGAGCTTTCGTGTGCATGCACACTTCTTCAGATACACTGAAACACAAGTCACCAGACCCATATATATAGTGGGAGGGTGGGGTGGGATTTTTCTCAAAAGGGTAGTAGGAGATGGGCGATTGACTCAATGGGTATGGTAAACCTGTTGAAGACTGTTAATGACAGGAAAAAGCAAGGGATAGTATGCAGATGACTAAAAGTAACTTTAGCATATGTAATGAGACAAGAATCCAAAATCTGAATATTCTTGTCTCATTACATATGCTAAAGTTATTTTGTGTTTACCATACCCATTGAGTCAATCACCCATCTCCTACTACCCTTTTGAGGAAAACCCCACCCCACCCTGCCACTATATTTGGGGGTTTGGTGACTTGTGTTTCAGACTTGTGTTGCCACTATATTTGGGACTGGGTGGCCCTTGTGGTCTCTTCCAACTCTATGATTCTATATAAGGGTCTGGTGACTTCTGTTTCCATAACAAAATCGAAAATTCTTTCTAGTAGCACCTTAGAGACCAACTGAGTTTGTTCCTGGTATGAGCTTTCGTGTGCATGCACACTTCTTCAGATACTGTTTCCATGTATCTGAAGAAGTGTGCATGCACACGAAAGCTTTACAGTGGTACTTCTGGTTACGTACTTTATTCGTTCCGGAGGTCCGTTCTTAACCAGACACTGTTCTTAACCTGAAGCGCCACTTTAGCTAATGGGACCTCCCGCTGCCGCCGTGCCGCCGGAGCACGATTTCTGTTCTTATCCTGAAGCAAAGTTCTTAACCTGAAGCGTTATTTCTGGGTTAGCGGAGTCTGTAACCTGAAGCGTATGTAACCTGAGGTACCACTGTACCCAGAACAAACTTAGTTGGTCTCTAAGGTGCTACTGGGCAATTTTTTAATTTTTTTAAATAAAATTAATAGGTGCAATTTGCTGAGATCCCTTTATATCAATTCAGAGAAGATGCAATCTTCCGACCTAGTTGTTTGCTTTAATTTAAGCCAAGGTCAGAGGTAGGAGGGAGGTGGATTCGTGGAGACTGCCAAAACCAGCAGAGAACGGGCCACTGTTTGCCAAGAGCATAAGCCAGGAGTGATGCAAAACAGATTGACTTTTACAAAACATTTGGCACCTGCCAGTCAGTCTCCCAAGGCAGTCATTACAAAGAGACACCAGAGTGTCCAGCTGCCTGCAACTTTGGCCTCCTTTTTTAGATTTGTGACATCTACCTTTTGGCAGGTCCACAGACTTCTGGGTGCCAAATGTTGGGTGCACCCCCAGCCGACAGCAAAATTTAGGAATGCAGGAAGCTGGCCTATGCTGCAACACAAGGGTGCTCCAGGTTTCCGGGCAGAGAGTCTTGGCCAAACTGCGGGAGGCAGTGGAGGATAGGGGTGCCTGGCGTGCTCTGGTCCAGGGGGTCACGAAGAGTCGGACACGACTGAACGACTGAACAACAACATTCTGCCTTGGTCAGACCACATCTGGAAGACTGTGTCCAATTCTGGGCACCACAATTTAAGAAGGACGTTGATAAGCTGGAAGGTGGGCAGAGGAGGGCGACCAGGAAGATCAAGGGTCTCAAAACCAAGCCTTATGAGGAACGGTTGAAGGAGCTGGATATGTTTTGTCTGGAAAAGAGGAGAGACTGGAGAGGAGATAGGAGAGCCATCTCCAGATATCTCAAGGGCTGTCACAGGGAATAGGGAGCAAGCTTGTTTTCTCCTGCTCTGGAGGGTAGGACTCGCACCCATGGCTTCAAGTTACAAGATAAGAGATTCTGACTAAACATCAGGAAGAACTTTCAACAGTGCAACTTCCTTCCTCTGGAGGTTGTAGACTGTCCTTCCTTGGAGGTTTTGAAGCAGAGTTTGGGTGGTCATCTGTCATGGATGCTTTAGTGGTGATTCCTGCATTGCAGGGGGTTGGACTGGATGGCCCTCTGGGGTCCCTTCCAGCTCTACAATTCTATGGTCAAGTGATAAAAAAGAGATGAAGGCCCCTCATCCCCCATGCTGACTGTCTGGATTAAGAAACACCCTCCTGGATGGCCAACTCTGGTGTAAACTGAGGCTCAGTCCTATCATTAAACAGGGTGCCATGTGTGTTTTTGGTAGGGGTCAATGCTGTGGGGTGCTGCCTCCCAGGAAGGATGGAACAAGGGGACAGGGGCGCCAATTTGTGAATGTCCCATTCCCCCCTGCCACCCACCTGGCTGCCCACCAAGTGTTTCTGGGGAATTCGAATTCAGAGGGGTCTTCTCAGTTCCTGTGTAAGATATTGATGTAAGGTGATAGTGTAGAGTTGCCAAAAAAAAGTACAGGAAAGGGCCACCAAAATGATTTGGGGGATGCAGCGGCTTCCCTGCGAGGAAAGGTTGCATCGTGTGGGACTTTTTAGTTCAGAGAAAAGGCGACATGAGATATATATATGTTTGTAAAAGTAAGCTTGGCATCGGAACACCAGAACTCCTGGGCATCTGATGAAGCTGAATATTGGAAGATTCGGGATGGATAAAAGAAACAACTTATTCATGAACCACATAAACTGTGGAACTCCCTGCCACAGGAGGCAGTGGCGGCCACCAACTTGGGTGGCTTACAGAGCCCAGGTGGCAGACCTCCTGAAAGCCGTTGCTGGAAACGGCAGGAGGGGAGAGTGATGCCCTTGCGCTCGGATCCAGCTTGGCGGTTTGCCCCATAATGGGCATCTGGTTGGCCCCTGGGGAGAAAGGAGGCTAGACTAGATGGGTCCCATTTGGCCCGATCCAGCAGGCTCTCCTTAGGTACTTGGTGGTGAATTGGGGGTCCTGAAGGGGCAGGGGGGGGCAACATTCATTTGGAGGTAAACCTTTGGGGAAATTAATTGGGGCTAAATGAACAGCAGAGGACATTATCTCGGGGAGATCTGAGCTGCGACGAGGACAAACTGAAGGAATAAACTGGGGAATTCGGAGCGGTCCATGATTGGCTTGCTTTTGGCAAAATCTAAAGGCTGGATTTGCATCTCTGCATATAAATGAACTGTTGCAAATCTTATGCAAATTTGTGCCCTGCCCAAAATCTTATGCATACCCAGAAACACTTTGCACCCCCATCCTCCTGACCTAGAGGTTTGCTCATTGCTGATCTGGGCCCTGATTCAGTCCTTGGCACCTGCAATTTGGGCTGGGAGAATCCCCTGCCCGAACCCCTGGAGAGCTGCTGCCAGCCAGGGTAGCCGACACTGAGCCTGATGGAACTCTGATCTGATGTGGTATAAGGCAGCTTCCTATGTGCCTTTTTAAGCCGGATCTTCACCTAGAACCATGAAGACTAGAGCCTTGCTTCCATTTCAGGGGAGCACCGTCTCCAAGAGGGACAGGGAAAGACCCTTGTATGAAACACTTGAGAGCTGCTGCCAGTCAGTGCAGGCAACACTGGGCTTAATGGGTTTGGCACAGTAGAAGGCATCTTTCTGCGACTCCCAAAACTGCTTTGCAAATGTGAATAGGAAGCCTCCGTTTCTCTTGACGCCCAACTGGGTTCATGTTTTATATTGCCAATCGCCCTGTGATCCTCGGACAAAAGGCAGTATAGAAATTTGATAAATAACAGCAATAATTTCACCCCCCTGTTATGCCGCAGAAGGTCCCTAGCAAAACACACAGCCTTCCGAGGCACACAGAAAGCAATGGATTCAAACTACGAGAAAGAAGATTCCACCTAAACATTAGGAAGAACTTCCTGAGAGCAAGAGCTGTTCGGCAGTGGGATTTGCTGCCAAGGAGTGTGGTGGAGTCTCCTTCTTTGGAGGTCTTTAAGTGGAGGCTTGACAGCCATCTGTCAGGAATGCTTTGATGGTGTTTCCTGCTTGGCAGGGGGTTGGACTGGATGGCCCTTGGGGTCTCTTCCAACTCTAGGATTCTATGAAAGCCATCTCCACTGGCCATCTGCAATACAAATGTCTTTCTGGCAGGAAGAGCCATTCAACAGTGGAGCAGATTTTCACTGGCACACACAAAGCAGCCAGAAGGCAGGATGGCATACGCCAAGGCCTTCCAGCTTGGGCGAGCCTCTCAGCGCTCTCCTCCTCCTTCCACCTTGAAGAAATGAATTAAGTCACAGGGAGAAGAAAAGGAAGATTAAACCTGGAGATTGCGCAGGCGAAATTAGCGGCAGAAGAAAATGACGAGGCTTTGATACACCTTTCCCCCTCCGGCGCACAAAGGGCCACGACTTTCTCAGCCGTCGGCCCCCGAGCGAAATGGAGGGAGCAACGTGCGAAGGGATCAGTCCCCGTTTTCACAGGCTTATTTGCCCTGATGACGACAGCAGGTGGGTGGCAATCGCAGCCTGCTCCTCCGAGACGGGAGCAAGGTGGGCAAACCCATTTTGCACACACACGCCCCAGAAGGGGAACCAGAGACCAGAAATTGGGACAATTTATAGATTCCAAGAATTGTGGAGTTGGAAGGGACCCCCCAGGGTCATCTAGTCCAACCCCGATCAATGCAGACGTCGCAATGACCATAAAGCCAAGTCCCGACACTGCAATCTGGGAAATACGAAAAACAAAAAACACACACACACACACACACAGAGAGAGAGAGAGAGAGAGAGAGGTTTAAATAGATTGAGATTTCAATCAGCCCTGGCAGAGTGGGTGTGGAGGGTGAATCACAGGCTTATGAGATAGCCCTTATACAAGCTGATTCTCGCAGCTTTGCAAAATGGGGAGAATCAACGCCGGCCTACTTTGCAAGGCTGTTTGCAGAGATTACTGAGAGAGGTTTTGGGCAGAGGCAATGCTGGATATCGGTGCAGGTGGCAAGATTTCAGAGCAGGGGGGGCATCTTTGGCCCTCCTCCAGAGGCCATGGGGCACTCTATTCCCATCAGCGCCCAATGGTCAGAGAGGAGGGGTGTTGGAGCCCAGCAATAACTCTTCCCTCGATTTAGGGAGCCAGTCACTGAAACAACTGAAGGTCTACCCAGATGTTTAGAAAGTTGGTGAGAGCTTTAATGAGCTTTTAGTCTATTGTTGTTTTAACTTTTTGAGAGTTGCATTTTTTCCTAGTGATGATATTATTGCTTTCTTTGCAAACCATTTTGAGGGAGGCTTTTTACAAACAGAACAAAACAAGCAGTGCATAAGTTTTAGGAAGTAAATAGATGAGGTCTACTGACGGCCAGAAAAGGAGATTTAAAAGGATGGGTTATAGCCTAGCTTTTACTCAAAGTAGATCCTTTGGAAGGAATGGACCCAACGTTACTCAGGTCCATTGATGTCAAGATGCAGGAAGGGAAACCAGCTGGAGGAGGAGGAGGCCACATCTAGTCCAGCACCCTGTTCTCACAGCGGTCACATGCCCTTGAGAACCTAGGAATCTAGATAGACTGCCTCTGGAACTGGAAGCTCCATTAGAACATCAAAAGAGCCTGCTGAATCAGGCCAAAGCGTAGGAGGCAGTTCCATAGTTTAACCATTTTTAATCAGTCCTGAATCTTTCCATATTCAGTTTTATTGGACGTCCACAATCTGGCTGCCCTTTTCTGATCCTTTTCCAACTCCGTTTTGAGGTGAGCTGACCAGAACTGTACCAGCCCTCCCGATGCAGCTGCATCATAGATTTGTGTGATGGCATCATAATACTGGCAGCCTCAATCGATATAAAATTAGGATGGTGGAGGTGAATAAGTCACCTGGCTGCTTGTTGCCTCCCGCACCCGGTCCCAGAAGCCTCCATCCTCCTGGGGCACCCTTGGCCTGGGATGGTGCCTGGCACCTGTGTGGGCCACCCTGAATGTGGCCAGGATGCAGATCCCTTGATAGCCTCCTCCGCTCTCAGCAGATGGAAAACAGCGATGGATCCCCCTTACCCAGGAAAAAAGGCTCCGAGGCAACTGTGGCCGCAGCCTCACCAAGCCAATCTGCACCCTGGGTCCCAGCAGTCCACCCAACCCCCATACCCCTCTCTCCCTTCCCTCCTGCAGCGGGGCTGGGTCTTCCTGCCCTCCTGATGCCAGGGACTGCCAGCTCGCCCAGGCCTGCCTCGGCAGGTCCTGGCCAACCTTCTCCCTGCCAGGAGACTACTAGAGAGGAACCTGTTCTCCCAAGAACGCAGCAACAGCATGCCATTCAGGGAAGGGAAGCCCTCCCCAGGTTCCCTGGCTAGCTTACAGAAGAGCCGCCTGCTGGATCGGGCCCCTAGTGGCCCCGCTGGTCCAGCATCCTGTTCTGACGGTGGCCAACCAAATGCCTCTCCTGAGCACCAGAGCCCTCTTCCCTCCTGCAGTTTCCAGCAACTGGGATTCAGAGGCATTGCTGCAGAGCCATTTGTGGCTAGGAGCCCCCAGTTGCCTTCTGCACAAGGGCGCCTTTTCTGACGACTGTGCCCTGCGTTTATTAAGGGCTCAAGCGCCACAGGAGGAGGAGGAGGAGGAGGAAGGGAGGGAGGGAGGGAGGGAGGGGGAGTTGTTTCAGTCATCAAAAAAGCAAAGGAAAAGCGGACAGTGAGAAAAAGGCACTTTTAAATGCACCAAGTCCCTACCCCAGCCTGGAGCAAGTCTCTCTGGGAGGCTGCAGTTGCTTACTCACCAGCAGAGCAACTCCTCTGAGGCTCCTTCCCAGCCGATCCTTTCCTTTCCCAGGAGAGGCAAAATCCAGAGATAAGAGGACAGAGACAGAGGCTTGTGAATCATGTGAGGATCCGGGACTCATTTGGGGCTTTCTTAGGTTCAGGAAAGGGCTACCAAAATTATCAAGGGACTCCCCACCGCAGAAAGGTTGCGGCACTTGGGACATTTTAGTTTGGAGAAAAGGCCAGTAAGAGGGGCCGCGAGGATCATCTCGTCCAACCCCCTGCGACGCAGGAATCTTTTGCCCAACACGGCGCTCGAACCCACAACCCTGAGATTAAGAATGTCGGGCTCTACCAGCTGAGCTAGAGGTACATAAGAATTATGACTGGCATGGAGAGAAGGAAGGATTGACCCCTCTCTCATGACACTGGTACTCATGGGCATTCAGTGAAGCTGGATGCTGGAAGATTCAAGGTGGAGAAAAGAAAGTCCTTCTCAAAGAGGTGCAAAGTTAATCTGTGGAACTCCTTGCCACAGGAGGCAGTGATGGCCACTGACCTAGATGGCTTTAAAAGAGGATTGGGCAGGTCCAGGGAGGGGCAGGATCAATCGTAACATAGGGCACCTTTTTAAGCCCATTTGGATTTTTGAGTGAATGTCGCAGGCACACACCCCCACTCTCCCACATTATTCCCCACATAAAGAAAGAACCCAGTTTAATTTTTCAAAGCATTTGAGTCCAATCCAGCAGAGTCACCATAGAGTGGAAGGGGGGGGGAAACCACTCTTCCAACTTCCTCCTCCAGCTCTATGTACTTTCCAAAGGGGATGGAGGGGAGTCGTGGGCAACCTGGGGCAGCACAATTGGTGACCCTTGTCTTAAAGACCACCAGATTTATCCTGGCACCAGTTTTCGTGGGCTACAGTTCCCTCGGTTGGATCATAAATGATCGTCGTCTGTTGGATATGGAAGAAGGGGTGTATAGAGTACTGTCGGGGGGGGGGGCAACGCAATTAAAACTGAAATAGTTGTGGTTCCTGCATTGCGGGGGGTTGGACTAGATGACCCCTGGTGTCCCAACTCTACAATCCTACGATTCTATGACTGCAAGGAAGCCATAACGTACACACTCATCCTTGCCGTCTGCCCTGAGTTGCTCATCCCTTTTTAGAGAGCTGGCTGGTGGCCGTGAGCCGCGCCGTGAGGTAGCCTTCCCTGCTAATTATGGGCTGCCTGCACCTGAGATGTCTTACTCTCCTACCTGAAGAGCCAGCGAGGGAAGACGTGGGGAGGGATGGACTGCATTGGAGAAAAGGTTGCTTTTGGCTTTTATCTCGGGGGGGGGGTCCATGGTTGATGGGCCAAATGCCTCTCGCCTTCACGGGTCCTGAAGGGCTGTGGCTCAGGGGCAGAGCAGCTGCCTTGGATGCAGAAGGTCCCAGGGTCAAATCCTGACAGCATCTCCAGGGAGGGCAGGGAAGGACTCCCTCCCTTGGACCCTGGAGAGCTGCTGCCAGTCAGTGTAGACGATACTCAGACCTATGTTCCTATTTTGGTTTCATACCCTGGTGTGTGTTGTTGTTTTAATTATTCAGTTTCAGATATTCCGTTTTATAGGTTTCCAAATAATCACTAAGGCAAAGAGTCCCAGGACCTGCTGTCATTGGGCGTTAGCGAAGCGTAGTAAATGAAATGAATCTCCCGTCCAGAAGCCACAGACTCTGCTCTGGAAAGCTCTCCCTAGAATCCCAGATCGGTGGGGTCTGACTTTCCCTGACTTGGGAGTGTTACTCTGCACATGCCCCGTGACACCTTGTGCTTCCACACATTCCACAGCCGAGTTCTGGGAATCAGGTTCTGTGCCTGAAGCCCTGCCCTCTCCACCCCCCAGAGCCAACTTCGCTTGGGCTGCTGCCCCCATCCCTGCTAGATGACCCCTGGGGGTTCCCTCCGGCTCTGCTACGATCCTGCCCATTCCTCGGCGCTCCCCGCAGCCTGCCAGGCGTTTTTCTCCCGACTCAGCTCCCCAGAACCCTGGTGCAAAAGATTCCCGAAGCCGTCCCGCAGATCAAATAAAGGTAATTGCAACGCAGGATGTGGGCGATTCCCAGTGGGAGGGTAGGAGTGGTCCCAGGTGGGGCAGCAGAGGGAACGCATGAAAGGCACAGCACCAGGCCACACCCGGCATAAAACATGCTGCCGCAGCCAGAGACAGAAACCATTAGGGCGGGTCACTGCACACACCTTCCTCGTAAAAGGAGGAACATGGCACTGTCCCAGGATGAGCTCACGGGAAGGGAAGGATCCCGCAGGAGGAGGAGAGGCTGGAGGGGCCTGGCACACACACCCAGAGGACCCTCGGCCCACAGGCACCCGCACTGACCACCAGCAGCAGAACAAAGCAAGATTCTAGTCCTCATGGTTCCGAATTAAATAGGAACATCGGAAGCCGCCTTAGATGTTTGGTGTTGCCTGCACTGACTGGCAGCAGCAGCTCTCCAGGGATTCAGGCAAGGGGGGGTTGTTTGCCCCAGCCCTGCCTGGAAATGCCGCTGCAGATTGAACCAGGGACCTTCTGCATCCAAAGCAGCTCCTTCCCCCTGAAAGCGAAGCAAGATTCTAGACCTCAACGCTCCAGATCAGGCTTCCTCAATCTCTGCCCTCCAGATGTTTTGAGACTACAATTCCCACCATCCCTGACCACTGGTCCTGCTAGCTAGGGATCATGGGAGTTGTAGGCCAAAAACATCTGGAGGTTGAGGAAGCCTGCTCCAGATAAAGTGCTGGTTGAAAAGGGGCGGAGGTTTGGAGGGGGAGCTTTGGCTCAAGCATTCCAGTTCCCATCAGTCCCAACCCCAAGGGATGATGGGAGTTGTAGTCTAGTTGCAAGAAGAGGGCAAAAAGTGAGCACGTCAGCCGCCAGGGATGGGAGGGTTTGCCCTTCTTTCTTTTAACCCCAGTCTTAAATTCAGGAACTCCACGTTTCTGTGGAAATTTGGGACTTGTTCTTGCCACATTTACTCAAATCGAATGCTCACATTTTTTGGCCATATAACGCTGTGAAAATTAAGTTGCACATTAGATTTGATGGCACATTAAAAAGGTAAAGGTACCCCTGACCGTTAGGTCCAGTCGTGTCCGACTCTGGGGTTGCGGCGCTCATCTCTCTCTATAGGCCGAGGGAGCCGGCCTTTGTCCGCAGACAGCTTCCGGGTCATGTGGCCAGCATGACTAAGCCCCTTCTGGCAAACCAGAGCAGCGCACGGAAACGCCATTTACCTTCCCACTGGAGCGGTCCCTATTTATCTACTTGCACTATGACGTGCTTTTGAACTGCTAGGTGGGCAGGAGCAGGGACCGAGCAACGGGAGCTCACCCCGTCATTGCAGGGATTCAAACCGCCGGCCTTCCAATTGGCAGGCCCTAGGCTCTGTGGTTTAGACCACAGTGCCACCTGTGCATAAGACTCGAGTAAATACGTATTTAATCCTCATGACAATTCTTCAGCAATTTAGTGCAAATTTCTCTCAATTGACACCATGTTGACTAGCATACTCTTGCATGCAAGCTGCGTTTCTGTTTTAAATGCCATTTTCACCGATGTCTTCAGTTTCATGCCGCCCCCCCCCCCACACACAACCTGTGCATTTCTGCAATCTCTGCTTGGCTGGAGAACTGCATCGCAAAATTCAGATGAGGGAAAATGTCAAAGAAAGGCTGTCATTCAGAAAGTGGGAATGCGAATGTGATAGCTAACAGAGCATGAAGCTCTTAATCTCAGGGTTGGGTTCAAACCCCACATTGGATGAAAGTTTCCTGCATTACAGGGGGTTGGACGAGATCCATTTCAACTCTACGGTTCTTTGATAAAGTGGGAGTTAATGTTTTTGTTTGTTGTGTAATGTTGTGTTTTTATATTGTAAACTACACTGCGATTCTCAAATGAAGGGCGGTATAAGTAAATTAACAGCAGCAGCAATTATATTTATTTATTGAATATATCTACCGCCCTTGGTTTGAGAATCACAGGGCAGTTTACAGCATCAAAATCTGGCTTTAAGTGTCAACTGAATCTGGATTCTGCTCCACCTCTGCTTGCTCTAAACTAGCATCATGGAGACACCTATTCCCCTTCCCAGCCTTTCCCTGGAGAGGACTGACAGTTAAAGCACTCTGGGAATTGTAGTTCTCCAAAAAGGGGCCTCCTGACACCTCTCAGCATCACCTCCACAAACTACAGTTCCCAGGATTCTCTGGGGGAAGCCATGTGCTTTAACTGTAGGGTGTGACAACACAAGAGCATCAGAAGAGCTGGTTGGATCAGGTCCGTGGCCCACCTAGCCCAGCATCCTGTTCTCTTGGTGGCCAACCAGGTGCCCTAATGGGGAAACCAGCAAGCAGGATGTGAGCATCACTCTCCCCTCCTGGGGTTTCCAGAATCTGGTATGCAGAAGTATCCCTGCCTCCGACTGTGGAGACAGAGCACAGCCATCCTAGCCAGCAGCCATCAACAGCCCTCTCCTCCCCCCCCCCCACAATTTGCTTCATCCTCTTTTAAAGCCGTCCTAGTTGGTGGCCATCATTGCTTCCTGTGGGAGGGAGTTCCATAGTCCAACTCTTCGCTGTGTGAAGAAGGACTTTCTTTGGTCTGCCCTGAACTTTCCAATATTCCGCTTCACTGATGCCCTGAGCTGTCTTCAGAGTAGACCCTTTGAAAGTAATAAACATAAGTTGGCCCCATCTATTAGTTTCAACGGTTCTACTCTTAGGAGGGCTAGCAGTGGCAACTAACCTGCGTGTTGTATGCGTGTTGGCTGAGACTGAATTTTCTCTGTGCAACCCATTTCTTCAAAGACTGTGGGCTGACACTGCTTTAAATGCAGATGGCGTCGGGACGCCGCCTGCTATTGGATCTGCCACTGCCCGTCATTGGTTCTGGTCCCGCCTGCCGCTGGGGCTGCCTGCTTCCCACCCTACTAGCCCCAATGGGCACCAGCAGCCACCGGCTCCAGAACAGAACGGAGCACATTGGCAGAGGAAATAGTGCGCCAGAGGAATCTCTCCTGGAGGTATGCAAAGATCTCCCTGAGATACACTTGAGGCGCACCACACTGGCCGGCCTGCTTGTTTCAGAGCTCCAATGACAGGCTGCCAGGACCATCTCACTCCCTATTGCAGGCAAAGACATTGCAACACTTAATTGTACAGGAGGATGGAGTTAGGCTGGCCGGCCTGCTAGGCATGTCCTGTTTCCCAGTGCTGTGGTGTGGATCCATGATTACACACACACACCTCAGCCCCGTGATAATTTTTACTTATTTATTTTCCATTTTATAATATACATTCACATCATAACACTCCTCTGTAGAGCCTGCCAACTTCCTTCCTCCCACCTCATGGCTTTCAAAATTAATCTTTTTATCATTGCATTTTGCACGTTTTTCCAATTCTCATTGCATACATTATGGAATGACTCGAAATTTAAATAAATATAGAAAGGTAGAAAATTTCTCATTACAAGTCTTCAAACAACCCTGCCCGTGATGTTAATTGCTTACAATAACCTTTCAGAGATCGTATCAATTTGCTCCAGTCCTTTTGGAATGCTTGATCTTGCTGGTTTCGGATTCTTCCTGCCAGCTTTGCCAATTCTGCAAAGTCCATCATCTTCAGCTGCCCCTCTTCTTTCCTTGGTACTTCTTGTTATTTCCATTTTGGGGCTAAAAGAATTCTTGCCGCAGTTGTTGCACACATAAACAATCTTTTATCTTCCCTTGGGATCTCTTCAGCCACTATACCCAATAAAAAGGCTTCTGGTTTTTTTTTAACAAAAGAGTTTTTAAACATTTTCTTTAACTCATTATATATCTTTTCCCAGAAAGCCTTTACCTCTTTACAAGTCCACCACATGCGGTAAAAGATACCTTCCTTTTCTTTACATTTCCAGCACTCATTAGTTCTTGTCTTACACATTTTGGCAAGTTTAGCTGGTGTTAAATACCATCTATACATCATTTTGACAACATTTTCTTTAAGGGCACTGCATGCAGAAAAATTTATACCTTCCCGCAGCATTACTGTTAAAGCTGTTAGTATGAAGCAGAAACCGCATCAAAGAAAAGGAAAGATGTAACTAGCCTCTCCTGGATTATTTGTCTGCTTTCTCCGGCTTCTGTTATTGCTGCCCCTGCTGCTACCAACTCAAAAGGCACGTTACCACGCCATTCACTTGAGTCAGTTAGCCTGGCACTCGTAGAGATGACCTGTGAAAAGGATTGAGGGGTCTTAGTGGACCACAAAGGTAACATGCGGCAACAGTGTGATGCAGCAGCAAAAAAAGCAAATTCAATTCTAGGCTGCATCAAGAGAAGTATCACTCTGTTCTGCCTTGGTCAGGCCCTGCCTGGAGTGCTGTGTCCACTTCTGGTCACCCCAGTTAAAAAATGACATTTGCAAGCTGGCAGGTGTGCAGAGGAGGGCGACCAAGATGATCAAGAGCCAGGAAGCGAAGCCTGATGAGGAACGGTTGAAGGCGCTGGGTATGTTTAGCCTGGACAAGAGGAGACTGAGAAGGAATGTAAGAGCCATCTTCAAATATCTCAAGGGCTGTTGCATGGAAGAGGGAGAACGCTTGTTTTCTCCTGCTCTGGAGGGTAGGACTCGAACCCATGGCTTCAAGTTGCAATAAAGGATTTTCTGACTAAACACCAGGAAGAAATTTCAACAGTTCAACAATGGAACAATCTCCCTTGGAAGGTGGTGGACTCTTCTTCCTTGGAGGTTTTTAAGCAGAGATTGTCTGGGAGTCTTCAGCTATGCTTCCTGCAATTGCAGGGGGTTGGACTAGATGACCCTCAGGGGTCTCTTCCAACTCCACGATTCTATGAAATCACCAGGGATGTTCTGGGCACGTGTGGAATTCAAAAGGTGGAGCCTTTCACACCACCAGGCAGGAATACAAACTTTGTGGGCCAAACCTGCCGCAATCTGGATCTGATGGAGATCAGAGACAAGATGTTTTGACTCAGGAATCCAGAGGCCAACCATTCCCCCACCTCGCCCTCCTGGGCCAGTCCCCACCCAGCTGCTGACTCAACCCCTCAGCCCCACCCTGGAAGGCTCAAAGGTGCCGCACGAAGCCTCCTCCTCCTCCTCCTCTTCTGAGGTCAGGCAGAGCCTGTGTTGCTGTGGGTGCAAAAAAGGGAATCCGCCGTGGTTTGTTTTGTGGCTGCCCTCGAAGCTGTTATCTCTCCCGCCATGGAGCCACCCTTGCTGATCCCACAAGGCTGTCTGCCTGGTTCTCCAGCCACACTCTTGGCTAGAGAGACAGTGTGGTGTAGTGGTTAGAGGGTCAGACTAAGGCCTGGGAAGAGAGCAGGGTTCGAATCCTCCCGCTCAGCCACAAAGCTCTCACTGGGTGACCCTGGCCCAAGTTGTTGCCTCTCCACCTGACCTGCCTCACAGGGCTGTTGGAGGGATTAAAGGATGAGGAGAAGAATTATGTATTTTGTTGGAAGCCGCCCAGAGTGGCTGGGGAAGCCCGGCCAGATGGGTGGGGTATAAATTTATTATTATTATTATTATTATTATTATTATTATTATTATTATTATTATTATTTGCAATAAATGAGGAAATGAGATGCAGCTTGATGGTGGTGGTACCATCTAGAATCAGAGGATTGTGGAGATGGAAAGGGCCCCCCAGGGTATCCCAGCTAAAGAATCCCTAGGCCTGGTGTGGAGGTGATTTGGGGTCCTATCCCAACGCTCTGGCTCTTCCTTGAACCAAGAGGCATCGGAGTGAATCCCAGAAGGAAGGGAGGGAGGGGGTTGGCAAGAGGATGATTTAGTGCTTTGGGGAAGGGGGGGGGAGAAGGGGGGAGATCAGAAACACCGGTGTCAACCTGGGATCACGCAGCTCCTCGGAGGCATGTAGCGCAGAGGATGAATTACGAATTGGGGATCATCCAAACAGTGAAAGTTGATCTCAGCCTCCGGGGACACGGGAGGGAGGCCTGTGCAGGAGCAGCAGCAGCAGCAGCACCTGGCATCCAGCACAGCGGCGGTGCAAGATGCGCGAGCGGCCATGCGCCGCCAAAGAGGTGTCGCCAGAATAGCGGCCCTCGGGAATCCAAGAGGGAGAACGAAACGGGGGCCGGCCCGGTTCAGGCCTGGCTCGCTGACGGGACCCGTCAGTCACGCAAGCGCAGGAGCTTGGCCACCATCGCCCCTCCAAGCCCTTTCCACTTTCCTTGGTTTTTTTCCAAGCAGGCATCTAATCCGAGGGGAAAGTGGCGATCGCCACGCACCATTTGCAGAGAGCGGCGGAGACACGGGGCTTGGGTGGTTGGTCAGGCGCAATCTCAGCCTTGGCTGCCACCCATCCGTCCCGCTAGAAACTCAAGCAGCCGTGCCTTTGCTTCCCTAAGTGGGGTTGCGCCTCCAAACCTCAAGGGCCTTGGCTGGGAAAAATACCGCCGTGCCATTAGATGGATCTATGGCGCAACCTCATTTGGAAGAGCTTGCGCCGTTCTGGTCGCCTTTGTACAAAAAGGAGACGCACTTTATGAGAGGTGCTGAGAAGGGGACCTAAAAATAAGCTAGCTATGCAGGCCAGCAATGGGTGGGGGGAGCTGTGATGCTGCTTGCCTTAAACCTTGGGGGTATGCTGCACCCATTGCTGGATCAGGCCAAAGGGGACCCACCGACTCCAGCATTCTGTTTTCATGGTGGCCAACTGGTCAGGTGCCTCTTTTGGGAAATCTGCAAGCAGGATTTGAGCACAAGAGCCCTCTCCCCTCCTGCAGTTTCCACACCAGCCACATGCAGTCGGTGGACTTAGGGGGGTGAGGCTGGTCCCCTAAATGTTCCGGCTAAATTAGAGTATTAAAGTATTAAAGCCTGGTGCCTCTTGCCCAAAGCCGAGGAAGCTTCTGCCCGGGATAGGAAGGGAGGCACGTTGCTCATGTGCGCAACAACAGGACATGGGGATGTCACACGTGTGTGACATCAGCCCCCACAATGGCCCTCGCAAGCTGGCACCTCTGGCAGCCCTAACTTGTTCCCCTACAAAATATTTCACCACGTGCCACTGTCCCAGATCGCTGTTCAGGAAGGTAGATGAGACCTACACATCTGGTTGTCCTTACCACAGTTCCATTGAGTTTTCTAGCATTCATGTCTGGGTTTTTCCCCCCTTTCCCTTTTCCTAATTTTAAGGCGGTGCCATCTTCTCTTATCAATTGCATAAATGGGTCATTAACTTGTTATTTACAAAGCTCTCATCCTTGCAAACAGGAGTGTGGAGATTGAAATGAAATAAGTTCCCTGTGGAAAACCCCGGAGCGTCAACTCTAGGCAAAGGAGAGAGGGGAGGGCCCTTTTGTGTTTTTGTCAGGGAGCAGAGAGAGATTCAAACTTGATGCATCCCAAACTGAACGTGTGAATGCAGCTGCCTGGTAACAGTTGCATTCCTCCAAACATTGTGGTGTGATTTTCCAACGAAGTGTGGGAGGGAAATGTGTGTTATTACAGGGAATAAGATAAAGGATGCATCTGGGGGAGCTTCTTTCAAAAATCCACATATTAAGTAAAATTGTGTGCATGTGTACATGATTGAGGAGAAATTTGCACAGAAAATGCTGATGAATCTCCATCTGGATTTTTGTTTCGAAAGGTTACAAGCAGATGTAGAAACCAAGCGAAACCAAGCTGCCCTATGGCCCCAAGAAATTTGGGGCACCCTCCTCGTGGGCCTTGTCAGTTTCCCCGCAACTTTTGCCCAGATTTTGCACCCAAAGGGTTTATCTCTGGAAGTTCCAGCCTCATCTATCAGTTTCGGATTAAACAAAGAGAGGCAGGGTTGTAAAAATGTTAAAAAGTCTCTTTTGTAGTTCAAAGGGGGTGGGGGGGTGGATGTTTTATCATGAGTAAATTCTGCTGAAATGTTTGCCGCCCAGGGGAATCAGCAACGGAAACCGGGTGTAAAAGCCCCTGGAGGTTCAGAGATTGTGAGGAAGGCATTCCAGGCGAAAGAAAAAAGTTTGCAGGTGCCTCTTGGGATTGTCAGAAGTGCCGGCTCCATCCTGCTCCCCTTCCAAGAGCAGTAAAGTAGCCGCCTTTTCATCCCAGGTTTCGCAAAGGAGAGATCAAAGTCGCCAGAGCCCAACTCTTCTTAAATGTCAGGAAGGAGGCAGTTTGGGAGAATTCATAGCCGCTTTTGTGGGCTTCTGCAGGTGGCAATGGTGGGCTTTTGGTCCGCTCTGGCTGGCTCTATTTATATGCTCTTGTATGGCGCTTTGATGGAAAGTGGATAGGAAAATCCTTTTATTCCGCTCTCACAAAGTTACAACGCAGAGTCACCCCCTGAAGATTCAGGACCGGGGAAAGAAAGACCTCCTTCCTGCAGAGAAGAAAGAGTTGGACTATGGAACTCCCTCCCACAGGAGGCAGTGATAGCCACCAACCTGGGTGGCTTTAAAAGGGAATTGGACCAATTCATGGAGGAGGAGATGAGCATTGATGGCTCTGCTCTGCCTCCCCAGTTGGAGGAAGCAATGCTTCTGTATTTCAGTTACTGGGAACCCCAGGAGGGGAGAGGGCTCTTGTGCTTGGGTCCTCCTTGGGGACTTTCCGTTGGGGCACGTGGCTTGCCTCTGTGAAGTGGCCAATGGCCTGATCCAGCAAGGCTCTCCTTATGGAACCTCCATTCCCAGAGGCAGTCTATCTCGAGTCCTAGGTACTGACAGGCATTTGGCTACTGTAAGAACAGGATGTTGGACCAGATGGGCCATGGGCCTGATCCAGCAGGCTCTTCTTACCTCCTGAACCCACCATCTGGCAGATGAACAACTTAATGAAAATTCACCCCGTTGTCCCATCAAAACCAAGAGGACCGGCAACAGCTACCCTCTTGATTTCAAGGAGACGGAAGCCCAGCTCCTTTCCTTGGGATCAGATGCACCAAAGTGCATCCTATTGTGAAGCTCAGAAAGTCTCCAATTCATCTGAGGTCATGTATTTATTTCCCCTCCTGGTTGTTTTTCTGTTGAAACAGGATTCTTGGCTGGCGTCGGTGATGGTTTCACTGCTCCAAGACCAATCTAGCATTACCTTTTCGCCTTCGGATTCTTTGGACAGCAACCCACGCGGCGACCGGATGCAGACCCATGACAACTCGGGGTCCCCCATCCAGCAGGTGAGAACCCTAGAAGGGACCCCCGGGGGCCATTTAGTCCAGCCCCCTGCAACGCAGATGAGAATGGCCATGCGTTTCCTTCCAGAAGAGGTGTTCCCAGCCTGCCTGACCATTGGGGCCACCCTGGGTGATGGGAGCTGGAGTCTGTTGGCATCACGTAATGAGGCAGTGTTGCCTAGTGGTTAGAGTGTCAGACTAGAACCCAGGAGAGACCAGGGTTCAAATCCCCCGCTCAGCCATGAAGCTCACCTGATTGTTGCGAGGATAAAATGGAAGGGACCCCAAGGCTCATCTAGCCCAACCTCCTGCAAGTCGGGAATCTCCCCTAGATCTAGGGGATGTCTTGTCTGTGGAGTTTATGGTGTGCTCACCATAGACTTTGACTTACTTATCTTGCAGGGATGGTTGGGAATAGTGCCCAGCTGGGTTTGGGTTTGTGGCGGGGATAGACGGGATGAGGAGTTATTGCCTGGGTAGGCTGAGATGCCGCTGGGGATACAACCTGGGACCTTCTACCTGCCAGGCATCTGCTCTCCCAGTGAACTAACCCTCCTCAAACGTGTTTGGTAGCTTTCAGGCAGGGGCGTCGCAAGGGGGGTGCGGAGGGTGTGCCCCCCCTGGGTCATGGCTGGGAGGGGGTGACAAAATCCTCCTGGTGGGTCGGCATGGCAGCACTCGCACCCCCAGCAGGTGGATTTTTGCGATTGGCGCGATCGCCGTGGTGAAAATCTGCCTGCCGATTGTGCAAATACGCCCGGCAATCAGTCCGGCACCCCCCTGCGGGCGGCATTCACCCCCCCCCTGCGCTTGCATCCCTGGTGGGCAGTTCTATGCGATCGGCATTTGGATTTTCATGAGCGGTGGTCAGTGCTGGCACCCCGGCGGGCATTGCTCGCACCCCCATCTAGCAGTGCGGACATGGTTTTATGTGATCGCCAGTCGGATTTGCGTGATCTGCAGGTGTATCTGTCTAGCGGCCTCCCTAAAAAAAGCTCAACGACTTTGGGCAATGTTCCCAAAAATTGCAATGTGGAGGGGCTGACCCCCAAAAATTGCACCGGGTACCACCTAACCTTGCTATGCCTCTGCTTTCAGGAGACCCCGGGCTTCTGCTGCCCGTCATATGATGGCGATGCCCGGACCGAGAGGGCACACTCGGAGTCCTCCCCGAGCTCCAGCACCTCCTCCCCGCCCCCCGAACACACCTACGGGAGGTTCTCCGCTGGCCAAGGTGCCCCAGCTCAGCAGGAAGCCTTCAAGGTCCCTTCCGGCCCTGGTGCAGAGAAGTTCAGGCGCTACAGCTACGAGGAGAGCGCGGCAGGCACCTGCGGCCGGTTCAGGAGCAACCTCCGCAACACCCCTTTCCACCCTTACAAGAGGCAGTTCCCAGAGGAGACCTTCCCAGAAGCTCAGCAGGCCCTGGCCATGGACGGACACCTGTTCAAGGCAGCAAGCATGGACGGCTTTGAGGAGATGTGTGGGCCCACCATGACCAGGCAGGCGGAGATGTATCTGGCACACCTTCCCAGCCTCTCCTCTGAGCCGGCCTGGTGCAACGGCCTGCAGTATGGCAACCCCGGGCAGGAACATCACCCCCAGGCAATGGTGAGTTGGGCTAACTCTAATAAAATGGCGGCAGTCCTTGGGAGGTGGGTTCGAATGAGGTGATGCTAGGGGGTCCCCTCTCTACGGTTCTATGACTCCATGACCTCAGAAGGTGGTGGACTCTCCTTCCTGGGAGGTTTTGAAGCAGAGGTTGGGTGGCTACCGGTCAGGGATTCTTCAGCTGTGATTCCTGCATTGCAGGGGGTTGGACTGGATGACCCTCAGGGTCCCTTCTGGCTCGGAAATTCTACAATTATTATGTCCACCAAAATGATCAATGGGATGGGGAAAGGGCTGCAGCATTTAAGGCTTTTTAAGAGTCGAGGAAGACGCAAGATGA
Organism: Lacerta agilis; assembly: GCF_009819535.1. NCBI lineage: Eukaryota > Metazoa > Chordata > Lepidosauria > Squamata > Lacertidae > Lacerta > Lacerta agilis. Next base: position 43,448,833 of record NC_046326.1, read on the forward strand.
TAGCTGGCACCCGTCTGTCTCGGCAGATAATGGAGGAGTGTGCCTTGGGGGGGGGGTGAAGTCGAAGCGTCAGAGAGTTGCAGTGCATGGTAGAGGTATAGGAAATCATGCAGGCCGTGAAGAAAGTGCATAGCTCAATGGAGATGTCAGTGCCGTGTGCGGCAGCTGTGAAAAATGCAAACGCCGTGCTATGGATCATTAGGAAAGGCATTGGAAACAAAAGTGGCAATATCATAATACAAATCTCTGGTGCGATCAGATTTTGAATTCTGTGCCCTGGATATTGTAGAGCTGGAAAGGGTCAGGAAAGGGCCAAATGATCAAGGGGAGGGAGGGAGGGAGGGACTCCCCTATCACTGCATTTGGGACTTTTCAGTTTAGAGAAGTAGTGATTAAGAGGCGACATGATTTAAGTTTAAAGAATGATAAACTTGGCCTGGAAAGAGTGGATAGAGAGAAGTTAATCTCCCTCTCCCATAACACTAGAATTCCTGGACATCCCATGAAGCTGAATGCTGGGAGGTCCAGGAGAGACGAAAGGGAAGTCTTCCTTCACGCAAAGGTAAACTGCGGAACTCCCTGCTGCTGCAGGAGACAGTGACGGCCACCAACTTTGAAAGAGGCTTAGGCAAATTCATGGAGGAGGAGGAGAGGGCTCTGTTCTGCTTCCACGGTCAGCAGCAGCAACGCTTCTGAATACCAATTTCTGGAAGCCTCCGGAAAGGAGAGGGTTTGAATCCTGAAGGCAGGTTGCTCAAAACGGGCATCTGGTTGACCACCGTGAGAGCAGGAGGCTGGACTAGGGAGGTTGCCACTGGCCTGATCCAGCAGGCTTCTCTTCTGGACACCTTAGGCGTCCAAAGCTGTTTCAAGGAGATCACCCCCGAAAGCGGCACATATACAGTACACACTCCTCTACAGACCAGCCAAAGAAAAGAGAGGAAAAGAGATGCGTTATACCCATTAATTAAGACATTTTAAAATCACTTGCTGCCTTAATTAGAGGTGTAACAGTCACAAGGTCTCCTGGCTGGCAAGACGCACTCTGGAGTTGCACAGGATTGCAAAGGAGTCGCCAACTGCCAAGCCTTCTCTGTACAGTACATTCCGGCTGCAACCGCAGCTGAACCAGTGCGAAAGGTGTTCCTTAGAGCCACCGTTGAGCCCGATGGCCCTTTTCCAGCTACCAATCTCTGGGCTCCTCCACCCTCCCGCTTGCCCCATCCATGCCTAGAAAGCAGGAGTCCCTTTGCCCAATGCTTTTTCAGGTGTGCATCCAAGCGGTTTTGCCTTTGGAAAACTTGGCAGATGGAAACAAGTTTTAATGTGCAGAAAACCCAATTGCCGTTTGTTTCCCCCCACCAGGAGGTGTTGACAGCCACTTGCTTGGATGGCTTTAAAAGAGGGGTGTTGTCAGTGGCTGCTGGTGGGGATGGCTGCACTCTGCCTCTGAATGCCAGTTTCTGGGAATCGAGGGAAGGAAGAGGGCTCTTGTGGTCTTTGTTTGGGGGCACCTGGGTGGCCCCAGATGAGGACAGGAAGCTGGACTAGGGGGTCCCCCTCTGGCCTCATCCAACTGCTACATGCTCCTGACCCTGTCATTGTTGCATGCCACCCCAATCTCTGAGCAGTGCGAGATTCTGGGGTTCCAGGCACTTACCCACCATTTGTGTTCCCTTCTGGAAACGAAGCAGAGCAGAGATTGTGCTGTCTTTATGGTAAATGTCTCTGAAGACGGTTTGGAAACTTCAGCTGGTGCAGAATTCGATGGCCAGCTTGCTCACCGGACCAAGACAGTCTGGGCATATTACACCGGCGATCCTGGTCTGACTGCACTGGCTACCGATTAGTTTCCGGGCCCAATTCAAAGTGCTGGTTTTGACCTATAAAGCCTTAAAAGGCTCAGGGCCGCAGTGCCCCAAGGACCGCCTCTTTCCAGATGAACCTGCCCAGACCCTGAGATCATCTTCTGAGGCCCTTCTTCGTGCGCCGCCTTCTCAAAAGGTTAGGAGGGTGGCAACACGAGAACGGGGCCTTCTCTGCAGTGGCTCCCCATCTGTGGAATGCTCTCCCTGAGGAAGTTCGCCTGGCGCCTTCATTATACACCTTTATGAGCCAGGCAAAAATGTTCCTTTTTAACCAGGCCTTTGGTTGATTTGATTGGCATCCTATGCCCTTTCAAAATGTGGCTGTTGTTTCTTTGGAGGGAGGGGCAGTTATTGGGCTGTCGTTTTTATTTTGATTACGTATTTTGTGGTTTTATATTTTGATTTTATTCTGTGAACTGCCCTAAGACCTCCTTGTGTCAGGTGGTATATAAATTCAATTATTATTATTATTATTATTATTATTATTATTATTATTATTATTATTATTTAATTAATTAATAATCATATGGTTTGTTTACACATATGTACAACCTGCGCCTGCAATGGAGGGGCTTCCAGCATTTAGGAAAGCTTTTAATGTTTGACGGACTATTCTATTTTAATACTTTGTTGGAAGCCGCCCAGAGTGGCTGGGGAAACCCAGCCAGATGGGCAGCGTATAAATAATTGTTTGTTTGTTTGTTTACTTACTTACTACACCCAAAAAAGGTCTTGATGCTCCCATAGCAGCAGTCAAACAGAAATCAAATATGGCTCTCTCTCCCGGTTGCTCTTTTGCTTCTGGGTGACATTCCTGCCCGTCCCTTTGCACGTCACCAGGAGGCTAGTCTGGCTATTCCAAGAATTAGGAGCCTGGATTGGAGTTTAACACATGCTGGATCCAGGGATTAGAAGGGTCTTTGCATACAGTCTACTTCCCACAAACTCATAACATTATGGGTGGAAGAATCTGGATGCTTCAGTTTTTCATTTTCCTGTCTTTCAGCCCAGTTTGCTTCATTTCTTCATCAGCTTGCAATTATTTTAATATTTAAACAAATCTACAATTCTGTGCCTTTTTCTCCCAATAGACACACTTTTCCTCATAAGCATATTTCCCAGCAAGCCACTGATAGGATGCATCTTTGAGCATTATTTTAACTACCATAAACATTTGGTAGCCACTTTCCTCCGTCTAAACCACAGAGCCCCTTAGGGCTTGCCAATCAGAAGGTCGGCGGTTCAAATCCCCGCAATGACGGGATGAGCTCCCATTGCTCAGTCCCTGCTCCTGCCAACCTAGCAGTTTGAAAGCACGTCAAAGTGCAAGTAGATAAATAGGTAAAGTCGCCAGAAGCGGCTTGGTCATGCTGGCCACATGACCCGGAAGCTGTCTGCGGACAAACACTGGCTCCCTCGGCCTATAGAGCGAGATGAGCGCCGCAACCCCAGAGTCGTCCACGACTGGACCTAACGGTCGGGGGTCCCTTTACCTTTACCCTCCCCTAATATATGCATTAGGCTTACAGTTTTTATTTTATTTTAATTTTGCATGGCACGATTCAGAATTTCAAAGCGCCAAAGCTATCGATAGCCCTTGCCTCCTCCATGAACTTTTAAAGCCATCCCAGGTGGGGGCCGCCACTGCCTCCTGCTGGAGTGAGTTCCACAGTTTATTTATGGAGTTCATGAAAAGGTCCTGTCTTTTATCAGCCCCCTGAATCTTCCAACACTCCCCTTCATGTCCATGAGCTGAATTGCTGGTCCTCCTCAGGGTAGACCCCTTGGAACGAATGGATCTAAGCTACCCATGGCCATTCATTTCATTATGGCTCTACTCCGAGTAGTACCAACACGGAACGCAGGATTCCCACACCCGAGGTTTTGGGGTTTTGGTTTTTTAACACGTTCTTCTCTCATCCTCCAGGAAACAGAGGTCAAAATGAAGACTCCGCCGCTGGAGGAACAGACCAGCCCCTACTGCTACCAACCTCAGGCCCCACAGATGTATTGCCCCTCCCACCCTTTCCACCAGGTAAGGCAGGATGGGGCGACCACGGGACCCTCGCCCACAACGCTAGTGGCACCCAGATTGCCGTGTGCAGCAGCTGAACTGCGGGACTCCTTCCTGCAGGAGACACTGGCGATCACCATCCCGGATGGTTTTGAAAGAGGACCGCACACATTTCGTGGAGTTGGAGGGAGCTGTCGAGGGGCTTTGCTCTGCTTCCACGGTCGGAGGCAGTAAATGCTTCTGAATACCGGTCACTGGAGACCGCAGGAGGGGAGAGTTGCTCCTGTGTTGCTCTTGTGTTCGAATCCTGCTTTCACGTTTCCCATTGGGAGATCTGGCAGGAGGCTCAGGCTACCAGTCACAATGAATCCGGTCTATTCCCACAGTCGGAGGCAGCAATGCTTCGGAATATGAGTTGCTTGAATGTGCAGGAGACGAGAGTTGCTTCTTTCGCACTCAGCTCCCGCTTGTGGGCTTCCCCCAAAGGGCATCTGGTCGGCCACTGTGAGAAGAGGATGCTGGAGCAGGCAGGACAGGGGCCCAATCCAGCAGAATGAGCCACTTCCAGCTTGCCATCATCGGATTCCTGGCCTCGGACTGCCTGACCAACCCCTCTGTCATCCGGGGAGGTCAGCGTCCTGGTTCGTTTTTGGCCCTGACCGGCAGAAGGGATTCGCCTCGTGTTTTGCTGGGTCAAGGTGAGGCTGACTCAGTCAGAAACCATCTCCTGGCTGGCCTACGAGGACGGTGGTGCCAGCCTTGCCATCGTAAAACTCCCGAAAGGCGGTTGGACCATTCTGCTGTCCCTCATTTGCCTATAAAAAATGAAATAACACGCCTGACACCGACTGCCTTGAAACTCATAAAACAGAAATGGCCTTTCAAAACAGCCCGTAATGAGGGCACCCCCGCCAGCTCCTTCCCCAACTTCTGAAGGAGAGACTGAAACCAATAAAATCGGAATTGCAGCACAAAGAACCTCCTTGCCTGGCCGCAGAACCGCAGGTGAGCAGGGCGGGGCAGGTGACCCCTGGAGCCTCGCTGGAGGGCAGGATGTGGCCCCGGATGCGCATAATCTGACCCCCAAATGCACCAGGAGAGCCCCGCTTGGTCAGACCAGTGGCCCTTCTGGTCCAGCCTCACCATGGCCAAATACCCCTAATAGCCTAGGAATTGAGATAGACTGCCGCCGGGCCTGGAGGTTCCATGAGAGTATCAGAAGACCTCTGTTGGGTCAGGCCAAAGGGAGCCCACCTAGTCCAGCACCCTCTTCTCACAGTGGCTGACCAGATGCCCCAATCGAATCACAGAATCATTGATTTGGAAGAGACCACTGCAATGGAGGAATCTTTCACCCAACATGGAGCTTGAGCCCACAACCCCAAGATTAAGAGCAGGAAGTCCACAAGTAGGACCTGATCCTTGCTGGATCAAGCCAAAAGTGGCCCATCTAGTCCAGCAACGGCCCTTTAGGCTCCTTGGAGCCCCAGACTGATAGCAATCACTAGGCAAGGCTTTGCCCTCCCCTCACTGGGACCCTGCAACCGATGACCATGTCTCTGGTTGCATACATGCCAGCTAGACATTTTGAAAAAAGAATTCTGGGAATTGCAGTTTGTTGGTGGTGTTGGGGATAGTAGTCCTGCAAGGGGCAAGCTGCAGCTCCCAGGGGGGCTCACACGGCCTTCTGAGCATCCCAGTTGAGCTATTAAGGCAGGGGGCTCAAAAACTATTTGGACACCTCCCCGGATGCAGAGTGCGCACGCCAGGGGGGTGAACTTGTGGCCCTCTGTTTCTCACTCCAGCTCCCATCATCAGATCATAAGCGGATCTTACGTTTCCCGTTTAGTCCCGCATTCTGGTCTCACTGTGTCCAGCCAGCAGGATCCGAGCACAAGAGCAAGTCTCCTGAAAGATACTCGGAGTCGAGTGTGAATTTCATGCTCTTTATTCAGCTCATAGTAGTGAGGAATGTAGTTCCCCCAAAACGTTTGCTTTATATACACTATTTACACAATGGGCCCCACGTGATTGGCTAATTCCGGGATACTCCTGTATGCCAATCAGAGTGCAGATTCACTTCCACCTGGAGCTGGATTGGGTGGCTCCTGCGGACCAATCCGACTGCTGCAATCTCAATCCTATTGTTCTGGGACCAATCAGCCTGCTGCAGTTTGGATCCTATTCAACTCAGTACATAACATCTCCCCTCTTGCGACTTCCAGCAACCGGCGCTCAGAAGCTTCGCTGCCTCCAGCCGCGGAGGCAGAGCAGAGCATTGTGGCCAGGAGCCATTGACAGCCATCCCCTCCTCCCCAGAATTTGTCCGGTCTTCTTTGGAAACCCTCCAAGTTGGCGGCTCTCACTGCCTCCTGTGGGGAGGGAGTTCCGCAGGTTAATGCCGTGACTTTTTTTCACCTGTCCTGCATCTCCCAACCTTCAGCTTCATCACAGTTCCAGTGTTATGAGTGGGAGAAAAAATGGTCTGTCTGCTTTCTCCTTGCCCTGCAGAACTTTATAAACTCCTGTTGTGTCACCTCACTTGCCTAAAATGCCCCAAATGCTGCAAACTTTCCACATGGGGAGTCCCTCCATTCCTTTGATCATCCCTAACCATTAGCCATGCTGGCTGCCCAGAGCTGGCACAGCGACATTTAAAGGGCACACCATCTCCTGGCCGTTAATATTCCTCTGTAGGGCTTTGCAGCTTCTGCAGATGAGACAATCTCCCCGGGGACGGGCTGCAGAGGGCAGAATATCGCCCACGACGCAAGACAGCACCTTCCCTGGCTGCCCAAGAGCTTTCTGGGTTCAGTTCCTGGGGCTGCCTCCCTCCCCTCCAGCAGCCTGGGCTCCCTCAGGACTCTCCTTGTTCCCTTAGATATGTGCAAAGGCAACGGGGATGTTCCTCCTTCTGGAACACTCATAATGGATAATGATACACTGCACCCTCGGTGTTCTTTTGCAGAGTACAGGGAGTTAGCGCATGGGTGGACTGTGGAACTCCCTCCCACAGGGAGGCAGCGAGGGCCACCAAGCTAGATGGCTTTAAAAGACAAGTTCGTGGAGGAGGGGGGGGCTATCAAAGGCTACTAGTCATGGTGGCTGCCAACCAGAGCCTCGGCTGGCCGGCTTCATAACCTCTTTGTGACTTTACTTCCGTTGATGGAGCTTCATGCAGCAATTTTGATCTTCATTATTTTTGGTCAGGGATTCCGTAGCTGTGATCCCTGCATTGCAAGTGGTCGGACTTCCAACACTACAATTCTATGAATGTTTTAAATAGTAGTTTACCTGTGCTGTGTTTTGTCTTTTCTAACTGATGGGTTCGTGTTGTGTTATGCTTTCTGTAAATCTCTTGGGGTTCGTTTTGGTTTTTTGCACTCGAGCCTTTTATACAATGAAGGTCTCTCTCGTCTCCTTGTGTCCCTAGTATCCTGCGGGGAACAGCTACCCGTTCTCCTACATCTCCACCTCGCAGTACCCCTACCAACGAATCGCCCCACAGGGCAGCCAAGAGCTTCAGCAGCCCCTGTTCCCCAAGCCTATCTACTCCTATAGGTAAGCCTCTACACTGTCATTTTATTTCCTCACTGGGGTGCTTAGAACCTGCTCTTTCGTAAGATTCCCCCGAGGCATCTTAAAACAGACAGACAGCAAGATCAATAAAACAATCCATAAAAGCATAATGGGAATCATCAGTAGATATTGGCTGGTGAAAAAAAGAAATTCAGATTTTTCACTTCAGTTTTCGGAGTGATGTCTAAAAGGACATCCAAAGAGCCTGCCAGACCCAGACAAAGCCTAGCAGCCTGTCCTCACAGTGGCCAGATACCCCCAAGAACCTAGGAATCAAGATAGACTGCCTCTGGACCTGGAGGTTCCACGAGAAGAGGCCTGGCTTCCAAAGGGGGCCAACCAGGCCAGCATCCTGTTCACACAGTGGCCACCCAGAAGCCCACAAGCAGGACCCCTGAGTGCAACAGCCCCATCCCGTCTTGCAGTTGGCAATTGGAGGTAGGCTACTCCTGAGCCTGGAGGCTCTGTGTCACAATCCTAGCCAATAGCCTTCCTGAAGGCCCATTGAGTGCTGCATCCTGTTCTCACAAATGCCCCACAGAACAGAGGAATCTAGATAGACTGCCTCTGCAACTGGAGGCTCCATAAGAACATCAGAAGAAGGTCAGAACCAGCCACTGACTAACCAGATGCCTGTAGGAAAGCCGCAAGCAGGACTCAAGCACAAGAGCCCTCTCCCCCCCCCCCTGCAGTTTCCAGCAACTGGAATTTAGAGGCATTTGTTATCCCCAACGATGGCTAGGAGCCACCAAGAACAAGCTGTATCTATCCTCCATGGAGGGCTCCGATCTCCTTTTGGGCAACTAGCATGACGTCCTGAAGTAGCCAAGGCCATCGTTCAACTGCAAGCTGTGCCAAGAACGACCTCGTCTGTCCTGAACCTCCAAATAAATGTCCAGCTTCATGGGGTGACCCCAACGAGTTCCAGTATTAATTAATTAATTAATTAATTAATTAAGTATTATTTATACCCTGCCCATCTGGCTGGGTTTCGCCAGCCACTCCGGGCAGCTCCCAACAGAATATTAAAAACACGATAAAACATCAGTCTTAAAAAACTTCCCTAAACAGGGCTGCCTTCAGATGTCTTCTAAAAGTCAGGTAGTTGTTTATTTCCTTGACATCTGATGGGAGAGCGTTCCACAGGGAGGGCGCCACCACCGAGAAGGCCCTCTGCCTGGTTCCCTGTAACCTCACTTTTCGCATTGAAGGAACCGCCAGTGGGCCCTCGGAGCTGGACCTCAGTGTCCGGGATGGACGATGGGGGTGGAGACGCTCCTTCAGCTATACTGGGCCTCAACATAAGAGCAGGATGCTGCAGGGAGTATCACGCCTGGACTCAGAAATCTGCACCAGCTGCTGATCTGCTACTGGGCCAAGTTCAAGGTGTTACTATTAGGACATAAAGCCTTTAACAACGTGGACAGGTTCACCTGACCCTCTTGACCTGCTGCGCTCAGTCAAACTGGCTCTGTTCCAGTTGCCACATAATCCCTCTTCCACCTTTGCAAGGACGCAATATTTTTGTGTGGCAGCACGTACCGTTTGGAACTCCCTGCCTATTGATGTCAAGCAAGCACCTTCGCTGCACTCTTTTCAGCGCCTGCTAAAGACATTCCTGTTTAGACAGGCCTTTCCAGATGCCTAGAAAGTCGAGGCGATTTTAATCTGCCTCCATATCTTAACTTTTTGTATGTTTAAAAGTATGGCTGTAATCTTTTTTTTTATCTTTTCATAAACTGCTTTGAGGGTTGTTGTTTTTTACAGTCAAGCCGTGTAGACATTCTGTGATATAAATGATTGATTGAATAAATAAAAATAAGGTGAGTCCGCTGGCCCATCAATCCTTCTAGTGGCAGACTTTGTGTCAATCTGCTATATATTTTGGAAAGTTGCTTGCCTGTCCGCAATGTGACTGGACACCTGACGTTTCCTGAGAGAAAGGAACCGGTTCTTTTCTAGGTTTGGACACAATTGGGTGCCATTTGCAATCAAGACGGCTGACAACCTTTTGAAACTGTCCTGATTTCAACCAATTTTTTCATGATGGTTCCTGAGATCAAGGAGCAGGATTTTTGCTTAAATTTGGAGACAATTGGACACCAGAGTGCGTCAGGATGGTGGACCGAGCTCCTCAAAACAGCATTTTTAATTCCTTACCATTCCCAAGCAATGTGAGGCATTTGCTCATTTATTTCGTGAAACGTGTACCCCGCTCAGTTGTAAAAAGATACACCGCAAAGCGGTTTACAATTTAAGACCTTTGAAAAGTTAAAATGACAATAGACTAAGATTAGAAGTCGCATCAACTTTCTCTGCCTCCAGTCAGCCATGTCTAAAAAAGAGTGTTTTTTAGAGGCTCCCCAAAGTGAACAGTGAAGGCTCCTGCCCTGATATCAAGAGGCAGGGAGTTCCGCAGTGTAGATGCTGCCACACTGAATGATCAAGTTCTTACAAATGCAGGAGGGAGGGGCTTGTGGCGCCTGCAGTGGTGCCAGTTCCACTGCCTGAATGGGTCAGGTGGGCACCTGTGGGGCGAGGCGAACCCAAAGCTAAACCGTACCCTCCAAGTGTCCTGATCTTCCAGGGACCGTCCCGGAATTACAGAAGCTGCCCTGGTTTCTGATTTGATCCTGGACTGTCCTGGTTTTCCTTATTCCTGCCCTCCTCATCTCGATTAAAAGTGGTGGAGGGATCAGGTGCCCCACTCCAGACCTTTTTGGAAACAGGAGCCTTTGATGTGTGTGTGGGTGCAAGAACAGAGCCCTGTCCGTACGGAAAATAAAAGGAAATGGTGGAGCTGGCATGCCAAGCCCTCCCTATAATTTGGCGCATTGCAGTCATCCAGTCTTGAAGTAAGCAGGGCATGAACTGCGGCTGCCAGGGTGCCCAGTTGCTGGTCCCTGTAAAGCAAAAGCAGAGAAACTGAAGGCTGAAGGAAGATGAACTTTAACACCCCTTTCTTGTTTTGTTCTTCTCCTTTTGCCAGCATCCTCATATTTATGGCGCTCAAGAACAGCAAAACTGGGAGCCTCCCGGTCAGCGAGATTTACAATTTCATGACGGAACACTTCCCTTATTTCAAGGTAAGCTCTTGTGCCGAGCGACGGATCGTTGCAGATCTGTAGGCCTGAAACTCAGACTGGGAACACTCCCAGCTCTCCCTGAGATGCTCTTGGAGACTGGGCCTTCTGCATGCAAAGCGGGTGTTCTGCCCCTGAGCTGGGGGATTTCCCCCACCCAGGCCTCGCCTCGTGCCACTTCCTCCAGAAGGAGGCCAAAGTGGATCACTTCCAGGAAACCTGTCCCATCCTGGGCACCACCTGGCTTGATCAATCGGTTCTTCCAGGAGGTGCCCAGATTTCTTTGCAACAAACGCAAGGTAAAGAATTTTTAAAGCAAAATTGGGCATCGTAGAAGAAACAGTAGGCAATATTTCAGCTAAGAACGTAGAAAAAAAGCCTGCTGGCCCGTTGAGGCCAGCTTCCTGCCAGATTGGTGGCCATCTCTGCCTCATGTAGCAGTGAGTTCCACAGTTTAATTCTGCGCAGCGTGGAAAGGGGCTTCCTTCTCTCTGTCCCAAATCTTCCAACATTTTCTTGGATGCCCCTGAGTTCCAGTGTTACGAGAGAGGGAGGAAAGCTTTTCTCTCCATTCCTGGCAGAATTTTATGAGCTCTCCGGTTGCTTCTTTCTTGCCTCTCCTGCCCTTCCTCCTTCTCACATATATGTTCCCCACTCTCAGCCTCACGGGGCAAATCCTTGCCAGAAAAGGCAGAGATGGATCAGAGAAGGAAATCTCTCTGTTGCTCTCAGAGCAGAGAGGGCCAAGGGGTGGAGGAGAACACAATCTGGGAATAAAATACACACACAGAGAGAGAGAGTGAGAGGACAACCAGCACTTAGGCTGGGATGGATGGCAGAACTGCTGGGAAATTAGCTTTTCCTCATTGTCTGGGCACTGGCAATTGCAGTGATGCAACTGCCCCCTTTTCCAGTTGAAACACAACAATCTGACTCCCACGGTCCGTGGGGAAAAAGGGGCAGGGAAGGAACACACACAATTTGAGCCGCTTTGAAGTGCCTCTCCTCGCTCAGCAGAACCAGATTTCAAAAAGAGAAGAGAGTTTTGCAAGAGCCCAATAACTTTCCAAAGATCAAGGGGTTCTTGCCAGGCCCAGCAAGCAAGCGAAGGTGTGCGGCAGGCAAGGAGGAGAAAGCGAATGCTGAGCTGGGATTCTGCTCGCGCCAGTGACTCTTTGTGGCTTTGCGCCAAGCAGGATGGCAGGCAGAGAAAGTGGTCTGGAAGGGCTTATAGAATCGCAGAATTGTAGAGTTGGAAGGGACCGCCAAGGGTCATCTAGGCCAACCCCCTGCAAGGCAGTCTAGCTTGGGCGGGGTGCAAGTGGTTTGGCTCGATTGATTAGTACAAAGGGAGGTTATTCCATTTGTTTAGTTCACAAAATCTGTATTCCACTGGATCGTAAAAGGAAACTCAACAAACACCTCAAAGTGCTTTACTAAAAGAATAAACAAATGATCAGTAAAAACCCAGCTATTTAAAACATTTAAAAATAATAATGGTTTGAAAGTTCACGACAGATAAAAGAAAATATTTCTTCACGCAGTGCAGCCTTACACTAGGGAACTCACTGCTGCAGGAGGCACCAATGGCCAGCAACCTAGATGGCCTTGGGAGAGGATTGGACATTTATAAAAGTGTATAAAATTATGCACAGCATAGAAAAAATGGACAGAGAAAAGTTTTCCTTCCTCTCTCGTAACACCAAAACTCACGGGCATCCCATGAAGCCGACTGTTGGAAGATTCAGGACAGATGCTGTGCATTGTTACACTGTGGAACTCCCTCCCACAAGAGGCAGGGATGGATGGCCGCCAAAGTGGTTGGCTTTTGAAAAAGGATTGAATCCAGGCAGGAGGAGGAGTGGGTTGCTGATGGCTACCAGCCAGCAGGCTCTTCTGATGTTCTTGGAAGTAAAATCAATGGTAAGTTGAAAACCAGATGAAGGCACTTGCCAAGGTTCTGCGTTCCCAGCGAGTCTTTGCCCAAACAAAGTTTTTGGCAGGTGGCGAAACGGGTACGCCGAAGGTGCCAGCCTGATGTCAATAAGCAGGGAGTTCCAAAGTGTGCCTCTGAGTACTAGTTGCTGGGGATCCCGAGTGTTGCTGCAAATGGTTGCTGTTTGGAGACATGGGCTCAGCCACTGGGCTGGTGTGGACGGGGGCCCCTTGGGCCTGATCCGGCTGCAGCGCTCTCCCAAAGTCATTTCCTGGGGGAGACCAATGCTTAGCGCAGAAGATGACACAGGAAACAAGTTGCAGAACCTGAGAGATTCCCGGGAATAGGTCAGAGAGAAAACAGAGAGCCGGAAATTTAATTATAAACGCAATTAGCTAATCAGCAGAAACACCGACACAGGACAGCGAAGGCAGGCATAGCTCAGGTTTCTGGAAGTTGGAGATTTATATAATGGCGCTGCCACTCCCAGTGAGGAGACATCGCCTCATTGACCACTAACATCGCTCCTCTTGCCGGAGAACCAGATCCCAGGTTTCCCATTGCCCAGCGAGAGACGCCATCTCGTCTCAAAGGTTTTGTCACCTGAAATGCACCTTTGGTTAAAAGGGGCTGGCGATCCTTCCCTTCCCACTGCGCCTCAAAGGGAATTGGTGGTGTTCTGCTTCTGATCAGCTCCAAAGAGAGCTTAGGATGTCATGCAACCATAGAATTGTCACGTTGGGCGGGACCCCAGGGGTCATCTAGCCCACCCCTGCGGTGCAGGAATCTCAGGTAAAGGATAAGCAGGGAAGGAGCCTCAGCACACAGAAGGTCCCAGGGTCAATTCCTGGTGCGGCCGGGAATGTCCCCCCTGCCTGAGACGCCAGCCAGTTTAGGCAATGCTGAAATATATGGACGAATGCTCTGGTTCCAAATAAGGCAGCTTTCTGTGTTCCCCGTCCCCTTTATTCTTGAGGTCCGGAATCTTTATTTTTACGGGAACAACTATATGGCAGGGCAAATGTTTGCACAGGACAGACAGCTTGGGCCCCTGAACCTGTCAAGTGCTGGTAAACTCCTGCTGCAGGTTTATTATTATTATCATTATTATTATTATTATTATTATTATTAATTATTTTGGTAGACACATGTATCCATCACCCCCCCACACACTTTCTAATTGAGGTGTGATTAATTACATAGGGAGCTTCGCCCGAGGCAGAGGAGAGCCGTTTGTTTATCTCATTAACCAGAGAAAACATGAATTTTAAAAGGAGGAGGTTATTTCGCAGAGATAATTAAAGTGCATTGTCCCAGCAAAAACAACCTTTCGGGTTTTTTCACCACAGAGTAGTTGTTGCTTTTTTTAAAAAAAAAAAAACATACACAAATGTTAAAACTGGGATTCGGTTGTCAAACTGCTCTTGTTAATTAGCCGCCTTGCAAAAAATGGCGCCTGAGCTCCCAAAAACGCCACGGTGCCAGGCTCTGGCTGACAGCAGACTTTGGCATCCTGGGTGCTTTGAGCCACACCCTTGCCCAGCCCCAGCCAGGATGGGTGCAAGGGAATGTGGCTCTTCTAGAAACGCAATCCGCCCCGTACGTTTCTAACCTTGTCACTTCCCATCCGAGGATCCCACGCTCCGCAGTCAGGTCTGAGGTATTGCTATTTATAAAAGCTACGGGGCTGGGTTGATGTCTTCATCGCTGTCATGTTCCATATTTAGGAAGCTGCTCTGTACCAGCCCATCAAGCTCAGTGTTGTCTGCACGGGCTGGCAGCAACTGTCCAGGGTTTGGGGCCTCTCCCCGCCCTACCTGGAGATGCCAAAGGGGACTGAACCTGGGACCTTCTGCATGCCAAGCAGGGGCTCTGAACCGCAGCCCTTCTGCAATCACAGCACCCTTAGGCCCAAGCTCTTTGACACACCACATTCCCCCCATGAACCCGTCCAGCCTCCGAGATCTTTGGGGGAGACCCCCTCTTTGTCCTGCCCCCCTCACAGACCTGCTAGGTATGAATGAAGGAGAGGGACTTCTCGGTGGTGACTTCTCCCAACCTTTGGAACTCCCTCCCTAGAGAAATTAAACCAGTGCCCTCCATGCTGTCCTTTTGCTGGCAGGTGAAGATATTATTATTTGGGCACAGCTGACCGGTGTCTTTTGTTTTTTGCTTTAATAGTATGGTGCTGTTTTTATTATATATATTTTAATAGGTCTACTTTTTAACAAAAAGCGTTCAGCTTTTCATATTTTATTTGTGCCATTTTAATTTGTGAAGGCTGCCTTGAGTCCTGGCCTGGGGAAACGATGGGAAGTTAATAATATTAGTTAATAATCATTAATCAGAACGAAAGAGCCCATGCACTGCTAAGTGTTTTTGCTCCAGGATTTCCGAAACACTTCAAAGACCCGATGGTGTTCGGCTCTGCCTTTGGCAACCTGGTGCCCTCCAGATGTTTTGCAGCACAGCATCCAGCAGCCAGCATGCCCAATGGCTAGGGAGGGTGCCCAGATTGGGTGGGCACAGATCTTGTTCAGACCGGCTTTTGCTTTCATCAGTTACAGGAATCGCAATTAGTCGCTGGAAGAACTGAAACTGCTTATTGCCGTCCACCTCAGATGGAAGTTTCTGCCACAGAAGAAGTTGAGGAATGGCAGATCTGTATCAAAAC
Organism: Lacerta agilis; assembly: GCF_009819535.1. NCBI lineage: Eukaryota > Metazoa > Chordata > Lepidosauria > Squamata > Lacertidae > Lacerta > Lacerta agilis. Next base: position 43,463,987 of record NC_046326.1, read on the forward strand.
GAAGCCTTTCTCCTCCCCAGTTAACTTCCGCTTGTTTCTGTGCCTGTCTCCCTTCCTAGACAGCTCCGGACGGCTGGAAGAATTCGGTCCGCCACAACCTATCCCTGAACAAATGCTTTGAGAAAGTGGAGAATAAGTCGGGCAGCTCCTCCAGGAAAGGCTGTTTGTGGGCGCTGAACCCGGCCAAGGTGGACAAGATGCAGGAGGAGCTGCAGAAGTGGAAGAGGAAAGATCCCATCGCGGTCCGGAAAAGCATGGCCAAGCCAGGTGAGCCAGGGGCATTGTGGGGCGTTCAGGAGGGGCTGGTCCCCTGGTTTTGCCCTCTCCCCTTCCTCCTCCCTGCTGAGTTCCAGAAGGGGGGGGGGAATGAGACTGCAGCAGTGGTTTTCAGCCATGGGCAACACTGTCCCTCTTTCCTTCCCTCCCTCCTCAGATGCCCTCTTGCGTCTCTGTCTCCCCAAGGCTTGGTTGCAGCAGCCCCGGCTATAAGCTCGAATGGTGCCTCTGGGGCTGGCCAGGGGGTGCCAGTTGCCAGGAGCTGAGGCAGCCTCAGAGTAAGCAAGCAAGCAGGCAGGCAGGCAGGCAGGCGAGGGAGCCCAGCCAGCTGGGAATGGACAGACAAGTCCCAGGCCCCTGTGGGGCAGTGTGAGGTGACACCTCTCTTTGGGGCAGGGGGGCAGCTTAGAGATGGGGGGGCAGCAGCTGCCCAGAGGAATCTCCAGCGGAGAGGAGAGGAGGCTGAGGGAACCCTCCACAAGGGAGGGTGTTTGGGAAAGGGGGGTGCCTCAGAAAGAAGGTAGTTGGTCAAGGGAGTCATGAACTCGAAAAGGTTGAAAACCTCTGTGCTAAGGGGAAGGAGGACGCTGGCAGCCCCAGAGACTGGCAGGCAGCAAGGAGGCTGTTTGGTGAGGGGCAACACTGAGACTAAGGGGGAGAAGGGGCGTGCTAGGCCACCAGTAGGAAGGCAGGCAGGCGGGTGATGGTTGCGGAAACTTCTAAGGTGGGGAGGACACCTAACCTGCAGCTTTTCAGATGTTGCTAGACTACAACTGCCACCATTGCCAGTCCTTTGGAACTGCCTGCCTCTTGACATCAGCACCTTCACTGTCCTATGTTTGATGCCTGCTTAAAAGCACTTTTGTTTACACAAAGTCCATCAAGACACTGACATGTGTTTTAATCTGGTGTCTAAGTTATTGTTGATTTTAATGTTTGTTTGTTGTAAATAGTTTCCCAGAAATAAATTCTGGGGGAAATGGTTGCTCCTTATACAAAATTATTGCAGTACTAGCCATGGCAGCTCGGCTCTGGGTCCATGGCTGTGATGGGACACTGGCCTGATCCTGCAGCCAGCTCTTCTTATGTCCTTAACTAGCTTTTGAGATTTCTCCCCCCCCCCTTAGAAAAAACATAATTTTTCATTAAGTCATATTTTCCTCCTAATAAGAGATCAGGAAAGAAGTGTGCATGCACACGAAAGCTCATACCAGGAACAAACTCAGTTGGTCTCTAAGGTGCTACTAGAAAGAATTTTCAATTTTGTTTTGACTATGGCAGACCAACACGGCTACCCACCTGTAACAGGAAAAAAGAGTTATTAAATAAGACTGGGGGGGGGGGAATAGTTGAATATTTGAAAAAATTCTGTGAACAATTTAAAATGTTAGCAGTATTAGAATAAATTGAGCAGTTAAACTATAAACTGAGGGAAGAACTGGAAAAGAAATAATAAGGAATAATCAGAATACGCAGCAGTAAAGGGGAAAGAAAATGAACCATGGAAGGGAAGGGTAGAGTTTAAGTTTTGTCATTTGTGCAAATGTTGTAAAAGGATAAATAAAAACTTTAAAAGTCATATTTTCCTGCAGAATAATATGATTGGATGGAACTTTTAGTTTTATGGATTATTGCTGATAATCATAAAATAATCAGTAAATGATTAAAAATAGTAATAAAGGCCCAATTCCGACATGATCCAAAGCAGATCTCCTGGGAGGATGGTATCTTGCAGAAGGCCACCCCAGGCAGAATTAACACATCTCAGAAACACAGAACTACAGAATCGGGACCCCCAGGAGTCATCTAGCCCAACCCCCAGAAACGAAAGAATAAACATGGCTTGTTTTGTTTTTCTTTGTGTTTTAGAGGAACTGGACAACCTGATAGGGGACAAGACAGACAAGCTGAGGTCCACCCTTCTGACCTGTACCCCGACCAGCGGCATGGCGAGTCCCCCCATCTCCCGGGGGCTGCCGCTCCAGCATCACCCCCTGTGTGAGCCCCCCATCTCTTCCTCTTCCTCCGGTGCCCCCCACACCCATGGGGCCCTGCCTGCCAAGCCCCCGCAGCCTGGCATGCAGGGAGCCCCACAGACTTCCTGCTACGGGGTCCCTCCCCAAGGGTTCTCCCAGATCTCGCCCACTTTCCTGCAGCCGGACGGCCCTCAAAGCCTTCTCCCTCCCGCAGACGCCCAGAATGGACTCCAGGGCCAAGACTCCCCACCGGGGGGCGGCCAGGCCCCTCCAGGGCGTGGGATGAAGATGCTGGCCGTGGCACGGGCTGCCGTACAGGAGGTGCCCATGGCGGAAGGCGACCTCAGCCACGACGTGGACGCCTTGAACCCTTCGCTCACCGACTTTGAGCTCCAAGGTGCGCAGCCCTGTTTTGAGGGAGTCCAGTCAAGGTTCTAGTCCTCATGGTTCCTGATTTGAATAGGAGCAGAGGAAGCTGCCTTCTACCGAGTCAGCCCATCTAGCTCAGTAATGTCTGCACTGGCCGGCAGCAAGGGCTCTCCAGGGCCTTGGGCAGGGAGCCTCTCCCAGTCCTAATCCAGGGATAGCCAAGGATTGAATCCATATTGTGATGCCGGTTTCGTCATTTTTGACCTGGCAATACAGTATATCACGAATCGTGTGTATGTGTGTGTGCTTTGCTATGTGTGTTTTGCTCTGCAAAAATCACAGTGTGGGGGGAACTGTGCAGCCAGCCAACGCTTCTCCATAGCTCCATCCTTATTTCAGACATTGTGATATACAGTGGAACCTCGGTTTTCGAACGAAATCCGTTCCGGAAGACCGTTCGACTTCCCAAACGTTTGAAAACCGAAAGCTCAATACGGAAGCCTCAATATAAAACGGAAGCCGCATAGCACGTTTGGCTTCCAAAAACAGGAGCGTTTACAGTGGTACCTCTGGTTACAAACACTTCAGGTTAGGAGCTCTGCCAACCTGGAAGTAGCTGCTCCTGGTTGCGAACTTTGCCCCAGGATGCGAACGGAAATCGCGCGCTGGAGGCCCCATTAGCGAAAGCGCCGCTCAGGATAAGAACATTTTCAGCTTTAGGATGGGCCTCCGGAACGAATTAAGTTTGTAACCAGAGATACCACTGTACTTCCAGGTGTTTTGGCATTTGAAAGCCGAAACATTCGACTCCGGAGGCATTCAGCGACTGAGGTTCCACTGTTTCAGTATATTGCGATGTTTAGCTGGTGATATGTCGCAGTGTTGACAACCAGATATTGCCCAGCCCTAGCAGGACAAAAAAAAAAGCCGCGTCTTCCCTCGGTGACTAGACAGGGGCTGATCAAATGCCACAGATCGATGGAGCAACATCCGGCAACCCAGTGCGTGCCGCAAATGGCTCTGAACGGCAAGCGAGGAGAGTCGCTTTGGCCTGCTGGCCCTGCTTGCAGGATTCCCTTTGGGGGGACCTGGTTGTCCACACAGTGAGGCTGGATTAGAAAGAACTTCAGCCTAATCCACCAGGGCTCTTCTTCTTTTTTTCTTTTTCTTTTTTTTTTTTTTTTCACCAGGGCTCTTCTTACTGAGGTCTGTTGTGATAGCAGAACCTCCCTGCCCAGGGACAGTCTACCACTACATACCGGAGTTGCTGTTGCACTCAGGCTCTGCTTATGGGCCTGCAATAATGGACATCTGTGATGACAGGAGGCCTGGACTAGATGGGGGCCCCCTTGGGCCTGATCCTGCAGCAGCCAGGCTCTTCTGTCCTTATGGAACCGCCAGGCCCAGAGGCAGTCTGTCCCAGTTCCTAGGTCCTATGGGGCATTTGGCCATTGAGAGAACAGGACGATGGCCTAGGCAGGGACCCCTTTTGGCATGATCCAGCAGAAGCTTCATGGGGGGGGGGTCTGTTTCTGTCATTGCAGGAAACCTCTGGGAGGAGCTGAAGGACGACAGCCTGGCCAGCGACCCCCTGGTGCTCATCGCCTCCTCCTCTTCCTCCTCCTCCTCCTCCTCCTCGGCGCCCGGCCCCTGCTTCTCGACTCTGTGCCAGATGGATGACGACAACAGCGGCAAGTTCGGTGCACAGGGTGACGCTCCGCACCACAGCTTGCCCGAGATCCACCTCACCACCCTCTACTCTGCCTTCATGGACCTGGAGGCGGGATCGCCTTCCTTCCTGAATAACTCCAGCTCCAAACCGGTGGCTCTGGTCTAGGCCGCCAGGCCAGACAGAGAGCTACGCCCGTGCCAATGTTGGGTGTGGAACCCCAACCCAAGTCCGCCACTGACGCCCAGCAAGGAAACAAAACTCATTGCTTCTGCACCCGGACTGCAGAAAACCAAGGTGTGCCCAAGTGCCGTGGTGCAAATACGTAGATATGCACAGAACCTTAGAATTGTAGAGTTGGGAGGGACCCCCAAAGGTCATCCAGTCCAACCCCTGCAAGGCAGGAATTGCAGCTAAAGAACCCCTGACAGATGGCTGTCCCACCTCTGCTGAAAAACCTCCAAGGGAGGAGAGCCCACCCCCCTCCGAGAGAGTCCATTTCTCCGTTGAACAGCTCTTACGGTCAGAAAGTTATTCCTGATGTTTCGCTGGACTCTCCTTTCTTAGCATTTGAATCCATTGGTTTGGGTTCTTCCCCTCAGGAGCAGCAGAAGACAAGCCGGTTCCATCTTTTTAAAACCCAGATTGCCGCAGGTCGCTGGAACGGCGAGCTACCGTTAGCCAGAGATCTGTTAAAACCAAGCCAGCATTCCTGGAGAAAACCTGCCCGAGGCTCACAGGGAAGACGTCAGCTGGCAGGCAGACTCCCGTTCCCCTTGAATTTCAAAGCCCATCTCTTCTCAAATACTCCTCAGCCTGCAACATTCTGCTCAGCAGCCACAAACCTCAATGCCCTTTTGGAAGTAGGTTTGGGGGCCTCGAGGGTGTGTGATGAACAGAGACCGTGGCGGGATTAGAAAAATATATATGCGGATGAAGTCTCTAACCCAGTGGCTCCCAAACGTTTTTGGGCCACCACCACCAACCTTGGCTCCATAAATTCATCCCTGGTGCCCCATACCCTGTCCTCCCTTATCAAAAGTTGTATTCTGAAGAGGGCAACCCACTGCAGAAGACAATGCAGTCGTACCTTAGATCCCAAACGCCCTGGAACTCGAATGTTTTGGCCCCCAAACGCCACAAACCCGGAAGCGATTGTTCCGGTTTGCAAACGTTCTTTGGGAACCCGAACGTCCGATGGGGCTTCCAATTGGCTGCAGGAGCTTCCTTCATCCAAGCAGAAGCCGCGATTTGGTTTTGGAACATTTTGGGAGTCGAACAGACTTCTGGAACGGATTCCGTTCGACTTCCAAGGTACGACTGTAACCCAACAGAATTCAAGACAGTCACAATTCGCTACACATTTATTCCAAGTCAATTTAAGGCTATTTAGCTTAATTCAATAAGATGGATCAACGTAGAGTTGGAAGGGACCCCAAGGGTCATCTAGTCCCACCCCCTGCAATGCAGGAATCACAGCTCGATAATCTGACAGGTGGACATCCAACCTGCCACTTTCCAGGGTCATCTGCCAAGGTCAAGCATAAGCCTCCTCAGTGTCAATGTAGCTTATTTCTGAATGGGCTCATCCTGGATTGCACTACGAATCCCCCACAAGAAAACACACACCTTGTTCGTTTCAATAAAACAGTGAACCTGCTCATTTTCAACTGCTTCCTTTCCTTATATACAGTAGGAAACCGCTAAGTTTGCTTTCTTTCACATACGCCATAAGCAGCCTGCATAAGTCTTGCCCATTAATTCCATTGGATTCTCTGCTCTGGGGGAGAAATCCAATTCAGTTTGCACTTATACATGGGCCGGCCTGATTCTCACTCTCCACAAACAAAATGCCTGCGAAAATTGCATTTTCCCGAATTTTGTAACAGGTCTAAAAATGCATGTATTGGGATAATGCGTGCTTAAAAATGGATATAATAGAGGGAAGGAAAGCTGTGTTGCAAAAATGTGCCTTTGGGGCACAATTGCCTACAAAAGAATGTGTTTTAGAAGAAATCCACACTAAACTGCTGATTGATACTCACAATGACCTTGATTTTTAAAAAAGTTAACACTCTGACACGGCCTTGTGGAGAATGGAACTCAAGCCTGATAAAATGAGAAATTGGGAAGAACCGAATTAGACAGGTCACCCATGACTACCAGCAATTTCCTACTCCGAGAAGTCTTACATGCAACAAATGTATTGCTACGGGCAAGGAATAAGGGTCATTTGCTTAAAAGGAACCCCATTTGCTTTATATAGATGCAGATACAAACATATATAATGTTACTAGCAGGGAATGAGCCCAGATTTTTCTTTTAATCCCTCAAAATTGTGGTTTTTAAATAGATGGTGTAATTTGTGAGTTTGGACCAGTCACACCAGTGACTGGTCATTGAAAATTGCCCCACCCACCCCACTGGGCAAACACATGGGCCAAGTTGGGTGTTGATCTCTCAAGTGACACCCAAACTTGTGGAGAACAAACCGACAGCCTTTCCCCTTTCATAGAATCCTAGATTCATAGTGTTGGAAGGGACCCTGGGGTCATCTAGTCCAACCCCCCGCAAGGCAGGAATCCTAGCTAAAGAGTAATAGACGGAGATCTATTCTCTCAAGCCAGTGGCTCTTTGCCTCCCCCTAGTGGCTCCCGTGGGCCATGCCTGCCGTCAACTGATCTCCGCCTTCCCGATTTCCCCATAGATACAGACATGGCTCTCCTGTTGCCCCCACTCCGTGGGGGGGGGGGGTTAAAGAGACAGAGGCTTCCCAGAGATGCAGATGCTCTGAGCTTCCCTCTCCGCCCAAGGGAGGGGTATTTATGGGTTGCCTGGCAAAGCATAGAGGGTGGGGAGGAGATAAAAGGGGGAGAAAGGGCTGGTGGAGAAATCCCCGGCAATGAGCAAGCAGCGTTGCAACACAGGGTTACGCAACGGGGTGTGTGGCAAGAGCCGTCGCTCCCTGAGAGCTGATGCTCCTTCTCCACCTTCTCGCAAAAGTAAATAATCCTTAATTATTATTATTTATTAAATGTGTATGCCACCTTTCATCCGAAATCCACAGGGCTGTTTAGGGTATAAAAATGCAACAGTCACACTTGCTTATTGATAGCCAGCCAGCCAGCCAGCCAGCCAGCCCCCTTCCACACACACACACACACACACACACACACACACACACACACACACACACTTGCAGAGTCAAGGGCTTTTCTTAGGGAGGTCTAGTCTGATAGCAGAACCTCCATGACCAGGGTCAGTCTACCTGTGGATACCAGAGGATGGGGAACAGCTGGAGGGTTGCTGCTGTCAGGTTCAGGTTGTGCTTTGGGGCTTCCCTTGGGGGCTTCTGATTGGCTTCTGTGAGGACAGGAGGCCGGGATAATGGCCTGCTCCAGCCAGGCACTTTCTTGCATTTTTAGGACCCCAATCTGTTTGCAATCACCGCCTGAGCTGGTAGAAGGAACAGGGCCAGATTTAGGTTGATGAGGCCCTAAGCTCCTGAAGGTAATGGGGCCCTTTATACGTCCAGCTGTCCTTTGTCAACAACAAATTGTCACTGTTTTTTTGTGTTGAATATATGCTATGTGGTAATTTATGGACCTAATAGGTATCTAAAGCCATTTGCATATAACAAATAGCCTCCACAACACAAAACACTGTTGCTGTATGTAGGTTTTATTTTTTATCTTATATTTTGGAAATGCACATCCAGTGTTTTATTTTCCTTTAATTTTTTTTTGGGGGGGGGCCAAGAGAGTGGGGCCCTAAGCTATAGCTTGTTTAGCTTATACGTAAATCCGGCACTGAGAAGGAAGGGTGTCTGAAACCCACGAGGAGAGCCGGCTCTGTGCGCCAGAGTGAGTGCCAATGCTTACGGTAGTTATTTTATTTCCAATATTTATATATCGCCTAACGGCAAAAGTGTCTAACTGGTTTGCAAGGAAAAAAATTGTAAAATGCAATAGGAAACTAAACACTAACACACAATAAAACCAGTGACAGTGAATGGCAACAAATTAAAAAAGCAGTGAAAAATATTTACGACTGGCGAAGTCTCCACCTAGCACCTATGAAGGTCATTGTAGAGGCACAGTAGCTGACCTCATAACATCTTATAACTGTAGAGTTGGAAGGAACCCCCAAGGGTCATCTAGCCCCCCCCCCCCGCAATTCAATTGTTTCCCTTCGTTCTGCCTTGCATTCGTACGCGACACAATTGGCAGAAGAGAAACTCGCCGGCACGGGACATGCATGCTCATACCACTGGGTAGGGGCATATTTCAAATTAAAGGAGAATTAAATTGTTTGGAAAGAGCTGGCTGTGCGTCACCAGCACCACAAAGAAGTCCAGCAAGGGCTCCGGCCACCGGATGAATTCTGGAGGGATGGGCCTGCGCTTTCCCCTTTCTGCACAGTTACCTGCCTTGCGCACTGAGCATTGGTCCATGGCAACAAGGAACCCCGGATGGAACATATGCTTTTGCCATGTTGCAAACACGGACTCCACCTCTTCGTTCCCCCCAGCCCTGATTTTGCACATTGTTCCTCCTGGTCCTCACTGCAGAACTTTGCACTTCTTGAAACAAAATAGAAAATTCTTTCCAGTAGCACCTTAGAGACCAACTGAGTTTGTTCTTGGTATGAGCTTTCGTGTGCATGCACACTTCTTCATGCACACGAAAGCTCATACCAAGAACAAACTCAGTTGGTCTCTAAGGTGCTACTGGAAAGAATTTTCTATTTTGTTTCGACTATGGCAGACCAACACGGCTACCCACCTGTAACTGGAATTTGCGCTTCTTGGCAGGAGTGGGGGGAAGAGAGACATATATAACCAAATCTTCTTCTTCTTCCTGCCAGCTTGTGGGAACGGGGTTGCCCAACCGTTTCCCTCATCCGGGCGCACGTGGCTTGCTTTGTCAGCCCTCCGTCGTTGTGCAATGCCAGCCGGGGCCCAGCACACCCACCTGAAAAACATGCCTTTTCTAGCTTCTGGTGATTCACTGGGTCTCCCATTCTGCAGCCCAGGCAAGACAGATTCAGGCAAGCAGCCTGCTCAGAGGCATCTCCGCTGTTTCCTCTCTTTGGGATGCAGCCTTTGCCAAAACACATCTGGAGGGCACCCCAGGCTGCTGAAGAAATGGCTCAGCCTCTGACATTTGATGATGATGATTCTATACAGTGGTACCTCAATTCAAGAACAGTCCGGTTTAAGAAGGATTCGGTTTACAAACTCCACAAAACCAGAAGTAGTGTTCCGGTTAGCAAACTTTACCTCGGTCTACGAGCGGAAGCTGAACGGTGGAAGGGAACTGGCGGCAGGAGGCCTCATTAGGGAAAGCGCATCTCGGTTTAAGAGCGGTTTTGGTTTAAGAACGGACCTCCAGAACGGATTAAGTTTGTAAACCGAGGTACCACTGTACTGCCCTTCATCCAAGGATCACAAGGTGGTTTATAAGATGAAGATACAAAACATACCATAGTAACAAACAACAGCAATGCCAGACACACACATAGATGGTTTAATTAGCCAAAAGCCTGGGAGAAAAGGAATGTTTTTGCCTGGCACCTAGAGATGGCTCTGTGCTCAGCCTCCATGGTTGGAGGCAGTGATGCTTCTGCATACCAGTTGTCAGGCACAACAGGAGGGGAGAGAGATTTGGTGCAGAGGAATTACAGAGCGGGGACACCAGAGGGTCATTTAGTCCAACCCCCTGCAATGCAGCAATCCCAACAAAGGAATTCCTGACAGATGGCCATCTGGCCTCTTTAAAAACCTCCAACAAAGGAGTCTGCCACCTTCTGAGGTGGCCCATTCCACTGCTGAACAGTTCTTATCAGCAAGAAGTTCTTCCTAATGTTGAGTCAGAATCTCCTTTGATTCATTGGTTCGCTGGAGGTCTTCAAACAGAGCTTAGGTGGCCATTTGTCAAGGATTCATTAGCTGGGACTGCTGTGTTGCAATTCTACGATAGGCAGCGATAAGACCTGTGAGAGTTAGCTCACTCATACACCCATTTTACAGATAGGGATTGGCGAGGCCAAGACGGAGAGAAGTCTGGCCGGGCCCGAGACCACACATGGAGGTTTTGTGGTTCGAGGGGATGCAGCGGCGTCAACCCCAGGTCAAGTCAGCTCTTGCAAAAGTCAGGCTGTGTCGCTCCACGGCTGCGCATTTTCCACGATTCCGGCAAAGGCTGCATTTCTGCCCACAGAAAGCTGGGCACTGGCCCAAATGGTCTGCACTTTATCCAGGTTGCCATCTTATTCTTCCCCAAGGCTCCTTTCAGAGCAAGACCCAAGCAGCCCCCCTTTTCCTCCAGCCAGTCCTTCACGGTTCATGATAGAACAGGCTCTTTTCTCGGAGGCGTCTCAGCAGAGGTTGGGGGGCCCCATCAGGGGTTCCTTAGCTGGGATTCCTGCATTGCCAGGGGTTGGGCTAGATGTCCCTTGAGATCCCTTCCACTTCTACCATTCTATGATTCATTTGAGGTTTTTAAACAAAGGTCAGATGGCCATGATCCAGCAGGCGGCTCTTATGGAAGTCCAGTGCTTTTTTGGGGGGGCGGGGGGATGGACGCAGGGGTACACATACCCCTAAACATTTTGTGCATCAAAGTTTGGCCTCATTGAGGGGCAGTTTTTCAATATGAGTAGGAAAATGAGGATACCCCTAAACATTCTTTTTTAGAAAAGAAAAGAAAAAAGCACTGTGGAAGTTTGTGACAGCAGAACCTCCAAGCCCAGCAGCAGTCTACCTCTGAATACCAGGCAATGGGGAACAAATGGAGACTTGATGTTGCACTCAGATCCCATTTGCAGAATTCCCTTTGGGACATGAGGTTGACCACTGCGAAAACAGGATGCTGCACTAAGCAGGCCGCCCTTAGGCTCATCCAGCTGCTTCGGGGCTCATGCGATGTTCTTATATATGTCTGTGTGTATATATATTTCAAATTTATGAAATATGGGAGTTTCAAAGGGCTGCCGTGCCGCCTGCTTTAGACTTCATGCAGCCTTGGCCCCGCCCACCTTTGCCTCTGGCTCCACCCCCACCAGCATGTGGCCCTGAGGAGGTTTCTGATGAGGGAATGTGGCCCTCCAGCTGGAAGAGATTTGCCCCACTGCCCTGATTTGGTCTTTTGGGTGTCTCCACGCTCACAAGTAGTCTACCTCTGGGGAACAACTGGAGAGCTTCATGGCTGAGTGAGAGGCTGGGGTAGGATTTGAACCTTGGTCTTTCCCAGGTGCCCGGTCCTAACATTCTAACCACAGCACCACACATCCTCTCGAGATGCCCTCGAATAAAGGAGAGTTTAAAACAGGCAAAGAAAACACCAGCCGATTTATTTTGGATCGCTTGTTTACTTTCAAGTGTTTGGAGAGGGAGGTTTGTGCAATTGCTGGGCAATTTATCATTTTTACAGTTTTACAGGAGAACAAGCATTTGTTCGAGGAAAGTTTGCTTTTTTGCAAAGTCCTTTCCCGTCCCACCCGGAAAAAAGTACACCCCATAATCTGCAAGTGGAAACGCAAAACAGTTTTGAAACAATTCCCCTTTCGCCCAAGGATGGGGTGGATCCATGATGCCTTCCAGGTATTTGTGGGCTGCAGCTCCCACTATCGCCATCCCTAACCATTGGTCATGCTGGCTGATGGGAGTCCAGCCATGTCTGCAGACTGGCAGTAGATGACCAAGCAGCTCTGCCTTCTCCCTGTCACCCAAAAGCATTTCCCCATTTGCCACCCCCAAAGGGGACCCACTCCTTGCTTTTGCTTCCTCTTGCTTTGAATAAAGCCGGGGGGGGGGGGACCTTTTCCATTTTTAACCTCTCTTGCAATGGTCTGCCTGACCTTCTCCCTGCAAGAGCTGGTTACTCTGATACTCTTCCTTCGTGAGTTGCCCTTTCTCCCATCTCTTATACGTGGCCCTTTAAAATCTCCACTCATCTGTAATCTCCTTTAGACGCCTCCGATTCCTACAAGGAACACCTGGCTATTATAAATCCTATTTCACTTTTCCTGGAATAATCACCCACTCCTCTTGGTCCAAATTCAGCATTGCAGGCCACTCAACGCTCTGCCAACTTGCGCCGCATGTTCCGAGGAAATCTGATGAGCCCGGTAGCTAAGCAAGAGGGGAATTGATACGGTGGACATGGCTTCCGTGTCCCCAAGGAGGAATCCTAACGTCTACCTGTCAAATGATGCACTGCAGCTCTCGGCAGGTGGACAAAGAACCGTGTCGCATCCAGAACTTGATTCCCAGTGACTGAATCGGAGAAGGGGACCCTGAGGGACATCTAGCAGGAATCGCAGCTAAATCGTTGCATTCAAATATTATTAAAACAGTAGTTGGGTCATGCGAACTCACACACCCACAACTCAAAAGAGACAAAAAAAAGAGAGAGAGAAAATCACACACTTCTTAAGAGCGTTTTGCCAGGTGATGCTAAAAATCAGTCTATCTCCCCAAAGCCCAGACGATCAATGAAAAGCTTCTGTGCATTTAATATGTCCATTTTGTGGCTCAGTGGAAGTCTTGCAGCACCTTAAGAGACTTTATTATAACAAGGAGGGGCTTTTGTGGGCTCCTTCCATCAGACGGGGTGGGGGGACGTGAGCAGAGCGAGGTGAATGAAGTAGGGACACAGGGCGCTGCTTTGTGCAGAGTCAAACCCTTCGGCCAAATCAGGCTGTTGTTCCCTCCTGTCCGACCAGCGAGGCTGCAACTTGGAGAGTGTTCCCCCACTCCCTTGGGAGGCTGGGCTCCCCCTTGGCTGCCCCCAAGCAGAGAGCTCTTCAGGCTCCTCCTCTCCCTCGCAGCCTCTTGTCTTAAAAAGCACTTCTCACTGATGGGCCGGGCTGTTCACCAGGGGGTCAGTGGTTCGAGCCCACCCAGGGATGGCTGCGGGCAAGATCCCTACACTGCTGGGAGCTGGACGAGACGACCTTTGGGTCCTTGCCAACCCTACCATTCCATTATTCTACACAGCTTTCCATTTGTGACCAGAACTATAGAAGGGCACAGAATGGAGAAGGCGACCATTTCTGTAACAAAGCCTGCAGCCTCCCACTTTTTCTCTAGAAATGCGAGAAACCAGGCTGGAGGGGGGATATCGTGAGCCTCTTACCACCCCAAAAGTGGGAACGTAGGAAGCTGTCTTGTGCAGAGCCAGGCTCATCTAGCTCAGTATTGCCTGCACTGACTGGCAGCAGCAGCTCTCCGGGGTTTCTGACAGGGTTCTCTCCCAACCCTACCGGGAGATGCGCCTAGAAATTGAACCCGGGACCTTCTGCATCCAAAGCAGGCACTCGACCACCACAGCCCTTCTTTTAAAAATAAAGATTCCAGTCCTCAAGGTTGTGAGTAAAGTCAGGAACATGAGCGGCCCCCGTTTGCCAAGTCAGACTGCTGGCCCGCCTACCTCAGTATTGCCTACACTGACAGGCAGCTATGGCTCTGCAGTTCAGGCAGGTCTCATCCTGGGACTTTGAACCCTTCCCCCAAAGAAAAGAGGTGGGGAGGAAAGAACTCTGCCCAGTGTGAATCATTTTCCTTCAACGACAAGAGAATCGTGCTGCTTACAACACAGCCAACCTATTTTTTTACGCTATAAAAAAATAAGCCGCGGCAATTCTGCAGCCGAGGAGAATTGCCAGCAGAGCCACGGCCTCTGCTTAGAGAAGCTCGCCCCATCCTTGCTGAAGACGGGGTCTTTCGCGTGCCTCCGTTCGGCTACAAGGTAATTCCTCGGATCCTCCATAAGGAGATTGTCTTTTTCTTAACTGACAGGTGCCAAGAAGGATCGCCCTTGAGCGCTTAAAACTCTTGCACACTCTTATCCATGCCCCCCCCTGCAAGCTGCAAGATGCTGTCGTGATCATTGCTAATGGGTTGAGCCCCAGAAATGGGTTCTGCGATCTCTTCTGCGACCTGCATTTTCATTTTGACATTTCAGGACAAGTTTGGCTCCTGGTCCATACTTACGCTTGAAAATAGAAAAATGAAATTCATGTGACTGGTCAAAATTAGGGAAAGCGACTCGACCAGGAGATGAAACACACACACACACACACACAGCTTCCCCACCCACCTCCTGCTCTGGACTGCCAAACCCCCCTCGGTTGACCCCCTCCTTGGCCAGTGAAGCCTGCATAACTTTCAGCAAACCACAAGGCAAACAAGACTCTCTGCCTTCTCCATTTGGGCTGCTTGCTTCAACAAGGCTGCGTCCGGAGAGTGAGTGAGAAACAGGACTTATCTGCTGTCCGGTAAAATCCCCCTTTTCAGAGGCCAGCACATGGCTGTCTCAATTAACTCAGGCTTAGTATTTAAAGGGGGCTCGGGTGGCGCTGTGGGTTAAACCATAGAGCCTAGGGCTTGCCGATCAGAAGGTCGGCGGTTTGAATCCCCGCAATGACGGGATGAGCTCCCGTTGCTCAGTCCCTGCTCCTGCCAGCCTAGCAGTTCGAAAGCACATCAAAGTGCAAGTAGATCAATAGGTCCTGCTCCGGCAAGAAGGTAAACAGCATTTCCGTGCGCTGCTCTGGTTTGCCAGAAGCGGCTTAGTCATGCGGGCCACATGACCCGGAAGCTGTACGCCGGCTCCCTCGGCCAGTAAAACATGATGAGCACCGCAACCCAAGAGTTGGACACGACTGGACCTAACAGTCAGGGATCCCTTTACCTTTACCTAGTATTTAAAGAGCTCCCTACAGAATGGCCAACATGCCCCCCCCCCGCAACACCAGTGGCCTGGAGGCCCCACAATATGCCAGGAATAAAAAGGAATCCTTGTCTCCCACCCAAACTCTTTATTCCACCCTGGTTGCATTTTTCGGCTTCTGAGCCCCCCAGTCCCAACGGGGAAGACTTCACCCCTGCCTTCCTCTCCCTGGACGTTCTGGGGAGAGCACCACTTCCGACCCCTGACCTTTGGGCTCGCTCATCTCCAGAGAAGGGATTTCTCCCAGGCGATTCACACAGGAAGCAAGCCAAAATGAATAAATAAGTCACACGCACACAGAGAGAATGCTTAAAATAAGAAAATCCCATTCCCCAAATCCCCGTTAACAGGGCGGGCTATTCTCCCCCCCCCCCAAAAAAAAGCCCCCCTGGCTGGAATGTCTAGTAGGATTCTGATCTGAGTGGCACCCATTTAACAAAGAAGTCGGGTTTAGGGTAAGGATGGGGGGGTTCGGTCGGCCAGTTCTGTATGGGAAGGAAGAGGGCTGAGGATGAGGGGAGACCCACAAAAGGGCTGGAGACGCCCCCCCTCACTCTCCAGCATTGCATGGAAGGTCTTCCCACTGCACCTCTTCCAAGCATTGGGGGGCCAACTAATATACCCACAGCTATCTTTCTAAGTGCAAATGACACAAGACATTGGAAAGCAGAGATTTGCTGGGCTTGGGGTGGGGAAGCACGACAATGGGAGTAACAGACCCTCTGGCCCCCCCTCCCCCGCGGCCCGTTTCTGTGACAAGCCTCCAGGATCCCCCCAAGAGAGATGGCAAAGGGTGGGGCACCCAGGAGACCCCCGGATTGTGCTGAATGGGGTGTTGTGATGCTCCCACAGCAAAAAACCACCACCTATCTAAACGTTGTCCTGATTTGCTTCCACTTCTCAGAACGCTGAAGGGGAGGTGAGGACTCTGCCCCGAGGACCATGCAGATCTTTCATCCGACCAGAGGGAAGGTGCACATCTCAGAGTTCGCATCCGTCTGCCACCGGTTCTGAGAAATAGGGGGTAATGGAGGACGCCACTCTTGGAGAGAGTGCATGGGGTGGGTTTTCTGCAAAAACAAACAAACCCCCAACCCCTGGGCCAAAGACGAAGGGAGACACACACACATACCATAGCCGGTATGAAACGCAGGCCTCGTTGGCCTGGAGTTAACTACGTGGAGCTATTTCAAGCCACAACTACGGGGTTACTCGGTGGTGTGAAGAGGCTCTCCCTCCCTGGGAGACTGGGTGGGTGGGGGGGTGGGGGTTGCCTCGACAGCTCAAGGAACAGTTAACGACTTCAGCTAATTTTAGTCCCGAAACTCCAGCTCCTGGCAGGGTCCTCGGATCCTGGCTCTCCATGCCAACGCAGGCCGGCGGAAACCCGGACCCATTTCTACAGGAATTTGCGGGGAAGGCGCCTGCGGGCTGCGCGTCAGGGTCCCCCGCTGTAGGAATAATCCGCTTTGTTGTGCATCACCAGCTTGCTATCCACAAAGTAGAAACTGTCTGACTGGGTCTCGTAGGGGTGCAGGATCATCTCCTGAACTGCAAAGAAGGAAGGGAAAAGAAAGAGGCTCACAGCCGACAGCCTGGCTGTGGGATGGATGGACTGCAACGCCCCAAACAAAGATGCCCAGCCTCCAAGATCCTTGGGGGGGGGCTCTTCTCTGGCTCCCGCCACCCTCACAGGCCCACTGGTTGGGGGTGTGGGGAGGGCTGCTCCCAACCTTTGGAACTCCCTGCCAAGAGAAGCCAACTCCCTGCTCTATTCCAACAGGATTTTGGGGACCGACTGGTTGTTGTTGGTTTTGGGGGTTTTTTTTAAGGAAAGGGCTTTTAAATAGGCCTGTGCTGCTTATATTACCCATATTTTAATAGATCAGTTTTTTTATATTGTTTCATTTCTGTTAAGAGTTTGATTAATGGTTCTATATGCTTTTAGCTTTTTGTGTCACTGTTGTTTTAATTTGCAGAAGCCGCCTTGAGCGCCGGTCTGGGGAAAATGTGGGAAAGAAAGAAAGAAAGAAAGAAAGAAAGAAAGAAAGAAAGAAAGATACAGGTGGATAAAATGATTTGCCAATAGTGACCTTGCCCAAAACAGAGCAGGTTGGTGCCATTTTGAATCAAGATGGCGGAAGGAAGCTTTCGAACCCGGGCTGGTCTTTGTGAGTTTTTAGCATTCCCAAGCAATGCCTGCTGGGATGTGGGGTCCAACAACTGCTGGAGGTCGCCCCCCCCAACTCCTGCCCCCCCCCCATTTGGCAGCTGCTTACTGAGGTCTTCGGAGAGCTGGGGGAACTCGTAGATGTGCTCGCAGGTGTTTTTGCTGCTGGGGATGCAGAACCCGAACTCGAAATCGAAACTCTTCAGCAGCTGGTCCCGGAAGTAATGCCTCTCGATCATGCGGAAGTTATTGATGGGCTTGTCGCCCACGGTGAACTCCACCCTGAGAGGGGGGGAAAGAAAGCTGAGATCCCTGCAAAATGTAGCACCGGAAGGCAGACTTCGCAAAACAGCAGAGTCATAAAACTATCAGAACCTTCACTGCGATTCCTGCCTTGAAGGGGGTGGACTAGATGAAACCTTGAGGTCCCTTTCAACAATTATACGATTCTGTGAAAAAGTGGGAGATAATTTCTCGGCTAGGAGTCACTTTTTTTACTCTCAAAGAGAGGGGGGTACATAGCTCAGTGACAGAGCAGCTGTCTTGCTTGTAGAATGCCCCAGGTTCAGTCCCCAATGTTGGGCAGAGCAAGACTCTTGCCTGAAACCCTGGAGAGCGGCTGGCAGCCTGTGTAGGCACCACTGAGCTAGACAGGCCAATGGTCGGACTCAGTCTAAGGCAGCTTCCTGTGACCCTTAAACCAGCTCTGAACTCAGAACCATGAGGACTAGAATCTTTATCTTTAAGAGAAGGGCTTTTGCTCAGTGGCAGAGCACCTGGCACAGCTCATTGGTACAGAGCACCTGCTTGGCATGCAGAAGGTCCCAGGTGGCATCTCCCATTAGGGCTGGGCATATCCCTGGTCTGAAACACCAGGAGAGCTGCTGCCAGCCCGTGTGGAACAGCTTTCCCCCAACCAGGTGCCATCCAGATGTTGCAAACCGTAATTCCCATCAGCCGCAGCCAGCATTTGGCCCCTGAGCTGCCCCTCCCTGGCCTCTCAGGTCTCCGCATCCAAGGGAACGCCTTGCCAGGCCAGCTGCTCACTTACGTGGCTCCAACCTGACGCAGCCGCAGAAACGCCGGTGTGAATTGGTAGCGCACGAAGCGCCCGGCGTTGGGGTCGACGTCCTTCTTGTCACTGTGCTCTCGCTCTGGAAGCAGAAGAGAGAGAAAATGAAAGATACAGGACAGGTGTCCCAATGCAAGAAGAGGCTGCTGGCCCGTCTAGTTCCTTCTCACAGTATCATGAGGAGAAGGAACTTGTCTCTTGAAAGCAAAAGCCAGTTCTATGAAAAGGAGTTCTCTGAGGAGAAAGAGGCGAGAGTCTGGCTGGACCAGGCCAAGGGGGTCCGTCTAGTTCAGCCTCCCGTCTTCACAGCGGCCAACCAAAGGGGAAGAAGCCCACAAGCAGCACGACCTCTGCAGTTGTTCTTCCCCATTGTCTGGGATTCAGAGGGCAGCTGTTTATCAGCTCCATCTGGTACGCAGGATGAGACCCTACCTGCCCGCAGACTGTCTTGCCAGAGTGGTGCATGCTCTGGTTATCTCCCGCTTAGACTACTGCAATGTGCTCTACATGGGGCTACCTTTGAAGGTGACCCGGAAACTGCAACTAATCCAGAATGCAGCAGCTAGACTGGAGACTGGGATTGGCCGCCGGGACCACATAACACTGGTCCTGAGAGATCTACATTGGCTCCCAGTACATTTCCGAGCACAATTCAAAGTGTTGGTGCTGACCTTGAAAGCCCTAAATGGCCTCAAAGGCCCAGTATACCTGAAGCAGCATCTCCACCCGCATCGTTCAGCCCAGACACTGAGATCCAGCTCCGAGGGCCTTCTGTCGGTTCCCTCACTGCGAGAAGCAAAACTACAGGGAACCAGGCAGAGGGCCTTCTCGGTAGTGGCACCCGCCCTGTGGAACGCTCTCCCATCAGAGGTCAAGGAAATAAACAACTATCTGACTTTTAGAAGACATCTGAAGGCAGCCCTTTTTAGGGAAGTTTTTAACATTCAATGAATTATTGTATTTTAATATTTTGTTGGAAGCTGCCCAGAGTGGGCTGGGTAGAAATAATAGAGTATTATTATTATTATTATTATTATTATTATTATTATTATTATCATCATCATCCCTGGGCATGGAGGTTCTGCTATCACAATAGACCTCCATAAGAAGAGCTGGATCAGGCCATAGAGGGCCTGTCCAGCCCAGCTTCCTGTCCTCACAACCAGGTGCCCCAATGGAAAACCCGCAAGCAGGATCTGAGCATGAGAGCATCACTCTCCTCTCCTGTGGTTTCCAGCAACTGGCATTCAGGACCGTGGCACCAGTGCCTCTGACTGTGGAGACAGAGCACAGTCAGCCTGGCTAGTAGCCCTCGATAGCCCGTCTCTTCCATGAATTTGCCCGGTTGGCATCCGTCTGTCTTGGAAGACAATGGAGTGTCCCTTTGGGGGTGAAGTCAAACTGTTGGCAGGTTGTAGCACCTGCTGTGGCTGTAAATGAATTTGTCCAGTTCTCTTTTAAAGTCATCTAGGCTGGTGGCCATCGCTGCCTCCTGTGGCAGGGAGTTCCATGGTTTAACAACAACAAAAAGCACTAAAACAAAATGCTAGAATCTGTTACAAAGGGAGAAAGCATCCAGACCTCTGGGAAGGGGTGTGGCTCAGTGGCAGAGCCCCTGCTTGGCATGCAGAAGGTCCCAAGACTCTCCAGGGAGGGTTGGGAATGACATCCAGCCAGAAACTCTGTAGATCAGACACAGTACAAGGCTCCTGTTTAAAGCAGGACCGTGAGGATTAGAGTCTTGCAACACCTTTGCATGCAGAAGGTCCCAGGTTCAATCTCCAGGGGCATCTCAAGGTAAGTCTGGAGAAAAGCCTGTCTGCCTGAATCCCTGCAGGGCTGCTGCCGGCCAGTGCAGACAATACTGAGGCAGATGGACCCATGGTCAGATTCGGTTGTAAGGCAGCTTCCTGTTTGAAGCAGTCCCTTCCATCAGAATAATGAGGACTAGAAACTTACCTGAAGCCGGTGGCTTGGTGATTTCAAACAGCACCGTGCCCGACTCCATGTCTCGGATTTTGAACCGAGTGAAATCTATCTTGTAGACGTTCTCCTCTGGGGTGCAGAGGTAGTCTGCGGGAGAGAAGGGTCATCGGAGTTAGGAGGGCAGGCAGGCCAAAGGTTTCAGGCCTGCCCCATAGGCAGGTGCAGGGTTCGAAAGCTGCTCTGCTTTCCTTTTCGGGGGGGGGGGGAGGAGAAATTTGGTGCAGGTCAGATTTCATTGATTTGTTTTTTTAAAAAGTGCATGTATAAATTGAGTACGGTAGGAAAAATGTATGCTGCTGATGAATTTCCACAAGGGACTTAAACAAATAATAAAAAATTGCAAATTGATTGATGCTTTGTTTGCAGGGGTTTGGACTCAACACCAGGTAGAACTTTCTGACAGTAAGAGCTGTTTGACGGGGGACCAGACTCCCTTGGAAGGCAGTGGACTCTCCTTCCTTGGAGGTTTTTAAGGTGAGGTTGGGTGGCCACCCGTCATGTTTGCTCTAGCGGAGACTTCTGCATTGCAGGGGGTTGGACTGGATGACCCTTGGGGGTCCCTTCTGACTCTACCATTCTACGATGCTGAAATGTGGTGAGCTGAGTGGGGAAATGAGAAATTGAGAGACATCAGCATTGCCAGATTCGCTCATCTCTCATTCCTCTTGCTGTGCGGTCTATGCAGAGAATATACCTGGGACTGCCCTCAGCCTTCAACATCCACTTCGTTGGACTGGTCATGTTGTGCAGATGCCTGATCATCGTCTTCCAAAGCAACTACTCTATTCCAAACTTAAAAATGGAAAGCGCAATGCTGGTGGTCCACAAAAGAGGTTTAAAGACTCTCTCAAGGCAAATCTTAAAAAAAAAATGTAATATAAACACCGACAACTGGGAAACACTGGCCTGTGAGTGCTCCAGTTGGAGAACAGCCTTTACCAAAGGCGTTATGGGCTTTGATTGAAGACACTCGAACTCAGGACTCAAGGGAGAAACGTGCTAAGAGGAAGGCATGCTTGGCAAACCCTCACCGTGATCAACTCCCGCCCGGAAACCAATGTCCCCACTGTGGAAGGACGTGTGGATCCAGAATTGGCCTCCACAGTCACCTACGGACTCATTGTTAAAACCATGTTTATGGAAGACAATCTTACTCGGCTACGAGGGATAGAAGAAGAAGAAGAAGAAGAAGAAGAAGAAGAAGAAGAAGAAGAAGAAGACGACGACACTGTCTTCCTGCAAAAACTGTATTTTAAGGGACTTATTTCAAACCAAGTTTCTAGACCTTATGACTGGAAGCAGACACTGGAAACATGCAGCCAACACCATCTGCTTGTAACCAGAGGAGGAAGGTGAAAAGAATCCTTTCCTCCTCTCCCTATTCCGCAAGCAGAATAAAGAGCAGAAACGCATAAAAAGCGTTCAAATTTCCCACGCAGGTTGCAGAATCCAGCTCATTTATTTCTAGAACTGCTTTAATGCAGCGTCTAAATTGTTATTATTTTGTCAGAGTCCTGAAGCGGCAACCACCGCCATCAAATTTTAAATTCTTTAACGCAGGATTTATTTATTTATTTATTTGTATCAAAGGAAGCATGGTGCTTTGCCTCTCGCCCTCGTGAGGAGCGGCCAGCGCCTCCTTTGCAAAGTCTCTCCCTTCTGCCTCCTCCCTCTCCCAGAAAAGGAGCGGCCGGCCGGCATTTGTTGCCCCTGCGGCTGCAGCCTTGCCAACCCTAAGAGGCTTTGCCCTCGGACAGAACAAAAAGGGTAAGCTCCTTTGCAGCCGCTAAGCCAAATACACCTAAATAGAGGACACAGATCTGTGCACCCCTCCTCTCCGACAGGGAGGCGCTCTCCCAGGGAACCCCAGGGCAGGGGACTCTGTGCCAACGGTGAGGTGCAGCAGCAAGAAAAGCCCATTCTGTGCTGCATCCACAGAAGTCTAGTGCCAATCAGATCAAGGGAAGTCATGTTGTTGTTGTTGTTCAGTCGTGTCCGACTCTTCGTGACCCCATGGACCAGAGCATGCCAGGCACTCCTGTCTTCCTCTGCCTCCCACAGTTTGGCCAAACTCATGCCAGTCGCTTCGAGAACACTGTCCAACCATCTCATCCTCTGTCGTCCCCTTCTCCTTGTGCCCTCCATCTTTCCCAACATCAGGGTCTTTTCTAGGGAGTCTTCTCTTCTCATGAGGTGGCCAAAGTACTGGAGCCTCAACTTCAGGATCTGTCCTTCCAGTGAGCACTCAGGGCTGATTTCTTTAAGGATGGATAAGTTTGATCTTCTTGCAGTCCATGGGACTCTCAAGAGTCTCCTCCAGCACCAGAATTCAAAAGCATCAATTCTCCAGCTATCAGCCTTCTTGATGGTCCAGCTCTCACTTCCGTACATTACTACTGGGAAAACCATAGCTTTAACTATACGGACCTTTGTCGGCAAGGTGATGTCTCTGCTTTTTAAGATGCTGTCTAGGTTTGTCATTGCTTTCCAACGGTGAGGTGCAGTGGCAAGAAAAGCCCATTCCGTGCTGCATCCACTGAAGTCTAGTGCCAATCAGACCAAGGGAAGTCATGGTCCCACTCTGTTCTGCCCTTGGTCAGACTCAGAGCACACCCGGAGTCCTGTGTCCAGTTCTGGGAACCACAATTTAAGAAGGATGTTGACAAGCTGGAAGGTGGGCAGAGGAGGGCGACCCAAAGAACTGGAAATTTACAGCCTGTGAAGCGTTGAGGGGAAATTTAATCAAGATGTTTTATTAATGGTATTTAACACCTGCCAAAATAGCTAAAATATATGAAACGAAAACAGAGGAGACATTCATACATGTTTGGTGGACCTGTCTTTTATTTTGTCATTCGTTATATTTTATGTTATGTTTATTTTATGTTATGTTTATGTCTAATGGTGGTGGATTCGTTTATTTGAGTTGTGGTGGATTTATGTTGCAAATAAATAAATTTTTTTAAAACAAGATGATCAAGGGCCTAAAAGCCAGGCCTGATGAGGAACAGTTGAAGGAGCCGGGTATGTTTAGCCTGGATAAGAGGAGATATAAGAGTCACCTTCAAATATCTAAAGGGCTGTCACATGGAGGATGCAGCAAGCTTGTTTTCTCCTGCTCCGGAGGGTAGGACTCGAACCCATGGCCTCTTCCAAAACATCAGGAAGAACCTTCTAGCAGTGAGAGGTGTTTGACAGTGGAACAGTCTCCCTTGAGAGGTGGTGGACTCTCCTTCCTTGGGGGTTTTTAAGCAGAGGTTGGGTGGTCCTCTGCCCTGGATGTTGCAGCTGAGATCCCTGCATGGCAGGGGGTTAGACTAGATGACCCTCGGGGGTCCTTCCAACAGTTCTCTGTTTCCATGAGCCTACAATCACAAAAACCAAGTGGGTCCCAAAATAAACACCTGAATATTGTGAGCCTGGGTAGAAAGGGGGATCTTCAGCATTCAATGGAAGCAGTACAATGAAGGTGGAAGGGGAACCTCTTTGGGGTGAGAGTTGCCTAGCTTAGGGGGGCCACCACAGAGAAGACCCTCTTCCCCTCAGCCGCAGTCCCTGAGCATCTGCAGGCGGAGAAATCACCAAGAAGGCGCCGCCTGCCGATCTCAACACTCAATGGGGTCTGTGGGGAAGGAGGCGGCCTTTCCTATATGTGGGGCCTGAGTTGTTTAGGGCATTAAAAACGAACGTGAGTTAGTGGCACAATTTACCATAGAGTTGTAGAGTTGGAAGGGACCACCAAGGGTCATCTAGTCCAACCCCCTGCAATGCAGGAATCTCAGCTAAAGTGTCCAGGACAGAGGGACATCCAATCTCTGCTTTAAAACCTCCGAGGAAGGAGAGTCCACCACCTCTTGTGGGAGTCTGTTCCACTGTCCAACAGCTCTTGCTATCAGAAAGTTCTTCCTGATGTTGAGTCGGAATCGCCTTTCTTGTAACTTGGAGCCACGGGTTCGAGTCCTGCCCTTCAGAGCAGGAGAAAACAAGCTTGCTACATCTTCCATGTGAGATATTTGAAGATGGCCATCATATCTCCTTTCAGTATCCTCTTGTCCAGGCTAAACATACCCGGCTCCTTCAAGCGTTCCTCATCAGGCTTAGTTTCCAGGTGCCTTGTCACCTTAGTCGCCCTCCTCTGAACACCTTCCGGCTTGTCAACATCCTTCTTAAATTGGGGGAGCCAGGATTCCAAGCAGGGTCTGGACAAGGTAGAACAGAGCATTCATTCATTCATTCATTCATTCATTCATTCATTCACATAAAATCCATCCCTGTTGATGGCAGAAACCTCAGAGTGGTTTACAAAATGACAAAACAAGAAAACCAAGAAAGATTTGCAATCCTACTTCAAAGCATACAAAAGGTAAAATACTCAAACAGGTTAGAACTACCTTAACTTCCTAAGCATATGGACAAGTTTGCCTGAAGAAAATTGTTCTTAGCAGCTGCCCAAAAGTGTAAACCAAAAGATGCTGCTTGATATCAAGAGGCGGGGAGTTCCAAGGTGCAAATGCTGCCACGCTGAGTTCTTAGAAGTGCAGAATGGGTGTTACCTGGCAGCACCAATTTCAGAGCGATCAAATGGGCACATGGGGGTAAATCGAACTCATAGGTAAACAAGGCAAGTTCTTTCAAATTGTTTTTGATATGGCATTTTAAACTTGCAACCTCTGCTCTGGGACGTTCCAGCAATAAATAAATAACAGTATTTTGCCTTTTTATGATTACTGATGCTAACAGTGCCTTTCGCCAAGAGGCCGCAGAACTCGCTCACCCCCGCCCACCCCAGCTCCCGCGCCCTAAAAGGATTCTAATTCCGGACGGCTAACGAGGTTAGCCGCCCTCATCTGCAAATGGACCATCTGGGCAGATCCCAGATTGGCCAGATCGGACGCAGTGAATCAGCGGGGTGCGGTCAGCTGCTCGGGGGTGGCTGCACGAGGGTATTTCAAGGAGGCAGCCCATCCGCCCCAGATGATACTCTGCACAATTGCTTAATTGTTTATCTATTTATTGCACATGTATACTGCCCTGTCCCCGCAGGTCTTAGGGCGGATCCTAAAATATAAAATAATATAAAATATAAATTTGTATTATTTACACCCAGCTCATCTGGCTGGGTTTCCTCAGCCACTCTGGGCATCTTCCAGCAGAATATAAAAACATAATAAAGCGTCAATTGTTAAAAATCACAATATAAAATCACATAATACATAATAAAAACAAGAACAACCCATTAATCCCCCCCTTCTACAATACATTTTAAAAAGGGCATCAGATGTCAATCAGCCAAAGGTAACATAACTTGCAGATCTATGGAACCCCTTAAAAGGATATAGGAAAACAGAAGTACTGTTTTTGGGGGACAGGAGGCGAGTGGGTGTGGAGGACTCCCTGGTCCTGAATGGGGTAACTGTGCCCCTAAAGGAGCAGGTTCGCAGCCTGGGAGTCATTCTGGACTCACAGCTAACCATGGAGGCACAGGTTAATTCTGTGTCCAGGGCAGCTGTCTACCAGCTCCATCTGGTACGCAGGCTGAGACCCTCCCTGCCCGCAGACTGTCTCGCCCAGAGTAGTGCATGCTCTGGTTATCTCCCACTTAGACTACTGCAATGCTCTCTGCGTGGGGCTACCTTTGAAGGTGACCCGGAAACTGCAATTAATCCAGAATGTGGCAGCTAGACTGGTGACTGGGAACAGCCGCCGAGACCACATAACACCGGTCCTGAAAGACCTACTTTGGCTCCCAGTACATTTCCGGGCACAATTCAAAGTGTTGGTGCTGACCTTGAAAGCCCTAAACGGCCTCGGTCCAGTATACCTGAAGGAGCGTCTCCACCCCCATCATTCAGCCTGGACACTGAGGTCCAGCACCAAGGGCCTTCTGGTGGTTCCCTCACTGCAAGAAGCCAAGTTACAGGGAACCATGCCACAGTGGAATACTGAATGGTATAGTTTTTGTAAAATATGCAGGGATATATGATATGTAAAATGAACCATGGAAAGAAAAGAAGGGAAGTCATTGATATCTTAAGGGTGTAAAATGGCTGGCTGGCAAGATCTGCTGCCCAAAACCCCGGAGGCGCTGCTGCCAGTCAGTGCAGACAACACTGAACTGCCTTGGGATTAAGCCAGTTTCCTCTGCCCCTGTTTAAACCAGCCTCTAGTTCAGAACCTTATTTTCTTTTTACAGGAAGTTCTGTGAGAGACCCTGGAAGGCTGCTGCTGCCGGTCAGTGTAGACAACACTGGGCTGGATGTGCTAATGGTCTGACTCGGTAGAAGGCTGCTTCCTCTGTTGCTAATTCAAAGCATATCTTTATTTAGAACCATGAGGACTAGCTCCTCTCTTTTAATGGTGCACATAGATCAGCGGCAGAGCGGCTGCTTGGCATGCAGAAGGCCCAGGTTCCATCCCCGCTGGCAGCATCTCCAGGTAGGGCTGAGAAATATTCCCTGGTGAAACCCCTGGGGAGCCGCTGCTGCCTATCAGTGCAGACAATACTGAGATGGGTGAAACCCTTGTACGATTTTGCTTGTTCCTGTAAAACCTCGTGGTGGGGGCACCTGGTTGGCGAATGCTGCCCTGGTCTCCCTTGACCAGTCAGGTGGTTGCCCACACTGCTCCCTCCCTCCCAGCACCATGGCAACGGCCATCTCCCCTCAGCAATGGTTGCCATGGAGATGGCTCCCACCAGCTTGCTGAGCCTCCCTTTCCCACAGCCCCTCTGCTCTGAGGCTCTTGAATCGCAGAAGGGTCCCCAACGGTCATCTAGTCCAACCCTGCCTATGCGAGAATCGCAGCGAGAGGGGGCCATCGGGGGTTTGCACCCATCGCCAGGCCCCCCAAGACAAGTGCCCACGTGGCTGTCAATGAGGAAGATGGGCACCCAGGGTGGATAAAAATCAATGATTTTTAATATATATATATATTAAAAATTGGATTTTTTTATTTAAATAAAAAAAATTAAATCAGATTTTTTTTTTAAAAAAATGGATTTTTTAAATAAAATGCTTTTGGAGGAAAAATCTTTCTAAAGATCATTTTCTATTTAAGTTACATTATAGTCCAAAGGCTATTCATCAGGAAATAAGGATTCGTATTGAGTTTTTCATGTGTGCTAAAACTCAGCTTTAAAAAAACAACAACAATTTAACCACATCAGTTAACAAACATGGATACATATGCTATAATATTATTGTTTAAGTTAAATAAATTGTTTAAATTGTTATTAAGGAAATGATTGTTTTTTTCCTTCCAATAAAGTACAGCAGAAAAGTTGTCCAAATATAAACAGTTAACATATTTAAACCTCACAATAATTTCATAATTATCTATCTATGTATTTCTAATAGTATAACCAAATCAGTAATTTTTGATATAACTGTAAAAACTACCCTGAAAATTTATTATTCCAAAAATGAAACCTTCCTCTGGTTGTAAATATTAAGATTATACCAGCAAGAATTAGTCTTTCTGTAAAAGAAAAAATGATTTAAATCAGGTCTTACTGACTAGTGATTTAAATTGTGATTTAAATCGATTTATTTAAATCAAATGCACCCTGTGGGCAACCCAAGAAAATAACAAGTCAGAAGGAGAAAGGAAGTCAATTCTGCTTGCATTTAAAAACAACCCTACCTGATTTGCCTTTTCTGAGAGGCAGCGGTTGTGGAGTGGTTGCAGCATCAGACTCTGAACTGGGAGAGATCAGGGTTCGAATTCACCCACCCACCCCCTGCCTTGGCCCACGAAGCTCACTGCATGTGAACCTGGGCCGGTCGCTGCCTCTCAGCCTCCCCTACCTCACAGGGATGTTGTGGGGATTGAATGAGGACTAGGGCCTGGGAGAGACCAGGGTGCGAATCCCCCCCTTGGCCCATGAAGCACAGGCCAGGTGAGACCTTGGGGGTCGGAAACTGCCTCTCTCAGCCTAGCCTGCCTCACAGGGTTGCTGTGGGGGTTAAGTGAGGAGGGGGAACCATGGACGACACCCCTTGAGCTCCTTGGCAGAAGAGGTGGGAGAGGGGTGCAAATAGATACACAACAAATAAATAAATAATGCAAGCGCCGAGAGAAGGAAGAGCCATCCTCCAAAATCCAATGCAATTCTCCAGACAAGGGAACTTGTACAAAAATACATATTCTAAACAGTACATCAAAAAGGAATATATAAGTGAAAAGGACAGATAAAAATGCAGTCTATTCATATTATTATTATTATTATTATTATTATTATTATTATTATTATTATTACTATCCTGCCCATCTGGCTGGGTTTCCCCAGCCACTCTGGGCGGCTTCCAACAAAATATTAAAATACAATAGTCCTTCAGATATTAAAAGCTTCCCTTAACAGTCTATCAGGGAATACTGCTTTGCAAATACACACAAAAAACAACAACAACACACAATATCTCGTAAAATTGTGTAGAAAAATTCAAGAAATTCACACAAAATGTTGCCGGTTTTTCTTGCGGGTTTCTTTTAAGGGAAAACATTCAGAACCGGATGTGGAAATGCAGGGAGGCGAATTTAAGATTTGAAAAATGGGGGGAGTGGCAGATTTGCCGACGCTTAGCGGCTGCTGAACAGGGGCACACTGGGAAAACGCCACGTGCGAATGCCGCCGGTATGTTCTTTCTTCACAAGCTGAGAGAGGCTGGCGAGCAGCTCTGCGCAACGTGCAGGAAGAGACGTCGGCTCTCTCGTTACGCAAATGCAACGAGCCCCGAATGCGAAACACAAAAGAGTCAGAAAGGTCACAGGAAAACCACCACTCTTTGAAATGAGTTGCATCTAAGTTAGATAAGTTAGTGAGATCAGTTACGAGTCGACTGCAGTGAGGTTTTCTACAAGCAAAGCATAGTCTCACAGGCGTCGGGGGTTGGAAGGGAACCCCAGGGTCACCTAGCAGTCCAACCCCCTGCAATGCAGGAATTTCATGAAATAAAAAAGTTAAATCAAAGTTGAATGTTAGATCTAAGTTAGATTAGGCACTGGGAGTGGGAATGGATCACGTTTGCTTATTTGTTCCATGTCTGGAACAGAAAGGAGCGCTCCACCCCCATCGTTCAGCCCGGACACCGGGGTCCAGCTCCGAGGGCCTTCTGGCGGTTCCCTCCCTGCGAGAAGTGAGGTTACAGGGAACCAGGCAGAGGGCCTTCTCGGTGGTGGCGCCCGCCCTGTGGAACTCCCTCCCACCAGATGTCAAAGAGAAAAAAAACTACCTGACTTTTAGAAGACACTTGAAGGCAGCCCTGTTTAGGGAAGCTTTTAATGTTTGATGTTTTATTATGCTTTTTAATATTCTGTTGGGAGCTGCCCAGAGCAGCTGGGGAAACCCAGCCAAATAGGCGGGGTATTAATAATAATAATAATAATAATAATAATAATAATAATAATAATATTTAGAATTGTAGAGTTGGACGAATTGGTAGAGTTGGGTCATCTAGGCCCACCGGCTGCAATGCAGGAATCAATGGGTCAACGCAACTGTTGTAACTTTCAGTCTGCAAGAAATATGCAACCGATGAACACACCCAGCGTCCTTTTGCACTGAAAGGAACAGGGAAAAAACGTCACTCACGACATCATTCTGCAAAGTAAGTTGCATCGGTCAATTGCAGAAGTTAAGCAATTTCGCCACGGCGGATGGCAAATCATGCCGGGTATTTTTGGAGGGAGGCAAACTGTGGCGTGATGGAAACAGCGCTGCGGGGTGCCGAGATGTCTTCTTCCACCACCCCCCCAGGAGGAAAGCGGGCCAACCCCCCTCCCCCCAAAGCCCTGTTGCCTAACAAGCTTTGCTAAGGGTAACTGATAAGCTCAGGGGCTATTTTTAAAAGCCCACAGTGTCGCCGTAAGCCAGGTGTAAGGCGAGGAAACCCACGCCCAGAGAATCAGCGATTAGGGTGTTAAGAGGGCGAAGGAGAGGAAGTTGAAGGAAGGCAGGCCGGAAAGCGAGGGGAAGCCGCAGGCCAGAGAGGAGCCTGACCTGATGCAATGGGCACACAAGTTGCAAACACAGGAGGTCATGCAGAGCACATCTCAAGCCCAACACCCCAAAGCGTCTCTGCTTGCAGTTTAAAAAAAAAATTAAAATGTGTTTCTGGTATTGAGAGCTCCAAAAGAGGCGTTTTTAAAAGATGCAATTATTTTACTGATGTTCATGTTATTATTTTTGCTAGGACATTCATATCCCAGGCTTATTTACTTCGTAACATTTATACACCACGTGTTTGCAAAAAGGAGAAAAAAGGATAATGCCATGAAATTAGCAGTGCGGGGGGGGGGGGACGACAAGAATAAGTTGAGGCATTCCAAGAGTTAAAATAACAGTAGACTAAAAGCAGGTTTCTGGCAAGGGGCTTGAGGAGGGACAGACAGGGCACACACCCCTTTCCCTGCTTTGTCTTCACAACAACCCTGTGAGGCGGGTTGGGGGCCACCCATAGCCTCTCTCAGCCTAAGGTCACACCCAGAGAGCTTCAAGGTCCCATCTCCCGTGTCCTTAGTCTTCTAACCAAGAAATAAGGGGGTTCCTTCCAAGGGACTCTGTGCAGGCCACCCGCTCTACGCAGCAGCCAACTCCCTCTCCATCTCAGTTTTCCCCATCTGCAAAATGGGAGCTATAGTATTATTATTATAATTAATTCATTACATTTGTATAATGACCTACATTTTCATAGGATCATAGGGCAGTTCACAACATAAAAATACAAAATGAGGACACAAAATACATAACAAAACAAAAACTAGATTGATTGATTGATTGATTGATTGACAGATATTGATAGATTTTGATATAATAATATCTTAAATGGGGGTTAGGAGAGAAGCACTTTGCATATTTTAAAAAAAGCATAAATCAATCCACTTTGGGCACAGATATCCGCGCTATTTTTGTACCGGGGTCTCTCTCGGTCAACACCAGCCGCCGACTTGGAGCAGCGAGGGTTGTTTTGTAAGTTACTAGTCCCAAAGAATCCCACCTTAGTGACGCAGGAGCCCCGGTGAATCCCCACATAAACACACAGGAGCCCATCTGCGTAGCAAGGAGATAATTCCCTCTCTCGGAGGGATTTGGCTCTGAGATAAGTTCATTAGCAGTTACCACAGCACAGCTATAAATAGGAAGGTGATCTGCAAAAGGAAAAACGGATGGGCGGAGGGAGGAGGAGGAGGAGAGGCCTCTGAGCTCCCTTTGATGTGCATCCCAGGTCGGAGGAAGGAATCCCCTCACCTGTACCAAGCATCAGCTCAGCCACCAAATGGCTCTCAATTCCACTCCCGCAACCTGATGTGTAAACATGATTTTAAAATCCTACAGTTGGAAGGACCCCAAGGGCCACCTAGTCCAACCCCCTACAATTCAGGAATCCCAACTGAAGAATCCCTGACAGATAGCCCTCCGAGCTCTCTCTAATAACCTCCAAGGAAGGAGGGTCTTGCAGAGGGAATCCATTACAATAAATTGAAGAAACGTAGAGTCAGAAGGGATACCCAAAAGTCATCTAGTCCAACCCCCTGCAATGCAGGAATCTCAGCTAAAGCATCCAAGACAGATGGCCACCCAACCGCTGCTTAAAAACCTCCAAGGAAGGAGGGTCTTTCAGAGGGAATCCATTCATTCCCCTTTGACCAATTCTTCCTGTCAGAAAGTTCTTCTGATGTTGTGTTGCCTTTCTTGCAATTTGAAGCCATTGTTGAGTCCTGCCCTCTGGAGCTGCAGAAAACAACCTCGAGACATTTGAAGATGGCTATCATATCTCCTCTCAGTCTCCTCTTGCCCAGCTTGGTTTCCTGATCATTTTGGTCACCCTCATCTGCACGCCTTCCAGCTTGTCAATGTCCTCCTTAAACTGGGGTGCCCAGAACTGGACAAAGGACTCCCAAGTATTTTAATGTTGCATTTTAACATTATCACAAATCCATCCTGGCACCAAGTTACAGCAAAGGTTTGGATCAAAGAATTACATAAATAGCATGCATGCATTTGCAATAACTCCATCTCTTAGCGTGGCGACATTTGGAACTCCCTGCCTATTGACATCATGCCAGCACCCTCCCTGTACTGCTTGCAGTGCCTACTGAAAACATTTTTTTATTTAGACAAGCCCATCCAGACGTTCAGAAAGCTGCTGCGAGTTTCCACCTAACATTTCAACGGCTTCAATCGGTTCTGCTTGTTGCTACTTCGTCTCCTAGATAATTGTCTCTTTTTCCTAATCGGCCTGGAGGGGTGGCGTTCTTTTTAAGCAATCTGGTGGCGGGTGAATTTCTAGGAAGCAAATAAATGAAAACAATGAGAGGCAAGATGCCCGAGAGAAATCGAAAAGTGCCATGCAAAAGCAGCTGTCGCGGAAGATGCCCCAAACAGTCTATTTATTCCTCGCTCTGCAGAGAGCATCACCATCGACTGAGGAGGCGAGAGGCACCCAGAGGTAATCCCCGGCTAATCAGCCGCCCTGAGAGCAAGCTGCAAATCTGGGCAATAGGGAAGGGGGCGCAGAGGGTTCGTGATGAGCTTAATCCCTTAGGAGGACACCTTTCCAGAGCCAGCTGCTCAGGAAGGGGACAGGGTGAACTGGGCAGAGTAGCAGGACATCCTGCAGGAGGGGGGGGGAGGCCCAACCCCTTTGAAAAAGGATCAGACCCATTCACATGGGAGAAGGAGGAGGAAGAGGAGAGGGCTGTGGGGGAGGTACTAGCCAGGATGGCTCTGCCGGTTGGAGGCAGCAATGCTTCTGAATGCCAGTTGCTGGGATCCTGCTTGAGAGTTTCTCACCAGGAGATTGGGGTGGCCATCTGAGGACAGGATGCCGGACCAGAGGAGCCACTGGCCTGATCCTGTAGTCACGCATGATCGGAAGTTCTGTCTCTGCAGTTGGAAGCAGCAAGCTAACTGGGAGGAACCCCCTGAGGGTTGTCTGGTCCAGCCCCCTGCAGTGTGGGAATCTCTCGTGTTTGAATCCTGCCTGTGGGTTTGCCCTTGGGGCATCTGGGTGGCCACTGGGAGAGCAGGAGGCTGGACTCGGGGGGGGGGGGCGCTTTGGCCTGGCCCAGGAGGCTCTTCTGGTGTTCCGAGGACTAAGAGGATCCCGGTCCGGTTTGCAGTAGGAAAGGGACTCAGCCCTGCTGAGTCAGACGAAAGGCCCAGAGAGGCCAGCACGCAGTTTTCCACAGCAGCTACCCGGATGTCCCCAACAGGACATGATCCACGTGTGCCCCATAGCCCTCACCATTAATACACTCTCGTTGCATCAATGTCATGCTACAGAATTCAACTCCGCACACACAAAAACACGCCATCAGCCTGGATGGATCCTAAAAGATCCTCTAACGCATTATATGCCCAACTGATCCCTCTGCCCGGCAGGAGATGGCCTCTCATAGAACCTTTCCTACAGAACGGGGCCTTCAGCATGGCGGCGCCCATCCTTTGAAACGCCTTACTTTTCTGTCTCAGGCAGATGCCATCTCTGCTGCCTTTCCAGGGTCTATCAAAAAACCTTTCCTTTCGAAGAAGTCTCTTGAGCAGAGATCCTTATCTCATCTTCCCTGGGTGCAAATTTGTTTGATGCATATGGGTGGGGTTTTTTAATCGTTGACATTCTCATTCATTGCTTTGGGATGATTCGCGGGGAGGAGGCCATGAATTAAACGGAATCGAATAAATAGAGCGGGCCAAAGTTCCTGGGAGCTCCTAGCACACGGTCACCCAGCCCAAGCGGGAAGCCTTCAGAATCAGTAAATTGGCAAAGATGCATCAAGAGTTTTAATCTTCATGCCCTGCCCCAACTCCAATCCTCCAATGCGTGGGGAGCAAGAGGGCTTCAGTTGCAGAGAACACCTGCTTAGCGTGCAGAAGGTCGCAGGTTCCATCCCTGGCAGCATCTCCAGGTGGGGCTGGAACAGACTCCCCACATAAAACCTTAGAGAGCTGCTGCCAGTCAGTGCTGGCACTCTTGAACTGGATGGCTCGACGGTGCGACTCGGTACAATGCAGTTTCTTGTGTTCCTAAATATGGAACATGAAGATGATGCAGCGTGAGCCCTTTTATACACAGGGATAATTCAGAGAGAATTCAGAACCATGAGGACTAGAATCTTGTGTGGCTTTTTTTTAGGGGCTGCAGCTTGGTGGTAGATTGCCTCCGTTGCACGCAGAAAGTCCCGGGTTCATTCCCCGATAGCATCTCCACATAATCCTGAGGGGAAGCCTCCCTGCCTGGGAGAGCTGCTGCTGCTGCTGCCAGTCAGTGCAGACAATACTGAGCTAGATGGACCACTGGTCTGCTTTCTACACCCTGTGGTTTGGCAGGGGAATGACCTGTCCAACACATCAACAGGAGGCACAAATGTGGGTTAGATGGGTTAACCGTCTGACCTGAGACAAATTCACTTCCTACATTCCCACATCTTATATACCCCTAATTAACTGAGATTCAAAAACGAACCACAAAACCGTCTGGCTCACCAGGAGCAAAGGAAATCTCAGGCCACGTGCACACAGACATTTCCTTAAACGCAAACTTGGAGAGCAAAATATACAGGAGGATCGCACTGCAGTCCTCAGCAATATGCAGGCAGCTACAGGAGTCAAACCAAGACCATGAACTGCTGCAGAAAGTAGAAAGAGAGAAAGCAGCTGCTAAGGCCCTTTCCCTAGACCTAAGAAGCAAGATCCCAGTCTTCATGGGGCTGGATTAAGAGCTGGATTAAATAGGAAAATAGAAAACTCCCCTATATTAAATCAGACAACTGGACCATCTCGGCCCTGCCCTCAGACCAGGGCATTCCAAACTTTTCAAGTAGGTGACACACATTTTAGACATGCATCATCATTTCACAACAAAGTAATTCAGTTTTACTAGCAAACCAGAGGTTAAACTACCCATTTTCCAGCCCTGAGAGGAGTATCAGGAGCGTTCGCACAACACACTAGCATGTTGCGACACACAGCTTGGAAAGCTCTGGTCTACACTGAGCGGCAGGCAGCAATGGCTCTCCAGGGTTTCAGGCAGAAGGGACATTTCCAGCCCCACCTGGAGATGCCACCCAGGACCAAAACATTAGAGCCCTGCTCCCATACCGGAGCCATTCTCCTCCCCGCCAGAGCCTTGTCCGAGGACGGAAAGCCACAAAGCTGCAACCACGCAGGTCAAAAGCACACCTGCCCTGGACAAGCTCCCAAAGGACACATGAGACCTTCACAGAGCACATTTGCTTTTGCACACTCCAGGAAGTGACAGAGTTTGGAGACGTGCAAACCTCCCGTTTCTTGACAGCATTTGTCCCTTTAGCCCAAAAGGTTCTCAAAAGTGGCTCCCAAAAAGACTCACCATCAAAAAAGACATGGCACAAAAGGAAAAGTGGAGGAGGAGGGAGGAGGTGGAAATCAAGCACAACTACTTCAAGTTACCAGTCCCTAAACATTAAAAGCCTTATCATCTCCTCCAACTATTCACACGCTAACTTTGTAAACTCAGTGCAGGGATACCTTTCCGCTTCTCTCCAACACAAGGGAGGCATCCTAGCAAGTCTATCCTTGGGGGAAGAGATTCCAAAGATGGGCGGAAGCCAGACACAGGCAGCATCCAGGTGCCAGGAGCCTCTGAGCATCAGGGGCCCACCAGAACTCCAGCCAGCCATAGCAGGCTGTAAGCCCCCTGGAAGAACACAGGTGCAAACTGAGAGGCGACGGTAACACTCATGTCATTGCCTGCTTCTGACATGCACTCAGTGTCTGGTTACGCAACCAGCCAAAGACTGCTTGGGTCTTGGGTCCCCTAGGCCCTAGGGGGAAGCTAGCCCCATGGAGCTACTTCTGAGTAAACAACCACAGGAGGGGCTCTGGGGCAATACTTTATTTCATTGTGGTTTGCCAAAAAGATAAAACAACAAAAATTATCCACAAGGAGGATTAATAACTTTCAAAAAGTCAAAATAACGACACTCTTGGGATGTTAATAACCCAATGGGAATAAAATAATAATAGACGAAAAGCAGCGTTTACTCTACTTTATTTGCTTCCTTTCCTCCATTCAACTTTCTCCCTCCCGCGGAAAAGACGACCATGTAGGAAAAGCGCGGGTGGGGACAGAAGACACCCCCCCCTCACGCGACTTTGCCTGGGAGGACCAATGAGGTGCAGCAGGGACACCCCCTAGAGGGATCGAGGGGAAGTGGGTGGGGTGTGGAAGATCGGGGGGCTGAATATTCAGGGACCCACTCCCCACCCCACCCCCACTACCTTTGCGGGCAAGGGGCCTGGCGTTCTTGTGTCCGGAGGGGTTGCGCTTTGGCGCTGCGCCCAGGGCGCACGGCGCTTGGAGAGGTGCAGGGGGGTCCGGGCCTGCGGGGCCGCCTTACCGGAGGTGATCTTGGGGAGCCCCAGCACGTCCTCGGGGCTGATGGCGGCTTTGCGCAGCAGTTCCTCCTCGGTGCAAGCGGCGGCGGCGGCGGCGGCTCCTCCGCCAGCGCCGGCCCCAGGCGCGCCTCCTCCTCCGGCGCCGCTGCCCTTCTTCACCTTCATGGCGCCGCCGCTGCTGCTGCTGCTGCTCCTCTGTGCGGCCGCGGAGCGAGTGGCGGCGGCGGCGGCGGCGGCGCGCGCGGAGGCTGCTGCAGCGGCGGCGGCGGTGGCGGCGACAGCGACCACGGTCGCCTCGCTCATCCCCGCCCGGCCGCGCGCCCTAAGCGCCTTTGCGGCCGCTGGGCCGCCCCTTCGGGCCCGGCTCCGCCCCAGCGGAGGGAGGAGGGAACGCAAGGGCGCCTCGGAGCGCGTGCAGAGCGCCGGCGAGCGAGGGGTAGAAGAAGTGCTCGCAACCTGGCCGGGCAGTTGTGAAAGGAACGTGGCAGGAAGGGAGGACTAGGAGCAGCCCTGCCCTCCTTGGAACAGGTGGGTAAGGGGTAAATATTAAAAAAATATTTTTTTTTTTTTTTTTTTTTTTTTTTGCAAATTGGTTAAGATATATGGACATATTGCAGCAGGAAGGGGACTCTTTTAAGCTAAAAAGCTACGATCAAGTGAAAAGTCAGGTCCCCGACTGGCTGCATTATCATCAGGTATATGAAACATTCAAAATGGACAAAAAAGTTGGTTTTCAAGTAGAAAAATCAAAACTGGAAACAGAACTGATAGAATCGAACTTTAAAAACCTTTCCAAAATGTATAATCTTTTGCTAGAGTGGCATACGAAAGATGAATTGGTTAAATCGTCAATGATAAATTGGGCGAAAGATATAGGACACAATATTATGATGGATGACTGGGAGGGATTGTGGCAAAAAGGTATTAAATTTACTGCTTGTCATAGTTTAAGAGAAAACATAATGAAAATGGTTTATAGATGGTATTTGACACCAGTTAAGATAGCCAGGATGAATACCAAAATGTCAGATGTATGTTGGAAATGTGAACATGCGAAAGGCACCTTTTTTCATATGTGGTGGTTGTGCCCAGCGGTAAATGCCTTCTGGGATAAGATTTATAACGAACTCAAGAAGGTAATGAAGGTTACCTTTTGTAAGAAACCAGAGGCACTTCTCCTGAGCATAACCAATGAAGAGATACCCAGTCAGGATAGAGTGTTCTTTATGTATGCCACAACAGCAGCTAGAATCTTATTGGCAAGAACATGGAAAGGCGAAGAGATACCAACGGTGGAAGAATGGCAGATGAAGATGATGGAATATATGGAACTCGCAGAGCTGACCGCCAGAATCCGGGACCAGAGGGAGGAGAAGGTGTCAAGGGATTGGAAGAAATTTAAGGATTATTTAGTCAAAACAGTAAAATTGAATATCTGAGCAGAATTAAATAGAATAGCGGCTTTAGTAGATATATGTTAGATAAAATTGTTGGTAAGATATTTTTGTGTGAAAAATTTAATTGTTAGGAATTGTGTTAAGATTTGATGTTAAAGTTAAGATATGATTAAGCAAAGTAAAGTGTATTAGAAATTGAGTTAATGTGAATAGAACAAGATACAAAGCTACCTTGGAGATATATATGATTTTGAAGACAGTGGAGGGAATGGGGGAAGTCCCTCAAAATAGAGAAGTTAGTAACAAGAAAAGTAAGAGGATAAATGTTAGTTTAAAGGTTTGTATATGTTTCTTTTTATTGTGATTGTTTGATTATGTTTTTGTGTTGTGTTTATGTATTGTATTTTGTATTTTTATATTGTGAATGTTGTTGTTTATGCTATGTTTTCCCTTTGTCTTAATAGAAAATAATAAAATCTTATAAAAAAAAAAAAAAATATTTTTTTTTCTTTAGAATCATGAGGACTAGCATCTTTCTTTTGAAGGGAAGGGAGGCAGCTCAGTGGTGGAGCCCCTGCTTTGCATGCAGAAGGTCCCAGGTTCAATCCCTGGCAGCCTCTCTAGGTGCCACTGGGAAAGACTCCCTTGCCTGAAGCTCTGAAGAGCAGCTGCCAGCCAGTGTAGGCAATACTAAGCTAGATGGACCATGGGTCTCGCTCAGTTTTGATAGAGGCAGCTCCCACCGTTCCTATAACACAGCGATAGCCAAAGTGCCGCCCTCCAACAAACACACCCTCAGTGGCTATGTTCCGCCTGCATTGTCAGAGTGGAGCATCGCAAGTAAGGAGAGTGATGCTCTTGCACTTGGGTCCTGCCTCCCTATGGACACCAAGGTTGGCCATGGAACAGGAAGGTGGACCAGATGGGCCCCCTGAGGCCTGATCCGGCCACAGCAGGGCCCTTCTGGTGTCCTCAACCTCTGGAGGGCAACAGGGGCCCCCTCCCTGCACCCGCAGGAGGCCCATCACCACCCTCCCAGCCGCTGCCCCAGCCGCCCAAGAACGACGACCCTGCAGAAAGAGAATCCATCCAACCAGACTTTTATTGAACATCCCTGAGTGTCCTTTGGTACACAGGCCATCCTCTCCATCAATAAGGGCTGAATTTATGCCAACATGCAAACTTTCCATGGCAATGTGAGGAGGTGTAAGCACAGCCCCTTCATAGCCCTGCAAGTGAACAAGATTTATTGGGGGCCACCCATAAAATGACCGGGGGTGTGTGTGTCAGAAATAGGAGAAGAGGCCCGTTCCATCCCACTGCATTCTTCCTAAACTTATTTCTGCAAAAAGGAAAATCTGTTTTTTAAAAAAGCACCAAACCCACAACCCCAGGGAGATAATATTTTCCAAACCATCAGTTGGGGTGTGTGAGATGCAATTAATATTTACATCGAATTTTTGAAACAATAGCTGGCTACTGAAGTATTTCATCACACACCATTTATTTGCCGTTGGCTTGTGGTTTTCTCAAAACTTCTCATTTCTTCATT
Organism: Lacerta agilis; assembly: GCF_009819535.1. Classification (NCBI taxonomy): domain Eukaryota; kingdom Metazoa; phylum Chordata; class Lepidosauria; order Squamata; family Lacertidae; genus Lacerta; species Lacerta agilis. The sequence goes on from NC_046326.1 coordinate 43,503,565, forward strand.
TGTTCTCTGCCTAAGACGTTTTTGGCACATTTAAACTCCTTATATCCAAATGTACTAATTTATGTTGCGGGCGCCTGGTTTTTTTGTGTGTGTGTGTGTGTGTGTGGACTTTGCAAAGAGTGAAGACAATATTGTAGGATCAAGAGAGTCTGGGTGGGCTGCTGGGGGGATGTGATTATGCGATTATGAATTTCGGTTTTCCGCTTTTCGGTTGGTTTTCTATATAAAACAATGGAAGTTGTTTTCAATGGCAATAATAATATCCCAAATGCCCCAGCGCTCTTCTTTGGACAGTCTTGGCAGCACCCTTTGAATCCAGTGGCAGACCTTGCAGGGAGGGCGGTGGAGATCAGCCGCTACAAAGTCTCCAACACAGAGAGAGAGAAACTCAGATCAAGAGGAGGACGGGGCCCCATCCCAGGAAGAGAGAGAGGGTTGCGTCCAGACCCCAGGCACTGCCCTCCATCACGCACGCACGCCCCGGGCGCCAACTTCTCCCCGTGGGGCGTGTGCCTCAGTCCACCTTGATTGCCGCTTTCCTGCTCTGCCTCATCTCCCGGCCGATCTTCACCAGCGACAGCAGAATGGGGACGGCCATGGGCAGGAAGAGGGGGATGTAGATGGCGAACTTCTGGTCGTCGGGGAAGTAGAGGAGGTGGAGGAGGGAAGGGTCGAAAAAGGCCCTCTCCGAGGCGTTGATGGCGGCTTTGCTGGCCTGGAAGGCAGAGTCCAGGCGCCCCTGGCTGAGCTCGGCCAGTGCCTCCTGGGCAAATGCCACAGCGTGGTACACCTAGGGTTAAAAAAGGGCACAGGGATCAGGCCGGGTTTGCTGGGCCAGGGCGTAGTTTGGTGCCAGGACAGCTGCTTTGCATGCAGAAGGTTGGCACAAGGCAGCTTCCTCATTTCTATTTAAATCAGCCCTGAATTTGGAACCTTTGTCCTTCATTTGAATCTTTATCTTTAGGGGAAGGGTGAGAGTCCCTGCTTAGAATCATCATTGTAGAATTGGAAGGGACCCCATGGGTCATCTAGACCAACCCCCTCTCAAGGTACCACAAGACTTGGCAATTGTTGTCACAGCAACGAGCTTAGCACAAGACCCCAAAGAGGGAGCCAAACTGGAGGAGCGCTGCCCCCCCCCCCGAAAGACCCGCCTGGGAGTTTACCTGAGAAGCCACGTCGTCCTTGATGACAATGTTGCCGATCTTTCCCAGCAGCTGAGCCAGGGAGGTGAGGGTGGTGGAGACGGTGGCCACATTCTCCACCGTCCGAGCCCACAGCAGGCGGTCCAGCTCCCAGTCGGAGAGACCCTCGTTCCCGGGGCTTTCCAGGATGGCCCCCTCCGGCAGGGGACCCGGCAGGATCCCAAAGAGCAAGCTGCAGAGAGAAAGAGGCACAGCGAGCAGAGTTAGACACCGGCAGGTTTATATGTTGCTTCTGCAGCAACAGTTTTATGCACCGCTTAGTTAGTGCAACAATGTATAGGCTGCTTAATGCCAAAACTATGCAGATTGCAAAGTACAAAAACCAGCAACACAAACACTAGAATACAAGCACCTGAATCAGAATATACAATAAACAATCCCATGCAAACACTGAACTATAGAGATGTGGGCAGCTGTCTTAATAGCAGGTCGCCAAACCATTCCATCTGGCCTAGCATTGCCTGCACTGACTGGCAGCAATGGCTCTCCAGGGTTTCAGAACGGGAGTCTCTCCCAGCCCTACCCTATTCCCCTGGGCCTTCTGCATGCAAAGCAATGCTCTGCCCTCCCCCTGAAAATAAAGCAAGTTCCTAGTCCTCATGGTGCTGAACAAATAGGAACCTGGGACCTTCTGCATGCAGAGCAGGCGCTCTCAGGGGGTTGGGCTAGGTGACCCTTGGGGGTCCCTGCCAAGGGGGGTCCCCTGCCAACTCTACGATTCTCTGGTCCATAAAAACGCACCGCAGCTGCGCCAGAAACACCTCCATCACCCGCGTCATGTCGACATCCACCTTCCTTGGGAGGGAGGTCTCGTTGGCCGTCTCACGCTCCACGTTGTACACCTGGACGACACAAGGGAGCCGGTTATTTATTCACGTACAAAAGGACCACCGTTGCATTAAAGAAAAATCTCAAATACATAAAACCATACGAAAACGTTAAAAAGGCAGACATCAGTCACAAAGGAAGGCCTGCACAGACATGGTGGAACAGAAAGAGTTTTCCGTAGTCTTTTGACGGAAACAATAAATATTACCCAAGAAACTGTCCAAAACTAACATTGCTGGGTATTTTTGATTATACCTACGTAGATATATTGTCAAAAGAACTGGTCTTATATACGATCTTGGCAGCTGATAGCAACTGCAGCCCAATGGGAAACAGCCCAAAATATGACATTGGCCCCTTGGTACCCTCTGGAACAGGGCTAGAATGGAGAAAATGGGGCATAATTTGAAATGTTAATGAGGACTAGAACCTCCAGGGGCATTTCATACCGTTTAGCACTCCTTTTGTGAAATATAAACAACAGAAGCTTCATGTTCAAGACAACGCTTGTTGCAAGCCTAGCAAACCAGGAAGCAGACCTGACAATCAGATAATGCTGATATTCTTTATGGGATGGCAAAATTTATCCTCGCTTTTTTCTTTCCTGCCTCGGTCTTCGTTATTTTCGCCCACATGCAACTGTGCTCATTCTATGTGCCTGTTTTACAGTTTTGCCTTCCATCTTCTCATTTTCCTCTCTTTCTATAACTGCCCTGTCTGTTTTATATACACTATAAAATGACATTTAAGAAACCTAGTTTTCCAAAAAAGAAAACAAAGTATTCAGCAGGTGCCTTAAAAGTAAAAAAAAAAAAAAAAAAAAAAAAAACAGAAGGCACCTGCCGAGTCTCCAGTGGCAGAGAGTTCCACGGGGCCAATGACACTAAAGGCTCGGTTACTCATTGCTTTCATGCAAAGAATGACCTCGCAACGCTGCTGCAGAGCTTGTGGCAGCCCTGCCCGCTTCCTCACCATGATCCCGCCCCAACGGGGGCTGTGGAAAGCGTTGGTGGGGACGGAAGTGCCATCCTTGTCCTGGATATAGAGGGGCGAGTGCAGGCGCTCTGGCACGTAGAGCAGGAAATTGAGGACCGGGTAGAGCGAGGAGGCGCTGGAACCTGCGGGGAGGGAGAGAGAGAAAGAGAGAGGGGGGTGTTTTGGACTACATCACCCATCGTCCTGCGCTAGCTGGGGAACTGGAGTCCGTCTATGGAGAGCCAGCATGGGAACAATGATTGCGCTTCCCATACCTCTGGCATAGGTCCAGTCATATCTACCCTTGTGAATAGGTTGGCCAGCAAGGGAACCCACCAGTCAGAGTCTACTCTAAGGGGCCTATCCCATCTGGGCCAGCAGCTTTCCCTTGCCTATTGACATTTTTATTTCATCTTGATGAAACTGGGAGCCACTCGGGGGCATCGATTTGCACAGAATGATGGCAAGCTGTCCCACTGGAGAGAACATTTGAAAAGCGGTGGTATCAATCACTAAGTGAAATAAGTAGAGAGAAGAATTCATTGGTGTCAAATGCCCCAGAAACCAAGGAGAAGAATCTCCTTTCATTGTTTGAGCTTATGGCATAGTGGAGTTGTTCCACTGTTTGCTGGTATGTTCAGACCTCTTATTTTAAAACAAGGTGCTGCAGTAAGTTTTAAGAGCAGAAATATTCTGGGGGGAGGACAGTGGCCTCTTCCTTAGGGTGTTGTCGGAAAATATTCCGGGTGTGGGCTTTGCGATCTACGGCCTTTTAAACTGTGTGTGTCTGTTACTGTTTTCTTTGATATTGTGGTGTGTACTTTTTGTGGTTTTTATAATGTAAATTGTCCTGTGATCCTCAGTTGAAGGCAGAAAATGAAATGAAATGAAATGAAATCTCCCTGGATGACATGGGGGGCCATTCACTGTCTTTCTCAGCCTAACGTACCTCGCAGGGTTGTTGTGGGGGATTAAACAAGGAGAGAAACGTGGTGGGGTACCAAGGCAAACGCCTAATAATTAAGGGGCCAAAATGGCACACGCCAGCTTGTGTGTGGACACTGGTTCGCTTGGCCTGGCCTGTTGAGGGCAGCAAGGGCTTCTGGGATCTCTTGGGAGGAACCAATCACCAGAAAGAGGGACTCACCCAGCCTGGCTTCCACGGGGTTAATGACGTGCGGGAGGCTGTGGGCGCTCAGGATGTAGCTGGAGGAAGCAGCGTCAAAGCGGGGCGTGACCCCCAGGGCGGCATAGTAGAGGATCTGCAGAATTAGGGGGGAAGAAGTGGCCGTAAGCCCCCCTCGCAGGGCAGGGGTGCTGCATGCCTCCCGGCCAACTCGCACCCGGCACTCACCTGAGAGTCCACAGAGAACTCGGCCAGCGCACTCAGCTTCCCCAGGAGGGGGTCCACGTAGCGATGAATGGCCCCCTCAATGTCCCAGTGGACGCTGTGGGCTCTCGGGTCGGGGTTCAGCAGGCTGAAGGTGACCTCGTATCCTGCAGCAGAGCGGAGGGGGAACATACAGACTTACTCATAGAATCAGCTGGAAGGGACCGCAAGGGCCATCTAGTCCAACCCGCCTGCAATGCTGGAATCTTTTGTCCAACGTGGGACTCAAACCCACAACCCCAAGATTAAGAGCCTCACACTCTATGGACTGAGCTATCCCAGCCGGGCTTGTTTCGTAAAATTTATATGCCCCTTGATTGTTCAAAAAGAACCCACAAGGGGCTTTACAAAAACAAGGAAATAATTGACCAAGGATAAATGCTACTAAAGAAACTATGGTTTGCTGCCCGAAAATAACATCGCTGAATGTTTTTGACGATCAGAAGAATTGATCTTGGCAGTTTGAATAGCCATTGCGGCTGAATGAAAAACTGTCCGAAATCTGACACTGGACACTTGGGGCCACTCGCTCCGAATGGAGTCACAGGGCAGGAAATTAGGCAACACGGGAGACTTCAGCCGGAACTAGAACTTCCAAGCACTTTTAACATGATTTGGTATTCCTTTGTTACGTATGTGACCACCCAACCTCTTTAATCCCAAGAATTGGCACTCTTACCGCAGTAGGTCTATGAGTTCCACCCAGTCACTCTGGATGGCTCAAGACAAATTTAAACATACGGGTGCCACATGAAACCCCATCCACATTCGTAAGGACTCCGTTGTTTAGCGTGGCAGCACCTGCACTTCGGAACTCCCTGCCTATTGATATTAAGCAGGCGCAGAGCTGTCAACTTTCCCCTTTTTTAAAGGGACATTCCCTTATTCCGAATAGGATTCCTCGCAAGAAAAGGGAAGAGTTGACAGCCATGAGCAGGCGCCTTTGCCATAAACATTTCAGTACCTGCTAAAAGCTTTCCTGGTTGGACAAGCCAGTCCCGGTGCTTAGAAAGTAAAGGTGAATTTTAATTTGTTTCAATCCATTGTTGTTTCAACTTTTTGTACGTTTTAAATTACTGCCGTAAATTGTGATGATTTAATGGTATTATCTTTTTTTGTAAACCGCTTTGAGGTTTTCTTTCTACAATCAAGTGTTGTTTAATGAAATAAATCAAGGAAATACACAGCAGAACCATCTTTTCCAAGGCCCAACCTCAGCCTGGAAACACATTTCATAAACCAGATCCATCTGATATTCTTCACTGGCACCAGCAACTGTGCTCATTCTATGTGTTAATTCACAGCTCTGTTTGTCATCTTTCAATTTTCATCTGTTGTCCTAACTGTTCTCTCTGATTCATATACATTACAAACCAAAATAAACAAAATTTTATGGGAAAAAATATGAAAAAATGGCAATAATTTAAGACTTTCGAAAATAGCAATGGACTAAAAACAGGCAAAGACTTGAATCGGTTTTCTAAACATTCTTGCCCAAAGAAGAATGTTTTCATCAGGTGCTGAAAAGAGTGCAGCAAAGGCACCTCCTTGGTGTCTCAAGAGGCAGGGAGTTCCAAAGTGCAGGTGCTGCCACACTAAAACATCAAATTCTTGCAAATGCAGAAGAGCTGAAAGAATGTCAGTTCCACCGATTGAAGCGGGTTGAGTGGGGATAGATGGGGCAGGATCCTCTCAACATGCCAGTGTCCTTGGCTCAGAGTGAAAAGAGGGAGAAGAGTTCTTCTTGGCAGGCAGAAATTCCACAGGTGCAACCCCAGCAGGTAAGGGAGCCTCTCTGGCTGGGCAATCCCTCCGCCCGACAATCCCTACCCAGGCTGGATTTGAAAGGGCGCTTCCACTCTGCGCCCGGCTGGCCGAGGGGAACGCGGTCAGAGAGGGCCTCTGCAATGGATTCCAGGCTGAAGGACATGGCACGGGCGACTTCTCGGACCTGGGCAGCCACAGTCGCCAGGACGTCTCCCGAGCCGCGAGGGGCCCGCACCACCGCGCTGCGCCGATTCCCGATGTAGACGGGGACCTCCTGCAGAGGGAGAAAGGCCGGCAGTGAGCAAACTATAGTGACTTAATTCTGCACAGCGGCCCTGTGAGGCGGGACAAATCACACGATTTTGCCAGAACAAGCATGGAGAGCCAACCCGAAACGGTTTGCTGTATAATTGCCCCCTTTCCATGAAGGGGATTTGCCCACCCGCCGGAGGGTGGGGAGTAGCAGAGAGGGCAGGAGAGGGGCAGCCTACCTGTGGCAGGAGTACAGAATTTCTCGGGATCACGTAGATGGTGAGGGAGCCCACAGCAGCCTCCTGCGCTGGAAGGAGCCCCTCACCCACCTCTGGAACAAGAAGAAGAGGTGAGGCTGTGGGGTTCCCCCCCATCCTGCTATGCAGAGGCAAAGCCCCTCCCCAAAAGCCCACCTACTCACCAGGACCGCCCCTTTCCCTTTGGAACTCCCTTCCACTGCGTATCAGACAGGCACCTTCTCTATGGTCTCGCTAAAGACACTCCTCTGTCACATGCCAGTGCAAGTGCTTTCTCCCATTGCGTCTCATGGGTTGGGGCTCTGATCCGGGGCAGGGAGAAGTGGCCAGAGGGGGTGGCGGTGCCCGCGGCAGTCACCCCAAAATCCTCTGCCTGCATCCCTCACGGAGATGATTGCACCCTGATCCTAGCTGAAATCTTCTTGCACGTTCTTCCCAGGGGTTCTTGGAACGTTTTCCTGCATCCCGTAAACTCCTCCCCAGAGCCCGCCCGCCACCCCACTCTATGGAAAAATCATTATTCAGAAGAATAGCACAGTAAAGTTCAAAACGGGAGCAATGAATTGCACATTTACTCAAAAGCCATTTAGCTTAAGTAAAGGTAAAGGTCAAGGTAAAGGGACCCCTGACCATTAGGTCCAGTCGCGAATGACTCTGGGGTTGCGGCGCTCATCTCACTTTACTGGCCAAGGGAGCCGCCGTTTGTCCGCAGACAGCTTCCGGGTCATGTGGCCAGCGGGACTAAGCCGCTTCTGGCGGACCAGAGCAGCACACGGAAACACCGTTTACCTTCCCGCTGGAGCGGTACCTATTCATCTACTTGCCCTTTGACATGCTTTCAAACTGCTAGGTTGGCAGAAGCAGGGACCGAGCAACGGGAGCTCACCCCGTCGCGGGGATTCGAACAGCCAACCTTCTGATCGACAAGCCCTAGGCTCTGTGGTTTAACCCACAGCGCCACCCGCATCCGTTTTAGCTTAAGTAACTCAATACAATTGATGAAGTTGCTCCAGCAATACCGACTCTTAAAATCTGATAGTCATTGACACTTCCAGCACTCCCCTGCCACCCTCTTGCCTCTAAGCGCCCCCCAGGCAATCCCACCCGCCCCCCAGGAGACGCCACCGCCCACTTTGGGAACCTCTGGTCCACCCATCTCCATCACACGGATCAGAGCCTTTACCTGGCACCGAGGCCTGGGACAGAGTCTTCTCCTCCTGAGAAGTGGCTCTGCGGTAGGAAACCTCATAGCAGGACGTCACGCTGGTCTTGGCTGGAGGAAGGAGACGGAGGATGAGGCAGTCTGCTCTGCAGGTGACGGTCCTCAGCCAACCCCTGGGCTGCTTCCGAAACCCAAATGTAACTGGGTCCCCAGCACCCACCCCCAGCACTCCTTCGTTCTGGGATAACAGGGTCCAGTTAACGGCAGAAACCCTTTTGGGATGCAGAGCGAGCAACGTTTCAGCCGTTGATTCTTGCTTAGACAAAGCACTTCATCCGCTGAAATCGCACAAACCTGGAAATGCTTGCAGGTAAGAAAATAACCGAAGTGTTTATTGTAGGAAATAAAGAACTTGGATAGCCAAGTTCATAGTTCATGGGTAGGCAAACTAAGGCCCAGGGGCCGGATCAGGCCCAATCGCCTTCTTGCGTCCTTTTATTAAAAATGCACCTCTGGGTTATTTGTGGGGCCTGCCTGGTGTTTTTACATGACTATAATACGTCCTTTTATTTAAAATGCATGTCTGGGTTATTTGTGGGGCATAGGAATTTGTTCATCCCCCCCAAAAAAAATATAGTCCAGCCCCCCACAAGGAAGAAGAAGAGTTTGGATTTGATCTCCCGTTTTATCACTACTCTAAGGAGTCTCAAAGTGGCTCACAATCTCCTTTCCCTTTCTCCCCCACAACAAACACTCTGTGAAGTAAAACAAAATTTAAAAAATCCTTCCAGTAGCACCTTAGAGACCAACTAAGTTTGTTCTTGGTATGAGCTTTCGTGTGCATGCACACTTCTTCAGATACACACGAAAGCTCATACCAAGAACAAACTTAGTTGGTCTCTAAGGTGCTACTGGAAGGATTTTTTTTTCATTTTGTTTCAACTACGGCAAACCAACACGGCTACCTACCTGTAACTAGATCTGTGAGGTGAGTGAAGCTGAGAGAGTTCAGAGAAGTGTGACTAGCCCAAGATCCCCCAGCAGCTGCATGTGGAGGAGCGGAGACGCGAACTCGGTTCACCAGATTACGAGTCTATCGCTCTTAACCACTACACCACACTGTCCACTGGACAATGGACCGGCCCCCTGCTGAATAAGTTTTCTGACTCCCGTTAGTCTAACTAACCAAACCAGAGAAGATCAAGGCAGCCCATGGTGGCTCCTTCGTTTTCTCAGAGGATGGTGAAAGAGGAACTCTCAGATCTGAAAGGGGGCAGGAAGCAGGATTTTAAAGCCGAGGTCGGGTGGCCACCTGTCCCACGCACAATGGATGATCACCTGCAGAGCCAGACCCTGAAGCAACATCAAGCAACTCACAGTTCAAGGGGATCTCGGCCTCCTGCGGTTTCCTAAAGGGCAATTTCCGCTCCAGGTCCCCTGGAAGGCTCCCCTTGGCAAACACCACCGAGACGGGCACCGTCAGCTGGAACTGAATCCGAAAAGCGCAACGTCAGCAGGTGCAATCATGGGCAACCAGCCCGCAAGGAGGACCTGAGCTCTCCCCACCTGAGATTCGTAGCGATGCTGTTTGGGGCTGATCCAAGTTCCTAGTCCAGAGGATTTCAAGGGACGGCCAGGTTGGCAAAAGGCAGACCCTGTCTTGCTAGGATTGCCTGAGACAGCAAGCAGCACATATGAGGGGTCTGGAGGCAACAGGGTGATGCAGCGGCAAAAAAGTCTAATGCTATTCCAGGCTGCTTCAAGAGAAGACTAGTGCCCAGATCAAGGGAAGTCTTAGTCTCGCTCTATTCTGCCTTGGTTGTCCAGCCTAGATAAGCGGAGGCCGAGAGGTGACATGAGAGCTGCTTCAAATATCTGAATTTCCACTTTTGTCTGCTGCTCTAAAGAGTAGGACCTGAGCCAACGGATTCAATTTACAAGAAAGGAGATTCCAACCAAATGTCAGGACAAACTTTCTGATAGTTTGGCAGCGGAATGGACTCCCTTTCAGGGCGGTAGACTCTCCTTCCTTGGAGGTTTTCAAAGAGAGGCCATCTGCCAGGGATTCTTCAGCTGAGATACCTGCATTGAAGGGGGTTGGACTAGATGACCCCTGGGGGCCCCTCCTCCCAAGCCTACAGTTCTGTTTTCGGCTCTGCAGGGGACCCTTGGAGGGGAAGAGGCAGGGAGTGTCCTCACCAGAAGCGTGTCCAGCTCCGCGATCTCCGAGTAAGGCAGCGAGGCGCGGTAGGTCTCTGTCGTCTTCCACCAGAGCGGAAGCCCCACCACGATGGCAATGGCGGCGAAGGAGAGCGCAGCATATTTCCCTCTTGCCTTCTCTGGGGAGACACAGAAGGGAGGAAGGGGAGGCTCTGGTTTGTAAAGGGCATACTCCTTGGTTCAGTTCCCAATGGCAGAGGAACCTTTGGAACTCCTTGCCAGCGCCTTCCCTGTACTCTTTTCGGTACCTGCCAAAAGCATTCCTGTTTAGAGAAGCCTGTGCAGATGCTTAGAAAGCTGGTGTGCATTTTAACCTGTTTTAGTATTTTAACTTTCCATACATTTTAAATTAATGTTGTGAATTTTTTCTTGATGATTTTATTGTTTCCTCTTTTTGTAAACTGCACTGAGGTTTCTTCTATACTCAAGTGGTGTATAAATTTTATGAATTTTATAAAAATAAAATAAATAACCTCCAAATTGCAAAGGCAGCCTTTGCCATTCCGGTTCCAAATTCCAGTCCATCTTACTGTGGAGTTTGGGTATTTGATTCGGCTCCTTTTGCAGCCAGCTGCCACCAGGTCCTGTGGCGGTGAGTTCCACAGTTCAGCTGGGCTGTGTAAAGCAGAGCCCCCCCCCCGCTTGGACCCTTCCTACTGAATCTACCTCCCATTCACTCAAACGGGATAGAAAATACATTTCCCCACAAACCGTGCTGCTATCTTTCTTACAGGCGATCCTTACAGGATTTACAGACGAGTAAATCCCATTGAACACAATGGGGCTTGCTAAATTCGGGTCGAATCTGGAGTGACTCCGGGCCGGCGCCCGGACACCTGGGTCCCTGTGCCCCTGCTGACAGGGGTCTCGGATTCCTGGGTCCCCTCCCCAGCCTCGCACCTGCCGCATCAATGGCTGCAACGGCGCTCGCATCGGCCGCCATCCTCGCTCCCGGAAGCCGCTGCCGGGCTAGCGTAGCCTTGGGGCGGAGCTCAAGGCCCTAAGGAGCGACTAACCCAATCAGACGCGAGGTAGAGATGAGCAGCATGAAAAACATCCAATCAGAGCTCTCCGAAGGAGCTCCTCGGCTGAAGGGCCTCTTGCCCGACCCTAGGTAAGGGCAAGCCGCGGTCTACCCAATGAGTCGAAGCCGAAGGCGGGTCAGCCAATCGTACGCCGCCGCCTACGGAGCGACAGCTAGACTGGCAAGTGGAGAAAAGAAATAGCCAAGTAAGGCCCGCCCTTCAGTACGGCAAGTGGAAGGGAATAAAAAAATACAAAAAGGAGAAAGGCTTTTTTTTAACCCTCTCCTCTCCTCTATGGCAGGTTGCTTCTGTTAACGTTGCCCAGAAAGTTCCACGATACATGGTTTTAGAAGTTAACATGTGTGTGTTTTTTAGTTACTGCTGATTTTCACCATCTGTGAAATGTTTTTTAAAGACCTGCTTTTACAACTTTAATGGCCCTGCCTTAGAATCACAGAACCGTAGAGTAGGAAGGGACCCCCAAGGGTCATCTAGTCCAACCCCCTTGCGGAGACCTCGGGTGCATCTCCTTCGCGTGGGAATCAAACCCACGGATCCCATTGCGCTATCCTTTTTCCACAGAGCTAGTAGGGCAGCTCAAAGCGGGGGCTCCAGTTCTTCCCTCCAGACAAACCCCACCCGCCCACATCCCTTGAGGCTAATAATATTGCTAACAGGCTCAGTGGGGAATCTGTGCATTGCCTCTCCTCCCAAAAGCCTTCCCAGGAGACCTCTGTGGATCCTTCCTGAGGTGCTGGGCGAGGCGCCATGATTTCTAGATGCCTGTCTGTCTGGCTGCATACATACCACATTTCGACAGAAGCAGGCAGTGTCACAGGGCCTCCGGATTGGGGTTTGCAAGGCATGGATTTACCACTCTCATTTCTAGGCAAAGATCTCTCAATCCTGCTCTGGTTACAACTTTCAGGGCTCAGAACCTCCAGCCAGGGCCCAAAATGCGGCCCTCTGCCGCTTCTCCACCTGGCCCCTGGTCCTCTCTGCTGGCCAGAGCCATCCTTAAGACCATAGATTTCATGGGCTCTGCTCCCCAACATCCTCAAACCCCTTTGCACTTAAAATAAAGTGCAGCACAGAGTTGAAACTATGGAACTCCCTGCCGCAGGAAGCAGTAATGGCCACCAACCTGGATGGCTTTAAAAAAAGATCAGACGAATTCAGGGAGGAGGAGAGGCCTCTGGGTGGCTCCTAGCCAGGATGGCTCTGCTCTGCCTCCACAGTCGGAGGCCCCAATCCTTCTGGATGCCAGGTGCTGGAAACTGGGGGAGTGAAGAGGACTTGTGTTTGAATTCTGCTTGTGGGTCTCCCAGAAGAGACGTCTGATTGGCCACAATGAGGACAGGATGCTGGATTCATTGGACCCCTGGCCTAATCCAGGGGGCTCTTCTCATGTTCTTATGAAGTGTGATTAATGCCTCTTGCACAGGTGTGTGAAAACCTCTGGCTTTTGTGTAGCCAGAATGAAGAAGTCCTAGCTCTTGGCCCACCCATTCCCCCCTCTGGCCACACCCACTTTTGACTGGCACCTCTCACCATTGGCATGCGGCCCCCAGGTGGTCGTCCCACGATGTGATGTGGCCCTTGAGTGGAAAAGAGTCTCCTGCCCTCCAGCCATAATGATTTGAGTCTCCAACTCAATCTCTTGCAGTTTAAAGCACATCCTTTCCCTCAAACAATTCTGGGCAGTGTAGTTTGGAAAGGGCTTGCTTGCTAACTCTGAGAGGGAGTTAAACTACAACACCCAGAATCCTTTGAGGGAAAGCATGCGTTTTGAATGTGCTTTCAAGGCATAGGGGTATGCACAGGCCACATAGCAGTTACCAATAATTTTATTCCTTTTACAAACTGCTTGGTGAGTTTATTTTACAATCAAGCTGTGTATAGATTTAATGAAACAAACAGAGAGAGAGAGAGAGTTGGTTGCTTCAGGTAGCAACAAGCCTACGGAGATATTTAGAAAGTTAATGTGAGTTTTAATCTGTTTCTAGTTTATGGTTAATTTAACTCTTCAAAAGAGTTAATTATCAGTTATTGTTGCTATTGTTGTGTCTACCTAGGAAGCTGCAGAGTCAGGTCACATGCGGTTTAGGACCCTCGTATTTAAGGGACCGCCTCTCCTGGTATGTCCCATGTAGGACCTTAAGGTCCTCAAATAATAATCTTTTGGAGGTCCCGAGCAACAAAGACGTTAGGTTGGCCTCAACTAGGGCCAGGGCCTTCTCAGTACTGGCCCCGACTTGGTGGAACAGCCTATCACAAGAGACCAGGGCCCTGCGGGATTTGGCATCCTTCCGCAGGGCCTGCAAGACGGAGCTGTTCCACCTGGCCTTTGGGTTGGTTTCTGTTTAATATTTATGCTTCATCTTTTATTGGTGGGATATTTTGAAATTGAGACCTGCAGTTTTAATTGAATTTTAAATTTGTATTTTAATCTGCTATTTTAAATTGATCGTTTTTATGTTTTTTGCTGTGATTTTAATTGATGTTAGCCGCCCTGAGCCCGGTTCTCTGGCTGGGAAGGGCAGGGTATAAATAAAATTATTATTATTATTATTATTATTATTATTATTATTATTATTATTATTATTATCTAGCTCCGTATGGTCTGCACTGACTGGCAGCAGCCCTCCAGGATTTTTTAAGGGGGGGGTCCTCCTCTTTTAGGGAGATACTGCCAGTGGGGATTGAACCAGGTGCCTTCTGCATGCAAAACAGGATGCTGTTGTTGTTGTTATTTTTTTTTGCAGTCTAAAAGGTAAAGGTAAAGGGACCCCTGACCGTTAAGTCCAGTTGTGGACGACTCTGGAGTTGCAGCGCTCATCTCGCTCTATAGGCCAAGGGAGCCAGTGTTTGTCCGCAGACAGCTTCCGGGTCATGTGGCCAGCATGACTAAGCCGTTTCTGGTGAACCAGAGCAGCGCACGGAAACGCCGTTGACCTTCCCGCTGGAGCGGTACCCATTTATCTACTTGCACTTTGACGTGCTTTCAAACTGCTAGGTTGGCAGGAGCTGGGACTGAGCAACGGGAGCTCACCCTGTCGCGGGGATTTGAACCGCTGACCTTCTGATCGGCAAGCCCAAGAGGCTCTGTGGTTTAGACCACATCGCCTTCTAAACCACCATCTTAAGGTGATCTATGTATAATTTAAAACATTCTAAAAGAAAAGCAACAAATACATTGAAAAACGAGACTGAAAACCCAAACAAGTGTATAAATTTTCCAAAATAACTAGCCAAAATTAAAAAAGAACGAGACACAATTCCACCCCCCTTAAATTGCATCGCCAACGACGAAGGTGTTTCAGAAGCAAACAAAACGAAATCCAGACGACTTCACTCCTCTATCAGTTTATTATTATATTATTAGTCATAAGGTCTATTTGGTACATTTAAGGTGCAAAGAGTGCACACTCGACACACAAGCACGCACATAGAGGGCGGTAACTGCCTGCCCCTCCCCTTGGCGACTCGGGGGGAGCCCCCCATGCTGACATCGCCCGGTGGTGGTGGGGTACTTAGGGGCACAGCTCTGCAAAAGCAACGACCAACATCAAAGTGCAGAGCCACATGGGCGGGGGGTAGGGGAAAGGGGTCCCCAAATACACAGGTGGGGAGGGGGAGGGGCGGCATCATGCCGGCGTGATGGCAACAGCTCCTCCCACACAGCGGGGAACCCCCCAAGGGATCCCCCGCAACCTGTCGCCCCGTGCAATGGGCTCACCCCACAACCCTCTCCTGCCCCACCCCCCACACACTCGCTTCCGCCTCCAGGATGGGAACATCCCCTTTGGGGTCTTCCTAGCGCTTCTGGGTGTGCTTTCTTTGGGATCCTCAGAACGACCCTGCAAGGTAGGACCGCGCTGCTAGGATTCCCACCCCCTCTGCCTCCCAGCTGCACAAAACCCGGCTCCTCTTTCGGCTGCTGCTGCTGCTGCTGCTCCCTGCACGTCGCCCCTGGCACCGGACACACTCTGCGGCTACTTCGCTCCTCTGGCGGCTACGGTAGAGACAAAGCTGGGTGTGGCTGTCGTGGCTGGGATGCAAGGTAGCAGAGTGGGAGGTTTTCCGCCAGTGGGGGTGGGGGTGGGGAGCTGCTAAAAGCCTGGCCCCACCTGGGGCTGGGGGGGGCTGCTCCCAGCCCAGCGGGGCCTCAGTAGGCGTGGTTGGCGACGTAGAGAGACAGGCCCGCAGCGCAAGAACCGTCGCTGGACCCTTCGTACTTGCCGAGGGCCGCCAAGCCATTGACCTGGAAAGCAGAAGAAGTGTTTGGAAATACAACTCCCATCAGGCTCCGCTGACCTGGACAGATTTAAAACTACAACTCCCATCAGGCTCAACTGATTTGGACAGATTTTAATCTGCAACTCCCATCGGGCTCAGCCGGCACTAATATATTTTAAACCACAATTCCCATCTGGTTCAGACAGCACGGATGTATTTTTAGCTACAACTCCCATCGGGCTCAGCCAGCACAAATGCATTTTAAACTACAACTCCCATCCGTCCAAGCCAGTGCATCTGAGCTAGTCTCACTCTGTGTGGTGTTCATACTGGATAAATAAGGAATAAATAAATTGCCTAAGAACATTGTGGAAGTAGAGCGGGACATTCCGAGACCAATTATGGTTGTGCTTGAGTGCAAAGCTCCTTTCTGGTTCTGGCGGCAAAATATGATTTTCATATTTATCCTACATGACCTGAATCTGGCTGTATTAATTGGCTGTGTCTTAAAACTCCATTGCTGGCTAGCAACAGAGTCACGTCTCTCTTTTTCCAATTTGGCTGCTGTTTAGTTCACAAGAGCATGGCAAAAGGATGTGTTCTTTGATGATCCCTGAGAACCCCAACATATGTTTCCTTTGATGCTAACATCCTGGAGGCCTGAGCAAATGTCATAATGGCAGGGATCTGCCAAGAAGATTTCTCTCTTATCTGTATCCTGTTTCTTTCTTCTACCTGATCTTGGAATGCTAATTATCTGTAGCCTAGGAAGTAGGGTTAGATCAAACCAGTTCTGCTAAGTTCAAAGATTCTTTGTTCTCCACCTGGCCACATGGCCTGTGGGGGGAGTTTGCTCTGGACACTGTGATTGGATGATTTGAATCTTGGAAGGCGGGTTTTTGTGTCAATAAAAGTACCTGTATGAGGGCTGGGAGGGAAGCTCTCTCTCTTGCTCATTTACCCTCATACAGGTCGTTTGCTGGTTCAAATGTCCTTGTCTTTTTTCTATTCTTTAAAGTAACGTGCCGTGGTAATTCAACTAGAAACACCACAACTCTGCATAAGGGAGCTTCCTATTTAAACAATCCTTTTATTTAGCATAAAAGGGACTAGAATCCTGCCCCCTTTTTCGTTAGTGAAATGGCCAGGGCTCTTGCCCGTTTATATCTTACTCGGTACAAGTCGGCTCCCTCGGTTTCTCTTCCGGCCAGCCCTTGTTTGACAAACAGGAGGACCAGAATCTTTATTTTGGAAGCAAGCTCAGCAACGGAGCTCCCGCTTTTTGTTTATGGAAGGTCGTGGCGCCATCATCTGCAGGTGACAAGGCCTGAGCTTCTCTCTGCCTGAGCCCCCGGAAGGATGCTGAAGGGGGGAAGATGTCACAGGGACCCCGAGGGAATCTCAACTAGAGCATCCCTGGCGGACAGCCATTCAACCTCTGCTTCAAAACACCTCCCAAGGGGTTCTTCTGCTCAGCTCCTGCTTCTGGGTTTCCTTTGGGGGCACCTGGTTGGCCACTGTGGGAACAGGATGCTGGACAAGGTGGGTCGCAGTCTTGATCCAGCAGGCTCTTATGATATTCTGATAGAACCTCCAGGTCCCGAGGCAGTCTATCTCTATTCCTAGGTTGTTAGGGGTCTTTGGCCACTGTGAGAAGAGGATGGTGGGCTAGATGGACCAATGGCCTGCCTGATCCAGCAACCAGGCGCTTCTGATGTTCTTGTGGAGCCTCCAGGTCCAGAGGCAGTCTATCTCAATTCCTACATGCTTATGTGAGAAGAGGGTGCCGAACTGGGTGGGTCATTGGCCTGTTTGTCTAACCGGGGGCACCTGCACTCTCACTCCCTGCGCTGTCCCGGGACCCTCTGCCCCACAGGAGGAGGAGGAGGAGAAACACCCCCCGCCCACTCCCACCACCCTGCTCTTTACCTCAGCGCGTTTGACAAACTCCTCCGTGGCCGAGTCCTCATTCTCCCGCTGACCGCGCCAGGCGTTGAGGGCCGAGGCCTGCAGTGCCCGGCCATAGGAGAAGGTCAGTGCCCACGGACGGGGCAGGGGGCAGTTGTTGATGGCGTTGAGGTTGATGGAGGCCTCCTCCTCACTCTGCCCGCCAGACAGGAAGGTGACCCCTGAAGGAAGGAGGAGACGGCTGAGCAATCGGGGATTTTACCCTCACGACAACCCTGTGAGGTAGGCCAAGGAACAGGGGAGGGGTGGCCCTAGTCACCCGCCGAGAATCTGGCACCTTTGGGAAGCCTGAGGAGCAGGACATGGGTGTGATGGCGCCCCCTGCCCACTTGAACTGGCGTTCAAAGGTAGACTGCGCCTGAAGCTGGAGGCAGCACCAATTGACCCATCGGTTTCAAAGACAAACTGACGGCTTGTCTTTGAAGACCCTTGTGTGGCTTCCCAAGGGGAGCTGTGGGGCAGGCAGGTGGGAGGGAGCGCTCGCCTACCTGGGACGGCAGGCGGCACCGTGCGGCGCAGGGCGGTCACCGTCGCCATGGCGATCTCTTCCGGGCTGTACTTGGTCGGGCAGGCATGCCCCGGGGTCACCATGTTGGGCTTGAGCAAGGTCCCTTCCAGGTAGACGTGGTGGTCGCTCAGCGCCTTGTAGACAGCGGCCAGGACCTGGAAATCCAACAGGCGCAGCTGCAATGAGACTCCCCAACCCTCTTGCCACGTGCCCCATTTAGCGCCAGGTGGGTCTCTGCACCCAGCTCTAAAGGAACCCCATAGAGACTCAACCGCTAAAAGAGGGTTGGGCCAATTCAAGGGGGAAAGGGCTACTGATGGCTCCTGGCCACAACAGCTATCTCTGCCTCCACGGTCGGAGGCCGCTGGAGCTCCACGGCAAAGCTCTCCTTATGCTCTTTCGAGGCTTCTTTTACAAGGTGCAGGTCACGCTGTATTTATGTGTGATGTATCCAATGCAAAGGAACACAGAAACAAAAAGTTAACAAAACTATTTTGCTTCCTGCCAGCCCTTCTAATACTGTTTTGTCCGGGGGGTGGGGGGGAATGACAACAGGGTCCAGCCTTGCTGGCATTCTACCAAACACTTTGGAGGAGTCTGTAAACTTTAAGAAGAAAAAAGCATAAAAATCCATAGATAGGCTTCTTTCACCATGTGGATTAAGCCATGCGTGTTTTCCAGCCCAAAATCCTACACTTGGTACCCCTCATTCTGGAATAGAGCTATAATGGAGAGAATTAAGGCTTCCAGGTGCCGTTTATGTGATTTGGCGTTCTTTTTGTGACATACGCAATGGAAGCATTGCTTAATCCAAGCTTGATAATCTGAAAACGTTGAGAGTCTAGATTTGCACTTTGCTATTTTAACCCATGTGTTCAATGTACCCATTTCACAGCTTTGTTTTTCGTCTGTTATAATTGTTCTGTTTTGCGTACATTATAAAATGAATTTTTGAAAGAGGTGGGGGCAGCCATGCCTGTTTTCTAAACTTATACACACACAGAGAGAAGCCTCACCTTCTCAGTCACGTACTGGCACCTCTTCAAATCGTGTTCCCCGTCGGGCAAGATCTCCGGCTCCACAATGGGCACGATGCCGTTCTAGAGCAGAAAGGCCAACACAAGCACTTAAGACGCGAGAGGCTTCTTTGCCCCAAAAGACAGCTTGATTTCCCAATTTGACAGTGTGGCGGCTGCATAATTTTTCTATTATTCCATTATTTAGGCCACCTTTATTCCCAAGGAAGTCAACTTGGTTCTCCCCATTCACCCCCACAACAACCTTGCAAAGTAGCTTAGGCTGAGAGGGGCAGTGTGACTGGCCTATGAGTGGGGGATCTGAACCCCGGTCTCTCCTGGGTCCTGGTCAGACACCCTCACCACTAGGCCACACTGCCATCCTCCCCATCGCCACTCTGGGCATGTTGCAAGGCATGAGGCTAGCACAGGGCCAGAGCCCAGGGGCATGGTGAACCTGCTTGGCTTGCAGAAGGCCCCAGGTTCAAACCCCAACGGCATCCAGACAGGAAATGACACCTCCCAGCTAAAGCCCTGGAGAGCTGCTGCCAGTCAGTGCGTACACAATCCTGATGGACTGTAGTCTGACTCTGCAAGAAGCAGCTTCCTGTTTGCCCCTTTATTTAGAATCATAAGGACTATAGCCTTGCGGGGGTTTTTAAAGGAAAGGGCTCTAGCTGCCAGTTGGTGTTGAAAATACCAAATACCAGACCAATTGCCTGACCCTGCATAAGGCAGCTTCCCATGTTCCTATTTCAGCCGAAGCTTTATTTAAATGCATGAGGACTAGAAACTTGGTAGGGGAAGTGCCATGGCTCCATAGCAGAGTCCCTGCTTTGCATGCAGAAGGTCCTGGGTTCAGACCTCAGCGGCATTTCCAGGCAGGGCTGCTAGAGACCTGGGAGAGCTGCTGCCAGTCAGTGCAGACAATACCAGGCTAGACAGTCATTGCAAGGAGACTTCCTCTGTTCCAGATGCTCCCGACAGCCGGGTGCCCTCACCTGCTGGCAGATACTGGCATAGCGCGCCAGGACGTTGGCGTTCTCCAGGATGGCCAGGGCGGAGGGGGTGTGATCGCTGATCTTCAACACGCAGCGCCACTTGGCGAAATCCGCCCCGTCTTTCTTGTACTGAGCGCAGCGCTCAGAGAGCCCGTCCAGGCCTGGCAGGAGGGAGGAAGGGAAGCATTGACGGGGGGGGGCAATAATGTATTTGTACTTTAAAAACCAGAAGCCTGACCTGTTAACTGGCACCTTCCTAAAGGATGGGCTGGAGATACTTTAAATAATTAGCCAGTGATACCAGGGTTTAGGGCTGCAGAGTTTAATTACTCTGATTAAACAGTTATGGAAGTTTTAGTTACAGCTCCCGGATGAGAGCTAGCAGGGTCAACCACCTTCTGCGCAATGAAGAGCGAAGAGCTGCCTTTGAGAGAGGACTCAGCATTTCCCTTTTTCTTTCTCTGTGTTTTTATTTAGATTAGTTTCTTTTATCTTATTGTATTGTGAAATAGCTTTAATAAAATCTTATTTTTATAAAAGGGGGGGGGGAGAGAAAAGAGCTTTCAGATGCCTGATGGAGGTGCTTAATCATTCACAAACCCTGAGTTATTTATCAAGGTATTTTTGTACCGTTAAATCACAGAACATATCAAGGCTGTTACACTATGAAAAAGAAGAGAACCACATAAAAAGATAAAAAACTATTTTAAAACAAGCATCAACAAACCATGATGGGACATGTCTTTAACGCTTACACAGGTCTGATGAAATAGAAGGTTTCCGCAGATGTTATAATTATTAAGCAAAGACTTAAACTATGGAACTCTCTTCCCTAGGAAGCACCGGTGGCCCCCAACTTGGATGGATTGAAAAGAGGATTGGGCCGATTCATGGAGGAGGAGAGGGCTGTCCAGGCTGCTAACCAGGCCAGGGTGGCTGTGCTCTACCTCCATGGCTGGAGCCAGGAAATGCTTCTGACTACCAGTTGATGAGGGACGCGGGTGGCGCTGTGGGGTAAACCACAGAGCCTAGGGCTTGCCGATCGAATCCCCGCAATGACGGGGTGAGCTCCCGTTGCTCGGTCCCTGCTCCTGCCCACCTAGCAGTTCAAAAGCACGTCAAAGTGCAAGTAGATAAATAGGTACTGCTTTGGCGGGAAGGTAAACGGCATTTCCGTGCGCTGCTCTGGTTCACCAAAAGCGGCTTAGTCATGCTGGCCACATGACCCGGAAGCTGTACGCCGGCTCCCTCGGCCAATAAAGCAAGATGAGCGCCGCAACCCCAGAGTCGTCCGCGACTGGACCTAATGGTCAGGGGTCCCTTTACCCAGGACCGGTGCTAGGGTTTCTTGTGCCCTAGGCGAGACCACCTTCTGGCGCCGCCCGCCACCACCTGCTTTAGCGGGAGGTGGGGGTGGCGGAGAGGCAAGCAGCAGTTTCTCCGCTGTAGCGGAGAAGCTGCTGCTCGCCCACCCCCGCCAAAGCCTGCTTTAGCGGGAGCCGGGGGGTGGTGTAGTGGGCAAGCAGCACCTCTCCGCATCAGGGGAGAAGCTGCTGCTGGCCCGCCCCGCCCCGCCCCCCTGCCCAAGCCTGGCCAGCGCCCCCTCCATTTTGGCGCCCTAGGCAATTGCCTAGTTCGCCTTAATGAACACGCCGTCCCTGCCTTTACCTTTACCAGTTGATGAAAACCACAGTAAAGGAAAGGGCTCAGGCTTGGATCCTGCTTGCAAGTTTCCCAGAAGAGGCACCTGGTCAGCCACTGTGAGAACAGGAGGCTGAACTAATGGGCCCCCTTTGGCCTGATCCAGCAGCCAGGCTCTTCTGTTGTTCCTGTTGAACCTCCAGGTCCAGAGGCAGTCTATCTCGATTCCCCGGTTCTTTGGGGCATTTGGCATGTGTGAGAAGAGGATGCAGGACTAGATGAGCCACTGTTCTGACCCGGCAGGCTATTCTCATCTTCTTAGCACTCTTGGTTATTATTTATTTAAGACAGCCTACCCTCAGCCCTAAAATTTCATGGCATGAAGCACCTAAGATCTAATCCACTTGCAGAAAGAGCAGGTCACGTTAATCCCAGCCTGACCTTTGGAACAAGGGGCAAGGGCAGCAAATGTGCTTTGTACTGAGTCAGAGCATTGATCCATCCAGCTCAAAAGCGTCTCTAGGATGGCGAAGGAAAGAGCTATTCCAACCTGCATGCACATTTGAACACCAGCCAGCTAGCAGGTGAAAATCCAACTCATCCGATGGGTTGGCTGGGCTTCAAGGGGTCCTACCTTGGGTGGTGGTCTCTCCGTCGGTCCCAGCGAGAGGCACGACGCCCTTGTCCACCTGTGAAAGACACAAGACACCCAAGGGTGACCGACGCCTCTGGGGCAGACCCTCTGGGACCCAGACCCTCTCCAAGGCCCAGAAGAAGCCAGGGACGAGGAACTTGCTGCCCTCCAGATCTTGCTGCACTACAATTCCCATCAGCCCTAGGATTACCCGCCCACGGGAGTTGTAGTCCAAGAGATGGGGGAGGGCACGGGGTCTCCAGGGTCTGGCTTTGAGACACCCTGCAAACGAGTTTCCTTTCCCTCAAAGGGAGAGAAACCTCTCTCCGCCCCACGCGACCCACAGCCCTGATTCGTCTCACGCACCTTGATGCCCACAACGATGCCCTTGTCCTTGACCATCTCGACGAAGGGTGTGCCGTCGTCCGCCTTCTGGTACATGGTCTCGTGGAAGAAGATGACCCCCCCGATGCACTTCTCCACCCGGCTGTCGGCGCTGAAGAGGATCTGGCGGTAGAGACGCCGGTTCTCCTCAGTGTTCTCCACCCCAATCTGGTTCAGCCGCTTGGCCATGCTCCCTGTCGGAGGTGAAAGGCAGAGGGGGCAAATGTTCAGAGGTGCAATGGCGGGAGGGTCAGAGTGTGTGAGTCTGCAGCGCCCCTAGTTCGAGGGACCTTGACTCCCAGCCTCAGTTGCCATCTGTGAAATGGGAATCAAAAGCCGCTGAATAAGGTCCGCCAAAGCCAGCAGAGAATTGGTATCATAGAATCCTAAGGCGGGAAGGGATCCCCAAGGGTCATCTAGTCCAACCCCCTGCAATGCAGGAATTTCAACTAAAGAATCCCTGACAGGATTCCAACCGCTTCTAAAAGAGCCTCCAAAGAAGGCAAGCACACCACGCTCTTCTGAGGGAGTCTGCTCCACTGTCAAACGGCTCTTACAGTCAGAAACTTAGTCTGATGCGTAGTCAGAATCTCCTTCCTTGCCACTTGAATCCATTGGTTTATTGCGGCAGCCTTTGGCTATGTGCAATAAAACTGACTGACTGACTGACTGAATCCATTGCTTTGGGTCCTTCCTTCCAGAGCAGGAGAAAACAAGCTTGCTCCATCTTCCATTTCACAGCCCTTGAGATATTTGAAGATGGCTATCCTATCTCCTCTCGGACTCCTCTTTTCCAGGCTAAACATATATAACTCCTTCAACCGTTCCTCATCAGGCTTGGCTTCCAGGCCCTTGATCATCTTGGTCGCCCTCCTCTGCCCACCTTCCAGCTTGTCAATATCCTCCTTAAATTGTGGCGCCCAGAACTGCACACAGTATTCCAGGTGTGATCTGACCAAGGCAGAAGAGGGTGGGACTATGACTTCCCTTGATCTGGACCATGGGTCCCCAAACTAAGGCCCGGGGGCTGGATCTGGCCCAATCGCCTTCTCAATCCGGCCCGCGGACGGTCTGGGAATCGGCGTGTTTTTACATGAGTAGAATGTGTCCTTTTATTTAAAATGCATCTCTGGGTTATTTGTGGGGCATAATAATTTGTTCATCCCCCCCCCCAAAAAAATAGTCCGTCCCCCCACAAGGTCTGAGGGACAGTGGACCGGCCCCCTGCTGAAAAGGTTTGCTGACCCCTGATCCGGACACTAGACTTCTCTTAATGCAGGCTAGAGAAGCATTCACTTTTTTGCTGCCGCATCACACTGTGGACTCCTGTTCAGCTTGTGGTTTCCTAAGCCCCCCCCCCCATCCTTCTCACATGCTCTGTTGTCAAGCCATGTGTCCGTCCGTCCGTCCGTCCGTCCCCCCCATCCTATAGTTGTGCATCTGGGTCTTCCTGCCTAAGTGGAGAACCAGTGCAGGAAATTTTCAGGGGAACTTTTTCAAAGAAAAAGAGGCCTACCCACGGATTCATCGGCTGCCAGGATGCCCTTGCCCGGGGCCACGATCCGCTGGGCGATGTCTGAGAGCTCCATCTTCTGCTCCGTGGTGAGGGCGGGGTACTGGTGCGTCATCTTGGCTGGTTTTTCCTGCGCCAAAGGAAGGCACAAGAAGCAAGTCAGCAGAGACCCCCTACCTTTTCTGACTTGGCACCCATGGGAGCAGGTCTTTCTAGGGCTCCCGCACCCCACAAATGTGGGTCACCACCTCCCGTCAACTATGCCAAGCCCTCCGTCCACTTGCTTCTCTTATGCAGACCTTGTTTGCTTGTCTTTAAACAATGACAAAAAGCTTCCAGATTAAACAGAAAGTCAACTGATATTCATAGCAAGTCTGTGCCTTGTGCATTTTCGTTATCCCCATTCCAAAACCAACCTAGGGATTTCCAATTTACTCAGTCAATATCTGCTACAGCGCTCATGGAAACTTTTACGTGCAAATATCGATCAGGTCAACATCCATGGATGTAAAGCACAATCAGTTTACTTCCATTTTTCAACCCCTTAGACCAATTCCCAGCTGGGAGCTGGAACTAGATAGTGAGCTTTGCTGTGTGTGATGGGCTGATCAGGCCTGGGAAGCACAATTGGGGGATCTGGTTTTGCAAAAGGAATGGCAACGATTCCAGGATCACGACATAAGGAGAGCCTGCTGGATCAGGCCAATGGCCCACCTAGTCCAACATCCACTGCCTCCTGTGGCAGGGAGTTCCACAGTTTAACGCCTTTGGCTGATTAATATTCTACAGCCTTTTAAATGTATCAGTGGGGAGGGAGGTTATTCTTTGGTTGTTTTGGTTTAATTATTTACTGTGTTTTATCCTGTATTTTATTCTGTGAACACACACCCCCTCCCGAAATCTTTGGGTGAAGGGCAGTATATAGAAATGAAAATGAAAATGAACTATGCACTGCGTGAAGAACGACTTTCCCGGCTGTTCCAAAATGCAAGCTCGTAAACAAAGCACACTTTGCTTTGCTTCCTGGGTTGCAAAAATGCATTTTAGAATAGTCTGTGCACTGGGGACATATCAATGGGGGGAGCCTCTAAAAATATGCCTATTATGTGGCTGCTTGTACACTCTGAAGATGTTCCCTTGCCGCTGCCCAGGGAATGAGTGTGCCAGGTGAGACAGAAATGGGCGCTGGGTCTCCTGCCCCCTCTCTGCCATGCCTCACCTGCTCAGGCAGTTGCAGGGGGGACTTCCAAGCCCCCCACCCAGCTGTGCCACCCAGACAGACAGACAGACAACCGCCACCACTCTGCCCGCCTGCCTATCCAGAGAGCACGTAGCAGAGGACAGGTTATGTAACAGAGAGCTGGGCGATCACAGCCGCCGGCACAGACACGTGCCCAGCCTCGTGGCAGCCCCAGACAGATGGCAGCACACACGGCCAGGCACTCCCCCCCCCCACATACACACACCCAACCACAGGCAGCCGAGGGCTTTACTGTTAGTAACCCTTGAGGATTAAGCACAGCCTGCAGAACAGACATTCCCTGCAAGGGCTTCTCTATTCTGCGGCCACCAAATGGGGACCCATTGTTATTTATTGCTATTATTATTATTATTATTATTATTATTAATCCAGTGAATCAGTAGGATATCCCCAAATATTCTCCAGGACTTGGCACCAAGAAGCCAGGAGCATTTGGGACTTAGAGAAAAGGCAACATAATTAATATTCATTCATTCATTCATTCATTCATTCATTTATACCTCACCCATCTGGCTGGACTTCCCCAGCCACTCTGGGCGGCTCCCAACCAAATATTAAAAACACAATACAGCATTAAACATTAAAAACTTCCCTAAACAAGGATGCCTTCAGATGTTTACAGCACATCGCACAGCATGGAGAAAGTGGAGAGAGAACATGATGCTGTTTTTAAAATAAATAAATATCTTGTTGCAATGAGTTCCATAGTTCAATTACATGCTGCCTGAAGCAGTCCTTCCTTTTGCCTGTCCTGAGCTTCATTGGGCGACCCCTTTTGGATCATAGTATTATGCAGAGCCTGTGGTGGCCTAGTGGTGAGAGTGCCGGATCAGGACCTGGGAGAGACCAGGGTTCAAATCCCCCAGCTCAGCCACGAAGCTCTCACTGCCTGAACTTGGAAGCCAGTCGCTCAGTCTCAGCATAAGGGTTGCTGTGAGGATACAATGGGGAGCTCCTTCGGATATCAATAAAATAAACAGACAATAATTAATAAATAAGAGGGGGAAAGACCCCTCTCGCCATCTCTATCACACCTCACATAATTGTTTACACCCCCACAATTCGCCTGGTTTCCTAAGCTAAAAAGGCCCAAGCCCTGCTGCCTTTTCTCATAAGGGAGAAAGGGGGCTTGCTGCTTCTTGTCCCCCAACTCTCTGCAAGCTGTTGCAGGGGGTTGGACTAGATGGCCCTTGGGGGTCCTGCCAACTCTGCAATTCTACGATGGTTATTCCTTCAAAGCGACATGTCAGCATTAAGCTATCCCTGTCTTTGAGAGCTCCAGGAGAGCGGGGAAACATTAAAATATAAGAACACAAGAAGCGGCTGCTGGATCAGGCCCATGGCCCTTCTAGTCCAGCCTCCTGTTCTCACAGCTGCCAATCAGATGCCCACATGGGAAACCCATGGCAGGATTCGAACGCAAGAGCCCTCTCCCTTCCCGTGGGTTCCAGCAACTGGGATTCAGAAGTATTGCTGCCTCCAGCCAGGGAGCCAGCGTCAGCCTCTCCCCCTCCAGGAATCTGTCCAATCCTCTTCTAAAGCCAACTAGGCTCCCTGCCTCCTGTGGAAGGGAGTTCCACAGCTTAACCCTGCGCTGTGGGAAGTCCCAAATGCTGCAAGCTCTCCTCCCAGGGGAGTCTTTCCACCCCCTGGGTCATTTGGGCTGCCCTCTGTCTCCGGAACCTTTCCCAAGGCTCTGCAGTGTGTTTGCTTCACTTCGGAGAAAGATGTGCCAGTCCTCGTTTTGCAGGCAGACACCGCTCCCCCTTAAACTCTTCTCCTAAATTTAGGACTGGACCCTTTTCCGTGATCCTAATCCTGCTTCCTGGGTGCCTCCAGTTGGGAGCAGCTCCCTCCCGCCACCCTCCCTCTTCCCCCATCAACACGAGGGGAAAGACGGTCTCACAACGCTGCCGGATACCCTGAGAAAGACCAGGGTTCAAATCTTCCTCCTCAGCCATGAAGCTCACAGGGTGACCTTGGGCCAGTCACTGCTTCTCAACCTAACCTACCTCGCAGAATTGTTGTGAGAATTAATTAGGGGGGGACCATTTATTTTTTGCCTTTGTATCCCACCTTTTTCTCTAGGGAGGGACATGTGGCTCTCCACCTCCTCGTTTAATCCTCAAAACCAGCTTGCGAGGAAGGTTAAGCATAGACTGAGGGACTGGCTTCCAAAGTCGCCGAGTGGGGGGATTTGAACCCTGCTCTCTCCCAGGTCCCAGGTCCAACACTCTCCCCACTCTGCCATCCTGGCTCATAGAAACTCTGGAAGCTGCCTTATAGTGAGTTAGAGGCTTGGTCCACTCAGCTGAATAATGCCTACTCTGACTGGCAGCAATGGCTCTCCAGGATTTCAAACTCTCTTACAGCCCTACCTGGAGACACCATTGGGGACCAAGCCTGGGACCTTCTGCATGCAAAGGAGATGCTCTGCCACTGCCTATATAGGAAGCTTCCTTATACAGAGTCCATCCAGCCCAGTATTGCACACACTGACCGGCAGCAGTGCCTCTCCGGATTGCAGTCTCTCCCAGCCCTACCATTGGGGACTGAGTCTGGGACCTTCTGCATGCAAAGCAGGGGCTCTGGAGCACTGAGCTGCGCCCCATGGTCCCTGTAAATGTAACATGCACACCAGAGAGGCAGTGTGGTATAGTGGTTAGAGACACCAGGGTTCAAATCCTCCCTCTTGGCCATGGAACTCACTGGGTGTGTGACCTTGGGGGCCTGCCACTGCCTCTTGGACTAGCCTACCTCACAGGGTTGTTGTGGGGGGGACGACCCTGCACACCATTTGAGTTCCTTAGAGATGGGATAGGAAAGCAACCAGCCAATCGGTCAATATATAAAAATTAAACGTCTCATCTGGTGTTTTCTGCTCTCCAGTGTGTTCAAGAAAGCAAGTTGAGCCACAGGCAAGGAAAGTGATTGGGGGGTGGGGGGTGGAGAGAGAGACTTGTCTCTTAGCCATCTGTCCAGAAAGAAAGATTTAATTCAAGCCATCAATCTGCCAGGCTCACAAAAAAAGCTTTTTTTGAGCCAGGAACAAGAGATGTTGCCATTCCAGAAGCGTCCCAGGAAAGCTGCTTTTGGCTCCCCACCCCAGCCAGCGCCAAAGGACTCAGGGCTCCCTCCCCACCCGCGGGCAACGGGTGCCAGGGAACGACTAGCAAACAGGCTGGCAAGGAGGCGGGGAGGAATCGCCAGCCCGGAATTCTGGGTGCAAGAAATATCCGCACATATCTTTATACCTACCAAGAGGGGCGGCCCAGAACAGGAGCCCCAAATCCAAGTGGAGGCTGGCAGGACCACCAAGACGGACCCTAACACGGCGGTCAGCAGCTGGGGGAGCCCCAGGGTGGAAGTGAGCCCCCTTGCCTCTCTGGACCCCCTCCCCGCCATTTGGGACTTTGCTTCCTGGGTTACAGAAATGCAAACATAATCATTTTCAAGGGGTCTTTTTCGCAGGACAATGGATGCCGGAATTAGCAAAAGAGGGGAAGGGGGTGACGTTTGGACCACCTGGAGGGGTCTGATGGGTGGGCCTCCCTCCTCCACATCGCACGCACATTAGCTGGAACCAATCCCACTCTTGCCCGGCGGGTGCCTCTGAGCACATGCAGAGTGCATTTCGCCACCACTCCCACAGCAGCCCCCTAACCTCGCTAAGGGGCTCCATCTGCACCCCAGGCCCCTTTCCTTGCTCCCATATGGCGCCTCTTCATCCCTTTGTACCGCAGCACAGAGGGGGAGGCTGCAGATTGCTCCCCCCAAAAACCCCTCCCCTTCCCTCCAAAAAATATGTGTAGGGTGCTCCCCAGAAAACCAGACAAAGATGAGAAGAGGAATTGGGGGGGGCTGAAAAAAAAATAAACAGGGGAGCCCCCCACTACCACCACCTCCAAGCGTCCTATCCTCGGACCGTCTTTTGTGTGGGGTGCTGTGCGTCCTTCCCCTCGAGCAAATAGGGGGGGGTCTTGCCTTCCTGTGGGGAGGTGGGGACAGGCAACGGCGCCACGGATGAGGAAGGCGGGGGGGGGGTCTGTGGGACCCGATCCTGGCGGGCTTACCGGGCTCCCGTCCGTGCGTCCGTCTGTCGTCGAGGCTGGAGCAGCTGCGTGTGCGGGCGGCGCGGCTCCGGCTGTAAAAGAGGCTGCGGTGCCGCAGAGCTACGTGACTCCGGCGGGGGAGGCGGGGGAGAGGGAGGGAGGAGCCACCCCCCCGCCGTCCCCTCCCCTGACCCGAGGAAGGAGGGGTCCCCACCCCCCTGCTCAGCCTTGCCCGGGACGGAGACGACGCCGGTTTCGACGGAGAGGCGCACAGATGCCGCGGTGAAGGGCGCAGCTCGCGGAAGCTTCGTTTGTATATTTCAGCATCGTTTGTTTGTTTGTTTGTATCTCACCTTTTCTGCATACGTGTTTTCCCTCCTCCCCCTGTTATCCTCACAACAGCCCTGCGAGGTAGGTTAGAGACGGAGAAAGGCAGTGACTGTCCTTTCTGGATCGCAGCAACTCTCAGCCAGGCGGGTGGGGCCGAGAGGAAGACTCCGAACATCTGGAGGCCCAGCTGGGCAGCCCCACAAAGCCCATGGCCCACATTTTGTTTATTTTCACCTAACGTTTATAGACTGCATCCAAGGAACACGTCCTCCTTCACACAGCACATCGTTAAACTGTGGAACTCACTGCCACAGGAGGCGGGGACGTCAACGAACCTAGATGGCTTTCATAGAATCCTAGAGCTGGAAGGGATGGATTGCAAGGGTCATCCAGTCCAACCCCCTGCAATGCAGGAATTTCAGCGTTCCTGACAGATGGCCATCTAATCTCGGCTTAAAAACCTCCAAGAAAGGAGAGTCCACCACATTCTGAAGGGAGGCCATTCCACCGTGGAACAGCTCTTACCGTCAGAAAGTTTTTCCCGATGTTGAGTCAGAATCTCCTTTCTTGTAAACTTGAATCCATTGGTCCGAGTCTTACCTTGCAGAGTAGGAGAAAACAAGCTTGCTCCATCTTCCATGTGACAGTCCTTCAGATATCTGGAGATGGCTATCATATCTCCTCTCAATCTCCTCTTTTCCAGGCTAAACACACCCAACTCCCTCAACCAGTCCTCTCAAGGATTGGTTTCCAGACCCCTGGTCATCTTTGTTGCCCTCCTCTGCACACATTGCAGCTTACCAATGGCATTTTAAAATTGTGGCACCCAGAACTGGACACAGTATTCCAGGTGTGGTCTGACCAAGGAACAATAGAGCGGTACTATGACTTCCCTTGATCTGGACACTAGACTTCTGTTGATGCAGCCGAGAATAGCATTAGATTTTTTTGCTGCTGCATCACACTGTTGGCTCATGTTCAGCTTGAGGTCCACCAAGACCCCGAGATCCTTTCCTGCTGGCAAATTCATGGTCTATCCATGGCTATGAATGGCTACTGGCCTTGACAGCTCTCCTCTGCTTCCATGGAGACATTGGTGCTTCTGAATACCAGTTGCTGTGAACCGCAGGAGGAGAGGGGTCTCCCATATTCACAGTCAACTGTTCAGCCACTGGGAGAACACAAGGCAGGCCATTGGCCTGATCCAGCGGCCAAGCTCTTCCCATGTTCTGGCACAAAAGACCTCTGAACCACTTAATATTCCATTGAAATCCCAATACTCAAGTTACATAACTTAAAGATGCCACACACACTGCAATTGTTTGCTTTTCAGATATCACAAGACTCTGCTGGTGGTGTTGCCTTTTTTTGCCGTAAGAGTAAATGGCTGTTTACCCCTCTGGCGATAACCCTGGACCAAGCATCAGGCCCATTAGGGTTGGCTCCAGTCCACCGTGGAGCCCAGACTCTGACTCAGCAGCTTCACTGCTATGTATTATAGATGAGGAAAAGAGAGAGAGAGAGAGAGATATGCGTGAGCTATAAAAGACACCTGGGCAGAGGCTGGATGGTTCTTTTTTTAACAACAACAAAAAACCTCATTATTTTTTCAGCATCATATAAAAGGAATAATAGAGCTCAAAAAAAAGTGAAACAAAAAAATAGAACAAAAACAAGAAAGTGAAATAAAATAGCAACAACAATAATGAACCTAATAAAATACAAAAGCATATTTGTTGTTGTTTAGTCATTCAGTCCGACTCTTCGTGACCCCATGGACCAGAGCACGCCAGGCACTCCTGTCTTCCTCTGCCTCCCACATTTTGGCCAGACTCATGCCAGTCGCTTCGAGAACACTGTCCAACCACCTCGTCCTCTGTCGTCCCCTTCTCCTTGTGCCCTCCATCTTTCCCAACATCAGGGTCTTTTCCAGGGAGTCTTCTCTTCTCATGAGGTGGCCAAAGTACTGGAGTCTCAGCTTCAGGATCTTTCCTTCCAGTGAGCACTCAGGGCTGATTTCCTTCAGAATGGATCGGTTGGATCTTCTTGCAATCCATGGGACTCTCCAGAGTCTCTTCCAGCACCAGAATTCAAAAGGTATATCCATCAGTATTTTGCCTTAGTCTTCAATCTGCATGCAGAGAATTGAGTCCTTCCAGCTCCCACCTGGGAGAGATTCCCCCTTCCTCAGACTCCCCCCCCACCCCGAGTCATTTACCCTTCAGATATTAACGTCTTCAGATATTAAAAGACACATATAAATAATCTTTTTAGAGAGCTGTCAAGAGGCTAAGGCTGGATAATTCTGATGATACCAGTAAGGGAATCTCACTGCCCCACATCCCAGGGGGTTGTGCCTTGGCCTTCCTAAAAGGGACCCAGGATTAACCCCCAATACAGGCAGGACAGCGTTAGGTGTCGTTAAATGTATTAATTCTGTGTCCGCATGACAGAGCTTTGACATCTATATGCATGAATTAGTGCTCAGCAGAGAGCCAAAGTGAGCGGTAATTCCCCCTGGAGGTGGTGGGATTCCCTAGTGGGGGTACTAAAGGGGTGGCAATGAGGGGGCTGGAGGTGGAAGAGACTGCCAGACTGTCACTGGGTCCAAAGTCATCTGTTTTGTTGAATTAATTGAATTAAATAGATTTAATTGGACCTTGAATAAATGTGCAATTATCTGTTCCCCCTGTCTGGTGCTATTATTTCCCTTAGTGGGTTGTGCAAACAGCTACCCTGAAAAATGCTTTTTATAGGGAGGGGGGACAGGGGTCCCAAAAAGTTTGGGAAACCTCTGGCATAGAGGAGCATAAATGATGAATATAGAGGCCTCTCCAGAGTGGCTTTGAATATTGTAACCTCTGTATTATATCCTCTGGGACTCAGAATGCTTGACGGTGAGAGAGAGGTTCTTAGAAACATTTTAACTGTGTCCATCAGGGTTCCTGAAACGGGGGGGGGGGGACAGGACAGGTGCACAGGTGAGAGAACGTTCTGTGGTTAAAAGGGAGACATCAACCAGCGGCCTTGCGGTGATGAAAAGACGGAGAGATGAACCTATTGTCATTTGGGGAGACATTGCAACCTTGAGTAACTTTTGGAACTCCCTGCCACTTGACATCAGGGCAGGTGTTTCCACTGCAATCTCCTTGGTGCTTCTTCAAAACATTCTTGTTTAGAAAAGTCTGCCGGGACATTTAGAAATTTGATGTTAGTTTTAACCCATTTTACGCCTATTATTATTTTAATGTTTCGAAAGACCTAAATTATTGTCATTTATTTTTCTAAACGATGATATTTTGTGTAAACTGCTTTGAGGGGGATTTTCACAATCAAGTGGTGCATAAATTTTATGAAATAAAAAAAAAATGGGGGGGGGTGCACAAACCAGCATCAACTATACAGGTTGCAAAATTATTAATAATAAAAAGATTTTAACAACTTTAAGCAGGGTGGGAAAAGGCCTGTTCTGGGTACCTGCCTTCAGTGGGGAGAGTTTGCAAGCAGAAGGGCAAGAGGGGAGGGTGGGTGGGAGTCTAGAAGGAAGCACGCTGCTCCTTTTAATGGAGGGGAGAGGAAGGCAGGTGGTCCTCCAGCCACAGAGGCAGAGAAATGCTTCTTGGCCTTGGCCTCCCCCCTGCCCCCCCCAAAAGAGACACGACTCTGAGGAGGGACAAGGGGAATCTAGGCCATGGGGGGGGGAGGACCCACCCCCTCACCCATCTCTGCCCCAGAGAAGCTAGGTCACCCGTGGCGGAGGACGCCCAAGGGCAGAAGGAGGCAGGGGGACGGATCCAGCACCTTCTTGAGGTGGGGCTAAATCGGGGACAGAACTGGCTGCAGGCTGTGTGTGTGCAGCAGGGAAGATGAGCAAAGCGCAGAAATAAAACTAAGTCAATCAATTACTCGGGAATGAAAGGAGGGGCTGGGCTGAGTCACAGGCTGGAGGCTGAGAGAAGCCACCACTGCAGACTCTTTGCTTTCTGGTTGCTCCGTCTTACAGGGGGCGGGTGGGCCAACTCTGGCCCCTGGCCCCCCACTTTCCAGGGGGGCTGGAGGCTCCCCGTTGCTGCGAGAGACGTGCCTTAAGACGCCCGTGTGCAACCAAAGGTGATCCTGCGGCCCCACACATCCAGCACGCTGATCTCACAGCGGCCCAATGGAAGGAGGGACCCAGATCGACTGCCCCTGGAACTGGAGGATCCATCAGAACATCAGAAGAGCCAGCCAGATGAGAGCAAGAATCTTCTCCTCTCCTGCAAGTTTCCAGCAACTAGTTTCGGAAGAATTGCAGCCCAGCCGAGCCACAGTGGCCAGGAGCCATCGAGAGGCCTCTCCTCCTCTGTGCATCTAGGTTGGTGGCTCAGGGAGGAGAACTGGCCAGAGTTGAGGGGATGTGGCCCTTGCTTGGCATGCAAAGGGTGGCCGGTTCAATCCTTGGCCTCCCTACTTGACAAAAATGACTAGCTGTGGGTGATTTGGGGGCGGGGACCCCAACCTCTCATTGGCAGTGTGGTGTAGTGGCTAGTGTCAGCCATGACCTGGGAGAGAGCAGGATTCAAATCCCCACCGGTCAAGCCTTGAAGCTCTCACCGCCCGTCCTTGGGCCAGGCACTGCCTCTGAACGTGGCCTACCTCACAGGGCTGTTGTGAGGTTTAAATGAAGGGGAGAATCATGCATACCACCTTGAGCTCCTTGCGGTGGGGGAAGGCAGAATAGAAATGCCACAAATAAGCAGGAGAAGCAGCCAGCCCCCCCCCCGAGTGCCCCCTCCAAGAGTCTTTGGACTATAACTCCCATCAGCCGCACATGGGAGTTGTGGTCCTGGTGCGCCCAAGAGGACCACCGTGTGGCATTTGGATGCGTGTGCAGAGGTTGCCCAGATTTAAGGACGCTCCCATCCGCCCAAATGACCTTCACTCCTGGAGACGGACCGATCCTTGCAAAACACACAGAACATTTATTTAAATACACATACACATACGGCTGGATCAGGCCGGCAAACAGCCCCCTTTCTCCATTCTATTCTCTCCCCCCCCCCAGGCCCAACATGCCCTCGGCCGGCTTCATCCGAGGATGTCGAGAATTAAGCGCACTTCCGAGATGTGGGAAGCTTCAGCGGGAAACGAAGACGCCACCTGGAAGTTGGAGGAGAGGAGGAAAAAGAGGCATTATGGAAGGAAGGGGGGGCTGGCAGTGGGGGGTCTTTCTCAGCCCAAGCCGTGAATCAAGAGGACTAGCCCCTTAGGTCTAAGAAAGGACGCTGCTTGTGGAAACCATTCAGTCTCCCACCAGCCTCATGCTACAAACCACCCTAGCAGAGCCCTTTTCAACCTCAAAGCCTCCATTCCCTTCCGTCTTTTCATTTAATTTCTGCTGTGGTGGCAGTGCATGCGCAGTGAAGGCTAAATATTGCACAGGTCAGTTGAGCAGCAGGTTGGGTACCCCCCCCCCCCCGCGCTGGAGGAGGGCCAGGAAGTTATGACTTTTATGGAAAGAAAATCCTAAAGAGCTACTTTTGGGGGAAAGGAAGGGCCAGAGACATAGGAAATCTTCCACCTGCACCACGCTCTAATGCATGGGTAGGCAAACTAAGGCCCAGGGGCCAGATCCGGCCCAATCGCCTTCTAAATCCGGCCCACAGACGGTCCGGGAATCAGCATGTTTTTACATGAGTAGAATGTGCGCTTTTCTTTTAAATGCATCTCTGGGTTATAGGAATTCGTTCATCCCCCCCTCTTAAAATATAGTCCGCCCCCCCCCAAGGTCTGAGGGACAGTGCACCAGCCCCCTCTTGAAAAAGTTTGCTGACCCCTGCTCTAATGCAACCAGTTTGGGTGAGGGGGGTGGGAGAGATATCTGTGGCCCTCCAGATTTTGCTGGACTACAAGTTCCATCATCCTCCCTGGCCAAGATGGAGGAAGGAGTCCCTTGTCTTTTTAAAAAGCAGAAAGAAAAAAGAGAAATCCCAAGGGAGGTGGGCAAAGGAAGTCGAAGGTGCCCAAGACCCCCGGGGGATCGGGTCTCTCTTCCCAAGACCCCCGAGATCCGATCTGGCCTTCCAAGTTCCCCAGATATGGTCTCACATCCCAGGACCCACCCATTAATTGGGTCTCACCTCCTTTATCCTTGCCTCCGTCCTCTTGAGTGCCTTCGCCTCCCGTTGAGTGTGGAGAAGATGCTCCTCCAGATGCCTCATCTGGAAGCCAGAAGCAAAAAGAACGAGTTAGGGGGCTAAAAGAGAGAGGAGTATGGGAGGTCCATGCAAGGGTGACCATTTCCCTGCCCTCCCTGGAAGGCTCCTTTCTTGCACCCCCAACCCCACCCCACCCCAGGTCCTCACCCGGCCTTGGTATCTCATCATGAGGTCCATGTTCTCTTTGTCCTTGCCATCCAGAAGCTCCCTCAGCCTGGCAACCTAAGGAGACAAGAAGGCTCCGTCTTGAACCACACGGTTGCGGTTTGGTGGGATTGGGGGAGGGGGCAAGAGTGGAAGACCCTTCACTCTTTCTGCAGGATCTGTTCCAAGAGACTCTACCAAAGACCCAAATGACTCCCCCCCCCCTCGGTGCAAATAAAACCTTCTGAAAATTCATTGAGTGCAAATAAATCTCTGGCCATGCAGGGATAGCCTGACTGCTGTAGTCCGTGCGAGGAGAACCTTGAGGATGGACTACTGCAATGCGCTCCTTGCTGGGCTGCCCTTGGGGTCTGGTTCATCTTTCTTTGAAAGGTTCTATTAAAGCTTTTTCATGATACAATAAGAAAAAAGAAACAGAAAGGAAGAGAGAAGGAAACGCAGAGTCCTCTCTCCAAGGTAGCTCTTAATCCTTGGACCCAGATAGCAGCCCAGAGAAGAAAGAAGAGAAAGACAAAGGAAGGCAGGAATAAAAATAACTCAAAAGGACCTCTGGTTTTCTGTCAGTTACATAAAAGAAATTATTCAAAACATTCTCTTTGTGATGATATCCAACTGTTCTACTTTCTGTTAAGCAGAATTCCCCCATCTTCAGACCCAAACGTCTTGAATTTGTTTTTCCCTTCTTGCACACAAAACGGTGTTCTCCAATTATTGCTATCGATCAATGCCAGCAATTCTTTCCCCCCAATCCTACATATCAACTTGGTCTCTGATAATTTCAACAACCATTCCTCCATCCTGAACAATAATGCATTTGTGTGTCTTTGTCGCAAAGGTCGGCAGGCCCGCCCTTCCCTGCCGCTGCCCAGATCCTGACCCCAGTGACGCCACCCAACCCCATACCTGCCGCTGCAAACAGATCTTCTCCTGGACCCAATCCGCACTGGACGGCTTCTGCTCCCTGAGCTCTTCCCACAGGGCTGACCTCTCCATCTCGCAGCTGCGGAGGTCAGATTTCAGCTGCTCCAGCTCCAGTTTTAGGATCTGGGGAAGGGAGAGAGAGATGGGGGTCGGGGGGTGGCTGGGTGGGTTAACAGCCACTCAAGGTTCAGCAACCCACCCCTTTGCAGGAGGCCGGACAATGAAGACAGCACAGAACAGCATGGCTGCTGCCCATGTTCCCACTTAAACCAGACCCTTATTTCAGGCAATGAGGACTAGAATCTTTATGTTTCAGAGAAGTGGCTGCAGCTAAGCAGCAGGGCACCTGCTTGGCATGCAGAAGGTGCCAGGTTCAGTTCCCCAGTGGTCTGGGGGAGACCCTCTTTCCGAAACCCAGCGGAGTGCTTGCTGCCAGCCAGGGCAGGCAGTATTGCAGTAACATGGACCATGCACATATTAAGGCAGCTTCCAGTAAGCTCCAGGACGTTCTCCTTCCCGAGGCACACAGATCTCTGAGAATGCCAGGGGGTCAGGGGCCCGGGGCCCCAGCCACCTCCCTTGGACCTACCCGGATGTCCGCACTCTGGTCAGCCAGCTGCTGAAGCTTCCTGTCCTGCTGCCAGATAACTTCCTGAAGCTCCTTTTCGTTCTGTGCGTGTGTGAGAGAGAGAGAGCATAAGAGGGCGGGGAGGGAGGAAGGCTTCACAGTGGCTTCGCCAAAACCTGGCTAAGTTTCTAGTCCCTTGGAGCCTGGTGGTGGGAAACAGGGCGGGAGATGCTGCCCAGGGAAAGGAAAGAGTTCGGACAACCGTCCCACCTTCCGTGCTCCAAGTGTTCCTTATTTTCTTTCTTTTCTTTGTCAAATATTTTTATTGTGTTTTACATTGCAAATTTAAATTCACACACTGAACACCAACACCATCATTTAGGATTTCCCTGAATCCTTCGACTCCCCTCCGCCCTTCCATGGTTACCATGATCGTTCTTTTTTCAACTGCTTCCCTTAATTCTATTTTTAAAAATAAAAATAATAATCCATTTTTACCCTAGTTTTTCGTGCAAAAGTTTTAGTTGTTTACAGTGTTCTCTTAAATGCAGTGTAAATTTCCCCCATTCCTTCTTAAAGTTCTTTTCTTCTTGGTTTCTGAATAAAATAAGTGCTCCTTATTTTCAGACTCCCTTATGCTGAAATCTATTTTGCGAAGGATTCAAACAAGAAGAAAGGGGATTCCTTTCTGAAGCCTAGGAAGAACTTTCTGACAGTAAGAGCCGTTTGACAGCCTCCCTGGGAAGGTGGTGGAATCTCCTGTCTTGTAAAGAGAGCTTGGATGGCCAAGGATTTTGAAGCTGTGCCTCCTGCATTGCAGGGGGTTGGACTGGATGGCCCTTGGGGGTCCCTTCCAACTCTACAATCCTCTTTTTTTTTACTCCACAGCGGCTTCAGAGAGATGCAGGCTGCAACGGGGCCAGCAAGATTGAGATGGAGGCTGGCTCCCTGGTTGCTGCGACGCCCTAGAAGCGGATCCCCGGCCGATCCGTGCCCCAGATCCTCCGAGCCCTGCGGCTCCATCCTGACCCAGATCCCCCCCTCCTGGCAACCTCACCTGCATCTTGTTGTGGAGGGCCTCGCTCAGCTTGGCGATGCGGGTGTCGCGGCCATCGACCTCGGCCTCCAGCTCCCTCTCCAGGCTCTCCACCCGGCCCTGGAGCCGCAAACTGCAGGGAGGGGAGAAGGGAGAGAGGCCCCCAAATTCAACTCTGCATTGCCCAGTCTTGGAGGATAATCTGGATTGATCCCGCATTGCAAGGGGTTGGACTAGATGACCCCGGGGGTGCCTTTCAACTCTACAGTTCTGTGATTCTAGGATTGCCCTTCCTGAAAATGTATCTCATAAACTAACAGCATCTAAACGGCAGAGCTAAAAGGACCTTTTATTAATATATAGAATGCAAAAGCCTGGTCCATTTAAGACGATGCAAAATGTTTCTTCTCAATAGTGATGGAATGCACAGGTGGGCAGCGCTTATTCTTTTGTGAGTCTTACATTACCTGTAAAGGGAACCTTTACATGGATTAATATATTATCCTCCTGTTGAAGCTGCGCTGCGTCTCTTCTCTTCCCAGGCTGTGATGCTTAATGGTCTGATTTTTTTTATCCTTTTACCTTTTTCATGAACAAATCAATTTATTTTAATTTATTTTTTTTAAAAAACAAACAAACCAGCACATCCAGTTTAAATAAAGGGAATCGGGTACAGCAGAGGAGCAGGAACTTGTTTCCAGCTGCCTTCTCTTCTGGGGGCCACAATCCATGCAGGCCCTCCTCTCTTTCTCTCCTTCCTTCAGGCAAGGAAGAAGCTAAGGGCACATTCCAAAAGCACTCAGAGACATCAAAGCAAGGGGTGTGGTCCGAGGAGAGTCCCTGGGGCCAGGCGGAGAGGTCTGGGGGGCTGCATCCAGCCCACAGAGTCTGAGGTCTCCCCTCCCCAATGCTTCAAGTGGGAATCCTGATCGCAGCTTGAAAATATTCAAAGAATTGTCGAGTTGGAAGGGACCCCCAAGGGTCCTCTAGCCAAACCTCCTTCAATGCGGGAACCTCAGCTAAAGCATCTTCACCTCTGGGTTTTTCCCAGCGCGAAGCAAGCCCCCAAACTCACTTACATTTCCGCTTGCAGTGTCTCCCCCTCCTCTTGGGTGGCCCTCTGGTGCTGCGAAGTCAAGAGGCGGAGCTGTTCTGAAACGGCCAGCAAGTCTTGGACCTGGGTGGAGAGGTGTTCCTGGAGATCTGCGGACGGGACAGACCCACACCCTCCATGAGACGGCTTCGTTTCATTCATTTATTGCATGGGTAGGCAAACTAAGGCCCGGGGGCCGGATCCGGCCCAATCACCTTCTCAATCTGGCCCACGGATGGTCTGGGATGTTTGTACATGAGTAGAATGTGTCCTTTTATTTAAAATGCATCTCTGGGTTATTTGTGGGCATAGGAGTTTGTTCATTCCCCCCCCCAATATAGTCCGGCCCCCCACAAGGTCTGAGGGACAGTGGACCGGCCCCCTGCTGAAAAAGTTTGCTGACCCCTGATTTATTGCATTCCTATCGCACCTTTCCCCTCCCAGGAGCTCAAGGGGGGAGACGTGGCTTCCCTCTCCCTCGTCTAATCCCCACCAACAACCCTGCAAGGTAGGTGAGGCTGAGATAGGCAGGGGCTGTCCACCCCCCGTGGGGAGCTCCGTGGCTGAGTGGGGGATCTGAACCCTGGTCCCCTCCCAGCTCCTAAGTCCTAGTTACCTGCCGGCTTGGGCGGACCTTCATGACCGGCTTTCTTGAAAGCAGTGCTCTCACTCCAAATCCCGGGAGTTTCCACATCTGAAAAGGAACAGGAGGCACAAAATTTGGGGGGGTTAAAACCTGCTACGCCCCCCTGTCAGAATTAAGAGGGAGGCTGCAATTGAGCGGCCGGGGGGGAGGGGCTGATGCTTGACCGCTTTCCCCTCGGCCCAGTATACCTGAAGGAGCGTCTCCACCCCCATCATTCAGCCCGGACACTGAGGTCCAGCGCCAAGGGCCTTCTGCGGTTCCCTCATTACAAGAGGTGAGGTTACAGGAAACCAGACAGAGGGCCTTTTCAGTAGTGGCGCCCTCCCTGTGGAACACCCTTCCATCAGATGTCAAGGAAATAAGCAGCTATCTTATCTGTAGGCAGCCCTGTTTAGGGACGTTTTTAATATCTAACGCTGTATTGTTTGAACATTCGTTTGGGAGCCACCCAGAGTGGCTGGGGAAGCTCATCCAGATGGGCAGGGGACAAATAAATTAT
This sequence comes from Lacerta agilis, assembly GCF_009819535.1. NCBI lineage: Eukaryota > Metazoa > Chordata > Lepidosauria > Squamata > Lacertidae > Lacerta > Lacerta agilis. Next base: position 43,544,318 of record NC_046326.1, read on the forward strand.
TATTATTATTATTTATTATTAGGGCTGGCAACATGACAAGTGGGCGTGGGCTTTCCGCTCCGGGTTTGTGTTTGGGGGCCCTTTTCCAACCCGAGATGGGCAAACAGACACCCCCACCTCTCTCTGCCACTGCCTGCAAGATGCTGTCCACGAAGGAGGTCCCAAAGCGGTGGGGGGTGAGTCGCCTGGGGGTGCAGGGCCGCCTCCTGGGGGCCGTGTCAACCACCTGCAAAAGAGCAGAGCGTTGGGAGCGCCACCACAATGAGACTCCGAAGGGGTTCTTCAGCTGCGATTCCTGCATTGCAGGGGGTTGGACTGGATGACCCTTGGGGGTCCCTTGCCAACTCTGCCATTCTGTGATTCCGCAACTCTTTCCCAGCAGAGGAGAGAGAGAGAGAGAGAGAGAGAGAGAGAGATGGCAGGGACCCCGCTGCACGCAGTCGCCTCACCTCTCCCTGCAGCACCCGTTCGAGGAAACTGACGATTTCCAGGAGCTGCGTCTGAGCGTCGCCCATCTCCTGCAAGGAGCAGGCGCAGGCCTCCATGCTGGATCGGGTCCTCTCCATTTCTGCCTTTGCGCTTGCCAGCTCCTCGCCGACAGCCTCTCGCTCCTGCCTTTTGGGGTGGGGGGGACAGCAGAGAGAGAGAGAGTCAGGACGGTACTGTTCCCTACGCCACAAAAAGAGGGAGACCCCCACCCCAACTTGGAAACACTTTTTGGGGGGGGGGAGCTTCAGGGGCCTCGGAGAAGAACAGGCACTTACTGAAGGGCGCTGTGGGCACCCTTGAGCTCCTCCAGCTGGGCGCTGCGCTCCCACAGAGTCACGAGGGTGGCCTTCAGCTCCTCCTCTGTCTCCGAGAGCTGGCGGCGGGCAATTTGGTTTTCCAGATCTATAAACTTTTAACATTTAAGCAGTTTGCTTAGGTTGGCTTATTTGCATTATTTTACACAAAAATTGTTTAAAAATTCATTTGTTGTTCTTTCTAATTGTTTCCAAGATAGATGGAATAGTTATACTGTTCTGAGCCACTTTAGACTGCAAAAAACACCCGTTTAGACAATCTACCCAGGCGCATAGAAAGTTGAGATATTTTAAATCTGTTTTAGCCCATCCCATGAGAATAAAGTTCCCAGTCCTCATGAAAGGTCACTTTCAGCAGGAAGCTGCCTTGCCCTGAGGAGGTGCCCTTGGGGACCAAACCTGGGACATTCTGCACGCTGAGCAGGCAGCCTGCCGCCAAGCTGTGGCTCCCACACACAGGTACCCGCTCCCCTTCCCCACCTGCCCCAAACCTGTGCCCCTCGCTGCTCCAGAAGCCGCCCCTCTCCATACCTCCTGGCAGTCGGCCGTCTCTCGAGCTTCCCGCTGGGCTTCATCGCGCTCCTGCTCCGCCCTCGCCTTCTCCAAGGACAGCCTGCGTCACACGGAACGGGGTTAGGAGGAGCCTGGGAACTGTAGTTTGCTGAGAGTGCTGAGCGCCGTTAGGAGGCTCCCACCTCCCAGAGCTACAATTTCCAGAGCAGCTTAACAATTGGCCCCCCTCTGGAAACCGTAGCTCTGGAAGGGGGACATTTGCCGCCTTTAAACTAGTTCCCAGGATTCAGGGACGACAACATGACTGTGTAAAGTGGAGTCATAGTGCTTCAGGTGTCTGGTGTGAATGTGGCTCTGGGGGGGTCAGGGTGTTGGACCAGCAGTGGGGAGACCCAGCTTCAAATCTGCACGCCACTATAACATTCGCTGACATTTCAGCAGCTTCAAGCTTGATCTCGGCTAAAGCAAAGGCCCTGCCAGAACTATATAGAGGATGCATCTTTTTTTCCCTATTCACTAAATTTATACATTGCCCTTAATCCAAAGTTCACAGGGCAGTTTACAACACTGAATAATCATTATATTATTGCTATTATTATAATATTTATATCCCGCCCTTTTACAAAACTGGGACTCCAGGCAGCTCACCGATAAAAGTTGCAAACATTAAAACCCGTATCATAGCACTTTAAGCAGTCCTGGCTCCCCCCCCCCCCAAGAATTCTGGGAGCTGTAGGTTTGCTAAGGGTGGCGAGAGTTGTTTGGAGACCCCCTGCCAGAACTACAATTCCCAGAGCAGCTTAACAATCAGACCTCCTTTCTCAGGGGTTTCACACCATGCATTTCAAGTACTGTACTGTGATACCACTTTAAGCAGACATGGCTTCCCCAAAGGATTCTGGGAAGTGTAGTCTGTTCAGGGCGCTGACAGTCGTAGGGAGCTCTCCCTATTCCTCTCCCAGAACTACAGTTCCCAGAGTTCCCTGGGAAGAAGCCTCCATTCTGAGCATCAAGACTCACCGCGCTGCTTCCTCTTGCAGCTTCAGGATCATGTCCTGCTTCTCTGACAGCTGACAGGAGAGGATCTCCTTCTCCTCTTGCAGCCGATCCCGCTGGCTCTCAGCTGCGCTCGCCTTCTCCCTCGCAGCCTCCAGCTCTGCGGAAAGAGCACGGGGTCAAGCCAGGGTTGGAAACTCAGAGACAGTGGTACCTCGGCTTTCAGCTTAGTTCCCAAACAACTCGGAACCCAAACGCTGCAAACCCGGAAGTAGGTGTTCTGTTTCTCGAACTTTGCCCCAGAGCTTCCGTTTTTACTGTTGCGCAGCTAATTTAAGCCCCACCCCCATCGTAATTAAAGCCTTCTGTTTCGGATTGCAGCGTTTCGAGGTGATATTTGGTGCTTTGGTTTTTGCTATTTTTTGCGTTTTTGTTTGTGTGGCATTTTCATTTTTGTGACTGTGGCTTGCTTTTCGTTTTATGACTGACTGACCAATTGTGTGACTGCAGAAATGGATAAAGCCCCCCCCCCCCCATGACTATCATCAGTGCAGGTAACAAAAAATAGTAATTTACATTTTTATCATCTACAATACTGGCTTATTTATTTTATAGTACAGAACATTGATTATTGCTTTCATTTTATGGATCAATGGTCTCGTTAGATAGTAAAATTCATGTTAAAATTGCTGTTTTAGGGGTTGTTTTTAAAAGTCTGGAAGGGATTCACGGTCGATTCACCTGTCTGCAGGTGAACCTTGGCTGCAGTCAGCTCATTTCCCCGTCCCAAGGCTTCGACCAGCTCCTGCGTCGAGTTCTCCAGCTTCCTGCACACCTGCAGGCAGCAAAGGGTCAAGAAGGGTTAAGTCCATGACCGGCAACGAGGCAGAATATGTTCGCAAACACCAACGTATATTGTCAGAAGGACTGGTCTTATCTCAAACAGCCGTTGGGATTGAGGGGAGAACAGCCCCAAAATCTCACAACGGGTGCTTGGCACCACTTGCCCCAGAGGTGGGGGAAACGGTACAATAAGCCATTATGGAGATATGGTGGAACCTCCAAGTTCAGAGGCAGTCTACCCCAGAACACCGGGAACCAGGGAAATGGCGGGAGAGAGCAAGAGTCTTTGCACCGGCCAGTGGCGCAAAGGGAGAAACAGAACTGGATTTGGGGCTGCGGGCCTGATCCAGCCATTTTGGACACACACCCTCCTTCCTGTTTCAGTTCCACCCCCAAGAGAAGACTTGCCTCTTGGTGCTGGGCAACCTCCTGCTGGGCTGCCCTCACCTTCTGGACCATCTGCCCCATTGTGACTCGGAATCGGCCTGCCAGGGTCCTCATGGCCTGATACTGGAGAGAAGGGGAGAGAGATTTAGCCCCCACCCCATTGGACAAGACTGGCAATGGGAACTGGCGAGGCCAGGAGTGAAGCAGGACTCACGTCATGCCGCATTTCCGCCCAGTTGCTCTGCAGGGCTGTCGCGAGGCAGGCCTCCTCCGCCAGGTGTTTGGCGTAGCCGCCAGAGAGATCAGACTGCAGAAACGAAAAATGGGGAAAGTGTGCAGGTGAAAGAGAGGAGCTTCCTTCAGGAGCTCATGGCAGGTCCGAAAAGGGCAGCCAGAAGGAGCGCCACGGAGAAAGGCAGCAGCGCTTGGGGCTTTTGCGTTTCGAGGAGTAGAAGACAACACGACTGAGGCATGGAGAGAGATGACGAGGAAAAGTTTTTGTCCCTCTCTCGTAACCCTGGGAGTCACGGGCATCCAATGAGGCTGAACACTGGAAGATCCCAGACAGATTTTTAAAAGTCCTTCATCACACAGTGCAGGGTTAAACTCCGGAACTCCTTGCCACAAGAGGCAGGGATGGATGCTCTTTTTGTCCTAGCAGAAGGCCACAGATACAAACATGCACACTCCGAAAAAGGCACAGCGCCAGCTCTTTAAAAATTAAAACCAGCTTCCAGGAGATGGGAAAGACCTGAGACCCTGGACCTAGGTGTTGGGGCCAGGTCACCGGCGCCTCCTTCCCCGCTCACCTGGAGTGTGTTGGCCTCCGCCAGCAGGGTGCAGAGATGCTGCCGGGATTCGCAGCCCTGCTCCAGCTGCCTGATGCGGTGGCTGGCGTGATTCCGGAACGACTCCAGAACGTGGTCTGCCTGCAAGGAGCGAGCGGAGGGGAAAAGGAATAAAATAATAATAATAATATATTACAGTATTATTTATACCCCGCCCATCTGGCTGGGTTTCCCCAGCCACTCTGGGCAGCTCCCAATCAAATATTAAAAACACAATACAGCATTAAACGTTAAAAACTTCCCTAAAGAGGGCTGCCTTCAGATGTCTCCTGAACATCAGATAGTTGCTTATTTCCTTGATATCTGACAGGAGGGCGTTCCACAGGGCTGGTGCCGCCACCAAGAAGGCCCTCTGCCTGGTTCCCTGTAACTTTGCTTCTCACAATGAGGGAACCACCAGAAGGCCCTCCTTGGAGCTGGACCTCAGTGTCTGGGCTGAGCAATTGGGATGGAGACGCTCCTTCAGGTATGCAGGACAGAGGCCATTTAAGGCTTTCAAGGTCAGCACCAACACTTTGAATGGTGCTCGGAAACGTACTGGGAGCCAATGCAGAATCACACAGAATGCTTTTCAGTCAGAGGATTTGCACACCAAACCCTTCCCCCTCTGCATGCAGAAGGCCCCGAGTTCAATCCTCAGCGGCGATTCCAGGTAGGGCTGGGAGAGACCCAGCCAGTCAGTCTGAGAGCCCAGAGAGCTGCTGCCCGCCAGTGCAGGCGATACTGAGCTTGATGGAATGATGGTCTGAAGCATAATCAGGGAATTATGGTGCCCCATGTTTCCCCCAGAAACAGAATGAAAAAGCCGCCCACCTTCCTCTGTGCTCAAGAGACCTGTGACATCTAAAAGCTTGCCTTTTTTAAAAAAAAACCTACCCTGAGCTAAACTGGCTTTATAGAAAAGAGTAACACCTCTTTTAAAAAACAACGTATTTTGCGTCTATTACAGGCATAGGCAAAACTCGGCCCTCCAGATGTTTTGGGACTACAACTCCCATCATCCCTAGCTAGCAAGACCAGTGGTCAAGGATGATGTGATGGGAATTGTAGTCCCAAAACATCTGGAGGGCTGAGTTTGCCTATGCCTGGTCTATTACTCGGCATGCCTATGTTCCTGTTTCAGTCCCTAAGAGGTGTTTGACGGTGGAAGGGACTCTCCTTATCTGGGGGCTTTTAAGGAGAGGTTGGATGGCCACCTGTCACAGATGTTGAGATTTCTGCATTGCAGGGGGCTAAACCAGAAAACCCTCAGGCATCCCCGCCATCGCTGTAATTCTAGGATCACCCACCCAAGTATTTTTGCCAAGAAAGAACCTGACATCGGGGTAACTTGGAGGGGTTTTTAATGGTTTGGATTTTCACTTATACAAATCTTGCTGTTGTTATTTTAACCCACAACTCTGTATTACTTTGCTACCTGGTTTTTGGTGTCTAAGTGTTCTTGTGCAATAAAATAAAGAAACGGAGGTTGGAGAGGCCAGGGATCGTCCGGCTGAGACTCCTGCATTGTAGGGGGTCAGAATAGATGAGCCCTGGGGGTTCCCTTCCAACTCTACGCGGTTCTACGATTCTACGCACCGCCTCCTTGGCTCTCAGGGCCTTCTTCCTTTCGCCCTCAATCCGGCTCCACCTCTCTCGGAGGCAAGAGATCAGGTTGCCCAGCTGCTTTTGCTGCGAGAGAGAGAGAGAGAGAGAAATAAGGTCAGAGACCCTCCTGCCAGGGGGTGGGAGGGAGAAACAGACTCTGTGCCCCCCTCCTCCCCACCCAGCCCATCGTTTGGGCCTCACCTGCTGGCTAAGGGAGTGGCGGTCTTCCTGAAGGCGCTGGAAGGAGGCTTCCGCCGTCTCTCGGAGAAATGTGGAATCCGAAAGGCATCCTCTCTGCAGGCAGAAGGGGAGCCGGATCAACACACACGGCACCACGGGGTCCTTACAAGCTATCTCAGCTTACGAGCAGTGTGGTGCAGTGGTTAGAGCACTGGACTGGAACCCGGCAGAGAGCAGGGTTCAAATCCCCCGCACTTGGGTGTGCAGCTCTTCTGGGGCGTCCTTGGGCCAGTCCTTCTTGCCTCCTCCCGGCCTCAACTACCTCACAGGGTCATTGCAGGGATTAAATGAGCAGGGCGAGGAGAACCACACCTGCCCCCCCTTGAGGAAAAGGTGGGATTTAAATGCAACAAATTAAATTAATCAGCTGTCAAACCCATCGAGGGGAAGAGACGCACGACAGAACCCCAGGTTTGGACTGCGAGGAAGAAGCCTTCGTTGCCATCGGCATCACCACTCAAAAAATAATTTTCAGCAATTCAGGGTGGGAAAGCAGCATCAAAGCTGGTGCCAGGGGTGGGGGGTACCTGTAACCCTCCGGACATCACCGGACTCTGTCTCCCATCACCCTCCCCTCACACCTATTTGCATGCCCAGCAACCAACCAACACACCATCTCGTCTGTGGCTGTGGCCAGCGTCTCAACCAGAGCACGCTGGTTCTTCAGAGTCTTTTGAAGGGGGTCATGTCGCTTCCAGAGGGCCCCGTACATCTCGCGGTACAGCTGCACCTCCTGGGAAATGCAACAATTATTACTAACAGTAGTAGTAGTAGTAGTAGCAGCAGCAGCAGCAGCAGCACACAAATTGCTTCCAAGAGACATAGAATAATAGAGCTGGAAGGGACCCCCAAAGGCCATCCAGTCCAACACCCTGCTGCCATGTAGGAACCACAACTAAAGCATCCCCGACAGATGGCCACCCAACCTCTGCTTAGAAACCTCTAAGGAAGGAGAGTCCACCACATATTGAGGGAGACCGCCCCACTGTTGAACGGCTCTTACTGCCAGAAAGGTCTTCCTGATGTTTAGTTTTTTAAGCAAGGGAGTAGATGGCCAATTGTCAGAGGGTCTTCAGCTGCAATTCCTGCATTGCAGCGGGTCAGACTAGATGTCCCTGGGTGTCCCTCCCAACCCTACTATTCCACGTACATTGGAACCTCGGTAGTCCAGCATAATCCATTCCGGAATACCGTTTGACTTCCGAAACATTTGAAAACGGAGGCTCGATGGACGGCCCACAAAACCCATTGAGAAAATGGAGAAATGCGCCTTGGAAGCTGTTCGACTTCCAAGGCGCGTTTGAAAGCGGAAGCAATCACTTCCGGGCTTTCGGCATTTGGAAACCGAAACGTTCGGCTTCCAAGATGCTCCAAAACTGAGGTTCAGCTGTACTAATTTTAGGACGGAGGAGTTCTAAAAGAGAGCGCAGCTCCTCAGACCTCAAAGACCACTCTCCCGGCATGGATTTCCCTTTCACCCGCTCGCCAGATCCCCCAAACACCGGCGCCACACACAAAACACCCCCCACCCCCGTCAAAGAGACAAAGCCGGGGTCAGCCCCTGCTGCCCGTGTGCAGCCATGCAAGGCTTAATGCCCGCTGGCACGCTGCAGGAATCCGAGAGAGAGAGAGAACGTGGGCTTGGCCACGTGAGGAACCCAGTGTCGCGACGAGGACCAGGCCGGCCAGCTGGTTTCAGCCCTCCCTCAGGAACAGCCAGAGGACCATCTTCACACGACGCTGGAAGCAGCATAAAAGTCAGCGTGGTGCAGTGGTTAGAGTGCCGGACTAGGACCTGGGAGAGACCAGGATTCAAATCCTCCCAATCGGCCACGAAGCCATATTAATAATAATAATAGTTTATTATTGATATCTCACCCACCTGGCTGGGTTTCCCCAGCCACTCTAGGCAGCTCACAACAGGTATAAAAACATAATAAAACATTAAACATTAAAAAACAGAGTGTTATACAGCAGGGGTCAGCAAACTTTTTCAGCAGGGGGCCGGTCCACTGTCCCTCAGACCTTGTGGGGGGCCAGACTATATTTTTTTGGGGGGGGGGGAATGAACGAATTCCTATGCCCCACAAATAACCCAGAGGTGCATTTTAAATAAAAGCACACATTCTACTCATGTAAAAACATGCTGATTCCCGGACCGTCCACAGGCCAGATTAAGAAGGTGATTGGGACGCATCTGGCCCCTGGGCCCTAGTTTGCCTACCTCTGTTATACAGACTATAGATAAACCAATAAATCAAGAGAAAATAAATAATAATAATAATAATAATAATAATAATAATAATAATAATAATAATAATACTCAAGCTAGTCACTGCCTCTCAACCTAACCTACCTTGCAGGGTTGTTGTGGTGATTACATTGGGGGGGGGGCACACGTACCCCCCTTGTGTTCCTTGGATAAAAAGGGGGGGCTATAAAGGCGGCTCTGCACTGACCCAGCCGAAGCCTCTCGGACTTCAGTTGCGTGGCCTCCCTGGCCGGGGGCTGGTGAGATCTCACAAAGCTTGTGCACATATCTGTGGCTGGATGAGGCCTCCTCCTTCCCCACCCGGGTCTCTTCCCTGCCAGTGTTAGAAACTGGGATAGAAAAGCTAGGAGCAAATGGCTCCTGGGACCAAAACAGAATTTTGGAGGGGGGGGGGGCGGAGTTGGCAACACTTTTTATTTAAAACTAGCTGTCCCCGACCACACATTGCTGTGGCTCAGAGTGGTTACGTGGATGCAGCCCCGCTTCCCTGCCGGATTCGGAGTTGGGGGGTTCCTGAGGGAGGGGCCCTTTCCTTTCTCTCCCCTCCCCCCCCGACATTTCCCTCGAATATCTCCCCCCCCCCCGTAGTGGAAGGAGACCCCGTTTTTGCCTGCCTGCCCACAGCTTCCGCCTGGCTCCTGTCCCAGCAGAGAGGCTCCTTCCCCACCTTCCCCTCCAAGGCCCTGTGGGAAGAATATTAAGGTCTTTTATCTACATAAAATATTTTTTATTAATGTACCAAGCAAACAAGGCCACATGTCTGAAGCAGCAGGCCTGACACCATTTTGACTCTCAAAACTGACCCAATGGGAAGGAGGGGGTGAGCAGTGGCTACCATCTCAAAGGAGAGGCCTGGCCACAACCCCAGCAAAGGCCATCAGGCAATCTCTTTGGTGATGGGGGGGGGGGTCTTGGGCCCTTCTGTGAGGTTTCTGGGGCTGGGGCTGGACTCCCAGGGGGATCTTTTTTGGGGAAAGGTCTTTATAAGGGCTTGCACGCACGCACGGCTCGTGGTCCCTGGGGGTGGGGAGGTCAACCCTCTTGCAACAGAACAATAGAGATCAAGCTTATTAGCTGCTTGGCTTCTAATTATTCTCGGGTTGGCCTCTGTTTTTTACTCCTACCGATGGAGAACCTGCAAAGGACTTTACAAGGGAATAAGGGCAGATTTTTGTTTATAGCAGTCCCCCCTCAGACCATCCCTCTCCCACTTTCTTCCTCCCTCAGAAACGGCTCCTTTCATTTTCCCGCCAAAACTGCTGGCTCCGCCCCCCCGCAGTGCTGGCTCCGCCCCCATGCATAGACGTGCTGGCTCCGCCCCCGCACACACGACTCCGCATGAAACGGAATTACCGTGTGCTGCTTTTACGTCCAGCAGATGGCGCTGTTTTTGCCAAAAATCCTGTTTTTACCTGTCACAGGTGTGACATCTATATAAGATAGGTATATAAAAACACTCCCCTAGTCGAATGCAATGCTGTGTCAAAATTTCAAAGCAATCGGTGAAGGACTTTCTGAGATTTAAGATTTTGAAGAAACAAACATTTACATTTTTATTTATATATAGATTTTGATAAGCATGAATTAATATGCAATTCACATAAGTGACACATTGTTGTTAATTTCACATTTCTTGCAGAAATTGTTAATAGATGTTTACTTTGGTGTTGGTCATACTAATATTGGTACCATACTTTTCAAAACACTCCACTCTTTCTTGATTCAGGTAGGTAGCCGTGTTGGTCTGACGCAGTCAAAATATATAATAAAATTTAAAAAATTGTCCAGTAGCACCTTAGAGACCAGCTAAGTTTGTTCTTGGCATAAGCTTTCGTGTGCATGCACACTTCTTCAGATACCTGAATGCACACGAAAGCTCATACCAAGAAAGGTGCTACTGGACAATTTTTTAAAAAAAATTTATCTACTCTTTCTTGTTGAATTCCTTAGCATATTGTCTATCCTTAACTTCGAGGCTTCAAAGCACCTACATTTCAGGAATCCTGGAGTGTCAGCCAGGTGCAAAAAAACAGCGCCCAGACTTTTTGAGGCGCTCGCAAATGGGGAATCTTTAGGCGCCCAATGCACCTGGTGCCCTGCTGATTTCGAACCCTGTTCCCTGCTTACCTCGCTGGGCTCAGAGATGGGGGTCTGGGTGGCCGCGTCCCTCTGATCCGCCGGTCCCACGCAGGCGGGCAACCTCTGGGAATTCAGGCAGTCCCGGATCTTCCGGGAAAGGGCTTCCACGATGATTTGGGCGCTGGCCAGACGCTCTTCTAGCTCTGCCCGAGACAGGCTGCCCAGTTGGTCCTGAGAGAAGCTAGGAGGAAGCAGCAAAGAGGCCACCTGCGGTTTGCTGCGTTGCAGGGGGCTGGACTAGAGGGCCCTCAAGGGCCTTTCCAACTCTAGAATTTGGAGCCCCTGCTTTGCACGCAGGAGGTCCTGGGTTCAAATCCCGACATTGCCAGGGCTAGCTGGGTGAACAGTCCAAGTCGGGGTGGCGTGGGGGGAATAAAAACCACCACAGCAGCCTCATATGTGCTGGGGAAGAGGTGCAGTCAGGTGGCTGAACACCTGCTTGGCATGCAGAAGGGCCCCGGGTTTGGTCCTCCCACTTAGAAGGTGTCTGAGATCCTGGGGAGCTGCTGCCAGTCAGAGGAGGCCATGCTGGGCTCAACAAACTAACACAGCCTGGCATTCAAGGCAGCTTCCAACATATGCCACACAAACCCCGTTCCGCATTTGTATGGACCTGATCGTTTAGTGCAGCAGATATTCAGCAGGCGACTTCACCGTACTGCTCAATGCCTGCTAAAGCATTTGTGGTAATACCAAGGCTGGCCAAACGCTGAGAAAAGTCAAGGTGAACTTTAACCTGTTTTAGGATTTTTTTTAGTTTTGCCAATTTCCCCCAATAATTTTATTGTTTCATCTTTTCGTAAACTGCTTTGAGGGTTGTTGTTGTTGTTGTTTTTATATTCAAGCAGTGAAATAAAGAAAAATAAATTACATACATCTTTAAAAGACTTCTGTCTTTACCCTGTCCTCCTTTTAAGAAAAAAATAGGTGAGTGTCCCTATCTCTGCCCCCAGAGGCAGAACTGACGACTCTGTGGACCTCTTCCATCCCCTCCAAGGCCCAATCCCACATGTGTGCCAAGCCTCTCTCTGGGGGGGGGTCCTCTTCACAGGTGCTCTTTCTGCCCCCCCCCAAGCCAGACCTTTGAGACCTGGACGCAGCGGCTGGATGGGGCAGACAGACACCAGCGAAGGGTCTCCGTCCCCAGAGAAGACCTGGGTCTTAGGAGCTCTACTTACTGCCACAGCAGGGAGTCTGTTTCTGCTGTGCTGTCCTTGGTCAAAGCCCTCTCCTCCAGGGAGGTGTTGACACCCGTCTCCAGGAGGCTCAGAGGCGACATCCATGTTGCTGCCGAGACCAGAGAGACGGCCGCCTTCTTCTGCTGCCACAGGGTGGAAGCCGCATTCATCGGGGATGTGTCGAGTCCGGTCTCCATGATGTTCGGAGGGAACATCTGGGAAGCTGCAGGCGACACAAAGAACGAAACGGTGCCATTATCCTTCTCCTGTTCCTGGTCGGAAGCCTTGTTCTCCGAGAATGCATTTGGGCCAGCCTCTAGGAGACTCAAGGGAGAGACTGAAGTGAGGCTGTTGTCCTTCTCGGGATGCAGGACGGAACCCTTGTCCTCTGAAGATGCATTCGGGCTGGCCTCTAGGAGCCTCGAGGGGGACGTCCAAGTCACTTCAGGAAAAACAGAGACTGAAACGGTGCCATTATCCTTCTCCTGTTCCTGGTCGGAAGCCTTGTTCTTTGAGGATGCATTTGGGCCATCCTCTAGGAGGCTCAAGGGAGAGACTGAAGTGAGGCTGTTGTCCTTCTCGGGATGCAGGACGGAACCCTTGTCCTCTGAGCATGCATTTGGTCCGGCCTCCAGGAGCCTCGAGGGGGACGTCCAAGTCATTTCAGGCACCACAGAGACTGAAATAATGCCATTACCCTTCTCCTGTTCGTGGACAGAAGTCTTGTCCTCCGAGCAAACATTTGGTCTGACCTCCAGGAGACTCAAGGGGGGGACTGAAGGGAGGCGGTTGTCCTTCTCGGGATGCAGGATGGAACCCTTGTCCTCTGAAGATGCATTCGGGCTGGCCTCTAGGAGCCTTGAGGGGGACGTCCAAGTCACTTCAGGAAAAACAGAGACTGAAACGGTGCCATTATCCTTCTCCTGTTCCTGGTCGGAAGCCTTGTTCTTTGAGGATGCATTTGGGCCATCCTCTAGGAGGCTCAAGGGAGAGACTGAAGTGAGGCGGTTGTCCTTCTTGGGATGCAGGACGGAACCCTTGTCCTCTGAGCATGCATTTGGTCCGGCCTCCAGGAGCCTCGAGGGGGACGTCCAAGTCATTTCAGGCACCACAGAGACTGAAATAATGCCATTACCCTTCTCCTGTTCGTGGACAGAAGTCTTGTCCTCCGAGCAAACATTTGGTCTGACCTCCAGGAGACTCAAGGGGGGGACTGAAGGGAGGCCGCTGTCCTTCTCGGGATGCAGGATGGAACCCTTGTCCTCTGAAGATGCATTCGGGCTGGCCTCTAGGAGCCTTGAGGGGGACGTCCAAGTCACTTCAGGAAAAACAGAGACTGAAACGGTGCCATTATCCTTCTCCTGTTCCTGGTCGGAAGCCTTGTTCTCTGAGGATGCATTTGGGCCAGCCTCTAGGAGGCTCAAGGGAGAGACTGAAGTGAGGCGGTTGTCCTTCTCGGGATGCAGGACGGAACCCTTGTCCTCTGAAGATGCATTCGGGCTGGCCTCTAGGAGCCTCGAGGGGGACGTCCAAGTCATTTCAGGAAAAACAGAGACTGAAACGGTGCCATTATCCTTCTCCTGTTCCTGGTCGGAAGCCTTGTTCTCTGAGGATGCATTTGGGCCAGCCTCCGGGAGCCTCGAGGGGGACGTCCAGGTCGCTTCAGGCATCACAGAAACTGAAGTGAGTCCATTGTCCTTCTCCTGTTCCTGGACAGTAGCCTTACCCTCCAAGGATCCATTTGGTCCAGCCTCCAGGAGATTCAACTGGGGGACTGAAATAAGACCATTGTCCTTCTCAGGATGCAGGTCAGAACCCTTGTCCTCTGAGCATGCATTTGGTCCGGCCCCCAGGAGCCTCGAGGGGGACGTCCAAGTCACTTCAGGCACCACAGAGACTGAAATGATGCCATTACCCTTCTCCTGTTTGTGGACGGAAGTCTTGTCCTCCGAGCAAACATTTGGTCTGACCTCCAGGAGACTCAAGGGGGGGACTGAAGGGACAGAAGCCTTGTCCTGCAAAGATGCATTTGCTCTGGCACCCAGGAGCCTTGAGGGGGACGTCCAAGGGATGCCCACAGAGACTGGTGTGAGGCCATGATTCGTCTCCTGTTCTTGGGCAGAAGCCTTGTCGCCAGAAGATGCATTGAGTCCCGTCTCCAGGAGGCTCAAGGGGGGGACTGAAGGGGGGCCGCTGTCCTTCTCCTCTTGCTGGATGGAAGCTTCGTCCTCTGAAGATGCATTTGGGCTCTGAGGAGTCCTGCCGGTTGCTGCAGAGCCTGGGGCGAGGCCGGTGCTCTTCCCATCTAGCAAGGCAGGGAAGGGGAGGCTTTCTCGTTTGGGGGTTTCCAAAGTCAGGTTTGGCTCGGCCATCTCCTGTGGGTGGCTGTCTTGGAGTGAGTAGCCAGCCAGTCGTTCCTGGCTAGGCTGCAGAAGCAAAACAAACAAACAAACAAACAAAAACCAATACAGGCTCATAGGATGTTGCAGAAAAGTGAGAGCTGGGTTCAAATCCTGATCAGCCAGGATGTTCACAGCAGAGAGGAAACGGAGGCAACTGCTCTCTCTCCGCGTTGCCTACCACACAGAGTTGGGTGAAGCTGAAATAGTTTGGGATGGGGGGGATAGAAATTCAATATAAATAAATAAAACAGGTCCTTTTGGGTTGTGGTACCGCCACAATGCCATTCCAGAAGGAGGTGATAAAATGCTAAACTTCTTGGACTGATTTTTATGATCCTGTGTTTCACTATTGAGAAAACAGTCCTCAGAGAGCAGCCTTGATTTCACTTGTTTTTTAGTGACTTTTTCTTTGTTTGTTGTTGTTCAGTCGTGTCCGACTCTTTGTGACCCCATGGACCAGAGCACGCCAGGCACCCCTATCCTCCCCTGCCTCCCGCAGTTTGGCCAAACTCATGCCACTCGAAGCAACTGCGGGAGGCAGTGGAGGATAGGGGTGCCTGGGGCTGCTCTTTCCCCAGACACTACTGGGATTTCAAAGGTGGAATTGACATCCAGGGGTTTTCCTTTAGGAAAGCTCAATAATGTTGGGGTCTTCCTTAAAAAAGCTCAGCGACTTTTGCGGTGTCCTGGTTTTTACTGTTTGAAACATGGAAACCCTACTTCCGTTTATTTATTACGGTACATTTGCATTCGGCCTTCTCCTCCCAGGAGCTCAAGGTGGCGCACCCGGTTCTCCCCCTCCTCATTTAATCCCCACAACAACCCTGTAAGGTAGGCTAGGCTGAGAGGCAGCGACTGGCCCAAGGCCGCACCCCGATGCTCGAACCCCTACCCAACACTGGTCCTCTTGCTTAGCTGCCTTGGCCAGGAGGGCTTGTAAAAGGCAGGAAAGACCATTTGTTACCACTTCTTGTCATGGCTGAGCTGTGGGGGAGCTTCTGGGAAGGCTGATTTAGAGGAAGCCAAGAGTAAGGCCTACACGCCTATGACGCGTCCCTACACTTTCCCGCACTGCAGGGGGTTGGGCCGGATGACCTTTGGGAGTCCTTTCCAACTCTACGACTTCTTCCGAGGTGCCCTCCTTCCATTCTAGCTTTGCGGGCATTTGCATCACATTACTAGCCGCTTTGCTGCTCAATATTCTCTGGCTGGCCTCGGTTATTTTCTCCTACCGATAGAAAACCTACAGAAGGACCCTATACCGGCTCTTGGATAAGGATAAAGGAGCAGTTGTTTCTAATAATACCAGAAAACCCTGGAACTTGTAAATATCCCTATTGTATCCCTCGATGCCAGGATGCGGGTGGTGCTGTGGGTTAAACCACAGAGCCTAGGGTTTGCCGATCGTAGGGTCGGCGGTTCGAATCCCCGTGACGGGGTGAGCTCCCGTTGCTCGGTCCCAGCTCCTGCCCACCTAGTAGTTTGAAAGCACGTCAAAGTGCAAGTAGATAAATATGTACCGCTCTGGTGGGAAGGTAAACGGCGTTTCTGTCCGCTGCTCTGGTTCACCAGAAGCGGCTTAGTCCTGCTGTCCACATGACCCGGAAGTTGGACGCCGGCTCCCTTGGCCAGTAAAGCGAGATGAGCGCCGCAACCCCAGAGTCGGACACGACTGGACCTAATGGTCAGGGGTCCCTTTACCTTTACTCCTCGATGGGTGCACAGTGGTGGGAAAGGGAGGTTGGGGGCAAACCTGGCCAAAACCAGAAAACTCCTCCCTGTTTGTGACACATGTATGACGTGCCTGTGATGATTCACCAAAGGGGTTTTGGGGAAAAGGGGAAACTTATAAAACGAAGAGAATATGGGAATATTCTTCTATGGGGTGGTTGGAAGCCCTGTTGCAACAGTCTTGGAAGGGCGCAGGGGAGAAGAGTGCCGCTTAGTGGTTAGAGTCCTGGACGAGACCTGGGTTCAAATCCCCACTCGGCCCCCCACGAAGCTCCCTGGGTGCGACCTCGGGGCCGCCACCTCTCTCAGCTGAAGCTCCTCTCCCCGCCCCCCGCCCAAGGAAGTTGGGGGTCTGGCCACAAGCCCCCTTCCCAAGCGCTGACATGAGCTGGAGGGCGGGGCGCAACCCCCCCCCCCAAGAAAATCCGGGACTCACCGACACCGCCTCCATCCCGCCCCGAGGTCCCGGCGAAGGGCGCACGCACCGCGGGGGAAACCGAGCGCCCTCGCCTTTTTTGAATGAAACCGCCGAGTGACGTCACCGGAGGAGGAGGGGCCAGTGAGGGCAGAGTGGGTGGGAGGGGCCCAGCTCCGTCCCGCCCCCTCGCCCTCGACGGCGAGCCTTCTGCAAACGTGTGAAGCCCCGCTGCTGCCACGGAAGATTTCTTCGTGCCTGCCTGCCTGCTATATTGTGCAGGGCGCAATTCCCAGCCAGGCTGATTCGGCTCTTGTACGAATGCAAATGGATTTGCATGAAAAAATAATAGTACTTTCATTTTCAGAATGTATAGAAAACAGACAGAACACATTCCCTCCCGTCGGATGTCAAGGAGCTGAAGAACGACACAACTTTAAGAAGGCATCTGAAGGCAGCCCTGTATCAAGAAGTTTTTGATGTTGACTTTGTATTAGGTTTTTATAATGTGCTGGAAGCCGGTCGGAGTATAATCAATTATAATCAATTAATGGGCGGGGTATAACCAGTTAATCCAGGGTTGCCATATTTCAGAAAGTCAAAATCCAGACAGAAAAGTTGTTTAGCTTTTCTAGGCAAAGGTGTTTTTCTTTCTTTCTTTCTTTTGGGGGGGAGGGGGAGTTGTTGAGCTTTTCTGCAAAAAACAACTGGGGGGGGGCTTATTTTAAGTTTCCATACATCCAAACATTAATAGGATCCCAGCCCAGACAAGGTTCCTGGAAATTCCAGACGTATGCCAACCCTAATAGTATTTAAGCTGCTCTGGATGCCTTTTTCCTTGGGGGGGGGGGGGTTTACAAACACTCCATATAAGTGAAAATGTGTTTTTTCTTGCTTGTGCGTTTTGCACTTTAGGCTCCTTTGGGGAGGTAGAGGGCAGAACAGCAATTCTGGAGAGATTGGGTGGGGGGGGATAAAAAGAGCACAGCCTTCCCGGAATTGAGATTTATTCCCCTCGGTTGCCCGCCACCTTCCAGCCCCAGGTGTGCCGCAATGCAGCTGCACAAAAGACAAGAACTCGCCATCCAACCACAGAGACCCATAAAAGACAGATTTATTGCTTGTTTAAGAAAAAGCACAGAGACGGAAGGAGGGGGGGGGAGACAGAGAGGAAGGAGGTGAGGTTACCAGGGTGGAGAAGAAGGTTCCTCTTCTTCTTCAACAGAGAGAAACAGGGGGAGGAACTAGGCGAGAATCCATTCTCATAGGGGGAAAGGCGTTGGCACAGCTGAGAGCAACCTGAACAGGAAGGGGCAGTAAGCCCATCACGGCCCGTCTGCCTCTTGCATAGTGAAGGAATGTATCTACAGTATATATGGTTATTTGTCTCCTGTTAGACCAGTGGAGCTCAGGGTAAGGGTTGGTGGGGAAAAGAGGCAAGCTTCCGGATGCCACAGGACTCTTGAACAAACAGGAAGTTGCCGGCAGCCAGCTGACACAAGCCATCTTTGCCATTCTGTGCTGCTGACCAACGCTGGCCTTACACAGGGAGGAAAATTCGCCACCCTCGTCATCCTCGTTCTCCGGGTGGCGGACTTGCATAGTGGGGGTCCAGCCTGCCTGCCAGTGAGGGGCCGGTGCTTTTTCGGCCGGGCTTCCTGAGATCCCTGGCGGCTTCATTCGCCCAAAGAGCTGCCTGGAAGAAGCATTTCCTGAGAAGGTCTCACAGTGATTCTCGGGGCTCGCCCAAGGGTGGCCTTGGGCCTCCTGAGAAGAATTGCTGCCCCCCAGGAGGATGGGGGGGGCCACTCAGCCCGGCCACGGCTGGCTCGAGGGCGCCATGAGGTCACAGTCGAAATCCAAAAAGGTGGCCGAGTCCAGGGAGGTTTCCCGGGGGTTCCGCAGGTCCAGCACAACATCCACCGGCCGCTTCCGAAGCATCTCGGCGTCGAAGGTCATCCCACGGAAAAAGAGGTGGCCGCGGAAGTGGTGGAGGTAGCGCAGGCGCCGCTGGGGGTCCTGGCACAGGAGCTGGGCGGAGAGAGCGGGCGGCGCTCAGAGGGGATGGCAGAAGCCGCCTGGCACAGACTCTTTGCCCACCAAATGCAGAATTACGCGGCTCAGGACCGTAATGCCTCCAGGACCACCTCTCCCCATATGAACCCCCGCCCCGGAGCCTGTGGCCCTTCGCTATGGGCAAAAACATTCCTCTTTAGCCAAGCCTTTGGCCATTAGATAGTCTATGGCCTGTTCAAGGTGGGGGGGGGGGGCAGGTGCTATGATTAATAGCCGTAATACTGTAATAATGTCTACACTGGCCAGCAGCAACTTTCTGGGGCAGGGAACCAGCCCTACCTGGGAAGAACAGGACTGAGCCCCGAGGCCTTCTGCATGCAGAGCGGAAGAGAAGGCTGTCTGTGGCTGCTAGCCCTGATGGCTGTACTCTGCCCACTGCTGCCAGTCATTGGAAACCAGTCACTGGGAATCCCTGCTGGTGGGCTTCCCTGGGGGGCGTCTGGCTGGCCACTGTGAGAGCAGGAGGCTGGACTAGGTGGGACCCACGTTGGCCCGATCTCCTAGCCAGGCTCTGCTTATGGAGCCTCCAGCTGCAGAGGCAGTCTATCTCCATTCCCATGTTCTTAGGGGCAAATGGCCACTGTGAGAAGATGATGCTGGAATAGACATGGCCCCTTTTTGTGCCCAGAGTGGCTGTGAATCTATGTTTGGCCTCATTGAGGGGCAGTACTTCAATATGAGTAGGAAAATGAGAGGATCCCTAAACATTTTTTTTAGAAACAAGCACTGCAAATGCCCATAAGATCCTAGTCCTTATGATCTCAAATGAAGGGCTGGTTTTAAAAAGTGCCTTGCACCGATTTGGATCCACCCAGCTCAGTATCGTCTGCACCAACTGGCAGCATGCCGGCTGTCGGCTGATGGGAATTGGCTGGCTCAGATACACGTTAAAGGTTTCCAAAGTGGGAATCACAGAATCCGAAGGGCCCCGCAACGGTCATCTAGCCCAACCCCCTGAAATGCAGGAATTAGAACGGAGTAAGTGAGTGGCTGAACCCTTTGACCATGTGCAAGTTTATGGTCTGTGCAATATCATATTTTAGATTTGCCCACAGTTTACTACTATTAAGAAAAAAACGCAGCTCACCTCGCTGAGGAGAAGGCGGAGGCCCAGGCTGAGGGTGCCTGGGATGGCATAGTCGCAGCATCTGACGCTCTCCAGCATGCTGACGTGGTCTTTCTCGGCGGCCACCGGGAACTGAAAGGAACGTGGGAGAGCTGGGTTACCTCCATCTCCGGAGGTAGTCTACCTTCACAGGAGACAGAGAACTGGGGAACATGCAGTGGGGTCTCTCTCGCCAAGCTACTTCACGGCCTTACCTTCCCAGTGGCTAAGCCATAGAGCAGCACCCCCATGGACCACCAATCTGCCGCGTGGGCATACGGCCCGCCACTCAAGACCTCCGGGGCTGCAAAGAAAGAAGAGGGGAGGAGATATTGAGCCTTGCAAGGAGGGCCCCCGCCCGTGGCTGCCCGTCCCCCTTCGCCTCCTTAACCGCCCGTACCCATGTACTGGAGGGTCCCACAGATGGTGTAGGCCCTCTCGCCCCAGGGCAGGTGGCGAGAGAGGCCAAAGTCAGTCAGCTTCAGGTGACCTGCAGTGGGGGGGAGAGAGAGAGAGAGAGAGGAAAAAAATTGGGCATTACAGCCTGGAGGGAGACCCACACAATTTGAAAATGATTTTTATTTGATTTTACAAGCATAGAGATAACAATACCAAGTAAATATCTGGAGATTTCTCTCAATCTCCAGACTTCCCACCATCCCCTCCATGGGTCTTATTGTGAACCGTTTTGACTGCATATTGTTTCCTAATCCATATTTTGTATCTGTCCATAGTGACTGTTACATTACAAGTGTTATTAAAATCCCGCTAGTGCTTTCATCTGCTTACAGTGGTCTCCTAAATCAATCATAAATTTCCCCCAAAGTTTTTGTCTTCTTGGTTCCTGAGCTTTCCGGTCAGTTTTGCCATTTTGGCGTAGCCCATCAGCTTGGTTTGCCATTCCTCTCTGGCTGGGACGTATTTATTGATATGTTTTGCAATTACACCCCCCCTTTTCTTCCACAGAGCTCAGGGTGTCATGCACCAGGAGTTCCCAGGGGGTGCCGGGGGGGGGGCATGGCACCATTCACATAACAAAAACTACGGCAGAGATATCAAAAGTGGCTTGACTTTTGAAAAACAGGAGCTCTGCTGCACTCCACTAATGGGAAACCTCTGGCATACATGGCTATTCCCCCACAGCAACCCTGTGAGGTAGGCCAGACATGGCTGAGTTGGGATTTGAACCCTGACCTGCCAAGTGTTAGTCCCGCACTCTAACCACTGAGCCACTCAGCTGGCTGGCTCATGGGAGTGTCTGCGGATTTTGTGGGGGTTGAGCACCCATCACACTGGATATGCATGTTGACTTTTAATGGCATTTTAACTACTTCTTTTATTTCTCACATTGTCCTTTATGGTGTTACAGTTTTAAATTCTACAGGATGTACTAAAATAGAATAACAAAAAAAAGAGAAGCAATTAAGATGAAATTTACAACATCTAGTACCGTGCATCACAATGGTCACAAGAGGCAGAAATTCACCCACCTTGCAGGCATTCATTTGTGTCTGGCACAGGATTTGGGGTGGCTATTAATATTATTAGTTACAGGTAGGTAGCCGTGTTGGTCTGCCATAGTCAAAACAAAATAAAAAATAAAAAAATTCCTTCCAGTAGCACCTTAGAGACCAACTAAGTTTGTTCATGGTATGAGCTTTCGTGTGCATGCACACTTCTTCAGATACACTGAAACAGAAGTCACCAGACCCTTATATGTAGTGAGAGAGGGTGGGGAGGGGTATGACTCAGAAGGGGGGTGGGAATGGGGGATTGGCGGGTGGGTGTGGAAAACCTGCTGATGACTCAATGACTGCAATTGGTCTTGTACCCTTCTGAGTAATCCCCCTCCCCACTGAAGAAGTGTGCATGCACACGAAAGCTCATACCAGGAACAAACTTAGTTGGTCCTAAGGTGCTACTGGAAGGATTTTTTTTATTTTTTATTTTGTTTTGACTATGGCAGACCAACACGGCTACCTACCTGTAAATAAAAAAACATGTTAAAGATAACCACTAAAAAGCAATTAAATTCTGGTAGAATTAAAACAACATAAAAAGGCAAATTTATTAAGGTAAGAATAACATGTCATTTCTCTGCAGGACATTCAGGAACTCCCTCCCCCTCCCCTGCCAGCCCGAGCGGGACACACCTTGTTCATCCAGAAGGATATTTTCCATCTGTAAAGAGAAGAGAGCAGCCCAGTGAGGGTGTGAAGGTGCCCTCCCCTCTGGCGGCACTCGAATTCAGACCAAGGATTCGCCAAGCGCAAGAGGCAGGGATCTCTGGGAATCCAGGAGTTTGGGCTGATGGGCCAAATCCCTTCCCCTGAGAAGGGCAAATCCCAGGGTTGGGGGTGGGAGGCCCCCCCTAAAGGCATCTCTCAGCAGGGCTGGGAGAGAGACCCCCCACCCCACCTCTGACACCCCGGAGAACGACTGCTGCCAGTCAGTGGAGACAATACTGAGCTAGATCACGGACTCATGATCTGACTGGGGATATGGCAGCACAGATATCCCTGTGAGAAAAGGGTCAGCCTGTCTCCCCGCCCCACAATGAAAGTCCCACTTGGGGGGGGGGAGGTGTCTCTTGTACCTTGACATCGCGGTGGACGATGCCCAGATTGTGGAGGTAGCCTGGGAGAAGGAAGAGAAGGAGACGTCATTCCAATTTTATTTTCCATCCGTGGTAAAAAATATTATTATGAAGGGCTGTGATTGCTCCAAAGTATATGAAGAACTCTGCACCAGCTCAGAAGCCTTCCCCCTTTTTAAACGACTCACAAAAAGTCAAGCGGGCGGGACACAGGCGCAAATTAGTCCTACCCCATTAAATCTCTAGGGCTTGTCCCATTGCCGTGGGGCAAAGAGGTCAGCGGTGGCCTGGGTGAAGTTTCTCCTGTCCCACGCCCCCCCACCCCAGTCTCCCAGCAGAGAAAGATTCCAGTAGGATTTCCTTGGAATGAGGGACAGGGGAGATAATGGTGCTTGGAGCGCCCATGGTCTTATTTGTGCATACAGTGGTTCCTTGGTTCTCAAACCCCGAAAACCCAGAAGTAAGTGTTCCGGTTTTTTAACATTTTTCGAAATTCGAACGTCTGATTCAGCTGTTGGCTATTGTTTCCAGGGCGCCTGCACCAATCAGAAGCCACGCCTTGGTTTTCAAACATCTCGGAAGTCAAACAGACTTCCAGAATGAATTAAGTTTGGTGCTTTTGTTTTTGCTATTTATTTTGCGTTTTTATTTTTGAGGCTTTTTTGGTTATTTAGCTTTTGTGACCTACTGATTGATGGATTGTGTGACTGCAGAAATGGATAAAAGCCCACCCCCCATCCAAACAATTACTATCATCAGTGCAGGTATGAAAAATATTTAATTTTAATTTTTATCATCTACAATACTGGCTGATATATTTTATAGTACAGTACATTGATTATTGCTCTCATTTTATGGATCAATGGTCTTGTTAGATATTAAAATTCATTCTAACTTGCTGTTTTGGGGTTTGTTTTTAGAAGTCTGGAACGGATTAACCCGTTTTGCATTACTTTCTATGGGAAAAGCGCGCCTTGGTTTTGGAACGCTTTGGTTTTGGAACGGACTTGCAGAACGGATTAAGTTTGAGAAACAAGGCACCACTGTATATGCAACCTGAGCAAGAGGTGGAGGGGCTGACAGCAGGAGCACCTCAGAAGATATTGCTTCTCCATCGGTCACAGGTTTGGATCCAGCACAGAGCAAACGGGTCTCTGTGTCTCCTTCTCCCAAGTGAGCTCACACACTCCAAAAAAACAGAGGCTCAGAGGAAGGGCCCACCCATTAGCCCGGAGGAACCCCCTCCCTTAGTGGTAGCTCTTGCAACCTGGATGGTCCTTCCGGGCGCTGATGAGGACCCTCAAGAGGCCAGCTCCTCCAGCCATTGTCTTACCCAGAGATTTGTCTGGCCAGCAATGGAGTCATCTGTTAAGAGTTCAACCCTCACTCTGTACAGGACCCCCAAAATCAGAAGGGACAGCACTTCCTTACCAAGCACCAGCACCAACTCCGTAGCAAAGAGGCGGATGACGGCTTCGGCAAAACGCCCCACCGACTTCCAAAGGGTGTACAGATCCCCAGTACTGCAATATGTGCACACTGGTGTTGCAGCAGGTGGGCAGGGAGAGATAAGAGGGGGTGGGAAAAAGAGGGGGGTGTTACTTATAGACTCTGAAGAGAGCTTGCTAACCCCTTTGTGCCTTTTGCACATGCAGCACATTTAAAGCACGCACCCCCTTCCAAAATATCCTGGAAACTGTCGTTTACCCACTTGCTGTGCTACAGTTCCCGGCACCCTTAAGCAACAACAGTTCCCAGGATTGTTTGGGGAAAGCCATGCACTTTAAATGTATGGTGCAGCAGGTGGCTTCCTCGAAAAGAAGCCCGGGAACTATCATTTGTGCAGGGTGCAGGGAATCGTAGCATCGCAAGGGGTAAACTACAGTTCCCAGGATACTTTGGAGCGATGGAAGAGGTGCTGGAAGCTGTGCACACAGCCTTGAAAGCAGCCACCTGCTGTCCAGGTGTGAAGGCAGAAGGAAATTCAGGGTCCAGGTGGGGTCCAAGGGGGGAGAGAGGAGAGGGCGACCCGAGGCCAGCAAGAGAGACAGAGAGAACCAGCGGGGGGGGGGGGCTCCTCACGGGGTTGTTGTCATGTATATGGCATTCTTTTACCGTATTTACTCAAATGTAATGTGCACTTTTTTGCCAAATTAGGGTGCACATTAACATTCACCAACAGATCCTTTTTTTGCCTCGAGGTTTTGAAAACCAAGGTGTGCATTAATTTGATGGTGCATTAGATTCGCATAAATATGGTATTTCTTACACAAATATTGAGGCACGTGGTCATTCAGTGCCATCAGTATATGCAAATGTCTGGCTCATTTAAGGGCACCCAGAACCTTCTTCTTTTTTTCTTCTTTTTTGCAATAACAACAGAACTCACAGGTGGATAACACTTTTGTTTTTACAAAGATCCCGGGCAGCTCAACTATTTTAGTAAAGTATTACTAAAATAGAAAGGTCCCCTTTGCAAAACAACATCATGTAAAAATATTAACTTGGGCAAATAGTCCCTTTGTAGATCATATTATTTGAAATAGTAATGCCTTTAACGATCCCCACTGCAAATAATATTATTTGCTAAGGGAATCTTTGCACGAGTTAATACTTTATTATCCCTGTGTCTTTGCGCTTTTGCTCTCCCAGGCTGTGACGCTTAACGGTCTGGGTTTTTTAGTCTTTCCCTTATTTCCTTTTTTATGCACTCTCTCTTTTTGTTAACAAATCAATTTATTTTATTTTTTTAACGGCGTGTTGGCAGGAAGCGGGGAAGGAGAGAGGAGATGCGCTCGATCCCTGCACCCGCGGGCGCCGCGAGAGCCAGCCAATCCCTATTTTGAACGGGAATGGCAGGCGAGAAGCGGAGGAAGAGTAAACAAGGAGTCACATGTGTGGGCAAAGGCTCAGCGGCACATGGCTGGACACGCACGAGGGTGGGGGGCACGGGGGGGGGAGAAGGGCGGTGGGGGGGCAGGTCTCTACTCTAGCCGAGCCCCGCAGGGCAGATGGTCACTCACTAATAAAGAGGTGGCTGCGGCCTTGCCAGCTGTCTCCCAGGCAATGCACAAAAGGGTGCCTGACCTGCTTCTGGGGAACAAGAGAAAAGGGGAGCGGTGAGTGAAGGAGGGAGCCCAGCGGGCGGGGGGGGGGATTATTGGATTTGGAAGACATAGCAACCTCTTTGCGGAGGAAAGGGGTAAAAGGTGCAGCGGGAGATCGCAAACGACCGAAATCTATTCATGACAAATAGATATCACTGCGATATAAGCACACAAACACAAATTTGGTGAAAATAAGTGCCCTCTTGAAAGGTTCAGCCTTTCGTCTCGATTCAATATGGCACCCAAAGGCCCGTCTATCTTTCACTAAAAATGAAATACACAGATATAGATAACGGACACACAGAGAGAGATTTGGGTCTTTGGAGTGTGGTCTTGGAATGTTCACTCTACATTTTGATTCAAAATGATGCTCATCTCTCCACCATCAGAATATATGTATTATAGCTTCCAACATTTCTCTGATGAAAACAGAGACGTCCTATTCCATAATAATTATAATGTTATTTACACCCCAGCCACTCAGGGAGGCTTCCAACATATAAAAGACATAATGAACATTTTAAAAACTTCCCTACACAGGGCTGCCTTCAGAGGTTTTCTAAAGGTTGGGGGCCACATAACTTCCTATCCTCCAATATTTCTCCGATGAAAATAGGGACGTCCTAAGGAAATGTGGGACATTCCGGGATCAAATCAGAAACTGGGACGTCTTCTGTAAATCCGGGGCTGTCCCTGGAAAATAGGGGCACTTGGAGGGCCTGATATAAATACAGACACACACACACACACACACACACACATTTGGTGAAAATCAGAGCAGTCTTGAAAGGCTCAGTCTTCCACCTTGATTCAAAACAGCACCCAGTGGTACCCGAACATTAAACACCCAGCATTGAATACAGCTAAATTCGCAGTGAAGGCTGCTCAACTTAGACAAGGTCACGTGGACTGTCTTGCAATTTAAGATTCTGGGGTTTCCAATGTATATTTTATTTACTGTTCTGTGTTTTTATTTAATATTCTTATGTATACATTGTGTTTGTACGTAACCGTTTAGCAAACACCTGCGTTTGGTTGCCTTGTTAATAAAATTCAACTTGGTCCTCATTTGTTCTCTTTTTCCATATCAGAAGAAATGAATGTATGATGTAGAGTGTATTGGTTTGGGTTGAATATTGCTATACGCAGACTAATCGTTTCACTGGTTAAATGTTTATTGTATTGTTTGATTTATGCTGCGTTTGTGACGTCCCATTATGTTATTGTTTGCAAGCAGCATAGAAAGACAATAAATTGAATAAATGAACAAAGGCCTTGGATCTCAAGTCCGGCAGGGCATCCCCAGGAGTTCAGGAACCCCCCCCCCCCCGTCCCCATGAGACTAGATATTTGCACCCACAGAGTTCAGGACACACCTGGATGCTGACCTCCTCCTTGCACTGCCTGAGGCTGTCTCGGCGGAGAACCTCCACTTTGGGAAGCACCTGAAAGGAAATCAAGACTTTGAGCAAGAAAGAGGGGCAGAGGGCTGGGAGTCTTGGGGGACAGGCAGGGCACTCACCTTGACGGCAAAGACCTTCTCTTGCCCACAGTCTAAGACCTTCAGCACTGTCCCAAAGGACCCCTTGGCCACAAAGCCCAGGATCTGCCAGGATGAAGAGGGACAGGGGTTCAGTGGCAAAACACCCACCATGCATGCAGATCCCAGGTTGAGCCCCAGTATCTGCAGCTTCTCTGCCTGTAGCCCTGGAGAGCCACTGCTGCCAGTCAGTGCAGACAACACTGATCAAGATCTGACCTCGGAATAAGGCGCTTTCCTATCTTCCTAAATGGCTCTTTGGTGAGCAAGATGGGTCAATAGTCTGCCTAAAGCAGCTTCCACCATTCCTATTTAAACCAGACCTCCATTCAGAACAATGAGGACTAGAAATCTGCTACGTTTTTAAGGGAAGGACCACTGCTTAGTGGTAGGGCACCTCCTTTTCAGGCAGAAGGACTCCAGCTCTTTCCACAGCAGCGTCCCAGGCTGGTCTCGGACAAAGCCTCCATCCATGAGACCCTGAAGAATGGCTGCCAGTCAGACTGACAGTGCAGTGCTGGGTGGGCCAATGGGTTGAGTCAGGCTATGGAACGAGCTACCTCTGCCATCCCCGGTGTGGGTGCCAGCAAGAGGCAGGGTAGTGAAGAGGTCAGAAAACTGGACTAGGGTCTGGGAGAAACCAGGGTTCGGATCCCCCCACTTGGCCATGAAGCTCACTGGTGTGAGCCAGTTGCTGCCTCTCAGCCTCGCCTTCCTCGCAGTGTTGTGGTGGGGATTAAATGGGGGGGGCTACATACAGCACATTGAGCATCTTGGAGGAGAAAATAATTTCCCCCAAATCTGCTTTAATTTCCCCACCTTAGAAGGGCACTGACCTTCAGCTGGCGCTGCCCCATTGGAGGCTGGACTGGGAATTCAGGCAAGAAGAGGGAGATGCACTGGGGCAGGGTCCTCTCAGCCCCCTCCTTCGCCAGCTGGGGCAGCTTCTCCACCACAGACCCCGACTCTCGCTTCAGGGGGTTCCTGCCCGCGAAGGCTCGCTCGAGGCCCAGAAGCGTCCCACCAAAGCTGGAGAGGAGGTTCTTCCAGCCTCTTGCCCAGGAGGCGTCCGGCAGGAAGCTGGCACCACGTCCCTGCGGAGGAGGACAGGCATGGGGCGAGGCCCAAGGAAAGTAAGGAGCAGACAAAAGGGACAAGCTTGAGGAATAGCAATGGCAGGGAACTTATTGGAGCTGAATGCCGGAAGAGTCATGACAGGAAGAAGAAGAAAGCCCTTCTCCACGCAGTGCCTAGTTAAACGGTGGAACTCCGTGGCCACCAACTTGGATGGTTTTAAAAGAGGATTGGACACATTCATGGAGGAGATGGCTATCAGTGAGAACAGGGTGCTGGATTAGATGGGCCCTTTTTGGCCTGATCCAGCGCTCCCTTCTTATATTCAAAGCTAGGATTCCTGCACTGCAGGGGGTTGGACTAGATGGACCTTGGGGTCCCTTCCACCTCCACAGTTCTAGGATTCTATGACAAAAACAACAACCCAAACAGCACAGAAAATTCTGAGGTTTTCCTGGAGCCCCTTTGAAGTTTCTGTGTGCCTGTCTTTTGCTTTATGACCGAGCAATATGTAAATGGTATGTAAAAGATAAATAGATGGACATTCAAGTATGAGCTTTATAGAAGGAATGCACAGGACAGGGGTAGGACACCTGCTATGCTTGCAGAAGGCCCCAGGTTCAATCCTGGTGGCCTGTCCAGGAAGGACGGGGTCGGGGAGAGACTCCCACCCCCTGGAACCATGGAAGGTTGCTGCCAGTCAGTGTAGATAATAAACAAAACCTCTCAGACTCCTCTGAGTCCATTGCACTTTGAGTAAGAATGGAGTCTCAAGGCCCCATTATCAGGAGGGGGCTGCAGCGGTTTGTGCCAGCAGCTGTTTCCAAAACAGTCTCCCAAGGCAGCCCCACAGGGAGTGAACTGCAGCAGTCCAGCCTGGGCAAAGAGTGGCCAAGCCTGTCTTCTTCCAGAAGTGTTGCAGCTGGAGCAAAAGCTGAAACTGCAGTACACACAAAATCCCTCTAAAACAAGACAGATCCAATTTAGATCCCAAATTGGTAGAATTTAATCTAGATTTGGGGAGGGGAAGAACCGCAACACCACCCTTAGAGCAGCAGTTCCCCAACTGGGTGGTAGCAACCCTCCCCCCCCCCCGGGTGGTGAGTTTACCTAGGGGGCGCTAAGAGGCAAGGGGGTGGCAGGCGGGCACAGGAGGTGCAAAAGACTCTCAGACTTTGAAAAGCTCGTCTCACTGGATCAAGTTCATCCATTTAATACATTTGGATTTTGAATAAATCTGCAGTAGCAGACTGTTGCTCTTTGGCTGAACAAAAGCATTGTTCAGAATAGTGGGTTGCACGATGCTTTTCATAGGGTAGGGGCACTGGGGTGAATTTATTTGGGGGGATCCCTCCCTGTCTTGAGGAAGATGAAGGAATATAGAGCCCCCTCTGGCTGCACCCACGGCAGAATGAGGCGGTAAAGTGCTGAGATAGTGGAAGGGCCTATATCACATTTCAGGCAACAAATAATAGGTGGGGGGGAGGGAAGGAGAAATGGGGGGGGGGCTACAAGGGGTTGCCTCCCCCCCCCACCCGAAGTCTCTGCGCTCCACCCCCCGCCCCCCGAGGCGCCGATACCCCACCGGCAGCAGGCTCCTTTATTACTGGGCAAGTTTACTTTTCCCGAAGCTGCTGTCGCTGCCTGCCTCTCTCTGCCTCGCCTACCTCGCAGGGCTGTCGTGGGGATGGGACGAGGAGGGACGCCAGCAAGCAGCAAGGCAGCAGTGCGCTCTGTCGGGAGGAGGAGACTCGGGGCAGAGGCCGCCCAGGACAATGGGACGAGGGGCGAGGCGAGGGCGAGGCGCTCTGCACGTGCCCAGAGGCGCTCTCTCGCTCCGGCTGCCGCGAGCCTTACCTTGAGCATCCCGGAGGGAGGCGCCTGCTCCGGCTCCCGGTCCTCCTCCGGGCTGGAGCTGCCGCTGCTCCCCGCGACTCCCATCGCCCCGCTGGCTGGTGCCTTCGGCGGCCCCTTAGCCCGCCCGCCCCACGGCCAGCCCCATCGCCCGCCCGCTCCGCGCTAAGCCGCCTTACGTAAGCAGCGCCGCTAAGCCGGATCGCGCAGAAGAGACCCCCTGGCCCCGCCCCGCATGCAAATCTCAGCCGTGCAAGCCACGCCCCCGTAGGCAAACCGCAAGGCCCGCCCTCCTTAGGATGAAAAACGCGGCCCGCCTTCTAGGCCACGCCCACCATGCAAAACAGGTCCGCCCCAACCGCTCTATTATTATTCAAGTCACGCCCCTCATGCAAAACACGAGCCCCGCCCTCCTCGGGAAACAAAACGCAGCCCCGCCCCTCATGCAAAACAAATCCGCTCCAGCGACCTTATTATCCAAGCCACGCCCCTTATGCAAAACGCCCTCCAAGCCCCGCCCCTCGCGCAGAACAGATCCACCTCCCGACTTTATTTATTATGCAAGCCGCGCAGGAGAACATTCTCCCGGAAGAGTTACAGGTGGGTAGCCGTGCTGGTCTGCCATAGTCGAAACAAAATAGGAAATTCTTTCCAGTAGCACCTTAGAGACCAACTGAGTTTGTTCCTGGTATGAGCTTTCGTGTACATGCACACTTCTTCAGATACCAACAAGTGTGCATGCACACGAAAGCTCATACCAAGAACAAACTCAGTTGGTCTCTAAGGTGCTACTGGAAAGAATTTCCTATTTTGTTTCTTAAGAGGGTCCCAGATGGGAATAGCGATAGGTGGGGTGCAAGCCCAGAGTGGAATGGAGTAGCTTAGGGTGCCCCTTTTCTGCAGACCACATACTCCTTGCGTCTGAAGAGGTGGGCTGATTGGCCAAGGGGGACCGGCCAGTTTTGCTCCTGGGTTCAGTCCCCAGAAAGGGCTGGGCTTGTCCCCTGCCTGAAACCCTGAAGAGCCATTGCTGCCAGTCAGTGCAGACAATACTGAGCTGGATGGATCAGTGCTCTAACTTGGCCTTCAGCAACCTCTTCACTGCTGGTTTGATGGCACCAGGTGATAAATTGTTTTCTGGGGTGGGTGACACTCACCCACACCTTCCTGCAAGGAAACCACGGAGACACAGGTGTCTGTTTGGACTCTTGTGGGTGCAAATCGTGTCAGGGTGCTCAGCTTCACCAAAGGGGGGGGGGAAACACTCCTGAAATTTACCTGCTATGTGCCCACTCGACTCCTTTCATTGGCAAAATTGGCTACAGGGGTCACAGAATACCTATTCTGCATTTGTAAGAACCTGGTCTTCTGGCATGGTAGCACCTTGACTTTGGAACTCCCTGCCTCTTGACATGAAGCAGGCACCTTCACTGTACTTTTTTTGGGCACCTGCTAAAAACACTTTTGTTTAGGAAAGCCCACCAAGATGTTAAAAAATGGTCTATGGTTATTTCAGCTTTTCAGAAGTTGTAAAATATGGTTATTTTTCTTGATAGTTTATTTTCTTTTGTGCACCACTTTTGAGGTTTTGTGTGTGTGTTTTTAACATTCCAGTGGTGTATAATTTTAATGAAATAATATACCAGAGCAAGTCAGAATCGTAGCGTTGGAGGGAACCCACAGGGCCATCTAGTCCAACCCCCCGCAATGCAAAGGGTGCTTCCATGGCTGTGGGTGGGTGGTTCTTAAAATCAAGCTTTGCTCAGCAGAGGAATTTTAACGCATTTGGCTCTGGGTGCTGCTTGCCTGTCCGCCTCTGCCTTTAACATTCTGTGTTCCAACGAAGCTTCGATGGACGTTTGTCTTCCCAAAATGCTGCTGTGAGCAGGAGTGAAAGATTTTAAGAGGAGCTTTTTATGAGTGCAACCCACTGGGCCTGAACCCAAAATAATTCCTCATCTTAGTCTCTGCCAGGCCTTTCTATTGAGTCCCCTGGAAGTCGCCCAAGGTCACCTGCTTTGTTGGCCTCATTCCAATCCACACCCTCCTCAAGTGTTTGTGCCTGCCTGGAATTTGTCCTTAGACTCTGGTCATGACTCCTGCCTGCCTGGGATGGAGGACAGATACTGTGTTTGTGTGTGTGCAAAGACTAGCCTGCTGTCTAGTAAAACTTGTATTTGTTGCCTCACCCTCTCTGGCCTGTGGCCCCATCTACCACTAGGTTGCTGCCAGTCTGGCCCCTAACACATTGCCCAGAAAATATTATGGCCCTTAGGTTCGATAATAGGTTCCCCAGGATTAAGTTCAACTCAGGTCCGCTGGATTTAACAGGCCAAAGTGAGCCATTGCTTTGAATTTCAATAGGTCTCCTCTGTGTAAGAGTTAAAGCTGCATCCCATTCAAGCTGTTTTTTTTTTGGGGGGGGAATAGAGGCCAGTTTTGAAGCGTCCCTGTGGCAAATGCCAGTGATGTTTTAAGGGCCCCAGAGAGTAGCAGTGTAGAGCCCGCCTGGTCTGGGATAAATGGTTTTGGTGAGAGCCGGCTGAGTCCAAATTCGAGCTCTGCCAGCCGGGAGAATTGGAGAGTAGAGTTGGAAGGGACCCCAAGGTTCATCTAGTCCAACCCCCTGCAATGCTCAGACGCAGCCAGGCCCTGCAAAAGGAAGGTGGCAGTGCAGCTGAGGAAGGGCCCCGACTCCCCTGCTGGCTGCCCAGAGAGAGTAAAGACAGACACACACCCAGCTCCAAATGATAAACTCTCTTATTTAAACTCTGTTCCCCTCCCGTTTCCCAACAAACAATGCATAGAGCAGCAGGCGGAGAGCAGGGTGCCCCCCACCCAGCAATCACGCCAAGGCCAGCGCAGGCAGCCCTGGTCATCGTCCTGTGGCACCAGGCCCCCAGCTCCCGTGGGGTGACACTCCGGCCACAAGGCATCCGGCGGGGCTGGGTCCTTGGCTGTGGCCGGACTCGCTGGGCGCCTGCACATCCCATGTGCCGCAGGAAATTTGGTCCCTCGTGGCGGAGATGTCCTCCCTGCCTGCCTGCCACCTCCTCTCTTCTCCCCGGCCAGCGGGGCAGCGGTGCAGAGGCCTCACTTGCGCCTGCTGAAAATGGACTTCTTCCCGGGGACCTTTTCTCCGACGCTCAGGCCAATGAGGAGCCGGGCCTTCTCGTCCTCCTCCTGCTGCTGAACGTGGCCCTCCAGCTTGCCCTCCTGCTTGCCCCGGGAATCGTTGCCACCCGTGGCCGGCTTGAGGCGGAGCTTCTCCTTGATGACCTGCAAAAAAAGGGCACGAGAGGGAAGGGGGGTGCTTGTCTGATCTGCTCTTTAAAAGAGGGTGTGGGGTGAACTTTTGGGTCTGTCCCCCATGCTGCTGCCGGCTGGCCAACTTTGATTCCCAATTATTGCAGGGGGTTGGACTAAATGACCCTTGGGGTCCCTCCCTGCCCTACAATCCCGTGATCCTTTAGCCGCGCTTCCTGCATTGCAGGGGGTCAGGCTATGTGACCCTTGGGGTTCCTTCCAACTCTACAATCCTATGATTCTAAGTGGGTGGAACGACGCGCCTGCCAATCGCCTGGCATAATAGTGTCCGGGGGTGTGGCAGGAGGGTTGTCCTGCCCACCTGCTGACGCTTTGAGACTGCTGATAAAATATAG